>NC_137782.1:29943944-31207852 GCF_963455305.1 Plecotus auritus | reverse complement strand
TACCTAATGAAAAACCGTTACAATGCACTCATCATCTTTCTGACATTGGCCCCTCATGTCAGATGTTGTCCTTAACAATGACAAATCAATCCCAGTGGGTGACACTTTCCCTACCCTTTTGCCTCTAGATTTATATTCCGTTGGCCAAAACTTCCTTTCATCTTGGTGATTGTATGTGACCTAGGCAATGACTTTCTTCTTGCCAGATAGATATTTAGGATTACGCAGGCCTTTTATTCTGTTTACTTATTAAGGAAGTGTTTCCCCATCCACTTCTTGACATTCGGCATTTGCCATTTTGTGTTGTTTTTACTTAGTGGCATTTTAGGATCCAGACCTCTGTACAGGTGCCAGCTGCCCACTCTCAGTTCAGTGTGGGTGCCTGAGACAGCTTCATGGATGCGTTATGGCAGTGGTTGGCAAACTGCGGCTCGCGAGCCACATGCGGCTCTTTGGCCCCTTGAGTGTGGCTCTTCCACAAAATACCACATGCGGGCGCGCACGTACAGTGGGATTGAAACTTTATGGCCCAGAAGGAGACACCAAGATGGCAGCATAGGTAAACACCTGAACTGCTGCCTCGCACCACAATATCAAAACTACAACTAAAAGACAAAACGGACACCATCCAGAACCACAGGAAAGCTGGCTGAGTGGAAATTCTACAACTAGAAGAAAAGAGGAAAGCACATTGAGACTCAGAGGAGCTATAAAAGGCTGAGGTACGGAGTCTCGCATGCGGAGAGGACAGGCAGCTGTGTGCACGGGGTGGCTGAGTGCGCGGCTGGCTTTCTAAAGTGGGAGGGAGAAGGAAACTCCTGACTGCACTGAACTTCAGTTCTGGGCGAGACACTGGGAAACCAGACCCATTCGGGGGGAATCTGGACTGTCAGGAAAAAGAAAGCACACTGAGACTCGGGAGCTGCAGAAGGCAGAGGTCTGGAGGCACGTGCGCGCTGAGAGGACTGACTGCTGATTTCAAGAGAGGCTGAGTGCGCTGTTGGCTTTCTAAAGCAGGAGGGAGACAGAAGCTCCCGACTGCATTGAACTCCAGTTCCGGGCAAGTTTCTGGGAATCCCAACTCATTTGGGGAGAAACTGGACTGTCTGGCAGCAGGTGAAACTTGAGGGCGGCTTTCTCTCAGAGGTGCTTGCAGCGATTACCGAGGGACACTGAGACCCAGGGGCCTCATAGGGCAGGGCTGACGGGAAGCCAAGGCTGTCTGCTCCACCCTGAAACTCCACCCCATCCAAGCTGAGCACAGAGGCTTTTGCAATTTTGCAAGTCTTGTCTCATAAGGGTGTCTCCAGCACAGAAGTTCTCCCAGCGTAGACACAGCTGATCCTCACAGCCAACTGGCCTGGAGGTCAATTCCTCCCAGTGATACCAACAACAATCAAGACTTAACTACAACAGGGCTGAGCACACAGCCCACAGGGGGTGCACCAAGAGTGTCCACCTCAGGTAACTGGGGAGGCTGAGCCACTGTGCCCTAGAGGACACCTACCACACAAAGCTACTCTACCAACTCAGGGAAGCAACAAAAATGCGGAGACAAAGAAACAGATCACAAATGAAAGAAATGGAGGAAAACAAATGACTGGATATAGAGTCAAAACCACAGTTATAAGGTTTTTCAAGAATTTCCTAGAAAAGGCCGATAAATTTAACAAAACCCTCGAGGATATGAAAAAGGACCAACTAGAAATTAAACATACACTGATTGAAATAAAAAATATTATACAGAGACCTAACAGTGACTAGAGGACTCCAAGAATCAAGTTAAAGAGTTGAAATACAAAGAAGAAAAAAACACTCAGCCGGAAAAGCAAAAAGAAAAAAGAATCCAAAAATTTGAAGATAGTGTAAGGAGCCTCTGGGACAACTTCAAGTGTACCAACATCCGAATTATGGGGGTGCCAGAAGAAGAGAGAGAGCAAGATACTGAAAACCTATTTGAAGAAATAATGACCAAAAACTTCCCCCACCTGGTGAAAGAAATAGACTTACAAGTCCAGGAAGCACACAGAACCCCAAACAAAAGGAATCCAAAGAGGACCACACCAAGACACATCATAATTAAAATGCCAAGAGCAAGGAGAAGGGAATAATGGCGGCGGAATAGACAGACGTGTTCCGAGCCTTGTCCCGGAGCAGAAAGAAAGAACAGCTGAGGGTCGCACAAGGAGTGTTTGTTGGCCGGTTGGGAGACAGCTGAATTCCAGAAGGAGGTGGGGGACTGCTGAACGGGGTTCCCCTGACCTGGCAGCACCAACTGCGGCTGGGTCCCCTCCCGGAGCTGCGGGGTTGGACGCGGAGTCTGCGCCATCTTGATCCGGAAAGTGGAGCTTATCTGAAGCCTGAGAATCCACAACTGCGGCACCCCAGGAACAGCTGCGAGCCCCAGAACAACGCTCCCCAACTGGCGCAAGCACACGGGTTCAGAGGAGCTCTACACTCCACCACGGAAAGGTCAGATTTCGCCTGGGATAAGGTGAGGTCTCTGGTCCCGGCGGGAGAGAGGAACGCGCGTTTTGCGGGAGCTGGAGGACCAGGGAAGTCTGTGCCTAGAAAAATCCGTGGCTGTAGGGGCTGGCGTGATCTGTGATTGTGGAAAGGGGTCCTCAGAGCTGCTAAGAGAAGGGCACTCTAAAAAGCAACCCATTTTGATCTGAAGTGCAGGGACACCCTAAGAATTTCAGGCAGTCCAGACTTACGCGCAGCCCCTGCGTTCCCTGGGTGCCTGGGCTTACGCGGAGTCCCGGAGTACGCACAACTGAGCTTTTTCCTCTTGAAATTCTGGCCTCTGATTACTAAGCCCAATACATAGGATCACCCAGTTGGGGACACCCTGGGAGACTGCAGGGGAAGGTTGTTTTTCTGGAACCTGGGGATCGGAGCTGGGCGTGACCATCAGAGAGTCAGCTCTGAGGCAGACCACTCCCACAGGCCAGTGGCGAGTGCGGGAAAGAAGGCTCTAACACTGCCTAGAGAGGCCATAGATAGACCTGGAAGTTAATCCAGAAACACTGCCACCCAGGGGCTGAATCACAAATTGACTCTTGTGTAATCAAAAATAAAGGAATACGAGAAATTAAGACACACCGCCTGCTTAAAATCAGGACTGGCTTACAACACCGAAGAGCAGTGGATCGCAGGGAACTGCAATACTGTCTGGACTGAGAAACAGGCGTGCCAAACAGAAAAACAGAGGAAGTGAATGACCTTCACTACTTCACATTTTATTTTTACCTTTTATTTTTTTATTCTTTTTTATTTTCATTTTTTGCATCTTTTAATCAAGAAACTTTTTTTTCTCTTTTTTCATCACTTGATTTTACCTTTTTAATTATTACATTTTTATTTTCAATCCGTATTATTACTACTGCTATTTTATCTTTTTTTTTTTTTTAAAGTGTCATTTTATTTTCTCTTCATTTTATTTTGGGATTAGGGTTCTACATTCTATTTCTATCTTTCCTTTAGCATCGTTTTACTCTATCTCAACTCTACCTTTAGGCCATCACTCCCCTCCTAACCTCCCCCTTTTCAGTGTCCTGTTTATCTTACCCTTTTACTGCTTTAGATTCTCCCTATTCTTTCTGTTTACCCCTTGTTAAAATTTCACCCTACTTACATATCTAATCTCCAATCCCCTGCTCCAAGTCCACATACACCTCTCCCTTCGCTGTCTGAGCTATCCATAAACTTGTCCTTCTCTCTGTCCTTTTGTTGTTGTTTGCTTGAATGTAGATTATATCCAATTTTTATGCTTTTTTGTGAGATTGTTTTGCTTATTCTTCTTTTGTTTATTTTTTTGTTTGTTTTGTGCTTCAGCTTTCCCTTGCCTCACTCCATATTAGTTGGTGTTGTAGTTTGTACTAATCCCCAGGCACTTGTTGCTGGCATTTGCTGGGATTAGTGATTGTTCTATTGGAGTTTTATCCCCAATATATATAGTCTGTTCCCCTATCTCTCTTAGTCACTTTCTTGTCTCTCTTACTTTTTTTTTTCTTTTTTTTCTTCTCTTTACTTTCCCTTTTCCCAATTTCATTTTCACACTCCTTTTTTCTTTTTTTCTTTCTTTCTTTCTTTTTTCCTCTTCTTCTTTCTCTCCTATCACCTAATTTGCCTTTTTCTGGTGGTCACCTTTATTGGAGGTTATTAATATCGTGAATACATTCCTGTTCAGTGCCTTGTGAGTTGTACCTGGTAGTGCTGTATTTTGTGCCTTTAAATCAACCCAGGAGAGAAAGAACTACATAACCAGACACCCAGAGAAGAGAGACCATGGGGAGACAAAGAGGCAGCCCGCATATGAAAGAAAAGCAGGCATCACCAGAAAAGGAAGTAAACGAAATGGAGGCAAGCAACCTTCCAGAAAAAGAATTCAGAGAAATGGTCATAAGGTGGCTGAAAAGAATGGAAGACAAATTCGACAATATGAGCAAGAACCAAGAGGAAATGAAGAAGAACCAAGAAGAAATGAAAAATGACATCGCTGCCGTAAAGAACTCAATAGAAAGCATCAAGAGTAGACTAGAAGAAGCAGAGGACCGCATCAGTGAGCTAGAAGACAAGATGGAAAAAAATACCCAAGAAAAGCAACTTCTAGAAAAAAAAATTAAAAGGCAAGAGGAGAGTCTAAGGGAACTTTGGGACAACACGAAACAAAACAACATCCGCATAATAGGGGTTCCAGAAGGAAAGGAAGCTGAGCAAGGAATAGAAAACCTCTTTGAAGAAATAATGACAGAAAATTTCCCAGATATAGGGAAGAAAAAACACACACAAATCCAAGAAGCTCACAGAGTCCCAAGCAAAATGAACCCCAAAAGACCGACGCCAAGGCACATTATAATTAAATTGGCAAACAACAACGACAAAGTAAGAATCTTAAAAGCGGCAAGAGAGAGACAGAAAGTTACATACAAAGGAACCCCCATCAGACTAGCAACTGATTTCTCAACAGAAACTCATCAAGCCAGAAGGGAATGGAATGAAATATACAAAGTCATGCAAAGGAAGGGGCTGAATCCAAGAATACTGTACCCAGCAAGGCTGTCAATCAAAATTGAAGGTGAAATCAGGAGCTTCACAGACAAAAAAGGACTAAGGGAATTTATTACCACCAAACCAGCAATGCAAGAAATGCTAAAGGGTCTGCTGTAAAAAAAAAGAAATAGGAAGTGAAGAAGTAACACAGGGGTAAAGAATAGGAATGGCGACAAATAAGTACCTATCAATAATAACTTTAAATGTAAATGGATTAAATGCCCCAATCAAAAGACATAGGGTAACGGATTGGATAAGAAAACACGACCCATATATCTGCTGTCTACAAGAAACCCACCTCAGAAAAAAAGACGCACACAGACTGAGGGTGAAGGGATGGAAAAAGGTTTTCCAGGCAAATGGAACTGAAAAAAAAGCTGGGGTAGCAATACTTATTTCTGACAAATTAGATCTCAAACTGAAGGACATAACAAGAGATAAGGAAGGCCATTTCATAATACTAAAGGGAGCAATCCAACAAGAAGAAATAACTCTGGTAAACATATATGCACCCAATACAGGAGCACCCAAATACATAAAAAAACTCCTGGAGGATATCAAGGGAGAGATTGACAGCAATACAATCATAGTAGGAGACTTTAATACCCCACTATCACCATTGGACAAATCCTCTAAACAAAACATCAGCAAAGAAACATCAATCCTAAATGACTCACTAGACCAGATGGAATTAATTGACATCTTCAGAACATTTCACCCCAAAGCCACAGAATATACATTCTTCTCAAGTGCACATGGGTCATTTTCAAAGATAGACCATATGTTGGGTCACAGGCAAAGTCTCTTCAAATTCAAGAAGATAGAAATCATATCAAGCATCTTCTCAGACCACAGTGGCATAAAACTGGAAATCAACTACAATAAAAACAACCCAAAGAAATCAAACACATGGAGACTAAACAGCATGCTATTAAACCATGACTGGGTTACCAGAGAGATCAAAGAAGAAATAAAAAACATCATGACAACAAATGACAATGAAAACACTACAATCCAAAATCTATGGGACACAGCGAAAGCAGTCTTGAGAGGGAAGTTCATAGCTCTACAAGCCTACTGCAAAAAACAAGAAACAGGGGTAATAAATTACCTAACCCAACAACTCAAAGAGTTAGAAAAAGAGCAACAAGAAAAGCCCAGTGTAAGCAGAAGGAAGGAAATAATAAAGATCAGAGCACAGATAAACGACATAGAGACCAAAGAAACAATTCAAAAGATCAACAAGACCAAGAGCTGGTTCTTTGAAAGGATAAACAAGATTGATGAACCTCTAGCCAGGCTCACCAAGAAGCAAAGAGAGAGGACCCAAATAAACAAGATCAGAAATGAAAGAGGTGAAATAACAACAGATCCCGCTGAAATACAAAGGATTGTTAAAAAATACTACGAACAACTCTATTCCAACAAACTGGACAACCTGGAGGAAATGGACATATTCCTAGAAAAATATAACCTTCCAAAACTCAATCAGGAAGAATCTAAACAGCTCAACATGCCAGTAACTATGGAAGAAATTGAAGCAGTCATCAAAGAGCTTCCGGCAAACAAAAGCCCGGGGCCAGACGGCTTCACAGGAGAGTTCTACCAAACATTCAAGGAAGAACTAAAACCTATCCTCCTCAGACTATTCCAAAAAATTCAAGAGGAAGGAACACTTCCAAGCTCCTTCTATGAAGCCAGCATCACCCTAATACCAAAACCAGATAAAGACAACACAATGAAGGAGAATTACAGGCCAATATCCCTCATGAATGTAGATGCCAAAATCCTCAATAAAATTCTAGCAAATAGGATCCAGCAGTACATCAGAAAGATCATACACCATGACCAAGTAGGATTTATCCCAGGAATGCAAGGATGGTTCAATATCCGCAAATCAATAAATGTGATACATCACATAAACAAATTGAGAGATAAAAATCACATAGTCATATCAATTGATGCAGAAAAAGCATTTGACAAAATCCAACACCCTTTCTTGATAAAAACTCTCAACAAGGTGGGAATAGAAGGATCATACCTCAACATAATAAAAGCTATATATGATAAACCCACAGCTAACATCATACTCAATGGGCAAAAACTAAAACCATTTCCCCTAAGAACAGGAACAAGACAGGGATGCCCACTCTCACCACTCCTGTTTGACATAGTACTGGAAGTATTAGCCACTGCAATTAGACAAGAAGAAGAAATAAAAGGCATCCAAATTGGAAAAGAAGAAGTAAAGCTGTCCTTATTTGCAGATGACATGATATTGTACATAAAAAACCCGAAAGACTCCATAAAAAAACTAACAGACTTAATAAATGAATTCGGCAATGTAGCAGGATACAAAATTAATGCCAAGAAATCTATGGCATTTCTATACACCAACAATGAACTTACAGAAAGAGAGACTAAAAAAGCAATCCCATTTTCCATTGCACCAAAAAAATTAAGATACTTAGGAATAAACCTAACCAAGGAGGTAAAAGACCTATATGCGGAAAACTACAGGACCCTGAAAAAAGAGATAGAGGAAGATGTAAACAGATGGAAGAACATACCATGTTCATGGATTGGTAGAATCAACATCATTAAAATGTCCATACTACCCAAAGCAATCTATAGATTCAATGCACTCCCCATTAAAATACCAACGGCGTATTTCACAGACCTAGAAAGAACTCTCCAAAAATTCATCTGGAATAAAAAAAGACCCCGAATAGCCACAGCAATCCTGAGAAAGAAGAATAAAGTAGGAGGGATCTCAATACCAGATTTCAAGCTGTATTACAAAGCCACTGTCCTCAAAACAGCCTGGTACTGGCACAAGAACAGACATATAGATCAATGGAACAGAATAGAGAATCCAGATATCGACCCAAACCAATATGCGCATTTAATATTTGACAAAGGAGGCATGAGCATACAATGGAGTCAAGACAGTCTCTTTAATAAATGGTGTTGGGAAAATTGGACAGATACATGCAAAAAAATGAAACTAGATCACCAACTTACACCATACACAAAAATAAACTCAAAATGGGTACAGGACTTAAATATAAGACGGGAAACCATAAAAATACTAGAGGAATCCACAGGCAGCAAAATCTCAGACATATGCCAAAAGAACTTTTTCAGTGATACTGCCCCTAGGGCAATGGAAGCCAAACAGAAAATAAACAAATGGGACTACATCAAAATAAAAAGCTTTTGCACAGCAAAAGAAACCATCAACAAAACAACAAGAAACCCCACTGTATGGGAGAACATATTTGCAAATGGTATCACTGATAAAGGTTTAATTTCCAACATCTACAGGCAGCTTATACAACTTAATAAAAGGAAGATAAAGGATCCAATAAAAAAATGGGCAACGGACCTAAATAGAATCTTTTCGAAAGAAGACAGAAGGAAGGCCAAGAGACACATGAAAACATGCTCAAAGTCACTAATTATCCGAGAGATGCAAATCAAAACAACAATGCGATACCATCTCACACCTGTCAGAATGGCTATCATCAACAAATCAACAAACGACAAGTGTTGGCGAGGATGCGGAGAAAAAGGAACCCTCGTGCACTGCTGGTGGGAATGCAGACTGGTGCGGCCACTGTGGAGAACAGTATGGAGTTTCCTCAAAAAACTGAAAATGGAACTCCCATTTGACCCAGTAATCCCACTCCTAGGAATATATCCTAAGAAACCAGAAACACCAATCAGAAAGGATATATGCACCCCTATGTTCATAGCAGCACAATTTACAATAGCTAAGATTTGGAAACAGCCTAGGTGCCCATCAGCAGATGACTGGATCAGAAAACTATGGTACATCTACATAATGGAATACTATGCTGCCGTAAAAAAGAAGGAATTACTACCATTTGTAGGCACTTGGATGGAATTAGAGAACATTATGCTAAGTGAAATAAGCCAGTCAATGAAAGAAAAATACCACATGATCCCACTCATTTGGGGATAATGAAAAACATTATAAACTGATGAACAAAAAAATAGTTACAGAGGCAGTAAAGCATCAAACAGACTGTCAAATTACAGTGGTAAGGTTAGGGAGAGGTGGGGGAAATAAGAGATCAACTGAAGGACTTATATGCATGTATATAAGAGTAAGCAACGGATACAAAACATTGGGGGGTGAGGGCATGTATGGGAGTGGGGTGGGGGTGGGGGGCAATGGTAAGATATGTACACATATAATACCTTAATAAAAATTTGAAAAAAAAAAAAAATAAATAAATAAATAAAATGCCAAGAGCAAAAGACAAGGAGAGAATATTAAAAGCAGCAAGAGAAAAACAGTTAGTTACCTACAAGGGAGCACCCATAGGACTGTCAGCTGATTTCTCAACAGAAACTATGCAGGCCAGACAGGAGTGGCAAGAAATATTCAAAGTGATGAATAGCAAGGACCTACAACCAAGATTACTCTACCCAGCAAAGCTATCATTCAGAATTGAAGGTCAGATAAAGAGCTTCACAGATAAGAAAAAGCTAAAGGAGTTCATCACCACCAAACCAGTATTATATGAAATGCTGAAAGGTATTCTTAAAGAAGAGGAAGAAGAAGAAAAAAGTAAAGATAAAAATTATGAACAACTAATACATGTCTATCAACAAGTGAATCTGAAAATCAAGTGAATTAAAAATCTGATGAACAGAATAATCTGGTGAATATAATAGAATCAGGGGCATAGAAAGGGAGTGGACTGATAATTCTCAGGGGGTAAGGGGTGTGGGAGGTGTGGGAAGAGACTGAACAAAAAGCATACACCTATGGATGAGGACAGTGTGGGGGAGGTAAGGTTAGAGTGTGGGGTGGGAACCGGGTGGAGGGGAGCTATGGGGGGAAAAAAGAGGAACAATTGTAATAATCTGAACAATAAAGATTTATTAAATTAAACAAAAAAAGAAAAAAAAAAGAAACTTCACCTCAGTAAATAAACAAATTTGTATAAAATAGTACTTTCAAAGTTAAAAAAAAAAAAGAAAAGAAAAGAAACTTCGTGACCCATGTGCAGAAGTTGGTTTTCGGCTCTCAAAAGAAACTTCAATCGTTGTACTGTTGATATTTGGCTCTGTTGACTAATGAGTTTGCCGACCACTGCGTTATGGGGACTCGGGAAATCACCATGTGCCTCAGGGTCTGTCTCTGGACACAGAAAGGAAAAATACAAGAAAAATAGGATGTTTTCCAGTTAAGGCAATGCGTGACTCTATTACCTTAAAAAAGATGTGATTCCCTACCCCGTTGTTTCCATTTTTTTTTCTGCAGACTATTTTTGTGATATGGCCCAAGAACATTTCCCCTGACTGATCAAAGCTTAAGGACCATGTTCTACAGTACATGTGAAATGTCGGTTATAATCAAGTGACCTTAGAGGAGGCAAGCTAATTTAAGAGAATTTACAAGTTGGAAAAGGATATAAAGAGACCAAATGTCTCTGAATTAACCAGGAAATGAAGCATATAATACTGACAGATTACAGAAGTGAAAACCCATTCTGTGCAAAGTTTGTGCTCTGAAGACAATATTAACTCCCAGACAAGTAAAACAGGGAGTTCTTGTGATAGTCTTAGAGCACATATATTGTGCAAATAGAGGACTCTGAGGAGGGGCAGATCAGTTCAGGGTGGGATTGTTAGGTATAGAAATAGGTGGCCTGGCTTAAAAATAATTTGACAATGAAATGGGGCCACTTGCTCTGGCAAATTGTCAGCAGCTGGTTTTCAGTCGACAATTCATTTATCTTGGGTGCAGTTGTATAAACCCCTAACAATTCCTTGAGTTAATGTTGTAGGAGGATTGGCACATGGGCAAATCCTCAGATGTTCCTGAAGCGTGGAAGAGTCGCAGAACCAGCGGTTAAACTTTCCCTTCCTACTTTTTTATTCCCATTGGCAATGGCATTACTTGAAATGCTGCCTATCATTTGGATTATCTCACCACCCTCTTATCTACCTTCCTGCCTCTAGTCTCTAATCCCTCTAACCCAACTTTATGCCATATCACCTAATAAATATACCTAAAAGTTTTTGTCATGTTGCTTCTCTGTTCCAGGACTATGTAGGCGAGATGTTGGAGTGGGGGTAACCCACTCTACCTCTGCATGAGAATTTGGCGTTTAGTTAGCTCTGGTTCCCTGTAACTTGATAAGGAGAGCATATGAAATATGTCACGAAGAAGCATTGCTTACACCAGAATAATACCTGCTTGCATCTGGATTTGAAGAACTATAGATGAATTGTAAATACTGGATAGGAAGCCATAGCTTTGGCCTCCCCTTCATAGAGCCACTCTTGTAACTGTGGGGATTTTTGAAAGCAACTAGAATGGATCCCAACATTAAAAGTACTGTAATTTTTGAAATTTATTGTGAAATTGGATTTTAAAAAATTGGCTGTTTGTGACTTTTCCTAACTTTTTATATATTTGTTGCTTCATGTGAAAAAAAAAATCAAAACTGAAATAATAAAAAGTTTTCCCTCAATGATGAGTGAAGATAAATGGACAAATCTGGCTATCTACTTTTTGGAACATGGATATGAAATCACTCACAAATTGACAAACATCATTCATTACTGCCATGAACCAACATGTGGGAATATGATTTATTTCCCTTTTTAAAAAATATATTAATGTAAATATATTTTTGATGTAATGTGATTTTTGTACTATAATGTGTATTTAGGTTTTTATGGGCACAATTATGCTTATAAAGCTCGAAACAAGGAATTTCCCACTGTCCCCATTCCTTTTTCAACCATGATTATTTTTCGTTTCGGTGTGTTGTTATCACTGGAAGTTATTTTGTCACATAGACGGGAAGAATGCTGGATTACAATCTGCTCCTGGTATCACCACTGGCACCAATGGCATGGTTTCACTCCAAGTAGAGGTTCAGAGGGAGCTTTCTCATTGGGATAAGTTTTAGGGATAAGGCTTTCCCTTCATGGGTTCTCACGAATAGCTTGTTAGAAGAGAATCGTCCATAATACTTGCTTTTTAAGCAGACTAAGGATCCAATGTTCTTGGGACGCTGAGGCTAAGAACCAGAGAGAGAAGGGGCTGTACTCTCCTGAGACCGAACCCCATTATGTCAGTCAGTAAAGGAGGAAGCGCCTCAGAAAGGGGCCTGGGAGTCACTGACACTGGGGCTGAGTGTGTAGAACTTCTAGGGTGATGCAAACTAGGGTTACATAACAATAGCAGCAAGAATACGTTTCTGAAGTTTTCCAGACTGTTCCAGGACCAGTTCTGGGAAGGCAAGATGTAGCTATGCCAGAGAAGCAGTAACGACTCATCAGAGCACAGGACTTTGAGGGCTTCTTCTCGCCAGACACTGCCCATTGTGCTGTTGGCAAAACAGTAAATTACTACCAGTATTTTAGTGTCCAAAAGTGTAACCTGAGGAACTTGTCAAAAGCGTAGTTTGCCAAGAGATTCTGGTTTATTAGATTTGAAGTGAAGGCCAGGGAATATGCATGTGAAAAAAAAAAATGGTTCAGGTGGTTGCGATACAAAGATCCTGGGAAAACACAGTTGTCCTGCAAATGTCTTAACGTCTGTTACTTCTTTTATATTGACCCTAGGCTGAAACTGACAGCTAAGACTTCCTCATGCCTCATGACTTAGAGCATGCTTTTATCATGAATGTGTTTGAAGGAAGATCTTTCAAGGTTAGAATTCAGCTTAGGTGATATTTATGTCTATTGGATGATCTGGTTTACATTATTTTATAGAAATAGATATCCCTGTTCTCCATCGATAGCTCAAGACCTGCAGGTAGAACCCTCTGGGAAGACTTGTGAACCCCTTTCTTCACTGCACAGGCTTCATCGTGGCACGGGATTCTCCAGACGGAGAGGAGGGCAGCACAGTGGCACTGCCATCTCCTCCAAGGGCCTTCTTAAGCAACATTCCTGGGATCAGAAAGCTTTAGGAAAACAAAAACCAGTTCTCACAGAAATCCTAGAGCCCCTAGGTGAGCCTGTGTGTAACAGCATGCTGCAAACCTCCAAGTCTAGAATTGGTGTTTTAAGAAAAACATGAGGCCATTAAATCTACAGTATTTCTTTTTACCTTTCTTTGACATTAATCAGAATAAAAGTTATATTTTCCCATCCCTATCAGCTTAAAGATCTGCTAATTATCCAGAATTGCTATAATATTCTACCAAGGAGCTATAAAAAATTCTTGGCATTGAGGAATGGTGGTGGGAGCTGTTGACAAATATATCTCTGTATTCCCTTTAACTATCAGTTATCAGTGGATCTCCTTCTCTCTCTCTCTCTATCTCCATCTCCATCTCCATCTCTATCTCTCTCCCAGAATCAATAAATAAAATAAAAACATTTTGTTTTGCCCTTGGGCCACTTGAAACAGAAACCATATTCAGTGATTGATTTGCTTTCCCACAGTTCTGTGCTTCAGCAGTCCCCAAGGAGGCAGTGTGCATGGGGAAGGTGTGTGTGCTCACATCCTGTGGTCAGGGCTCCCACATCCCTGAGCTTCAGGGTTCTCATCTGCAGAATGTGGAGAATCATGTACTCAACTTTTAGCCTTGTGATGCGGCTTGAATGTATTCCAGATAAGTACAATCTTTGGAATAAGTTTTCATAATTATTCACTTACTGTGATTAATATTTAGGCCATGGATTAAAAAAATGAACAGCTATTTATTGTAGATGAGAGGAAATGGTCAAACGGACTGCAAAAGATTGTATAAATGGGGTATGCAATGTGGATGAACAAGCCTAAGAATTCCAAGTAGCTTGTACCTCCAGAAAATTGCCCTTGGCTGCTAACACTTATGGGCTATGCTTCCTCCTTGTGGCTATTTTAAGGATGAAGCTTTTCTCATTTCCCAATTCATCCTAAAACAAACAGAGAAGGACTCAACTTGATAAAATCTAGGCTACATTGTGTTAATAATCTTGTGTTCAGCCAAATGATCATACTATAATCAAATCATGATTCAAGTTCAAACTATTTAGAAAACACTCTATTTTTAAGTCAGATAGCCAGCTGGTAAGGATGTTGTTAGGGAGGCAGAAGTATTGGATGGTGTTTGGAGGAGATTATTTTTTCATTTCACAGAGGAGAGATAGTTAAAGCAAAGCAGACTATCAAGTGTAGATTCAAGGGGCTTTAATATCTGCAAGGCATGAGGAGGGGACAAGGGATCTAAGCACTAAGACAACATTTTATTAAAAATAAAACTTTTGATATAAATTTATTTTTCTTTTGCTATTAATACATGTTGTTAAAAACATTTAACTTCAGAGAAGAAAATGGAAATTGACATATCAATATGAAAGTACTAATAGTTATCATTAGTTTGTGGTGTCATAAAAATTTTGGTTTCTGTGGTTGGCCTGACTTCTCAAAAAATTAGCATGTAGCCGAAACCGGTTTGGCTCAGTGGATAGAGCGTCGGCCTGCGGACTGAAGGGTCCCGGGTTCGATTCCGGTCAAGGGCATGTACCTTGGTTGCGGGCTGATCGATGTTTCTCATCGATGTTTCTAGCTCTCTATCCCTCTCCCTTCCTCTCTGTAAAATATCAATAAAATATATATATTTTTAAAAAATTAGCATGTAAGTTTTAAGTTAGGGATGCTATGTTAACATAAAAAAAAAAACATTCAAACCTGTAAAGAATTTTTGTGAGTTTATTTGAGCCAATCTTTCGACAGTTGCCGAGAAGCAGAACCTCAACGTATTGGGATAATGCTCCAGAGAATGGCAGTTTTGTACCTAGTTTTATACATTATAATCAAAGGAGGAGAAGTAAGTGGGTTCCATGAACTCCCCTGGTGATAGATTAGGGAGGTGGGAGAAAGCAAAGTGGGTTGTCGGGCGGGGGGTGGGGGGGAGACCTCTGGGCTTGAATAAAAAGTAAAATGATAGACACATACTTATTTTACTTAGGTTGGTGCGGGATAGTTAACAGTCCACAATGAACTCAATAACAATGAGGGGATGTGTGGTCTCTGCAGAGCAGTGCCTGTGTTTTGAGGGGTCCTGGAAAAGGAAGTTACTCCAAATTTGCCTGAGAGCTGTCACAGTGAAGGGAAACATCTACAATGGACGGAAAAGCCGTGGCTTTCGTGGAAATATTTTGGGTGGGCAATAACTGTTGGAATAAACCAATAAGAAAGAATGAAAAATGAGGGCAGTAAGCAAAGTCCTAGTTCAAAAATAATGTTACAAAGCATATAAGTAACGTTATTTTTTGAAATACGGATTACTAGGAAACATGGGAACTGTGTTTTTTAATAAATACAGGTATTTGAAAGTTGTGATTTTAGAGTCATGATCTGGATTCCACAAGTCATTCATCAAGGCAAATGTTCCTGTGGCCCTTCAGTATCTCCTACTCGGTTTTTAGGGAAACTTAGTAAAGACCTTGAGTGGAGCACACCTTTAATAAATAGACTGATCATTGGTATTATTGACTTAGTGTACAAATCATCCAAAGAAAACACATCCTGTCTCAGAGAACTTAAAAGCAAATCTCTCAAAACGATATTGCAACAAGGTACATACTTGTAAGCCACACCTAAAAACAGGCGGGGCATAGAAAGCCTTGTCACTGGTTTTTGTCGCATTGATGCCATTAGAACTGCCCTGGGAAACATAGGGCCAAAGAACTCAGATGGGGCAGCACAGAGCCAGAAAGTGTGTGCTTGCTATTCCTCGGCATCGTCACGGTTACTAACCTCTTTCACGTGCTGTCTCAGCAGTCGCAGGGTTTTGCCAGGAATCAGGGCTGTTAGCCACTGTGAGAACACCTCAAGGGTTGGTAGCTCAAAATTGGGCAATGTTTTTTGAGTCCCGAAAATACCTTTTAAATGAAAAGAAAACTTCATCAAGGATTTTAACAAGAATGTTTTATATGAAGACTAGCCATGAATTTTTACTTTCTCTAATTCAATATTTAACCATGCCAGAGGGTATGAAGAAGGGAGCTGGAGAATCAAACTCTGTGAAGTCTTATGAGATAAAGTGAGCAGCACAGCAATGCTGCTAAATAATAGATTTAACAGAATTTCAAGTAAGTATAGGCCAGGATGGAAAACCCTCATCAACACCTCAGAGAAGTCATCAAAATTCCCCTAGTATACTCTCCTTGTTCCTAAGCCTCCTCAGGAGGTGTAAGAAAAAAAAAATGTTTAATTTATCTAAAAATATTTATGCCACACATTAAACTTACATTTTTCCTTTTTTTTCAAGGACTGTTTGTAGTGAAAACATATTTTAAATGAGAAGGAATAAATGAAGAAGCACAACATTATGTATGGACGCTGCATAAAATGTTTTCATCCATAAAATACAAATGAAGCTTAGATTATGTTAGTTATCTCTTGCTGCACAACAAATTATTCCAAAACTTGGCAACTTAAAACAACAGTTCTTTTGAGGTTTCAGGAATTCAGAAACAGCTTGGCTGGGTTGCTCTGGTGCAGGTCACTCATGAGGTCACGGCCCAGCTCTCGCCTTGGATCGCAGTCATGGCCAGGTCTGTGCGGGCGAAGCCTCTGCCCCAAGCTCACTGACAGGGCTGTTGCAGGCTCCACGGGTCCTCATACATGGACCTCTCCACAGGGATGTGCATGGTGTGGCGGCTTGTGACTCCAGAGGGAGAGGACAGGCAATGAGAGAACAGGAAAGGCGGAGCGTATTACTTTACAATGTATTCGCCAAAGTGGCATTCTCTCGGCTCTGCCTCACCGACTGGCCATGCTTACTTTTAAAATGTTGGTTCTTTTCCAACAAAGCCACTTCGGACTTTGTCAAGCACTCACAGACCCTAAGTGCAAGAACCCATTGATGAGGTGGTAGGACCCTAGCAGAGAGTTTCAGAGGAAGCATCAGGTGGTTGTGCTGGAACACTGTGGAAGGAGACTACACAGGGGTAAGGATGCTGGGAGGTGGGGGACCCTAAGGGCTGGCTACCACAGATGTTAAATATTTTCCAACTTAAAATAATCTTCCATTTGTAGGTGATACACTATCCCTGAATAGACATTTCCTCTACTTTCTGATAGCCATATTCATTCGGTAGATTTTAAAATTGCCCAGGTTATTGTTTTCTTTTAATCTTGCATTCATATCTGGTCTGCATTTGCCCCTTCTCTTCCTCTCCTTCTCCCCCATTCCCATTATTTCTTATAAAAACATGGTGGAAGAAACCAGTTATGGGTTGAATTGTGTTTCCCCAAATTCATAAGGTGAAGTCCTAACCCCAATACCTCAAAATGTGACTGTATTTGGAGGTAAAATCTTAAAAAAGAGATAATTAAGGAGAAAAGGTTATATGGGTGCGTCTTAACCCAATATGACCGGCGTCTGTTAAAAAAAGAGATTAGGACACAGACAACACAGACTGAGAAATGACCAGGTGAAGATGCAGCCTCGGGGAAATAAAGCTGCCAACATCTTGATTTTGAACTTTTAGCCACCACTGCTGTGAAATAATTTATTTCTGTTGTTCAACCCATCCAATATGTAGTATTTTATTATGACAGGCTTAGCAAACTAAGACAAAACCTTATCATCCTATATAATAAAATCCTAATATGCAAATTGTCCCCTCCGGCGTTGGTTAGACCAGGACTTTGCGAGCCGGGGAGTTCCACCGCTCGGTATGATGTGTGCTGACCACCAGGGTCGGCTCGGAACATGCAGGTGGCAGCAGGTGGCAGTGGAGGTGCTGCCAGCCCCAGGGGCCCCGATGAGAGAAGGGACCACGGCGGGATGGTGGAGCAGTTGAGTAGGTGGCGCCAGGCCAAGGCGGGTGTGTGTGTTTTTTTTGGGGGGGGCAGGGGGGCGGTCTCCCTGCCAATCACCCCACAGACGGGACCAGTTACTAAGAGAGCTGGACGAGGGGCCCGGCCCTGATCGATCACCCTGCAGATGGCGACCAGTGGCCAGCAGGCCCTAATCACCCATTTGGGGCCGGGACCTGGGTTGGGACCTGGGCTGGGACAGGGAACTGGGGGTGGGTGGCGGCGACCAACCTCCCGGGGTGCCTGGGCAGGGAGCTGCGACCTCTCGCCAGCTACCTGGGGGCGGGGATGATGGGGACGGAGGTGCGGTGAAAATGCGGGGTGTCTGCAGAGCTAGCTCTCACTCCATCTGCTACCCTCCCCCAGGATGCCAGGGCTCACTCACCAGGAAGCCCCCACTCTCAGGTGCTGGGCGCCCGCGAGGAGCCCGCCTGCACCCTCGCGGCCTCTTCTGGGTGAGCCAGGCGCAGCCGCTGGGACTGCAGGAGCCGTCCCTGTGGGGTCGCACAGGAGCCATCTGTGAGCCCGGAGGCCCACCCCAAGGCGTCCGGCTGTGCTCACTGCATCTCCGGGGGAGGGGGGCGCGGGGCCCTGGGGGCCCAGGTGCTGCCCAGAGCCCAGAGTTCAGCTGGAACCTGCCCTTCCACTCCAGACGCTCGCGCTTCGATAGCCGGCCAGGCCTAGGGACCGGGCCTCTAGTGCACACATAAATGAAATCATGGAAGCTTTTTATATCACCTAATCCTTTTAATGCCTCCTAGATTTAATGAGGCCAAGTAGAAACTGACTCTCCATTCCACAGTTCATCCTTTTTCTCTAGATCCAGGTGAAATTATTCCTATTTTCAAAGTAAAGTTTTAGGTGTCCATACTTAAAACTTTTAAGCTACATTTTACCACAACATTAATTTTCTAAGTTGTCTCTTTCTTCGTTCTTGTACATGAAACTCCAGCAGATTTACTATTGGCATTCATTACGTAGTCAAACCTGCAGATAGTCTTTAAACCAGTCCAATGTGAGATTCTCAATATTTTCTGCATTGGTAGATTAGTAATTAGTAGATTTGATAAAGAGCTGTTTTTCCTTGTCACATTGTACTTCAAGATGCCATATGGATTGGGCTGTAGAATATGGTTGGTGAACTGTAGATATTTTTTGGACTGAGTCTCTTAAAGGTAGAGATGTAGAAGGGCAAACAAGACCTCAAGGAGACTGGCTGTTAACTGCAAGGCACATTTGGATAGCTTGTGGGTTCAGGAGGTTCTGGTGTGCTATGCAAAGGAACGTTTGAATAAATCTGCGTGGTTAGAAACAGCACCAGAAGCAGCAGCCCCAGACTGAGCCTGGCCACCATCCCCATGCCCATGTTGGTCCTGCACCCTAGCTCGGGCCGGCCACTTGGTGTGCTGGAGGATCTTGGGCTCTTGCATGGTGTAGGGCAGTGGTCGGCAAACCGCGGCTTGCAGTTTGCCTCTCTGTTGACTAATGAGTTTGCCGACCACTGGATAGGGGCTTAATCACAAGGAACAACAACAGCCTGTAATTACTGGAATCGAGAGTCTAGGTCAGTGGTCGGCAAACTCATTAGTCAATAGAGCGGCAAACTGCAAGCCACAGTTTGCCGACCACTGGTGTAGGGGAAATAACTAGCAGGGTCTTAAACCGGGAGACATCATAATGGCAGTGATGTGGCATGACCTGCCCACCTGTCCTCACCACTGCCCACCCCCAATCAAATAATTTGTTTTCAAAACAAAATATTTCAAAGTTATTTAGCGAGCTTGGACCCCTATCCTATATAATAAAAGGCTAATATGCAAATTGACCAAATGGCAGAACATCTGGTCACTATGATGTACAATGACCACCAGGGGGCAGACGCTCAACTCAGGAGCTGCCCCCTGGTGGTCAGTGTGCTCCTGCAGGGGGAGCGCCACTCAGCCAGAAGCCGGGCTCAGGGCTGGCGAGTGCAGTGGCAGTGGCAGAAGCCTCTCCCGCCTCTGTGGCAACACTAAGGATGTCCGACTGATGGCTTAGGCCTACTCCCCTTGGGAATTGGGCCTAAGCTGTCAGTTGGAGATCCCCTGAGGGCACCCAGACTGCGAGAGGGTACAGGCCAGGCTGAGGGATCCCCCAAGTGGACAAATTTTGTGCACTGGGCCTCTAGTTTATATATATAAAACCCTAATATGCAGATAGACTGAACAGCGGAAGAACTGAACAACTGAACAACCAGTTGCTATGACATGCACTGACCACCAGGGGGCGCGCGCAGAACATGGCAGGCATCGGCTGCGACAGGATGGTGGAGCAGGTGAACCAGGGTGTCAGACCAAGGCGTGTTGCTGGTCACTGTCATCAGGGTGAGCCTCTGGTGGTTACTGAAAATTATTTGCTCCTGCGCACCACGGTCCCATTCGGTGCTCACACCCACTGCTGATGCCGGAGCCACCATTAGCACCCGCTGCCAGCACCTGGCACCAGCCCCGATCTCTCGGCACCATCAGTGGGTGTGAGCAGTGGCTGCCAGCCCCATTCGCCCCTCAGGACTTCTTCACCGCCCCCACTCTTGAGGGGCGATCAGGGCCCACAGCCACCCCTCGCACCTGCTGCCAGCGATGGTCCTGCTCGCACCCACTGTTGGCGCCAGAGCTGCCTCTTGCACTCATTGCTGGCACCGACCCCGCTCACACCCGCTGCCGGCACCCAGTGCCAGTCCGGATTGCTCAGTGCTGTCAGTGGGTGTGAGCGGCAGCTGCTGACCCTAATTGCCCCTGAGGGCCTCTTCACCTCCCTCTGCTCCTGAGGGGGGATCAGGGCAGTAGCCACCACCCGCACCCACTGCTGGCACTGGCCCCAATTGTTCTGTGCCGTCAGCAGGTGCGAGCGGGGCTGGTGCTGTCAGCATGTGGGAGTGACAGTGGTGGCAGAAGCGGGGCTGCTGGCAGAGAGGGAACTGGGGCCGTGGAGGGAGGGGCCGGGTGGGGGCACAGAGGATGGACTGAGACCTGCCCCTGTGCCCACCATAGCCTTGTGGCCCACAGTTCCTTTCTAGGTGCACGAATTCATGCACTGGGCCCCTAGTAGTATATATTAGTAAGTATAATTGACATAAAATAATAATGATTTCAGGGGTTGCTAGTCCTTCACCCATTTTCCCATGTGTCAAAATACTTGATTTTGTGTGAAGTACCAGGAAGCTCAGGTGCAGGGAGGCACAGGGGTTTCCTTATTAAGACCCCTTTTCTCTGCGGCACAACTCCCTGATGCTTTCTCTGAAACTCTCTTCTATCACCGCATTAATGGGTTTTTGCACTGAAGGTCTTTGAGTACACCTTGAGCCAAAGTCAGAGGTGGCTTTTTTGGAAAAGAACCAACATTTTAAAAGTAAGCAATAGAACTGAGGTTTCAGAACAACAAGACACTCAGATCAATCGGTGTATTGTTTTACGCCCCTTTAATCTATGCCCTGAACAAAAGGTAACACCATTCACATATTATTACAAGGTGTTTTAGCTTTCTGCTTGTTGACTTTTTTTCCTCCCCTCCTCCTCTTCTTCCTTCTCCTTTTTCTTTTTAGATATTTGATAAGAAATCAACATCTCCTCCAGCTTTGGAGGAGTGAACACAGGAATTTTACCTAAAACAGACACTGTTTTATTTTTGGTTTGTTTGTTTGTTTGTTTGTTTTAAAGAAGCTGTGTTGACCATTTTTATAATCTTCTTTGGGGCAGAAATGTGGACTGTAGTGAAATCCAGTTAGACACAACTTTACTTCATTTCATTTCTTAACAGCATCAAACAGCAAGCCGGGGCATTGGGAGGCTAGGTGAAAAGGGGAAGGGATTAAGAAGTACAAATTGGTAGTTACAAAATAGTCATGGGGATGTAAAGTACAGCATAAAGAATATAGTCAATAATATTGTAACAACTATGTCTGGTGCCAGATGGGTATTAGAATTCTTGGGGAGGATAAAAAACAAAACAAAACAAAACAAAACAAAACAAAACCCCCAGCAAACTGGCCAGTTTGAGAACATGGCCAGATTTCATATGGAAACTTGGTAAGAAGTAAATGTTTACTGGACACAGCACATGGAATTTATTTTTGGGAAAGGCTCATCTAGATCTTGTTGACACCTACTTTAACAGCTACCAGACACAATTGGCTAATTCCATTTGCTTTTTCTCCAGAGGAGAAAAATATCAATCATAAGATGAAGATTAGGGGACTTCAAGTCGAAGGGCAATTGGCCAAGGGACTCCTAGAAACACACTATTTCTAAGAGCACCATATAGTGTCTCCTCTGTCCATCTGTACTGCATATGACAGTATCCATGGGGATTTCTGTTCTTTAAATTTATCTTTATTGTTTTTTTTCCCATTGACTCCCTCCTCCCCTCCTCTCACCCCTCACCCCAGGCCCTCACCAAACTATTGTCTGTATCCTTGGGCTATACATATATGCCTATAAATTCCCTGGTTAATCTCTCCCCATCCACCCACACACCCACTCCCACCTTCCCTCTGAGATTTGTCAGTCTATTCTATGCTCTATGTCTCTGGATCTAATTTGTTCATCAGATTATTTTGTTCATTAGATTCCACAATGAGTGAGATTATGTGATACTTGTCTTTCTCTGACTGGCTTATTTCACTTTGCATAATACTCTCCAGGACCTTCCATGCTGTCTCAAAGGATCCTTCTTTTTTGCTGCTGCACAGTATTCCGTGGTGTAAATGAAAAGGGAGCCCACTGTATGGGAGAACGTATTTGCCAATGATACATCTGATAAAGGGCTAATATCCAAAATATATAGGGACTCATGCAACTTAACAAATGGAAGACAAACATCCAATTACAAAATAGGCAACGGACCTGAATAGACACTGCTCCAAAGTGGACATGCAGATGGCCAAGAGACATGAAAAAATGCTCAAAGTCACATGTAAGAAACTTTGCCTTTTCCTTTTGAAAGTGATTTGTTATATTTTTTTTTATTAGAAAGGTTAAAATAGGTGGGTGTGATGAGCATGGGTTTGAAGGCTGAAAACGCTGCTCCTCAGCCCAGCTCGTCCATTTTCCGGGTATGGAGCAAGTCCCTCGGACTCTCTGATAAGCCTCAGTTTCTTCATATTTGAGCTATAAGGATGATAATAGCACTTAGTGATGGGTTGTCCCATGAATTAAATGAAAACATTTTGTACATTTTCTAATATAAATTATTTATCCAGATAAATAGATTTGCTATTATTTTCATTACCATGTTAAGTTTTTTTAAAAACGTGACGTGATGATTTCCAGAGGCGCCAAAATCCAACTTAGATGTGGAAATCGTCTGGTTTAAGCATGTCTGCTTTTTTTTTTTTTTCCTACTGCTATTAAAGAAGAGTTCATTTTCACACTTAAAAAACAATGCTCTGTTACTGTTTAGGAATATAATTTCTGTGGCTAACCCTTGCAACAATTCCCTAAATATAAAGTTGTGTGCCGAAGGCTAAAGGAGGTATGCCAAGACACATATGACCTCAAGGAATTTAAGCTACACGTACTGGTACAATTAAAAGACACCCTTTTTTGGACTTAAAGAGGCCAGTGAGGGTGGGGGAAGGAAAGTGGGTGCTCCAGTCAAGAGTGGGGGGTGACATCTGCCATGGGTCCTGTTTCCTGAGAAGATTTCTCTCCACACCAGTAGCAGTCTTGTCCTGTTACTTCATTCTACTTGGGCTCAGTCTACTTCGTTCCTAGATATCTTATATTACTCATCAGTACATTATAATAAGGGGAAAAATAAAAAATAATGAATGAAAAATACCTAGCAACTCGATCATATTAGAATTCTAGCTAATTCGCACCAACCCAGCAGCGACCACCCTCCGGGTGCACAGACCTCAGTGGACATATCGGTCTCCACCTCTCCTGTCCCCGGACATGCTTGCCTGGAGGAGGGGTGCAGCAGCACTGCTCAGCACCCTGCCCTGGCCTCAAGGTCTTTGCTTCATGGAGACTGTAGATACCAAATCCCACTCAATGTACCATTTCTTAACTCTCATTTCTCAAGTCTTATACTTGATTTTAGTGTGACTAAATCAGATGCTGCCCTGCCCTCTGCAGGTGTGCCAAGGCAATAGGACATTCCTAGAAGAGCAGCCTGCCTGCTGGGAAATAGCATGAAGCTCATGCTGTGCGAGTCCCCTGTACCAGCTCGATGGGGCCGACCCTAACAGCAAAGACAATGGCAGCAGCTAACACGCATATAGCACAGTAGACATAGACAAAGGTCTTTTCAGCATGAATTAATTTATCCAACTTTAACAATCATAGTTAAAAATGGTAAACCACATGGTGAAAACCAAGATTCAGAGAGGTTATATGGTGTGCCAAATCTTTGACTTAAAATTCTGTATCCATTTCCAGGGAGAATGTCTGTGGTTTGCATTGCAGTTTGATGAGGAGAGAAAGCATTCCAGGTCTGCCACTAAAATAAAATAAGAGGGGTCTTATTTTATTACTAGCGGCCCAGGGAGTGGGCCTAAGCCAGCAGTCAGACATCCTTAGCCGTGGAGGTGGGAGAGGCTCCCACCACTGCTGCTGCGCTCGCTCGCCAGCCATCAGCCCGGCTTCTGGCTGAGTGGCGCTCCCCTGTGGGAGCACACTGACCACCAGGGAGCAGCTCCTGCATTGAGCATCTGCCCCTGGTGGTCAGTGCGCATCATAGCAACTGGTCGTTCCACCGTTTGGTCGATTTACATATTAGCCTTTTATTATATAGGATGAAGGAGTTAAGAAAGTAAAGAATATCACAAAAATATCCAGCCCATCAATGTCACTGAACTGGCCAGCAGTATGGAGGGAATGAAGCACTACCTGCCCATCTCCCCAGTTACCAGGCCAGTGCGCTGCTGGAAATCCGTGCAGGAACATCTAGGGAGAGACACATCAACCATTTCACCCTGAGCTACTGAAAACAATTTCCAAAAGCTAGTAAAATGTTTGGCTATGAAAATAACAATCTGTCTCTATAGCTAACATCTGCAATGAAATGCTTGTTTAAGCACATACTTCTTTTCTCAATACCTTCACATGTCAGGGCAGCCTGTTTTTTAACTTATAGAGGTTGCATCATTTAATGTTTTTCCTTGAACACCCTTAGAGTTTCTTCTCAGAAATATGGTTGTTAGCTTTTTCCATGGAACTTTGCTCTTTATTTCGAAAGAGACCCAGCATTTGCAACATTTCTGTCTCAAAAAAGAAAACAACAAAAAAACACACATGCCACTATTTGAAAGGCCAGGCGTGGCTGCTATAATCCAGCACAGTTTAATGGCAATTTTTGATTGGTTATTCCAGTTTAGTAACTAGCTATGAAGAAAAAAGGCACAGTTATTCAGTGGCCCATTTCCATATGTACCAACCGACACACAAAAATTTAGAAGACTGTCAATCCCCATGTTAGATTTTGCAACTCTGTGACATTCTCGGAGGAGATTGCCTTGTTAGATAAGACTTGTTGCAATCCTTAGAAAGTAATGTGCTGTGCATGCAATGCCAAAGACAGTAGGAAAATATGTTCCTTGTAGAATATTAATTAATTGACTCATTGATAATTCTGATATGGGACATTGGATGGGCAAATCAAGACACAGAAAATTCTAGGACACTTAAAATTCCCTTCCAAAATATTAGTAAGGAATTTTCCAGTTGCCTCATGGAGGTTTATGAGAAATGGTTTTCAAAATGTTAGTAATAACTATTCTAATCCTATATAATAAAGAGCTAATATGCAAATTGATCATCACTCCAACACAAGATGGCTGCCCCCATGTGGACACAAGATGGCTGCCACAAGATGGCCAACAGGGGAGGGCAGTTGTGGGTGATCAGGTCAGCAGGGGAGGGCAGTTGGGGGTGACCAAGCCTGCAGGGGAGGGCAGTTGTATGGGACCAGGCCTGCAGGGGAGGGAAGTTGGGGGTGACCAGGTCAGCAGGGGAGGGCAGTTAGGGGTGACCAGGCCTGCAGGGGAGGGCAGTTAGGGGTGACCAGGCCTGCAGGGGAGGGTAGTTGGGGGCAACCAGGCTGGCAGGGGAGCAATTAGGCGTTGATCAGGCTAGCAGGGGAGTGGTTAGAGGGTGATCAGGCTGGCAGGCAGAAGCGGTTAGGGGCAATCAGGCAGGTAGGGAGCGGTTGGGAGCCAGCAGTCCTGGATTGTGAGAGGGAAGTCCCAGATTGGAGAGGGTGCAGGCTGGGCTGAGGGACACCCCCCTGCACGAATTTCGTGCACCGGGCCTCTAGTAATAAATAATAAATCACTTTCAAAATGAAAAGGTAAAGTTATCAAAGAAAGGTTGAGATAATGGCAGGAAAATTGTCCAGGACTTTGTAATCATATCTGTCTGGCATCTTCACAAGGAAAAAATCTTTGTACTGAGGCTCCTTCATGGTGAAGTTAATTTTTCAATGTTTTCTGAGCCTTTTGGGTTTTAAACATCATATGTTTCCTATAGGCTGAATAGTTTCACTGGAGCACTCTTTCTACTCCCATGGAAAAAGTCTCTCCTGACACTTAAACCGATACAGATATTCTCTTATAAAAAGAGAGACAGAACAACCACTCAATTGCACATCAGAGCTGGAAAGTCATTTCTAAAACATCTAGTCTATTGGTTATCAATCTGTATGTGACCCTTGTTATCTGAGGGACACAACACATTCCTGACACATGTGTATGCCCTGTTGAGAACCATGCCACTAGAAATGGGGTGCCGTCTCACTCAAGCCAGTAGCATTTCCAGATAGCCACAAAATACAGTCAGCCTAGCATGGGGCACCAGAGCCCACGGGGCCCAAGCAGGGTGAAGAGGGCATCCATGGAGCCCAGAGCCACGTGTCAAAGCCAGAGCCAGACAAGAAAGCAGTATTTGATGTTGGCAGCAGCCCCGGCTGGGGTGTCAGAACCTCATCCATGTGGGAGGTCGAGGCCTGAATTGGAACACTGAAGCCAGGTTAAGTAAAGGGACACCTGGGAGGCAGAGTACACAGGATCACAGCTCAAAGGTAGCTATGAGAGCATCCACGGGGATTAGGAGCAATGACCTTCCCCACCCCCACCCCCTTATCAATGAGCACACCAAGTCCTGGTTTTTAAATATTATTTTCTGCTAAATGGAGTTGGGCTTCTTAGGAAAAAAAACAGCTGATTCTATGCTGGGGCAAGAGATTCAAGATGAGTCTGGAATATTCTGTGATTCACAAAACTAAATGCTAAAAAATAAAATGAAAAGATGAAAAGGAAAGAAAGAAAGTGATAGGAAGATGTCAAAAGGACACTGAAGTTAGCTTGAAGGGACTCCCACTATCTAAATCTGGGAATTGAGCATTGAACTAAATAATGATAGGAATAGATTATTATTCACTGAATACAATGGGAGTCCATGAGCCTATACTGTTATAAATAAATGAATGAATAACCACATGCGGAGAGGATAAAGTTCTTTTCTTGCAGTAGAATGCTAACTAATAAAGGTCAAAGGAATGATGGATTAGAAACATGACCATTTGACAATCCAAGAAGTAGCAAAGGATGCTAAAACTAGTGGCTGGAATTTGCTGAGGAATGAGATTTTCACAGCATCTCATCATTCCTCCTCCGCCTCTCCTGTCCATTGCATTAATTACAAAGGGGATAAGACGAGCTACAGTGGACACTGTCTCACACAACCAGTAACGGAACAAATCACAGCCACGTGCCTCCCGATAAGGAGGCAGCACATAGGACACATCATCTCTTCCGGAAGGTTCTCACTGAAAATGCACCATCTAAATTTAATTTTGAAAACATTTCAGTACTCTTCAAAACAACTGTCTTAAACTTCAAAAGTGACAGGTCACAACTGTCAAGAGAAGGCCAGCAGGGTAGGGAATTCTGCCTTGCTTTTAACAACCTCAACCCCAAGAAGTTGTCATGCTCAAAGCCGCTCTGTTCGGTTAGGTGTTTATAGTGATGTGTGGTGGGCAAAGCACTTGTTTGAAGAAGAGGGGAAGCCCTGGTCGGGGAAATAAAACCCAGAATGTACTGGCTCACATGAAACAGGTTACCGAAAGAGCAGGGTGTGGCTCTAGCTATCCTCACTTTTAGCTGGCCCAGGAACTCTCCATCTCTTCCGCTGTCTCATCTCTCCTCTCCTCTGCCTTCTGCTTCATGTTCCTAAGTCTGTTGTACACATTCTGCTAGAACCATTGTAGAACCAATTTTCTGTGTCTAATTTCACCTGTGCAATTAGAAAAATCCCAGGAAAGATTGTGACGAGCTCAGGTTGTGTCCTGAGCCCATCACTATGGTTGAGGTATGGGGTAATCTGTCTGCACAGACCTCCAGACGGTGTGGTCTGTATCCAACCCTTTGGCCCAGAGGTATCATGTGTGAAAGCACCGGCTGGACACTGCATGGTTTATGGGAAAACTTCAGACCCTCCAAAGAGATAGTGCTAATCAGAACAGACAGAAAAAAACCACAGAAACTTTGTTCCTTTGAACAGGTTTCCAGCTTTGCCATATAAAAAACTGGTTTGGAGAGCATATACTTTCACAGAAGCATAGAAGAATTCTTAGAGTCTCCTAAGATCAAATCTAGGTGTTTCCCCCAACTCTGTCTAGTAGCAAGGGATCTTTAACTAAGGATTTTTCAAGGACACTTATTTTTAAAATTCACCTATTGTTTGACACTAAACAGTTTGATTTAGTTCAAAGAAAACAAGAGTAGTATACAGTACTATATCTCTTGAATGTTTACTGTGCCCAAATTCTAACTAGTTTGGAAAGGAACCTTTAGATAAATCAGAATTGTTCTTCGATAATTCGCATTCTGTTAAATGTTAAGAATTGACTGGATATTTCACAACAAGTTTATTTTCTGATATGTTAATGGAATGGGAAATTGTTCTATTTCAATTAACAGACCTTGAGAAGTTATTTATTATTTCAGATGGTCACATAAGATCAAAGACTTCTTCAAAAGAAAAAAACAAAAACTATTAGCTCAAGGTTTCCTTTCGTGAAATGAAACAGATATCTTTGTTCACCTGCTACTTTGGACTTGAGTAAAGAGGTTCAAAATGAAACTTCCAAAGATAAGTTTTCTCAGGACTTTGAAACGACTTTAGAGGTGAGTGAGTGAAAAAGTGAGCATTACACACCTTTATTTTATTTCAAGTGTTATTGATTCTCATACAAGGTTTTATTTTAAAAAGTAAGGAAAATATATTTCTGTCCTATGACCAATGGCACAATTGTTTAACTAATGGTACTTACGTTTTAGTTTAGGAAGATGCCATTATTCATATTTTCACACACTTTGATGGATGCTGCTGCAATAACCTCTATGTTGAATCTTTCCCCACACAAATTTATCTTGAGTGTTTCTAAAAATCAAGTTCCCTACCATACCACTGTACAAGTTACTCCCTGGTTCATAAATCTTGAATGGCTCCCCAAATTCCTCAAAATTGTCCATATCTGAGCCCTATTGGACACTCAAAATTGTCCATATCTGAGCCCTATTTGTCTGCATTTATTTCCCATTACTCACCTGTCCTGTTCTCCAGTCAAATGTGATGGGAAGGCACTAGCTTTGCAGCCAGTCAAACCTGGGTTTGCTTTCCAGAGCTGTGCTTTCTGTCCTGGAACTATGTCCAACATGGCCCTTTGCCACCTCTTCTCTTGGTCTGAATTTCTGGCAATAATCCTATTACTCAGTTTACAGATTTTGTCACAATCCCAAAACCTCTGCCCACATTCTTACCCACTGCACCTGAGCTATTTCCACTGCCCCAGATTCGCCATCACTGAGTACTCAGGTGCTTTTCTTCCCTCTCCTTTGGCATAGCCAAGTCAACCCAGATAAATTGGTTCTGTATACTGGATGAATCCCAGATATTGCCTTCATAAAGTCATCCTGAAGCATAAGACCTATGGTAATGTGCTTTTTCTAGTTCTATCCCAATGGTTACGTCTATCATCTCTCCTTCAGGAAAAGGTTAAAGGTCTGGCTTTACAAGGGTATGGCCAGGAGAAACTGCAGAAAGCACACTGAAAAGTCCCCATCTTAGGTATCTTCCCCTGCCCTGTGGTCATGAACACAGACAATAGATATTAGCTGCAGCTAGACAATCGGCCTTGACACGCCCTGTCCCAAGCTGAGCGGTGTTCATCTAAGCCAACCTTAGAAATGCCTGCTCATACTTGTAACACAAGAAACTCACTCTTCATTGCCTTCCCATACATGCAAAGATCTGGGTTAGGGCCAAGTTTAGTGAATGAGGTAAACAATCACTTTAGTGTAATTACAAGAGTAATTAGAGCAGCCACCCCCCTCCGCCCCGCCCTTACCTCCCAGAGTCTCTCAAGTACTTGACCTTACCTCATCCGGCTCCACTTTTTACTCACAGTCACTAGGCCCTGGAGGGCCTGTATGGGATGCACAAATATGTGCACTGAATAGAATTTTAAGTGGTAATAACTGATTCAGATGAGTTTTATATCCCAGTTTTTTATTTTTCTTTCCTTTCAATAGGACATCTCATGTTTACTCAAGCTTTTCGTGTTCTTTCCCCATCCCACATACCCTTTCAAATTTACAAAGTTTCTCATTTCAGGGGAGCATAATAAAAAAAAAAAGCTTGAGAATAGCCCTAGCCGGGTTTGCTCAGTGGTTATAGCGTTGGCCTGTGGACTGAAGGGTCAAGGGTTTGATTCCAGTCAAGAGCACGTACCTGGTTTGCAGGCTCAATCCCCAGTACCAGTTGGGGTGAGTGCGGGAGGCAACCAATGGATGTTTCTCTCTCTGTTTCTCCCCTCCCTTGCTACTCTCCCTGAAAACCCATGGGGGAAAAATCATTGGATGAGGATTAATACACACAACAACAACAACAACAACAACAACAACAACAACAAAACATTAAGAACAAATGGGCTTCATTAGAGCAGCCTAATGTGATGATGAGTCATTCCAGCAGGACCCCCATTGGAAAGAAGACCAGGGTTACTCTATTAAAGCTGTGATCAAAATACATTGCATTTCTAATTTGCCCAGGTGAACTTCTTTTTTTCTTTTAATCTTTATTGTTGAAAGTATTACATATGTCCCCCTTTTCTCCCCACTTCTGAGGACTCTTGTAATTACACTTCACCCCCACAAAAAAAAATCTGAGTTTCCCCCCTGTCAAGTATCTTAATTCAATCACATCTTCAAAGTCTCTTTTGCCATGCAAGAAACAGTGAGTGGGTAGGTGGGAAGAGATCAACCAAAGAACTTATAGGCATATATGTATAACCCATGGACACAGACAACAGTGTGGTGAAGGCCTGGGGTGGGGGGCCGGGGCGGACTAAAGGGGTCAATTGGGGGGGGGGAGGGGACATATGTAATACTTTCAACAATAAAGATGAAAAAACATTTTTTAAAAAATAGAATCAATTTCTGGTAATTTGTTACATCAGCAATAGGAAACTAGTACAAGTAGTGAAATATACCTTTTTTTTTTTAACAGTGGAGATTTATTTTAACATTGGTAATATTGGAATTTCCATGTATCAGGAGTTAGAATGAGGAAATGTAACACTGATAATGTATTTCCTCTGAAACTCAATTTAGAAGTCACTCAACTGACCAAGAGTCTTGGGCAGATGCTAACCACCTGTAGGAGCACAGGTCAGGGCTGTGAGCAGGGGAGCCTCGGACAGGCCACAGAAGGGGCTGCTGTGTGCCCAGGGCCTGGATAAGAGCTTCTGAGGGCATCTGAGCTGTGAAAGGGAGATGCCCACGCGGCCTTCCTGAAGTCCTTGCCTCTGCACCTTAACCAGCAGCTGAACACAGTCCCCAAATCGTGAGTGTCGGAGGCAGGAAGGACCGCCTACTGGCGGAAGAGAAAGGTTAACTGGGGAAAATAATTACCTTATATAGTGATGTGCTTTATTTGAACTCAGATTTGTTTCTCTCTCTTCCCTGTTATGTGTAGTAGAAAATGACAGCAATATTATATGGATTGCTTAAATTAGTTTTATAGATTTTTATTTTACAAAAAGAAAATTAAGCCAATTTGGTGGGAGGCCACTACCTTTCACAGTTCCCCAAACCCGAAGGAAGCTGTGCTTATGTTAGATGTGGCTGAGCCTCTTAGAAGTGGAGATGCTTACAGGAAATACAAAGCTGGGTCTGAATTACACACACAAAACATAAAATCTTAGTGGGGCCCTTCCTATTTGTGTGATGTGGACAGGGCACCTGTCTAACCCTCATTTTCCTTCTAAAACAGAGATGACAATATTTCTGTAGCATAGGGCTGTATGGAGAATTACACGAGATGATTATGTACTAGCACAAGGATAAGGGCACAGAGCCATCCTCAGTCATTCCAATGAATGCTTAGTGATAATTATTAGCTATCTAATTGGGCAGGAGGTGTCTGTTGGATTCTGGTCCTCCTTTAGCTCTTTTTCATCTCTCGTGGCCTGTTTCTCCTTCTCCACCCCTGGGTCCCCAGTGACTTCATTACTTCCAGCTGAAACTCCACTTTTCATTGGATGTGTTTGGAGAGGAGGATGGGAAACCACCTCCTCTGTGCCCACCCTGTGCCCTTTATGTCCAGATTCTTACTTAATCCTCTTAACAAGGCTCTGAGGAGGAGCTACACTTTTCCTTGTTTTCCAGGTGACAAATCTGAGACGTGCTGCTTTTAGTAACTTGGCCAGGATCACAGAGATAGTAAATGACTCACCACCATCCAGACTGAGGCAAGTTGGCTTCCCGGCTCTCACGCCCACAAGAGAGTTCACTTCTCACAGCACCTGCTACTTCACCACTCAGAACTCGGTGATCACATTCATGTTTCTTTTGAAGTAGCTTTTATAGATTTCTCTTATTACCAGAATATGTTTGTTATAGCAAACTCTGAAAATATTGATAAACATGCAGAAAGAAATCTAAATTCAGCTACAATCAATTCTACAACCCAGAAAGTTTACCTATCAGAGATTATCTTTCTTGATAGCTTTTGTTTTAAATAGCTGCATGACATGAAAGGTTCTCTGCTCGTTTTAACCAAGTTGCTGCTGTTAAACAATTAAAATTATTTCTCACTTTAGACTAAAAATTTGTATAGTTCAAATATTGCACCTAATTATTTGATGTAATTCTCAGAAGTAAAAATGTACGTTTCTAGGTCAAACAGAAACCACTTTTAAAGCTCTTTCATCCATGGCATGACAGGGCCAAGCAGGCAGGATTTTAGACGATATAGCTCTGCAATGGATGGAAACTACAACCTTTGTAAATTGTATATGATATTATGTTAAGAGATTCCTGTCTTTTAATGGAAGAAAAATATTATTTTAGTCTTAATTTGTACAGAGATCGTTTTTTCTATTTCCTAGCAATCATTTGTATTTCTTGACATGAAAATTACTAACTTATGTATCCTGCCAATTTTTCTGCTAGAATGTTCATTTTATTATAAATTTGTAGGAGCTATTTGTTAGACTATCAAACTGCTGTTTAATATGTTACAAATAGCATTGTGAGTTTGTGTTCTCCTTTTTGTGTGACATGTAAGTATTTAACCACATTATGCAGTAAAATGCATTAAGCTTTCTCTAGGTAGTGTTGTATTAGAATAATGCTTCCATATTAGTTTTCTAGGGATGCCATACAAAAATACTACAGACTGGATGGCTCAAGCACAGAAATTCATTTCCTCACAGGTCTGGACACTTGAAGTCTGAGATCAGGTGTAATCAGGCTTGGTTTCTCCTGCGGCCTCCCTCCGTGGCTTGGGGAGGGCCACCATCTCCCTCTGCGTCCTCGCAGGACTTCGCCCCTGTGCGTGCCTCCCTAGTCCCCTCGTGTGCCCAATTTTCTCTTCTAATGACACCAGCTAGATTGCATTAGGTCCCTCCCAAAGGGCTCCATTTTTACTCAATCACCTCTTTAAAGGTCCTATTTCCAAATACAGTCACATTCTGAGGTACTGGAAATTAGACTTCAATATATGAAATTTGAGGGGACACAGTTCAGCCTATCACCACTTATAAGAGTCTACCCTGTCTCAAGATCATATAAATCTATACTAATAAAAGGGTAATATGCTAATTAGACCGGATAGACCGGATGTCTTCTGGACAAAGCCACGGTGGCTGTAAGGGCCGAGGGCCAGCAGCCTTGGCGGCCACCGGCAATGGCAGCAGCAGCGGGGTGATGGGGGTGGTGCCTTCCCTTGATCGGTCTGGTCTCCTTCTATCAGTAGGACATCCTCTGAGGGCTCCCAGACTGTGAGAGGGGGCAGGCTGGGCTGAGGGACCCCCTGCCCCCCAGTGCACGAATTTTTGTGCACCGGGTCTCTAGTATTTATATATTTTTCTTGAAGTTTATGGCATTAAATTTTATGTTTAAATGCCATGCAGAATTTATATGGATGTATGACACAATTTTTATTGAGAAATATATGATATAGTGAAAAGTGCATAGGTAATAGAAATGTATAATTTAAAGAATAATAGTAAAACAAATATCCGTGTTCTTACCACACAGCTTCAAAAATCAAACATTCTAATTCCTCTGTGCTTCTCAACTCTAGAACATTCCCTTGCTTTGATTAGAAAGTTCCACATGCAGCCCTGGCCAGTTTGGATCAGTGGATGGAGTGTTGGCCTGCTGACCAAAGGGTCCCGGGTTCAATTCTGGTCAAGGGCATGAACCGAGGTTGCCGGCTCCTCCCTGGCCTGGGCCCAGGCCCAGGCCCTGGTCAGGGTACGTGCAGAGGGCAACCAATGGATGTGTTTCTCTCACATGGATGTTTCTCTCTGTCTTTCCCTCTCTCTTCCACTCTCTAAAAAAATAAATCAATGGAAAAGTATCCTCAGGTGAGGATAAAAATAAACAAACAAACAAACAAACAAATAAATAAATAAATAAACATGTATGTATATTCCTAAACAAGACATTGGCTTTTCCCCTTTGACCTTTTATATAGATAGAATTACCATGATTACCCTTTTGCAACGTAGTTTTAGTTTGTGTTCAACCTTGGTTTCTGAGATTCATTCATATTGATGAATGCAGTTTATTATTTTCACTGCTATTTTAATAGTCCATACTTTAAATATACCAAAATCTATCCAACCTATTGTTAATGAACACTTGAGTGTTTCTAGCTCTTTGCTATGTGTATCTGCTCTGTGCTTTGAATACGAATCAGTGAAACAGGGAATGTACTTGTCCAGCTGTACTATGCAATGACAAACGATTGATATTCCCACTAACAGGAACTGATGGTCCCTGTTATTTCATCTGAGCCAAGCTTTGTATTGCCAAACTAGAGGCACAGTGTACAAAATTCGTGCACGGTGGAGGGGGGATTGTCCCTCAGCCCAGCCTGCAACCTCTCCAATCTGGGACCCCTTGAGGGATGTCCAACTGCCTGTTTAGGCCCAATCCCACTAGGAATGGGCCTAAACAGGCGGTTGGACATCCCTCTCACAATCCAGGACTGCTGGCTCCAAACCGCTCACCTGCCTCTGTCTGATGGCCCCTAACCGCTTCTGCCTGCCAGCCTGGTCACTACCTAATCACTCCCCTGCCAGCCTGATCAACGCTTAACTGCTCCCCGGCTGGCCCAATTGCCCCTAATTGTCCTCCCCTGACGGCCTGGTCTCCCCCTACTGCCCTCCTCTGCTAGCCCAGTCACCCCTAACTACCTTCCCCTGCTGGCCTGGTCTCCCCCAACTGCCCTCCTCTGCTAGCCCGGTCACCCCTAACTACCTTCCCCTGCTAGCTCGGTCACCCCTAACTACCTTCCCCTGCTGGCCTGATTGCCCACAACTGCCCTCCCCTGAAGGCCTGGTCCCCCCCAACTTCTGTACCCTGCAGGCCTGGTCCCCCCCAACTGTCCTCCACTGCAGGCCAGGACCCCCCCCACCAACTGGCCTCCCCTGCAGGCCTGGTCCCCCCCAACTGCCCTCCCCTGTAGGCCTGGTCCCCCCCCAACTGCCCTCCCCTGTAGGCCTGGTCCCCCCCATCTTCTGTACCCTGCAGGCCTGGTCCCCCCCAACTGTCCTCCACTGCAAGCCAGGACCCCCCCACCAACTGGCCTCCCCTGCAGGCCTGGTCCCCCCAAACTGCCCTCCCCTGTAGGCCTGGGTCTCCCCCAACTGTCCTCCACTGCAGGCCAGGACACCCCCCCCCCCCATCAACTGGCCTCCACTGCAGGCCTGGTCCCCCCCCAACTGCCCTTCCCTTCAGGCCTGGTCCCCCACAACTGCCCTCCCCTGCAGACCTGGTCCCCCCCAACTGCCCTTCCCTGCTGTCCTGGTCCCCCCCAACTGTCCTCCCCTGCAGGCCTGACCCCACTTCCCCACTGCCCTCCCTTGTAGGCCTGGGTCCCCCTCAACTGCCCTCCCTTGCTGGCTTGGTCTGCCCCAACTGCCCTCCTCTGCCAGCCTGGTCACCCCCAACTGCCCTCCTCTGCTGGCCTGGTCACCCCTAACTGCCCACAACTGCCCTCCCCTGCAGGCCATCTTGTGGCGGCCATCTTGTGTCCACATGGGGGCAGCCATCTTGTGTCTTGGAGTGACAGTCAATTTGCATATTACTCTTTTATTACGGTAGATAGGATGTGTGCCCAACTGTGAGGAGTGAAATGGTGTTTCATTGTGATTTTAATTTGCATTTCACTTATTCCTAGTGGGAGTGAGCATCTTTTTAATGTTCATTGGACATCCATATTTCATCTTCTGTGAAATACCTGTTTATGTCTTTTAGCCAGCCTCTATTTTTTAATATTTATTTGTGTAAGTTCTTTATCTGGTTGTGCATATTACTTTCACTTCATGGCTTTTCTCTTCCTTGTTTTTATGATGTCTTTTGATGAGTACAAGTTTTTAATTTTAATTTGATCATACTTAGCAATCACTTTCTTTGTGATTTCCACTTTGTGTGTCTTAAAGTTCTTCATTCCTCTGATATCAAAAGAACACTCTCCTATATGTGCTTCTAAACTTGTCATATTTTTTTGTCTTGGCCTTGAATCTTCAATTTACCTGCAATTGCTATTTATGTGAGGTAAGAAAACACATTCATTTGTTCATATGGAAAGCTATTGTTTAAAAATAACTATTTGTTGAAAGGTCAACCCTTTCCCCAGGGACCACAGTCCTTGCTCTGTGACACGTCCTGTTGTTATAGGAGGCTGGCCCCTCCCTAGCCTCTGCTCTTCTCCACTGGTCTCCATTTCTCGGTCTCTGAACATTCCCACATTGTCTCTATTACTATAGCTTTGGAATAAATGTTTCTTTTCTCTTTCTTTATCAGCTAACAATTAATTATTTAAGCATTACATGCATACAATTCAATTTATTATTAAATAATAGTCAAAATTTATCTTTATTCATTAGGAAGATAGTCTGCATTTATTCATCTTTACTGATTTGTTTTTGAGAAAGTAATTTCCCGACCAGATGATCCTTGCCATATAGCATCATCTGCTTTATAATTAATGTCTACTATCTCTATGGCCCAGAAACACATTATGTCTCACTCCTAGTTTCTATTAATACTGTCTCCCTTTTGTTTTTGCCTCCTGCAGAGTGTTGAGCAGGAGGGCCTGCCTTGGGAATGGGCAGTCACACACATTATTCTGTAGCTTGTTCTGAGCAGGACGGTGACATACGTGGACCTGAGCCTTTGGGAGCAGAGTACTGAGGAGGATGGCCATTGGCAGGAAGAAAGCCCAGAGCTGGGGCTGCTGAGGGAGTGGCCAGAATGGGATGCACATGAACGGAAGTGCTGAAATGGAGCCTACAGACCTGGAAACCAGTGGAGGTGGAGTTTTTCTCTTCCCTCTATTCAGGTCTTCAAGCTAAGTCTGCACAAAGCCAGAGGTCTGGGGCCCAATAATGAGGGGGTCGCCTTCTCCACCTGTGCCAGCCCTCAGGCTGCTGGTGTCCCAGTGGGGCCTGACCACTGCTCCCATGACAAACACAAATTGGGCCTCCGTCACATGACTGATGAGAGAGCAGTAAGAAATGAAATTGTGTGTCCTACTTGATTTATTTAGTTGATTATTGATTAGGTGAGAAGAGAGGAGCGGTGTTTCTTAACATTTAAAGTTCAAGTGGTTGAATTAGGGAAATGACCGGGGTTCATAAGAGTGGGATGGGAATGCATCATTTACATACAAAGTAACTGCATTTTCCTCCCTCCCTGCCATCCTTCCCTCAGATGAATTCATGCTGTTCTGGGAAAGCATGTTTCTCACCAGACCATGTTTTACTAGCTAACTTTGACAACCACACTCATCTTGTGATGTATGTGTGCCTGTGTCATTGTACTACAGGAGTGGTCTAGCTCATGGAAGGATCATTGTTTCTAATCTTGCTTTTGTTCTCATTGGGCACCGCAGGCTTACCTTTTATTTTTCGTTATGTTTCATTAGTCGAGTATTATTTCATTTACTGAACCTCCTATCCTCTCATTTCTGCCTAATGAGATTTTCCATGTCTTTTCATTTCTGCCTTTCATTTCTCTTTCAACTTCCTTTGTTTTGTCTACTTTATGGACTTTGGCCTCCTCTGAAGCTGGCGTATTATTCTTGGAATTGAAATGCAGACAAAGAAAAGTATAGTCATAGTGGTAACAGGCACTGTTGAACTCAAGGTTCATATTTTACTATTCTTGTCACAGAGACAAAACTTGGTCATAAATAGAGAAAATGATTTCACATTGTTTGTCCTAAAGCTGCAGGAACTTGGGTGTCGGTGAGATTTGCTATTAGAAAGCAACTCCTTCTTTTTCCTCTCTCTCTTCTTTCTTTCTTAGTTCCTTCCTTTGCTTTTTTTTTTTTTTTTTTTTTTTCAGTAGGATGGAATGAGTTTTATTGCTAGTTTACTTTTGGTCACTGATCAAAAATGTTGTACCCAACATGAACCCTGCTGTGCCACACAGATAATTAGCCTTTCTGCAGGCTTTCTGCCATGATCCTAATGATGATGGGCAGGTAGGAAAAAAGAAAACAAATGGCTTGGCAATCTGTGGTTCCTTCATTGTTTCCTATATTGACCATGGCATTTAAAGCCCAAACCTATGCCAACTGTGTTACCGTTTTTTTATTTGATTTTATTAGCCACAGGTTAAATTGATAAAAATAGACATTGTTATTTTAACAACTACCTTTCCAACTTGAGTACTCTATTATCTCTGTTATTTATTTAATATAGACTAGATATAGGATGATTAAGATTACTGATAAAATGGATTAAAGTATTAAAATTGGTTGAACACCAGAAGGCTTGCTTTGATTTTTCTGAAGTCCTGGGGCAGTTAGTGCTTAAGGAATGCAAGGTGCTTTCACCAATTCCCTCTAGTTTTCACTGTCATGTACCAACTAACTCTGTTCCCTGAGGACTAGGCAGCTGCTATCTCCAGCCTTCTGAAGAATGAACCACCTGATAATTGAACTTCAGAACTCTCCCACCATATTCCATTCCAGGACACTCACTCACACTCCACATCTGGAACAGAGCTCACAGCCACACCCTGACCTTCTTAGTGATTGCCAACTCTCCCTGATGACAGTCCTACCACCTTCTCAATCCTCTATGCCGACTTCACTTACTCTTCAATCACAACCAATCATTAGCTCTCTGCTTCTCCTACTGCAGCGTCCCTCCTACTGCAGTGTCCCTCCTACTGCAGCGTCCCTCCCTCTCTATTTGGAGGTTTGACTATGCTCCACTTGTGCACTGTTGGTGGGAATGTAAATTGGTGCAGCCACACTGCAGAACTGTATGGAGGTTCCTCAAAAAATTAATAATAGTACTATCATATGATCCAGCAATTCCACTTTTGGGTATTTTTCCAAAAGAAATGAAGTCACTATATCATAGCAATATCTGTACTCTCGTGTTCATTGCAATATTATTTATAATAGCTAAGACATAGAAATAATCCATTGACAGATAAACAATAAAGGAAATGTTATAATATATAATGGAATGTTATTTAGCTTTAAAAAAAGAAGGAAATCTTGCCATTTTGGCAACATGGATGGGATTTGAGGGCATTATGCTAATGAAGTAAGTCAGACTGCAAAAGGCAAATACTTTATGACCTCACTTCTATGTGAAATCTAAAAAGCCCAAACTCACAGAGAGTAAAATGGTGGTTGCTAGGAGCAAGAGGGCAAGGGAAATGAGGACTTATTTGTCAAAGGGTTTCAAACTTCCGGGTATAAGAGGAATGAATTCTTAACGTATAAAGGACAGCATGGTGACTGTAGTTAATATACTGCTTTATGTACTTGAACATTGTTAAGAGAACAGATCACTGCTCTTGCCACCACACAACCCAAAAATGGTAGTCATAGGAGGTGAAGGATGTGTTAACTAGCTCTATTGTGGTCAGCACTGCTGTGTAGTTAGGGTGGGCAGAGTGGGCAAAGATGCTTGTGACAGGACCAGTCATACACAGAAGAACCAGAGGACCAGGGTAGGTAAGATCCCCGAGAGGCCCAGGATTCCTGAGAGCAGACCATGCCTAGGAGAAGGCAGCACCTTCGAAGCAGGTGGAGAGAGAAACATCAGAACCGAGCCTTCTCTGTGAACCAAATGCAGGGAGGGCAATGCCAGAGGAAAGTGCGTTAGGAAAGAGAAACAACAAAGAGTGGGCAGAGCACAAAGCACCTGGGCCTGTGTATTAAAGGAGTCGCACCAGACAGAGACTAAACGTGGGGAGGACAGGAGCAAAGGGACCTGGACAGCAGGGGTCATGCCAGGTTCCAGGCAGAGGACTCGATAGGATCACTCAGTACGCTGCCTGTGGAGTCCTGAAGGCAAAATTAGTTGCGTAGCAAGGCAGTATGTAATTTATTAATTATATTATTAATCCTAAATCCTTGAATATTCTCAAGTAATTCCCTTGTGGCTGAAAATTTCATATGAGTACTTACATTCAGATAGTTTCTTTCTTTATGTAAAGACCTGGACATTGATTGGCCCTGTGCCCCATCTGGCAGTGCAGCTCAAATTAAAGACAGACCTAGGTTTAAATCTCAGCTCTGCCTCATATTAGCTATGACTTATAGCATGACCCTTACCTCACCTATTCCTCAGTTTCCTTATTTATAAAACAGCATGATTAACTGGGTGATTAAATAAGAAATTACATGTGAAATTCTACATGGCCTGGGCCATGATAGGCATGTAGTGTTATTATACTTCTTATTAATTCTATTTTTTCAGTGTGAAGTCAAACACTTTTTACAAAGGGCATCCTGGTAACTGAACTGGGCACATACTGAGCTGCACCTCACTGAGATAAATCCCAGGCAACAAACATCCCCACTTGATCTTTATTCTTCTCCATCTTGGCTTGCATTCTTGTTCTTGTCCGTTCTCTCATTCCCTCTTTCCTGACTCTGATGTTGTCAGTGCTGGTCTTTCTCCATGTTGAGTTGTGTCCCAGTTGTGGCAAATGTGAAATGTTCAGTCACTCACAGCAAGAACACCTGACCAAGATTAGCCACAGGTGGGAGGTGGGAGGGGGGAGGGGGGAGGGGGAGGTGGGGGTGGCCACCTTGTAAAAAGGGATGTTTCAGAACTCCTCTGGGTGCTGCTTTTTCTGTCTGTTGCCTGTAGTCCTGCCATCATTCCCCAGGCAGCCAATGCTCTTCCTCCGTTTCTACCCAGGCCCTGTGTGAAGCCTTTGCGCATGTAAAGCCTGAAAGTCCTTCAGCAGATGGATTTAACACGGAGGCAGTTTACAGGTCTTTCCTCAGGTGGACTCGTGGAACAATGTCTATTCCTTGGCAAATTATTTGAATTTCTTTAGAAGGTGGCTAACCAGGGGAATACAGTTATTACATTTTCAGAGAGGATTATTTAGAGTTTAAGGATTTAAAAACTTGGTGGTTTAATGGCAGAACAAATCATTGAACCAAATTTCATTACCGTATAATTTTCTTCTGGAAGATCTCAAATCTTTTCCTGGTGAGCCTGTAAGCCACATTATTGCTGCCATTTTCTCTTTCTCTCACTGCAGCCCAGAAATCCTTATTCCCATCCATAAATTCTTAGAGATCTGTGATCACCACCCATTCAACAGTGTAAGTGACGCACTTAGACTAACCACACACCTTGCACAACAGCCAGATGTTCCGAAGAATAAATCATATTCTTACAGCCTAGGCCAGAATAAAAAGCTCATCCTCTTCTTGCTGGTAAAACCACGAGAGCCTTGACCAAAGTCACTCTTGGCTATCACTGCTGACTATTCTTGCTTTCACACATCGGCACTTGCTGGTTCCAAGTGTTTTCTTCTGTGATGAAGTGACTAGTAAGTGTTCTATCAGATGAGCTCCACAGAGTGCAGGATGTCCACTTTGCTCCTGCCATAATGATCCAGTAAAAAGAAGATAAAACCAGTTTGCCTAATTTATTGAGGAGTAATTCAGTTAAAGTTTCCTCACTAAGTTAAAGCCACATAATTAAAACCAAACAAAATTCAAAATAAAACCATAGCTCTTGCATCACTGTTCTATTTATTTCTAAAGTAAGTCTTGGGACCAGAGCTCCCTTTTCAGCATATGCTGTAATTTGAATGTTTGCTGCCATGGTGATGCGCTGTGATGGCTGTTTATACCATAAAGGGCACATTTCAAGGTTGGCCTTACACAGAAAGAAATCTCCAGTCTCAAAAAAAGCATGTATTATTTTACATGTGTAGCCCGTCTGTTACTGGAAATATATCATCTTCCTTGGTGACCTTGGTCTGGGTTTAACTTAACGTCACCTTTCTACTAGTAATTAGTTCCATGTTGTGTGCTGTCAAATTAGGTTGTTCTAAGTGTGTAAGACTGATGGATCAATCCCATGACCAGTCCTAAAGGTAAATGAATGCCACCATCTCCTGTGCGGAAACAGTAATAGGTCAGGTGTCTAGGGGAGCCACTGGGCCTCCTCATTTGCCATCAGATTCATCATTCCTTTCTAACACTTCTTGGCGAGGGTTTCTATCTTTTTAATGTTTTTGAGTTCTGGGCAGTCCTTTCTCCAATGGCCCTCCTCCTTGCAACAGACGTATTGATTGGCACCTAGTGGATCTTTTCCCCTTCCCCTCAAGTCTCACCTCTCCTTCTGGTCTCCCAGCACTCTTTCTAAAAAGTGGTGGCCTGTTTTAATTTCCTGGTTTCCCAGGTATGGTAAACTTTAAAAGCTATGTCCACCAGCTGGGAGGGACTTATTCCCAATGACCCGTATAATGGTTGGAGCTTCCTTCTGATATCTGGGGCACTTTGCCCAATAAAAGTCATGTTTACCAATCCGGACATTTTCTGGTGTCTGTGGGTCAGCATCAGTGTGCTTTCGATAGGCCTGATAGATCCTTTCTAAAAATTCAGAAGGATCGTCATTTGGTTTCTGTTGAACAGCCTGAATCATATTCAGGCTCTTTTGTTTAGGCAACCCTTTCTTAATCCCTTCCAGGATGCACTTTTGTAATGTTCTAGGAAGGCTAGGTCTCTGCTTTTCAGGTCTCAGTTGGGCTCTGTCAAGGGAATTGCCCCAGCTGGTTTGGAGGTCCCAATGGGATTCCCTTGATGGAGGCAATAAGCTTCTTCATTAGCCTTGCTTATAACTACCCACCTTTCATTTGCCATCAGCAGGGTGTTAAGGAAAGCATGTACATCTGCCCAGTTTGGATGGTAAGTGGCAAAAATGGAGGTGATAAGACCTGCCATTTTCGAAGGATTCTTGCTCTATTAGAGGTTGGAATTCTTCTAATTCAGTAATTCTGAAGTAGAAAATGAAGTATGGGCCCAATAATAGTCAGCGGGCTGGTCTTTCTGGTTTATTCCCCCTGTAGGGTAGCACCTCAGATGGAAATGTCCTGCTCCAGATAGGGATGCTCCCTGGCCAAATTGAGTATCTTGCTGGGTCTTCAAGAGGAGACCATTCCTTCATCATGAAGGGCTGGGGCTGTCGCCCTCTGGACCCTGTTTCAGCGGTATCTAGCAGTGGCGGGCGGGGGCGTGGATCTTCCTGCTGCTAATCCTGGGTCCCTCCAGTTCAGGGCATTAAATAGACTCATTTCCTCATTTTCCTTTTCTTCCTGTGTCTTATTATCAGGGAGGGGTTTTGAAACCAATTCCCTTCTCTGTATCATTAGGTTGTTCCCTTTCTTTGCCAAATCTTTATTGTGTAAAGACATAAACGCCTGGACATAAAGGATTCCATCCCATTTCTGTGACTGTTGGCATGATGGTGTAGTAGTATAGGGAACCATTTAAGAGCCATTTCCCCCACAGTCTAAAGCAGGAGTGGGGAATGTCTGGCCCTGCCAAGGCATTAGGGGTGAGTTCATTAAATGTTTGACCAAATATAACAGCTAATTTTTAAGTTGATAATTTTGTATGGCCCATGAAGGATGTTATAAATATCCAAATGGCCTTTGGCAGAAAAAAGGTTCCCCCCCGCTGTGCGGTAACAGTTTGTCAAGAGCTCTGGTGAGAATAAATAAAATGAGGCTTTAATTTTTGTCCAAAAGCTTGAAATATTGTTATACTTTATTTAGGTTAAATAGTTTAGAATAATAGTAGCATTATATCCTTTAATAGCATGTATTATATGAATCACATACTACCTAATGTGCTTAATACTAATGTAAGTGATATCTATGAATATTCTGGAAACTTGCTATAAAGTCTTTTTGTATTGACAATCTTTATGTCCTTCAGAATCAGAATTCTCCTGGATTCAGTTCTGAAAAGACATACACAAAGGAGACTAAAAGTTACTCTGCGTGTATCAGGCAACAGTTGGTAGCTGTGAGAACTTGCTGTCTTCCTAAATCTGACTCTAAGGTAAACTTATACATCAGGCTTCTAATGGGATCCATTTGAAAATAGTACTCTTCTGTCTTTTAAATAATGAAATTATTTTACTCTTACGATTAAATGAAGGCAAACAAACCCGTCATTAACAAGTTAACCTCAGTTAATTTTCTCTAGATAGCATAAAAGCATTTCACAAACACCAGCCCCAGCCACATAAACCCCTAACTCCAGAATAATAGCAAACGCAAAACAGCAATGGTCAAAACTGGGGGATAAACATAAAACAGGCTTTTCCCAGAGGCTTTTTTATTTTTAATGTTATTGTACAAATTTAATTTTTATTGTAATCATTTGAGACATTTTGTTGTCTAAATAGTTAGCAATAAACTTATTTTTAATATTTTTTTATGAAAGAATTCCATCATGTATGCTAATAATTTCCTTCATGAGGACTTATTTGGTAACTGGCATCTGAAGCATCGAGCAATAATGAAATACTTCCGTTCTTACTTGTCCTTGTGTTTCAGGGTGGATTGTTGAGATTTCTAGCTCCCAGGAAGAATCAAAAGCAATGTCCCTGTAATCATGCATAACCGAGACAAATGACTAAAAAGCCTGGCCACAATCAGGCATTTTCTAACATTTACTGACTGTGCAACTGTCATGCCTAACCATTATCAGAAAACTCCTACTTCTGATAGCAGTGTAATCATGAAGTTCTCAGAAATACTTTTACATTTGGAAATGTCTCCAAGGCCATTGCACATATGTGAACATGCCTGATAAATTTCAGTCTCATAAGACAAGACTTTTGCCTTCTAGCTTTATGAATATATCTATTGTAAGTATATGATGTGGAAAATATCATTTCTATTTATTTAAAAAACACTGGCAATAATTTCAACTAAAATAGTGCAGCATTGTTAAATTAACCTATTTTATGGCTTAATTTGTAACCTATTTCCCTGAAAGTAAATGAAGATTGGACTGAAAATCTAATTTGGTGTACATTTGGGTGACATAAAGGCTCAGAGAGCAAGCAGCTTTATGAAACTGCAGATTGGGAATTCCAGAAAGTGGAGGAAATGGACTAATTTCCAAACTGATGAAATGTAGTGATGGCTTTGATTTTTCCAGGTATAAGCAAAAGAGATTTTTGCCGTAAGGAAAGGATGGCCGGTGGCTGTGGCAGCCCTGTTCATATTTGAACCTCCTGGCTGGGCAAGACAGCTTCTATACTCTGGACACTACTGTGAAGTCTGTTCCCAACAGTTTCTGAAGGTAGTAATGAGAACATGTTAAAAGAATAAGGGGAAATAGCTTAGAAGATTCAGTGCTGACCCTTAACATCCTCTGGCATGAGCAATCTATTGAGTGATGCTTCACTTCCTCTTTCTGTTTTCTTTGTGTCTGCTTTCTGAAGTTTCCTTAGGCTTCTTTGCACAGTCTAGAGACAGGCTAGTTCTAGAACTGGTTACTGCATTAGATCCACAATCTCTTCCAGGATGCGGTTCTTTCCAGCTCTCCTCTAGAGCTACCAGCCACCAGCAGGTCCCTCTTGGGCACAGTCTGCTGTGCAGTCCCAGCACTGCTGCCAGTGACGGTGTCGTCCAAATATCTCCATCTTACCAGCAAAAACACCTTCTCAAGAAGCTCCACAATAGAGAGTCACTCACATACCATTGGTCATATCTGAGCAACCTGCCACCGATTGGCTCGAACTAATTAGACTCATCACTGTGCTGGAAACTGGTTTTCTCCCAGAAGAGGAGTTATCTCCTTGAACAAACAAAGGTACTCATAGCAAGTTAAGTCGATGGGCAGTAAGAGTGACTGCTCAGACACAATGCTTCCTGTTCCTGTCCTGGACTGCACTAAACTTTACTGGGAATGTCCAACTCCTGATTGGATCATCTACAAATCTGTGCTTTCCAACCTCAGATGGGCAGCCTAACTTTTTGGATATCTTTATTTTCCCCTCTGTTGACTGACTCCAATGCCCTGATGGTCTTTCCCACCTGCCATGCTCTTTGCTTAATGTTAGGAAGTGTTGAAATGTTTAATTCTATCAAATACCTTGGGGACAACTTTACTAGCAGATTATAACTATACTAGAGGCCCAGTGCAGGAAAAATTGTGCACTGGGGGTGGGGGGAGTCCCTCAGTCCAGCCTGCCCCCTCTCACAGTCCAGGAGCTCTCAGGGGATGTCCTGCTGATGGCTTAGGCCCTCTCCCTGCGGCAAGCAGGCCTAAGCCACAGTCTGGCCTCCCTCTGCGGGAGGTGACCAGAATGATCAGGGGAAGGTGCTGCCCCCATCACTCCGCTGCTGCTGCCACTGCCGGCCACAACAGCTGCCAAGGTGTTTTCATCAACATGGAGTCCAGTCCCTTCACCATGAAAAAATGACAACTTTCTTTAGGCATTTTCAAGATGTCTCTTTCATAGGAGATGACATTTTTTCTTTCTTTCTTTCTTTCTTTCTTTCTTTCTTTCTTTCTTTCTTTCTTTCTTTCTTTTTTATTCTCACCCGAGGATATTTTTCCATTTATTTTTAGAGAGCATAGAAGAGAGAGGGAAAGACAGAGAGAAACACCAATGTGAGAGGGACACTTCGATTGGTTGCCTCCTGCATGAGCCCTGACCTGGGCCCCAGCCAGGGAGGACCCTGCAACCTAGGTACATGCCCTTGACCAGAATCGAACCCAGACCCTGTGGTCCATAGGCCAAGGCTCTATCCACTGAGCCAAACTGGCTAGGGCAGGATATGACATTTCTTAGCCCCTCTAGCAGCTGACCTTCATTTTTACCTCCAGGAGTGAGGTGGAAAAACCCTAGATCACCTTCTTGTTACCCAAGTTACCAAGAACACTGCAAGTGGCGTACCGGGAGCTTAGCCAATGAGCGGTTAGAAAAGGTGTTTCCTCTGCAGCTCACGCACAGAGGCGGGACTGCCAGCGCGTTGTGGCTGTCAAGCCCTCTTCTCTCCGGGCCTCCCCGCAGCCACAGTGGCTGGCAGGCCCTCTTCTCTTCGGGCCTGCTCCATCCGTGGCTTGTCTCACTGCACACGCAGTCCCCTCCCGTCCACCTGCACGCACAGCCTCCTCCTGAGCGGTCGTGACGTTATGGCATCCCAGACAATGTGCATATTACCTCTTTATATATATATATATAGATAGATATTATAACAAATGCAATATAACTTGGCATCCACAGTAACATGTGCCATGAAAAAAAGAAAGAGAACTAAGCATACTGATAGTTGATTATTTCAAGATACTACTGTTTTGCTTCTTCTATTACTTTCTTGTAATATAAAAGAAAGCAAAAGAAGATGTGCCAATGAGCAAGTGGCAGCAGACACCAAAGACTTTACTTATTGGAAAAATCTTAGAATTGCAAAAGTTTTGAATAACATCTGGATGTTTTTCTAAATATTAAGAAGAGATTTTGTTTTAACATAAACATATTTGATTCATCCCATGGAACACTAATGTTCTACAAGAGCATCATTTGAAACACCTTCTTCTGCACTGACCCCATAAAGCTCTTCCATACTTTTCTCCTGCTATACAAATTCCTATCTCATACACACTCTCTCATTATCAACCTTATCTCATTCATCTATAATAATCAAAGCATAATATGATAATTAGACCGGACAACCTTCCAGACGAAGCTGGGGCTGAGAGGGAAGCCCAAGTCTCAGGTGCCAGAGGGAAGCCGGTGCCAGCAGCCGGGGAAAGGAAGGCCTACTCTTGCATGAATTTCATGCATTGGGCCTCTAGTAAGAAAATAAAGGCCAGGCTTGAATTCCTTGAACTCTTCACCCAAATTTTCATGTCTATTTTTATTACATAAGTAACATGTGTATACATATTTATAATGGTTTCACAGATTAAGTAAGAACATGGTAAAATGTATTTTGCCCACTGGCAGAAATGTCTTTCTCAGTAATTGGACCCCCAAATTTGTATTAGTCATATAGCCACCCAGGATAGAATTTTTCAGCTTTCTTGACAGCTGGGAGTGGGCAAGTGACTAAATTTTGACCAGGAGATTTAAATGGAAACTGTCTGTACAACCTCTAGGAAGTTATCAGAATGGGAGGGAGGGGTCTTTCCCCCCTATTTTTCTACTTCCTATTGTCTAGCATGCAGATGTGATGGCTGGAGTTGAAGCAGCCATTTTGGCCCATGAGGTGACTTTGAGTGTGGAGAGTATGCATCCTGGAGCAATGAGATTAAAGGACTCTGAGGTCCCATACCACAGAATCCACCATAACAGGCCTGTATTGTTGTGTAAGAGAAAAACAAACTTTTTTTGTCATTTAAGCTGCCATTTTTTGCATTTTCTTTCTGGCATCTGAATGACATTTCAAAACTATTCTTCCCCCATTCAATCTTGACCTTCACCTTTGGTTCTGTTCTCAGAGGTAAAACTGTCAACAGTTTAATGAGTACCTTCTTACTTTTTTCTATGAATTGGGTGTAATTTTCTTCTAGAATTGGTTCACTTATTGTCCTCTTTTATGAAGAATGAGTTTCTTTTTTTATTTCCAAGTGTAGGTCCTCTACCTTTATGTGTTCCCTTCCCTTCCCACCCCCCTGCATTGCATTCCACAATGGTACTTCACCCTGGTTGGCTGCACTTTGAATCTTCTGTGAACACTAGAAAAATCTGCATTTCTATTCTCTGCCAAGTTGCATTCCACCTAGAATAAAAATATAATAGATTTTTGGTGGGATCTTTAGGTTCTCTCGGTTTGGTATCATGTCATCTGCAAATAATGACAGTTTTACTTCCTCGTTTCCAGTTTGGATGCCTGTTATTTCTTCTTCTTTTCTGATTGCTGTGGCTAGGACCTCCAATCTATGTTGAATAAGAGTGGTGAAAGTGGGCATCCTTGTCTTGTTCCTGACCTTAAGGAAAATGCTTTGAGCTTGCCCATATTGAGTCTGATGCTCGTTGTGGGTTTGTCATAAATGGCCTTTAATGTTGAGGTTTGTTCCCTCCTTTCCCACTATGCTGATAGCTTTTATCATAAATGGATATCAGCAATATTCTTTTATTTTAAAAAATATAAAGCAAATATAACAAAATATTAACAGTGGCTAATTTTGTGATAAGAACCAGTATGTTTGTATTATGTATATAACAAAACAAATGTGTTTAAATTATAAACACTAACAAAAGAAGAATGAATTAGATGTGAGCATAAACTTGTCTCTAAAGAGGTTTTACAGTGAAATAAATAGACATAGGTTAATAGCTAAAGGAGAGGCGAAATTGAGGGGAAAATGTGTTTAGTGAAGGAAAAACCAAAACAGGGTTGAAGGTTAATGAGGAGGAAGAGGCAGTCAAGAGCAAAATAACATGAGCAAGAAAAAGAAAGTAATTGTACTTAATGGTAAGAGAGAAATTAAAGACTTAAAGGCTAACGAGACCAAGGTTGGGTTAAATACTAACATTATTTCTATGACCCTGGTTAAGTAAAGGAAGGCAGGTACCAACCAGGATGGCGACTGAAGAATAAAGAGCTGGTGAGCATCTGAATCATTCAGAGATCTGGATTTGTACCAAGGATTGATGTGAACTAAGCACATACAGGAAAAATGCTTTTGGAAGGAAGTGGGTATTAATGAGCCAAACTTAAACTGATATTAACCCAGTTGGTGCAGCTTGCAAGGTTAGTGGAATGAACAACTGACAAACATCTCTCAGCTCCTTAAGGATTCAATACAGTCTTGTCCTTCTGTATGCTTTGATTAATGCGTCTGAGTTAAGGGCACAACCACATAGGAGCTACGTCACAGTGGCTTTCTTTCATAAGAGTCTTCTGGGTTACTTATTGAGAGTTTTTAGAAATCAATAAGGCCAGGACAAAATAATTCATACATGTCCAAGTACCTTCCCCCAGATCCTGTACCTGACATAGTTACAGCGACTTCAAAGGGATCTCCCAGGAGAGCAGGAGAATAAATTTTGACTATAATGACTAGTAATTTGAAACCAAAGACAAGATTTCTCCCAAGGAAAATCAAATTGGGGGGGGGGGTATTTTTACCTTGCAATATTCCTCTGATATCAACGATAATGCCTTTGAAGAAATCTTGTGGTGAAAGCCTGCTTAATTCATTCAAATGAAGACATTTGCTTAAAATTATCTTTGATGCACTTAATTTTTTCTTCAGCGTGTATGTTCAGTACTTTGAAAAATCATCTGTGAGGAATATTTTGGAGTCTTTTTCCAAGGATAGAAACAAAAACAAAACTGGGATTGGAAAAATATTTAAGTCATTTATTTGTGTGAAATTTAAGGTCAAAATAATTCTTCCTCAGATTCCTCTAGGTAAATCATACTTGCATGTTGGGCTATGTTGGTCACAGTGACCTGAACCTTTAGGTTGTTTGTCATTAAATGTGTTCTGTAGGATTGCACTGAAGGTCCAGCCCTGAGAGTTAATGCACACCTGGAAGTTCCCCAGGATGACAATGCACTGATCCAGGACCCTGTCTCCTAGAGTTGGTCAGCTCAGCATTCACGCATAAGCCCATCCCTATAGTCATCCATTTAAAAAGATGCTCAAAAATCCTGAAACACCTGGGCCTGCTACATAGTGAGTGGTCTAGGTGTTTCATTATAGCTATTTCCTTGTTCCTGACACCAAACTTCAAGTTACCACTGCAGATGTGGACTTTTAATCATCTTATTCATTTATATTAACTCAATGTGCTTTTATTGATGAGCTGTCCTGTGCTGGACAGTTCCCTCTGTGCTGGAGAGTGCAGCAATGAGCACACCTGCCCTTGGTGAATAGGAAACACAAACATACCTGCATGTTCATAATTGCTTGCATGCTTGCATGTCTGGACTGCAGCACGGAGGAGTGCAGGAAGAATGGATGAAGGAGCTGTGCGATTTGAGGGCTTTCTTTCCTGTTTTCTTGGTGTATGTAGTCTTAACATGATTTGGGAATTGAAAGATGAAAAGAAAATTCTGAAGTTGTATAGATAAGAAGGGTACATTATTGAACAGAAAATATAATGCCTAATTTAAACTTCGTTCCAATTTTTGCCATTGGGAACTCCTTCAGTTGGCAATATGTTCTGACATATCCTCATCATTGTGGGTTTTGAGAACAGTTACTTATCCTAATATATAAAAACCCTGGGTCTGTCATGACTGGAGGCTCGACCAACAGGAAGTCAGTCCTGCAGTCAGCGCTGGGTTGCCATGGCGACCCAGCACTGACTGCTATGGCAGCAGGCGTGGTGACCCAGCACTGATTGCTGAGGGGGCTGAGAATCAGGCCCGGAGAGAGGCCTGAAGAGAGAATCAGGGTCTGATTCGTAGCCTCTGTGGCAGCTTTTGATCAGCACTTGCTTTTCTCTTTCTCTCTGGGCCTGGCCAGAAGCCACACCTCCATTTCTCTCCAGGCCTCCACTGGGGCTGCTGATCATCCCTGCTTTTCTGATCAGGCCCTGTTGATAGGCCCAGAGATGCTGACTGGCATAGAAACCGACCAATCAGAACCAAATCTGGGTCATCTGTGAGGAGCCAATGGCTGCCTAGGAGGTGGAGCTTTTGACTCTGACTGGCATAGAAACTGACCAACCAGAACCAAATTGACTGGCAGAGGAGGGCAGTTGGGGACAAGATCAAGCCTGCAGGGTAGGGCATTTGAGGGTGACCAGGCTGGCAGGGGAGGGCAGTTGGGGGCGATTGGGCCAGCAGGGGAGCAGTTAGGTGTTAATCAGGCCAGCAGGGGAGCAGTTAGGGAGTGATCAGGCTGGCAGGCAGAAGTAGTTAGGGGAAATCAGGCAGGCAGGCAGGTGAGCGGTTAAGAGCCAGCAGTCCCAAATTGTGAGATGGATATCTGACTGGATCGAGCCTAAACTGGCAGTCAGACATCCCCCGAGGGGTCCCAAATTGGAGAGGGTGCAGGCTGGTCTGAGGTATATCTCCCCCCCCCTCCAGTGCACAAATTTCATGCACCAGGCCTCTAGTAGCTCTATAAAACACCCAGGCTCATCTTGTTATTTTTTGTCACAGTCATAGAGTCAGCCATTGCTCCAAGAATCCCTGATTCCTGTCATGGGAGAATGGTATTAGGAACCAAGATCAGAGTGCTAAACGTGCTTATTGTTACTGTTGCTTCCAGGCTCTTTCAGCTAACAGAGCAAGAAAATATATGTGTGTACACTAAGCCATGTATATCTACAAATGGACCTGGGGAGGAGAAGGGAGAGGGCAGGGAAAAGCCCAGGAGAGGAACAGTACTGTCTACTGTATCAGAGTGGAGAAGTGTCTTTAAGCTTTACTTCTACTCACCTGCCCCAATAAAGAGGTCTCAGTAGAGGCTCCTACAACTAGAGAAATAAAGAAGAAAGCACACTGAGACTGCACATGCAGTCACATTCACAATAAAAAGAACGAGGAGGACGAGGGGGAAGAGGAGGAAGAGGAGGAGGAAGAGGAGGAGGAGGAGGAAGAAGAAGAGGGGGAGGAAGAGAGGGAGGAGAGGAGAGGGATGAAGGGGAGGAGGTTGGGAAGAAGGGGAAGGAGGGGGAGGAGGAGGAGGAGGAGGAGGAGGAGGAGGAGGAGGAGGAAGGGAAGAAGGGGGAGGAGGGGGAGGAGGAAGAAAAATGAAAGAAAAAAGAGTACCATTTTCTGCTTCTTCAAAGAAGAATGACAGTCTGCCCCTCACCTCCACCCTTCCAGCTTCACTCCTCCCTGGGCTTCTCTCCCTGTCTCCAGCAGCTCCAATATCTTCTCCCTGTTTTTGTAGAATGTGTTAGCTTTTCCTGGAATTTTGGGGGAATGGGCCAGGTTATCTTAGGAGCACATGAAAAGCTCACTTATGACAGTGAATTCTGTGGTCTTATCTATTTATTTTACACCTGCTGACTTAAGATAAACTGTACCTTTTTGCCTTACAGTTGGAACCCATTAAAGAAGCACACTTTATCTTTCTTTAATATCTTCTACTTCATAAGGCCAAATTTCATGTCTTTTCCTTTTAAGGGTGCTGTAAGCACTACCTATAGTGTAGGAAAGGAAGCGTCAACCCTGGGAATAGCCTGTCCTCATGGGCAGGGGTATATTATTGTACATGGCACTAATGAAAAGCAGACTGACTTCTAGTCCATTTTATTATTGTTTTTAAATTGTCTACAGACATTAGCCTCTCTTACAACCCGCCCTCGGGGCAGAGCACTCCCGGAAGCCCCTTGCTCAGTTACAGGTGCCAGAAGCTGTGCTATGTGTTGGACCTCACACCAGTCCTGTGAGATGGTGCTGTTATCCTCCTCATGTTATGGATGGGAACGTGGAGATAACCCCATAACTAAAATAGCCCTTGTTTACTATTCTGTGTTCTTTTGTGCGCATGCAATGACAAATTCAGTTCTAGCATCCATGGCTCCACTGGAATTTCTAAATGGTTTTTGTTGATTTTGCCACCTGCTGCACTATTCCTTCTAGATGGGAGGTTTTCATTTTCAGGAACAGGTATTTCCGAAGGCAAATTACAGTGAGATGAGTTCTCATGAGCAATGCTTGATACATGCTGGATGGTGCCACGATTCTCACCCTTTCTTATTCCATTTTGTTGTAGCTGCTCCTGTTTCCTTAAAATCCCATGGAACCACAGGCCCACATGTCCCCATCCCCAGGGTCATTTCTGAGGGCACCGACGCCAAGGCCCCTCCTTGTATGAGCAAATGGCACCCCCTCTGACTCAGCCTTCCTATTGCAGGAGAACAGGGATGGCGGGGGTGTGGTCAGCTGCAAGTCTAGCCCCTTTTGTAGTGGGGGCCAGCCTGGTGTCCAGGCTAAGCCCAATGAGAGAAACCTCAACTTTCATTGACTGAGAGGCCTGTGACCAAACTGTGTTTACCAGGGGTCCCTGGTATTTGGGGGCTGCAGTCCATCTCTGCTGCCCATGCCTGGAGGTGCTTAGGGCTCATGACAACTGGTGCGCCCAAGGAAGGGTACTGGGCCTCTACTCCTGCCTTTATGTCCCTCTGGGCCTTCTCAGTGGTTGCCCAGCCCACTGGGCTAACCTGGTGGAGTGGCAGCCAGGAGCTCCCCAGAGGTGGAGTCACAGCCTCAGTGCCCCCACTGTCCCCTCCTCTGCCTTCCAGGCCCTGGCCCCATTTCTGTTGATTTATTGTTTTTCCTTTAAATGAACCATACTTTCCTGTTTCTTTGTATGCCATGTCATTTTGTTGTTGTTGTTGTTAGAAACTGGACATTTGAATCGAATTATGTGGTAATTCTGTAAATCAGATTCTTCCCCCTTCCTCAGGGTTTGCTGGTTTTTGTTATTGTATTTGTTTATTGTTTTTATTTTCTTAATTGTTGTAGGCTTTGCCACGGCCCCGGAGGTGTAAACTTAAGGTTTTCTCGGGCCTTTTCTGAGTTTTTTCTTGGGCATACGGGGTCACTTTCTAATTTTCCCTGTTGTTGTTTTTTTCATGTAGTTTTTATGCAACTGTTTTTGGAACCTTTAGTGCCTGCCTCCCAAATGAGGAAAATGAGAAGGGGTATGTGTGAAAAAAGGGCCCCAGCCCTTTAAATCTCCTGGAAGTGTCTTCAGCTGGAGGGGGAATGTCTTGCATCAAGAAGTAGCAATCAGCCATCAGAGCAAAGATTCCTTATATTTAAAAGTCAGGGTCCTTTTTGCCCACCCGGGTTCCTGAAAGCTGTGTGCAAGCTAATCTAGGAACATGTGCACAGTTGGCTGCTACAGAGCTGGGGGGCAGTATCTGCTACTGTGTTAAAGGCTGAAACAGACCAAAATTAACCACAACTTACCCTCCAAACCTCCTCCTGTAAGTTTCAAGCTTTCAATGGAATCCAAAGGTCGAAAATAGTTAGATCAGACAGATTCTACCGGCGGCATTGTCTAGGTGTGGAGACGGATTCCTGCTCTGCCATCTTCCCAGAATCCTCTAAACTGCATCTCTCCTTTGTAAAATGATGCTGATGTTTGGGGTATCCTCCTACCCTGCGTTAATGGTTTTAAACATTTTTCCAGTGAGGAAAAAGCTTTTGAAAACAAAGTGTTCAAGCCCTGGCGGGGCGGCTTAGTTGGTTGGAGCGCTGTCCTGTGCACCAAAAGGTTGTGGGTTCGATCCCCTGTAGAGGCACGTGCGGGAAGCAACTGATGGATGTTTGTTGTTTTTTTTTCTCTCTCTCTCTCTCCCTTCCTCTCTCTCTAAAATCAATACAAACATATCCTTGGATAAAGATTTTTTTTAAAGTGTTTAATGGAGAACAGTTTACAAAAATGGATATAAATGGAGGCATTCTAGTTGAAGTTGGGCGGAGGAGTTCATAATAAAGGAAGGGCTCCATCTCCATCCAACCCAAACCTGATTCTTTCTAAGTCTGACTCATGTGTTCAGCACCCCTGGTTCACCTCAGAACATTGTTTGAAAACTAGAGGCCCGGTGCACAAAATTTGTGCATGAAGGGGGGCTTTCCTCAGCCCAGCCTGCACCCTCTCCAATTGGAGGATGTCTCCTCAGCCCAGCCTGTACCCTCTCCCCTTGGGGGATGCCCGACTGCCGACAGTTGGACATCCCTCTCGCAATCTGGGACCACTGGCTCCTAACTGCTCACCTGCCTGCCTGCCTGATCATCCTTAACTGCCCTCCCCTGCCAGCATGGTTGCCCCTGACTGCTGCTACCTGCCTGCCTGATCACCCCTAACTGCCCTCCCCTTCTGGCCTGGTTGCCCCCAACTGCCCTCCCCTGCTGGCCTGATCTCGCCCCCAGTGGCCCTCCCCTGCAGGCCTGATCTCACCCCCAACTGTCTTCCTCTGCTGGCCAATTTGGTTCTGATTGGTTGGTTTCTATGCCAGTCAGTGTCAAAAGCTCCACCTCCTAGGCAGCCATTGGGTCCCCACAGCACCCAGATTTGGTTCTGATTGGTTGGTTTCTATGCGAGTCAGCATCAGAAGCTCCACCTCCTAGGCAGCCATTGGCTCCCCACAGCACCCACATTTGGTTCTGATGCCAATCAACATCAAAAGCTCTGCCTCCTAGGCAGTCATTGGTTCTTCACAGCACCCACATTTGGTTCTGATTGGTTGGTTCCGATGCCAGTCAGTGTCTCTGGGCCTATCAACGGGGCCTGATCAGAAAGGCGGGGCTGATCAGCAGCCCCAGTGGAGGCCTGGAGAGAAATGGAGGCGAGGCTGCTGGCCAGACTGGGAGAGAAAGAGGGAAGCAAGTGCTGATCAAAAGCTGCCACAGAGGCAATGGATCAGTCCCTGCTTCTCTCTTCAGGCCTCTCTCTGGCCCTGATTTGCAGCCCCCTCAGCAGTCAGTGCTGGGGCACTGAGCCTGCAGTGGAAGCCATGGCAACCCAGCACTGACTGCAGGACTGACTTCCGGTTGGTCGAGCATTTGTCCTTCCTGGTCCTTATGACCCAGGGTTTTTATATATTAGGATTATTGTATCAGGTGGTTTAAAAAAGTTATCTCTAGCTGACTAAGTGACAGTGTAATAGGTGACAGTGCCTCAGAGCCCAGAATCTGTATTTAGATTGCTCTGGGTTCAAATCCTACCTCTAACATATATTAGTGATGTTAACTTTGACCCACTTAAGCTCTTTGGCCCTTAGTTTCCTCATGTACAAAATGAAGGTTAACAGTAGTACTGGCATATAGAATCTTGTAAGGACTTAATGAAATAATTTATTAACGTGGTTGAAGATAGGTAGATAGTAGATAGATGATTTGCTAAATTTTGTTGGAATTTTTGTTGGAGGAGATATTGGTGTGTAATTTTATTTACTTGTAATATTCTTGACAGATTTGATACAGGCTGGCATTCTGAAGAGTGTTGGAAAAGTTCCTTCCTCTTTATATTATTAAAGTTTCTGTTCAGATTGGTGATATTTCTTCCTTTAATGTTTTATAGGTTTCCCAATGAAGCCATTTGGGCCTGCAGGGGGTTTTATAAGAACATAATTAATCACAAATTCATTTTATTTAACAGGATATAGGGTTAATAATAAAGGAAGATTATAACAATAGAATGAAAGTTCTATTGAGGTACTTCTATTTTGTCTAATCAATTGGCAAAGAATCCAGATGAATAATTCAGATGGCTGATTTTATACCCTAAGACTTCCACAGACCTGTTCTGAGTCAATGGGACATGTAACTTCAATAGATGGATGGATGGATAGATAGGTAGATAAATATCTGAAGAAATTGACATGGAGTATGCCTAAGAAAAAAGGTAAAAACCTAATCACCCAATTCTTATCAACAAATTGTGAAATGGGAAGCAGCAATATTTACACAAAGTTCAAAACAAAAATAATTCATCAATCTTTCCTAATAATAGAGAAACATGTAAATTGACCGTACTTCCACTACGCCCACAGCCAATCAGAGTGAGTACGCAAATTAACCCAATAAAGATGGTGGTTAATTTGCATACATACCTGGGTCCCGGGAACCTCCTCGGCACCCAGGTCACTCCCAGCCACCATCCCGCGGAGGCTTTAAGCTTGGGGGATGGGGGTACCCGCTTCCCAAGCCTACAGTCTGGGGCAGAGGCTGTAGGCTTGGGAAGTGGCTGAGCCTGGAATCGGAGGGAAGGGGAAAAAAATCAATGGAAACATATCCTCAGGTGAGGATAAAAAGAAAAAGAAAGAAAGAAATATCATATCTTATGAAAGGCACATCTTGAAAATGCCTAAAGAAAGTTGTCATCTTTTCATGGTGAAGGGACTGGAGTCCATGTTGATGAAAATACCTTGGTGGCTGCAGTGACTGGCAGTGGCTGTAGTAGCTGGGTGATGGGACCGGTGCCTTCCCCTGATCAGCCTGGTCGCCTCCCGCAAAGGGAGGACAGACTGCTCCAACAGGGAGCGGGCCTAAGCCATCAATAGGACATCCCCTGAGGGCTCCCAGTATGTGAGAGGGGGCAGGCTGGGCTGAGAGACCCCTCCCCCGTGCACGAATTTCGTGCACCGGGCCCCTAGTAGATTCTACAATCAAGAATCTTATAGTTTTGCTGAGCGGGTATGAAATCTATAAATGAAGTGACCAGAGAATTATGGTTGAGCGTGACACTTGGCCTTGGAAACAGAAGAGTAGTTGGAGGAAGAGATAATAAACTGATATATGTTCTTTATCTTAAAAAAACATGTTGATTGCGTTGAATAGTTATAAATCCTTAGTGCCTTCACTATGGAGGCCTCCTACTAGTCACTTCAAGACTTCAGAGCTGCCCTGGCCTGGAGGCTGGGTTGGATGGAGCATTGACCCATACACGATAAAGGCTGGAGGGCTCAGTTCTCGGTCAGGGCACCTCTCTATGTACGGGAGGCAACCGAACCATGTTTCTCTCTCCATGTTTCCATCCCCTGTAGGGGCACGTGCGGGAAGCAACTGATGGATGTTTCTCTCTCTCTCTAAAATCAATAAAAATATATCCTCAGATGAGGATTTAAAAAATATATATTTTTTTTTTCTTGATTTCAGAGAGGGAGAGGGAGGGAGATAAAAACATCAATGATGAGAGAGAATCATTGATTGGCTGCCTCCTGCACACCTCCTGCTGGGGATGGAGCCCACAACATGTGCATGTACCTTTGAGGGAACTGAACCCAGGACCCTTCAGTCTGAAGGCCGCTGCTCTATCCACTGAGCCAAATCAGGTAGGGCAGGATTTTAAAAAATAAAAGAATTCACAACTATTTGATAGAATTAGCATCACTCTTTAATAGATGAGGGAAGTGAAGCTAAAAAATTGCCCAAGGTCATATTGTGATTTGTCCTGGGATTAGATTGTTTCTAAATTCCATGCTTTTTCCAATACTTTATGTTGTCATCCTACCTCCTCTAATTAGATATATTCTTTTTCTTTTCTGTTTCCCTTTACGGTAAGTAAAAACAATTCATTGAAAAAATCTGTGACTGTCATTGAAAATCTATAAAATACCAGTTAAAGTTTAAAAAACTTTCTTTAAAAAACTTGATGTAAAACTTAGATAATAGCAAAAAATATGTGTTATAAATACGAAGTGTCCCCAAAAAATGTATACAAATTTTGAATAATTGTAAAGGTAGTGTTTATTAAAATACATTTCACTTTCAAATATAATAGAATCTATAGACATAGTTTATACAGTTTTTGGGACACCCTGTATAGAATAAAACATTTTTGTATGATTCTCAGCCTCTGAAGGAAATTTTTTTAAATTTCAAACTTCTTTGAAATAATTGCAGCTTCTAAGGTCTACAGAGTATATTTTTTCAAGCTGATTTCTTACAAGGACAATATATTTGGATGCACAAGTTCTGGTATTTTAGTTAAAATAAAAAAGAAACTTTCTAAAAACAAATTTGTTTCATTCCCATTATTTTCAAAGATAAACTTTTTTATTTTTTTACAAATAAAAATTGGTTTTCAAATTTCTGATTCTGAAAGAGAAAAGATGCCATCTAGTGAGCTAAACACACATTAATATTGGCAAGTATTGAGGAAACACTGCTTTCAGACAATAAAAAGTCAGATAGAATCACAGTTTCTAAGCCCTAGCTGCTTGGCTCAGTGAATAGAGTGTTGCCCTGTAGACTGAAAGGTCCCAGGTTCAATTCTGGCCAAGGGCACATGCCTGGGTTGTGGGCTTAGTCCCCCATGGGGGGCATGATTCTCTCTCATTATTGATGTTTCTATCTCTCTCTTCCTCTCTGAAATCCAGAAAGATATATATATTTTTTTAAGTTTCTAATAGCCTTACTTACAAATTTAACACAGCTGATGTTTCATGAAAATAGTTAATTGCAATGAAGTCACTATACCTTCATCATTTTGTATCTTTCTCTGTGTTTCATTCTAGTAAATGTCTTATCTGCTCAAGTAGATGTACACTTCTGAGAAACAGGCTTCTTTGTTGTTTCTTTTCATATCCTGAAATTACCTTATGTAAAATAATGGGAAGAACATAATAAAGATTCCATAAATTTTTGAATCAATAACTTAATTTGCTTCTTTATAAGTAACTCACACAAGGTATGCCATTAGGAAGTCGAGGAAGGATTTTCTGAGTCCTATACCATTACTCTTTGACCACATATGTTGTATTGGTTCACAGGAATTCAAGGAAGAAATGGAAAACACGTATAATTTATTTATTTGTGTTTTTGTCTAATATGTTATTTTTTCCTCTATGAAAGTTTTCTATACCTTCAGAATTAATTATATATTACCACCTCTGTTTTTCCAGTAAGTGTAATACTTCACTATGGACTTTACATTATATTCTGTGTATAGTCTGTACATTAGGGTGGTACAAAGATAATTTTTTGCTGTATCTGCAATAAGACAGGTTCTGTGGTAGGCCTTCAGATAAGGCATTATTTAGTGCTTGCAGTAACTTGGAATTCTGGAGCAGTGGTTCATCAGAACCCCCTGAGAGCTGGTTAAACCCCAACTGCTGGGCTCTGCCTCAAGACATTCTGATTTGTCAGGCCTGGCGGGAGGGAAGATTAATAATTAGCATTTCTAACAAGTTCTCTGGTGATGTTTGATGCTTCTAAGCTGGAGACTACAGTATGACAAACATTGCACTAGAGAAATGCCAGAGGTTTCCGTGACTTACAGACCACAAGTCTCATGGTTGCATTAATATTTTTACAAACACAAAATACCAAATGCAATATGTTCTATGCTTTATTTTACAGTTTTCTGATTATTAAATTTTAAACAGAGGTGTTTGTTTAAAAGGAAGGAAGGAAGGAAGGAAGGAAGGAAGGAAGGAAGGAAGGAAGGAGGGAGGGAGGGAGGGAGGGAGGGAGGGAGGGAGGGAGGGAGGGAGGGAGGGAGGGAGGGAGGGAGGGAGAGAGGGAAGGAAGGAAGGAAGGAAGGAAGGAAGGAAGGAAGGAAGGAAGGAAGGAAGGAAGGGAGGGAGGAAGGAAGGAAGAGAGAGAAAGAAAGGGGAGAAAAAAAGAAAAAAGGAAAGAAAGCAGCGGCAAAAGTAAATGCTGGGAGCGGATGGGGGCCCTGTCCTGGGAAGGGCTGCACACATTTGCAGGGCATCTCAGCAGAGTGGCCTGTGGAGCTGGACCTAGTGAAGACAACGGTCAAGCCAGGACTCGGGGTGTCCTGAGACTTGGGCACACAATGGATCTTCTTCCTGCGCTACCCCAATCCGGGCTGCACTGGATTGAAACAGGGCCAAACATCCCCAAAGTGCACTGCCATGCCTCTTCCTTCAGAATCTTCAGGCCTGTGCACCCTGTTCTCCACACATACGTGTACTCATTCACACACTCATCTAGCACGTGGGCACATGCAGACACATTCACACACTCACAGACAGTGCTTCTGATTTTAGGCTCCATCGTGGCCTCAGGGTCCAACACCAGGGTCAAGATGTACGAGTCTCCTTAGCAGATTGACAAAAGGCCACTGTCGAGGCAGGGAGACCTAAGGACCCAGCCAGGGAGGAACTGCATTCTGTACCCCATTGGTGTGAGGGAGCATTCTATTGACTAACTGGAGCTGCCTGTCTCATTAGGAAGGTCCAGATGCTAGTTCTGAAATGCCATCCAGCTCTGCTTCGCTCCTCAATAACCAACTGATAAGAAAGCACAGTGCTAGGAGGCCAGTCCCTAGGAGGTCCCCTACCCCTGTGAGGTAGGGGATACAGTGGCTGTCAGGATCCAGGGACTGGTGCCACGTCAGCCGAGTCATCACTTCTGCCAGGTACAGCAGGATTGTCACCTGTCATAATAACAAGCAGACAAAAAGACAATGACCAACTCAGAAACACTAGCAGATTTCAAGGGCAGACACCAAGGTGAACATGTCAACCCCAGGTAGTCTCCTTTCATAAGCTTCTCTTGGGGTCTGGCGCCCAGCTATGAGCTTGTGCAGGGGCCAAAGAGTCCACCCTCTTCCACTCTTGCCTAGCATCCCTCCCTGTGGTTGGACCCCACTCCTGGCATATTGAAGTGCCAGACAGACCTGTTGCTGATCACTAGCCTTGACTTTCTCTGATGCACCAGCTCCACTCAACATCCTTGGAACCTTAGACACAAATCTTGCTGGGACTTCACTATGGGTTTTCTGGAGGCCCACTCATGGGCAGCTTTGGATGATTGGCTTTTCCTGCAGGTGCCAAGGGGTCCACACAGCACTGGTCAGGTCTCAGGGCTTCCCAGTCCCTAACTGCAGGCTGCCCACAGTTCCTTTCCTGCTGTTGCTCAGGACAGTTTCTCAGACTGCCCCAGCCTATGCTTGAGGGTCAGGGACATGCTGAGATTGCAAATGCCATAACTCAAGGAGATCTGAAACTGCTAGCCCCTTAAAAATTGCCCATCAATGCCCATAGTAATCCCTGCAGAGTCCCCAGGCCCAGCAGGGCATCAGCCAGCTATAGTCTTGGCAGAAAGTCTTTAATATCCTTATCATCATCCGGCTCTGACTAAAGTCCACAAATGCCTTTTAGCAACACCCCAGCAGGGGTCTGGTCCCTGCCCATCCCATCTATAATGAGTGACGCATAAGGCCCAGCTCATCAGCTGGACCTGTTCATCAGCTTGCTTCAGGGCAACGTGCTGCATTTTCAGGATGGCTCCTCTGACCCTCTGGTGAGGAGTGTAGGGTGAGTTGTATACAGTATGGACTGTGCCTTGTGAAGGGTGGAGTAATGAGTGTGCTACGTGGAGGGTGGCCTATGCAGTGTGCAATGTGGAGTATGCCATGTGGAGGGTGCAGCATGGGGTGTCTAGTGAGGAGTGAGGAATGGCCTCTGGGTCTGGATCATGCCCTTGAGCTTGAACAAATTAACTTGACTCCTGGAAGATGGGGATTGTGTCCCCCAAATCCACCTTCTCAGCATCTCTCCCAGGACAGGGAACCACCACTGAATGCTCCTTTGCTGCTGTTACAATCGTCCTTACTTGGATCAGGCCTGCTAGCAGATAGAACGCCACAAAGATCTTGCTGTTTGGGACCGAAGGGCCTTCCACCAGGTAGATAACATAGAAGAAAATCAGATGGCCTGGAATCACCAGAAAGAGCAGAACTCGGGCTGACATGGAATTAATTTCTGAAAGAAACAGAACCAATGAGATTGTGTGACCTGCATGACATTTGACAGTCTCTAGTGAGGCATCCACATTCATTCAGCTACTTCCTGAAGGTGCCAAAGGGTAGTTCACACAGCTCTGGTGGACTATGTGGCAGGCATATTTCTGCAGTTGGGGAATATAGCCCTACCCATTCGCTCATGGAGCTGGCATTTTAGAGAAGAGAGAAAAATTGGAATCGAGCAGAAACAAATAGGAAAGGTCATTTCAAATTGTGACAAGTACTAGGAAGAAAATAAGTCAGGGGAATGTGGGAGAGAATGAGTGTCTATTAGTGGGAATGAGCGACAGAAATTGGAAGCTCTCTCAAGGAGGTGACATTTAGGCTGAGGTCTGAATCTGGGGAAGAAGATTCTGGCTAGAGGAAAGAGAATGTGCAAGGGGCTTAAGGTGGAAAGCTCGGGAGTGTCGAAACACAAAGGCTCACGAGCGATCCTTAGTGGTCGGGAGGGCGGTGCCCTCATGGGCCTTCAGCACATGGGTGAGGTCTGAGTGAGTCTCATTATTTTCAGGAGCCAGTGCTCCATGAGTTTGAAACCGCCAGAAATGTGATTTACCCTGCCCATCCCTTTCAAACTGTGACATGTGACTATGATGGACTGCTCACACACAAAGGCTTTCCATGAAAAGTAAGCTTCCATTTGCTTATGAGTTGATATATTTTATCAACTTAATAAGAAAAAGGAAGGAAAATCCTATGTAGCTTAGAAACTGGAAAGTCTACTATAAAATAATATGTGGAGAGAGAATGAAACCATAGAAAAGCAACAAAATCTATTCATGATGAAAAATCAGAGAAGGATAGATTCTTTAAAAAAAAAAACTTAAAAAGGAGGAGGCGAAATAATTATCATTGGAAGGTGACATAAAACTCAAGAAAATTTATAGAAAGCTACATAAAGAATTCAGGAGAACCAAGATAGCAGTGTAGGTAAATGCTTGTACTTGTGGCCTCCCACAACCACATCAAAATTACAACTAAAATACAGAACCACTGTCATTCAGAACCACCTGAAAGTTGGCTGAATCGATGTCCTACAACTAGAGAAGTAAAGAAAGTACACCAAGACTGGTAGGAGGGGTGGAGGGGTGGAGGTGCAGAACCTGCTGGACCGGTGCCCATTTGTGTTGTTTTTTAAATCAGGAGGGAGATTGTCTCTGCGGAGGCCCGTTCTCCCCCCTCCCACCCCCCCACCCCCAGGAGTAAGGGGTCTCAACCCCCAGCCCCCAGGCTACCAGAGCTGGGAAGAGAAGTCCCTGTAACTTCAGACTATAAAAACCAGTGGGGATTGTGGCTGAGAGACACAGAGGCTGCTGGAGACCCAGCTGTTCCTTTTAAAGGATGACACCATACTTCTCAGTTCCACCCCAGACACATACGAAGAGGAACTAGACCATCTGGCATTGGGGCAGGAACTCAGGGGCGGCTTTCTCCCAGACAGGAGTGCTCACAAGAGTCATTGTTCCTGTGCTGGGACCTCCCCTGTCCCAGGGCTGACTGGCAGCCATATCCGAGTCTCAATCAGCCTGGAGCACACTGTTTGCTCCACTCTGGGGATTCCCTGAGACCCTGCCCCATCCAATTTGCAGCCCCATCCAAGCTGTTTGCAGCAGCTTTTCCATATGATAATCTGTGCTGAGGTCAGCACTGGTCTTAGACATCATTGCTACAAACACGAGGTTCCAATGACATTAATTTTTACTTGTTTAAAGCAATGGCCCCATGGCCTCTGAAAAACCTAAGACCTACCTGAAGTGCAGAAAGTGGAACATGGGTTAGGCCAGAATTTTTTCATCCAGAGGGGCAGGACCCCAGGTGTGCTCCACATGTGCAGGTAGGTGGAGATCCGGCTGGTCTGAATGGCCACCAGATTGCCACCAACACCTGTGAGGAGAAAAAGAACCTGGTTTCCCCTTCTTTATGCCAGTCTCTGAGTTCTGTTCCTTATGTTAACATCACTTTCTCAAGGAAGTCTTCCGATTCAACACTTGATCTCTTTTCCTTCTTTCCCATTTGACCTCAGATCTTATTTAACACCAAACGAGCGTGGCCTGGACCTCATGAATGAGCTATCAAGGTAGTACCTGTATCACCTTGACAGCTCTTAAGGTGAAGGAAGTGTTGCAAAGTAGGTCCCCGATACATATTTATTGGGTAGAGGGAGTGTGAAAGGGAAGGAGGGAGAGTGAAAGGGAGGAGAGTCAATAGAGAGGTCAATGAGAGGTATCTTGATAAGCCACTCAAAGCCATAGGAAGTGACAGGAACCAGAGAACAGACTGGAATACCTGAGGAAACAAAAGGGATCTTTTTCACCTCAGGTAGGACGGAGAGGAAAGAGACCATTGGTAAGAGCAGTAAGGGAGGAGAGATGATCATGTGATGGCAGAGCTGGGGCAGCTGATAGTGTCCAGCTCTGCCAGGGGCAGAGGGCCCAGTGACACAGGCCATGCTAAAAGAGGGAGGAGAGTCAGTGGGGCTGAATTTGGGGCTGGCAGAGAACAGGGCTCATGAGGGTGACCGTCAGCTTTTGAGGTGGAGTTGGGTTGCCCCCATTCTATGTCCTGAGCTCCACAGGCAACAATCTCTTACTGGACCTCTCGTGTCCCAGTGATCTCCAGGGGCAAAGACCAACTGCCTCAGGCTTCCAGACGATGCCAAAAATGGTCAGTGGGCAGAGGATGGCTGCATATCTATTTTCCCTGGCCCACACATGATTAAAAAAATAACTCAAATTCATTGGCAGCATTTACAAATTGGGCCTTTCATCCAGATTCCCAGCTTCTCCTAACAAGTCAGCTCAGGCAACTCTAGACATTAGTTCCTACCAGGTAGCAAGTGGCCATAGCTGAGCAGGTCCTACTCCCTTCAGTCCAGAAACACAGGCCCTGCTCCCCATCACGTCTCACTGCCTAGCTGTTGTCTTATCTGCTTAACTCAGTCAAACTGCTTGCTTGGCCCCTATAGGTATCCAAGTTGGTGCCATCCATGGATATCTTCCCCGGCTTATGGCTTTCTGGGCCTGACTTAGCTGTTGCTGTCCTCACTTATAATGGCCAGCCCTTGTGCTGGGAATAGAGTCTGTTGGACTCTGTCGAGGTGCAGACCTACGGGTGGCCTACTGACATTTCAAGGAACACACGCCCGAGTTCCCACGGAAATGTGCGTCTTGGCAGGGAGGCTGGCCCAAGGACGCTGACCTGCAACTAAGCCATTCCTGTTTCTGAAGTCCCAGAAAGCCACAGCCTGGCATCAAGCAAACTGTGCAATAAGTTATCATGGCTGGTTGCTCCCCTGACCACTGGTCCCATTACAGAGCTTTATCAGAAACCAGACACATCCCAAGCTTTGGTTAAAAGAGGGTTCCTCACACAAATACCCACAGGGCCTAAGCCCAGAAGGTGCATCAGTGAAGGGCTGGGTAAAAGACAACAGGGAATGGAGGGGATTGAGGCAAACTGGACAACACAGGTCCTGTCTCAGTGGCAGCTGATTCTGGCCCTACCCCCAATGTAAACCCAGTATTGTTACATCCTCGCTTTTCAAGAAAACAGAAATCCAGATTTTTATGTGTAATGTCTCCAGTGAATCTAAGTTAAAATAAAAGAAAAACCATGAGAGGCCAACACTCCAGTTCTGAAGGCCACATTCATTCTGCAGGTGTGAGAACCTGGGTTAGATCCAGTGTGCCTTCAAGGTATGGAATTTAGCCCGTGGGAAAGCCCAGGTCTCATGGCCTGTGAGGAGCAGGGTGTGATCTGGTGGAGCAATGGGCATGGCTTCTTCCCTGAGGTCTCCTTCTGTTAGGAAAACCAGCCTTGGTAGCCTCTGCCTGCCAGCTTCCTGCCTCTGCCTCTGAGGGCCGGGGGCTGGACCTCTGATATCAGAGCTGCCAGCCCCCACCACTTGGGGCTGCGGGGCCAACCCAGTTCAGGGTGCCTGGGTGGCAGGGATTGCCAATACCTACCACAGATGATGGGCGTGAATATGGCCATGCCTTTGTATTGCTCCTTAGAAATGGTTTTGTTCAAGATGAGCCCTCCAAAACTGGGGAGAGAGCAGACGGCAGTTAAATGACTAGAGTTTGCGCTTGTAAGTGGCCTTGCAAACTGCCTTATCAGGCTGTCTTTTCAGCTTAGCAAGCACTTTCCTTAGCCCTCTACAAGATATCTGTTGTAGCCAGGCTGTCTCCACAGTGTGCCCTGCACCTCCCACATGCATTTTCGTCTCTAGTCTAGGCTTCCTTGTTCTCCAAGTGTCCGCCCACTGAAAACAAACAATAAACTCCTTTCTGAGGCCTCTCGGCTCGCTGGGCTCTGTCTGGTGACAGCCCCTGACCTGCAACTGAGCCGTTCCTTAGCAGAAAACGAACCTGCACGAGTGTCCTCTCCAGCCCCTGGTTCTTGGAAGGTGCTGCAGCAAGACCTCGCTCCCACCAGCCCCTGTAGTTTAGCCAAGGCTGTCCCACCCTGAGGGCCCTGAGGAAGTGCGATCATTTTGTGTAAGGAACCCAGGAGCAAAGATACCTACACTATAGCCTCTCTTCTCTGAGAATCAAAGTTAGGAAAGCACATCAGAAAGTTAGGAAAACACATCAGAAAGACCTGGGGTGGCCCCCTCAGGGTCTGCTAGCAGAAAGGGCCCTTGAGAATGGAGCCAGGCACTAATCCCTCAGCCCCTCTAGGTCCCACAGGCAGCCATGCTGTGGAAATGGTGTTTGCAGAGCCATTGCCTTGAGGCCAGATGAGAGACTCCCTGCAGCTTAAGCAGGGGCCAGGGCAGGGAGAGCTGTGACAGCAGGGGAATGGGAGAGGTAGGGTCCCACAGCGCCTGGACAGGGCAGGGAGCCACAGCACTATGCACTCATCTGATGTTTCCAGGTTCGGCTCTTCCTGGCTCTCTGGTGCTCTGGCAAATGTAAACAGGGCTGCCTCTCAGAACAAACAAGTCTAGGATTCTTGGTAAGAAAAACAGAGGCAAAGAGTAAAGAGGTCTGACTCAACCAGCCGTGGAAATTAGTGAAGGAGCCGCCGCTGCAGTCCATGCCCACCATGGCCACTGGGCAGTGAGCCGCCCCCTCCTCGGGGGTCCTTGGCTCTCAGGCCACTCTCTTGAACACAAAGACAGGGGATGGCACGGGGAGGGGAGAGGCCCTCACTCATGCTCACCTGCTAATCACCATTGCTAGGATGATTGGGAACCACCCGAACTTTAGGATCTTCATGATGGGTGGGTTCTGCTTTGCAATGAGGACCCACACCGGGGTCAGGGCCATGAAGCCGATGCAGACCACGGGAGTCAGAAACCGGCTGTCTGGGAAGAGAAAGAAGAAAAAAGGGGATGCACGCAGCCATGAGGCCAGAGCCAGAGCACAGCATGGCATGGTGGGCAGTGGCCTGGGCTGTAGAGATAAGAAGTGGGCTGGGAACTAAAGGCTCTACAGGTGTGAGGAGACACTTCCGTCCTCATCAGCTTCAGGTGACTGTCCTACCACATCCCCAAGCATTTTCTCATCCTGTTAAGCAACTGGAAAAGCTCCTCTCTGTCCTCAGGTCCTGCCTCCTTCACCTTCACTTCTCGGGTTTTGCTATTTTCCTGACATAAATACCCTCCTCTGCCTCCTCCCACCCAGGGAGATGGAAGCAAGTGTCAGTCTGGGAGGCAGCAGCCTGCAGGGGCGCCTACTGGCAGGACACCTTTGCGTCTAGTCCAAGTTTTCTGGAACTCCTCAGAAGTCTCGGCAGAAGTCCCACCTCCTATTCCCGCAGCCGTGTGGTGAACACTTCATTCCCCTGCACGTGGCTTGTCTTCCTGGCTACACCGGCAGGTGAGATAGTCAATGGCTCACACCTTGTCAGTGACGATGTGTCTGATATGTGCCAGGCCCAGTGACGCACTCCCCACCCCCGACCCAGTGCACCCAAGATAAACTCACAGTCCACCTGGAGAGATGGACAATCCAACAACGACTCAACATCTAATAAGTCGTGTGTTGAAACCCACTATTTCAGGAGGGGTACAGCAGGGGCGAAGCGGAAGGGTCTGGGGACACCTGTGACCCATATTAATTTTGCAAATCAAATAGGATTAACCCATACACAAATCTTCTTATTCTAAATTCAGTTTGGCTTAAAAATAAAATGAGGCCACCTTATTATTAACTCTTCATTATCATGTACATGAACGTTGAGAAGCTCCCAAATCATTAAACAGTGTTGGTGGCAGGCAGTTCCCAGGGTAGCCAGGAGCCAGCCCAGAGCCGAGAAAGGCTCCGCGTGCCTGAACACGCGGCAGCAGAAGTGTTTTGTTGCTCTGCTTCAGTTGCCACCACGTGAACACGGAGTGATATCTCAAACGCTTGGGTGCGTGTTGCCACGAGGCGACGGTAAACTGGAGCTCACTGTGCTGCTCCTTTGACTGGGGCCTCTCCTCCCACCAACTGTCCCACATGCCCAGCCTCCCCACCGTCTCATCACCACCCACTCCGTTCATTTATGCTGCCTGCCCCCGAGCACCCAGGGTCCTGACGGGGCCCGGAATCGACACTTACTAGATGCCAACAGTTGTGTGCAGCCCTCTTAGCGAGACTGTGCCAGGTGGAAAGTAAAAAGTGTGACACTCCGAAGGGAGTGGTGGGCTGTGGAAACCCGGAAGGGAAAACCCCTGGGCCTGGGTGATGCTGCCTGGCCACACTGCCCCGGGCATGAGCAGGCTCTGTTTTCATGGCAGCCCTGGGAGACCTCTGGTGGAGTGAGGGCCTGTTGCCACAAGACGTGTGAACGCCCTCAGCATCTGAGCAGGCTGCCAGGCCGCCTTCTGAGAAGCCCGCTTCCCCTGGCTGGCACCTGCAGAAAGAGCATCTGCTGCTGCTGCCCGTGACAGACCTTCCTCCCCGGGAGACTTCTGGGGCAGGTGGCATGTGCCCAGTGGGAACTGCCTTCCCCAAGGAGGCCCTGCCCCTGTGCTGAAGTGGCCAGACCAGCCTAGAACCTCCCTGGCCTCCTCGCATACCCTGGTCTAAGCTGATAACTGACAACCTATGTGTCAGCTAACACGGTTGGGACAGCCGAGGAACTTGCTGGAGAACACCTTGGTTTGTTCAGTGACTTCAGGCTTTTTTTCTGTATAAAGAGGATCGCTGACTCCACCATCGAGCCTGTGGGTTCCTTCCTGCGGTGCCCGATTTGAATGTTGCAGCTCAATGCAAACCTTCCCGCTCAGCCTTGCTGGCGGGCCCCTCCTCCTTGGGACCCCCTACCTTTGTATTTATAGAAGAAGCTGCTAATGAAAGCCAGAATGGACAGCGTGATAAGGTCGCCCAGGCTGGCTGCAATGGGTGTGGCGATGTTGTCTGGGTTGACCCCGAGCTTTCGAGCACCAATCACTATGCAGACCATCAGCAGCCCTGCAGAGAGGAGAGAGAGGAGACTCAAGGCTCGGGAATGGACTGACCCTGAGGAGGCTCAGCAGCACCGGGTGAGGAGGGGGTCAGGAGGCTGCTCAGGAGCGCTCTTCCCTCTATCAGCACAAGCCAGGCCACCCTGGCTGGGAGTGTCAGACTCTGCTTTGTGGCTCTCTGGCATGATGCTAAGGAGCAGCCCCGAAGCTTTGATGACACTCACACCCGTTGGGGGGCAGCAGCAGGTGGCTCCTGGGCTTCCAAACCACTTGGACTAGAGACATGAAGCTCACAGGCCCTCACTGCAGGGAAGGTGCTCCCAATTGCTCTGAGCAATGGAGCCCCAGGGACCGAGCATCGCCTCCCATGCCTGCTGGGGTCCCTGGAGAAACAGATGCCCAGGTGGAATCAGTCAAATGAGCAGCTCACGAGGGAAATGGGAGGGTGGTGGAGCAGGGCGGCCCCTGCGGCAGGACAGAGGGAGAGGAGGGGCACATGCAGTGCAGTGCTGGGAGTGGGCAGCACTGGCAGGGGTCCTCAAGCCAAAGGCATGTGGGCGGATCCATGTCTGGGGAACAGGCCCATCTCAGGGGCCCTGAAGAGCCACCACTGGGTGGAGTCAGCAGGTGGCCTCTGAGTGAGGGCTGATGGATTTTAGGGTGCAGCACTGAGGACCTGCCCCATAGCTGGAGACCTGAGGGGCACACCACCGCTTCAGGTCCTACTTCCTCTTCTTAGGTCAATGTCACACGTGGACTTCAAGCCCCCATCTGCTCCTTAGGCTCTAACCCAATCACATCTCATGTGGGTCTTTATGAAGACACTCTGTATCTTGTCTGTTGCTGTTTTAACACGTTACCCAGTATCCTGTAATTCTGAAAATACTTAGAATTACCACCTTAATGTCGTCTTAAAGCTGGGTTGACCCATGCTTTCAAGCCACAGTCTGTGCTCTATTTTGTGACCAGGTCTTAGCTACTTTATCTCTTTTGAAATAGCAGTTCTAATTGAATCCGAATTTGCATGGTTAAACTGGTGGTCTGGTGACAATCCCACCAGGACTACACACGGGGACACCGTCAGTTTGAGAGCACTGATTAAGAGCCACCACCACCTCCTGGCTTTATGGCACAGTCATGTCGTGGTCACACTGAGACACCGGCAACCTTTCTGACCTTCCACACATCTTCGGGTGATCCTGATTATGTCCATGCAGCTGAGTTTCACCCATCTCTGGGCCTCTGTTTTCTCATCTGTAAAATGGGGAGCTATGACATTCTGTACAAGGCCCTACAGGAATGGGCCTTCTGAATCATTTCATTGTATTATTTTCAGAGGAAACTTCATGCCAACTATCTCCTGGGCTCTCTGTTTCTCCAGGTTTGGCATACGCATCCTGCCTTTCCTTTGACCACACTGAGTAATTGTGCCCCACCCCATGCACGTGCATAGGCATGTGACCCGGTGCAAACATCCCACCTGGGAAGCACAACTTATGAATTTGCTCCTAGGCTTCTGCACTCTGACCTCCCCTCCCAATCACGGGCCCTAGTGCAGGAATGCAGCGGTTCCATCTATCAGCTGCCTGGAAGGAACAAAAATCACCCCATAACCCGCTGCATTAACTGACAGAGAGCTGAGCTCAGCGGTGTTTTGTGGGCAGTCAGATGCCTGGACAGAAGTGTATATACAAATCCAATGTATAAAGTTATCACTTGTTCCTTCTTGCATTTGCACACATTGCGACATACCCACAGACATACAATCCACAAGAGAATCAGAATAAAGTCCATCCATTCAGCAAACATTTGGGAGCTGGTTATATGCCTGGGACTGTTTTAAGTAACTGGGCTCTGTAGTCACACTTAAATGCCTGTCGGGTTGAGGAACGGACCATATGCAAGGAAGTGAACAAGCATCTGAAGTAAATAAATAGGATACTAAAAACAAAGAGTGACTGTGGGTAGGGCTACTCTAGAGAGCGGATCAGAGAAGGCCTCAGAAAGGAAGAGGCATTGACACTTAATTGGAATTACCTGTCTGCTCCCATATTGATGTCTCACTCTGAACTAGAATATAAACATCACAAAACAGGATCCCTGGGAATTTTGCTCACGAGTGTATGCTCGGCGCCATAACAGTGCATGGCCAGCGGCAGACACTCAGTAAACACTGAGTAATAATGAGTGGGTGACATTCTTTGGTACAGCCAACAGGTTCTCCACTGACATGCATGGGCTCCAAGGCTGGGGTTTCGTCTGCCCGTGCCTCCGGCTTTCTGCCTTCCGTAGACGCGTAGGCAGCATCTTGTGGCAGCCAGTGTGATAGGAGCAGCAGATGGAAAAATAGATGGAGGCCTCCCGCTCTGAGGAGCTGACATTGTAGCAGGAAGGTGAGACGGAAAATGAACAGAGAAACCAGATAATCTCCGATTTTCCCAAGTGTTCCAAAGGGAAACAGCATGGGACAGGAGTGCAGGGTGGCAGTGGAGAGGGGAGAGGGGGGAGAACGGTACATGGGAGAGGTGGTCAGGAAACACCTCTCCAAAGAGATAAAATTTAAGCTAAAAACTGGGCCTTGCTCCTCACATGACTGCACACAGCAGAGCAACACAAGCCCAGCCCCAAGCCATGCCTGAGAAACGGTTCAGGACTGAATGAATGAGTGAATGAATGAGTGAACAGATGAATGTCTACAGAGCCACAGGCCAGTTCTTTAAGCAAGCAGAGGGAAGAAACGTAGTTAGCAGCTCCCCCGGCACACACACCCTACCCAGGACGGGGCTCACTGCCCTCTTCCCCTGCCCACAAGGTGGGTCCTGACCTGGCAGGATGCCCAAGGCCCCACCAGTAGGGCACCCTTTTTTGGAACTGACAGCACAAAGAGCTGAGAGTGGAGCATGGGGCCAGCCGGGAGGAGGAAGGTGCGGGGGTTGGGGCACAGCTCACCTAGAGCCAGGGCTGCGAGGAAGGCGGTGATGACACTGCTGGCACACAGCAACTCCACCTTCGCAAAGTCCAGCTCCCCCCTAGATGCAGCTCCCAGCAACAGGGCAACCATAGCAGCCAGGAGCCCCACGACGGTGGCCTGCACCTGTCGGGCAGAAATCAGAAACGTGAGCTCTGATCTCTTGCTTCTCTCATTCTCTCAGTTTTCTCTGATCAATCGCCCTAGTTGTCAGGAAAATTTTAAATGAAATCGTAACCTGAAGACATTTTATTCACTTGTAACCGCTGTTGTTGCTCCTCTATTAAAAGATAAGCACGGTCTTATTTTCTGCTGGGATCCTCAGCTTGAGAAGAGAGGCTGAATCTCAGCCCTCATCTGTGCTCACCAAATAAATGGATGCATGAATCTATGAAGGGATGGGATACACGCTTTTTACCCATCAGACTAGGTAAAATTAAAATCTGAAAGGTTGATACTATAAAATACATCTGGAGGGAAATGGTCTCATACATGGATGGTGGTAAAATTGGTACAGGGATTTTGGAGGAAAATCTAGGTGTACATTACCCATATACCTTATGATCAAGCATTTTCCAGGGAAACAATTGTACCTATGTACAAAGAACCATGTAATGATAATGATATTTGGAGCTGCTATTTACTGAGTGCTTACGATTTGCTATTGTAAGAGATTTTCATTCATTAAGTCGTTAAGAGAAAAGTACAAATTACAGAATTACATGTACAGTGTAATATTTTTTGTGTTGTGAATCCTCACCTGAGGATATTTTTCCCATTGATATTGACAGAATAGAAGGGAGGGAGGGAGGGAGAGAGAGAGAAACATTGATGTGAGAGAGACACATCGATTGGTTGCCTCCTGCACACACCCCAACCAGAGCCCGGGATCAAACCTGCAAAGCAGGTATGTGCCCTTGACCAGAGAATGGAACCCTCGAGCCTCTGGTGCATGAGCCAATGCTCTAACCACTGAGTCACATCAGCCAGGACTACAGTATAATATGTTTTAAGCTTAAAAATACAGAAAATTGTTATCATACATTGTCTATAGCATATATACACTGAGTGGCCAGATTATTATGATCTCTGAATGCATAATAATCTGGCCACTCAGTGTGTGTATATATATATTAGAGGCCCGGTACATGAATTCATGCATGGGTGGGGTCCGGCCAGCCTGGCCAGGGGGAGGGGACATGGGTGGTTGGCCGGTCTGCCTGCTGGTCGAACTCCTGGTTGAGGGGACAATTTGCATATTAGCCTTTTATTATATAGGATATACACTGAGTGGCCAGATTATTATGCGTTCAGAGATCATAATAATCTGGCCACTCAGTGTATATGGTAAATACAAAAAGTAGTTTAGAAGAATACTTTCAATGCTGGTGAGGTTATGAAGAAACCAATACTTCAAATATTAATACTTGTGCTATAGTTTAATACTAAGAAAGCAAATATTTTGTAATCTTTTGGGGGGAAATGTGGAGCTTTAAACGGGGTTCATACCTTGTGAACTTGTGGGAAGTTCTCTCAAGAAATTCGTGCTAAAGAGAGCATTTTCATTGCAGGATAATTTTTCAAGTAGAAGCCTCCACACAACTGCAGGTGCATCCACAGGGCACCGGTATAGTGAAGTGGGTCCGGGCCGAGGTTAGGCAGGTTTACACTGGCCCTGCTGGGCCAGCTCTTGATGGTTGTCCTTCAGTCTTACTGGGGTATTTCCAGGCGCTACTAATTGTTAAAAATTTTAAATATCACTCTTTGTTATATTTACACTAGAGGCCTGGTGCATTATATTCATGCACGGGTGGGGATCCCTAGGCCTGGCTGGCAATCAGGGCTGATCGGGGCCTTCCAGCTGCCGGTGGGGGCCTTCCTTCGTTTCATGCCGCCCCCTGGTGGTCAGGGCACATCATAGTGAGCAATCAAACTCCTGGTCTCCTGGTCGAACTCCCAAGGGGACACTTTGCATATTAGCCTCTTATATATATACTAGAGGCCCGATGCACAAAGATTCATGCAAGAATGGGCCTTCCTTCTCCTGGCTGCTGGCACCGCCTTCACTCTGGCTGGAGCTGCCTTTCTGCTCCAGCCCAGAGCCGCCTTTCCACGCTGGCCCAGAGCCACCTTTCCACCTTCCCACGCTGCTCAGAGGTCCAGAGCGGCTGGGGTGGTGCCGAACACCTGCATTGTCACCCTGGCAATGATGCAAGTGTCCCACCCCACCCCTGGCCGCTTGTCACCTGCGTATGCAAATTAACCCGCCATCTTTGTTGGGTTAATTTGCATACTCACTCCTGATTGGCTGGGGGCGTCGTGAAGGTACGGTCAGTTAGCATGTTACTCTTTTATTAGTGTAGACTAGAAGCCCAGCGCATGAAATCATGCAGCTCCGCCCACCCGCACAGCCTTGCCATGCTCACAGCCCCATCCACCCATGCGCGCCCCGCCCACCCACGCCGGTCTTTGGTCGTTATGGCATTAGGGCCACAGGCCTTTTATAATATAGATTAGAGGCCCAGTGCACAAAATTCGTGCATGGAGGGGGGGGTCCCTCAGCCTGGCCTGCACCCTCTCCAATCCAGGACCCCTCAGGGGATGTCCGACTGCCTCTCGCAATCCAGACCACTGGCTCCTAACTGCTCTCCTGCCTGCCTGATCGCTCCTAACTGCTCCCCTACTGGCCTGATCGCCCCTAACTGCTCCCCTGCTGGCCTGATCGCCCGCCCCTAACCGCCTCTGCCTCACCTTGCACCTGGGACCCAGGATTCCCTCCTCCAGCTGGTTGCAGGCACCCAGGACCTGGGACCCAGGCTTCCCTCCCTCTGGCCAGCCACAGGCACCCAGGACCCGGGCCGGCTTCGCCCGGGCTGGCCACAGCTGCAGGGGACCATGGGTGGGCGGCTTCGCCTGGGCTGCAGCCGCAGGTGCCCGGGACCACGGGGCAGGCGGCTTGTCCCTCTCCCAGGCTGCAGCCCCAGCTGCTGGTGCCTGGGACTGCGGGGCGTGTGGCTTGTCTCTCTCCTGGGCCAGGCCACAGGCACAGGCACAGCCGCTGGCGCCCAGGACCATGGAGTGTGCAGCTTGTCCCTCTCCTGGGCCCCAGCCCCAGCCGCTGGCACCCAGGATGGCAGTGTGGGCGGCTTATCCCTCTCCTGGGCTGCAGGTGTAGGCACAGCCACTGGTGCCCAGGACCACGGGGTGTGCGGCTTGTCCCTCTCCCAGACCATAGCCTGGCTGGTCCCCATTCCTCTCTCGCAAGCTCATTTGTGCCTGGCTGGTCCCCATTCCTCTCTCATGAGCTCATTTGTGCCTGGCTGGTCCCCATTCCTCTCTCGCGAGCTCATTTGTGCCTGGCTGGTCCCCATTCCTCTCTCGTGAGCTCATTTGTGCCTGGCTGGTCCCCATTCCTCTCTCCCCAGTGTTGAGTGTCTGAGCCGTTACTGCGTGATGGCGTGATGACCATTTGCATATTAGCTCTTTATTATGTAGGATAGATGATGGAATATGCTGACATTATTAAAAAGTTTTCTTGTGAAACTTGTTGCACCACTTATGTTTGACGTTTAGTGTTTTAAAAATAGAGGGGACAAAATTTTACCCTCACTATCATTCGGACCATGTGCCAAGCCACTGCCTGGCCCAGAACAGGACTTAATAAATGTTTGTTAAGTCCAATCATGTGAAAATGTACATACATATGAACAAGGATTTGGTGTAAAACAGAAAAGTAAAACCAGTGACTTGTAGCTGAGGTATTTATCACTTACCCTTGCCAGATCCACTGTTAGGGGTATCATGAGTGTCTCATTTAATCTCTGAAACTCTTCAGCTACAAGCTGAATCTGGCTGTACATTATCCATATACCTTACAGCAAGCATGTCAAACTCGTGGCCTGTGGGCCACATGCCTCATTTATTTGGCCCGTGTTAGCCTTTGAGTTTGACATGCTTGCCTTACAGTATATCACGGATGGTCCAGGCCCATGCAAGTCACTTCAAGTGGAGAAAGCAAACATCCAAACACAGAATTGCAACAAGGGCAGCCCCAGCAGCACATGCAAGGCACCAAAGAGCTGTACCTGGTGTCAGGTTAGAACCGAGACCTAACTAGAGTCTTTAAAGGGCTGCATTGCCAAGTGAACAAAAGGAAAAAGGACATTCCAAGAAGAGATGACTGCATATGCAAGACATGCGCCTGGTGGGGAAGGTGGGACCAGACTGTGAATGCTTTTTGGACCAGGCCCACACTTGGACAAGGGGAACCAGCAGAAGGGCTGAAAGAAGAAGGGGTCTGATCAGCTTTAGGCTTTCGAAAAGGTCACTTAGGTAACCATGCAGAGGTGAGTGGAAGATCAAGAAGCCTGAAGCAGTTCAAACAATGAAGACGTTTGCAGTAAGCAAGGGGACCAAGAGGCCGAGGCAAGAAGGGGCAAGGCTGGATTCCTGCATAGCTCAGAGGTAGGATGTTCAGTACCTGGATGTAAGGATAAGGGGCAGAGAAGCTGAGGTGACGCAGTTTCCAGCTTAATTAAATGGTAAGACTATTCACTAGGCATAGTTAGCATGATTGATTATCACGTGCAACCTGGACACCATGCCTCTCCTATGACCCACAGATCATAACAGCCCACCTTGCAGGTGAGGTGAAGTGACTTGCCCAAGGGTCCCCATCTGGTTGACTCCCAGAGTGAGTTTTCAACCATCAAACCAGACTGAGTTGGGGACTTCAGAACAGGTGAGTGTGAGAAGGGAAGGTGATGAGGCCAGATCTAGCTATGCTGTTTCAGGGATACTTTGGGGGCAATTTGCACCCCAGGCTACGAGAAAAAGAAATGAACAAGTAACAGGCAAATCTTTCAAGAAGCCTCCTGCTACTGCAAGAATGTGGTCTGGTGGGCAGGGGGGTGAATGGATGAGTAGCTCCCATCCCCAAAGCTCCGTCCAGAGCGCAGGGACAAGGCTCACTGAGCCTTCACTCTTCCTACCAGCCTGGCTGCAGATTCCAAAGAGGGGATGGGACCCATCCATCAGGTAAAGGGAGAGTCACCTGAATAAGGGCGAGGTTACTGTTGATGACTCGGTGTTGCTCCCTGGGGTCATCAATTTGTCCAGTGTTGGCCTAGTATGGGGAGAAAAGGGCAAAGGGTAAGTTTGCTTAGGCCCAAAGCCAGGGTCAATCCTTCCTGGAAAAAAAGGCAGTCTCTCAGGAGAGAAATCAGCAAATACCACTTCACTGACATCAGAACAAATTATTAACCAGCTTTCAAAAGAGTGACTGGGGAGTGGAGAGGTAAAGACACAGACAGGTACCTTTGAGAATCAGATGGTATCATGAACCATCTCTCCCATACCCAAGTGTGGAAACACACACACATGTATACATGCACACAAGCACACACAGGCATGCGTGTCACCCGCAATTTCAGGGCCACTTGACTCCCAAGTTCCTCCACACACGACAGGGGAGGAGGGCTCTGTGACCCTGGCCTGCGCCCTCTGACAGTTCTCTGGCCCCATTCTCCTGAAATTCCCTTCTTCCCACGCCAGTGGGACGTCTCAAAGAACCACCAACCTCCCAACCTCATCTCTGCAAATCATCCCATTTCAGAAACACATGCAAGTCCCTCTTCTCTTAGTATTAAAAAACAGGCTCAGAAAGATGACTTTCTCCTTTAAAGATGGTAGTCAGGTCCAAATATCATAGCAATTGCCAGCAAAAGTCAATACGTAGATAAGAAAAGATTTCAAAGCAAATGTACTGAGATCCTTTGTATTGAGTTCATTAAGTTCCTGAACTCCCAGGGGCAAAATATAATCACTTTTCTTTGTAAAAACAAGGAGAGTTTTTTTGTCATTAGCATGATGGACATTGGGGACATATCACAGAACTGTCCCAGGGCCTCAGTCAACTCTTCCACAGACAGACGAACACCCACCTCAGGGATGCTCGTAAGAACAAGGGAATAAGGTAGAGCAGAACAGCTGCAGGACCTCCCTTGCCTGGCTGACTTGTGCCAACAGTGGGATACCTGGATGCAGTAAGACTGCGTTTTGGGGTAAGAAAAGGCAGAGCAGTACCTAGAGTGGCCATTAGAGCAGTGGTTCTCAACCTTCCTAATGCCGCGACCCTTTAATACAGTTCCTCATGTTGTGGTGACCCCCAACCATAAAATTATTTTCGTTGATACTTCATAACTGTAATTTTGCTACTGTTATGAATTGTAATGTAAATATCTGTGTTTTCCGATGGTCTTAGGCTCTACAGCAGCGACCCACAGGTTGAGAACCACTAGCAGGGTCGCCTAAGACCATCGGAAAACACAGATATTTACATTACGATTCATAACAGTAGCAAAATTACAGTTATGAAGTAGCAACGAAAATAATTTTATGGTTGGGGGTCACCACAACATGAGGAACTGTATTAAAGGGTCGCGGCATTAGAAAGGTTGAGAACCACTTCATTAGAGGGACACACAGCTCCCACATCCATAAGACCAGTCACTGGTATATACCTCCAGGCAACACATTCTGACTCTCCCCCCAATCACCAGAGGTAGCCTGCTCTAAAGAAGGCAGCATTCTCGAAAACACAGAGTAAAAGGAGATCTAAAGTACAATTGTAAGAGAGTCAACTTCTGTTGTTTTAAGCCACTAAATTTGCAATACTTTGTTATAGCTGTAACAGGGAACCTGACATGGCCTTAAGACACAGAATGTATTCTCTTATGGGTCAGGTGGCCAGGGGTTTGCAATGAGTCTGATGGGGCTAAAATCATGGTGTCAGGAGAGCCTTGCTCTAGGGGAGTCTGTTCCTTTGCTTTTTCCAATAGGTAGAGCAACATGTTTTGGCTCATGGCTCTTCCTCCATCTTCAAAGTGGCAGAACATCTTCTCCTTGGACTCTGCTTCTCTCAGAGGCCTTCTCTTCTGTCTGAAACTTCCCTCTGCCTCCCCTACATAAGTGATGACACTGGGGTAATTCAGGATGCTCTCCCATCCAAGGCCCTTAACGTAATCACAACTGCAAAAACCCTGTCATACATCTTTGAGGGCTGTTGTTCAGCCCACACTCCTCACCTGTCTTTCCCGAGTCCTGCTCCAGACAGCCCCTCCCCCACCCTTTGCACCCCATCTAAAGCCATCACTCTTCTCTCATTTTCTTAAACACACCTCACTTCCTCTTGCCACAGGCCTTTTTCACATACTGGATTGGATATCCAATGGGCATCAGAGAGAGGAAAAGAATTTCAGTTACTGGGAGAGTTGGGAGAGGTGAGAAGAGGGGCACAGCTAGGGGCCTTGTTAGTCAGAGCCCACAGGAAACAACTCTGGTTGTGGGGCAGTCAAAAGCCCTTCCGCAGAACAAAACGCCTTCTAGAGATCATTACTTAATACCCTGTTTTCTCCATGACATCCTCCATCAGCCCTGTGGTGCTCATCATGGCTTCAGTGTGAATGCATGGAACTGGGCTCAGGGTCCAGGTGGCCGTGCAGAGGCAGCCCAAAGACTTGGGCACAGGGACACAGAGCCCTGCCTGGCATTGGGTTAAAGAAGAAACTCAGGGGCTGGGCCTGGACATACAGCAGTCCAGCTTGGCTAAACAGGGTGACGGGCTGGGAAGAGTGACCAAGTAGAGCATCGTGACAGAACAAAACTCAACAACACTTCTTTTTGGAGAGTCCAACCCACCCACCTACAAGCTACGTTGGGGAGACCTGGTGGTGCAGACATGTCCCTCCCCGAGGGGTAGGTGACCCAGATGTCCACTTACAGCTGTGGAGAGTCGTGATGCCAGTGTCATCTCCAGGTTCCCCTTCAGGCCCACTAAGGGTGGCACCAATGTCAACAGGTCTTTAACCTCCACAAACACGGGCCAGTGCTGGTGGGACAGAACAAGAAGCTCAATCCATACACACATAATGGCATATCTCGGACATTTCTTGAGAGCTTTTCACAAGTTACTCCTCACTCCCTGTAAAACAAATGAGTAAGACTAAATCATTTCCTTTTAAAAAAATGTTTTTATTGATTTTAGAGAGAGAGGAAGGTAGAGAGAAAGAGAGAGAAAGAAAGAAAGAAAGAAAGATCAATGAGAGAGAAACATCGATCAGCTGCCTCCTGCACGTCCCCTACTAGGGATCAAACCCACTACCTGGATGTAAGAATAAACAAGTCATCTTTTCTGTCAAATAACAGTTTAGACCAGCCTTGGGCAAACTACGGCCCGCGGGACGGATCCGGCTGTTCTATCCGGTTCTCTTGCTCTCCCCTCCGCTTTTTTACTTTGAATTTATATTAGTTCACACAAACACTTTATCCATGCTTTTGTTCCGGCCCTCCGGTCCAGTTTAAGAACCCATTGTGGCCCTCGAGTCAAAAAGTTTGCCCACCCCTGGTTTAGACAGCCACCATTTGGACTGCATGACTTGGCAGCCGCCATGTTGGCCGCATGGCTTGCAGCTCCCCTAGGGGCCGCCATCTTGAAACAGCAAAGGCCAACCCCTCCCTTTGAATTAGCCAATCACAAAAGACTGTGTGCCTGAGTTCCAATCAAGAGCAAGGGACAGGTCACGTACGTCAGGGATTATAAATCTCAAGCAGACTGCCTGCTCAGTGCGCGCACCCTTCTGCATAGAAGTAAAGATGTTTGCCCTGCTGCCTGGCTCCTGAGTATGTTTTGTGTTCTACCAGGACCCCTGACTTGGGGGGGCTTGCCTATTTCTAACACTGGGCATGTGCCCTTACCAGGAATTGAACCCGTGACCTCTGGGTGCATGGGATAACACTCAACCAACTGAGCCACATTAGCCAGGGCCTAAACAGTTACTTAAGTGGCTTTAAACTAAATACAAAATAATGATGAAGCTGTGAAATTTTCTCAGTACTATTCAGTGAACAGCAGTAGAGGCCTCAAAAGGTCCCTTTCTCTCTCTGGTCCTCAGAACCTGGGAAAATTGGGGGGAAGCTGGATTGAGCCTGTGGACACCCTTTGCTAGGTATGCACAATGTGTTTGTAGAAATAGGAATGAGTCACTAATTTCAAAGGTGGGAGATCCACATGAATTGGGAGAGTGGGGCTGAGAGTGGCACTGCTTTATCAAGGACAGGGCCTCCCAGGTGGCCCAGGCCTGCTGGTTGCTCCAGGCACCAAGGCTGAGCGCAAGTTGCTCTGGAGTATCATGTGGCGGGGCTCTGGATTTGTCTAAAGAGATAGAAGGCGCCTCCATAAAGGTCTCTATCAAACGTAAGAAAATAAAAACAAAAAGAATGAGAGGGGGAAAAAGTTTCCTCATGGATATGGACAACAGTGTGGTGAGTGTGAGGGGAGAGGCGTGAAGGTGGGAGAGGGCATAGAGAAGAGAGATACTAAAAAAATTTTTAAAAAAATGAAAGGGATGCATGTTTCAAGAAAACTAGAAAACAATTCTTTATGGAGTGGAAACTGTTCCAACCTATTTAACACGCAACTAGATTATTCCTCAATCAATTTGTAATGATTCTACTGACTTGTGTGAGCTCCCTGGCCCCCACAGTTATCTGTGACCCCTATACTAAAAGCTCCTCCTGGTTTTAGAATGCAAGAACTGAAAAAAACCCTACTTTGTCAGCTAGGAGATAGGAGGCCTGGGGATCCCCACTGCCTGAGACAAGAGCTGAATGAAGCTGTGCGGATCCACTCACTTCTGGGGCCTGGAGAGTCATCTATAAGGCAATCTGGAGGTGAAGGGACTGGGCCAGGGCATCTTCCACACACACCCCCCACCCACCCAAATATGTACTAGACTCAGCCTGTGTGACAAGCTCACCTCTGAGCTCTCCACACTGGCGCCTAGGACCATATCCCCGTCCTATGCTGACCTCTCTAATCTCTCCACCTTGACCTCCACTGAAGGCTCTTCCTCCTCCCAACCTTTTAATTTTTTAAAATGTAATTAAAGAATTTTATTTCCGCACCCCCAAAAAAAATTTTTTTTATTTCCTTTTTCCATATAGGAAAGCTACACGGTTAGAAATTTCACCAAAGTCTAATAACCCTTCATTTAAAATGGGCACAGGCTTTCAACTCTGCATAGTCCTCAGGTTGCTGGACAGTCTTGTGGGCTGATTTGACCAAACGAACACATTTTCTCTGGAAAATGCAGGGGCAATCTTTTTTAAGATTCCAATTTGGCAGCTGAGAAACACCATTTAAGGACAGATTGAACCAAGCCGAGGGAAGATCAGGCTGCCACCAGACCTCTGACTGCCCTGTGGCACACGTCCCACCCTGATTCACCCAGCCCATGCAAAGTCTGCTCCTGCCAACAGGAAAGCCCAGAGTTCGGGAGACCCGCGGGTGCAGACCTCCTGACGTAATCCTGACTTTCCTTCACACTTGGTCTTCAGTTGCCCTTTCTGTCCACATCCTCTCCTTTCCAAGGCTGGAGCTAACTTCCAGAGCCACCCCACCCTCCATCCACACAAACGGCCTGGAGGAGGTGAAGGCTGGACTGTGACCCTTCATGCAGGCGTCCCCACTTCTTGCAAGTGGCTGCTTGGGTGTGGGCTGGGACACATCGTGGCTCAGGAGATTTGAGACATCATGTCTAGACACATGAGGCATCACATAACCATGAGGGGTCTATTCAGGGACAAAGTCAACAGACGTAGAAGGTAAAGAAGAACGGTAGGACCCTGGATACTGGGTAGCACTGGTAATCCAGCGAGTGAACTAGCGCCGGAGCTGCCTGATCTGTAGACTTCTTTACAGAGATCAGAAATGGTTTAGTGACTTTGAGTTACGTTTTCTATTCCTTACAGCCAGAGCACCCTGGCTGATGCACTGGGTTCTGTGCTGGTGATTGCGACATCACTGGCTCAGATCTGCCTTCTGAGTGTCACACCTGTTGACCCAACTGCTAACTGAACCTTGATATCCCACAAGCCCCTCAAACTCAGGATTCTCAACTCAACCCTCCTCACCCAGCCCCCCATGCCCTGCTCCACCCACCCATTTCCAAGCATCCTTCCTGCTCTGCCAGCCAGGGCTTAATTAACCCCTTGTGTTCCCCAACATCCTGCCATCCAAATCTTTGTAAATGTCTTACATTCTGCCACTGCCCTCTCCAGCAACACTTTAAAGACATCTAGCCGAGGCACTAGGGAGGCTGAAATCAACCAGAAGTGATGACTCTTCACTTGTGAATCACGACCACAGCCTCCCAGCTTCCCCCTGGGGCCTGGAGCCGCACCCTCGGGTATCTCTGACCCTGCTGCCAGGGTTGAGTTTTGTTGCACGTAGATGACCATGGCACTCAGCCCTTTAGAACCCTTCATTGCCAATTCCACTCCTGGACATATACCCAATAGATATGAGTCCTTTTGCCCCCCCCCCCAAAAAAAATATACAAAAATGAACCTCTACCAATGGAGACCACCATAGCCCCTGGCTGGCCTGGACCCCCAGTCTGACCTCTCTCCCTTGTCTTCCCAAGGAAGAGCCCCACAAAGATTCCGGGGGTTGGAGGGAGTAGTGCCCATCACCCTCAGGTCACAACACAAGGTGCACTTGGTAATCCATCCTCACAGACCTGCAAGGTAGGTGCATTTATTAGTCCCATCTACAGATAGGGAAACTGAGATGGGGGACACTAAGGAGTTCTCTCAGATATTGAGCAAATGGCAGAGCCAGGATTCGAACTCCTCAGTCCCTGCCTAATGAGTCTGCATTCCCTGGAAGGAAAATGGTTTGAGCTCCGGGGACTAATGTGGCTCATGTGGGCTGATCTTCAGAGAGGGCTCAGAAGCTGTAAATCTCAGGCACTGGAGGATCCATCTGCCAGCACCACTGAGCCTCAAGACCTGGTTTAGGGGCTCCCTGCATCCCTACACCTGTCCTATCTGTGACGCCTGGGAACCCCAGTCCGCCCAATCCCAGGCCCCACACTGCCCCTCAGATGCCCAGTACGCACTTGGATGGTGTTCATCACCAGGCCGGCAGTCATCATGCCCAGACCCGAGAGCAGAAGGGGCACCACAATCTGGCACGTGATGGTGAAGGTAGTCTCAGGGAAGACCCCGTGGGGGGACCGGGTGAGCTCACAGCTGAAGCCTCGCAGCTTCTTGCCCTGAAAGCGGAACTCCAGATTCAGCTGGGTGACCACCATGGTCAGGCTGTCAAGCAGTCCCAGAAGCAAGACGTCCAGGCCCAGGAAGCCCTCCGTCCTCTGTCCTCCTCAACCTCAGTGAGATACGTTTCCTAAGAAGTCCGCACAGGTAGGAAGGCCAGGTGCCCTGCGTCTGTGGAAGGTTCCCCAAGTGCACCTCAGCCAGAGTCAGAGCAAACAAGTGAAGAGAAAAGGCCTGTGTGACTCAGCCTCATCTGGGGCCTAAGCCAGCTCCTGCTGTCCATCTGATCTCTGCAGATAAGGTTTTCTTCAGAGTGTCTGCTACGTCAGCCGGGACCTCCCTCGGCTAGCCTGCCACAAGAATGCTCTCTGTCCCTCGGCACGACCTTGACAGCATCCAGCCCTCTGGCCCACGCTGGCTCTGGCTGGATTCACAGATGGAGACATGTGAGGCCTGGCCTTGGCAAGGGCCACGCAAAGGCCTGCCTACCTTGGTATGTGTGCCCTGGGCAGCCTCCACTCTTGGCAGATAAGATTCTAGACAATCTCAGCATGAGGAACCCACGCCTCAGGCCAGGTCTACAGCCCTCTTAGGGTCTGCAGGTCCCCAAGATACACCTGGGGTCACCTCGACTTTGATGTCCAGGGGGTCATGGGCACACAAAGGAACTGTGTTCAGGGGAATCACAGCCTTATTCTTTCAAGGGCCCAGGAGATTTGTAAACGTGCTTCCAAAGGGACCACATTCTCATCTGCTACAAAGGTCCGACCAACCCAGTCCAGGAGAAAGGGCTGGGCTGCCACCTGACTTCCAGTAATTCTGTTACTGTTGGGCATGTCCATCATGCATTCTACGGGTGCCAGGCTGGAGCAGGGATGAAGGCCATAGCCAGCAGAAGCCCAAAGCTGAGGGTCAGGTGCACACTCACCTACGGACTGAGGACCTTACCTAAACCAGGCCCTGGTGTAGGCCTCACCTCCTGTTCCTAAACCACAGCCCCCTTGGGCACTTAACTGGTTTCCCTGTCTATCCCATGCTCAAGTCCCATCCCTTTAGCCTGAGGTTCACAGCCCTCACAAGTCTAGATTCTACAACCTCTCCTTGCCAATTCCAGTCAAACATCTCCAATAACTGTTTCCTTCAAGCCCTAGATATTCCTCTCACTGCATCTTTCCTCACACCATTCATTCACTCACTCAGTCAACAGATATTTTTAAACCCCTCCCAAACATAAGGAGCCAAACATAGGAAGCTCTAAATTTCATTGGCATTCCTTCCATTGAGAGTTGGAGTTCTGTCTCCTCCCCTTCAATCTGTGATTGCTGGACCAGTAGAACTCAGTGGAAGAGACACTGTGCCAGTCTGGTTCTGGGCCCAGACCTTGAGAAACTGACAGCTTCTACTTCCCATCTCTTGAGATGTTCCTGCTTGAAACCCAGCCACCATGCTATGCAGAAGCCCAAGCAGTCACATAGAGAGGCCACATAGAGGGGTTCCAGCCAAGAGCCCCAGCTGAGGTTCCAGTTGACAGCCAGCTGCAACTGTCATGTCACGTGAACTATTTTGGAGTGCCTAGCAAGTCACCCCTACAGATGTTGCATTGAACAGCCAGCCAGTCTCACCTAAAGCCCTGCAGATTCATGATCAAACTGAGTGACTAGCTTCAAACAGCCACAAAAGTTTGGTATGGTTTGTTGCATAGCTGCACACCATAGAAGACAATTCCTGCAGACCCTGCCCTGGACCATGCCTGCGCTCACATGGCTCCTTCTGCAGCTCCACACGTGGCCCAGTGGAGGCACCTTCTTATCTTTGAGGCCTTGCTAGCTTCCTGGACACAGCCTAACATATCCTTCCCCAGAATTCCCAAAGTACTTTTTTTTTTAATCTGTCTGATGGTAAGTCCACTTAATGAAAGCATGAACTACACAAAAATCTACTCTCCTTTCCTGGACTGTGCTCCTCTTGAGAAGGGAGTCTAACGAACTCACTACTGCAATCTTCACAGCACAGAAAATTATTCATTAACTTACTCCACAGATTAGTACTTAGGGCCTAATATTTGCCAGACTCTGATCTAACGGTCTAACAGATGTGGTGCATCTGTCAGTGGAACGGATATGTACTGAGCTTTCCGGTGTAGTAGATCATCATAAAAAGGAAAATGCAATTATAACCTGGGAAAAGTTCTCGGAAGGAAAGTCAAGAAATGCTGAGTGCATAGAGCAGAATCAACTACACACATGCACTAAATGGCCAGCAAATGAATGAACAAATGAATGAAAGAATGATAGATCTTCAGTTTCTCCTGCTTCTCAATGCCCTTTAACAAGGAATCATTTCATGTTAAATCAATCACCAGACTCTCAAAATACCTCCAGATGCTTACCAGCAAGTACTGCCTTCCGTAGGCCCTGAAAGCGTCACCCCAGTTAGTATCAGAGGCAGGACTAAGACCCTTAGCTCTTGACTCCCAGTGCAGACTGCCCCCACTGCCCTCCCCTGCTGAACACTTCCTGACCCTTTCGCCTGTACCAGTAGGAGGCTGAGATAAATGGTGTGTTTCTGAGAAAACAGGTGCAGAAGTTATCTGGTTTAAGGGAGCTAACCAGTTTAAAACAAAACCCCTCTCAGCTGGCCTGAGACACTGACCACACCACTCCCGAGGCACACTGCTGGAGACGCCCCAACAAGCAATCACTTTCTTCTGACCTTGGCGACTCCTGCACTTTCTTTATAGCTTTGAATGTGTTCAGACATCATAATACAATGTCAACACACACAGCAAGACCATGAACCATTCTCATCAGTACAGAAGATATGGAAACAGATAATCACTTACACAATTTCATATAGAGATTCCTGATTAAGCAAGTTATAAATCATTACAAAAATGTTTCTCAGTTTTAAAAAATCAAGCGAGAAATTAAGATAAATACACACACACACAGACATACAATCAGTAAAAAGTTCAGAAAGATATATACCAAAGTGCTCAAAGTAGTTATGTTTGAGTGGCATAATTATAAGTGACCTTTATTTTATAATTTGCTATATATTCTATTGTGATTTTTTGCTTTTATAACCATCAACTGTCACCAAAAATAAATAAAAGATGTCATTATGTGAGAACAATTACTTTCCTTGAAACTTGAGAACAAAATATGTCAACACAGTTTATTGGGTCATAATCCAAAAAAAAAAAAAAAATCAAGAATGTGATTTTAAAAATAGTTCAGTAGCACAGTGGAAAATCTCCAGAGAGCTTAAATTGGATTCCAGGGCTGTACCAGGTAGTGGTGAAATCTGGGTCAAGCATCAGGTGGATTTCTGGGTGACTTGTAACAAGTCCCTGCCCCTGTGGGCCTCTAACCACTCAGCCTCCAGCATGAGGGCGGGACTGCATCAGTGGTTTTCAGTCCACAATGCCATCAGAACTACCTGGGAGCTCCTAAAATGTGCAGCCCCACCTCAGGGCAGACCAATGAATCAGAGCCCCAGGCCTGTGGCATCTGAACCACTCCGCTATGCCAACACCCCTTGGTTTTTAGGGTGTGTGTCATTGCAGGACAGTTAGGAGGTGCCGAGGGCAGGCAGAGGGCTCTGGAATGCATATTGCCATTCCTAGCTTTCACTTCTTATTCTTCAGTGAGAACTGCTCTTATTACCAGGAGTACACCTTCCAAACGGCCTCCTATTCCTTTCGTGGGTCACCTTGAGCCTTGGCTGATTCTGAGCCAAATGGTCATTCTTAAAGGCCTGAATTCTTTCCCATCCTATTAGGTCCTCAGAAATCAAGCCAATTACATTTTCAATAACAGGAAAAGTTCTTTATTTTCTGCTTCTTTGGCTAGGCAGACCTACCCACAAGTAAAAATGGACTGAGTCTCTCGCTCCCACCCCTGTCCAACTTACTCTCATGAAGTTTCTCCAAGCAGCTCCTTCAGGTCACTCAGGCCTCCTTCCAGCATCTCCTCCTCAGAAAGGCCTTTTCGGACTCCCCTGAAGCCTACCACCCAGCTCTATTTTCATCATAGCCCTTACTGCCATCTGACATTGACTTAAGCATCTACTGTCTGTCATTGATTATTGCCTTCTACACAGGCCCTGACCAGGGCCTGGCCTGGGGAAGAGCCTGCAACCAAGATATGTGCCCTTGTCCAGAATCGAACTCGGGACCCTTTGGTCCACAGGCTGATGCTCTATCCACTGTGCCAAACCGGCTGGGGCTCCCCACTCGATTTTGACAGCCATGAGAGCAGGGCCTGGCCGTCGTATCCACCCTGGCGTCGTCCAGCATAGTGCTGGCCCATGGTACACATACTCATGTTGCATGAATGATCCTATATAATAAAGGGTAATATGCAAATTGACCCTAATGGCAGAATGACCAGAACAACCGCTTGATCAGTCACTATGAAGAACACTGACCACCTCTCGGTCCCTTTCCCAGGCCGGCAGGCTCCCATTGCCCGATGGTGAACGGGCAACGGGGGGTGGGTGGCGGGGGATGCCAGTGGTGCCAGGCCAAGGCCCCTGCCCTGCCAGTCGCCCCACACACAGAGGGCGACCCACAGCGGGGGTGGGGCCGGCAAGCGGGCAGGAACAGCTGACCTCTTGGTCCCTCCCCCCGGCCATCAGGCTCCAATCGCCCAATGGTGAATGGGGAACCAGGGGTGGGTGGTGGTGGGGGGCAGGGCTGGCTGTGGGCAGCTGGGGAAGATGGCCCTGATCACAGGCCAGGCCTAGGGATCGTACCCACGCACGAATTTCGTGCACTGGGCCTCTAGTTAATGAATAAACAAATAAACAGAATCATAGAAACAAAGAGAAAAAGAAACTCAGTCAGCCTTTCATACGGTTGAGTGGTGTCAAGCCTAAGATTATTATGATTTGCTGCCTTGACATCTGGTGAAACCATGGCCTCATTGCAACTTCCCCTCCCTTCTCTGCTTGCAGCAGATAAGGTCCCCTAGCTAAGCAATGCTTTTTATCAGGGGGACCAGGCACAGTTCCCGATTATCCCAGTGGGTTTTAGTTCCTGCCAGCCCATGAGATTATTCAAACAAGCTAATCTCACCCTTCCCCAGAACCAGTGGGCACCTCACACTATTGTTACTACACAGCCTGCCTCCCACAGCCCCTGGCAATTTGCTCAGCTCCCAAGCACAACCTGTGTGGCCCTGAGTGGTAGGCAGTGTCCTTCTCCCCCAGGCTGTGAGGACTGTGACTGACCAACTCAGTGATCTCATCTGTCCAGTGCTGGGGTCATGGGTCCAGTCAACCCTCTAGCACTAAGGCAGGAATCCCTCTCACCAATTAAGTCAAGAAGAGGCTTTCAAAACCACAGCGGGCATCATGAGCAGGAAAGCCCAGCCCTGACCTAAGACTCTGATCAGCTCTCACTAATTGCTCTTCGCTGACTAACCATCTCCTGACACAACGAAGGCTGCCTGGGATGGAGCCGCTAATTGCTGGTCAGCTTGTGCACTAGCCTTTTCCTCGTGCAGTCATCTCTCCTGGGCACTGTCGTCTCCTCCCACCCTGAAGTGTCATCCCAGCCCCCAAGGCAAGGACTATTGTTAACCGACCATATCCCGATATGAGGTGTCTCCAGGTATGGTTTATGTCTGACTTATAAATTGGCTTTGACAAAATGGAACTCCATGGACCCCCCCACCCCTCAATTAAAATAGTTAATACAGCCCAATGTAAGCTAACATAGGGCCTTCAAGGACTGATACTTTTCATATAAAACCTACTTAGTGAAGGTCTGATTACCACCTTTTAAAAGTGCTTCTTCTTTTAAAAGTCCAGTTTGGCCTGTTCTTAAACTTGGAAAGAATATAATGTGCTTTAGCATGTTTGACCACAACCATAATGCAGTGGTTCCATCCAGTGAGACCTAAAATCCAATGTTATTGAGATTACTGACTCCATCCAATCAGCAACCAGTAAATATTTTGCTACTACAGACTTGGCTAATATGTTCTGTTCAGTGCCTATTTCAACAGCCTCTCAGCCACAGCTGATCTTCAGCTCTGACGGGACACGATGCATCTTTTCCAGGCTTCTCATGGGCCACCTCACCAGCTCTGCCATCACACAGACTTTGCAGGCAAGATCTTAACTGCATGCACCTTTCTCCAGGAGCATAGGTCTGACAATACCCTGTGGCCATCCATCTCCAAGAAGACTCACTTGAACACATCCATTGAAGTCATCCAAATACTCACACAGGAGCTCGCAAGAAAAGGATGGGCTATTGTCCCACATGTGGGGCAATTTGCCACCTTGGTCAAATTCCTAAAAATTATTTGGTACATTGAGGGCAATTCGATCCTCGGTACTGTCATAAAACAGCCATTGACCTCTCAGCATCCACAATGCCCGACATCTTTCAGTCCTTTTTGGATTCTGGAGGCAATGCAGTCCGCATCTACACATTTCACTGATGCTGACTGATGCTGTCACTTCAAAGCAGCCTGCAGTGAATGAGCACCTCCAACAAGAGGCTCTAGAATCTGTCCAAATTAAGATCAGCAGGCACTCTCATCAGTGCCCTCAGGGACTCTTTCACGGTAGAAAGAGACTTTAGCAACCTCCACTTATGTTTCCTGGAGTCTCTGGACCACCTACAATAAGTCACTCAAGGGGTTCTGATACAAGAAACTGCCCTCTTGCCTGCACTACACATCAACAGAGCATTGATTGCTGGATGCATACTGCGCACTCCTGGAAAGAGAGGCTCTCACAGGCCCTGGCCCTTGACCCTCAGTACCCAGATGCTCACTGAGCCTTGGGAGGCACAGCTACCCAGGCCTCGTCTGGCGTATCCTACCTGCAGGAGGGGGTGGCCTCCCCTGTCCTGTCTCTTGCCAGATGCCACAGTGCCAGAGGGGGTCACCCCTCCCCCAGGCTCCTTGGCTATGTGGGGACCCCCCCCCCCCTTGAGATCCACTGAGTAAGCAGTGTTGACAAGAAACGTCCAAACCCATAGAGAATTTTTGTAAGTTTATTTGGGCCTAAATGAGGACATGTGCTGGGGAGCAAGGTCTCAAATGCTCCCAAAAGTAACAGTTTTGTAGATTCTTTCATGCATTTGAAATTAAGGAGGGACATAAGGAAGACTGGAGAGAGCAGAGCAGCGATTGGACTGTAGGATCATTAAAATTATGTACTCTCATTGGGGTTATTACCCACTCCGAGGGGTAGTTACTTCTGGTATTTCAAAGGTGTGTTAACCTAGAAGCACAAGAACAATGGACAGAGCTGGCTTAAAACCTTTCACCAAAGAAGCTATACGCCTGGGGCGTGACTACCCACCATGGCTGCCCAGTTAGGAATTTATGATCCAGTGACCCTGTGAGATTATTCTCCATAGAACCCCTCTTTCGTCCACAGCAACCATGGAGTTTGAACACTCACAGCTGGTATTACCACCACACTGCATGATGGAGTGCAGTGACATGCTGATGTCTCTGGTAAAGGACAACCCACCGGATGGTCAGCATAGGTGACCAAACATTAGCACCAGACGCCCTGCCAGGAAATGGCTCCATCTGTACCTTTCACAAACTCCTTGGCCACTGCCTCATAGTGTACCTTTTATAGGTGAGGAACTGTAGGAACGCTTGCCTCAAAGACACCCAAAAAACAAATCAAGGTCACACATGTCTCTACATATACTAAGGCCACAATACAAGGCCTCCCCAGTACACTCCTTGCCGTCATTGGAGTTCCGACATTACTGACAGTGTGGGCTCCCCTTTCAATTCTCAAAAGGCACAATGGGGCTCTACAAGGAGGCACTCGGTACACCCCCCCCTCCCCACACACCCGGGAGGCCAGCTGAATCGAGAGGCATAACTGAGTTCTCAAATAACTCCTATTTGTCGACATATGAACATCCAAACCTGTAGAGAATTACTGCAGGAGTTTATTTAAACCAAACTGAACACCTATGCCGGGAGCCAGATAGCAAATGCTCTGGAGAAGAACAGTTTCGCAGCTTGTTTTATTCATTTAAAATTAAGGGGGGGCGGGGGCGCTCTTCCTCTTGGGAGCATGCCCCTGCCATCTCCTTCCCCTTCTGCTCCCTCTCCCCTTCTTCCTCCCGGGTGCGTTACCCTTGCCTTTCTCTCTCCTAAGCTCCAAGGGCCCTTCTTTTGCTTCTGTAGCTTGTTTCCTGAGCCCACACCGCCCAGCTGGCTCACTTCTTCAACCTCTGTAACTTTTTAAATAAACTTTCTCTTATCATCTGGGAAAAAAATTAAGTAGGGAACTGAAGGAACATTACATGAAGGTGGAAGAAAGCAAGGTGACAAATTGGATTACAAGAGTTAACAGAGTAAGTGCTCTCTTGAAGTCGGTTGCAGTTTATTTCAAAGGTGTGTTGATCTAGATGCAGAAACAATGCACAGGGCTTATTTAAGGCAAAGATAAACCTTTTACTAAAAGTTATAGGCCTGGGGCAAGACTACTCACTATGACCTGCCCAGTTAGAAGTTTATGATCAGATCATCCTATGAAATTACTTTCCATTGAACCCCTGTTTTATCCACATATTTAAATTACACAGCGGCAACCCCACTGAGGCAAACAATAAGTCTGGCATTGATTAATGTGGATTGATGCTCCCTGGAGATAGACACTCCTTGCACCCCCAGTCCCACAGGTCTCTAAACTGAAGTTATTGGCCACAAAGGGGAACCCACATAGTTAGTTCATCATGGGGCCCTCTCCTTCCTGGTCCAGAGCCTGCTTAGCCTTGGTTACGTTTAGTCTCTGTCACCAATAACTGAAAGAATCTTTACTAATTTATAGGAAAGTTGTATTTGAGAAGAGGAGGCCCTACCCTATGTTCCTCAAGCTGGGCCCAACATGTAGCTGCCTACTCTTTAGGGTGACATTAGGCAGTGCCCCCAACACCATCATCCCCATTTAGTTCCCACTTACCTGGAAATAGTTCAAAAGTATGCCAGCCCCAGACAGTCCCAGGCCTGCAAACACGAAGGGCACTGTCACCTGAAAGCCAATGGACAAGGCAGTCTCCTTGCTGAGTTCAGTCTCCAGTAGTTTAGAGGTCACCCTTTGGCTCTCAGGGACAGTCAGAGGCCCATCTTCTGAGGCTGCAGGGAGTCTTCCTGTGCTGAGGGCGGGTGGCAGCCCCAGCTCCTCTGGCCTCCGCTGTCGGGTCTCTGTCCCATCCATGTGAGCACAGCTGAGTCTCTGGCAGCCTGCACCTGGGAGACACAAAGCAGCAGGGATGGTAGGGCAGAGTTCCTGACCCCCAACAGAGCTGATACCCGGCAAGTCCTCAGGCCTTTCTAACAGAGGCTGGCATCATTCCAGTCAATCCACAGCCCTTCACTTGGTGCCTGCTCTACATGGCCTCCTGCAACCCCAGTTTACACACATTTTTATTTAATAGCACATGTTTGAGAAAAAAACACATACATACAAAAGACAGCATTAAAATACATGAATTATAACCAGCAAAACCGGGGGTATAAGGACTTCTCAAAATTCTCTCTTTCATAAAAGCAACAGGAAAATTGTCAGAAGTAACTTTTTCGGAACTCTGAAAATTAATCAAAGGCATGCAGCAACACAGATTATTTTAAAGTATATTTTTATTGATTTCAGAGAGAGGAAAGGGGAGGGAGAGATAGAAGCATCAATGATGAGAGAGAAACATGGATTGGATTGGCTGTCTCCTGCACGCCCTCTACTGGGGACTAAGCCTGCAAACTAGACATGTACTTTGACTGGAATCGAACCTGGGACCCTTCAGTCCGCAGGCTTCAGTCCAGAGACTGTCCACTGAGCCAAACCAGCTAGAGCAACACAGATTTATTCAAGAGAAAATGCTGAATCTCAGCAAGAACAGCAACACTGTAATGTCCATAATGTTTCAACTTGCCTATTCCCATCCCCTGCTCTCCCCCTCTGCAGCAGCCTTAAAAACCTTAAAAAGAGAGGGAGGGAATAGAATGGGCTAGAGCTACTTCAAAGCCTCATTCCCAAAGAATTTTCATTATTTGACCTACCAGGTGGTTCACTGGAAGATGCCACTTGTAGACAGCCTGATTTCATGGGATTCATAGGTCACTTAGCATAAAAAGCCTTTTCCCTAGAGGACATTTGTTGAACACAAAAACAATTTGTGGCTGCCTGAGACAGTAGATAATAGTTGGGATAAACAATACACTAATTGAAACCTAAAAGGAAAAGCTAGGGAATAAGATGCCTATACAGACTTTAAAAGTTCCTACACATTTGGGGGAATCTAAAAGGCCACTCATATTGAGCTGAGCATATGTTCAGGAAATACCTGCAAAGGCCCTGAGCATCTCACCCCTGGAGAATTGGGAGGCTCTGCACAGGCAGAAAGTGGAGGGAAGGCAGAGTCGTAATGACCTGACTGAATGTTAAAGGTGTGCCCCAACAGCAAACACAGCCCCTTGGCAAAGACGCAGAGACTTACAGGTTCCGGGCACAGTGATCAAGGAAATCTCTAACCAATCATTACCTGACCACTAAACAGAGACTTCAGTGACCACAGGTAATAAGGAATACACACTAAAGAATTAGTTCAGAAAAGTTACTAAACAAATAACAACTACAACAAACAGCAGTAATATGAAACCCGCAGAAGGGAGAATCTGATTTCCAGAGTCAACAGTGTGTCAACCAAAACCAAAAAAAAATCAACAAGCCCGGCCAGCATGGCTCAGTGGTTGAGCATCAACCTATGAACCAGGAGGTCACGGTTCAATTCCTGGTCAGGGCACATGCCCGGGTTGCAGGCTCCATCCCCAGTGGTGGGTGTGCAGGAGGCAGCCAATCAATGATTCTCTATCATCATTGATGTTTCTATCTCTCTCTCCCCTCCTCTCTGAAATCAATATATATATATATATATATATATTTAAAAATCAACAATTCCTCCATAACCCCAAGGAATGGAAATGCTGATGGAGAAAGAGGTAAGAGACAAGTGCTCAGTAGAAGAAGAAAGAGAAGCGTCCAGTCAGCATGACAAGACTAGAGACCAGGGGGAATGATTTAAACCCAGCAGGCGGAACCCCTATCTCATCATCAGATGGCCCAAAGGCCCAGGGAGAGAGAAGCGCCCCACACTGCCTGGGGGAGGGAGGCAGGGGGTCCACCTCTGTGAAAGGCAACTTGGTAGTGACTATTCAGTACCCACAAGGCACCACCATGGTGACGAACATGGGTGCACAAGGAGACACATCCAAGAGTGGTGGCAGCAGCTGGGCTGGGAACCTGACAGCACCGCCAATGCCGAGCTCCTTGGTGTCCTGGGGGGAATGAGTGTGGCTGTGCAGGAAGTGCAGCACTGTGGGCACAGCACAGAAACCACTTCCTCATGAAGGAACCACTGTCACATGGAAAAGCAGGCCGAAGGATGGCGTCCAGAAACATCCCACATGGTCCCGTCCTGTGGTCCACCTTCACTGCACGTGCGTGGGTGGGCAGGGAATGGTCTGGCCAGGGGTGACCTCAGGAGGGAGGGGAGCTGCTGGGACAGAGGCCCCACCTGGGTCACACGACACAGTCTTTTCTACCTGCTCTGTGCTCCTCACAGGGTGGAGACACTGTTCCACCAGAGGGACCTCACATCCCCGTGGGTGATGGTCAGAGGTGATTCTGATGCTGGAAATGTGGGAGTGCTCCATAAAGAGGATGTGTTCAATTGTCACTGAGGTTGATAAAAAATGAGTACAGATGGACAAACCAGGTCCCGAAGGACTGGCCTGCTGGTGAGGGACGCTCCTGTCAGGAATGGGCTGTGGGTGCAGGAAAACCCTCCTTTAGCCTGCAGTGAGGAGTGAGGCTGGGGGAAGGAGTCCAGGCCAGCCTCCGCCCCCACCCCCACGCCCCCACACCTCCAGGAGAAACAACAGACTGAGGAGGACACTGACACTGCCTCACCCAATGAGGAGATGGGGGGGGGGGGGGCGGGGGAGAAAGTCAGCCTTGGATCCCCAGCCTCTGGGTACCCCAGTGTTCTGGAACCTGGTCCTTAGCACCTCATACAAAGGTGGGGGGCAGAGCCATTCCTGACCACTCTGGGGGTTGTGGGTGGGTCAAGATGCTATGAGGCCTCAACCCCCTGGGCTTCACAGGTGACCTGGTCCAGTGGGAGAGCTTTGGAGCCTGCCACAAGGACTGGAATCTCAGCTTCTCCCCTCCCCTAGATGCGTCTTATAATAGTTACATTTCTGTGACTCCACTGCCTCATCTGGTAAATGGGGATAATTGCACCTACTTCACAAGAGTTGTGAAGAGTGTGTTAACGTAAAAACCATTGAAACCTGTAAAGAATTTTTGTGAGTTTATTTGAGCCAAACTGTCGACGTATGCCGGGAAGGAGAACCTCAACGAATTGAGATAATGCTCCAGAGATTGGCAGGTTAAATCTGTATTTATATATTGCAATCAAAGGAAGAGACGTAGGTGGGTTACATGAAATCCACTGGTGATAGACTAGAGAGGCGGGAGAAAGCAAAGCAGGGAAACCCCTGGGATTGGATAAAAAGTAAAATGATAGACACATACTTAGGTGGATGCAAGAACAATTAACATGATAATGAAGGAATTTGTGGTATCTGTCCTGGTGCCCAACCCAAGAGGTCCAGAAAAAGGGAAGTTACAAGTTACCCAGACATTTCAAGGGTATGTATGTTATTAAGGATACAAAAAGACAGATAATCTCAGTTAAGGAAAAGGTTGACCTTGTCAGTGAAGATGCGGGCCTAGGATGTAACTGCCCACCATAACTGCTTTTAGTTAAAGTTTCATTTCAGACCATCCTTTGTAGTTACTTTAGGTCTCTGAGTTTGCAAGACCACCCTGCAGGCCTTCCCTGAGTTTGTCAGGTTAGCATGTGGCCCCCTTTCGTCCACAAGTGCAAGGAATAATTCATTTGCATCATAGGACACCTGGCTGGTCCTATCACCTAGAGCCGTGGGGCAAACCGCGGCTCGCGAGCCACATGCGGCTCTTTGGCCCCTTGAGTGTGGCTCTTTCACAAAATACCACGTGCAGGTGCGCACGTACAGTGCAATTGAAACTTCGTGGCCCATGCGCAGAAGTCGGTTTTCAGCTCTCAAAAGAAATTTCAATCATTGTCAGTTGATATTTGGCTCTGTTGACTAATGAATTTGCCGACCACTGACCTAGAGGACCCACCTGAGTAGTTTCTGACTAGTTGGGGAGAGGGAGGAGCTGGAGAATCTGTGTGGGGAGCAGGGCAGTTAAGCCCAGACACCAGAAGTTTGCGGTGCCCCGTGTGGGGGACCCAGCCTCAGCGCTACCTTAAAAAACAGGACTTGCCCCACCCCCATGCTCTGGGTCCGCTCTCCAGCACGCTCCCCACCCCCACACCCCACCGGCACCATCAGTATCCCTCCCCCTTACCAAGTGCCCTAGACAGCGTCCCCTTTCCCCAGCCCCTGGACCTTATCTGGTTCCTTCCCCAGGCGCTGCCGCCGCCTTCCCTCCCCTTCCCTCTCCTTCACTCTCCCCCTTTTCCTCCTCCATCGCGTACCTCCCGCCTGCAGGTTCTTATCCAGTGCTCCCCGAACCCGGGCCTCCCATCGGATCCCCGCTCCCCAAGCCCCGGACTCCCCGGGTGTGCCCCACCCTGCCCGGGATCCCCCTCGGACCTCTCCCCACTCTGCGTTTCCTCCGCCCTCTGCACGTCCCCGGCGCCCGCTCCAGCTCCAGCTCCAGCTCCGTCTTCGGCACTTCCCCCGCCCTGGGCCTCCCTCGGAACGCCCCGGGCTCCCCTGTGGGCCACACACTCTGCGCACCCGGCCCGGCACCCCGACCCCAGCCCCGGCCGCGCTTACCCGATCCCACTCCCGCGCAGCGGCGAGCAGAAGGCCGGCCAGCCGGCGGAGGACGAGCGCGGCCGCACGCGGGCTCTCAGAGAAAACCGCTAAGGCCGGGTCACCCCACCGCCCCTCCCTCCCGCCCTCAGTCCGGCAGGGACCGGGAGGAAGCGGCTCGCCAGCGCCGGAAGGCTGGGCCGCGCAGACCGCGCCCTCGGGGCTGAAGCGCGGGGTCTCTGCAGTGCGGAGGTTTAGGGTCAGGTATCTGCTCCAGGCGGGAGTCACCCCACGAAAGACCGTTTCCTGAGCGCGCAGAGCTGTCCCCATGCTTTTTTGCAGGGAATGCCCCCCACGGCCATTTGGGGAAGCTTCGCTTTTGAGGCTGCTTTACAAAGATGGAAACAGTCTCCAGCTAAGAAACCTCCAGGGAGGAAAGGGGGCAGGAGGGTTTCTTCTTTAAAGGGTGTAGGAAGACTGGCCGTTCCTAAGGCGTGGATGCCTGGCCTGCAGCCATCAAGTCTCCGGGATTAGTGTCTTGCTGTTGTGGGTAACTTTTTAATCATGGAAATGTTCAGACCTAAAACGAAGAACAAGGAAATGGCCCACACCCAGCGGCCACCTTCAATTATGTGTGCATCTTGCCTCCTTTCTTTTATACATCTATGCTCCTCCCCACGCACACCTGCCCCACCCCCACCCCCGTCATTTTAATGCATTCCCAGTTCACCTTTAAATACTTGAGTATGTTTATCTAAATGATAGATCTGTGTAGGTTTGGTTTTTTTTCCCCCCAAACATTCCCATAATACCAGTATCACACCTACAAAATTCACAACACCCGGTTCAATTTTTCCTGATTGACTCAAAATAGGTCTTTTGACAACTGGCCTTTCTAATCAAGAGATTTTGGAAGGGGCGGGGTGGCGGGGGGGGGGGGGGGGAAAGAAGGCTCAAGCAAAGTTACCAGAAGCCTGCTCAGGCTCAAAGAGCCAGAAAGTTAGTCCCTCCATAGGGAAGTCTGAAGGGTGGAAATGTCAAGTGGCAACAGGAAATCTACAATTTGGGGAACTTGGAAGAAAGAAACTTGACTCCCTGCAAACAACTTAATTGTGATATAGTCTGTGCAGGGCTGTTAGGAGCCCTGGGGCAGCCCCTGACCAGCTAGACAGCCCTGGCCCCTGCAGGTGCTTTCTGCCCTGAGCTGGTCTAGCCCTGTGGCGGTGGAGAAGACATCTCCCACAAGCTCCAGGTGGAAAAGCAAAATGAGCTCTCAGAGGTAGAAGGGAGCTGGCTTATATAGGCAGAAGTCCCCACCCCTGGTCCATGATTGGTTTCTCCTCATGCAGTTAAGGACTCCAAATCCTCAAAATTTGATTGGTTCAAAGGGCACTGTCCTGATTAGTCAGAATGGGGCTGCTCTTATTGGTTGGTGTAGATACTGACTGGGATATAGCTATGTAGCGCCAATTGGATGGGGAAAGCCTATTGGTTGAAATAGGATTACAGGAACTCCTTTATAGGGTCTGGCTCTTATGACAGGAACACAGTGCAAGCAGGTAGCTTGCTGCAGGCTTCTCCCTGAAGTGCGGTTTGTGTGAGAAGCCCCTGTATAGAAATGACTGCTAGATTGTTGTTGATTTTTCATTTGATCCAAGGTCACCACCAGGAGCCCTTCTTAGTGTTAGGTCTGTTTGAATAATTGAATGGACACCCCCGCCCCTGGAAACTGACCTTTAGACCACTTCACAACAGACATTCCCTTTTGCTTAGCACTTGCTGAGACTACATTCACTTGCTAAGACCATTATCTTTCCCTTCAGGACCTGCTCAGAGAATTCTCCGCCCAGAAAAAGCCCACCTAGAGTCCTTTAAAATCTCTGACTCACTGTCCTTGGGTGCTAGCACCCTTTGGGGGCTCAGCCCATCTGGGTTTCCAGATGACCTAATAAATTCATAATTCTTTACCCCTTTAGGCCTTGTGCGTCCCTCCTTTGGCAACCCTAACACTTAGTAGGTATCTTTTTTCTCAGGGTTCTCAGATATTTAACAAGGTTTAAGAAATACTGCATTATATTATTTCAACAAAAGACAATTTTGCATGTTAAACACAAGAGGTTCTCCAAGTTCACAGACACAGACTTGCAGCCTTCTTCACTTACATCTAGATTTGGTTCCACCCGCACATGTCCTCAGGAATCTGGGCTTCAGAGGGCCAGCCATCCTATGGCTCCTCCTGCCTTCCCCATGTATTGAGGGGTCAAGACTATGTTTCTAAGAGTGAATTGGTCTCATGTAGGCATTTCAGGCAAGACTGACTACTGTATGTGTTCATTTCAATTTGATGCTGTTTTTAGAGTGATGTGCATCCTCACCTTTTTAATATATTTATTGTTAAACCCCTTTACCTGTTTGTAAAGGCACCTCACTCCTTGGACCAGCTCAGAACACCCCACAGCAGCTAGTGAGTAGTTAGAGTGCTCATCAGGCACTCGTCAGAGAATAGAAAGCAGAGTTAATAATTAATCGTGCCTACTTGAGGAAGCCTCCATAAAATCCCCTAATACAGGGTTCAGAGAGAGCCCAGGTTGGCGAACAAATCCACACCGAGAGGGTGAAGCATCCCAACTGCATGGGGAGGGGACTCTTGTACGCAAAACCTGCCCAGACCTCACCCTGTGCCTCTCTTCATCTGGCTGTTCATCTGTACCCTTACCATATTCACTGGGTTATAGTGAACTGATCAGCATAAGTAAATGTTTCCCTGAGTTCTGTGAACTGCTCAAGCAAATCATCTGAACCTAAAAAGGGGGTCGTGAGAACCGCTGTTTTATAGCTAAATTGGGTAGAAGTTGGAGGTACACTGGAGACCTCCTAATTGACATCTGCAGATTGACGTCTGAAGTGGGTGGGAGCAGTCTTGTGGGACCGAGCCCTAGTGTGTAGGGCCTGATACGATCGCCTGGGAGACAGTGTCAGAATCCAGTGATACCATAGGACATGAGCTTTAGTCGGTGTTGCAGAAAATTGCTTGATGTGGGAAAACACCCTCACACGTGTGGTGACCAGAAGTGTCCGAAGTGAAGTGTTCTATGTAAAAGTAAAGGAAACACACCGGTGAGAAACACGTAGGAGGGGGAAACTGGGTGGTTTTTAAAATTATACTTACTTACAGTTTCAGGAAAATTTGTAAAGAGGGAAAAGAGCTTTTCTGGTGGTGATGAGCCCCTCCCCCCCTCGCCCCCCCAAGACAGCATGCCTCTCACTGAGGATCCCCTTCCCCCTCTCCAGCCTCTCACTGAGGATCCCCTTCCCCCGCTCCAGCCTCTCACTGAGGATCCCCTTCCCCCTCTCCAGAAGAGGAGAAGAGGGAGCACAAGGAGAAGCGCCTGGTGCAGGGCCCAGTTCCTACCTCACGGCTGTGAAACGCCCAGGGCGCTGTAAAATCACCACCCTCTCGGCCCTGCACAAAGGGCTGCTGTGTGTTGGTTGCCCCACTGTCCTCTGTCAGGCGACAGGAGGAAAAGCAAGGCTCACAGAGGACGCTCCTCCAGAAGGAAGCGGCACGAAAGCACCTCGAATCGAGATGAGTGGGCAACCATCTCATAAACACATTTTAGATTAAAAAAAATAAAGAGGGAGAAGACTCGGAGCCTCGTCTTCGTACTAGTCTCTAAACCAGAGGTCTCGGGTAGAACAGTCGTGGGTGCCCTGGCTAAAGCCAAGCTCCATGTGTGTGTCTGAAGAGGGGAGGACAGTGTTTCTTGGCTTGATTTGAGTTTGGATAGGACTGTGCTCGAGGCGTTGCCTGCTCTTCTGCTGAGAGGGCTGTTTGCAGGGAGGCCAGGGTTGACCCCTCCGAATGCTTCCCACTGGGAGGAGTATGAAAGAACCAGCTGAGGGCCGCTGCATTCGCCCGGGCTCCACTGCTGATGCCCTGGCTCTAGGGGTGTTTGAGGCAAAACAACGTGGACCCGGAAAAGGGACAGAGGTGAGACTTGTCTGGCTAAGGCAGGTCCACAACCCCTTTAAGCATCGCCCCTTCACTGAAATGCCAGTCTGGGACAACAACCCCACGGTGGTCCAGGGGCCCCCACCCGCTGCAGTGTCCTCTGACCAGTGATCAGCTGAGGCCTCTCTGCCCTGGGGCGGCTCCCACACAGGCCGTATTTGCTGCATCAGAGTCTGAGCTTCTTCAACCCTTCCTGCCTCCTCCCCTTGGTGTCTGGGATGAGGGGGTTACCCCCACAAGCCTCTCAAACTCTTAACTCCTCTTCAGCACCTGCTTTCTGAGGCTGGAGCTGACACACACCCATTTCTCAATTCTGTGTCTCTCCCCACAGCGACTGGCACTCCCGGGCCCGAAGCCTCACTTGTGTGCCCAGGATTTGCAGGGCCACCCAGGGCACCCCCAGACGGGCAGGAAAGACACACAGGTGCTGGCTGCTGCTGGTCAGAACCTTTATTCGCCCTGGGGCAACTTTCTCAGTAGCCAAATGTTGCTCTGATTGGACTGGGGTTGGGGGGATGGGGTCCCGGACAGGGACAGGGGTTGCAGGCAGCAGGCTTCCACCAGCCAGTTCAGGTGGAGGTGCTGTGTACCCAGGAGGGGGATAGAAGGACAATTGGGCTGCCAGGGGAGGCAGGTCCGGCTGTGGAAGGTGAGACGGAGGCTTTCTTCTCACGCGACCTTTCTTCAGTACTCAAAGGTAACCGTCTTGACCCTCAGGTACTCATTCAGGGCCGCCTCTCCTGCAAAACAGCACGTGCCATTGGAATCATCATCATCAGAGTACCTCCTGCATGCGTATTATCTCACAGAACCTGCAGCCAGCGAGTGGAGTCTGGCTCAGCCTCAGGTTCAGGCAAGAAACCGAGACCCGGGGTCATCATCAGTAAGTGTGGGGCGGGGGGTGGAATTCCAACAGGCATTAGAATACAGAACCAATCTGAGGTCACTGTTCTGGAGACTTCCCCAGCTCCAGCCACCTGCACTTAAGCGGGGGGGTTGTGGGGGAGGGCAGCCTTATCAGCTCCAGGGCAGCCCAGAGGCCCTCGTGGTGCCTTCCTATTACCCAGGGGTGCAGCCTCTCCACTGATGCCTCCCAGCTAATTCCAGATCAAATTGGGACTGGGAGAAGGGGTGCCTCACAGGGTCCCTGGGACCCCCTGAGACCCCTGGAACTTGGCAGTGCTATGTGGCTGGTGTGTTTCAGCCCCACAACCGGCATGAGAGGCCTGTGGCTGCCTGATAACTCCCCCACCTGCCAAGGCTCACTCCAGAAGCCAAGCTTCCCTGATGCTGCTGCCCACGCTGTTCTCACTGCCAGCTGGGGCCCACTGAGGTCTCTGGCCCATCCCAGGTGGGCTATTTGAAGGCCTGGTTTGTGGGCACAGGACACAGAGACAGTGGGAGGAAGATCTAGGGGCACAGGAGGCAGACTTGTAAGTGACAGAGATCCTATCCTGGGGACCTGTGGCCTCCGTGGAGGATGATGGTCCTCGTGGATTTCTGTGGAGGACACCAGGAAGGTAGCCCAGGGGAGGCGAGGACAGAGGGGGCAGAAGTGATCAGCATGCATGTGCATGCGTGTGTGTGCATGTGTGCACCCCGGTTCTGCATTCATAGTATTTGTAGACAGTCAGGCTTGGGGGGTATTGCTGGGCTCCTTTCATGAGAGCCCTTGGAGGTTTCCACAGGGTTTGAAAGAGGGAGGGAAGGAAAAATAAAGTTGTAACTATCCTTTGGTTTCAGCCTCCGCCTGAACCTCCCTGGAGACCCTGAGCTGGGCAGGAGAGGCCAGAAGGGATGGAGGCTTCTCAGAGACAGTGTGCTGCTCTCTCATATCTTTGCTCCCTGCCAAGCTTGGCATCAGAGCTATGGTCCCTAACTGCAGCTGGTCCGCAGCTGCTGGCTTCCGGAGTGGCAGGATGGGGGAGCAGGCCTCACCCTAGGTCACACGGTAGCCCAGGGATAGAGGGTGCTAGTGCAGAACTCCGCTTTCCTGGCAGGTCAGGCCTGGCTTGCATTCTGCTTGCCACCTAGAATGGCCTTGTCTCTACACTAGGGACTCACACTGTACCAGTGGGTACACTTGGCCCTGTGGCTTCTCCTCTCTCTGAGGATGAAGCCTGAGGCCTGTCTGTGGCCCCTGGGTCCCTCGATCTGGCCCCTGCCTACCCCTTGGGCCTGTTGTCTTCCTGCTGTACCTGCCCTGGGCCCACATCAGCCTCTTTCGGCAGCTCAGCTCCGAGACCAAAGCTGATGCCCTCAGGACCTGCCTCCCCTCTTCCAGGAACACACATCCTCAGATTGTTATGGCTCCTCCCACCACTGGGGTCTCAGACAGGCCCTCCATGGTCCCTGGCTAAAGTTGCCCTCCCAGTTCCTTGCCCAGATTACTCTGACTTGTCTGCTTTCCAGCACCCCTCACTTCCTAGAAGGATCTTGTTTACTGCCTCAATTATCACTGTCCCTTCCCAGTAAGAAGTGAGCATCAACAACCACTTTCAATGTTACACCCTTGCCCCCAGGGACAGGGCCTGGCACCAAGTGGCTTAAAACAGATGTTGAGGGTTAGGTTACCCAAGTCTTTGCCAAATCCAGACTGCTTGAAGCCTCCGAAGGGAGCGGCCACGTCGGTCTTGTTGTATGTGTTGATGAACACAGTGCCTGCCTCCAGCTTGTCACTGACGTACAGCGCCTTGTTGATGTCCCTGGTGAAGACGCCAGAGGCCAGGCCAAATTCTGTGGCATTGGCCCGAGACAGCACAGTGTCCACGTCGCTGCAGGGAAAACCCCGGAAGAACTTGGTGAAGGAGGGTTGGAGGATAGCGTTGGATATGGGATTCAGGGAGACCTGCATCCTCTCCCCTAAAGGGAGCCTGGCCCCCTCCAAGCTTCCTACCACTCAGGACCTTCTGAGGAGAAACGTGGAGGAGACAAGGCAGCAGAGAGAAGAGGACAAAGTTAAAGAGAAGAGGAAGAACAGAGTTGGATTTGCACATAGTCGGCCACAAGGACCCTTAGAGAGGTCACTGTTCCGGAGACTTCCTACGTTAAGGCAGGGGAATAGGGGCCCAGAAGAGGCTGGTGAGGCCCCCACCACACAGGGAAAGGCACATGCATTGGGTATCCCCCAGGGAGCCATGTCCAGGTGTCCCTTGAAGATTTAGCACAACATTTGCTCCGTAGATGGCAGAAAAGCATCTTATTCTAATACAATCAGAATGGGATGATAATTTTTTGAAAGTATAGTGCATTAGGAGGAGATGTCATTTTGTAATCTATTCAGAGGCTCTTCTCTGAAAAATAACAGTCCATAAAAGAACGTGTGGTAGTTCAAATATGGCCACAGAGTCCAATCCCTCTCCCTTTCAACCCAGGCTGGCCTTGGTGTGTTGCTGGGCCAATAGAACCTGGTGAAAGTTAGGTTCTGGGATTTCTGAGGCTGATCAATGAGTCTTGGGAAGCCTTGAAACATCCACCCAGCTTCAGTGTGGGAGGCCCTGAGGTTTCCATGGGGGAGAGAGCCTTCAGGGAGGCCGGACCCACTTAAAGACAACCATTCCAGGTATTACCACGGAGTCTTGGACCTGGGACAGAACAGAGCAGTTAGCTCCATCAATTCCTAACCAGATTGCAGATTCATGAGTGAAATAAATAACTGTCGCTATTCCAAGCCACTGTCTTGGGGTGGTTTATTACACAGCAGTAGATGATTAGGGCACAGACCAAGCACACCATGAGAGACATCCAAAGGCTCAGAGAATGCTCACTTGGGGACCAAAAGCCCTGCCAGTGCCTTGGGGCTCTCCTCCCCTCAGTGGTTGATGCGACCTCGGCAGGCAGCCGGGCTGCATCCACAGCCCCACACCTGTCTGAGTTCCCCTCCTGAGTTCCCACAAGCTCATGTAGAGGACCCATAACACGTGGCAAAAAACAGGTTCTTGAAAGACAAAAGTAGGATTCCCTACCCATCGGCAAACCGGGAGATGACCATGACAGGCCCGAAGGACTCTTCCTTGGCTATGAACATGTGGTCCTCCACGTCTGTGAAAACGGTTGGCTCGAAAAAGAAACCTGTGGGGGAGACAGAGGCCCATGGCATGGGGAAGCCCTCCTCCAGCAGCCTCTCCCCTCCAGGCTGGGTCCCGCCAGCCACACGCACATCCCACTCCAGCAATGCCATGTGGGATACCTGTATGGTGGATGCCACATTCTGTGCATGGCTTTCCTGTCCCACACATGTGAGCTCACTTCAGCCTCACCACCCTTTCAACTAAATGCTGCTGAGGAAAATGAGGTTTAGAGTTGGTCTATGATAAGGCTGACATTGGGGTCCAAGTCTGTCCAAGGCCAGCACAGAAGCTCCACACTATGATGACAAAGACTTGGGTTTTTTCTGGTGATATTCAATCTGAAAATATATACAGATGTTTTTGGCTGGTGCAGCCTCCCAGATGGCTCTCCATTGGTCACTGTGAAATGGTGGGGGAGAGGGGGTTGAACACTGGTCCTGATGAGCAAGACCTCCCAGGACTGCCTCCCTTCTCCTTCCTCAATGTGGGCCTGACTCCCAGGTGCAGGATAAGTGCTCTTAGCCAAGATACAGCCTCCTGCTCTCCTGTCAGCATGGATCCACCACATATTCCCACCCAGGCTGCCACCCTACAGATCCTGGCTGCCTGGACAAAACCATTTCCGATGGCAAAAATGCGTTCTCTGACTATTTCTCCGCTGAGACCCTGCTAGACTGAGATTTAATTCTGACTTAGGAAAAATCAACAGACCTCACATTTTCTGTCTCTGGTTTAAAAAAATTAACTTTAAAAGTCATTTAATAAAATATTCCATATTTTATATATTTATAAATATATTTTAACATTAATTACCATTTTAAAACTGTGAGTTACTTATGAATACATCTTGACTCCTGTGATTGGCCTGTATTTGCCCACCAGGTGCTGGGAGCTCTGGGCTGGCCAGCTGCGGTCCCTCTCCCATCTCTTCTTGCTCCTTTCTCTGCACTGCTCTGGGGAGCTCCCTCATCCTCCAATTTCCAGTTGGGTTTGGCCACTAGGAGGCAGCCCCTGTCCCGCAGCTCTGCCCCTAACCAGGTCCCAGGAATTCACTCCCTCCTCTTGCCCTTCAGTTCAGACAGTGGTGGTGGTGAGGGTTCCCCACTGCTCTTGGCTCCTGGAAGCTGCACCCCAAGCTGCTCTTTGAACAGTGCTTTCATGTCTCTCTCTCCCATCCACCCCTGAGCTCTGCCTCATGGAATCCCCAATAGATTGGGGGGCGGGGAAGAGGTAGGTGGATAGTGGCAATAAAACTGTTGAGGTCTGAGGTGCCCAGGAGTGCCTGTGGCACAGCAATGGCCTGGGCCTGGCTGCCATTTAAGCTGGAAAATGAGTTCACCAGGTGGGGAAACTAGGGAGGTGTTCGCTAAGCAGAGAAGCGGCAAATGCACAGAGAGCGAGAAAACGTGAGACGTGTTCAAAGGGAGAGTTAAGCATGGCCAGAGCATGGTTCAAGGGCAAGCAAATTAGATAGAGATCAGGATACTCTTGGTGGGAAATTGAGAAGTTGGAGTTTGCTCTGCGGGAGACGGGGTCACTGTGGAAGAGTTCCAACACTGGGCTGGCACAACTAGACCGCTGGCAGCCGCACAAGCAAAGGATTAGCGGGTTCAAGAGATCTCAGAGGAAGCCAAGGTGACGGTCCAGGCAAGAGCTAAGCAAGATGCAGAGGGTCGACCTCATGGTGGCAGGGATACAGGAGAAGCAAGACAGATGGCTAAACTTCAGAGCATTTAATTAATTAAATTAATTAAAAGTAGGAGGTCAAGAAAAGTCAGGAGTCATGAATTCATTCTTTCCTTCCCTCCTTCGTTCCATCAAGTTAACTCAGGCTTGGTGTAGGCTCGGTGCTGACACGAAGGACCTAATGGTATAGAGGGGACACGCGGCTCCTGTACCCCTGGAGCAGGCAGTCTAAGGGGAAGCAGCACAAACAGTCCATACCTGTGGCTCCGACCCCTCTGGCTCTGCTGACTTAATCAAATGGAAGATTCTAGAAATACTGGTGTGTGTGTGTCTGGGGTCAGGTTGGGCCTGGGGCCGCTGTGATGATGTGATGGATTTGGTACCCTTGAGTTTGAAGGGCCTGTGGGACATGCAGGTGGAGGTGTCCAGGTGGTCAGGAGTCCTGAGTGAGGAGGAGCCTGGAGACAGATATTTGGGAGCATCCGAGCCATTGCTGAGAGTGAGATCCTCTAGGAAAAGCGTCTAACATGAGAAGTGCTTCAAACTCGGGACAGACCTGGGATCTACCTACATTTAAGAGGGAGCTTTCAGCAAAGAGAAACTGCCAAGAAGTAATGGCCAAAGCCAGGAAAACCATGCACTCCAGTGCCATGGAACCCACGGGAGGAAAGAATGTCAAGGATGCAGTGACGTTAGTAGTAAATCAGAGTCCACTACAATATAGATTAAAGCAGCCTTCACCTTGCCAGTCCCACCCCTGGTTTGGCAGGTGTCCAGCTAGCCAAGGCCTGAGACCTGGGAGTCTGATTGTGCGGGTACCGGGCCTTCACATACCTCCTGTTAGAGCTGAGCAAGAAACCACAGGCCATGCTACCTGCTGCCTCAGTTTGCCCAAGTGGGCCAGCCGTGCTCTGACTGACCTGGCCGAGGGACTTGATTCCCACCGCAGACCAGAGTGGCCCCTTCCTTCACGCCACGCTGGCAGTACTCTATCAGCTTCCGAAGGTGGGCTTGGTGATTCTGCGGCCCATGGTTGGTGTCCCGGTCTAGAGGGTTGCCAATCTTCATCTTCTTCACCTCTTCCACCTGCGGAAAGTCCTCCCAGTCAGGTCTCACTCAGCTGCTGCAGTTTCTGACTTGGCTCATTACCCGACCCCTTCCCATGTTTGCATTTTCAGGGACCAACCATTGGCCCCTGAAGAAAGTCCACACGCCAGTTTCTGGCACTCAGGACATTCCATATTCTTGTTCCCAGCCTGCCTTTCAGGCTGAAATTCAAATGTATGCTACGTGCAAGCATACCTGAGCCCAGTGTCGGATGGACTCGGAAACACAGTTGTGCAGGGATATAGGTGAATGGAAAAGAGAGGCAGGTGTGCCTGTGAGTGAGGGAGGCCGGGGCTGGGGGCAGCACAGTCTCTACACTGGTCCTGCACCCAGCTTCACGGACTAAGAAGCTGAAGGAAGGCTTATCCCAGGAGTCCAGTGTACGCAATGCCCTGGTGACAGGTGGGACAAGCGCTGAGTGGAATGGAGAAGCCTGGGCCTTGAGTCCACCTCCCTCACCCCCACTTCTGCTGCTTCAGAATCGAACTTGAAGGTCCCCTTCTCCAGGAAGCCTTCCCTGTTACCTCAGCCAACATACAAGTACGTCTGGGCTATGCTACCTAAAGATGGCCTGGGTCTCCTCAAGGGGTGTACCAGATGTATTTGCTGATTCTGGGGCTGGGATGGGGAGAGACAGAAAAGACCGGGGTGTGGGATGCTGTGATAGGAAAAGGAATTCAGGTGAACATAGCCATCATGTGGGGGTGGAGGGGCAGCACCAGATATTCAGGGCTCTAGGCTAGAGTCAGCACCTCCCATTTTTGTCACCCGCTTCCCAGCTCCTTCCTTGGTTTCCTAAGATGAAACAAGGACATCTCTGCCCTAACTGTAGCCTCTTCGAGGTAAGACCCAACTGGCCTCCTCCTCTGTGGCCAGGACAACTTCACTCCTGTGCAGGCTCCATACCCGCAGACCAACCTAATAAGATGCAGGAGGCATTCAATCCCCAACCCCTGCCCTCCGGCCAGGACCCCTTAGCTCCTCTGACTGTCCTGAGGAGTCCCCCAAGTCAGGAGAAGGCCTCGCTTGCTCCTGCCTGGCCACCCAACTGCTCCCCGGTCTCCCCAGGACAGCAAGAGCAACCTTGCGGCGTCTCCTGGATGTACAACTCACTCTCTGCATTTGGGAATCCGAGCCCTGCCCTCCCCCAGTGGAGCTGAGTGAGCTCCACTCTCACTCTCGGGAGTCCTGCCATGGGCCTGCATGTGCCCGAGCACAAACTGCAGAACAGAGGACCGCGGGGACAAGGATGAGCCACAACATAGTCACCAAGTGCTCCAGCTGACCTGGCAACTCACCGCAGATGTGTGACAAGCTCAGGCAGACCTGGGCTGGTGTCCACTCTGCCAACCCACAGGAGCGTGGGCTGCGTGAGCAGCTGTCATCTCCAGCTACTAGGCTTGGGAGTAGTTTGCTACATGGCAAAAGCTGTTACACTCCCTTTTAGAAAATCTGCCCCTTCCTTCACTGCCTTTCCCATTTTCACACAAGTATTCAAGATCTTCTCCAGGAACCGCCTTCCTAACAGCAGTCCCACCTTCTCCCAGGCTACTCTCTCCTTTTTCCTCGCTTCCTAAACACAGTTTGTTTAAACCTGCGCATACAGGCTGTGCCCCCAGCATCCCCTTTCGTATCCACTGGGATTCGATTTTGCTCTCCATGACACGAAGGGGAGAGGGGCTCTTGGCTGAAGCAGTCAAACAGAGCTCCCCACGCCCTGCTATGCCTGAATGGATCCGGGGTGGAGCAGAGACCTGGAACCACCAGCCCGCACCCTTCCCCACAGCCTTTTCCAACAGAATTGCCGGGGAAAGAGTGATTTTCCTCTCTGTATCTATGTTGTAAGAATGGAGGAGATGCTGTCAGCCCCCACCCATCCCCTTTGCTGTGGGCACCCCCTCTGCAGCGGCGTGGGAGGTGGCTGCTGACAGGTCCCAGAGCTGACAGGGGCTGCCTCCTCCAGCCGGTGGACAGACAGGAGACAGAAGCCTGGCTCCTCAACTCCAGGGGCACACCTGAGTGGTGTCACTTGTGCTCCAAATCTCCTGTCTGTGGGTCAGGCCAAGGCTGGACGTCACCTGAGGCCACGTCCTCAATCCCCGTTCCCTCCTGGACCCTGGCATCTTCCAGGCTTCGTGTGAGCGCTCACCTCTGGTAGGCCACATGGATTCCTGCCTCAGGCTCCACTGCTGGGGACCTGGCCTAAGATAAACCCTTTGTGTTTATGTCGATTTCCGCTGCTGGGTTTCTAAAATAATAAAATCCAGTGAAGGCTTGATACAGCTCCCCTGGTCCAGGTGGCTGGCCCAGCCCCTGCAGCCAGGTGACTGCCCCGGTGCACCAGCACCGCTGAGACCCAGTGGCAGAACTTACCACCTTCTGCACAAACTGATCGTGTATTGAGTCCTCCACGAAGAGCCGGCCCGCTGCAATGCAGTTCTCGCCTTTGTTGAAGAAGACGGAGCTCATCCCCTTTGGCACATAGACAAGAATGCTGGATTACAGCTGCTCCCAGAGGTGCCAGCTCCCCACTCCCACTGGGTCCTGGTACCCCCTTCCTACAGGAAAGGGGAGGAATGCACATGTCCTGGCCTCCTAAGGTGGCCAGGCCCAGCCAGTGCTGGGCACATGCACTGTACCCGTTCCTCAGTCACCTTGAGAGGAGAGGCAAAGGGTGACCTGCCCTGGGGACAAGGCTTGTGTCCATGTTGCAGAGAGTGGAGAAGAAGAGGAAGCAAAGTGGAGTGAGCCTGAGGGCCCTGCACACTGGATGGGCTCCCTGGGGTGATTCAAGGAGAGACAGAGCTCACACCCTTGGAGTTGAGCCTGGCAAGTCTGTTAGCATGGACCGGGCCGCAGAGGGTGGGCAAAGGCAGGCAGCCATCCCGGCTTGGAAGGGATGGGTTGCCAGCCCAGCCTGAGAGAATTCCTGGCAGGAATCCAGAATAAATGTGCACACAGGCCCAAGGGAACCTGCTTTTGGGACATGGAGAGCTCCATGTGGGGAACCAGGGGAGGAGCGAGAGGCTGGCTGCTTGGCTCTCCTGAAAGCTGGGACTGCACTGCCCCAGATTTTGGGCAAGATCTTGAGCTGAGGGGCTGGCCTCCCTTGGTTTCCCCATCTGGTGAGGCTGGGCTCCCTTCCGTGTCCGTGCTGGGTGTCACATCACCCTCCACGGTACAATAGGACTGAGATGGGGTGGGGCATATCTGGGTGCCTGGCTGAAGAGGCACCCAGATATGTAAGAAGAACTGATGCACGGCCCCTGCCATGTGCGGCCACCATTCTAAGACCTTTAGACATAATTGCTTATTTAATCCTTGTTACAGCAATAGGAGGCAGGTCTACTATCCTCCCATTGTACACGTGAGACCACAGAGGCCTAGAGAAGTGAAGCAATTTGCCCAAGACTGCCCGGTGAGTCTGTGGCAGAGCTGGGCACGGTTGGGGGCAGATCGCTGTCAGCAGGGCTGTGCCCAGGTCCAGGGTTCTGCTTCGCTTTTCTAGGGGAGGAAAGGTTGCCGCGCTGGTTCCAGCATGTTTCCCGATCCAGGAAGCTGATTCCAGTTATCCTTACAGCTATGGAACTTCTTGGGAAATTGGTTTTAGCAGGTACATGTCATTCCTTGTCCCCAAGACCCCTTCTGGCCACAGTCTATGCTTGTGGTGACACCATAGTTCAGGTTTAATGTGAAAGTTTGACTGCAGAATCAGAGAAAGCCTCCCCACATCGCTCCCTATTCGCTCCCTCACCCCACAGGCCAGCCCTCACCATCTGCACAGCCTTGCTGAGGTCACAGTCAGCAAAGATGATAAGGGGGGACTTCCCACCAAGCTCCAGGGACACCTTCTTCAAGTTGCTCAGAGCACAGCTGAAAGAAACAGTGTTAGTGGGGTTGGGTCCAGATGGGTACGCAGGGCTCAAGAAAGAGGGGGCCAAGGGCAGCTCCAAAGCATGCTTTACTTGAAAGAGCAAGCAGAGGGTTAGAGGGAGCCCCATGTGAGACCAGGCCCAGCACCTTCCCCACCCCACCCTGGCCAGCTACTCCTTCCCGCCGGCCCTGACTCACTGGCTTTCCACTGTGCTTCTTCCTCTTCCAACACCCAAGCCCACACCCACATCAGGCCTTGCTCTGACTGCTCCCCCTTCTGGTCACTCCTTCTTCAGAGTTATGTCCCTGAAGCTCATGTCTCACTCCCTGCAGGCCTCTATTCCAAAGCTGTCTTGTTAGGGTGCCTGCCCTGACAGCCCCATGTAAGATCCAAGCTCCTGTGCACCACGGTGCATTTGTCTGACCCCGTCCACCTGAGCCTAAGGCCCGCTGGAGTGGGCAGGCATTGGTCTGAGCATGCAACTAGGTGTTCCATAATGTCAACTAATAAATCACATAGTCATTCCTCCCCGAGGCAGCTGTAGTTCTGTAGGGCTTTTAATAATGGGCGCAAACAGGGAGTAGCTGGGGGGTCCTGTGCCTGTTGCCTCAGTGGACACAAAATGGACCTACTGATGCTGTCCTCAAAGAGACCCTCAGTGGACTGGGCAAGGGAAACACGAGGCATCATACAGGGCAGGGGGCTCCTCGCTCAGGACTGACTGCAGGAGGAGGACTCGCCTGTTTCAGGCACCATCCACAGGGGCTCGGAGAGGATCCCGGGAAGACAGCAGCCGCAGAGCTCACCAAACCCTTCTTCCCTGAGGTTTCAGAGCGGACATTTCCCGAGTCCTCCCTCTACGCCTTCACACACGCATTTAGACGTGACTGTCACCTACACACCACAGAAGAGACTGGCCAGCTTCTGAGTCAGAAGAGGCAAATGAACTGCTACGACTACCGGCAGTTACCTCCCTGCTTTGTCATCTGTCTGTCTGTCCATCCTTCAGTCCCTCGCTCTCTCCACCTTCCTTCTCTTCAATACCGAGGCTTGCTCTGCTGCACTCAAAATGAATCAGAACAGCCAGTCCTGCCTGGTGCATCACAGGCTGTGACATCAGTCCCTACTGACCCTAAAGACATGATCCACCAGCCAATTGGCTGTGGCTTCTGACCCAAAAGTGGATGTTACACGAGGCCATTGTGATCGGTACAAGCATGGTGCCCACTTGAGAAGGCTGGCCCAGGCTGGCTCACAGAGGGCCTGTGCAGGACTGAGGGGCACAGAGAGGCCCGTGGAGTTGCGGGGTCAAAGGCTTCAGAAATGACCCAGGGAAAGACAGCATTGCTCTGCATTAGGAGCTACAACAAGGAGACATTGTTTTAACACAAGAGAAGCCTTTCTCCCTGCAGAACTGTCATGATGTAGTTGGACTCCTTTCACATGTGACTCTTGGAACAGAGACAGAAATGAGTGGTCATGTGTCCTTGGAAATCCTGAAGGTCGATCAGCTCAGAAGAACCCTTAGCTACTCTCTATTTGCACCCATCACTCAAAGGGCAGATACCCAAAACCCACCCCAGAAATTCAGCTTCAGTGGGTGGGGCAGCCAGGGTTATGCACTCCACCCTGGGATCTGCCCTATGTACCACTCCAAGCTCTTCCACTTTGCAGACCGGAATTACCAAGTCTGTAAACTGCCTTCAGTGAACTGGTGAGGAAACTGAGGCCTGAAAGGGTCAGGGCTTGGCCTGGGACCAGTCGTGAATTAGCGACAGAGCTTGAAACACAACCCAGTCAGTTTACGGCCAAAGCCTACAGAATAAACGATTAGAGGACATCCTAGATCACTGCCATCTACTGCCATAGAACAGAATCTTAGCCACATATGTAATGACAGTTTTTTTAGTACCCACATTAAAAAACAAACACAAAACACTAAAGCAAAACTGGTGAAATTAATTAATACTTTTAATTTAACACAATTCATAAAAAATATTATCATTTCAACCAGTCCTATATAATAAAAGGGTAATATGCAAATCGACCGAACATCGGAATGACCAGTTGCTATGACACGCACTGACCACCAGGGGGCAGATGCTCAATGCAGGAGCTGCCCCCTGGTGGTCAGTGAACTCCCACAGGGGGAGTGCCGCTCAGCCACAAGCCAGGCAGATGGCTGGCGAGTGCAGTGGCCTGCCTCCTGGCAGAGGATGTCCAACTGACGGCTTAGGCCTGCTCCCCACAGGCCTAAGCCATCAGTCAGACATCCCTGAGGGCTCCTGGACTGCAAAAGGGCACAGGCTGGGCTGAGGGATACCCTCCTCAGTGCACGAATGTCGTGCACTGGGCCTCTAGTGATAATATAAAATTATTAATATAACAATTATTAATGAGATGCTTTATTTTGTGTGCTAAGTTTTGAAAATCCAATGTCTTTTACACTCCTCATCATATTCCAATTCAGAGCAGCTCTATCCCAGGCGCTCAGCAGCCACCTGAGCTCCAGCATCCCACCCATCCAAGTGAGCACCGTGGAGCAGCCACCACCGGCCATACCAAGAGCATGCCACATACTAGCAATCAGAACCTGCGTTAACCTGGCCTGTGGGAACTGCACGCACATGGAGGCTGAGGAGCAGGATCGAGCTCACGCACAGCACTGTCCAGTTCCAGGCGCCAGGACCAGCACCACAGGGTGGCCTCTCCCACACACCCAAACCACCTACCTTTTCATGATGTGCTTTCCCATCTCTGTGGAGCCTGTGAACCCAATTTTTCGCACATCAGGATGGTCTAAGAGTCTCTGGCCAGCCACTGAGCCTGCGGATGGGAGTAGGCGGGGGAGGGGAGGGAGTCAGGGTGGTCTCCGAGGTGCTGGGGTGGAGAGGCATGAGCCCCTTTACCCTCACATGTCCACCCCGAGGCCAGAACTCTGGGCTGTGTCCTGTGTGATTAGCACTGTTGGTTCCTGAGGTTTTCTAGGTCTTGCTCCCTGTTAAGGGCATAATTGTATCTCCTCAAAATCCGTATTGTATAGATGTAGATGTGAACAAAACCAACTCCATCTCTGTGTCCTGGATTTCATTTCATTGTTAAGCTTCATGCTGTGACCTTTGACCAACCTCACTGTCTTTAGCAAGTACACCAAAGCTTTCTAGACGATTATCTATGTTCCTTAAATGTAGCCATAAATATCTTTGTTAGTAACAGCCATGGATGGCGTGACAACCGAGATAAATACCAAAGTGGTAATAGCATCTATTATACACAATCATCTATCACAAGACCACCAGGAGGGATGCCCCCAGGTGCTATTGCATTCTTTGTCCCTTTAGCCCAGTTGTGGGCAAACTACGGCCCGCGGGCCGGATCCGCTGTTCTATCCAGTTCTCTTGCTCTCCCCTCCGCTCCTTTACTTTGAATTTATATTAGTTCACACAAACACTCCATCCATGCTTTTGTTCCGGCCCTCCGGTCCAGTTTAAGAACCCATTGTGGCCCTTGAGTCAAAAAGTTTGCCCACCCCTGCTTTAGCCTGTCAGTTTTTAGTGCTCGGGATATACTATTAAAAAAGTACAATAACAGGGGTCTGTGCAGAGTTGCTGGTCATCCCTTCCACTCTGACCCAATCTTCCCATAAGTAAATTACCCTCCAATAAATTCTGTTAGATCTATGGAGTGGCCTGCTTCATCTTTGGGTCTGAAGATACCTCCTCGCTATGGTGGCCATTACCTTTGCCTACCGTTGGACATACATGTTGAAGCCCTGATCCCCAGTTTTTCAGATGTGACTGTATTTGGAGACAGGCTTTTTAAAGAGGTAATCAAGGTAAAATGAAGTCATCAACCTATCCAATCGGGGTTATGATGCCTAACTCAGTCTGACTGGTGTCCTTATAAGAGCAGATTAGACAGACACACGCAGCGGAAAGGTCCCGAGAAGACACAGGGGGAAGCCTCTGAAGGAACCAACCCTTCTCACACTTTGATCTTAGAACTTTTAGCCTCCAGAACTATGAGAAAGATATGTCTGTGTATTTTAAAATGTTTAAGTTTATTGATTTTGAGAAAGAGAGAGAGAGAGAGAGAGAGAGACATTGATTTGTTGTTCCACTTATACATCCATACATTCATTGATTGATTCTTGTATGTGCCCTGACAAGATCAAACCTACAACCTTGGTGTATCAGGACGAGGCTCTTTAACCAACTGAGCTACTCAGCCAGAGCTAAATGCCTATTGTTTAAGCCCCCAGTCTGTGGCACTTTGTTACAACAGCCCAAGCAAGCTCATACAGTCTTCAACCTATCAAGGTGGACACCGAAGGGTGCAGGCACCCAGACTTCCAGCTTTTACAGGTTCTCCAGCAGAGACAAAAGGATTGCCTGGCCTGGCTGTGGGGGCGGTGGTGCCCCAGCATCACAGACTCCAAAAGGCCTTCCTTGGGGATGCAGCCTGGCCAGGAGGGCCCCAGGCATCGAGAGACTTGGTGTGGAGGGCCCAGGTGTGCAGACCCAGGCATTCACTGCCCCCCCTGTTTGGAATGCTTGGAACCTAGCTTGCCCCTTATTCCATGGCCTTCCCTGCCCCTATGCCCAAATGTGGCTAATTCTTATTCACCCCTCAAATCCCCTTTTCAATTAGGCTCCAGGGTCACCCCTCCCCCTTCCCACTGGCTCTGCAATGGGTTGCTCACCTGCCAGGGCACATAATGCAGCAGACCTTGTTCTGACCAAGTGTATCTCCAGCTGCCTGCAGCCCTGGATCCCCCAGATGCCCATGTCCCCATTCACACCCTTACCAGATCCTGGGATGATGTTGATCACGCCCTTGGGAATGCCAGCCTTCAAGGTCAGCTCTGCAAACTTCAAGGCTGTGAGTGGGGTCACCTAAGGAGGCAGGAAAGAAGATTGGGTCAGAAGGGATTGGGAAGTGGGGCTCTGCCCTCCTTTCCCAGCAGCCTAGGTAGCAAGCAGGGAGGGGCAGCCATGGCAGGAAGACTCCTCGGGGAAGCCATGTTCATGCCTCATCATAGTGGCACCACCAACCAGTCAGCTTCCCTCGTGCTACAGCTGGGAGCCAAGAACAGGGCTTGCTAACCTCAGGTACCTTTCTAGCACCTTCTCCTGGCAGGGCTTCAGCCCCTCAGCCAGGCCTGGACCCCTGATTCTCCATGTGTCACGGTTTATATGGAGCCATCAGGGAGTGCAGAGTCTGAGGAATGCCCAGCAGGGCAGCATACTCAGAGGGCTGCAGGGCATACCCACTTCCTGCCTCCTCAGAAAAACTGCTTCTTCTCTGGCTGTGGTGCCACTTTAGTTGCCCACGTGCTGAGCTCTGGCAGCACCTCAACCAAGGAGAGCCTGGTGCTCCAGGGTCCAGCGGTATCTCTGATAACCACTCCACTGCTGTGGGTGGTGTTCTGCCTTGACCAGCTATCAAATGACCTTCTGGAGAAAGAGGGACTTAATTGATGACCCAGGTAACTTTCCTGTCTAGGTAAGGCTATGCCCCACCCACCACCAGGCCTCAGGTTCAGGGGCCAAATCTGTGGGGTGTGGGCCCTGGGAAGGTCTTTGTGTTTCCAAGGGCAATGGGCTAGTATGGGAGTCTTCCAGAGACAAAGCCTCCCCCCCAAAAAGAGGGGGGAGGCTAAGGGTCATCTCAGGGGGTTGTTATGATGCTTAAATAAGCAAATGTATGTAAATTACTATTAATTTGTTATATATGCTAAAATGCTCCAGGAGTGCCTAACTCCAGGCACTATAATACCACAAATGTCAACTATCATTTTTTTAACCTTTATATTCTTGGGGCCAAATTGCCCCAAAGAAGCTGGGGGAGTGAGAAACCTCCTGGGCCCACTGTTGAGAGCCACCTGCTGGTGCACCTCACGTTCAGTTCCTGACTTCCATGAAGGCAGCAGGAGAGGGGCTGTTACTGTCAATGCACAGATGCAGAGGTTGAGGCTCAGGGATGAGGGAGTGTCTTCACCCCTGGGGGCCCTTGCTCAGGCCCTCCTGACCTGAATGAGCAGCCCCTGAAATCCTACCTCTGTGCCCCTCTGTAAGGGACTGGGGTGTAAAATGCACAAATCCCACTGCTCATCCCACTTCCCTCCAGGACTTTAGTCTCTGAAGCCAAATAGGAGACCACAGCACCAGCTCTCTAATAGACCACTGCAGGCTGAGAGACCACAACACAGCTCTCTAATAGACCACTGCAGGCTGTGAGACCACTGCAGGCTGTGAGACCATGGCACCAGCTCTCTAATAGACCACTGCAGGCTGTGAGACCATGGCTCCTGCTCTCTAATAGACCACTGCAGGCTGTGAGACCACTGCACCTGCTCTCTAATAGACCACTGCAGGCTGAGAGACCATAGCACAGCTCTCTAATAGACAACTGCAGGCTGTGAGACCATGGCTCCTGCTCTCTAATAGACCACTGCAGGCTGTGAGACCATGGCTCCTGCTCTCTAATAGACCACTGCAGGCTGTGAGACCACTGCAGGCTGTGAGACCACGGCTCCTGCTCTCTAATAGACCACTGCAGGCTGTGAGACCACGGCTCTGCTCTCTAATAGACCACTGCAGGCTGTGAGACCATGGCACCTGCTCTCTAATAGACCACTGCAGGCTGAGAGACCATGGCACCTGCTCTCTAATAGACCACTGCAGGATGTGAGACCACGGCACCTGCTCTCTAATAGACCACTGCAGGCTGTGAGACCACGGCACCTGCTCTCTAATAGACCACTGCAGGCTGTGAGACCACGGCTCCTGCTCTCTAATAGACCACTGCAGGCTGAGAGACCATGGCTCCAGCTCTCTAATAGACCACTGCAGGCTGTGAGACCACGGCACCTGCTCTCTAATAGACCACTGCAGGCTGAGAGACCACTGCAGGCTGTGAGACCACGGCACCTGCTCTCTAATAGACCACTGCAGGCTGTGAGACCACTGCAGGCTGTGAGACCACGGCTCCTGCTCTCTAATAGACCACTGCAGGCTGAGAGACCATGGCTCCTGCTCTCTAATAGACCACTGCAGGCTGTGAGACCATGGCACCTGCTCTCTAATAGACCACTGCAGGCTGAGAGACCACTGCAGGCTGTGAGACCACGGCACCTGCTCTCTAATAGACCACTGCAGGCTGTGAGACCACTGCAGGCTGTGAGACCACGGCTCCTGCTCTCTAATAGACCACTGCAGGCTGTGAGACCACGGCTCTGCTCTCTAATAGACCACTGCAGGCTGTGAGACCATGGCACCTGCTCTCTAATAGACCACTGCAGGCTGAGAGACCATGGCACCTGCTCTCTAATAGACCACTGCAGGATGTGAGACCACGGCACCTGCTCTCTAATAGACCACTGCAGGCTGTGAGACCATGGCTCCTGCTCTCTAATAGACCACTGCAGGCTGTGAGACCATGGCTCCTGCTCTCTAATAGACCACTGCAGGCTGTGAGACCACGACACCTGCTCTCTAATAGACCACTGCAGGCTGTGAGACCACGGCCCCTGCTCTCTAATAGACCACTGCAGGCTGTGAGACCACGGCTCCTGCTCTCTAATAGACCACTGCAGGCTGAGAGACCATGGCTCCTGCTCTCTAATAGACCACTGCAGGCTGTGAGACCACGGCACCTGCTCTCTAATAGACCACTGCAGGCTGAGAGACCACTGCAGGCTGTGAGACCACGGCACCTGCTCTCTAATAGACCACTGCAGGCTGTGAGACCACTGCAGGCTGTGAGACCACGGCTCCTGCTCTCTAATAGACCACTGCAGGCTGTGAGACCACGGCACCTGCTCTCTAATAGACCACTGCAGGCTGTGAGACCATGGCACCTGCTCTCTAATAGACCACTGCAGGCTGTGAGACCACGGCACCTGCTCTCTAATAGACCACTGCAGGCTGTGAGACCACGGCACCTGCTCTCTAATAGACCACTGCAGGCTGTGAGACCATGGCTCCTGCTCTCTAATAGACCACTGCAGGCTGTGAGACCATGGCTCCTGCTCTCTAATAGACCACTGCAGGCTGTGAGACCACGGCACCTGCTCTCTAATAGACCACTGCAGGCTGTGAGACCATGGCTCCTGCTCTCTAATAGACCACTGCAGGCTGTGAGACCATGGCTCCTGCTCTCTAATAGACCACTGCAGGCTGTGAGACCACGGCACCTGCTCTCTAATAGACCACTGCAGGCTGTGAGACCATGGCTCCTGCTCTCTAATAGACCACTGCAGGCTGTGAGACCACGGCACCTGCTCTCTAATAGACCACTGCAGGCTGTGAGACCACGGCCCCTGCTCTCTAATAGACCACTGCAGGCTGTGAGACCATGGCACCTGCTCTCTAATAGACCACTTCAGGCTGTGAGACCACGACACCTGCTCTCTAATAGACCACTGCAGGCTGTGAGACCACAGCACCTGCTCTCTAATAGACCACTGCAGGCTGTGAGACCATGGCACCTGCTCTCTAATAGACCACTGCAGGATGTGAGACCACGGCACCTGCTCTCTAATAGACCACTGCAGGCTGTGAGACCATGGCTCCTGCTCTCTAATAGACCACTGTAGGCTGAGAGACCACAGCACCTGCTCTCTAATAGACCACTGCAGGCTGTGAGACCACGGCACCTGCTCTCTAATAGACCACTGCAGGCTGTGAGACCACGGCACCTGCTTCTAATAGACCACTGCAGGCTGTGAGACCACGGCACCTGCTCTCTAATAGACCACTGCAGGCTGTGAGACCACGGCACCTGCTCTCTAATAGACCACTGCAGGCTGTGAGACCATGGCTCCTGCTCTCTAATAGACCACTGCAGGCTGTGAGACCACGGCACCTGCTCTCTAATAGACCACTGCAGGCTGTGAGACCATGGCTCCTGCTCTCTAATAGACCACTGCAGGCTGTGAGACCACGGCCCCTGCTCTCTAATAGACCACTGCAGGCTGTGAGACCACGACACCTGCTCTCTAATAGACCACTGCAGGCTGAGAGACCACAGCACCTGCTCTCTAATAGACCACTGCAGGCTGTGAGACCATGGCACCTGCTCTCTAATAGACCACTGCAGGCTGTGAGACCACGGCACCTGCTCTCTAATAGACCACTGCAGGCTGTGAGACCACGGCACCTGCTCTCTAATAGACCACTGCAGGCTGTGAGACCATGGCTCCTGCTCTCTAATAGACCACTGCAGGCTGTGAGACCATGGCTCCTGCTCTCTAATAGACCACTGCAGGCTGTGAGACCACGGCACCTGCTCTCTAATAGACCACTGCAGGCTGTGAGACCATGGCTCCTGCTCTCTAATAGACCACTGCAGGCTGTGAGACCACTGCAGGCTGTGAGACCACGGCTCCTGCTCTCTAATAGACCACTGCAGGCTGTGAGACCACGGCTCTGCTCTCTAATAGACCACTGCAGGCTGTGAGACCATGGCACCTGCTCTCTAATAGACCACTGCAGGCTGAGAGACCATGGCACCTGCTCTCTAATAGACCACTGCAGGATGTGAGACCACGGCACCTGCTCTCTAATAGACCACTGCAGGCTGTGAGACCATGGCTCCTGCTCTCTAATAGACCACTGCAGGCTGTGAGACCATGGCTCCTGCTCTCTAATAGACCACTGCAGGCTGTGAGACCACGGCACCTGCTCTCTAATAGACCACTGCAGGCTGTGAGACCACGGCCCCTGCTCTCTAATAGACCACTGCAGGCTGTGAGACCACGGCTCCTGCTCTCTAATAGACCACTGCAGGCTGAGAGACCATGGCTCCTGCTCTCTAATAGACCACTGCAGGCTGTGAGACCACGGCACCTGCTCTCTAATAGACCACTGCAGGCTGAGAGACCACTGCAGGCTGTGAGACCACGGCACCTGCTCTCTAATAGACCACTGCAGGCTGTGAGACCACTGCAGGCTGTGAGACCACGGCTCCTGCTCTCTAATAGACCACTGCAGGCTGTGAGACCACGGCTCCTGCTCTCTAATAGACCACTGCAGGCTGTGAGACCATGGCACCTGCTCTCTAATAGACCACTGCAGGCTGTGAGACCACGGCACCTGCTCTCTAATAGACCACTGCAGGCTGTGAGACCACGGCACCTGCTCTCTAATAGACCACTGCAGGCTGTGAGACCATGGCTCCTGCTCTCTAATAGACCACTGCAGGCTGTGAGACCATGGCTCCTGCTCTCTAATAGACCACTGCAGGCTGTGAGACCACGGCACCTGCTCTCTAATAGACCACTGCAGGCTGTGAGACCATGGCTCCTGCTCTCTAATAGACCACTGCAGGCTGTGAGACCATGGCTCCTGCTCTCTAATAGACCACTGCAGGCTGTGAGACCACGGCACCTGCTCTCTAATAGACCACTGCAGGCTGTGAGACCATGGCTCCTGCTCTCTAATAGACCACTGCAGGCTGTGAGACCACGGCACCTGCTCTCTAATAGACCACTGCAGGCTGTGAGACCACGGCCCCTGCTCTCTAATAGACCACTGCAGGCTGTGAGACCATGGCACCTGCTCTCTAATAGACCACTTCAGGCTGTGAGACCACGACACCTGCTCTCTAATAGACCACTGCTGGCTGTGAGACCACAGCACCTGCTCTCTAATAGACCACTGCAGGCTGTGAGACCATGGCACCTGCTCTCTAATAGACCACTGCAGGATGTGAGACCACGGCACCTGCTCTCTAATAGACCACTGCAGGCTGTGAGACCATGGCTCCTGCTCTCTAATAGACCACTGTAGGCTGAGAGACCACGGCACCTGCTCTCTAATAGACCACTGCAGGCTGTGAGACCACGGCACCTGCTCTCTAATAGACCACTGCAGGCTGTGAGACCACGGCACCTGCTCTCTAATAGACCACTGCAGGCTGTGAGACCACGGCACCTGCTCTCTAATAGACCACTGCAGGCTGTGAGACCACGGCACCTGCTCTCTAATAGACCACTGCAGGCTGTGAGACCATGGCTCCTGCTCTCTAATAGACCACTGCAGGCTGTGAGACCACGGCACCTGCTCTCTAATAGACCACTGCAGGCTGTGAGACCATGGCTCCTGCTCTCTAATAGACCACTGCAGGCTGTGAGACCACGGCCCCTGCTCTCTAATAGACCACTGCAGGCTGTGAGACCACGGCACCTGCTCTCTAATAGACCACTGCAGGCTGTGAGACCACGACACCTGCTCTCTAATAGACCACTGCAGGCTGAGAGACCACAGCACCTGCTCTCTAATAGACCACTGCAGGCTGAGAGACCATGGCTCCTGCTCTCTAATAGACCACTGCAGGCTGTGAGAACACTGCACCTGCTCTCTAATAGACCACTGCAGGCTGTGAGACCACGGCCCCTGCTCTCTAATAGACCACTGCAGGCTGTGAGACCATGGCACCTGCTCTCTAATAGACCACTGCGGGCTGTGAGACCACGACACCTGCTCTCTAATAGACCACTGCAGGCTGTGAGACCATGGCTCCTGCTCTCTAATAGACCACTGCAGGCTGTGAGAACACTGCACCTGCTCTCTAATAGACCACTGCAGGCTGAGAGACCATGGCTCCTGCTCTCTAATAGACCACTGCAGGCTGTCAGAACACTGCACCTGCTCTCTAATAGACCACTGCAGGCTGTGAGACCACGGCTCCTGCTCTCTAATAGACCACTGCAGGCTGAGAGACCATGGCTCCTGCTCTCTAATAGACCACTGCAGGCTGTGAGACCACGGCTCCTGCTCTCTAATAGACCACTGCAGGCTGAGAGACCATGGCTCCTGCTCTCTAATAGACCACTGCAGGCTGTGAGACCACGGCACCTGCTCTCTAATAGACCACTGCAGGCTGAGAGACCACTGCAGGCTGTGAGACCACGGCTCCTGCTCTCTAATAGACCACTGCAGGCTGTGAGACCATGGCACCTGCTCTCTAATAGACCACTGCAGGCTGTGAGACCATGGCACCTGCTCTCTAATAGACCACTGCAGGCTGTGAGACCATGGCACCTGCTCTCTAATAGACCACTGCAGGATGTGAGACCACGGCACCTGCTCTCTAATAGACCACTGCAGGCTGTGAGACCATGGCTCCTGCTCTCTAATAGACCACTGCAGGCTGTGAGACCATGGCTCCTGCTCTCTAATAGACCACTGCAGGCTGTGAGACCATGGCACCTGCTCTCTAATAGACCACTGCAGGCTGTGAGACTATAACACCTGCTCTCTAATAGACCACTGCAGGCTGAGAGACCATGGCACCTGCTCTCTAATAGACCACTGCAGGCTGTGAGACTATAACACCTGCTCTCTAATAGACCACTGCAGGCTGAGAGACCATGGCACCTGCTCTCTAATAGACCACTGCAGACTGTGAGACCATGGCACCTGCTCTCTAATAGACCACTGCAGGCTGTCTTAGAGTATGGGGCACCAAGCAGGGTTTCTGCTTCCCTGATCCAGACTTCTTGTGTCTGTGGAGAAATACCTGGCTCCACTCACCAGGCAGCTGCAAACACAAGCACAGTTATCCTGACACAGCCACCCCAGGGCTGAAAGAACACCATGTGTGCTATTGCTGGCACTGGCCCTTCCAGCTTCCTCCTCTCTCCACTCCAGACCTGCTCTCCACTCCAGGGCCAGGCTTCCTGACATGGCACCAAAGGTCCTGCTGGGGGCAGCTCCCGTCTGACTTTGCAGGCCCTGGCGGGGCAGAGTGTCCAGTCTGGCGGAGCCCCTCTTCCCAGGGCAAGATGGCACGGGACACTGAATGGTTTTTGATCGGAGCTATGAGACCAGGCTAGTGATGCAGTTTGCGGGGCCACAGCAGGCCAGCTCCCATCAGCAGTGCTCTTCCTTCCTTGAGGAGAAACCAGGACTGGGGTGGGCAAAGGGACCATCTGGCTCCTCCCTTACAGGTGCTTCCCCATAACCTGTGCAGCCCTCAGGCCCCGCCCATATCCACCTGGCTAGGCTTGATCACCACTGTGTTCCCAGCAGCCAGGCAGGCAGCCGTCTTCCAGGAGAGCATCATCAGGGGGTAGTTCCAGGGGATGATAATGCCACAGACCCTGCCGCACAAAAGAAGAAGGCCTTCACCTCTCCACTCAGCTGGGTGCCCACCGCGGACCTTCCACTTCCTCCTCTTTCCAGGCCTGCTGTCTGCTCCAGGGCCAGGCTTCCTGACATGGCACCAAAGGTCCTGCTGGAGGCCCTCTTCCCAGGGCACGATGGCCTGGGACACTGAACGGTTTCGGATCGGAGCTATGAGACCAGTCTAGTGCTGCAGTTCGGTAGGGCGTGGCACCAGGCAATGGGGGGAGTGACAGCAGGCAGGCATGGGTAAGGACCTGGCAGCTAGCAGGGCCTGAGAGAGGGCCCAGGGTGACAGGGCAGGCTGGAGGGGTGTGGGACAGGGTCCAGGGTCACAAGAGTGGGCCAGGAGAATGTGGGCGAGGGTTCTCCCTGATATGAGGCCAGGGTCAGTCCCATGAAGATGAGAAACATGGAGTCAGCCTGGGAAGCCTGATAAGGTTTGCTTGCTTTGCATTAAGCCCTGGAGCCCAGTGTTGCACCACTTCTCGGTGGAGGAGAAAGCCTCTGGCAGGGCAGTGTGTCCATGAAGGGGAGGCCACCCCGCTGTGCTGAGGGACCTGCTGATGAAACTTGTGGTCCCAGCAGGCATGTGGTCCTCCCATACCCCTCCCCTGTAGGAACTAGTGCACGCAAGAGCACCACACTGACTATGCGACTGTTTTCATCGTCACCATCATCATCTCCATGACTACCATCACCATCAGAGGACGCTCCCCAAGAAGTACCGCTTAGCTGAATCCAGGCAGTGGGAAAGGGCGGTGAGAAGCCACAGGGTGTGGGGGCAGGCAGAGCGGGAGCAAGGTGGGGGCTGAGTGGGCGCAGAGGCAGGCTTAGGGGCCCCCATGCCATCCTGGGAGTGATGGGGCATACTGAGGGGTTAGGAAAGCCGCTTTCCCACACCATGTACACCCAGAAAACCCAAAGGGACGAGGCAGGTAGAAGGGCCAGAGTGAGTGTTCCCAGGAAGTGGTGAGGTGACCACAGAAAGGGAGGGGGCTGGGCTGTGGGGTCTCCACAACAGGAAAGATGCCAGAGAAATAAGTCCCACTGTCATGGGCTGGATTGTGCGCCCTCCAAAATTCATTTGTTGAAGTCCCAATTCTGGAATCTCAGAACGTGGCCTCATTTGGAAATAAGGTGGTGGCAGGTGTCAACAGTTAAGATCAGGTCTTGCTGAAGTAGGGTGGATACTTAACCCAATATGATTGCTGTCCTTCTGAGGAGCACGCCGTGTGAAAAGACAGTCACACGGAGAACTCCGCGCGAACATGAAGACAGTCAGGCAACACCAAAGATTGCCGGAAGTTACCACAAGCTAGGGGAGAGGCCTGGGCAGATTCTCCCTCATGGCCTTAGAAGGAACCAACCTGATAGACACCTTGATCTGGGACTTCCACCTCCAAAATGCTAAGACAACACTTATGTGTTGTGTGAGCCTCCCAGTTTGTTATGTGGCTTGAGCAAACCCCCAAACTTGTCAATATAGGGGAAAGGCTGCGGCCCCTGGGCTGGGTCTGCACAGAGAGCCTGGCATGGGGTCAAAGCCAACGGGGGCATGGGACACAAGGACAAGATGACTCCATCCTTGGCTAAGCTGCCATGAGAAAGAACACTCATTTGCCTCTGTGCCTCATCTATTCCCGTGGCCTTTCTTTACGGAAGCCTCATGGTCTTGGCTTCCCCGGTGCAGAGGCCTGCACCTCCCAGCCAGTACCCTGCTGTGCTTCACTTCCTGGGCACTGCAATGGGTGATTCCTGCCTGTCCCGGGTGCTGTCCACTGTGCCTGGATGATGGGAGCTGACACCTTCCTCTCACTAAAGAGAGACCACTGGCCCCAGGGAGGTTGGGCCAGTGTGAAGCTGAGGGAGGGGTGAGGTGGCTGTGGCTCACTCCTGGGGTCACTGGGGCACTGGCTAGGGGAGCTGGTTGGTGCACATTAATTGGAGCCACCCCTACCCTGTATGCAGACATTTTTGGAGTGCTCAGTATGTCCCCTGGGAGAGCAGCAGCGCAGATGGGGGACGTGTATCTTGCAGAGAACAAAATGAGATTGCAGACCACACTTGGAGAGGAGGTCACCACGAGAGATGCTTAAGTGACCAGGAATTGGAGGGTGGAGTGGGGGGGTGGGTATGTGAATACCCAGAGAGCAGCACGGGCGTAAAGGGTCCAGGGTCCATGAGAAGACCAACATGGCTGAGCCCAGTGAGGGGATGGGATCAAGGGCACCAGGCCCCCATCAAGCAGGCAGCCAAAGTCAGGAGTTTGATTTCATTTTAGGCGCACTGGGAGCCACCGGAAGACGCGAGGGGAAGCAGCGAGATGGGCTCATAAGTTTTCCAATATTTTCTGAACATCGGAAAGAGCTGGCCTTTTCTCTTTCTCAGCACCAGGTAGACAATTCTCCTCTTCTCTCCCCACAGCTTCAGCTGCTTGGCCTGGCCTGGGGAACCCTGCCTTGTAGTCCATGCCACCTCCCCGCAGCCTCACCCCTCCCTGTGGGCTAACGGAGGGCTTTTCCTGCTTCCACAGCCTACTTACTCATCCTGGGCCTTTGGGCCATCTGACGGTGGGATGGGGCCTCCTCCTGCTGGCTTTGAATCATTCCCCAGTCCCTAGTCTTGTCTATGACGACTGGACACTTTCATTTTTCCTTCCACTGAGCACTTCTCTCTGCTCTTGCCTCGTTCTCCCTCAGTATTTCTGTTCCTTGGGCTGCGTGGAAGTCCCTCATTTTAAAGCACATTAATTATTATATTGTTTTCACATGCATTTTTTAGCGTGTACTCTCTGTTTTCCTCCATGACCCTGACTGGTATAGGGTTTTTCTGGGGATTACATAAAATTATGTTTATAAAGTAGTCAAAATAGTGTCGGGCACAGAACAGGCACATGGAGGTGGTGGAAGCTGTTTTTTATCCCAAGAATAGGAATTTTCACCAGTTTTTATCATTGTTTTCTCTCCAGCCCCTGAAATGTCTGGCACATAGTAGTTGGCAAATAAATAGATGTTCGATAAATACATAAACAGAAGACGGTATCAGTGCCCCACACACTGTGTTGTGTGAAAAGCACCTGGGGTGTGGCCACTCTCCACCCTGTGCTGGGACTCACCCGATTGGCTCCTTCCTGGTCAAGGTCAGGTTTCTGTTGGGTCTGGCCTGGTTGATGGGGATGGTGGAGCCCTGGAAAAAGCATGGTGGTGGTGGGGTGGGGGGGCGGTGGAGTTGTCAGTGGGAAGTACCAGCCCAATTTCTCTTCCCTTCACTTTGGGCAGCCAGCCTGCCCCTTGGGGCCCAGGGAAGAGCAAGGTTTTGTCTGTGTCCTGACACCCCCACTACCCAGAGGGGTAGGAGACTCAAACCTCCCCGATTATGTATAATGCTGTTCTACAACATCCAGAGTAATGTGCTGCCCTCAGACTTCCCTGCCGGGCCAGGCCTGCCCGTGTGAGCTCTCCTGCAGTGGGACGGAGCCTAGTCCCCACCTGGATCTTGTCACACCAGCCAGCAAAGTAGCGGAAGGTCTGAATGGACATGCCCACGTGGGTCTTCAGGGCCAGGGTGTAGACAGCGCCTGCATCCAGAGCCTCAATGGTGGCCAGCTCCTCCTGATGCTGCTCCATGAGGTCTGCCAACCTGGCCAAGGCATGGAGGAAGGAAGGAGATGGCCTCAGGCCTGGCACAACCTGGCCTGCTTTTTCAGGGCTGTTCTTCAAGGAGTCAGGAGCCCTGCCCTGCACACTCAGCTGTGCTGACCTCCGTTTCCTCATCTGTGAGATGGAACAGTAACATTTACTTCACTGGATGAGTGTGAAGATGATGTCCTCTGTCCTGCTCTCCGTTCCTCTCTCCCTTGCTTCCTCCCCAAAATATCAATGGATTGACTACTTTATAATAATCCTCACACTTGATTGTTCAGAGGAGGCTGCCTGCCTCCAAGGAGGCCACCATCCCAGAAGGCCACCCTCTGTCTCGGGCGGCCTCCACCAGGGGAAAGCCTATTTGGCTCCCAGCACCAGCTAATCCAGTGGAGGAAGTTCCCAAGGCTGGCATCTCCAGGGCTGGAGAGGGAGGGATGATGGGAGAGATGCAAGGGCAGGCATGTCTACACAGTCCTCCTGGAGTCTGAACACTCCAACATCCAGTTGTTCTCCCACGGTTCTGATGGGTTTGCTGCTGTGGGCAGCTTAGGAGTTAGAATGGTGCACCTTTCCTGATGTGAGGGTCGTAGGTATCCAGGGGGTAGGGTGGACAGGGAAAGGTGGAGACCACCAATCTAGAGCCTCCCTCAGTCTTGCACATTGGGAAGTACCAGCCCAGGATCAAAGCCTGCTGACCTGTTCCCACTCTGCTCTCTTCTGCCTACGGCCACTGGCAAGGCCCTAACACCCCCAGGCCTGGTCCAGTCCTCCTGCCTATGCCTCTAGTCCTCCCAATGGCTGCCCATAACACTCAGGATACAGCTCCAACCCTGTCCTGACACCTCCACCAGATCATCATGATCCCGCTCTGGCAGCTAGGTATGACTGGCTCCCCAGATTCCCAGGGAGGTTCTGTCTTATCTCTCTGGGGTTCTGGGGAGCTGACTAGTGACTTTCTCTAACTCTCCCCTCTGGATCTGTCTTCCCAGCTGCTCCCACAATTGCATCATGTCTTATTCCTATAACGTATTCCATATTCCGTAAAAACCATGGTAGTCCTACTTCCCTCATTGAATCAGGGGTGCTCTGCAGCCATTTCTCAGGGAAATCCCAGGGCAGCAATGGGCATGCCTCCTCCCTGGGGACTAGAAGGCTGCATGGGGCAGGAAGCAGGTCACCAGGAGTTCTCAGGCCTTGACATGTCTGTCCATCCAGGTGGAGTCTCCACTTACAGCGGTGCATGGCACCACCTCCTCACTATCTTTGTTGTCGGTGGGGTCATCACATGCGCTGCCAGATGGAAGGAGAGCATCTCCAGAGAAAGGCACTTTCTTCTGGGCTAGCACTGTCTACCACAGGGTCCCTATTCCAGGGCCAGCAGCTCACCGCCACCAGCCCAGGCATGCACGTTCATAGCTCTGATTGACCTTCAGAGGCTCTAGGTCATTAGCCAATGGCTTCCTAAAATGGATGGGTGCTCCAAGAAGCCTTAAAACTAAAGTGAAGGCATGCTGGGCATGCCCCGCCTACATAGCCCTCACCTGGCCCCAGCCCCACCATATCTATTCCATGTTGCAAGCCATGCAAGCCCCTCGCTCTGCTTCCCTGCTGCGGGGCTGCCTTGGCATGTCTGACCTCTGGAATAGAAACAAAAGGCATTCCAATGGCGTGGCCAGGGTGGGGCCTCTCCTACCAGATGACCAGCACTGACTACATCATCACCAGGCTCCGTGCCTGAGGGCTTCCCCGAACCCAGAGCATCAAAGCCAGGTTCCTGGAACCAGCTCACCAGGCTTTCGGATACCGCTAAGTTCGTCTGTCCAGCATCCCCCATTTCTGCTGGAAACATCACCCCACTTCCTTGGGGGTAACTGCTCCACTCCCACTCAGACCACCTGGTTCTAGGGGAGCAGCTCCTCTCTTCCAGGCCTCATTCCATCCTGTGGTCACAAGTCAGAGCAATCCCAAGTCCTTCTCTAAGACTTCTGATTGGAGCTAAGGAGGGAGGGCCAGTTACACCCTGACTTTAAAAAATAGGCGGGGGGTGCGGGGATGTGAGGATGAGCCCGTCCCTGCCCTTGTCGGCTTCTGTGCACACCAGCCCTGGGCTGGTCCAGGTGAGCACCCTGTCTGTCTGGGTCTGCCCAGAACCAGCTGTTAGCTTTGCCAGTTTGTGGTTCCCATTTGAAGCACTCCCTCACTTTTGCACCTCCTCATCTTTGCTCACACTGTCCCCTCTACTCTTTCCCCTGAGGTCACTTGTAAAATCCCTCTTGCCTCTCACGTCACTTCCTCTGAGTAGCCTTTTATGAGCCTCGGGCCTCGGGGCCCTGTCTGGAAACCCCAATTCTTCTTGACAGGACCTGAGCATCCATCCTCGCCCTGAGCTGAAGGTGGTGGGAGCTGACAGGTGGGTGTGTGGCTCTCACCTGTACAGGAGCCGGCCCCGGTCCCGGGCACTGATCTTCCCCCACAATCCATTCTCAAAGGCATCTTTTGCAGCAGCCACTGCCTTGTCAACATCGCTGACCTGGGCCAGGGACACCTGGCAGATAACCTGTGGTGGAGCAGAACTTCCCTGGGCTCAGTGGACACAGACACGCCTGCCTGCTCCCCCGCCACCTGGGTCACTCAGAGAAGAAATTCTACCAATGGAAGGGCACGGGGAGGGTGCAGCCAGAGTAAGATGAGGCCTGGGGAAGGTCTATTTGTGTTTCTACATACCAGGGACCTTCTCATAACCTTCTCACTGAGCCAACACAGGGCAACAGACTTGGGCTGCTGACTAAGGCTGAGCATTTTCAAACCGAGAGCATAGATCCATTCATTTATTGAGTCCCAGGCAAAAGGTTTATTTTTTATGTGGAATAGGCTAGACACTGGGGTGACTAGACCTGTCCCCTCTCTGCATTGCATGCCTTAAGGCAGTGGTCGGCAAACTCCTTAGTCAACAGAGCCAAATATCAACAGTACAATGATTGAAATTTCTTTTGAGAGCCAATTTTTTTAAACTTAAACTTCTTCTAACACCACTTCTTCAAAATAGACTCGCCCAGGCTGTGGTATTTTGTGGAAGAGCCACACTCAAGGGACCAAAGAGCCACATGTGGCTCGTGAGCCGCAGTTTTCTGATCACGGCCCTAAGGGTATCCATATGGTCCACAGCACAGGCCTGGGTGCAAGTGGAAGAGAGGGGCTGGAGGGCTAAGGCCAAGGCTTTCTTGCTGGTCACTACAGACAGCGCCTGCTGGGCAGCCCTGTCCACACAGCCTCCATCCTGACTCCCAAAACAGGCTTTGAGGTGCTAACAGCACTCCATGCCTTTGCCGAGGGCACTGTACCCTTTGTCTGTGTCCCCACACCTTGTCCATCTCTTTGTAAAGCACTTTCTTTAAACTTCTCTCCAATGATCCCCTATTTTCTGCAGGGACTGGAGCGATATTGTACTAGTAAGATGGGGCAGGATAGAAAACGTTCGGTAGATACTGGTAAGAGTAAGTGTTGTCCCAAGTATGTACGTGTCTGAGAATGTGTGTATATGGGTCATGATGTAAGAGGGCCATAGAATTCAAGGAAGGATTTCCAGACATTAGGGTACAAATATTCAAGAAGGTGGGGCCATGCTGGGATAACTGTTGAAGTGTGGAGGGGAGGGAATGGTTTGAAATTTATTCCAGTTTCTGGAGCAGGCCCTTTAGAGTCCTGCCCCAACCCCCCACCAACCCTTCCACACCACACCTCCCTCTATGTCATTCCTGTAGAAAGGACTGGCGATGGACTGCAGCCCTTTTGTGTCCAAGCAGAGGTCCCCTGGGCCAGGACCGCCCTCCACCCCAGTGTCAGATAGGGGAGTAGATGGGCAAGCAGACCATGGATGGGGGAGCAGTGGGAGGGAGGAAAAAGAAGGTGCTGGGCCTGCACTCACACTTCCATCTGTCGGGTTGATGGTCTCATAGGTCTTGGCACCCTCAGCATCCATAAATGTGCCCCCAATGAAGAGCTGGTGGGGCATTCGGAGGGTCAGCTTGTTCACTACCTTTTCCACCTGGAAAGAAAGGTTTCACAGGCTTTAGCTGTAGTGTGGATTCTTCACAAATGGGCATCATTGGCTGGCACAAACCCACCTGGAGACACGGGAAACACAGATGGATAGACAACCATTGGCACACATGTGTGTGTGTGCGCACGCACACACACACACAAGCACACACACAAAGGGTCTATTATGTGAGAAGTCTGAGGTTCTGAGTGGTAAGAAGAAATGAATAGAATGGACTGAGGCCAGACTGCCTGGGTTGAAGTCCTAGCCCTGATACTTACCTACTGTGTGACCTCAGGCTGTTTGCTTGGCCTTCACACGTAGGAAGTAGGTGGACAGGCCCTTGTAAGCCACCAGACATGACACCAGACCCACCACTCACTTACCTACATATCTGCAATTCCATGCTGAATGCAGAAGCGTCTGGGAAACCTGTTCATCAGTCATTTGTTCACAAAGCTATAGCCAACCTGAGGTCCATCCTGACCACCCATGTTTTCTTCATCAGCTTTTGTTTCAAACTACCAGCCTAACAAACTACCCCATAGCTAATTGCTGTGGGAGTTTGTACCAAGATAACCGAGAGATCATTTTTAAGTGTGTCTTTAAGAAATACCCTAGCTGGGTGGCTCAGTTGCTTGGAGCATTGTCCTGTACACCAAAACGGTTGTGGATTTGATCCCTGGTCTGGGCACACATGGAAGGCAACTGATCGATATATCTCTCTTTCTCCCTTCCTCTCTAAAAAAAATCAATAAACATATCCTTGGGTGAGGATTAAAGGATAAATAAATAGTTTCTCTAAGAAACAGACTTGCAATTACTTCATCACTCTTCCATAACACAAGTTAAATGTATAGCAACATTTGTTTCCTTATTGGGAAAACACTCCCAATTCCTTTCTCTCTTGCTTTCTTTTTTTTCCTGGCATTTCAAAAAAAAATAATTTAATGCAGAGAATTGGTAACACAGGTGATGGAAGAGCTGAGAAGCCATGAATCAACCCAGACATCAGTAACAGCAGGAAGCCACTGCCCTCACTAAATTACAGAGACAAATGGAGGAGAAGGTCGTACCGGAAGCAGGGGCTAGGGCCACCCAGGGGCACCAGAGTTGAGGCAGGTAATCTAGGAGGGGCTGTGGGCACAGTAGAGATGCAGCTGGAAAAACCAACAAAGGAGAAAGAGGGAGAGAAATTCTCGGTAAAGGCCTCTTCCTATTATTCTAGTCTCGTGTCTTGGGACTCAGAACTTAGCCTACATACTGAGCCTTAGACAGCAATTTCTTCTGTTGAGTTTTCCCTACTGCCCTGGCATCCTCAGGTCCTCCGGAGCTGCCAGGGAAAGCTTGGGACACTGAAAGGTGGGCACTTGGGGGTCCTGCCTTTCTGTACATCCGTGTGTTCTTTTGGATCCATAGTAGTAGATGCCTGAGGGGTCTCTAGGGTCATGCCCACATGGGGAAGCCCAGAACTCACGTAGTCAATGATGCACTCGCTCTCTTTGTCATCCCCTCGCAGCTTTCTCACTAACAGCTGGATGAAGTCCTTGAAGGTGGTTGCCATGTAAACGTCTTCATTTTCCAATTCCACACCATCACACAGCTCTTTCACTTCCTCCACCAGCCTGAGGGACAGGGGATTTTAAAAGTGGGAGCATGGGGAGAGACGTGGCAGACCTGCGTTATTCTAGCAGCAGCGGTGGTGGTGCCAAAGACATTTATCCAGAACAGACCCTCATCTCAGCAGCCACAGCATGAGTGTTAGCCTAGAATTGGGGTTAAGATCCCAGTCCATGCACTCAGAAGGCCCTGGTTTCAAGTTCTGGCTCCACCACTTACTAATTTATGACCTTGGTCAAGTGACAAACTCTTCTGAGTCTGAGTTTCTTCACCTGTAATATGGGAATAATAAAAGCTCTGCTACCATTCTGTGATGAGTAAATGGGATAATCCAACTATTAATAATAATCTTCAAAAGATACTGTTAAAGATTGAAAAACAAGCCATAGATTGAGAGAAAGTATTTCCAAATCATATATCTGATAAAGGGCTTTTATTCAGGATATTTTACAAATTCTCAAAACTCAACACTAAGAAAAAAACAGCCTAAGTAAAAGTGGTCAGAAGATTGATCAGATGTTTCACTAAAGAAGAAATATGGATGACATATGAAAAGATCCTCAATATCATTAGGAAAGCGCAAATTAAAACCACAAGATATGGCTGCATACTCATTAGAATATCTAAAATTATAAAGTCTGACCTTACCAACTGAATTCTCATACACTGCTGGTAAGATTGTAAAATGGTACTTTGGAAACCACTCTGTAAAGCAGTTGCTTAAAATTCAAACATATACTTTCATTTCACTTGTAGGTATCTATCCAAGATAAATAAAAGCCTACGTAAAGACTAAAGATGATAGAGCGGGGAACTCCAAAAATTCATCCTCCACCTACGTAACTACTGAAATGGTAGAACTGTCTGAATCGGATGTTTTGGAACTCTGGAGTCAAGTGAACATTTGCAGTATCCAGGGGAGACAGCATGAGGAGGAGGGTGGTAAATGTTGGCAAATTACAGCATGCCTCCCCCTGGCCAGTGATTGGTTCATGACTCCACCAGAGACAGTAAATTCAAGTCAAGGACTTATGTGAAAACTGCTGGAGGAGCAATCCCCTTTTCAGTGGGGAAGTTGGAAAGGCAAGAAATGAGACCAAAGCTACTGTGCAGCCATCTTGTCACTATGAAGAAAATTCCTGCCCCAAAATGAAGCAACAGATGGTGACAAGTTCATGACATAATTTGACTCTTTGGAGTAGTCAACTATGCCTAAAGAAAGCTACTGTAGACTTTTGAACTTTCTTTTCTTTTTTTTCTTTTTTTTTTTTTTTTTTTTTTTGCTTTTTTGCTTAAACCAAACTGAATAAATTAATTACTACTGTTATAAGCAAAGATGTTTCAGTTTATTCCACATCCTTCTCCCCCTTTTTTATTTTTAAATATGCTTTTATTGATTTTAGGGAACAAGCCCACAACTTGGGCATGTGCCCTGACTGGGAATCAAATTGGTGAACTCTTGGTGCATGAGCTGATGCTCAATCACTGAGCCACACTGGCCGGGCTCTTTTTCTTTTTAATCCTGAACCTCCTTTTTATACACTGTTAAATGGAAGGCAGGACAATTCATAGGAAGTTGAAGGATAGGTAAACTAATCTATGGTGAAAGATTGTCTATGGGCCATGGGGCTACTGACTGGAAAGGAGGAGGGAACCTCCTGGGGTGAGCTGGTATCTATCTTGATCAAGATACAACTTACGTTGTATATGAAAGATATCACATCATCTATAGGTTATATATTATATAGCTTGTGTGGGTTACACAAGTTAAACCAAAGCCTACCAAACTACTGTCTTAAGATCTGTGCATTTCACTGTATATAAACTTATACCTCAATTTTTAAAATATTGAGATCATGATTCCTTTACCCGCAACATACATCTGATGGGAACACTTGTGAGGTTAGATTCATTTGCTCAGGCCCAACCTGCCTGTCCTCCCCGACCCCCACCTTCTGCACACATTGGCTTCCACTGGGGGTATTGAAGCTTGTGGCAGTTTTAAAACAGTCATACATTAGCTCCGTGGTCGGCAAACTGCGGCTCACAAGCCACATGCAGCTCTTTGGCCCCTTGAGTGTGGCTCTTCCACAAAATACCATGGCCTGGGCGAGTCTATTTTGAAGAAGTGGCATCAGAAGAAGTTTAAAAAATTTGGCTCTCAAAAGAAATTTCAATCGCTGTACTGTTGATATTTGGCTCTGTTGACTAACGAGTTTGCCGACCACTGCATTAGCTGATTCTCTTCCCATTGAAGGGGTAGGTCTCAGACCCCTGCCCCTGCCCCTGAGTCTGAATAGGCTTGTGACTGCTGAGACCAATCAAGTCAGGAGCAGTGACTCGATGGGGAGACTTTCCAGGCTGGGTGACGAAAGGTGCTACCACACCTGCATTGTTTGCTGGCACTCTCGCTCTCAGCACCATGAAAAGTCCAAGTCCCCAAGCCACCACATGCAGGTGCCAGCAAAACAGCTGCCAGCCTTCCTGGCCCAGGTGCCAGGCATGGTGGTGAGAAGCCAGCTAGCAGTAGTACATCCCTACTCAGCTGTCCTAGCTCGTGCCAGTCCACTGCCCTGTAGCCATTCAGGGTGGCCTGCCAGGCCTGCACTCACGGGCCCTTTCTGGATCACTGACCTGCATAATCATGAATATAACAAATGGTGGTGGTTTCCCACCATTGCATTTTGGGCTGATGAGTGGCACAGACTCAGACAACTGGGATGGGACCCCCCGCCCCCACTCCTGGCCTTACCTCACCACATCCACTGATGCGGCCCCCGACTTGAAGAAATCGGTGGAGTCTTCTACCTCCAGGACATTGGGGAGAATCCGTTTCCAGGCACTCTGAAGAAAAGGCGTGGTGAGAAACAGGGTAGCTGGGAGCAGGTGTCAGCTGGGTGACAGCAGCCCCCGATGTATGCACGGTATCAGGCTTGGCTCTCTGTCCACTCCAAGGTGCAGCTGCTTCAAGGAGCCTGAAGGCCCTGGCCTGACCACCCCTGAAGTGTTTAGAACTACTATTCCTGAAGTGTTTAGAACTCTACATGCGTATACACTCTAGAAGTACCTGATATTTTTTATGACTGGTAGGCTCTTTGCCAACATTTTTATAGAGCCTAATAGATGCTACTAAATTGACCTTTTTCATACGCATTCTCTCCTCCAACCACTCACAACAGCCACGGAGGTGGGGTTTATTCTCTCCATTTCACAGACGGACTCAGCTGTAGCAGCTTTTGACTCAGGTCCAACTCTATAAACACATAATCTCATGCCACTCGGAATGCCACCCAATTGTAAGCTCCAGAGGGCCAGTTTGTCCAGCTGGCCCTCTAACCCCAGAGTGGACATAGGGCTGGGGCAAGCGCAATTGCTCCAAGAATATTTTTTGAATGAATATGCTTTGCTTTTCTTTTTTTTAAATGGACATTCAAATGTTCAGCTTTCGAATAAAGAAGTTCTTGGTGTTCTCCTGTCTCTCCCTTGATAAATCCCGCTGTCTGTACTTGTCAGCAACATCCACACCCACCCATGTGGCTGCTGACATCTATCTATACTAATAAAAGAGTAAGATGCAAATTGACCATACCTTCGTGATGCCCACCAGCCAATCAGGAGTGAGTATGCAAATTAACCCAACAAAGGTTGAGGATTAATTTGCATATGCAGGTGCTGAGCGGCCGGGGGCATTACGCACCGCCCCAGCCACTCCAGGCCTCTGGGCAGCATGGGAAGGCAGAAAGGTGGCTCCGGGCCAGAGCGAAAAGGCGGCTCCAGGCTGGAGCGAAGGTGGTGCCGGCAGCCAGGGGAAGGAAGGCCCGTTCTTGCACAAATCTTCCTGCATCGGGCCTCTAGTAAACACATAATCCCACCGCTCTGAATGCCACTCAATTGTAAGCTCCAGAGGGCCCGTTTGTCCAGCTAGCCCTCTAACCCCAGGGCAGACCTGGGGCTTGGCACCTGACTCAGCTATTCCAGGGGCTTCTGTTTCATTTGTCCATTGTTGACAATGAATCCCTAGAAGAGTCATAGACAACTGACCAAATCTCAGGCTTCCAGAGGTAGAGGAAAAAGGGGCAAGAGGACATAGAAAACCCCAAGACATGATAGAACCAACACTGTGCCTAGGGCCAGCACATCCACAGAGAGTGCAGAGAGCCTGACTCCCGGGAGTGTGGGTCACAAAACACATGCGCAGTGCAGGACCTGCCCAACCAGACAGTAGCCCTGAAGTGGTCTCACCCGCACAGCCTCCATGGTGACCAGTTCTGCCTCCGTCAGCTCGAGGGCGCTGCTGTCTTCTCCCCTGAAGAAGTGCGAGGCTGGGATCATCTTGCCATCCTCCAGCTGGATGTTCTTCACCAGCAGCTGCACAAGAAAGGATTGTACAGGGCCTGTGGTTGCCCTGATGCAGGGAAGAGAGCAAGTCTGCAGAGAGCGCTGTGCTTCCTCTCCAGCCCTCACCGCAAGAAAGGCAGAGGGAGTCTCAGTTGCATGAGGAGGCATTAAGAGTGGGGAGGCTGCTGTGTAAGGACACAGAGGAAACTGAAGCTCATGCTCAGCTCTCCCTGTCACCCACCCCACCATGCTCTCGTTCTCTTATGTGTAATGGCTTTATTATTTCTATAAAACCGATGCCTGTGCATTAAACAAGATAATTCCAGCACTACTTTGAAAACCAATTGAGAAAAAAATTCATCACCAAAATCCCCAGCTCCCCAAGCCCCATGAGAACATCTGGTGAAGGTCATATATGCCCCTCTGGGGGACAGAGGGTATATTGAGGTAGGAAGAGGAGCAGATGTACTGTTGGGTAGAGAAGGACATCTCTGTTTGATAAGAAGTCTATAAGAATGGCATGTACCACACATGCCCTAATAGATCTGGTGCCAAGTCCCATGTCTGACCCCTAGCTTGCTGCCTTTTGAATATGTTCTGGAGCTTTCTGTGAGCTAAAGCCCAGCCATGCCCAGCTGGAAAGTCCCAAGAGATGGTTCAACCAAGGGTTTCCACCAAGGGTCCCCTTTGCTCTGCTGTACCTGTGGATATCTCAGAGGATGGAGCTGGTACCCTTCCCCCATAGAGGGCCCTGCTACAAGCGTGGGCAGTTAGTGGCCTACTTCTGTACCTGTGTCCTCCTCTATGTTGGCAGATAAGCATGGCCCTGCACAGAGAGGCCAGGGGCTATGTATCTTTGACCCCAACCCTAGCTCGGGGATGCAGAAATCGAGAACTGAGTAATGTGAGGATGCCGGGACATGATCAGCGGATCACACTGCAGAGCCTGTCCTCATTAAGGCTGGACTGCTCCAGAACCCTCTGTCCTAGCCTGCTCCCCGAATGGTCCAGAAATCATGTGCACGAGATTTCCCACCTCAGGAACCGCTTCTAGGGAATGTGATCCAAGACAGATCTGGTCTTCCAACCACATTTATCAGTCATGATAAATTGGCCTGTACACACACACCAATGCAGCCAAACGTCAGCATCCAGGGTTTGTTGAAATTCCCTAACGTGTTCACAGACCCTTGCCTGTCCTCTTTCTTCCCTTCCCCTGGTATCTTAAGGTCCTGATCTGCTCAGCAATGCATGGAGTGAGCACTAATAGAGAACCTTGGCCAACTGGTGGGCCTCAGAGCCAGAATTTTAGGTTTGAATCCCAGTTCTGCCATAAACTAGGTTTTTTTTAAAAAAATCTCTGTGCTTCAGTTTCCTCCTCTGTAAAATAGGTATAATATTAATACATATCTCATATGGTTGTTGGGAGAATTAAATTGTTTTAAAGCTGTGCCCACCACACAGAAAGTGCTCCATAATATGAGCTGTTTCTAAGCTGCAGAGTCTGCTAATACAAATTGGAGCATGCTATGTGCCTGGCATGACTCCAGGGCTCTTCAAAGAGAAGGAAACTGAGGCAGGGTGCTTTAATGACCACGCCAGTGGTGCTTGGACACTCTGCAGGACTAATATGAGGCCCCAAGTTCAGGACTCCCTGCAGAGGGCTTCCCCCTGATTCTCACAGGACACCCAGCTCTGGGTGGGGCACCTGGTCCAAAAGAGCAAAAGGCCAGCCTTCCTGGAACAGGGAAGTGGGCAGACCCAGTGGTCAGGGGCACACATGGACTCCTAGATCCTGCCATCTTATTTTCTCCAGAGCAGCCTGGGGTCTACTGAAGGGCCAGAACCCCTGGGCAGAAGTCGGTGTGGCCTTGAAGTCTCAAGGGACGTGTGACCCACAGCAGCACTGTTACCATTCTGTCATCATTCCCGAAGAGGATCAGTCCCGCTTTGGTGACCAACCCCGGCCGGTGGGCTCCCGGGATGGGCAAAGCTTCTCCCTCAGGCACCAGGCCTGCAGTGTTCAGCGTGGAGTTGAAAAACGTCAGCTTCTGTTTGGAAACAGGACAGGAAAACCAGAAGGTAGTGAATAAGAAGAGGACCCCACTGCTGGCAGCCCAGGCAGGGCTGAGCAGGGCTAGGGAGATGAAGGGGGGGCGGGGGACAGGGCTCTGCAGGCCTGGGACTCTGCCTCAAGGGGCACAAGCAAGGCCTCGGCGGCCTCTGGAGCCCTTAAGCCCGGTGTGCCCCTAAGACCTTTGGTATTGGCCCCAGCCTCAGATCTCAGGTAGACAGACATTGGCAGGACATCTGCTCAAGACACCACGGTGAGGACACCAGCCCTGGGGGTGCCACCAAGCACTGGTCACTTTGAAAGAGGTCCTGTGGTGGTGAGGGCAAAAGGGGGACTCCCGGATACAGTCTGGGTGGTTGGTCAATGATCAGGGGTTAGGACAGTCTGGGACTTTGTGGAGGACAGGACTGCCCTCCGTGGGATGCAAAGTCCCTGTTTATGGTCTTGCCAGACCCTGACCCCTCAAGAGAGCCTGTAAGCACCATCTCACTTGCCCCCTGCCCAGCCCCTGGCCTAAGCATGCTGCCCCTCCCCCTAGGAGGTGGGACTGGGGTCTATGAGCCCAGGGGTGAGAGTCAAAATATTTTACAACCAACACAGCTCAACGACAGATTTGCTGTAGGGCCTGGAGGCCTTGTTCCTTTAGCCACTGGATGGCAGGTGGTCCCATGGTCCTGGGGGAGGGGCTGAGGTGGCTGGGGGCACTCGGGTGGGGTTGGAGTTCAGGGTAGTGGCTGTTTGCCAACCAGTTTGCAGTCAGTGGGGCACACCAGTGCATCTAGCTCAATCTCAGTCACGCATGAACACACCTGCCCACAAGCCTCTGTCCAGGCGCCGGGCACCTTGTCGTTCCCACGGATCCAGTTATGAATGGCCTCTGCTGGCTGCTCCCAGTTGATCTGTGGGGCAGGACGCGGCTGCTTAGCAGGTCTCTCTCCACTTGCGGACCATCTGGGCAACACCTATGCCCCCCCTCCAGCCTGTGGGCCCTTGGCAGTAGGTGAAGCCCGGGGGAGAAAGCGGGGGGTCCGGCTTCTTCTCAGACACTAGTCTGAGTTCCTGAGCGGGGTGGGCGTCTCCCTGGTACCCATGCTTCGGGTGCTCTCTGACCCTCAGACTTTGGCAGGTTGCGTAAACATAAACTAATGGTGTGGGGAGATACTGTTCCATGGTTAAGATGGCCAAGGCCTTACACAGAGTCCCCGGCACAAAGTGCAGGTCCATCCCATAGTGCCCTGCCGCCCACAGCTCCTCCTGGCCTACAGGACTCACACAGATCCCCATGTAGCACCCCAGAAGCCCTGAACAGAGGAGCAGAGATACGGCCCGCAGACTCCACTACTGTGACAGCTTTGAGGAACTGAATTATCTCTCGTCCTCATCTTAGAGACTGCCAGCACTACAGCTGATTTTACACACACACACACACACACACACATACACACACACACACATACACACACATACACACACACACACACACACATACACACACACACATACGCGCGCACACACACACACACACACACACACACACACACACACACACTTCTCTCTGGGGACCCTGCCTGCCCATTCTTCCTAAAGAGAAACAGAGAAAAACCCAGAAAGGACCCAGACCCCTGCCTGTCTGGGTGCGCATGCCTTCCCCGTCCACAGCTTAGCTCCCGCTTCCCCTGCCTGGGCAGCCCTCTCTTCTGGCCTGAAACAATTACAATCTGGCTGCCCAGCCAGAACCCCCGCTTCCCCAGGATACCCTCCTCACCCCAGTCTGAGCATAGCCTGGCTGCAGGGTGGGCAGAGTCCTGGCACTCACCTTGGCTGTTTCCTTCTTCTGAATGCCCTCGTAGGTGGCTCCTTCCTCAGGCTGAGGGACTCTGGGGGCTCTGCCCTCGGCAATCAGTCTCACAGCCTGCACCTGGGGAGACCCGATCGGTCAACATTCCCAGGACTAGGACCTTCCCCTCCCTGGGTTCACACTGGGACTGGACCCTGCCCCACACTAATCACACGTGCCTGGCACACCACAGAAGCCAAGAAATATCTCCTGTATGAAGAGATGGAGCTCGTTTGAATCCAATTCCAATCTGTACAATGGGCACTAAACCCCACCATCTCCACTACACAAGGTTTTGGAAGATTACATAGAACACACACACACATTTCCATGTTTTTATCTAAAACCTTCCCTGTCTGGTAAGGAGAATGGGTGGTGAGCCTCGCGATGGTTTTGGAGGTCTGAGATTAAGCAGGAAGTAGTTTCTCTGTTCAAGAGAAGAGCAAGATTGTGGGAGAAGGAATCAGGGTAGGGGGAAGGGTAGCCAAGAAGCCTGAGCTCATTGTGAGGAAGGGGCTGTGGGAGAGCCCCAGACACAGAGAGACTGAGAAGTGATGGGAATGTCGGAAATGTCTAAAGCAGGACTGCCCAGCGGAATGCTCTGTGGCAACGCACACGTTCTACGCCTGTCCTGTCTAATACAGGGTCATTGTCCGAGCGGCGTTCCTAAGCACTTGACATGTAGCTAGTGAGACTGAGGAACTCAATTTTTAATTAGAATTCATTTAAGTTAATTTAATAGCCGCATGTGACCAGTGGCTGTCCTATTGGACAGCGCAGCCTTAAAGGATATTTTTAATTGTTTCCTGGGAGATGTGCAAGTAACCCCTTTCTCTGTCTCTCATACAAAATCTTCAGCAAGTTTACTTTGCATGGGAGAGAATACCAAGAGGCATCTAGTTCTACACACCTGAAAAGTAAAAGGTGGCCGCACACCAGACTGCTGACATCTGGGCAGCAGTGAGCACTTTCACAGCATTGTTATGCTCATTGCTACTTCCAAACAGCAAATGCTGTCCTCTTGGAGACTCCTCCTGTCTGACCCCTGCCTGCCACTGGAATCTGTGAGAAGCAGGAATGCTGGCCACCACTGGCTGGCCTTCTCCCGCTGGACCACCAGCAGGCCCGCACACACACCAACCCCTTTGGAGTCAGGTCCCACAGGGTCTGCCTGCCGAGCCAAGCATAAGTGTCTCTGATATCAGTCATTCTTGTCTTTCCTCGGGTAACACTGAGTTTTCTTGTAGAAAAAACTCAGTCCACAAGACTACAACTGGACCAGCCTTCCTTCCCCCACAGGCCACAGCAGGAAGCATGTGACTGAGGCTAGCCAATCAGAGTACCCCATCGTCCTGGTCAGTGATTGGCTCAGGGTGATCACATGCCCCCCAAATCAGCCAATCAGTCTTCTCTGATTTTTCATTCATGATTTCTAGGAGAGAAAGGATTTCTCTTTCCCTGGAGCCCAGAGGTATAAGCCTTGAGGTACCAGTGACTTTTTTTCCTCCCACTTGAGGGCAACCTAAGAATGAAGGTAACCAAACAGAAAAGTAGATTTAGGTGAAGAAAAAGAGAGAAATAGAATCTTAGTGACATGGCTTAAGCCTCTGGATTCAGCCATGCTTGACACCATCTCTGCCTTTAGTCTTCTCTATTTAATGAGCCCCAAAGGTCCCCGTTTTGGCTAAAGCTTTTTGAGTTTGGTTCTTCCAGTTGTAAGCAAGAGTCCTGCCTAATACAGGATATTAAATGTCCTAATCAAGCCTCTTTGAAACTGTGAAATGAAAGCTTTCTCCCTCCAGAACCCTTGAATTGGGGGTACAAATTCCCAGGGCAGGCTGGGCCTAGAAAGGGTGTCTGGGACAAACAGGCACACGTGTCAAGGCCAGCTCCCAGCTCTTACCATCCCTTTGATGCCTTCAGGGAAGAGGAAGCGGTTATACAGAGTGCTCACGGTGTCGTCCGGGAGGATCTCACACTCCCTCTGGAGCAGAAGGTCCCCAGTGTCCAGGCCATCATCTGCCCAGAAGATGGTAAACCCCCCTTTTTTATCTCCATGAATGAGGGTCCTAGGGAACAGAAGAATGAAACCCTGAGTCTAGCAGCAAGGACCACAGAGAGGGACGACTTGGGGGCAGCCTGTATGGACCCTGCCATCCTCCAGCACACCTCTTGACCCCCTCGACCCCTGGGAGGATCCATGCCTATTCTGGTGAGAGTGGGAGGGAGAAATAAAATGCTATTTATTGACATCAACCAGGCATTGTGGTAAAAGCTCGATATGCTTCATGTAACTTAATCTTTCCCAATGATGTAACAGGCATTGTACGCCCCCTTCACAGACAAGGAAACAGATCCAGAGAAGTGAAGAGATGTGGCTGTAGAATTCCAACCAGATCAGTCTGACTGCAAACCCCCTCTCTTTTCCCAGCTTGACTACTCATCTAAACTACCCCACCTACCAGACACATCACCCATTTATTGTCTTCTTAGTACTTCTCATCACCCATCTTCAGCTCTTTCTAAGTGGGGTGCTACTGCGAGGATGGCAGTGGGTAGAGGTTAGAGCAGACCTCTGGACACATCACCTGGTTGGTGGCCCTGGTAGCCTACTGGGTGAGGCCCCTTGACACTGTTGCTGAGATCCTGAGGCAAGATGGGAACATGCCTGCCCCCTTTGAAGCTCACTGTAGGAGTGCAGAGTACTCAGCGAGGCTTAGCCCCAGTTCTCCTGAGTGCTCTTGCTGACTGATAACACTTAAACCAATCCGGTGTGTGGATGCCACCTGGCAGCACAGCTAGGCACCTGCATGGCACCTGTTCTGGGCTAAGGGTGGATGGCAATTCAGGCAGAGGGGGCTGTTGTTGCCACCTTACCAGTTGATGGCCGAGGCCCCTCGATGCCGGGGGAGCAGACTCGGGTGGTAGATGATGGAGCCATGGCGGGGCGCATTGATGACCTCCATGGGGATGAACTGGCTGCAGAAGGGCAGGACGTTGAGCTCAGCACCCAGAGCCTGGTATTTTGCCACCACGTCAGGCAGAGCCTGTCCTTTCTCCCTCCAGCGGGGGAACTTAAACACTGGCACTCCATCCTTCTCGGCCTCCAGGCCTGTGGGACAGGGAATGGGAAACCAGCCCCTTTTGGCATCCACCCACACGTGGCCACCTCTGCCTTCCCAGCAAAGTAACTCCTGCCTCTTCTCTCTAGGCCTGTCCCTTTCAGCCTTCCCCACTGCCCAGCCCGGCTCCACCCCACAGCACAGAGGGGGCAGCACTAGCCAAGGGTGAGGTTTCAGGGGCTGCTCTATCTGGTCTGACTTCTGCTGACAACCGGGAGATGACATCTGAGCTCCTCCCTCTCCCAGACGCCTGCCTGACCCCCAACGGCTGGCCTTCTGCCCTCATACCACTCCCCAAGGCCTCACACCATGCCCATCACCAAGTTACTATTTCTCTACCCTGCTCTCTGGGGAGGGGTCTGGGACCTGCAAACCACAAAAGCACTGGCCATATAGGTGCAGGAGGGACACTGACAGGCTGGAGAGGGAAGGAGAGGAGGGGGGAAGAGAGGGGGAGAGGAGGGCTCCTTCCTCTAAGTGAGCATTACCCAAGCCTCACTTCCTCACCCAGAGAAGCAGCTGAGTCCTTTGCAGTCTTCCCAGTATCTGCATAACTAGCCTCAGTGCACACAACCCCCTCTTGCTGGTGTCGGCACTCCAAGGTCCAGGTCCCAGCCCTCATGCCCCTCTTCCCACCCTGTTACCAGCCCCCATGTCAAGCACACCCTCCTCATGGGGCTGAATTACAGCTCCCCCAATTCCAAGTGTTAGAAGTCACAATTTCATCCCTCGACTTTCCCTAGCCTTAGAGGTGGCAGCTGCCTCCTGCAGTCACTATACTGGTACCTTCAAGTTCTCTTTTGCCCGCCCCTCTTTAGCACCCATCGGACACTTGCTTGTACTTGATTCTCTGTTAGCGCTCCTGATGTCTGGCCCCTGACTGGACCTGACCCACCTTCTAGCCCCTCCGTCTCTGTGCCCTGGCATCCAGAGGTGTTGAAGGAGGGTGGGGTCAGTGTGAACAGAATGGACTGTGCTTGCAAAAGCTGTTCCCACTGTGACCAAGAGAATACTTGTGCGTGGCATCTGAGGTAAGGTCAAGTAGCAGCTCCAGTCTGGGTCCAGGCTCAGGAGCTGGTGTCAATGGTCACTTGGTGGCTGGGGCTGGGCTCAGGCTATGTCATGGGTCATCTCTAAGAACAGGGCCTGCACTGCTTTCTGGGGAGACTCAACTCTTCCTTATGAACCAAGCCTTGTGTCTGGTCAGCCCCACAGGCCCCTTTCCTAAGCCTGCCCACCTATTCCATGTCTGTCAGGCCTGAAAGGATCCATGAGTGTCCCTGGAGAGTCTGTGAATCTGAGCTGAGGGCCCTGCATCTTGCTGGGCTGCTGAGGCCCCCAGCTCGGCCCCTGATTCTCAAATTGCTTCTCCTAGAGCCACAGCCATCAGCATCACCGGAGAACTGGTTAGAAATGCAAATTCTCAGCCCCCATTCCAACCCCAGTGAACAGAAACTGCCAGGGTGGGGCTTAGCACTCTGTGAGTCAGCCCTGCTCAGTGGCAGGGACACAGTGACTCCTGCCTGGCATCCCTTTCAGGGCCTGGGGACTTGGGTCAGAGAAACATGGAGTAACCAGACAGCAGGGCTGGGAGCAGGAGTGTTCCCGTGGCTCTTCTCCAGGATGGAAGCCCCACCTCACAACCAGGTAGGGAGGAGGTCTCCAGGGACACCCGTGGCCCCACCACAAGATCCTGTGGGCTTCTGCTCCCATCCACTGCTGCCTGCCTTCTTGGACACCCCCATTCCCTGCTCCTAGACCACCCACTCACCCAGGGGGTCCGCCTTCCCATTCTTGTCTGGGACAGTGAACACGCCTACGACCTCATAGCCTTCCTTCCTCAGGTGGCAATACACTTCCTGGCCAAACAGGCTCTGCCCAATCACTGCGATCTTCATGGCAGCAGGGGTGGGTGGAGAGGACCTGGGGAAGGAATAAGGTTGCAGCATTAGAAAGGGCTCACTGGCCTCCAGCAAGCAGACCCTGGTCCAAGTGTGGCAGCTGCACAGCGCCTCACATGCACCCCCTTCCCCAACCTCTCAGCCTCCTTTCTGGGGCGTCCTAGTGGCGGGCCACTGCAGGGAGACCAGAGGGAAAGGTTCCCCAAGGGAAGGGATCAGATTTTAGATTTTACAGTGGGAGAGATGTACAGAGATTGTAGAATTAGGGATTCCTACTCAAACCCCTCCAAATTGGCATGGAACATTGGGTGTCACGTTGCCTGAGGTATATTTGAACGTATTTCAGTAACTAACCAGTCTGTGATCTTGGTCAAGTCACAGCAAGCCTCAGTTTCCTCACTTGTTAGTGAGAAGGATGTCACGTGCCTCAAATGACTTTCAGCCTATAAATGAGCCAGGAAGCAGCAAGGGGGCCTGGGCCTGAGGGCTTGATTACCTTAACCTCACAGAAAAGCACAATTGCTGGACAGGCCCTGAGACTGAAGGTGGAGGTGGAAAGTGGGAGGGGGTGCCACTGGCCAAGAAGAAGGAAGATACATGGAATAACACATACCTAGATCATGCAAATGTCTCCAACGTTTGCTCACTCATTCACCGCGCTCATGTCTGTAAAACCTATTATTCTCCTGGTACATTTCTTTACATTGTCCATTCACAAATCGTACATACTTTACAGAAAATTTATGAAAGTAACAAGCCTCATACATACAGAAAAATGCACAAAACATTGGTATGTAGCTCAACGAATCCTCAACAAGCTGAACATACCCTTATAATCAGCACTAAGAAAAGGAATTACTTCAGAAGCCCCCTGTGAGCCCCTTCCAGACACTACACCCCACGTTTAACAATATCAAATACTTTTGCCTGTTTTAAAAAATATATGTTTTCCTTTATATAAATGGAATCGTACATTGTAATGTTCTGTGGATTTATCCCCCCTTAACATTACTCATGTTGTTGTACTGTGCTCATTCTGATTGCTGTATAGTATTTCATCGTGTGAATGTAAACACGGGCATTTATTTATCTACTCTGCTGTTGACTGGCATTTGGGCAGTTTTCCAGTTTGAAGCTATTACCAATAGGAATGCTATAAAGATTCTGCCACATGGTTCTTACTGCACATTTCTGTGGGATATGTACCTAGGAGTGGAATTCCTGGCTCACAGATATGAAAATATCTGGCCGTGGCATATTCTGCCAGTTTTCCGAAGTGGTTGTACCGATTTCCACTTCCATGTGCTCTGCATTGCAGCCTTGTGCCTTGTCATCTCAGCTATTTTGCTAACATGAAATACCGCTGCAGAAGACACTGTTAAGAGAATAAAAAGAAGCCATAGAGAAAAACCATTTGCAAAAACATATCTAATAAAGGTCTGGTATTCAAAATATACAAAGAACCCATAAAACTCAACATAAAAAAAAACAAACTACCCAATTTAAAGATGAAGGAAAGACCTGAATAGACATTTCACACACACACACACAAAAAAAAGATATACAGATGGTAAAAAAGTATATGAAGAGATGCTCAACATCATATGTTATTAGGGGTCACAAGTTAAAACAATAATGAAATGCCACTATACATCTACTAAAATGACAAAAATCCAAATCATTGATCAATACCAAGTGCTGATGAGGATGTGGAGCAATGGTGGAAATACAAAATGATACAGCCACTTTGGAAGCTAATTTGGCAATTTATTACAAAACTAAACGTACTCTTTTCATACAATCCAGCAATCACACTCCTTGGTATTTACTTAAATGAGTTGAAATTTTATGTCTACACAAAAACCTGCATGTGGGAATTTATGGTAGCTTTAGTGTATAATTAATAAAACTTGGAAGCAACCAAGATGTCCTTCAGTAGGTGAATGGATAATAAACTGTGGTACATCCAGACAATGGAATATTGTTCAGCACTAAAAAAAGCTGATCTATCAAGTCATGAAGGGACATAGAGAAACTTTAAATGCATATTATTCAGTGAAAAAAAAAAAGCCAATATTAAAAGGCTACACATTGTATGGTTCCAACTATATGACAGTCTCAAAAGGGCAAAACTAGAGGGACAATGAAAAGATCTGTGGTTGCCAGGGGTTTGGTAGGAAAAGGAGGAATTAACAGGTGGAGCGCAGAAGTTTAAAAAAAAAACCTATCTATTAATTTAATTAATTAGATAAAGTAAATCTAGCTCTATGGTTCACATCTTACTCTAAAATACAGTTCAATTGGGTTTAAAAATATTTAAAACTAGAGGCCCAGTGCACAAAATTCATGCATGGGTAGGGTCCCTAGGCCTGGCCGGCGATCAGGGCTGATCGTGGCCTTCTGGCTGCCAGCCAGGGCCTTCCTTCATTCTGCACTACCCCCTGGTGGTCAGTGCACATCATGGCAAGCGATCAGTCTCCCAGTTGAACTCCCATGGGGACAATTTGCATATTAGGCTTTTATATACACTGAGTGGACAGATTATTATGATCTCTGGACACATAATAATCTGGCCACTCAGTGTGTATATATATTAGAGGCCCGGTGCATAAATTTGTGCATGGGTGGGGTCCGGCCAGCCTGGCCAGGAGGAGGGGACACGGGCGGTTGGCCAGCCTGCCTGCTGGTTGAACTCCTGGTCGAGGGGACAATTTGCATATTAGCCTTTTATTATATAGGATATGCACTGAGTTCAGAGATCATAATAATCTGGCCACTCAGTGTATATAGATATTATATATAGGAAGAAAACACTAAAATATTAGAAAATGCTGGTAAATTTTAGGCTTTACAAGCCTGACACTATACAAGAAACATAAGAGTATATGACAAATTTTCATACATGAAAATTTTACGTCTCTGAAACAATTTGCCAAATAAAAACTGCCAATAGATAAATAAAAACATATTCAAATTACAAGTAATCAAAAAATGTAAAATAAAACAATGGGCTATTTTTCTTCTATAAAATTAGGGATATTTACAACAATATAAATATCTGATGTTGGCTAGGCTATGGAAAATGGACACTCTTATATACTACTGATAGTGGTATATGATAGATAACTCAGTGCACTGATAAAGTGGTCCAAACTCCCTGGAGGAAAATTTGGCAATAAATATCCAAATCCTAAAAATAATTCTTCTGACTCAGCAATTTCACTTCTAAATTATGTTTGGACAAGCAGATAAAGACATGAGTATTTTACAATAATGAGACATTCACACTCTTTGAGCCATGCTGCTATTAGAAATGGCAATATAATCTGTTTCACTCCCAGAAATTTATGAGCTAAAACACTGAAACAAGTAACACATCACCATGATTTTTAAGGTATATGTGCAAACACCTGTGTTTGTGTACTTGCCCGAAGAATTAAAACAGAAATGTTTTGGGTCTGGGGTGGGTTTTTTTTTTGGGTGGGGGGGTCAGAAGGAATGACTGCATTTATCCTTTTCTTTTCATTTTTTGTTTTTGCTTTTTTCAATCCTCACTCAAGAATATGCTTTTATTAATTTTTTTTGAGAAAGAGAGAGAAATACTAGTATCCATGTGAGAGAGAATCATCCATCAGTTGCCTCCCCTATATGCCCCAACTGGGAATGGAATTGGCAACCTAGGTATGTGCATAGACCGAAAATCGAACCCTCAACCTTTTGGTGTATGAGAGGATGCTCCAAACAACTGAGCCACCCAGCCAGGGCTTCTTTTTCTTCTTTTGCTTTCCCTGCACTGGGCATGTATTCCTTGTGGGAAAATAAAGGGGTACGAAACGATTCCTTTGGAAGCAGGTAGAGTCTGGTAGCCACCAGGTGAGGCTGTTGTCACAGTTGAGGAGTGGTGAGAGGGGCCTCAGCTAACCATTGGCCGCTGGCCCGCAGCGAAGAAAGATCAGGTGCAGCAAGGGGGAGGAGCTGGGAAGAAGAGACAACAGAGCCTGCGTGGGCAGCCTGGCAGCCTTCCAGCTTTTGCCTCCTTTCAGAGTTTACACTGGTCAAGGTCCTTGCCCAGGCGGTGGTGTGTGGGGATGCTGTGGGCTGCGCTGGCAGCAGTAGGAATGTAACGGCTTTCCAGGTCTCCTACCCCAGACCCACCCAGGACTGGCTCCCCAGGTCCCAGCTACCAGACCCTGCCAAGCCAGCGGAGAGCAGCTCCGGGTCACCGTTATTTGCAGCCTGTGGCCCACCAAGGAATGCAGCTCTCGACCAGGGCAGGGCTCAGCTGAGCTGCCAGGCTGGCAGCCTTCATTCCCCCACAAGGGGTCCCATTCCTCCAATTGCCATTTGGAGGGTCCAAAGCTGATTCCTCTCCAGCAATCAGTCTCTTCAGCCTGGCGCCTGGCTGGCAGCACACTTTTCCTCCCACAGCTAGGGTCCCCTGGGGGAGGACTTTCCCAAGGGCCTGGGCACAGGGGACAGACCTACAGCGGGGTACCTAGAGCACTGGAGGCTGTAAGCCTGGCTTCACCGTGGCCAATAGCTTTCACCTCTGAGCCTGTTTCTTTGTCTCTGTAAGGGATTGTTTCCCAACACTGTTGCAAAGGTTAATAACCAGTCAACTTTCACAGAGGGCCTCCTATGGCCGGATGTTGCATAAGCTCAAGCAATTCTCAAGCAACCCTAGGAGGATGGTACTATTGATTATCGCCCTTCTCAATTTCAGCCCCAGAAACTAAGATTCAGAGTTTAGGAAACTTGCCTAAGAACACAGAGTAGGAGGGAGTGGGGAGGGAGCCAGAGCCCACACCTGTTAACCCCCAGTCGGGGAATACTTGTAAATTCCCTCTCTGTCCGCACACCTAGGCAGGTGGCAAATGAGGGGCCCCAACAGGTACGGGGGGGGGGGAGGGGGGGAGAGGGCGTGGGGAGGGGGGGGGCTGGGCTCTGAGTGGGGCAATCCCAAGAACTAAGTTGTGGGGTCCAGGCTCCTCTGGCACAGAACCAACAATAGAGTAGTTTTCACAGTCCCTAGAATGGGGTATGGAACTTAGAAAAGGGGGACATGTCCCTCTATCACGCACCATCCCTGTCTTGCTCCTTTTCTGTTCCAAACCTGTTTTCTCTTCTGTAAACATGGTACATAACCCCACCCAAGGGGCTTGACATCCTGCCCAGGGACCCTACCCAGCCCCCTGCGGCGGCCCTTTAATCTAAAGACCCCACACCAGGCTGGAGGCTCCGCTGCCCCAAAGGGAACCCCGAACCCAGACCCCAGAACCCCGCATTCCCACGGTGAGGCTCGGGGGCTCCACGGGAGCCCCTGAGCCTAGAGCCCCCGGAGCCGCGAGCTGGAGCACCTGATTTCCTCGGGAGGAGGGGCGGATCGGGGTGCGCGGGGACTCACCTGGCTCGGAAGGAGGGGCAGCGGTCGCGGGCCTGAAGGGACCTCTGAGAGCTGGGCTCCTGGCGCTGGGGCTGGCATAGGCTGCCCTGGGAGGCGGAGAGGTGGGACCTGCCACGGCCAGTCCGGGCCACAGCCACGGCCAAGGCCAGAGCCCGAGGAGGGAGAGGCGCCGGGCGGGGGGCGAGGGGGCGGGACGCGGAGCGGCTGAAACTCAATCTGGACGGCGGGGGGGACAGGGGAGGGGACGGGGGGTGGGGGCGGGGAGAAGGACTCGCCTAACTGTGAGCCGCAGGCTGGGCGCTTCACTCACCTTCTCTGGGTCTGCTTGCTACGGATCCTTCCAGAATTCACAAAGCGTGGCCTTTGAAAAGGAAACTCTTGCCAAACCCGGCAATGTTCACCCACTCACTCAAAAACAAAGCGTCAAGTTCCTACCAGGTGCTGTGGACACAGGTAGAACCAAACAAAATCCTCGCCGTCTGAGCCTCCGTGCACCTGAGAGAGGCAGTCACCGCGCGCGTCTTGTTGCTTATGGGGTTTCTGCCTGCTCAGTGGCCGGCCGCCCTTCTAGGCAATTCCCGTCCTAGCTCTGCTTCCACCTAGTCTGGATGCCACGACCCCGCCCCAGGCTCCCGACCGGACCAATCCCGTCTCAGGCAGGGTTATCTGTTTCCCTCTGGACCAAAAACAGTTCAGGGAAAAAGAATGCAGAGGAGAACAAACCTGCCCACGTGTCCTGCCTTCCAGCCTGTGTCTGGATGCCTCCTCCCACTGGGTGCCTTCCTCCACACCCGCACTGGACCTCTCTGTGCCCTTCCTGGCCTTGCTTCTTTTCAGGGCTCTCAGCCACCTGGACCGCCCTCTTCAGTGCCTGCACACTTCAAGCTTGCTCCAGCCTCCAGGCGTGTACATTGGCCTCTGCTGGAACGTTCTTCTCTCAAATACTACACAGGCTTGCCCTCTCTCGCCTTCACATTGTGGCTTACACGTCAAATACCTGATGCAAAGCCTCAGAGAAGCTGCTCTAGGTCACGCGGTCTAAAGTCCCTCGACCGCTCTCTGTCACATCACCCTCTCGTACTTCCTTCACAGCACTCACTGTATATCTGAGATTTTCTTGTTCATTCTTTGTTTATTATCTGTCTCAACCACTAGCTTCTAAGCTCTCTGAGGGCAGGAAACTGGTGTGATAAATTCACTGTTGTATTCCCAATACACAGTGATGGCACCTTGTAGATGCCAAATATGGTTTAATGCCCACATGCCAGGATGAACACCCAAGACTGAGGTGGCCCATCTCTACTGAGCCTTCTAGCTCATTCTTGGGAGCTGAACCCTGATCTTCCTGCTCCAGCCTGCAGGACTCCTGGCTATCCCCCACATACACCAACCTTCTTGACTTAGAAACTTTCCACATGCTAATTCATCCTCTTCCCCAAGGGAATCTCATTCACACTTCCGGGGTTCCTACTTAAATATCACATCTTCAGGGCAGCTCTCCCTAAGCACACAGCCACTAGGACAGATTATATGACTACAGAGGGGCCTCTAACTTCCCTTCATGCACCCCCTTCAATTGTAATTTTATCACAGCTTCTGGGATTATTTGATTGACATGTCTCCCCCACTAGAATATGAGGGCAAAGACTATCTTGGTCCCCAGGAATTCCCCAACATTTAGTTCAATGCCTTGTGTTCCGAAGGTGCTCAATGAAATTTGTGGAATAAATGACTGAATGTCAGGGGCCTGGAATGGGAAAGTAGTGTGAGCAGAACTCTGAAGCTAGAATAGAGAAGGCAGAATAACAGGTGGCAACAGGAACCACCAAAAGGATGACTAAGAGACTGGACACCCCCAAAAGGTGCTAGAAAATCAGAGAAGAACCCATAGTCTTACAGGGTATGAGGAGCAGGGAAGGAGGGGAGTTTAAGCAGAAAGTTTAGCAACGCTGCCACCTGCAGTAACGTGGAAAAAGAAAATGTGCCAAATGAACGGGGTATACCATCTGGTAAGGAAATTACAGGCAGACTCTTGAAGGTGCTTCCTAGCTTCTTCTTGATGCTTATATTAAAAAGTCAGAGAAGAGAGATAAGCCAAAAGGACTGTTAAATAAAAAGGGACCAAAACTTGCTGGTTTAAAAAATTCCCAGCTTCTCCAAATATCAAATGATGCTTAAGTTAACTAACAACTTCCAGGCAAAGATGCAGTCCAGGGCCATGCCAGGAAAAGATGGTTTAAAAGTGAAGCCAAGGGGTGGCTGTAAAATCTTTTGTTAAGTTCTCAAAAACATCAAAGTGGCACCTCAGAGTATTCAGTTAAGCAGTAGGACTTCCAAGAATCTTGAAGTTGTCATTTAGCCAAAGCCCAAGGTAGAGAAGAACTGATCTCAAAGAGATGCCAGTCGTTTAGAGGAGTGAACCTCAATAAGATTCACGGAAAGCACACAAAGTTTTGAAAGATAATTATATTGGCAAAAGAGTGCCAGTTTGGAGCGTGGACTAAAAGAATGAGAGATAGTACAAAATAAAAAGACTTCTGCAACTGCCCGCCCCAATTCTACTGGCAATAAGCAATCCCAGAAAGTGCACGGAAGCAAATATGGGCTGCATTTATGGAAACAAAAGGATGACTGGAGAGCAGAACAAAGATCCCAAAGGTGGAACCAGAGAGGCCCACCTTTGCACAAGAATATCTATAGTGGTTATGCTATGCCTGTCCCACCATTGTATGCTAGGGGGAGGATGTAGGCATGTATGTTGGGCGGGGGGGGGGGGGGGGGTGTGGCAAGAGTTCAAACAACTTGTCTCTGGAACTCACAGGTCTATAAATTGAGAGCAACTAGCAGGTACACTGAAGGAAATATACCCAGGGAGCCTCCTTCACATCAGAACCTGATTTGGATGCAAAGATTCTGGACTTAGAGCTCATTCTGCAGTAGGATGGGACTTTTGGCAAGGGGTGGGTATTAGGAAGGGTGTGTATGTTTTGCAAGTGGGAGGACAGTTAATAATTTCTGGCCACTGGGTGAACTGTTGTAATTTTTAGACTCTTTGACACTCCCTCTGTCAAGAAGAGGAGTACAATTCCTTGAGCCCTTGAGCATTTCAGACTCGGTAACTTGCTTCTAACAAATGAAATAGGGTAGAAGTGACAGTATGTGGCTTTTGAATCCATTATTCCATAGACCAGATAGAGAAATTGGGCTTGTGGTCAGAAGTGGCAGAAGACAGCTCTTCTGTGTCCTAGAACTCTAAGAAAACCTCTAAATGAGTCATACTGAACACCGCTCTGCCCGTTCAGTTCGCGTGCCAGGAATGCTCCTTCACTTCATCTATCTAAGCTTATGTTCAGGGATTGGCTTATGTATTATCTCTTTTGGGAAACCTTCCCCAGCCCTCCTCCCTTGGAAATTCCCATATTTATAGCATAGATTACAATCTAATATAATTTCCCAAATGCTTGTCTGTCTCTCTCAACTATAAGGCTCCTAAGGGCAAAGACAGGGACTACTTCACCTGTGAAGCCCAGAGCCCTGCATGGGACCTGACTCAAAGGCACCAGTGGTTGAGTGTGGATTGAGAATGTGCCCAACAGAGAGAGCCTCTGCCTGAACTTTCTGTGGATCCCTAGGTGGCTGGCTGGATAGTGGGTGCTTGCATAGTCCTATGTTCTGGTTAAGGGGATGGGGTTACTGCTCCAATCCAGGGGCAGTTTAGAGGATGAGTCTGCCCAGGGCCACATGGGTGGGTGACCAGATGGATAGAGAGGTGCGTTTGCTTTCTGTTGTATAAGGATGATTCAGCGTGTCCTTTGGGAACTTAGTAACTGGATGGTGCTATGTGTACCCTGCAAAGGAAACATTAACTTGGCAGGTCTATGACCTTTGGGAAATCAAAACAGGTAAGATACATGACCTGAACTTTCTTTTCAAATTTGGGGCCAGTGTTCCCCTTTGCTCAACTTCTGTGGCCTCCTATTCAGATGCAAAGTGAGACCACCCCACACTTCTACTTTGCCCTGTGAATTACTCATGGTATCACCTGATGTCCCATCCCTTAGAACCTTCCCCTAGTAAGAACCTAGAATTCAGGGTGGCTTTCCTTGATGTTCCCCTGGAATATCAAGCCCAACATGTGAGTTTACATATTGTTTTAGTCCATTCTGGCTGCTATTACACAATACACACTGGGTAGCTTATAAACAACAGAAATTTATTTCTTACAGTCCTGGAGGCTGGAAGTCTGAGATCAGGGTACCAGCATGATTGGGTGAGAACCCTCCTCTGAGTCACAGATTTCTCATGTGTCTTCACATGAGCTCCATATGATCTCCATAGGGGGCATGGAGCATTTGCCACATCCAAAGAAGGATAGTGTGGAGAGAGGGCTGTTTGAGAGGAGTTGTGACCTTGGGCAAGGACACAGCCAACTACAAGGGAGAGCCAGGAAATAAAAACCCATCTCATTCTCTTCCCTCTCTCCTCAGATCTCCTTCCAGGACTCTCTCATGTTTGGGTAACTGGAAGTCACAGATAAAGAGGCCAGTAGAAGCAGTCCTTCCAGGTCAGACTCCTGAGCAGCAAGCAGCAAGGACAGGAGGAGCGGATGAGCAGATACCATCCAGTTAGGAGAAAGCCCACCCAAGTTTAATGGAGGGAACTTAATATGAAGCCATGGTTATAAAAGCATTAGAAGAACTGAGGGTGCAGACAAGAAATAATGAGGCAACCCAGAGATTAGCAGCAAACAAGAAGCTGAAACCCCTAAGGCCAAAGGGAAAATGAGGTCACTGGTGCCATTCATATTGCCAAACCCAGTGCACACACTTTTCCCCACATCTTGACCTCTCCATAGCAGTCAATGCTGTTGGTCCCCTGTGTCACTCATGTGCCTCCTTATTCAAAACACTTGCCCTCATCTGCTCTGTATTGTGAAGCTCTGAAATTGGAGTCATCCAGCAGGGGGAGAAAAACAAACCTAAAAGAGAACCACCTGGGAACTGGGACCAATAGGGTGGCCGAGGTAGAGCTGAGATCGAGGGCATCAAGCCTCTCCTGGAAATGCAGCCTGAAGCACAGATGATGCTCATTCTTTCCCATCTTCCCCAGGGCTTCCCAGAGCTTCCCAGGGTTTGAACACACTGGAAGGTACTCACTTGACAGCAGCCGAGAAATGTGGTTCACTGAGGCCAGGCACCTGCAAGGGAGAAACAGAGGAGTAACAAGGCGCATGACTGACACAGCGGAACAAGAGCTTTGACTGCTACAGAGAGGACAAGATGGGGAAGATAGTCTGTGTATTATATTTGGCACCATAAAAGGTATTGGTGATGTCAGTGAACACTGAGTCTGGAGTAACGGGAGCAGAGCCATCTTGGAGGGAGTAAGAAACAAGTGTGCTATGATAAAAACATGGAGACAAGCACTTAGGGCATTCTTAGCTGTGAAGAGGAACATAATGAGAAAGGCCAAGATGGGAGAAAGACCTGAAGTCAAGGGAAAGGGTTTTTAATGATAGAAACTTACCAGTGTAAAAAGTCAATGGGAAGGATTCAGTTGAGAAGGAAAAATTGAACGTACAGGAAGAAAAGGGAAAATTAGTAGTGTCTGTGGTCCCTAAACAGGTGGGAAGGGAAGGCATCTAAAAACAGATTCATGGAGTGTTCTTCAATGACACTAACCAGAGGGAAGCAAGGCAGGATGAATTGGGTGGGGATGGTTAGATGGATATGTGGATGGATGATGGATAGATGGATGGATATGTAGATGGATGGATGGAAGGATAGAAGGAAGGAAGAAAGAGAGGAAGAGAGGAAGGAAGGAAGGAAGAAAAGGAAGGAAGGAAGGAAGGAAGGAAGGAAGGAAGGAAGGAAGGAAGGAAGGAAAGAAGGAAGGGAAAAAGGAGACATGGATGTGTGGATGGGTAGATAGATGGACATGTAGACATAGGAATGGGTGATGAGTGGATGGGTAGATGAATATATGGATGGGTAGATAGATGAATGTTGGATTTCCTTTGCCTGTTTCATGTTGGTTCAAGATGATAGATCTCACCTCATAGCTTTCCCTCTCTCTCTAAACAACAGGTGAGATCATCTTGTGAGGTAGGATGGGAGAAGGTGGTTGGTTTGTGAAAGCTTGAGAAGCCAAGGCAGTGTTGAAGGCTCACTTGATATTGGTGGTCATGATTAGGACCCATCTGTACTATTTTAAGACCTTTTTCTAGCAGCACCAGGTACTCAAAGAGGAGGTACTACAGAAAAGTAAAGAGATCTTTGTGTTCATCCACCGCTGGCAATTTCCCCAGATGATTTCAGTGAAAAGCAAAGGGCAATAGTGAACTGCTATGTCTAAGCTAGACAAGGAAATTGCTGATGGGTTAGGGGAATTATAGAGGTCAGTGACCTAGACAGAGGTTCCTTAAGGCCAACGAGTGGTCATGCTGGGACAGTTGAACCAGAGGCTGAATGAGAGGACATGTGGGCAGAAAATGAGATGGGGATGCCTAAATCAGTGGCTCTGGTAGTGGAGGGGGCCTAGGTGACCACAGTTGTAAGAAAGAGTCAGGAGGAGGTTATGGCAGCAAGGGCCCTTTTGAGATTAGCAATAGGAGGAAGCATACATTTTTATATTCCCTATAATTGATGTTTTTCTATTTTTGGACCAGCAGCTACCCTTTTTAATTGCTTTAGTTTTCATGCTTTATTTTCAGTTTACTTTATTAAAAATAATTACCTACCCTATGATCCAGCCATTTCACTCCTAGATACTTTAACCACGCCAATAAAATATACATCCACACAAAGACTTGTAGAGTGTTCACAGCAGCCTTATTCATCACAGCCAAGACCTGGACACAACCCAATCATGTGCATCAACAGGAGAAAGAATAAACAAAGTGTGATATAATTATACAGTAGTATATGGCTTATCGATGAAAAGGAGCGAATAGATGTGGCAACATTATGTTAAGTGAAAGAAGCCAGACTCAAAAGGGTGCACACTGTATGAGTCCATCTATAGGATAGCTAAGATCAGACAAAACCAGTCCATGGAGTAAAAGTCAGATAGCGGTTAACTGGGACAGGGTGCAAGGGAATTGACAGGAAAGGGTCACCAGTTTTGTGGGTGGTGGCTACAACACGTTATACAATTTTCAAAACTCATTAAACTGAACAATTAAGATATGTGTATAGAAATTATTAAATGACTATAAACTAATACTATATATATGCTCAGTATAAAATGTAAACCAATTCAAAGGTGGATAAAGAATAATCTTCCCCACCCCATGCCCCACACACATTCACCCCCTTTGGTCTTCCCTGGCATAACTGATGTCACTATTGTTTATTTCACAAAACTGGAGTCATTGTTACTGTGCTTGTTACTATGCAATGACTTTTCTCATTAAAACATGCATCACACACCCGCCAGTGTGGCTCAGTGGTTGAGTGTCGACCTATGAACCAGGAGGTCATGTTTTGATTCCTGGTCAGGGCACAAGCCCAGGTTTCAGGCTCAGTCCCCAGTGTGGAGTGTGGGCATGCAGGAGGCAACTGAGCAATGACTCTCTCATCATTGATGTTTCTATCTCTCTTTCCCTCTCCCTTCCTCTGAAATCAATAAAAAATATATATTTTTTTTAAAATGCATCTCAGTGTCCCTAAATGTCAGTAGATAGAAAATCTGATCCCCACCCCCCACCATGAAACAATTCTGTGGAAACCGTGTCTCTTTATTATCACTACAGGACCATTGTGAAGGCCTTAACTACTTTTCCAAAGGTCATCACCTCCAAGTCAAAGAGAAATACAGCAACCTTAAAATCTGTGATGTCCCTAGAAAATTTATCCTAAGCCACAAGAACCCACTTGCATCACATCAACAGGTTTTTAGGGATCATTCTGCAAGTATGTATTTATAATTTGTAGAAAAATAATGTAGAATCCTACTAATTATTGTATTTTTTCAAGTGTCTTTTAATAGGCTTCTTTTGGAAAAAATTCAATAGTTGCAAATGTGTTAGTCTCCATAATATTTGTAAAATGTGTGTTACATTTTAAAACTCCTTTTGGTTTAATTTTTATTATAGAACATTTTTAAAACACAGAATTTGAGGGAAAAGTATAATAAAACTTCATGTTTCCATTATCCCACTTCAAAAATTATCAATTCATGGCCAATCTTGTTTATTTGTACCCATTTTCTCCCAATACTAGTTTATTTTGAAGCAAAACCAGACATCATATCATCCCGTTTATAATATTTCAGGATGTATTACTGAAAGACAAAATTATTTTTAAGAAATAACTACAACCTCATATCACACCTGAAAATTAATAATAATTTCTTAGTACCATCAAACATTCAGTGTGTGTTAAAATTCCCCCAGTTGTTACATAGAGTGCATTCAGTAGTTCTCAATCAGGCCCACCCACTGAAAATTGTTGATATGTCCCTTAAGTTTCTTTTAATCTCTCTCTCTCCGCCCCATCTTTCTTTCTTTCCCTCTTTTCTTTTTCTCTTTCTCTCCCTCACCCTTTTCTCCTCCCCCATGCCTACACTTTCAATTCTTTACAATTTGTTTGTTGAAGAAACAAAGTGGATTGAGTCGTAAAGTTTTCTGCTGGATTTGGGGATCACATCCCTTTGGTGTAAATTGGTAGCTGGAGCTAGAGTCATTGGGCCCAGGTTGATCTGTTTGTTGGTGAGAATGCCTCTAAAATTGTGTTGCTGCTTTCATCAGGAGGCACGTAATATCTAATTGTATCTCTCTCTCTTTTTTTTTATGTTGGTTGTCATTGATGTTCATTGCCTGTAGCCACTGTTTCATTTTACCAGTTTCACGGGCATCTCCCAAAGGTGACCAATGGTCATTTTTAAGCACAAATATGGACTCATGGAATTTGTTATATGTTTGTTTACTTCAATTCTTTGCAGTTATTTTTTTCCTATTGTGTAGATGTCCTATCTTTGGCCAGTAGAATCTCTTCAGCAAGGCTCCTGAGCACAGTTGCCATGACTCCCGTATGTTTGAAAGGCCCTTGCTTTCTGTTGCGAGAGAATGTGGCAGGTGCATTTTGTGCATCTCCTACCCCAGACACAGAATTACCCATTTCTCCAAAGCACCACCCCCAAAATTACAGTTAGCATGCGCTCAGTGGGCTCCATGCTCAGAGCCAGAATGCACTTCCAAAGAGACAGAATTTATCAGAAGTTCATACTGACACTTACAGTTTAAATTTACACTTGCACCATTTTATTTAACCCCTTTGCTCTCGCTCACATCTGTATCACTTTCCTCCCATGCGGAAGATTCTCATCCCAAGGACACCAATAGTAATCACCACGTCCTTTATCCCACACCACCGGACAGCAGTGTAGGAATAACTGTACTGACACTTTCTCTGACTATTTGATGACTGAAAAGAGTCTAAGATTTTTTTAGTGCTCCTCTTTATATCTTCAGAGCACTCCACTGAGTGCATGCACCATCACTTCCTAACAAGCTCACAGCCGATGGACATAATGACCACAGGTGGGCATACCATGGAGTGGTCAGCATCCTAATGCACATCACAGGGTTTCAGTACCCCCGCCCCAAGCCACAACACTGTAGCAAATATCCTTATGTGCTGGAACTTGTTCTGTAGGCTAGTTTCCCAAAAGTTGCATTGCTATGTTAATGGTATAGATGGTTTTCATCTTACTGGAGATGATCAAATTTGCGTTTTAAAAATATTATAACATTTTCACCCCCGCCTTACACCCCAGTGTAAGACAGCAGGTGACTTACCAACACTGGATGTTATCTGACTTTTGATTTTTGTCCATCAGACCTGCAAAGCTCGAATCATACTATTGCTTTAAGATTGCAGCAAAACAGGAAGTTATCATCTTTTAGTGTGTTCACTGATTATCTGAATTCCTCCTCTGCATTTGCCTGTAATTTGCTTGCATTTTTCTTTTTTTGGGGGGGGGGGTGTTTTTCTTATCAATTTATAGTAGCCTTTTGTATATTAGACTTAAACTCTTTGCCTACCTCATATCATTTGCTTTTTGATAGGTGAAAGTGTGCATACCCACATACCGAGGAAGTTAGAGACCCTGAAAAGGACATAAGAAAGCTCCAAATCATAAATTAATATCATCCAAGAAATAAGAAGGCTCTTACATTCTGAAACAAGATTCTAGTGAAAAATAAATGATTTGAGACAGAATTGGAGTCATTTTTAAACTACAACTTCTTCTAACGCCACTTCTTCAAAATAGACTTGCCCAGGCCGTGGTATTTTGTGGAAGAGCCTCACTCAAGGGGCCAAAGAGCCGCATGTGGCTCACGAGCTGCAGTTTGCCAACCACGGGGTTAGGGGAATTATATAGGTCAGTGAGACAGAATTGGAGTCATTTTTAAACTACAACTACCTCAGGTGATTGGGGAGGCTGAGCTACTATAGGTCACCTACCACACAAAGCCACTCCATCAACACAGGGAAGCAGCAAAATGCAGAGACAAAGAAACATGTCACGAATGAAAGAAATGGAGGAAAGCAAACTACTGGACGACATAGAGTTCAGAACCACATTTATAAGGTTACTCAAGAATCTTCTAAAAACCGCCGAGAAACTTGATGAGACCTCCGAGGAACTTAGTGAGACCTGCAAGGGCCTTAATGAGAATGCCAAAAAAATGGAAAAGGACCAGTCAGAAATTAAGCATACACTGTCTGAAATAAAGAATATACAGAAATTCAACTGTAGATCAAAGGACCCCAAGAATCAAACCAAAGATCTGAAATATGAGGAAACAAAAAACACCCAACCAGAAAAACAAAAAGAAAAAAGAATCCAAAAATATGAAGATAGTGTAAGGAACCTCTGGGACAACTTTAAGCGTACCAACATCCAAATTTTTGGGGTGCCAGAAGAAGAGAGAGAGCAAAATATTGAAAACCTATTCGAAGAAATAATGACAGAAAACTTTCCCTACCTGGTGAAAGAAACAGACTTACAAGTCCAGGAAGCACACAGAACCCCATACAAGAGGAATCCAAAGAGGACCACACCAAGACACATCATAATTAAAATGCTAAGGGCAAAAGACAAAGAGAGAATCTTGAAAGCAGCAAGAGAAAAACAGTTAGTTACCTACAAGGGAGTACCCATATGACTGTCAGCTGATTTCTCAACAGAAACTATGCAGGCCAGAAGGGAGTGGCAAGAAATATTCAAAGTGATGAACAGCAAGAACCTACAACCAAGATTACTCTACCCAGCAAAGCTATCATTCAGAGTTGAAGGTCAGATAAAGAGCTTCACAGACAAGAAAAAGCTAAAGGAGTTCATCACCACCAAACCAGGATTACATGAAATGCTGAAGGGTATTCTTTAAGAAGAGGAAGAAGAAGAAAAAGGTAAAGATAAAAATTATGAACAATAAGCCCTAACCGGTTTGGCTCAGTGGATAGAGCGTTGGCCTGCAGACTGACGGGTCCCAGGTTCGATTCCGGTCAAGGGCATGTACCTTGGTTGCGGGCACATCCCCAGTAGGAGGTATGCAAGAGGCAGCTGATCGATGTTTCTCTCCCATCGATGTTTCTAACTCTCTATCCCTCTCCCTTCCTCTCTGTAACAAATCAATAAAATATATTTTTAAAAAAATTATGAACAACAAAATGACATCAAATACATACCTACCAACAAGTGAATCTAAAAATCAAGTGAATAAAAAATCTGAAGAACAGCCGAAACCGGTTTGGCTCAGTGGATAGAGCGTCGGCCTGCGGACTGAAGGGTCCCAGGTTCGATTCCGGTCAAGGGCATGTACCTTGGTTGCGGGCACATCCCCAGTGGGAGGTGTGCAGGAGGCAGCTGATCGATGATTCTCTCTCATCGATGTTTCTAGCTCTCTATCCCTCTCTCTTCCTCTCTGTAAAATATCAATAAAATATATTTTAAAAAAAAATCTGAAGAACAGAATGGACTGGTGAATATAATAGTATCAGGGACATAGAAAGGGAGTGGACTGATAATTCTCAGGGGGGAGGGAGTGTGAGGGGTGCGGGAAGAGATTGGACAAAAATCTTACACCTATGGATGAAGACAGTGGCGGGAGGTAAGGGCATGGGGTGGGGTGGCGTGGGGAATCAGGTGGAGGGGAGCTATGGCGGGGGGGGAGGGAGAGGAACACTTGTAATAATCTGAACAATAAAGATTTATTTAAAAAATTAAAAAAAAAGAAAAGCAAGACACAAAACAATGTGTATATAATTTGTGTACATAGGGCAAATATACTCATAAAGTAGTTCTGAAAGGATACACAAGAAAGTAATGATGTTAGTTGTTTTGGGGTAAGAAAATGAGGTGTTCAGGGAATAGATGTGAGAGAAAATACTTTTTATTTTGTATCTTTTTGTACCTTGTGAATTTTGAACCATGAATTTACCGATCAAATATAAATAAATATAAGTTAAAAAAAAACCTCTACGAATAGCAAAAAGATTGGACAAGAAAAAAATCCTACTATTGCCTCTACAGTGCATAGTATCACATAGTCATAACAGATTATTAATTTTATAACAGACTATTAATTTTACCAAAGTTTTGCTATGCTCATATTGGGAGGCTGGGGGAGGAGGTGGGAGTGGGGAGGGAGAGAGGACAGAAAAGCAGATGGTCACTTTTAAGGACTAAATCCTCATTTGCCATAACAGACTCTCAATAGGGCATTTCAAAACCTGTTCCTTGAGCAATAATAGTCTAAGCACATTATTTGGATACAGTGATCAACCCAGTGAGTATTTAACTTGTAGTTGTGAAATGCTACTACGTGGCAGGCACTGCTGCAGGCATTGGGACCTGAGGGTGGGAAAACCAACACCTGAAGAAGTGAACATGATCCCCCACAGGAAGCGGAGCCAACAGGAAGTGGACAGGTGGGGTGTGGAGAGCTGGAATTTTTGTCAAAGGCTTTTAGTACTGCTTGAGTGTTTAAATGTGTCCATGTATTATTTTTATAAAAACAAGCATTATAACTTTCAGAGACTCTAAGTTGGCTCGCCCAGCATTGATTCCTACTCTCTTTCTCCCTTACCTTTCTCTCCTATAGGGACTAGAAAATTAAAATAAAGGATTGCCCACCTCTCTCTCTCTCTCTCTTTTCCCGTCAAAGTGTGGATGGGCTCTCTCAGCTAATCAGAGGGGCGAGTGGGGTGAGGGGTTTCTGTCTTACATACTTTTCTGCCTATGGATTTTTAAATTCCTCTGCCGAATATCTTGGTAGAAATTAATTTTCAAGGTTCCCCTTTTACTTTGTTGTTGCTTTCCAGGAATTTGTGAGACGTTCCTGGCACTTTTATCTTTCCAAGCCCTGAGACTGCTGGCTTCTCTGTTTAGAGAGCGAAATAAAACTGCCTTTATCCCCTGTCCCCCTTTTTCCTGCATTCCCTCATTAGGGAGGCTTTTAACCATTTGCTCCCAAGTGTCCTTGGTTCGGAAAGATAATGGCTTGTTATTTATTAGCCAGCTGCAAGCTGCCCAAACTGCTTGGCCTTGTTCAATTTTCTTGTCTCAGTTTCCCTATTCCTCCTGCCCTGGAATGTTCCTAGCTTCTTGCTATCCTGTAACACACCTATCCCCGCCTCTCCCCCTTTGGCCTTCACCACACTATTCTCTGTGTTCATGGGACATTGCCAACACTGTCCGAGGCTCTTGGTGGGCAGTGAAGAGCTACACAGTGAGGCGAGACCGCAGTCTCTGGAGGGAGACCCCTCACGGGGCTGATGTACTCATGGTCTCCCCTCTGGTGTCTTGTACTTAGCTGACCCCTGCCCTTCATTTAGATGCCAACTGGAAGTGCTCCCATTGTCCTCTTTCCTAACCCCAATATGGTTCCTTCCAGCTCTGAGCAGCGTCTGAAATTGTCATGTTATTAATGCAATTTTACTCACTTACTTGCCCTGTTCCAACTCCTTGAGAGCAGGACCATGTCCTACAACACACAGTAGAGGCTCAGTAAATGCTTGTGGGAAGAATGATGCCCTGTGCTCTGACACTCATTCCCACGAACCTGCACCTGCGAGGGTCATGTGTACATGAGGCTGATGGTACCTGGGCCCAGCAAGACCCACCTGCTCCCTCTTCCTGGCCTTCCCTTTAGTTTCAGAGGAGAGGTGTCCTTCACCTCTCTGGGGTTCCCCAGCTTCCCGGGCTCTCAGACGTCTAGGAGGCCTCCTTTTATCATTACTCTCTCTTTCTCCACCTTACCACCCTCCACGGATTGCTGCTTAGGTCTCCTCCATGCTAAAAATCCCTCCTTCACCTTTGTCTCACCCATCTCCTCCCCCCTTTGTCATGCAAACCTCTGAAATACAGGCTCTTCTCAACTTGGGACTTGAGGAAAGATTTATAGAGTCAGTAACCATTAGAAATACTGCACAGGAATTTGTCTGTACTGCTCACAAGCTGGGTTTCATCCCAGAGAGAGGATTCATAGCTTTAGTTAGAGTCTTACCGCCAAAAATTAAGAATTTTGGGATGTTTAGTCCATGTTAGTTATGAAAGCAATTGTTTATTAAAGAATATATTTCCAGGGGAAGCGGTCGTCAGAGGCACTTGCCAAGCCTCATGCCAGGAACTCGGCTTTGAAGGCTGCATGCCTCTTCCTGGGAGGTTATTGGGCCAGTTCTGGGCTGGACACCTGGAAAGGGAGAGGACCCTGGAGGGTCAGCCATGCTTATGGGAAGGAGGGTAGGTGCATGTGTGTGTGTTGGGGGGGGGGGGTGTTGATGATGGCCATCTTTATCTCAACTATAAGCACCATCGCATGGTTCTGCCAAGCTCTTTTTCTTCAGCCGTGAGGCCAGCAGGCCCCAGGTAAGAGCTGCTGGCACCCCTTCAGCTGATTCATTCAGGCATGCATTTTAAGCCAATCAACATTCACAAAGTCATATCCTGTGCTTGTGAGGCATATGAGCACAGAACTACAGGGGGATGAGAATCCTATATAATAAAAGGCTAATATGCAAATTGTCCCCACAGGTGGGAGTTCGACCAACCGACAAGAGTGGGACTGTGGCGGGATGGTGGAGCAGGTGAGCAGGAGGTGGCAGGCAGCGGGGGGTGAGGGGGCGGGGTGGGGGAAGGGAGGCCCTGGCCAGCCACCGGCAGCTGCTATAGACCCTACCTGTGCACAAACTTCGTGCACTGGGCCTCTAGTTACTCCATAGCACTCATGTAGTACTTACTGTGTGTCAAGCACTTTTCATATCAATCAACTGTTTTAAGCACTTTTCATATCAATCAACATCATGCTTCATTGCAGAACTTGAGAGGCATGTTCATTAAGCTCAGGAAATAAACATAAGAAATGAGCTATTATTTTTATTGTACAATTTTGGAACAGTGCAATGAAAAAAATAGAATACATAATTATTAGAAGAGACAAAGTCTTACTAGTTTCAGATATGTTGATTTTGATCCACAGACAACCCAAGAGAGTAAACAGAAAAGCTATTAAAATTAGTAAGTAAAGTCCCACAAGCTTTATGGAATGGGATGAGCCTCTTCCTGTCTCTTCTCTCTTGTCTGAGTCTCGTAGAGCCTTCTGAAAGTTGGGGATCCCCTGCCTTGGCGGCTGGAAGGTATGTCATGAAGAGCCAGGAAAAGAGTGGATATGAAGAAACTGCAATCACAGGGCACTTTGGAAAATGTAAAGATGGGTGTTCCCGTGGGACGTTAACATGATTTTGACAATCTAGTAGGTGCATTATCCTTAATGGTCCTTGAAGAGTGGCTGGAACTAGAAGCAAAGAATAGAGGGAGTGGCCCATTCAGAAGAGAAGGTGGGGCTGAGAGGCAGCACATTCAGTGGCAGGAACTTATGGTCCCCCCCATTCGCCCCATTTTTTTTCACTCCCCTTACCTAACCCCACTTCTAATAGCACTTCTTGATTTTGCTTTGGAAAACTGCAGATCTATATTGCATGCAGTCATGGTGAAAAATCAGTCGAGGCATTTCCTAGGCAAGGGCCTATGAAACAAGGAATCTGGCTCCATTCTGGTCCCCAGGAATCTGGCTCCATTGTGGCTGCCCTGTGCCCCCTGAGAACAGTACTCGCTAGGTCTTCAGTGGGAACTGACATCACTCTGGTTCTGAAGAGCTGATTTTTCACTTTTTCTTTGATTCTGTGAGCTATCCAACCCTCTCTTTGATTCTTGTTCCAGTCAACCAGACACAGTTTCTGTTGCTTCCAATTAAAGAACTGCCAATGGCAGCAGAGAGGTGAGGCTCCTGGGAACATGGAGAGTGACACATGCCAGGCTCTGGGTCACAGACCATAAATATCTCACTGTCTTTATGTAAAATCCACATAAAGTAGCAATTGTTACCCCAATTTGCAGATGAGAAATTGATTGATCAATGTCACTGCAAGTGAATGACAGAGAGAAAGTCGTAATCTAGTTTCTGTGTCCTACTGTGTGTAAAGGGATTTCTCCAGACTCTATAGCAGGGGTCCTCAAACTTTTTAAACAGGGGGCCAGTTCACTGTCCCTCAGACCGTTGGAGGGCCAGACTATAGTTTAAAAAAAAAACAACAAAAAACTATGAACAAATTCCTATGCGCACTGCAGGCCCGGGACGAGTCGGCTGCTAAGCAGGACAGGCAGTGGCACCCGGCGGGCCGGATAAATGTCCTTGGTGGGCCGCATGTGGCCCGCAGGCCGTAGTTTGAGGACCCCTGTTCTATAGCATGTGCTCATGAGCTTGCCAGGTCTCCAGCCACCTCAAGTCAGGTGTTTGTTCACCAACTGGTTCAGGCCTCCCCTACCTCCCCGCTCCTCCCAGTGCAGGACCTAATCTGTAGAGAGGCCTTGGACAGCATCCGGCTTTCATAAAATCCCAGTCAGGTCTTACTCCTGAAACAATTTTGTCATTTGGCATTTTGACAAAAAACCAATTTGAACAATTTGGCCATGGTTTCATTTCCATATCTCTCTCCATTCTAATCGCAATCTTTCCAAAATTGTGTTTCAACATTTTTATTACATGCTTTCCCATGTGGAAGTCTGATTTTTAAGCACACCCAGAGGACTCAAGTATACAATTTGGCTCTTTGTTCATAATTAAAGTCAGTTAGGCTGGAAGCATTTCCAAGAGAGGCCAAAGTGCTTGTTGGCCACATTGGAAAACGAACTGTTTGACAGAGATTCTAAGGGCTGCCCTGCCCAGCTCTCCAGGACTTGGGGCCAACAGAGCTGTGAGGGCTGAGCAGTACTGGCGCCTGGGGATGGGGAGGGGCAGTCCCCAGTCCTTCCCTCTCCAGGCTCACATAGAGCTGACCATCGTTCCAGCCTTGGCGTGAGTCCCAGCTGCACCACTGCCTAGCTGGGAGATCTCAGCCAGGTTACCTAATTTCATTGAGTCCCTGTTTTCTCATCTGTCACATGATTTACCTTTCAGGCCATGTTTCTCCATGTGACTCACCCATTTTTGGTCAAATTATATCTTCGTTTAAATATATTTTTGAAAATATATGTATATTATAACTCAAATGAAAACCCAGTATTAGTGCTATAAGTAGAAGGTATATCTAAAAAAATAGCACAAGTATAGAATAACTAATATATAATATAATCTCCTCTAACACCAGCCTGTGTACCACCAGTGATATGCAGACCCAATTTTGGAAACATTGCTCTCAGGTGTGTGGTATAGAACCTCAAATGTCTTCAGTCTGGACCTCCCCAAGTCCTCCAATTATCAGAGGGTCTGTCCTTTATTAAATTGAAAAACAAACAGCCTGCATCTTCATCCCATGCATTACAGCAGCTCCCCCTTCTCTCTCCCCTGCACCTGTACCTGTACCAGTATTTGTGTGGATTTCTAAAATGCTCATGTTTTCCCAGACTATGTGAGCTACCCACTTTTTTAATAGTTACTCGCTCCTAATTGGCAATCTAGGTTCCAACAAGGCCCGAATTTACATCCCAAACCTCTCTTCTGAACTGCAGATTCCTCCATCCAGCTGTAGATTTGACAATTCCATTTGGATGGATATCTTATAAACACCTCAGTCCTAGTATACTGAAAATAAGACTCTCAATCATTGCCCTAAACCCGGTTTTCCCCAATCTTCCCTATGGGGTGTGTGTGTAGGGCGAGGCGGGGGGCGGTATTCCTCAAGTCCACATGTTCCCATGGGCCTGTTCATTGCTGTATTCCCCACTAAGAACACATTGCCCAGACATATGAAAACATGCTCAAAGTCACTAATTATCTGAGAGATGCAAATCAAAACAACAATGCGGTACCATGTCACACCTGTCAGAATGGCTACCATCAACAAATCAACAAATGACAAGTGTTGGCGAGGATGCGGAGAAAAAGGAACCCTCCTGCACTGTTGGTGGGAATGCAGACTGGTGCAGCCTCTGGAGAACAGTATGGAGTTTCCTCAAAAAACTAAAAATGGAACTCCCATTTGACCCAGTAACCCCACTTCTAGGAATATATCCCAAGAAACTAGAAACACCAATCAGAAAAGATATATGCACCCCTATGTTCATAGCAGCACAATTCACCATAGCTAAGATTTGGAAACAGCCTAAATGCCCATCAGCAGATGAGTGGATTAGAAAACTGTGGTACATCTACACAATGGAATACTTCACTGCGGTAAAAAAGAAGAAACTCCTAGAAGTGGCACCAGTGAGAGTGGAAGCAGCGTGACCCGCGTGGGATCGGGGGTTCTGCCCGCGCCAGCCGCCCCGCCGGCCGCCATGGAACTCAGCGCCGAGCACCTGCGGGAGAAGCTGCGGCGGGACCTGCAGGCAGAGCACGTGGAAGTGGAGGACACGACTCCCAACGGCTGCACGTCCAGCTTCCGAGTCCTGGTGGTGTCGGCCAAGTTCGAGGGGAAGCCGCTGCTTCAGAGACACCGGCTGGTGAACGCGTATCTAGCCGAAAAGCTCCCGCATATCCATGCCTTTGAGCAGAAAACCCTGACCCCAGAGCAGTGGGCCCGTGAGCAGCAGAAATAAGAGACCAGCACCTGCACAGCCATTAAATTATGAATGGGGGCCAAAAAAAAAAAAAAAAGAAGAAGAAGAAACTCTTACCATTTGCAGCAGCATGGATGGGACCTGGAGAGCATTATGTTAAGTGAAATAAGCCAGGCAGTGAAAGAAAAATACCACATGATCTTACTCATTTATGGAAAATAAAGCACATTATAACCTGATGAATAAAAAGATAGATACAGAGGCAGTAAAGCACCGAACAGACTGTCAAATTACAGCGGGAAGGCTGGGGAGTGTTGGGGAGGGGGGAAAGAGATCAACCAAAGGACTTGTATGCATGCATATAAGCACACCAATGGACACAAGACACTGGGGGGTTGGGGTGGGATGAGGGCATGCGGCAGGGGCTAGGGGAGGCTGGGGGAAGGTCAATGGGGGAAAAAAGGAGATATATGTACTACTATATGTAATACTTTAAACAATAAAGAAATATTTAAAATTAAAAAAAAGAACACATTGCCCAGCACAAGGTAGACACTTGTATTGGTCAGCTGAAGAAACTGTTACACCGCAGTAACAAATGACCCCAAATCCTAGTGACTTAGAACAGCAACGGTTTATTTCTCACTCATATTTATGTCTCTCTCAGCTTAGCTGGGTCTGTTTCATGTCACCTTCATCCAGAATCAGGGCTGAAGCAGCAGCCCCTACCAGGCCATGTGAGTGTGATGGAAGAGGAAAAGAGCAATAATGTAACTACGTGATGGCACTTAAGCTTATGCTACTGATCACACCTCACTGGTTAAGACTGTCAACAGGGCATTATTCTCCCACGGACTGCTGGAGAATAATAGCACAATATACCACGGGGCTTAATAAGTACTTATTTAATGTTGACATATGAATACAGCTTCAACCATGGGTCTAGGACCTGGATTTCATATGCAATTAGAAAATGGGCTTTATACTCGGGTCACAAGCACATGTTTGGGACACAGAGCTCATCTACTTGCCTAGGGTATTAACCTCTCACATGTGGACAAGGAGTCCTGGCTTCACATGTGGGCAGAGACCCTGGCCTCTCCCTTGTACTAGGGGTCCTGGCCTCACACATGGGCTGAGGTCTTGGCCCCACATGTGAACTAAGGGACCTGGTCTCACCACAAACCTGGGACAAACTTCTCAGTCTCAGATCTAAAGGAAGGCACAGAGTAGGGCTTGGGTGTTCTGCTTTCTGTGGGCATCACTAACCCAAGATGATGTGTCCTCCTGGTTCCTGTCACCCACTTCCTGTTGGCAGTGTTCCCCTAGCTTCATCTGGTGCCTCATGGGATAGGCCCCTGGGTGAGCTATGGGCTTCTCTGATGTTGTGCCTTGAGCCATGGACCTTCCAGAAGCCATTGGGAAAGGCCAAGTGCCCACCTCCATTCTCAGATCTGGTTGGGCATCAGACATCATTTTAAACCCCCTCCAATCCTTGCTGAGGCTGGCTGGCACCATACTTCACTCCTCCTACCTGCCCAGAGAGGCCACAGGCCCGCCAGCGCTATGGTAGGTCCACCTCCTGAGCCCCTTTAGTATGCCTCTCCGCACTGGCCTGGGCCCCTAGCACACAGCCCAAATCCCTCAGGTCTCAGAGGCAACACACGAGGCTAGAGACTCACCACATCCCAGGGAGCTTACTGCCCAAGGCTCTCTGAAAACACTCATGGCCCAGAGCGGGTAAATAGGACTGGAAGAGCCTTCTGTGGCCTGGTCTTCTGAAAACAAAGCCTTATACCGGGTCCCATCTAACAGGCCATCCTGCAAGGATCAGGTCCTGTCCAATCTTCCCTGAGCTGGGGTCTCCTGCAGGCGGAGACAGAGGGTGGGAAAACCAGGAAGTCAGGACCACATGACACACAGCCCTGACAACTCTCCAGGTAGCTGAGGTTGGTACTTGGCCACTGAGGGCCTCAAAGGTTAGGGGCGGGGGTAGGTCTGGGTGACAGAAACAGGAGAGATCACTACAGATACACCCGCACAGGTGCAAAATGGCACACACACAAGCCAAGTGCCTTTCCACAGGGTCCTGGTTCAAAAGACACAGGAGCACAGTTCAGCTGCCAAAAAGAACAAAGACACTCTTCACTCGTGGGCAGTGAGATATCTCTAGGACATATTGTTATGTTTTAATAAAAAAGCAAGGCACAGAACAACAAGAAAGGCATGGAGTAGACTATATTCTATTGCTTGCATCTCCTATTGGCAAAACTTGTAACAGATACTGAGAGAACTCATAAAAGTGTCTACAGGGGGCGCAGGAGAGCAAGCTAGACAGGGATTGAAGAGTTCGTTTTTAGAAGTAAACTTTTTAAAAATCATTTTGAACCATGTACAGAGGATGCACAGAGTCCTCAATTGTCACAGACCTGGAATCTTTTAAGCCAGGAGCACTCGTTGTCACCCCCAACCCCAGCTTTCCTCCCACAAAGAACACCCCCACCCCCAGTTTTCCAGCTAGAATCACACTTGGGCCTGAGATCATAATGCCTTAGAGCAGCTAATTTGTGTGGCAAGAGCGTCCTGCCGTCCTGGCTGCGATCCTGACGGTGGCTGCCCTCCCAGAAGAGGAGAGGACAGTGAGCTTTGTCCTGCTGCAAATGGGGACACAGAGGCCCGGAAACTTGGGGTTGGCTCCAGGAGAGGCTCAGCCAGAGCCCCCGGCTGCTGCTTTGGTCTGCCTGCCAGAGCCCAGATTGCTATGGAGGGCCAGGGCCGGCTACTCTCCCATCAGTCCATGGGGACCTGAGAGATCAGTGCACTGACTGCCATCCTCTCCTGCTCACAGTCCTGTCCCCATCTTACCAACCACACTTCTGTGCCTACTTCCTCCTCTCCATGCTTCCCTCTCTACTCTCTCCCTGTCTGCTTGGAGACAAGGCAGGCTGTTGGTTCCAGAGACACGCCTGGGACTGCAGCCAAAAGCGTTTTGTCCAGAACTCAAAAGGGCTGTCTCCCAGGATATGGACTTTCCTGCCGGGGAGCTCCAGCATCTAAAGGAGCCGGGGAAATGCCTTTGTGGTTCTTGGAGAGATTCCACCCCCTCTCAGCACCCCACCAGCACTTGCATAATTAGAGGGCATAAAGGAGGCCAGGACTCTTATCTTTAAGTACCATCCCCCCACCCTGATGGCCTCCTTAGACCCAGACCTTTTGTGCCCCGCCCCCCCCCACCCACTTTTTGATGTGCAGTGTGAATATGGAAAGCATCGCTCAAGCCCATGGACTGAAGGGTCTTGGATTCGATTCCAGTCAAAAGCACGTACCTCAGTTGCAGACTCAATCCTTGGCCCTGGTCAGGGCACATGTGGGAGGCAACCAATTGTGTTTCTCTCACATCGATGTTTCTCTCTGTGTGGCTCTCCTCCTCTCTTCCAGTCTCTCTAAAAAAATCAATGAAAAAAAATATCCTCAGTGAGGATTAACAAAAAAAGAAAGAAAACATATATCCCTTAAGTCAGTGGTCGGCAAACTGCGGCTCTTGAGCTTATGGCACTTAAGCTTATGGCTCTTGAGCCGCAGTTTGCTGCTCTGTTGACTAATGAGTTTGCCAACCACTGGATAGGGGCTTAATCACAAGGAACAACAACAGCCAGTAATTATTGGAATTGAGAGTCTAGGTCAGTGGTCGGCAAACTCATTAGTCAACAGAGCAGCAAACCACGGCTCGCAAGCCGCAGTTTGCCGACCACTGCCTTAAGTGAACAGCTTGACAAAAATACCCACTAACCATCACCCAGATCGAGCCAGTTTCCCAGTTCCTCCCAGACTTGCTTGGGTCCTTCCCCTATAACCAATCCATTTCCTAGATCTTTCAGGGTTCTGTGTCCCTTATCCAATCCGATTCTTTCTCCAGGCTAGGCTCTGCCCCTTATGGTCCCCATCCTGGCTCCTACTGCACTTGCCTCATGTAGAAGCACCTCCCCCTGTGTCATCTTTGCTTTAGCTGGGCATGCGCCCAGCAGAGGAATTTCTCCTGCTGTTTTCATTCCTCCCCAAGTCATGACTGGTAACAATCCTTTCTGATCCATTTTGATCCTTTCTGCCTGCTTCAGAGATTAGGTTCCCTGGGGAGCCTATGAATGCTGCAATTTCCTAGTGAATCAGGCTCAGTGTCCAATTCAACTCCCTACTTTATTATACTTAACTGGAGGCCCAGTGCATGAAATCCGTGCATGGGGGGGGGGAAGGGGGAGCGTTCCTCAGCCCGGCCTGCACCCTTTCACAATCTGGGACCCCTCGGGGGATGTCCGACTGCCGGTTTAGGCCCGATCCCTGCAGTTGGACATCCCTCTCACAATCTGAGACCACTGGTTCCTAATCGCTCGTCTGCCTGCCTGCCTGATTGCCCCTAACTGCTCACCTGCCTGCCTGATCACCCCTAACTGCCTCTGCCTTGACCCCTGCTGCCATGGCTTCATCCGGAAGGATATCTGGAATGATGTCCAGAAGGTTGTTTGGCTGTCTGGTCTAATTAGCATATTATGCTTTTATTATTATAGATAACATCTGATTCCCTTTGCTCCCTTCCTTTATTAATATCTAGCTACCTATACTAACAAAAACACTTAAGTCTAAATACAATTGAATTCTTTTATGAAAAAGGAAAATGACCAAGAGGAGGTAAACCAAAATGACCAAAAGGATGGCATGAAAAACCCTTTTAACTGAATTTAAAAGTTAATTTAATTTAAACTTTAAAAGTATCTGTCATAAGCCAGTAGCTAAAGTCAAGTTTAATTAATAAGTGCTAGAGGCACCTTTATTCATGTCAGGCAACGGACACATGCTCAGTGAGCGAAGGATGCAGAAATCCTTTGGATTAGCTCAATCGCGTGATCAGTTTTTCAAGGCAATATTGTGTGTACTATGTATTGGGTACAACCCCAGTGGGGCAGGGCCAGCCCTACATAATCAAGCACATTAGTATCTCAGCAGCCAAATACGCTTCCCCAATTCTGCATATAAAGAGTACAGAGAGCTGACACTAGTTCAGGTCAGGTTTTGTTTCCCAATAAGTTTGCTACAAACCTGTGAAGAACTTTTAGATTTCAGCGCTTTTAGCACTTAGAAACTGCAGATATGTAGTACTGACGATCCATGCTGTCAATCAACATGGTCCACAAAATTCTAGACAATGCCAAAAGACAGAGAAATGAGGCAAAAACATTGAAAAGGGAAAAGATGACATTTTCATTATATTAATTGTCCCTTTCAAAACAATAACAGAGTTGTACTTTAAAAAATTCAGTATTTGTCCATATATCTGACTTTAACATATGTGTGTAACCATGGGTATAACTTTGTGTGTGTATGTAAGAATGGGGGGCATCCTTTTTTTTTTTTCCTCCCAGATGGAGACCAAGGACAGTTACAGTCCTTTGCTAATAATGTAATCCAGTCTCTTCTGTACCGTTCATTTCTAAGGCTCTCATTGTGTTGCTAAGGGAGCAGCCTTTGAAGGAGAGGGTGGGCGGTCTGTGGCTGCTTTCTTGCCCAGCTAAGCCTGAAAGGAAAGCAAAAAAAGAACACAGACTAAATACCACCCTGGATAGTAGTGTGATTTACTGAGTCCATGCAAATGGGCAGCAGGAGTGGAGGGGGCAGTGGGAGGAATGGTGGCTGTTCTTCTCTAACTAAGGGGCAGTCAGGAGACATTTTCTTCTTCAGTGTGGTAAGAACTGTTTGTCTTTAAGAGATTTGTGTTTGTGTTTAATTCAAGAGATACTTCTGTCCATGCAGATGGATTACATTTTAAACATGAAAACATCAACAAAATCATTTCAATAAGATAGAATAATAATTCTAGAAACTTAGAGGAGAAAGTCTTGTTTCTCAGAAGTCAGAGAGGTAAAACATGACTGATTTAACTATGTGAAAAAAAATATTTTTTAATTTATGCTTAAAAGCACCACAAATATTAAAGGAAGAAGAAATCACTAGTTTAAAATTTTCACAACTGAAATGACCATTGGAGAGTGTAATGGGTTAGACTGTGTACCCCCAAAAAAGGGGTTGAAGTTCTAATCCCTGTTACCACAGAATTTGATCTTATTTAGAAATAGGGTCTTTACAGGGGCAGTCAATTAAAATAAGGTCATTAGAGTGGGCCCCAATCCAATGTGCCCAGTGTCCATATCAAAAGAAAATTTGGAGGTAGAGACAGACACACACAAAGGGAAGAAGGTCACCTGAGGGTGCAGATGGAAGTGATGCATCTTTAAGAAATGGAATGCCAATAACTGCTGGCAAACCACCTGAAGCTAGGAAGAGGCCAGGAAGGATGCCCCACAGGTTTCAGAGATGGCACACCTGCCAGCACCTTGATTTCAGACTCACTGCCTCCAGAACCGAGACGATGGCTTTCTGTTGTTCTAAGCTGCTCTGTGTTACTCAGGAAACAAATACAAATAGTTAATAGTATTTAAGCGTAAAAAGTTCTTACATATTAGTAATAAAAAGAATGAAAACCCAACAGAAAAGTGATTGCAGTATATAAGTAAAGATGCCAAGAAATACATATACTCTGATCTCATTTTTGGAAAATAAACAATGATAAAGAGATTGCATATATGCATATTATGTGAGCATATATATGTGTATGTGTATATATACATGTATGTATATATATTAATATGTCTATTTCTAGGACAGTTTATTCTTATTTCAGCATGAGCAAAAATATAAAAGTATACTTGGAAACTTCTTATCATGTATTCTCAGAAGGCTGCTATAAGGGATAGGAGTAACGAGCAGAGGATGTCCAGCAAAATCATTTTTTAAAAATAGAGAAAGGGAAAATAATCTATATATATAAAAGCCCAGCGACCGGAAAGGCAGAACAACCAGAACAACTGGTGGCTATGACGCACACTGCGGCCTGATCTGGGCCCTAATTGCACCACCCCCTGGCCCACCCGGCCCCTGATCAGCCCCCAACACCCCGATCAGGGGCAGGGCTGGTCACCAACTTCTCCCAGCCCTCCCCCATGAAGGTCCGGCCTAATGGGCCCCCATTAGGGCAGGCTGGCTGGACCCCACCTGTACAGGAATTTGTGCACCGGGCCTCTAGTTATGTATAATATGCTTGCCATCACATATGTCTGAAAAATCAAGTTACATAACAATGTGAATAGAGCAGGATTTCCATTTTAAATTTATTTTCCAGTGTTTTTCACAGATGCCAATAACAGATTTGAGAATGCAGTGGTTTCTTTTTTCCATAAAGGGGAAAATAAAAGATGGAGGAAAATCTTCAAATATGACTTCCAACCCTCTTTTTATTGACTTGATTTATTAAGAGCTGGGTGGTTTTCCACCTAGTCTTCAATAAATATTTGAAGCTTTGCTAAGCTTGGGACAGTGGTTTCAAACACAGCAGCCCCTCCCACCACATTGCCTTTTGGTCTTGAAGTTATCTAGGAGATTCCACGGCCTCATTTAAATAACAAAGACACTCTTCACACAGGAAATCCCCAGCGCTTTAGAAGCTCATCCCCTGGGACAAGGCCAGACAAATTGTTTATTATCCCACAGCCATAGCAAAGGAATGAAATACTGATACAATCTAAAACAGGGTGAACCTCAAAAGCATTATGGTAACTGAAGGAAACCAGACACAAAAGGTCACATTGTAGGTTTTCTTTTATGTGAAATAACCACAATAGGTGAGTCACAGAGACAGCACACATTGGTGGCTGCCAGGGGCTGGGGAAGGGAGAAGCAGGGAGAAACCACTCAGTGGGAATAGGGTTGAGCGGTTGAGCCAACCCTGAAGCCCCCCTCTCAACCTCTCAAGAGAGATAATAAATGTCCTTTCTGTTCACAGGTATTTCCTTGGCTGTTGTCTTATTTGTTCCCAAGAGATATATGCCAAGGTGGCCGAGGCCAAACCAAGTTTATGGATGTTTCTTCAAGCTTGTTGCTCAGGGGAGGAGGGGAGAAACCCCGCAGTGGAGGCATGCAGGACGAACGCTGGTCTGCTCTAGTCTTCTCCCTCATGGGAGGCCCGGAGGCTAAGTGCCAAGGTGGAAGGCACAGGACATAGCACTGGGAAAGAGGTTGGCACCCCTCTCTGAGTCACAGTGAAAAAATGAGCGTGTTAGAAAGAGATTCCCTGGGCCTGTGTTCTGGTTATTCACTTTATCCTCCCTGTGCAGTCTGCCCTTCTCTATCCTGTTTCCAGCTCCAGACGGCCAAATGCAGTTCCCATCATGCAGCGGCTCACCCTCTGGCTTCCACTTGGGTTGGCCCGAAGGGAGCGGGTGTCTGAGAGCGGGAGGGGAGAGATCAGGGTGGTTAGTCTCCCCATGTCCTCTTCCCCTCCCTGTAGTTCTGATGGCGGTTGCTTCCTTTGGCGCCACTGTTCTTTCAGGAAATTTGTGTGTGGCTTGTGGGGGACAAAAACAGGGCACTGTGATCAATCTAATAAAAATTCATCTCACAGAGTGATGTGATCATAAATTCCTAACTGGGCAGGTCATGGAGGGCAGTCTTGCCCCAGACATATAACTTCTTTAGTAAAAGGTTATCCTTGCCTAAGACCTGTCCATTGTTTCTGTGTATCTAGGTTAACACACCTTTGAAATAGCAAGAACACCCTCAAGAGAGCACATATCTTAGCTATCCTGTAATCCAATCACAGTCTGCTTTCTCCAGCCTGTAATCGTCCTTATGTCCCTCCTGAATTCCAATTGCATAAAAGAATCTGCAAAAATGTCATTCTCTGGCGCACTTGAGATCTTGCTTCCTGGCAATCATTGTCATTTTAGCTCAAATAAACTCTTACAAAAATTCTTGACAGGTTTGGGCATTTTTTACATTGACAGGCTCCAGCCCTCATGGGTGCAGCCCTGCCAGCTTCTGCAGAATAAGGCCTAACAGCTCCCAGGCTGGCTGCTGACCCTGCCCTGTTCTGGCAAATAACCGCGCCATTTCCTTCTCTTCCATTCAGCTCTGAGAGCATGCCACCTGTCTCCTGTGGTGTATGGGACAGACGCGCTGCCTAAGGAATTCCTTGGATGCAAAAGGAAAACTGAAGTATGCCGACTGCCAGCCAGTTGTGCTTATTGTCTCTGAAGTTATCACAGGGTCCGTAGCGAATCCCAGCCACTGAAGGGTGTTACTAAAATGTGTGTAATTGGATCCTGTTCTATTTAAATATTTAGATAGAGTATAGATGATAGATAATAGACAGATGATAGATGATGGGTAGATGTGAATATGCACTCCTTGTCCCAGAGCAGTTGGTGGCAAGCAGTATATGAACCCAAACCTGCCACATATCTGTGCTCTATACCCCACACTGGGCTGATGTCCCCCAGACCTGTCCCAACGGGGTCTTATCATGAAAGCCATATTTGAATCCACACTCAGCCTAACAGATCCAGAGAGTGTAGCAGTTCATGGAAAACCAAAAGCTTCCCTTCATTACTACCACCTCAGCAGAGGACGCACTGCAAGGTATAGCGGAGTTACTTAAAGCATTTCCTACATGTTTATACGCATTTACGAGAATAACATATACAAGGTTCTTTCAAGACATGCACATTATTCTACAACTGTCTTTATGTTTTTCCCCTTAATCTATCACAAAACTATTTCCATAGCAGTACATAAATGTCTGCCTCAGTTTTTAATGGCTGCATGACATTTGTATTAATTATTTTCGGCTATATAACAGACTATATTAGTCAGAGTTCTCCAGAGAAACAGAACCAATAGGATGTGTAAATAGATAGAGAGGTTTATCTCAAGGTGTTGGCTCATGCAATTGTAGGGGCTGGCAAGTCTGAAATTTTCAGGGCCTACTGGCAGGACAGAGGCCCAGGGAAGAGTTGATTTGCAGAGTCTGAAGCAGAATTCCTTCCTCTCCTGAGTCTTGTGTCTGAAAGCCTTCAGCAGAATGGACAAGGCCCACACGTATGATGGAGGGTCATCTGCTTTATTCAAAGTCTATCCATTTACATGTTAATCTCATTTGAAACTACCTATCTAGGCTGGTATTTGACCCCAAACTGGGTATCATAGTGTAGCCAAACTGACACATAAATTAACATCATACCATCCAAAACCTTAGAGACTGAAAACCGCAAAGATTTGCTATTTCTCATGGTGCTGCGGGCTGCCAGCCTGGGGTGCGCCTTCCGCTGGTTTCAGCAATGATCACGCATGTGGCAATAGTCATGGGATGGCTTATCTAAGGCCCGGGAGGCCCAGGAAGACCTCGCTCACATCCAGCAGTGCTCGTTGTCCACTAGGGCACCTCGCTTCCCCTCCGTGGGGATCCCCGCCCCCCCTTCCTTAGCAGGCTGGACCAGTCTTAGCTATAACATGCTGGGCTCAGGGTGACGGCAGAAGCTGTGAAGGTCTGGCACAAGGCCACTCCCACATGCTGTGTGTGTCCCAGGCCGGCATTTAAGGGTGAAAACAGGCCCCATCTCGTGCTGTACGGGACTGTAGTCATATTGTAGTGGGGCATGGACACAGCTGGCGTGATTCATCTGTCTACTTCTGCATCGTAAGCCAGCTCCCCCGCTGTGGACAGAATTCAGCTCATTTCCCATTTCTGCTCTTACAAAGAATGCCCCAGTGGGCATTTTGGACCACATGCCAGCATCCTTGAGCAAGTCCTTCTGTAGGGCAGATTCATAGACATGCAATTGCTCAGAGCAGGGCACGGGATGTCTAATTGCCTCTCTTCCTACACCCTCGACAACTCTAGTCATTCACAGACTTTTGCATTTTTGCCACTCTGGTGGGTGATAAATGCCATATATGGTAATTTACATTTTCAGTCCCTTAATTGCTGGGAAGTCGAGTGTTGTTTCATGTGTTCATAGTACTTTCATAACTGGAAAAGTCTACTTTTTTAAAATACAAAAGTATCAAGAAGATATGGAGGCCTAGAGCACTCCTGCCCCATTATCTTGCCCCAGCCTTGGCACAGGAAAGGGGCCCATGAGTGCATCTTTTCTTGGGGGCTAGGAAGGTTCTTATTTGTTCAGAATCTCAGCATCTGAGGCGAGGAGAGAGTTGGAGGAATATAACGGCCCAGCACAAGAGCTCCATTTTATGGAGGGAGAAACTGAGGCCCTGGTAGGAATGCCACCTGGCTGAGGTCTCACAGAGCATGACAAACTAGGGACCAGGACCCAGATCTATTGACTCTGGTGAATAAGAAAGACAGAAAAAGACCAAAGAAAAGAGGGCAGGCTGTGTGCTTGCTCCGCGGGTGAAAGGCTTGCCCAGGGTTGGCCTAGCCCTCCCCCCTCATCCAGAGGTCAGGGAAGTATGTGTCCTCTTCCTACATAATGTCCGGGAGCATCTGCAAGGCCCCTCGCATAGAAATGTCAATAGTTGGTTCTATAAATGACAGATCCAGCGCCCTCCCCTAGGGGGGAAAGAGCTTGTCTCCAAGACAGATCACATGTCTCCTCCTAGGGCACTCCTGGGGCCTGGGCTACTTGACACCTACTGTCTCCTGGTCTGCAGACCAGTGCTCAGAACCTGCGGTGTCCGCGCAGCCTGACCAGAGGGGGGCAGCGGAGTGCAGCAGAGGAACGCGGAATCTGGTTCGGCTGGAAACCTCTGGCAGGATGGCGGTGTCCCAGAGTCACGTTTTAAGATCGGGGCAGAGCCAAACACAAGTTGGACTAAAGTCCACGGGAAACATCTTAATAAGTCCCATACTTGAGAGTGCCTAGCCTAGCTAAATCAACACAGTTGGGTGTCCCTCTGCGCCTGGGTCAGATCGCTGGCTCTGCAGCTCAGTGGCGAGGACCTGGTGTGAGCCATGCCTGTTTTTACACACTGGAGTTAGCCTCTGAGGAATGCAGAGGTACCGCTGCGGAGACCAAGGACGCAGCGAGAGCCGCCAGGTTTCTGTGCTGGCTACAGAGCTGTTCGTAGGAGTGGAGCATTTACGGGGCACTTCAGCACTTAGCAGGCACCCTGCATCCTCCTCACGCCTCTTCTCCTGGGTCTCAGGGCATGCATCGCCTGCACAGCGAGAACCAGTTTTGCTGTCTCTTCCCCTCTCCGTGCCAAGTGTGTATAATTGATTGACCCAGTTCCACGTATAGATGATGCAAAGCCCTTGTGTGTGCCTTCCCTCCCTGGTGGCCCTTTCATCCCATTGCACAATGGAGAGTGGGGTTACATGAGCCCAGAGGCCAGCACGCAATTCAGTACGTCCAGGACTTTCTGCTGCCTCTTGAGTAACTGGCCTTTGACAGGGCAGGGGAGGGGATCTATGGAGACTTTCCTGCCAAGATCAAGGCCCCCAAATGTCTGAGCTCTCCCTTCAGCCTCTATTGAGCATGTGGCTACCTCCTCCTCCCTCACTCCTGCCTGGTGCAGTCTGGGCCACTCCATGCCAGACTCTCAGAGCAGAGGCTCCAGGCACAGCCTGAAGAGAAGGGGCCTAGGAAGACCAGAGCCAATGGTCCCTCTAGTGCAGGGCAGACTCTCTACTGCTTCACCACCACCCACCACCCCCCCGCCCCACCCCCGCCCCTCACCCCCACTCCAAGCTGAACTCCCCCAAATCTGAGTTCCTTAGGGGGTGGCACTGAAGTCAAAATTAGATGTGAAACATAAGAGTAAAGCAAAATAAATAAATAAATCAGCTAAAAGATCATCACATTTTAAAGTTAGAGATTAAATTCCATGCCGTCAGGATGAATTGTAGGCCATACAGTGCACAGGTCATTTTCTTTATCTCCTTTTATTCTTCTTTTAACTATGGCAGACTTTTATTATGGAATGCCAGAGATGGAAAAACACATGTAGAAGAGTAGAAATTACTCAATTGTCTATTAACTATGCTCAGCTTCATGACTGAATGATCAAATGTCAAAGCTTTTCCCCCCTCTGTATGTATGTATGTATGTATGTATGTATTTATTGTCGTGCAGGTCATTTTAAATGGAATTCATTGCTCAAATTAATCCCTCTCCACTTCCTATGTTAACATAACCAAAATCCCAGTCAGCTCAGGGACTCTCACCCTTTTTCTGGGTCTGTGCCCACCTCCCTGTATTTAGAAGGAGTTGGTATGAGCCTGGACATTCATCCTGGCCCCTGCTCTAGGGTCAAGGAGATTTGGAGACCAGATGCGTGTTCAGGTGGCTGTGGGTGCACACCATCCACCCAGCGTCTTTTGGAAGGGGAAAGGAGTAGCGCCACCTCATGCGACACGGCGGGGGGGGGGGGGGGGCAGGGGGGCGGGGGAGGGAGGAAGAGAATGCACAGGCAGCTGTGGAGGCCAGGACTGCCACACTTCACAGGCAGGTACTCTCTCGAAGGGTGGCCTGTCACCCTGGGGTATTGAGATCCAGACTCCACATGTTGAGAGGAAAAGACAGACCCCCCTGCAAAGCAGGATTTTAGGACGGGTCTTCCGTGTCCGTATAGCAGGGCACTAGCAGACCCATCCAGCAGCATCACCCTGTCCACGGAACAACAGCTGTGCAATTGCGTTTTGGTGCACTTTGCTATCATTATTACAAGAACTAAAGAGTGGCAAAGAGGACTGGAAGTGCAGACACGGTGCAGAAGTGTATTTCTCCTAAACCAAGTGACGTGAGTGAGATGGCAATGGCTTGGGGGCTGAGGAAGAATGTCTGGGGCCACTCACTTGGGCTCTGGACCTCAACCAGCACTTGGATGCCAATATGAAAACAAAGGACAACACAAAAAATGCAAGTCAGAAATGCTGGAATGTGTCAACAAGCATCACGTCTGAAAACGGGGAGGTGACCCGGGGACTCTGTCCTGTTTGAGCTCTCTGGAAATGGACCCCCACCTCGGCCCGCTCACACACAGACATAATATTGAAGCCTATGGGGCAGTTTGCAATTGCACAGGGTCTTCTTCAGAGGGCATGATGGATACGAGTGGACAGTGGGGTCACCTGAGGTCAGCATCTGCCATGTTTCAAAGCCACGTGCCTTTATGAAGAACCAAGGTTTGTGCACCTCTTGATTCCAATTGACCTTTCTCCTGAGATGCTTGCATACCTGCCTCCCTTGCACTTAAACACACATATGCCCAGAGCTCTGAATTAGGGGGTTTAATCCAGTACCTCCAGCTCTACCAGGGCTGTCCCTGCCTGGGCTGGGGGTAGCCCCCTGGAGGTGGCAGGTGGGACCTGCCACAAACATCCATGGGCTGAACACAAAAGCCTCCTGGGAGGGTCAGGCAGTGCCCCAACAGCAGGAGGAAGAGAGAAAGGCAGGTGCAGTGCCCCGGTCAGGCAGAAGGAGCAGTTGGGCAAGGCGATATCAGAGGCTCCCATTTTTTTTATATAAAGACAAAAGTCTAGATTTTTACAGAAAATCAGAAGTTTTAAAATCATAACAAGGTTAAACAAAGTGTATCTGCAGGCTGGAAGCTTGCATGGGGCTGGGGACAGGGACTGCGGTGTTCCGACTGACTGGTGTCTCTGTGGTGTGTGGCATGTCATTAACATTCACAATAATTCCTAGGTGGATGAATGAATAAATGGATGGATGAGAGGTTTGGCAGGATGCCAGGCTCCCACGGGGTGGGAGGTTTGTTTACCCCGTATGCCACGGGAGAACCCAGTGTCCAGTGGGAGCATGCCCATGGAGGTGCTGGAGCTGGCATGCACACGAGGGCTGGCTGGCAGCCAAAGCAGCAAGGAGCTGGGGTAGGGTCAGACTTAGGGGCCCCTCTTGACCCTCCAAGTTCTCCAACAGCTTCCACTCCTTAAGCCCTCATGTCTGGTGTAACACAAACAGGACCTGAGTCAGCACAAGCCATTGAGCAAGGAGCACCTTGCACCCCCAGCATCGCCTTGTGCAGCTTTTCCCTGGACGTCTCCATCCCAGGAGAAAGGCCAACAGGGCAGGGGCTGGGGCTGGGGTGGCTTCCTGTGCCCAGCTTCATGGTCCTCTGCCTTCAGCAGGTCCACTGAGGAGAAGGAAGCTGTGCACCCAAGTCTTCCCTCGGAGTGTATGTGGGGGGTCTGTGCACATATGCGATGGACATCCGTGTTCCTTTGATGTGTGTGCAAGACCTGCTGTATGTATGCACGCACCACTGCAACGTGTGTGTGCACATGTGTGCAAGCATCTGGTGTGTCCGTGCATGTCTCCGTGTGTGCAGACCCTGGTTACGTGTATTTGCGAAGAGCACGGTATGGACATGTGCGCGCCATTGTAGGTGTCCACCTGCAGTGTCTCCGTGTAGTGGGGGTGTACACAGGCTGTGGGGGTGCACCTGCTCTGGGTGAGGTGTGCCTCTGGGCCTGCCTGCTCTCCTGGTGGGTGAGTGTGCCCTGGCGGCTCAGCTGCCCTCCCAGGCCTGCCCTCTGGCTCTCCAGCTGCAGGCTGTGGCTCTGAGTGCCCGCGACATCAGGTGCCAAGACCTAACCGCGAGCTGAGGGCTCGGAGCGGAGCGCCCCGCCCCCGAGGAAGGTCGCTGGGCCGCATTCTTGAGCGCACGGGCTGGAATTCGTACATTCCATTCATAACTTTCCTGCCAGCGGGGGAAGGGAGGACCAAGCCAGACACTTAGTGACTGAAAGCGAAGAAGAAAGAGAGGCTGCTTGCAGCTGCGACTGAGAGCTTCCAGCGGCCAAATGCATGAGCACGTGAGCAGTTCACCCCTCAGCTGGTGGCTGTCTGCATAGGACTGGGGTGCCGCCGAGCCTTGAGGTTGCTCCCTCTCACAAGCGACCTTTATGGTTGTGGCTGGAAAAGGCGCCATGGGCCAGTGAGAGCCAGAGACAGCCAGGGTGTCTTTGGGCAACAGAAGTACCCATAGGTCCCTTGTGTGGTAGGTTTTATCACTCCCATTTTACAGATGGTGAAACTGAGGGTCAGAGAGATGAAGTAGCTTAATGTACTCATTCTCCGTGCTAGTATCTCCTCCTCCCCATTACCCACATCTCCTTTGGTCAGTCCAGGCTTCCTCCAAAGCCTCCCTGGTGCCCCCCGCCCATGCTCTTGGCCTTGCATGTGCTGTCCCATTTGCTCGTGGGGGATCTGTCCTCCCCAGCTAAACTGCCTTCCCCGGGGACAGGGCCTGTGCCTTACCTGTGCCAGGCCAGTAGGCAGTGGGAGTTGAGGGCGGGCAGGGCTGGGGTCTAGCTCAGGGCTGGGGGACCTTTTTTCTGTCAAGGACCATTTGGATATTTATAATATCATTCAAGGGCCATACAAAATTATCAACTTAAAAATTAGCCTGCTATATTTGATCAAACATTTAATTAACTCACCCTTAATGCCTTGGCAGGGCCAGACCAAATGATTTCGCGGGCCTTATACAGCACACCGGCTGTTCCCCACCCGTGATCTAGCTAGTGGGAAATTCAGCCTCGTGGGACAGTGAATCATGACCCCACAAGAAACAGCAGCGATGAGATCAGGAGAGGAGGAGCAGAACCTGACTTGGCGCTGGGTTGGCAGGGAAGCAGGTGGGGTAGAGAAAGGGGTATGGTGGAAGGAACCAACCAGCATGGCCGGGACAAGTGGGCCAAGATGCTGCCGGGACAGCTGTGGCCGTGCCCAGAGCTAAGCAGGGACAACACGGAGAAGACAACTTAATTCCAGGTCCCACTGGCCCTGGCCAGGGCTGGGGCAGAGAGCATGCAGGTATCTCTGAGGAGCTGGGGGAACTGGGGAGTTGAGGAAGGGGCTGGCAGGGCAACTCTGGCTGAGGAAACAGCAGGAAGAAAGGCCTTGTGTGTGGAAGGGGCAGGGCGCTGCAATGGGGGGAAACTGGATGGTAGCTTGCAGAGGCCCACCTTCAAAAGCCAGAGAAAAGAGTGACATCTGCACTGCTACTACAGTACTTCAGCCAGCCTGGGGTGGTATCTGTTCAACCATCAGTTCACATCTGCCCCCTGGATTAGCCTGCATCGTGCAGAGCAGGCACTGAGAGGTTCAGTGATGGTGGAAGAAGGTGCTGGAACAGGCTGGGTCCTACAGTCCCTGCTCAGTCAACCAAGCATCAGGCCAAAGCATCAGGTAAGGAACTCCCCTGGGCCAGCAAGCCTGGGAAGGTCACTGATAGTCATTTCAGCAGGTCCCTCTGTCTGGCCAGTCTTTCTGCTCCTGAACCCATTCACTTTCTGCGTGACCTCAGGCAAGCCACTTCGTTCTGCTCAGCCTCAGTGGGCAATGGTGGTGCTGGCGTCTCCATCATGGTGTTGCTGGAGGTGCTGACAGGAGCCACTCAGCAAAGGGGGATTAGTTCCTGTCGTCCCCACCACCATCTTCTCCATCCTCCACCCCATTTCTATATCACAATTAGTTCATGTGGACCCGTTCTTCCAGGCCAGGAACCAAGTCACCTTGATCTGTGTTCACAAAGGCCTAGCTCTCAGCAATTTAGAGTCACGGTTCTCAAAGTGTAATCCAGAGAGCCCCGGGGGCCCAAGACCCTCCCAGGGGGTTTTCAAGGTGAAAATCACTTTCAGGATAACGTTAAGATGTTATTCCCCTTTCGTGTCCTCTCATGTGAGAACAGAAGCATCTTCAGGAGCGACGTGTCATGGCATCGTAGCTCTGACAGCCCAGGAGATGCATGCTGGGTATGCTTGTGCTTTAAAAGCCTCTCGGTTCTACACCCTGGCCGGGTGGCTTCGTCAGTTGGAGCATCGTCCAGTACACCAATAGGCTGTGGGTTTGATTCCTGGTCAGCGCACATTACCTATATTGCAGGTTCAGTCCTTGGTCGGGGCATGTATGAGAGGCAACCAATCAATGTTTCTCTCTTTCTCTCTCTCTCCCTCTCTCTCTTTCAAATCAATAAAAACATATCCTCGGGTGAGAATTTTTTTAAAAAGCCTGTCAGCTCTAATGTCAATTAAAAGCTCATCGAAGTCCTCAGTCATTTTTAATGAATTAATTAAGAGTGTAAAGGGATCCTGAGACCGAAACGTTTGAGACTTGCTGATTTAAACTGGGCTCAAACCCAGGCTCTGTCCCTGAATGACTAGGAACCTGGAGCAAATACTTTAAACATGGGAAACCCCAGGTCTTCTTCTTAAAAACGGGAAAGTGGCTCCTTCATCCTGGGAGGCAGATGGGAGATGCTGGGGACAAAGCATAGCAGTGCACCAGTTGGTAAACCCGGGCGCCCTCTGTACTGCTGCGGCCCGCTGCTCCTCTGGAGGAAGGCGGCCAGCAACCCAGCCAGCGCTCAGAGGACCCAGCGCCCTGTGGTGCTGGGGGGGACTCTTAGCAGCTATTCGCGGAGCCCAGCAAACAAGAACAAGTCAGGCCCCTACCCTGGAGCATTCATCCAGCCTGGCACCTTCCCCAGGCCGGCGCCCAGCCAGCTCCCTGAGCACACATTTTCCTACATGTCCAAGGTGTGAGAAAAGTAACACATTTGTTGCTGATCTTGTTGGGAAAGGCCTGGTTTTAAAAAGAAGTGTGTTTTGAATTTGTTGTGAAGTACATTCTGTAATTCCTGACCAAAATACCAACTGACGTAAAAGAAGCTCCTTCATGGAAAAAATATTTTGCTTGGAGATGGACCCCTGGATGTTCCTGAGGGGAAAGTGCCTCTTCCCCAAGCTGGAGCTGAGGGCCAAGCAGCGCCTCCCCCCACCCCCCAACAGCCACAGAATGGGCCTGGCTGCTGGGCTACTGCTTCAGAGGGGGCCGCAGTGAAACATCCAAAGGAAGCCACAGGGTGAAAACGCTCTTCCAACTGAAAAGAAAACTCAGTTTAGTGGCCAGTTACAAAATAAATATACAAAACCTTGTGGCTTGCCAAAGCCCCCAAAATAACTACAGCAAAATATATTGGAAAAAAAGATCTCATTCACAATTCAATAAGAAGTGAGGCATAAACCAAGCAAGGAAACACACACGGGACAGGAGACTGCAACTCCTACCTGAGAAATACAAATTCTGAAGTCAACGGAGAGATCCGACATGTCCCTGCATAGAAAGATATAACAGTGTCCAAAATGTCCGTTTTCTAGCAAGAAATACTGGAAAAGCAAAACAGGTGGATGGGGAAGTGAGATGATCAGACAGGAAAGGTAAAATCTTTTAAACATTGAATTCTTAATGCAAAAATGGAATGGAAAAGAATAGAAAATCTAAATGTGAACCCGAAAGTATATAAATATTTAATATGTGAAAAGATGACCTTTCAGATTAGTGGGGAAAGCATGTTTTCCCATAAACAGTTTGGGCAAATGGCCAACCCCTTGAAATTAAACAAAGTTAGACTCCTATTTCTTGTTCTAGATGGATTAAAGATTCAAACGAAAAATGAAACCGTAAAAACACTAGAAGCCTATTTCAGTGAATACTTATGTAATCTTGGTGGTAAGGGAAAACTTAATAAGCATGAAACCAAAGATTAAAACAATAAGGGAAAAGGTAAAAGGATTTGACCAAAAAAAAATCACACAACCAAAAAACACTTCACTGTGTCAATAAACACAAACAAATCTTCTCTTTAGATCTTCACATAAAGAGTTACAAATAAATGTGTGATTTCAAATGGTGCTAGGAAGAACAGTTCCTGATTATAGGTGATCCTTGGACAAGTCTTTTACTAGTAAATTTTAATGATTTTCTATTCATTATAAGGTCTATTCGAAAAGAACTGGTTTTCCATTTATGGGAGAGCTATGGTATTTCCTTTTAATAAATACATTTAAGTAGGGGGTTGATCTGGAGAACAAGGCTAATGACATACAGCTAGTTCAAGTACATGGCAAAAATCATGACCCTGACAAGGAAAATGAATGCAATTTGCTGCTGTAGACCAAGGGCAGCCGTAGCAGGATTGCTGAGCTGCGGTTCAGGAACACCAGTAGGAAGCACGGAGAGATGAGGGGATCCTGTGAGAGATAGGGGGTCCATCTGGAAGGAATGTGGGCAATCAAGAGAGTGGAAGTGGAGGATAACAACGAGGGCATCTCAGGCATTGAAAAAATGTTTGGAGGGGATCCCCTTGGCTTCTGGTGGGGCCTGAACAAGGCAGCAATTAGACGCACAGGCTCTGATGCAGACGAGATTCAAGTCCACGCTGATCTCCCTAGCAAGGCAATGAATCTCTCTGTGCCTTCATGTGCTCAGGTGTACAACAAGGATGATGAGAGAGCTCACCTCCCGAAGCACTGACTGTACCTCAACTTCCTCCCCTATGAAATAGAGTCACACGTAGCCCTCATTTGCAGGGTGTGTAAGCATGGAGGGCATTTATGATGCGAAGCACACACATATGCCTGGCACAGAGTCAGCACTCCATAGGCGTCAACTTCCCTTCTTTCTGCGGCTCCTGTCCTGACTGTTCTTCCATATGAATACAGGGTGCAAAACACCTTGTGTTGGTTATTCTGCGTTTGCCCACTCATTTTAACCCGCTCGCTGGTCTCCAATAGGTCACCTTTAAAACGCCCATGGTTCCTTCACCAGGATTCGAGATGCTCCCGCAGGGGAAGGACGGGACCAATGCCCCACTTCTCTTCCCACCCACCCCTATAGGGGATGGTCACCCAATCTTTCAGTTCCCAAGCAGCCTGTCTGCTCCTTTTCTTTCCTTCCTTTTTCTTCTCTCCCTCCCTCCCTCTCTCCTCTCACATCCTTTCTTGCTTTCTTGCTTCCTTGTCTCCCTTTCTCCCTCCCTTCCTCCTATTCTCCCTTCCTTCCTTCCTTCCTTCCTTCCTTCCTTCCTTCCTCCCTCCCTCCCTCCCTTCCTTCCTTCCTTCCTTCCTTCCTTCCTTCCTTCCTTCCTTCCTTCTTTCTTTCTATGTCTCCTTCCCTTTCTTTCTCCCTCCCTTCCCTTCTTCCTTCTCTCCCTCCCTCCCTCCCTCCCTTCCTGTCTTCCCCCCTCCCTTCCTTCCTTTCTTGCTTCCTTCCTTCTTTCCTTCCTTCCTTCCTTCTTTCCTTCCTTCTTTCCTTCCTTCCTTCCTTTCTCCCTTCTTTCCTTCCTTCCTTCCTTCCTTCCTTCCTTCCTTCCTTCCTTCCTTCTTTCCATGTCTCCTTCCCTTTCTTTCTCCCTCCCTTCCCTCCTTCCCTCCCTTCCTATCTTCCCCCCTCCCTCCCTTCCTTTCTTGCTTCCTTCCTTCCTTCCTTCCTTCTTTCCATGTCTCCTTCCCTTTCTTTCTCCCTCCCTTCCCTCCTTCCCTCCCTTCCTGTCTTCCCCCCTCCCTCCCTTCCTTCCTTCCTTCCTTCCTTCCTTCCTTCCTTCCTTCCTTCCTTCCTTCTTTCCATGTCTCCTTCCCTTTCTTTCTCCCTCCCTTCCCTCCTTCCCTCTCTCCCTCCCTCCCTCCCTTCCTTTCTTGCTTCCTTCTTTTCTAGGTATTGTGGGTGATGGGGGGGGGGGGGGTGTCCTGTTTTTAAATAAATACAATTTAATACAAGTGTTGATAGCAACACTTTAGCAAGTCATGACACAATCTCCCAGACATTGCAGAGGCAATGCTTGTGAAACAGCGAAGTTTCAATAGTGTTGCAAATTAGAGCTGTTGCTCAATGGCCCATCAGAACCTCTCCAAGCCCCTGTGTGAGAGCCTGGTGCCACAGACAGCGATTTCATCCCTTTCTACTCCCCTATGCCCATGCTCCAACGCCAGCATTAGCCAGCACGTGGAAGAGCCTTCTGAGAAGGGGCAAATGATACACCCACGGGAGCCAGGACACACAGGAGCCTTGCGTCTTGGATTATAGTTGTCCTGGCAAGAGAAGCCCTACAGATTGCTGAAAGCTGCATGCATGCACTCACTCCTTAGACAGCCAAGCTGCAGGATCAGCAGACCCCAGCCTCAGGACAGCAGACACCCAATGAAAGTAAAGTCTATAGGCCACAAGGAAGTTGGCAAGAACTGTTTTGCTCAAGTAACCCTCCTCTGAAGAGGCAGCGAGAGAAGAAGGAGAGCTCACTCACTCTGTGTGCCAACAAGCACCATGCCCAGGTAGCTCCGTCCTCCTCTAAGTGATAAGTGCGGGGTGAGCGGAAGGGGCCTCTACAAAGATCAGAGAAGGCTGTCGACTGAAGAAATTAAGAAAGTTGTCAAAGAACTACACTCACAGGGGAAGAGCATATTTGTTTAAATGACCTACAAGAAACAAAACGTAAATTTCAGAAAGCATTTGCAAAGCAATCTCAATAAAATTCTAGAAAACTTGGGAATTCATGGAACAAGATATAAATGATAATAAGACAATAGCTGAGATTAAATGGGAGATGTGTGCCCTAACTGGTTTGGCTCAGTGGATAGAGTGTTGGCCTGCGGACTGAAAGGTCCCAGGTTCGATTCCAGTCAAGGGCATGTACCTTGGTTGCGGGTACATCCCCAGTAGAAGGTGTGCAGGAGGCAGCTGATCGATGTTTCTAACTCTCTATCCCTCTCCCTTCCTCTCTGTAAAAAAATCAATAAAATATATTTTTAAAATAAATAAATGGGAGATGTGAGAGCAGGCAGAAATAATAAGACATAATAATGGACATTTATGTAGAAATAATCTCAAACTTATAGAAAAATTGCAAGAATAAAAGTAGTCCAAAATATACCCATTTATTATTCTTTACCCAGAGTTACCTATTGCTAACATTTTGCCACATGTTAACATTTTGTTTATCATCCTCTCCCTCTCTCTCTCTCTCTCTCTCTCTCTCTCTCCCTCTCTCTCTGCCTCATTTCTCCCTCTAAATTATAAAAACCACAGTCTGTAAAATGTGACATTGGATTCATGTGCTGCTCTCAAAAGAATAAAGCATCCTGCTCAAGGTCATTAGTACACGGGAAAGGAGGTGCTGGCAACATTTTGGAAGATGGAATTGCGATGGCTGGGGCCAGGTGGTTTCTGCGTTAGACTATGTCTTGTTTTGAAAGGTATGGTGGTGCCTTTACTCTATCTTGTGTCGTTCTTTCCAGGGTTTGAGGTGGCACCCATAATCAAACACATTGACATTCCTCTGGTCGCAATCATGACTATTCATACCAAGTAGGAAAAGTGAAGATAAATAAATGGCTTCAGTCAGTTCCCATTAAGTTTAGCCACCACATAAGTTCAGATCAGTTGAGGGTATTCTGGCAAATAGTTATGAGCAGAATACAATTAATAATATAATAACTATGTATGGTGCCAGATGGTTGTGAGATTTATTGGGATGATCACTTACTAAGTTATGTAATGTCTAATCACTGGGCTGTACACCTGAAAATAATATAATAATGTATGTCAGTAATACTTTCAACAATAAAGAATTTTAAAAAATAAATAAGTAAAAATAATGTATGTCAACTGCAATTGAAAGTAAGAAAAGATGAAATGTTTTATTAAAAATAAAAAAATAAAAGAATCTGAAACTGAGTTATATCTAAGAACCCTCATGTCCTCAGAGCGCTAAGAGATTCTCCTCTACCGAGATCCCTTGTCATGAGCACAGATATGGACCCCATATCTGCACATTCTGTACCAAAGTAAATAGTACGTGTCTGCTGCACACCTTTCAAATTCTCTTTTTTTTTAAATCTCATGATGGCAAAGATAATATTTGAAGGGTATCTTTTTCCTATTTAATTTAAGACCACTTTATTTATTCCAGATCTTAAAATATTCACAAATGTTGAAATTATTGAACTAATTTTCATTTCAACATTTAACTTGGTTGAAAGGCCCTTTGCCATGTGGAAATTTTAGTTTTTATGTGGACAAATTCATCCAACTTTTGCTTTTCAGCTGGCTGAGAATAGCCTTCCCTAAGCCAAGTTTGTAGAATTAGTTTCCTATGTTTACTTCCAATTCCTTTAAGGTTTTATTTGCACATCTTAATATTGAATTCTTTTGGAAGAAATATAAGTTTTGGGATTTGGGTCATTGAGTCCAATATTGTTGACTAAATAATCCATTTCATTGATTTGAAATGACACTTTCATCATCCATGAGGCTGGTTCTTGTTTCTCTGTTCTCATTTATTTTTTCTATTTGCCTTTTCCTGCACCCGGCAGAGTCTTTAAATCCCTGGACCTTTCAAAAAATTATTATATCTGTTAAGACAAACAATTCCCATTTCTATTTTTCATTCAAAAACATCTAGGCCATTTCCAAACATTTATTTCTTTTGTTCACATTTAGAATCAATTTTAAAAAATTTTTAAAATTCTATTAGAATTTTGAATGTGGTTGAAGTGAATTTATAGATTGATTTAAGAGAAATTGCTATCTTTAAAATATTATCTCCTTTTCCAGGAAAATCACTGCTTACTGAGGCCTTTTTTTATGTCTTTAATTGGCTTTTATTATTATTGTTTTCCTCACATGGGTCTTTGACACTTTATTTTTGTAACAGCTTTATTGAGAATTAAAGTCATGTATCATACAATTCACTAATTTAAAGTATACAATTTAGTACGTTTTAGTATATTCACAAAGTTGTGCAGCTCTCACCACATTCAATTACAGAACATTTTCATCTCCTCAAGAAGAAACCCCGCACCCTTTCGCTATTACCTACCCTCCTCCCCATCTATTATTCATCCCCATCTCTATGCAATAACCAATCTACTTTCTTTCTTTATATATTTACCAATTCTGGACATTTGATATAAAAGAAATCATGTAATATATGGTCTTTTGTGATTAGCTTCACTCACTTAGTATAATATTTTCAAAGTTCAATCATGTAATAGAATGCATCAGTACTTCATTCTTTTTCATGGTCAAATAAAATTTCATTCCTGCCAAAACCGGTTTGGCTCAGTGGATAGAGCGTCGGCTTGCGGACTGAAGGGTCCCGGGTTCGATTCCGGTCAGGGGCATGTACCTTGGTTGCGGGCACATCCCCATTGGGAGGTGTGCAGGAGGCAGCTGATCGATGTTTCTCTCTCATCGATGTTTCTAGCTCTCTATCCCTCTCCCTTCCTCTCTGTAAAAAATCAATAAAATATATTTAAAAAAAAAAAATTTCATTCCACATTTTCTTATCCATCCATCATTCAACTGGCATGTAAATTGTTTTTACCATTTGGCTACTATGAATAATGCTACTATGAGCATTTGTGTAGAAGTTTTTATGTGAACATATTTCAAGTCTCTTGAAAATGGAATTGCTGAGTCAAAGGGTAAGTCGATGTTTAACCTTTTGACTTAACTTTTTGTTAAACTGCCAGACTGTTTTCCAAAGTGGCTGCCCCATTTGACATTCTCACCAGCAGTATATGAGGGCTCCAGTTTCTCCACATCTTTGCTAACAATGGCTGTTATCTGACTTTTAGATTAGAGCTCTTCTAGTGTGGAGTGGTATCTCTTTGTGGTATTGATTTTCATTTCCCTGAAGACTAATGATGTTGAACATCTTTTCATGTGCTGATGGACCATTTGTACATCTTCTTTGGAGAAATATTTACTCAGATCCTTTGTCCATTTCTTAACTGTGTGATTTGTCTCTTTGTTATTGAGTTGTGTTTTTACATAGTCTACATCCAATTCCTTTATCGGAATGGGACAAAATATTTTGTCCCATTCTGTGGGTTGTGTTTTCACTTTCTTGAGAGTGTCCTTTGAAGCACAAATATTTTTAATTTTAATGAAGTGCAAATTTATTTTTTTCTTTTGTTGCTATTTTTTTTCTACTGTTGGTTTTATATCTAAAAATCTATTGCCAAATACAAGATCATGAAGGTTTACTCCTATGTTTTCTTCTAAGGGTTTTATAGTTTGGACACTTACGTTGAGGTCTTTGATCCATTTATAGTTAACTCATATGGCATGATGTAAGGGTCCCCCTGCATTGTTTTGCATGAGGCTATCCAGTTGTCCCAGCACCATTTGTTGAACAGATTGTTCTTTGCCCATCAAACAGACTTGGCACTCTTGTTAAAAATTAGGTGGCCACACAGAGAGCAGGCCGACAGCTATTGGGAAGGTGAGAGTGGAGGGATTGGAGAAAAAAGATAACAAAGAGAGAAAAACTCATGGACACAGATAATAGTGTGGTGATTGCTGGGGGTGGGGGGGGCGGGGGTAGAGGGGACAAAGTGAGAATAAATGATGATGGACAGAGACTTGACTTGGGGTGGCGACCACATAATGGTATACCGATGATGTGTTGTACAACTGTGTATCTGAAACCTGTATGATTTTGTTAACCAGTGTCACCCCAATAAATTCAATAAAAAGGAAAAAAAATTAAGTGACCATAAATACATAGGTTTGTTTCCAGACTTTTGATTTTTATTATTTCCTTCCTTGTACTTACTCTGGGCTTTGTTTCTTTTTCTTTTTCTAGTTCTTTTGGGTATAGGGTTAGATTGTTTACTTGAGATTTTTGTTGCTTCTTGAGGTAGGTCTGCAATGCTATATGAACTTTCCTCTCAGGACTACTTTCTCTGTGTCCCATAGATTTGAAGTTGTTGTCTGTTCATTTTCAGTTGTTTCCAGGTAATTTTGATTTCTTCCTTGAGCTTATGGTTAACCCATTTGTTGTTTAATAACATTCTATTTTGCCCTCACGTGTTGGAATGTTTTTCATTTTTTTATTGTAGTTGATTCCTAGCTTTATAACATTGTGGTCAGAGAAGATGCTTGATATGAGTTCAATCTTCTTGAATTTGTTAATACTTATTCTGTGTCCTCACACGTGGTCTGTCTTTGAGAATGTTTTATGTGCACTTGAGAAGAATATATATTCTGCTGCTTTGAGGTGAAATGTTCTGTAAATATCAGTTAAATCCATCCGATGCAGTGTGTCCTTTAAGGTTGCTGTTGCCTTGTTGATATTTTTTGTCTGGAAGATCTATACATTGATGACAGTGAGGTGTTAAAATCCCCAACTATGACTGTATTGCTGACTGTCCACCAAGATTTTCTACATATATTTAGGTGTGCCTATGTTGGATATATATATATATATATTTACAAGAGTTATATCCTCTTGTTGGATCAATCCCTTTAGTACTATATGGTGATCTTCTTTGTCTCTTTTATGGCCTATGTTTTGAAGTCTATTTTGTCAGATATAAATATCGCTACCACCGCTTTTTTTTTATTTGTTTCCATTTGCATGGAATATTTTCCCCCACTGAGCCACGCCAGCGGTGCCCTCCTGCATTTATTAATTGGAATTTATCTGTAATGAAGAGGTTAACTCACTTCTCAACATCAATAATTAAGCCACACTCCAGTCAAGAGAGCCTGGACAAGAGGAAGAGCAAGGACAAAGGGTAGTCTGGGTCACTTTTTAACTCAGCCCTTCTCCCTGCTCACCTTCTACCCTTTTGTTGCCTCCCCACTACCCCCACCTGGGCTGTGACTGATCTCTGAGGCTGAGCATGGGTCCTGTGTGTGCTTCCACGGTGTGTCTCCACATGCCTTACCTGCTTCCTTCTTCCACCTTCAACAGACCCTGCCCCTGTGCGGAAATCTCCCTTTCACTGCCTCCTTTCTCTCAGTCAAGAATATTGCCAGTGGATAGAGCGTCGGCCTGTGGACTGAAGGGTCCTAAGTTCGATTCCAGTCAAGGGCATGTGCTGAGTTGCGGGCTCGGTCCCCAGTGGGGGGCGTGCAGGAGGCAGCCGATGGATGATTCTCTCTCATCATTGATGTTTCTATCTTGCTTTCCCCTCTACCTTCCTCTCTGAAATCAATAAAAATAAATAAGATAAAAAGATTGCTGTTATAAAAAAAAAAAAAAAAAAAAAGAATATTGCCACTGGCCCTAGCTAGGTGGCTCAGTTGGTTGGAGTGTCATCCCGTACACCAAAAGGTTGCGAGTTCAATTCTCAGTCAGGACACATACCTAGGTTGTGGGTTTGATTCCTGGTTGGGGCACATATGGGGGGCAACGAATTGATTTTCTCTCTTACATTGATGTTTCTCTCTCTCTCTCTCTCTCTTCCCTTCCTCTCTCTCTAAAATCAATAAAAACATATCCTTGGGTGAGAATTTAAAAAAACTTAAAAAGAATATAGCCAGTGACTCTCCCCCTCTGTAAACACGCAAGTATTCGCACCCCAACACACACAAAAAAACATGCATACATAAATATACATACACATGAATGAATACACACATCCATAAACATACATACATACATGTTCTGATTATAGATGTCAGATTATAGTTTTTAAAAAGCAAACAATAAAAGGAGACAATAACAATAGCTTAGGTTTTTCTATAGCTCAGTTAATCCTTAGACCTTTAAGGGCAGATACCATTATCATCGCCCTTTACAGATGAAGCAACTGCAGCTTCCACAGCCCATCACACATCTGTGAGTGGCAAGGCTGGGAACCAAGTCCAGGCCTTTTGACCCAAGGCTTATGTCCTGCTCTGAAAAGTAATCCTTGAGTTGGTTTGGCCAAAAGTTGTCCCCTTCATGTCCTTGGTGCCCGAGGGCAGATCAGCACCTCCTCTCTCCCCCCTCAGCCTCTCCTTCCCTCCGGAAAGGTTGTCGGCTTCACATGGTCGCTGCAGTAATCCAGGTGCCTCTTCCTCGCAGCTTCACCAGCACTGGGAGGGTGGTAGTCACATCTCTTGTGTTGTCAGCTTGATAGGGCTTTAGAGATCTTAGTGTTGTTTAACGTGTGTTAAGTTTGTATAAATTCTCACTTAATTTGCACTGAATATCAAAGCTGTATATTTCTTAGCAATTTATACAGTATATCTGCTCTTGTCTTTCCAAGACGGGCAGCAGAGGTTAATGCCCTGCACATCTGAGGCTGATACCCTGGTTCTGACATTCCTTAGGGTGACTTTGGTAGGGGGGTGCGGTGGGGGAGGTATTCTCTGGTTCCTTACCTCCAAAGTGTAGAAAAGGCATCACCTACTTCAAAACCTTGTTTTGAGGCGAATACAGATCAATCCATTAAGGGGATTAGCATTTAAAATAGTAAAAGTTGGTTGTCATCATTGCTCATTATTTTCAGGGGGTATTCATTTCTTTGCTTACTGGTTTGTAAAAAAAACTCTTCATATACTACTAAAGGTATTAACTTTGTGAAACAAACATTCACTTTCTCTGTGGTGATTAATCTTAAACTTAATTTCTAAAATTGTATTAATCAAATATAGTAATATTTTCTTTCCTGGTTTCTGACTATAGTGTTATGTTTATAAAGGCCTGCCCTATTTGATATTTATTAAAAAGAGTCACAACCTTTTTTTTTCTAGTATGCACTTTAATAGCCTTATTTATTTTCACACTTAATCAAGCTGCAATTGATTTTTATGGAAAGCATGATGTAAGGTATCCAACTTTAATTATCTTGCAAATGATAAGCTTGTTGACCTAACACCCCTTTTTAATTTGTTCTCACCCCACAATTTTAAAATACTACGTTCTATCACATTATAGTGACAAGAAAAAAATTCTGAAATGCCCTAAATTAAATTACAGCAGGCTGGAGGGTGGAAGGAAGAGACAAGAGAGGTTGGTCAGTTAACTGCAGGACAAAACCAACAAAGACTGCTCACATGCCTGAGTGTGTGCTGGAACTTGCAATGAACTTCGAGGTGGCTATTGCCACGATTATCTCAAGAGAAGAGCCAGGGGCCACCAACCGCCTGGTGCCTCCACTTCTTGCTTATGCAAGAACTTTCCTGACCTTTGCCTACCAGCAATCCAAAGGAGCAAACACTTCTTCCTTAGATCTACCCCTACCCCAGAACTAACCCCGCTTCACCTTCTCGCACTCCTTTTGGCTACATATGGTGTAAATTCTTTCAAAACAACTTCCATCTGTCTCCCCCTGTTTCCATAGAAGCTCCTGTCGACTCCTGGCTAGCAGACATGTCATCTTCCCCATCTAGCCCTGTTGCTGGTGGTGTAGACTGCATGCCTGGGACCAGTTCCTTTTTGGGCTAGCACATGGCTCAGTAAACCTTTTCTTTTAGGAAAAGCGTTCGGCCATTAAAGTTTTTTTGTTTAACAATAAGTATCATAGAAATTTGAATCATTTTATAGATGTGCAATCTAGTCTATCTTATACTAAAGATGCACGTAGCTGTATGTTGGGATTTCTGGCTGGGCAAGTCCCACCCCATTACTGAGGAGAAATCAGAAGGGTGGTGAGGGCCACAGGCACACATTTGAGTGCCAGAGTCCAGTCGGGGGGGGCAGTGCTGGGAGGCTATCTTCACACCCCTAGTGCCCCATGACCTCAGGCAGATCCAGCAACTGTTCCAAACCAGTTTCCTGAGAGAAAAGTGGGCGATAAACCCTACTTTTGTTTCCTTGGTGGGTGTTAAGAGGATCAAGCAGGATGAGCTAACACCAGTGCCAGTAGAGGTTATAGGGTTAACATTTGGGGTGTGTTATGGGCTGCAGTGTGTCCCCTCAAAATTCCTGTGTTGAAGCTCTATTCTCCAGTGCCTCAGAATGTGACTATATTTGGGGATAGGGTCTTTTAACAGGTAATCAAGTTAAATGAGGTCACTAGGATGGGCCCTAATTCAATCTGTCTGGTGTCCTTATGTTGCCGGACAGCCTCCTGAGTCTGAGGAAGAGGGCTGTCCCTAACTCTTGTCAGTCTTATAAGAAAAATTTCAAAGGAGTGACAGGCAGCAGTGTTGAAGCAAAGCAAGTGAATTTATTAAGGAAGCAAGGCAAGCAAGTTTATTAAAAACACACTTGGTATAAAGCACCAGTGGGTACCCAGCTAGCCTGAGCATATGCCCAGTGGGGATTCAAGGGGTTTTATATCCTTCTTCCTATAGGTTTCAAGATTCCTCTGCTGGATATTTTGGGTAGCAGCTTAGTTTCAAAGTCTCCTTTTACATTGTTGCATCTTGTTTGGGAAGCCCTAAGACAGCTGACTTCTTTGTTTAGTGGGTGAGATAAAACTCTCCCTTCTTTCCTTCCCTGTCCTCCTGCCTTGGCAGCCCAGGGTGGTGTAAGCTATGCGTTCCCTGGTTAGGGAGGAAGGTATAAACCATTTGCTCTCCAGTGTCCTTGGTTGGGGAAGACAAGGTCTTGTGATCCACAAGCTGGTTGCAAGTTGCCCAAACTATTTGGCCTTATTTAATTTTCTTGTCTCAGTTTCCCCGCTCCACCTGCCCAGGAATTTTCCTAGTTTCTTACTATCCTGCTACATCCCCCCCTCGGAGACTCCCATCCCTAAAATCTTTTAGGGCTGATGAGGGAGGACTGTCTGTTTTCAGTAACTGCTTCCTGCTTACAATGTCCATAGTCCCTCCCTGCATAGGCTATGGAAGTCTCTCCCTGCCTCATCTAAGGGAGGCAAGGGAATGGGATTTGAGACTGGAACAGAGAGGCCAGTGTCTGATTCCTTTAAAGTAGGGATGGGCTGGAATCCCTGAAGTGTCAACATCTTGACATGGAATTGCTGTATCCCAAAAGTGACAAATTTGACAAGAAGGTTAGTTAGTGAAGTGGAGGACAATGATAGTAAAGCCCAGTTACCAAACTACTTCTCTGTAACAGGTTGTTTCTTGAGGAGGAGCTTGAGGTCTTGATGGGTTTGCAAGGATAGGTCTCAGGTGAAGGTTCCTGTGGGGACTCACAAGAGACAGGTTTAATTCGAGATAAGTGAACCCAACTGGGTACCCTTCCAAGCTTTACTGCAGTTTGGATGCTTACCCGGTCGTGACGTGGGCCTTTCCATTTGGGTGACAGCAGGCACTAGGGGCCCCTGGTTTAACTTGTGTTGGTGTCTTTATTGGGGGCAGGTAGAATTTGGTTTCTACGTTCCTGTAATGCTGTTTGGACCTGTAAGACAGCAACTGGGAGGTTTCCTTATCTATTATTAGGTCAAATCTGAGAAAGAGCCTGCCATTGGCGAGTTCAAAAGGGCTTACCTGTAACTTCCCTTTAGGTGTCGTCCTCATTTCTCTGGGTAACATAGAAACTAGGACTCTGAGGTCTCTTGGCAAAGCTTGGCTAGAGTCCTTTTTCCTTCTAAATAGCGTCATGGGCATGTAATATTAGAAATAATGTGGCCATAGGAGGGAAGACTGGAGAAACCAAGATGGCGGCATTGGTGAACACCTAAACTGCTGCCTCGTACAACAATTTCTAAACTACAGCTAAAAGACAGAACAGAAATCATCCAGAACCACAGGAAATCTGGCTGAGTGGAAATTCTACAACTAGAAGGAAAGAGAGGAGCACACGGAGACTCAGAGGAGCTGCAAAAGGCTGAGGTACAGAGACGCGCGTGGAGAGGACGGGTGGTTGAGTGCCTGGCTAGCTTTTTCTAGCAGGAGAGAGATGGAAGCTCCCTACTGCACTGAACCCCAGTTCCAACTGCACTGAACCCCAGTTCCGGGTGAGACCCTGGGGACCCAGACTCATACGGGGGGAGTCTGGACTGTCGGGATAAGAGAGGATTTGCAAATGGCAGAGGTCTGGAGACGCGCTTGCAAGTGCGCGCAGAGAGGACTGACTGCTGAGTGTGCCGCTGGCTTTCACTAGCAGGAGGAAGTTGTAAGCCCCCGACTGCGCTGAACTCCAGTTCCAGGTGAGAATCTGGAAATCCAGATTCATTGGGGGAGAAACTGGAGGGCGGATTTCTCTCAGAGGTGCTTGCAGCAATAACCGAGGGATACTGAGACCCAGGGACCTCATAGGGCCGGGCTGATGGGAAGCCAAGGCTGTCGGCTCTGCCCTGAGACTCTGCCCCATCTAAGCTGAGCTCAGAGGCTTTTGCAATTTTGCAAGTCTTGTCTCATAAGGCTATCTCCAGCACAGAAGTTCTCCCGGCATAGACACAGCTGATCCTCACAGCCAATTGGCCTGGAGGTCAATTCCTCCCAGTGATACCAACAACAATCAAGACTTAACTACAACAAGGCTGTACACACAGTCCACAAAGGGGTGCACCAAGAGTGTCCACCTCAGGTAACCGGGGAGGCTGAGCCACTGGGCCATACAGGACACCTAGCACACAAAGCTACTCTACCAACTCAGGGAAGCAACAAAAATGCGGAGACAAAGAAACAGATCACAAACAAAAGAAATGGAGGAAAGCAAATGACTGGATATAGAGTTCAAAACCACAGTTATAAGGTTTTTCAAGAATTTCCTAGAAAAGGCCGATAAATTGAGTGAGACCCTCGAGGATATGAAACAGGACCAACTAGAAATTAAACATACATTGACTGAAATAAAAAATATTATACAGAGACCTAACAGCAGACTAGAGAATGCAAGAATCAAGTCAAAGATTTGAAATACAAAGAAGCAAAATACACTCAACCAGAAAAGAAAAAAGAAAAAAGAATCCAAAAATATGAAGATAGTGTAAGGAGCCTCTGGGACAACTTCAAGCATACCAACATCAGAATTATGGGGGTGCCAGAAGAAGAGAGAGAGCAAGATACTGAAAACCTATTTGAAGAAATAATGACTGAAAACTTCCCCTACCTGTGAAAGAAATAGACTTACAAGTCCAGGAAGTGCAGAGAACCCCAAACAAGAGGAATCCAAAGAGGACCACACCAAGACACATCATAATTAAAATGCCAAGAGCAAAAGACAAAGAGAGAATATTAAAAGCAGCAAGAGAAAAACAGTTAGTTACCTACAAGGGAGCACCCATACGACTGTCAGCTGATTTCCCAACAGAAACTATGCAGGCCAGACGAGAGTGGCAAGAAATATTCAAAGTGATGAATAGCAAGAACCTACAACCAAGATTACTCTACCCAGCAAAGCTATCATTCAGAATTGAAGGTCAGATAAAGAGCTTCACAGATAAGAAAAAGCTAAAGGAGTTCATCAACACCAAACCAGTATTATATGAAATGCTGAAAAGTACTCTTTAAGAAGAGAAAGAAGAAGAAAAAGGTAAAGATAAAAATTATGAACAACAAATACATATCTATCAACAAGTGAATCTAAAAATCAAGTGAATAAAAAATCTGATGAACAGAATAAACTGGTGAATGTAATAGAATCAAGGGCATAGAAAGGGAGTGGACTGACAATTCTCGGGGGGAAAGGGGTGTGGGGGGTGCAGGAAGAGACTGGACAAAGGTTGTACACCTATGGATGAGGGCAGTGCAGGGGAGGTAAGGGCAGAGGGTGGGGTGGGAACCAGGTGGAGGGGAGCTATGGGGGGGAAAAAGAGGAACAATCATATTCATCTGAACAATAAAGATTTATTAAATTAAAAAAAATAAATAATGTGACCAGCTATCTGCTGTGGTGTTTAATTGTTTTGAAAAGTAAGTTACTGACCTTGGAGTCAGGCCTACGTTCTGGGTGAGGACTCCTTTTAGAGTCTTATATAGAGGCTTAGCAATTAGCCCCAAACCCGGTATCTGCAGGCAGCAGAAGCCAGCTGTTCCTAGAAATCCTGAGGCTGTTGCTTACTTTGTGGGGCCAGGAGAGCCAGTATGGCCTGTTTTCTTTGGGGTGACAGAGTCAGGGCTCCTGGAGTAAGTAAATACCCTAGGTATTGGAACTGCTGGGAGGTTATTTGGGCCTTTCTGGGAGAGACTGTATGTCTTCTAACTGTGAGGAAGTTTAATATTAGGATGGAACTTTTTTTCTTTTTTCTTAATAAATCTTCATTGTTCAGATTATTACAGATGTTCCTCCTTTTTCCCCCCAATAGCTCCCCTCCACCCGGTTCCCACCCCACCTCATGCCCTTACCCTCCCCCCACTGTCCTCATCCATAGATATAAGATTTTTGTCCAATCTCTTCCCGCACCCCCCACACCCCCTTTCTCCCCGAGGATTGTCAGTCAGATAAAGAGCTTGGTGCACCCCTTTGTGGGCTGTGTGCACAGTCTTGTAGTTAAGCCTTGATTGCTGTTGGTACCACTGGGAGGAATTGACCTCCAGGCCAATTGGCTGTGAGGACCAGCTGTGTCTATGCTGGGAGAACTGCTGTGCTGGAGACACGCTTATGTGGCAGGACTTGCTTCAGTGGGGCTTTGGTGCTCACTGAGTCTGCCCCTTGAGTGTGTCGCTTATGGATGAGAGTTGTAATCTGGTATGGTCTCACACTGGCCACTGGGTACACTGGCTCTTGGATCTCCAAGGAGGTGCAAAGTCAGCCACTGCCTGAGGCCACCCAGCAGGAGCTACAGAGAGATCTGAAGATTCCTCCTCTTTGTTTGGGTTTTGGAAGTGCCCAGATGAGGCCCAGCTGTGAAGCAAGGCAGGCTACGGCTGCCAAGCCTTGGGCCTTCTTTTGGAAGCTTTGGAGCTCTCTGACCCAGCTGCAGTTTGTTAGGTTTTAGGCTGTGAAAGGCCAGGCCATTCATATGCAAAAGCCACTACACACAGCTTGGGTGGGGTTGTAAATTGGGGTGGGGTCTCAGGGAATCACCAGGGCGGAGCAAACAGCAATGGCTGCCAGTCCCCGGGTATCCGTGTCTCCATGTCCTGTGCTCCGCTGCAGGAACAATGATTGCTACGAGCACCTCTGAGAGAAAGCCGCCCTCGCATTCCGGCCCAATGCCAGACAGTCCACTTTCTCCCCATTTGAGGTGGGTCCCCAGAGTCTCACCCAGAACTGGAGTTCAGAGCAGTCAGGAGCTTGTATCTCCCTCCCGATTGAAAAAAACAACAGCACACCCAGTTGCCAGCCCGTTTTGCATGCACCTCCATACATCCGCACCTCCGCACCTCCTACCAGTCTCAATGTGCTTTTTTCTTTCCTTCTAGTTGCAGAACTTCCACTCAGCCAGCTTTCCCGTGGTTCTGGATGATATTTGTTTTGTCTTTTAGTTGTAGTTTTGATGTGGTTGTGAGAGGCAGCAAGTACAGGTGTTTACCTATGCTGCCATCTTGGTTCTCCTCAGGATGGAATTTTTATCTGTGTCCTCTTTGTCAGTATTAGAAATTGATAGGTCATTAGCATACTGTAAGAGGGTCCCTTTGATCAATTGGCATTCCTTTAATTCCTTGGCTAATGCATTTTCAAACAAATGGGGACTGTCCCTAAAGCCCTGAGTGAGCACAGCCCACATGTATTGACAAGTTTTCTTAGTTTGGGGGTTCGTCCATTCAAATGCAAATAAGTCCTAGAAGTCAGGATGAAGAGGGATGCCGAAAAAGGCATTCTTTAAATCTCACAGAGTAAAATCTTTGGCTTGGTCATTCCAGCAGTTTGTTTTCCTTTACGTTGAGGTAGGGCAGTGGCCTCGTGTTCCGGCCCAATGCCAGACAGTCTGGCCTACAGGGGGTTGGAGGTAGTATTAATTCCCCATTGTTCCCAGGACTGCCTCAGCTCCTGGACCTCCAGGAGGAGGATATAGAGTGTTTAAAGACTCACTTTTACAAATCTTCTTTCAATTACTTTAGCCTTGTTTTCATTTTTAATTACCCAGAAGCTTAGACTAGACAAGATGTCCCTCCCTAATACGGGAATGGGGTACCCCAGATCTTCAAGAAAGGCATGCCTGAAAGTGAGATTCCCGAGGCTGAAGCCAAGGGCTTGGGTGAAATGGTAGCATTGAGGACACCTACTCACCCCTGTGATCAAACAGGTTTTGGAAGAAAGAGGCCCTGGTGAGTCAGTCAGAGCAGAGTAAGCAGTCCCCCCTTCTAATTAAAATGTACTGGGCTTACCTACCATGTCAAGGGGTAACCTTGGCTCCATCCCTCCAATCATGATGCTCTTAGTGAGAGCCAATTGGGGCATGGGCCCCTTCAGTTCAAGGCCATTGTGTGGATAGATTCTGGTTGGGGGACCCTCAGATCCTTGGGACAGTCCCTCTTCTAGTGGCTGAACTTGTGGTAGAGAGGGCATGGTTTTTTGAGGAGACCCCCTTCCCAGGGCATTCCCTTTTCCAGTGTCCTTCCTGTCCAAAGGAATAGTATCACCCCTTTGACGTTCATTGTAGTCTGGGAGCTGGGTGACCTTGAGGAGGTGTAAGGCTTAAAACTGTGCCTTTGCTTCTATTGGTGGCTTTTGTGCTCCTCCTTGGTTGTTAAAAACACTGAAAGTAATTTCTACCAGTGGCTCAGTGGGGATTTGGGGTCCCAATGCTAATTTTTGGTAACTTTTTTTGTAATATATTTTATTGATTTTTTACAGAGAGGAAGGAAGAGAAATAGAGAGCTAGAAACATCCATCAGCTGCCTCCTGCACACCTCCTACTGGGGATGTGCCTACAACCAAGGTACATGCCCTTGACCGGAATCAAACCCAGAACCCCTCAGTCTGCAGGCTCTATCCACTGAGCCAAACCGGTTAGGGCTTTTGGTAACACTTTTGATGTCTGGGAGGTGTCTGTGGGATAAAAATGCAGCCTCGAAGTGCTTGGCCTTCAATAGCAGTAAAGGAGGGATTAAGCAGTGGTGGCTGCTCTTTGGGAAGGCCAGTGAGCTGAGAAGCAGGCTGTTCTGCCTTTGGGATGGGCTTTGTTCCCTACAGGCAGAGGCTGTGAGGAAGCTGTCCTTTAATTCATCTGATATTGTGGCAATACACAGTCTATCAATTTTTCTTAAATCTCTATCTCGGTAAAGGGCTATAAACATTTGAATATAAGCTAATTTGTCCCATTTGCCTTCATTTATGCAAAGCAAATCTAATTAGAGAATACTGTTATAATCCAGAGATCCATCTATAGGTCAGACTTTCCTGTTCCTGAGTTGGTATTGGGGCCAAGTTGTATTACAAAAGAAAATTAATCTTTTTCTTTTTAAGGTCTGAGGCTTAAACTTTTTCCAATTCTTTAGGATGTATCCCAGAGGAAAATCTTGTGGTTCTGAATTTTGGTTTCCCATCTGAAAGAGAATAGAGGAGATCATAGGAGAGAATGGGCATACCTGTTCCTTCTCCATTGTTTCCACGCCTGGAGAAGGCATCTTCTCTGGCCCGGGTTTCCAGAATTAACTAGTCTTACTTTGTAACCCAATTCCTGGTTGCAGGGTCTGTCCCATGCCCCAAGGGTGGCCTTACCAATGACCAGGAGGTCCTGGGAATGGATTTTGCCCCACTCAGGCAGGGGACACAACTCCACTCTGGACTGCTGAGTGTCCCCTTATGTCTCTGTTCTCATTTAATTTAATACCTTTTGGTGCACTTCTATTCCTTTGAGGCAATAATGCCACGAGTTACTGACCTGTTTTTCCTGCCAAAGACCCTGATGGAGCAAGAATTTCAGTATTTCTAGTATCACCAGTCATTGTAAAGATGGAATTCTTCTAGGTTTTGCAATATTCTCATTCCCTCAAAAAATTTTACCAATATATTTTTCCACTGGAGTTTCTGAAAACTTGCCATTCCTGTCTGCTCCCCCAGTCTCATGGGTCCCATGGAGCCATGCATAGCAGATGCCTTTGTCCATATCCAAGAAGGTAATTTATTGATATTCCCTATTTTTTATAAGGTTCAGTAGGACAAAACCAACATTCCCTGCTGTGCCTGTCAGCCTTCTCAAGATATTTAACAATTTTTTTGGGGGGGAGGGGGTCTCAAAGTTATGTATCAGAGGCCAGAGCATATACATGAAAAAGATCCCTTTATCCCATTTATTCCACAATTGGCATGCAACCAATCCCCTAATTAAAGGGTGGCGTAAAGGGCCCTGATCAGCCTGGCCAACAGCCTTAAGATCTTAGCCTCAATTGGTTTAACCAGGGTATCTTGCCTAAGCCTTTGTTTATATAACAACAGTTGTCGGTTGATAGCTTCTGGCCAGTGCCTTTCTTGACAATGTTTGTAAAGGCAACCTAAGGGAGAGACTTCCTCTGAGTTTTTAGGATAATATTTCTGAAACTTGAGGGGTCCCCAGTTGATTCTCCCCCTTGTCTCTGACAGACACAACAAACTCCCTTTCTGCATTTCCTACAAGGGGGATGCAGATGCAGAGAGAGCTGCCAGAAACCACGCAGGGCAGAGAGGTGCAGCCGATTGACAACTGGAAGGTCTCTGAGCGCTGAGTGACCAACCCTGATGTGCGTGTCCCCGAATGAGCCAGTTAATTACAAGTGAAATGGAAGGCCCTATGAGGCTCCTGCACGTCTTAGGTGTCTGCTCAACTCCAGACACCTCAGCAAGGCCCTTACTCGCGTGAGGACATTCAAGACTCAAACCAGAGGAAGGACTTGCCTCTTTTCTCTTGAGAGCCCAGGGAAGCCCAAGCACTCATTTGGTTTTACTTTCAGTTTTTCTGTCCTGGGCACAGGCCCAGTATGTCTTGCTAATCTTTGTTATGCTGCAATCCCCTAAATCCTGATGGCAAAACAGGAAAAGAAATCCCCGAAGGGACCGAACTCACTGATCTGTCAGAGGCAATCAAAGAAAACCAGGCAACTGGGATTGCGGATATCTCCTAATCCTATATAATAAAAGGCTAATATGCAAATCGACCGAATGGCGGAACGACCAGTTGCTATGACGTGCACAGACCACCAGGGGCAGACGTTCAATGCAGGAGCTGCCCCCTGGCGGTCAGTGTGCTCCCACAGGGGGAGTGCCGCTCAGCCAGAAGCTGGGCTCCCGGACTGTGAGAGCACGCAGGCTGGGCTGAGGGACAGCCCCCCCACCCCCCCACCCCCCGCCTAGTTTTTTTATAAGGATCAGCTAGCAGCAATCCCACTCAGATCCCAGTGACTAATCCATGTTACTGGACAGTCTCCTGAGTCAGAGGGAGAGAGGGCTGTCCCCTCCCCGGCTCTTCTCAATCTCATAAGAAAGATTTCAAATGAGTGACAGACAGCAGTGTTGAAGCAAAGCAAGGGAATTTATTAAGGCAAGCAAATTTATTAAAAATACACTTGGCATATAGCACAAGGGGCACCCAGCTAGCCTCAGCACGGGCCCAGTGGGAGTTCAAGGGGTTTTATATTTTTCTTATAGATTTCAAGGTTCCTCTGCCAGATATCTTGGGTAGCAGATTAGGTTTCAAAGCCTCCTTCTACATTGTTGCATCTTGTTTGGCAAGTCCAAAGAGGGCTGACATCTTTGTTCAGTGGGTGAAATAAAGCTCTCCCTTCTTTCCTTTACCCTTTCCCCTTCTCCTGCCTTGGCAGTTCCAGGGTGATTTAAGCCATGTCTTCTCTGGTTGGGAAAGAGAGGTATTAGTCATTGGCTCTCAAGTGTCCTTGGTTGGGGAAGATAAGGTCTTGGGATTCAAAGCTGGCTGTAAGCTGTCCAAATTGTTTGTCCTTATTTGATTTTTCTTGTCTCAGTTTTTCTATTCTACTTTCCCAGCAATTTTCCTAGCTTCTTACTATCTTGCCACACTTATAAGAAGAGATTAGGACACAGACAGGTACAGAGGAAGTACCATGTGAAGATACAGGGAGATGATGACCAAGGGGATAGACACCATGATCTCAGACTTCCAGCCTCCAAAACTGTGAGAAAATAAATGTCTGTTGTTTAGTGGCCCCATGTATAATATTCTCTTACATCCTGAGCAAATGAATAGGGGGTTGTGGGTGCTTCCAGTTGTGGTGGCCTGTTGGGGCAGCATGGGGCCTCAGTTCTGGAATCACCAGGACCCTGTGGACGAAGAGGGGCCACCTACTAAACCTGACTAGCTCAGGGGAGGCCTACGTGGCAGACTTACAAACTCAGAGACCTAGAGTCACCACATAGGATGGTCTGAAATTAAAACTTTTTTTACTAAAAGCAGTTCATGGCAGGTAGTCACATCCGAGGACAGTATTTTTCCCAAACAAAGGTCAATTTTTTAACTGAGCCTGTCTGCTGTCTTTTTACATCTCATAACGTAGATAACATAGGTAGGATAACATACCTGATAACACACCTTTGCAATAACAAAGAAATTTCCTTTCTTCCCCCCAATCCCTCAAAGCACAAGCACCACACCAGAGGGGAAACAAATCCCCTAATTGCTAGTATCATGTTGATGGTTGACTGTTAACTATCCTATACCTAACTATGTAAAAGAAGTGTGTGTCTATCATTTTACTTTTTATCTAACCCCAGAGGTTTCCCCTGCTTTGCTTTCTCCTGCCTCCCTAATCTATCACCAATGGATTTTATGTAATCTCCCTACGCCTCCTCTTTTTATTGTAATGTATAAAATAAGGTGCAAAACTGCCATTTTCCAGATCATTGTCTCAATACATTGAGATTTTGCTTCTCAGCAATTGTCAATTTGGCTCACATAAACTCATAAAAATTCTACAGGTTTGGACGTTTCTTACATTGACATCCCTGTGATGTGCGGGGCATCTTGGTTAGTATCAGACACAGCTTTGAGGACCCAGGAATCCTGGCCATCGTGAGTCAAACCGCCCTCCACCCTGCCCAGGGAGATATCAGAACAGGTGGCCCTGCTTTCAGGAGCAAAGAGCTGTGGTGAGCAGGAAAATGAAGTAATTTTACCCCAAGGCCCCGCCTTTTTCTTGTTTGTTTGCATTTCTCTAACTACCAGACCCAAGAATTCCAAAGCTCTGGTTGGCCGCTGGTCAGGACTCTCACTGCTCCGCACGTTTCATTTCCCCGTAGCAGGGATAGGCCTGTTTTCTTGGCTGCGGACCACTAGGAAGCCCATAAGGCAGGCCCAGAGCTCCAGTACCTTCCCACCAATCACATGGCAGGTTTGGACAGATGTCCTTGACCTTGCTCTCTGCACAGAACTCCATCATAAGAAACAAGCATCTTGAAAGAAATATGGACAAAGATGTGAACAGACGTTTCACCAAAGAAGATATAAGGATGGCAAATGACTACATGAAATAATGCTTAAAATTGGGTAGCGTTAGTCCTTCAAATTCATTCCTTTTAAAACTTTTTTTTTTTGCATTCCCATGTGAATTTTAAACTCAACTAGTCAATTTCTATGAAAAAGTCTTCTGAAATTTGATTGAGTTTGCATTGAATCTATAGATCAATTTGGGTACAATGGACACCCTAACAAAGTTTACGCTTCCAACCTATGAACAAAGAATCTCTATTTAGGTATTTTTTGATTTTCCTAAAAATGTTTTATAGTTTTCAGCCTATAGGATTTATAGATTTATCCCTGTTTAATATTTTTTGTTCTACTATAAATGGTGTTGACTTTTTACCTCAATTTCTGATGTTGCTATTACAGAGAGATTGATTTTTATATCTAGACCTTGTATGCAGCAATCTTGCTAAACTCATTTATTAGTTCTAGTATCTTTTCTGTATATTCCTCGAATTTTCCATATAGGCAGCCATGTCATCTGCAAACAAAGATGGTTTTTACTTCTTCACCAATCTTGATGCATTTTGTTTCTCATTCCTGCTTTATTGAGCTGAATAGAATGTCCAGTACAATGTGCAGAAGAAGTGGTGAAAGTGAACATTTTATCTTGTTGCTGATCTTAAGAAAAAGTATTCATTGTTTCACCATTAAATACGATGTTAGCTGTAGGCTTTTTTATAGTCACACTTTATCAGATTGATGGAGTTCCCTTTATTCCTAGAATTCCCAGATTCTTTTTTATCATCATAAAGGTCTTTATCATCATCATCTTCACACTGAGTAGGCTGAGGAGAAGGAGGCAAGAGGGGCAGTTACTCAGTGTAACTTTATAGAAATACACCATAAGTTTTGTTGGACTTTTTTCCTTTTTTATTTCTCTAAAACTGTTTCTATACAGTACCAATCCTTCTTCCGTTATTTGTTTTCTATTCAGGGCCTGTATCATAAAAGGGTCCATTTCATAAAATAAGTCCAAAGCAGTCTTGAATAATCAAAACCCTTCTGCCAGATTGTCTAATGTCAATTAATTTTCTGGCTCTACTTCTCCCACATCTTCTTTCTCATCATCTGGCACCAGTTTGGAAGCACTCATCTCCATTGACTTGTCTTCCGTTAATTCCTCTGGTGTGGTGTCAATTAGCTCTTGAATTTCTCTAAGACCCATATCTTAAAGCCTTCCACCACCCCCCCCCCCCCCACCTTTTATTCTTGCCATATCCATAGTTCCTTTTACTCTTTCCTTAACTGGCTCTGTTGTAAACCCTGTGAAGTCATGTACAACATCTGGACACAGTTTTCTCCAGCAGGAACTTATTGCTTCACACTTGATGGCTTTCATGGCTTTTTCTATAACAACAATGGCGTCCTTCCAGAATGTCATTGTGTTCTCTCTGTTGAGGTTCTCTTCCATAGCGTTGACAACCCTTTCCATAGAGTACTGTATGTGGAGCCTTAAAGTCCTTCTGACCCCTTGATCTAGAAGCTGAATTGCAGATGTTGTGTTTGTGGCAAGTAGACCACTTTGATGCCTTCAGTGCTGAGCTCATGGGATTCTGGGTGGCCACAGGCATTATCCAATATCAAAAGTACTTTAAAGGGCAGTCCCTTACTGACAAGTTACTTCCTGGCTTCATAGACAATGAAACAATGGAACCAACTCAGAAAACGGGTTCTTGTTGTCCAGGCCTTCTTGTTGTACAACCAAAATCCTGGCAGTGGGTGTCTACCTTTTCCCTTCAAGGCTTGGGGATTAGCAGCTGTACATATAAGGCAGTCCTGATCATCAATCCGATTGCTTTTGCACAACACAGTAGGGTTAGCCTACCCCTTCCTGCCTTACATCCTGGTGCTTGCTTCTTTTCTTTAGTAATAACTGTCTTGTATTTTTTTTTAATATATTTTTTGTATTGATCTCAGAGAGGAAGGGAGAGGAAAAGAGAGATAGAAACATCAATGATGAGAGAGAGAATCATTGATTGGCTGCTTCCTGCACGCCCCACACTGGGGATCAAGCTGGCAACCTGAGCATGTGCCTGCCTGGAATCAAACTGGCAACCTCTTGGTATGTGGTCTGACCCTCAACCGCTGAGCCACACGGGCCGGGCCTCCATGATTTTCTTAGTGGCGTCTGAAAACTTACCTGCTGCCTCTTGCTCAGCAGACGCCACTTCTGTTATCTTGACATTTTTAAGCCAAAACCTCTTCCTAAAATGATCAAACTGTTCTTTGCTGGCATTAAATTCTCCAGCTTTAAATCCTTCACCTTCCTTTTGTTTTAAGTTGTCATAAAATGACATTGTTTTTTCTTCAATCACATTAGAGTCTATAGGTATACCTCTTTTATAGCAATCCTGCACCCACATAAAAGCTGCATTTTCAATATGAGATAAAAATGTATTTTACAAAAAGTTCAAGGTTTTGCACATGGTGGTGTAGCAGGGGTGGGCAAACTTTTTGACTCGAGGGCCACAATGGGTTCTTAAACTGGACCGGAGGGCCAGAACAAAAGCATGGATGGGGTGTTTGTGTGAACTAATATAAATTCAAAGTAAAGGAGCAGAGGGGAGAGCAAGAGAAACCTCCGCTCTTTCGGCTCCGCGGGCCGGATTGAACAGCTGAACGGGCCGGATCCGGCCTGCGGGCCGTAGTTTGCCCACGGCTGATAGAGCAATAGCTTCATGAATTTCCTTTTCTTTCTTCTTTTAAAAATATATTTTACTGATTTTTTTACAGAGAGGGAGAGGGATAGAGAGTTAGAAACATCGATCAGCTGCCTCCTGCACACCCCCTACTGGGGATGTGCCTGCAACCAAGGTACATGCCCTTGACTGGAATCGAACCTGGGACCCTTCAGTCCGCAGGCCAATGCTCTATCCACGGAGCCAAACCAGTTAGGGCATCCTTTTCTTTTCTTTTCTTTTCTTTTTCTTTTTTTTTTTAGTGGTCCTTACACTGGATGCAGTTTTCTTGAAATGGAGGGCAACCACAGCTACAGACCTCAACCTACAGTACGTGCCAAGCAATGCAACTTTTTCTTGTAACATCATGACTTTTCTCTGCTTCCAGCATCACTGGTTGCACTTTGCATGGGTCTCATGATGTTATTCAAGGCTTATCGTATTGCACTAAACATAGTAAAGAATATGTGAGCACTGCCAGAGATCACCTTTTACTTCCTTACTAAATTTCCTAGAGACAAACTGCTCACGTGGAGATGATTAATGTCACTGTTTAAAGGGGATTCTCACAACACTTGAGCTCACTGCAATAGCAACAGAAGGTGACTACAGAATTGTTGCAGTAGTGCAGATGGTATTGTTTTATGTAGTTATGATTGCATACTGTACCTTTACATCTGTTTACATTTCTCTCAATGGTATGCACCATGTATGGTCTGTCAGTGTTTGTGTGCATAAGTTGTGATAAAGTTAAATTTTTATATTTGACTTGTGTATATTTCTGGTAGTAAATGATAAAATAGAATAGTATCTGCATGTGGTTTATGCATTCATGACATACCTAACTTTTTCTTTAAAATACATATACATATTTCTAGGCTACACAGACTGTCCGCAGTTTTTTTCAAATTGTCACAAGTTTCCAAAAAAAATTTTCCAATATATTTATTGAAAAAAAAATCCAAGTGTACGTTTTTGAGAAATGGGACCAACATTTAAAATCGAGAATGTTTTGCATAAAAGTCAGGATCTTCAGCTTGTCTTCAACAATCGAAGCTCTGGCAACAGGGCCGCAATCAACTGGAGCTGAGAAGGACCGTCTTTGCCGCCTGCGTCCCACCTCCTGCAGGCCAAGCGCCCCCATGATGAGCACGTCTCTCACCCATCAGCTTTACCCATTTACTTTCCCAGCTGGGACACCTGAGCATCAGACACCAGTGACAACCCCAGCAGTGGACTTGACAAGGTTCCCAGTCTGCCTCTCAGCCCGACAGGCCATGTCTCCCAGGCCTCGATGGTTCTGTTCCTGCTCTGTGACTCTGGCCTGAGGACAAACAGGTCAGCTAACAGTGGGAGAAAACCAGCATCCCAGCCCCGACGTTGAGGTCCCCAACATGAGGAGAGGAAAGCCTGGCTGGGCTGGGCCACTTCCTGGCTGGCTTTCCGCTCCCAGGCATAATGTAATCTCCCCAGAAGTGGACTTGGAGATGGAAGTCGATGTGCGAGACATGTGCAGCCCTGAAGATCAACCCCATGGAAGGCAGGAAGGAGGCAAACTGTCTCGGTCAGCTCAGGCTGCTGTAACAAAATAACAGGTCCTGTGCCACCCTGTGTCGTGGGCCTCACAACAGCTCTGCTGGCCCATATCTTCAGGGTCCCTGCTACGCATGTTTGTAGTTGCTCCAGAATCTCACCCACACTAGAGATGAACCCCTTCCGGATTCCAGAAGCTTAAGCCCAGGCCAAGGGGCCTTTGGGGGAGAGAAGCCTCAGCATGCTCCCGCCTCCTTGCCCTCTTCCTAAGCCAAGAATCTTCTGCTAAGAAGGATGAATGAGCTCCATGGCATCCCAGGTGCAAGTTAGACCCTGGGAAGGGCAGAAGGCACTTCACCCAGGCTCCTGGGCTTTGCCAGGCCAACGTTCCCACACCTACCTTCCACCTTGTAGAAACATGGCCATCCTTTCCTGAGCTCTCTATCCTCTCCCATCCACTCAGCTGCGGGGAAGAGCCCTGAACCTGAGCTGAAACAGCACAGCCTTCTCCTGCCCTCAGTCACACTCCTGGCCTTCACACAGCATGCATTTTCCACCCCTCCTCCGCAACCACACTCCCAAGCTCCTCTCGCAGGGAGAGAACACCTATCCTCAATGCCTTTCTCCCCCAGAGCTCAGACCTTTATTTCTCCTGACCTTCACTACCTATGGGAAGGTCAGCCAGGTCCAAGGGCAGCGGGCAAGGTAGGAATGTACAGGTTAGGTGCAGTCCCGCCTCCTCCCAGCCCAAGCTGTTACCTGCTCAGTGCTTTAGAGCCCCATTCCTGTTTACTAAGGGGTCTGGAACAAACCAGGAAGGTGACCCAGCCCCCAGTGCCTTGCTTATCAGCTAGTTCAAAAATGGGGCAGCAGCTGATCCAACCAGTTCCCTATCAACAGTAAATAGTTGGGTGGACCCCTCCTCCTTTGGTTGGATCCATGTCTTATGCACAGCTGTGTTCTAAGCCTTCCTGAAGAAGGGGAGGTGGCTCTCCAGTCACTGACTAGTTGGGGCCAACCAGGCAGTCCCCAGTTCTGCAGCCCCTCCCAGCCCCCTTCTTGTAGCACCTGGTGTCAGAATGGAGTGTTGATTCCAGTCTTTAGGCTCTCATAGACTGACTTCGCTGGCAGGGCCCCTCCTCTCTGCATCTGGGCTCCCAGTAAGTCGCTCAGCAGGCATGCTTGTTTACATATTGTCGATGGCTGCTTTCAGGTGGTTGGACAGAAACGCATAAGGCCCTCAAAGCTTAAAATACTCACTATCTTGTTCTTTATAGATGAGCTTGCTGACCCCTGGTGTCAGGCAGCATCACTCCCATGCTTGGTGGCTGGTGCTGACAGGCACCCTCGAGGATTCTCACCTCAGTAAGGCCTGCCCAGGCTTCTTCACAAGGTGGTCTTGGCCTCCCAAGAGCGTGGAACAGACGCTGCAAGGCTTCTTGAGGCCCAGGTTCAGAAATCAAATGTCAGTCCCACCACAGCCTAAGTCAGGGGTGGGGAAAGGAACCCCCTTTGATGGGAGGTGCAGTGGCCACATCAAGAGCCCTGTACTGAGGGCTGGAAAAGCTGCCACCACCATTAAAAATATCACACACGTGTCTTCACCTGAACTCCCCAGCACAGCTACGTTCAGCCCAGGGCTCCTGACAGAGCTTCGCGGACCACCTGGAGAGAATAGAATACAATCCGGTGACCTTCACTGAGGCATTGTGGTGCCCTTAGGCTCAGAGCTCCCATGAAATTTCAAAGTGATGAAAAGTAAGGACCTACAACCAAGACTACTGTACATAGCAAGGCTGTCATTCCAAATTGAAGGAGAGATAAAGAGCTTCCCAGACAATGAAAAGCTAAAAGAATTTATCACTACCAAACTGGTATGACAAGAAATGTTAAGGGGCCCTGGTCAGCGTAGCTGGTTTGGCATCACCCCATGCACCAAAAGGCTGCTGGTTTGATTCTGAGTCAGGGCATATGCCCAGGTTGTGGACTCGATCCATAATAGGGGGCATGCAGGAGACAGCCGATCAATGTTTCACTCCCGTATCGATGTTTCTCTCTGTCTCTCCCTCTCCCTTCCTCTCTCTCTAAAAACAAATTTTAAAAATATTTCCTTCTTAAAAAAAGGAAATGTTAAAGGCACTTCTTTAAAAATAAAAACAAAAAATACGTACAAGAAAATATTGCAAAGAAAAAATTCTCACTGACAAAGGCAAACACACCATAAAAGCAGGGGATCAATGAACACATAAACAAGTACAAAGGAAAAGTAGGAAGATCATGTGTAATTACAACAGTAAATTAAGGGACACACAAACACACACCAAAGAAGTAAAAAATAATGGCAGAAACATAAATGTGGAGAGAGTGATAAAAAAAAATGTTAGTGCTTATAGAATGTGTTCGAACTTCAGCAACCATCCACTTAAAATAGACTGCCAGGAACATGGCTTGGTTTAGACGAAGCACATCATAACCACAAACTACCAATCTGCAAGAGCTACCCAAGAAATAGAGAGAAAGGAATCTGAACACAACACTGCGGAAAGTCATCTACGTACAAGAGAAGAGAGCAAGGGAGTAAGAAAGGAGTAGAGACGAACTGCAAAAACAGTCCGAAAACAACTCATAGAATGCCAGTGAATTAAATGCTCCCATTAAAAGACAAATGGATAAAGAATGTGTGGTACACATGGACAAGGAAATACTACTTGGCCATAGAAAGGAATGAAATCTTACCATTTGTGGCAACATGGATAGAACTAGAGGGTATTATGCTAAATGAAATAGGTCAGACAGAGACAAACAAATACCACATGGTTTCACATATATGTGGAATTTAAAAAACAAAATAAACAAACAAAACAGAAACAAACTTGTAGATGCAGAGAATAAACTGAGGGTTGCCAGAGGGGAGGGGTGTAGGAGGACTGGGTAAAAATGGTGGAGTGATCAAGAAGTACAAATTGGTAGTTACAAAATAATCACAGGGCTATAAAGTACAACACAGGGAATATAGTCAATAGCCTCGTGATAACTATGTATGGTGTCAAGTGGGTGCAAGATTTAATGGGGGGCTACTTTGTAAGTTATATAAATGTCTAAAAACTATACTATATGCCTGAAACTAATATAATATTGAATGTCCACTGTAATTGGAAAAAAAAAGTTAAGATTCTTAATCACATCTGCAGAATCCCTCTTGCCATGGTGAGGGAACATAATCTCAGGTTCTGGATTTGAGATGTGGGATCCATGGGAGGTTATTATTCTACCTACCACACGACCTTCATGGCCTTAAATATTATATTTAAACCTTTATATTTTATGCCACCAATTGTAGCACTAGCGCTTGCCTACCCATGTCATTTGCTCAACAAATATGTGTTCTGGGAGCTGGGTTTACAGCAATGAATAAAACAGGCAAAACCCCTATCTATTCCCAAGGAGTCTATGTTCCAGTGGGGAAGAGCAGGTAATAAACCGAATAAATGAGTAAATTATGTCCCCGGAACAATTGTTTTTTAGATGATAATTGGCAAAATTGATCAAAATTTAAAATGTGCCTGCTCTTTTCCCTGCAAATGTGCCATTAAAAAGCAGAGTGTAAAGATGTGTGTGCTCATCTGTTGTATTTGATAGCATTATCTATGACAGCAAACATTTTGCAACAATCTAAAAATTTATTAATGGAGAATTGATAAGTAAATTATGGTGCCCAGAAACTAGAATTTACAGATTGATATGATACTATTTATTCCAGGATCTGGGTTCATAGCAAATTCTGTCCTCATAAAACACAGCCGAGCCAGGGAGGGGGGTGGGGACAGATCCCACAATGAACAAAGGACAGGAGAAGGTGAGTGCTGTGGAGAAAGATGGGAAGATCAGGAAGGGGAGGAGGTAGGAAGTGCTGGCAGGAGCAAAACTTTTTGTTGTTTTCAAAGATTTTATTTTGAAATAACTTTAGATTTATAAAAGTTGCAAAAAGTACAGAGGGTTCTGGAATGCCCTTCTCTCCGCTTCCCCTGTGTTAGCACATTGCATAGCCAGGATGCACTTATCAAGACTAGGAAATGAAGGTAGGTACATCTATTAATTAGAGTCCTCTCCACAGTAACATCCGAGTCAGACTTGAAGGAGGCGTGGAAGGAGCTATGGGAAGAGCGTTCCAGGTGAAGGGAACGGCCAGTGCAAAGCCCTGTGGTAAAGCTGCCTGGAATTTTCTCAGAACAGCAGAGTGGGCTGGAACCCATTGAACTAGAAGTGGGAAGTGGTGTATGGCATGTGCTCTCTCCCATAGTCCCATTGTGCTTCCATGGGCTGCATGAGTATCAAGGCTATTAATATCTACATCCTGTCCCATCACGTTAAACCAGTCGAAAAATTAAGACCTGATACATAATTTTTCTATAAAGTGTAAATATTCTATAATTATGACAGTCAACCAAGTACAAGCTAGTTTTGGGGAAGCATAATTTATCTATCCAATTATCACATTAATAAATTTTTAGATTGTTTTCCACTGTTTGCTGTTATAAATGACTAGAGGCCCGATGCATGAAATTCATGCAAGGGGCTCGGGCCCCTGCCACTGCCGCGGCTGTCTCTGCCTTGGCCCCCTGCTGCTTTGGCTTGTCCAGAAGTACATCCAGAAGGATGTCCTGTCTAATTAGCATATTATGCTTTTATTTTATAAACTAGAGGCCCGTTGCACGAAGATTCGTGCAATAGGCCTTCCTTCCCCTGGCTGCCAGCACCGGTTTTCCTCCAGCACCCGGGACCAAGCCTTCACTCCGGCCGCAGCGGAGAAGCCAAGCCTCGAGGCTAGGCTTCTCTGCTCCAGCTGCAGTGAGGCTTGGCTTCTCCGTTCTGGCCACAGTGGAGAAGCCAAGCCACTTCAGTCTTCAGTCGTCTTCAGTCTTCAGTCTTCACTCTGCACCTGTGTGTGCAAATTAACCTGCCATCTTTGTTGGGTTAATTTGCATACTCACTCCTGATTGGCTGGTGGGCATTGTGGAGGTACAGTCAATTTGCCTATTTCTCTTTTATTAGTATAGATCATGCTAAATAGAACAAACTTGTACACATACCTTTTTTTTCTAAATATATTTTTATTGATATTTTACAGAGAGGAAGGGAGAGGGATAGAGAGCTAGAAACATCGATGAGAGAGAAACATTGATCAGCTGCCTCCTGCACACCTCCCACTGGGGATGTGCCCACAACCAAGGTACATGCCCTTGACCGGAATTGAACCCAGGACCCTTCAGTCCGCAGGCCGACGCTCTATCCACTGAGCCAAACCGGTTTCGGCAACACATACCTTTATACACAAATGTTCAATGGTGGGTTCGCTGGGTCAAAGAGCAGGCACATTTTAATTTTGATAAATTCTTTCAAGTTATCCTTTGAAAAACAATTGTGCTGCCATCAACAATGTTGAAGCAGTCATTTCTACCCCTTGGATGTAATCCATCTTTTACATTTTTTTCAGTCTAACCAGCATAAATAGAATCCATAGTCATTTTTATTTTCATGTATATATATGGTCAAACTTCTTCTCAATGGACTGATTTGCTAATCACATTTCTTATTCTGTAAGTTACTATATTCATTGCCCATTTTTCTATTGGAATTTTTATCTTTTAATCACTAATTTATACAACAGTTCTATGCATTCCAGATATATTTGGCTTGTTAGCTCATACATTTCTCTCCATGTCTAACTTTATCCATGTCTACTCTTTTTTTTTTTTTTGTATACAGGAAATAAAGTTTATTTGTTTAGAAATAAATTATATCACTGTGACTAACTCTATGTTGATGGGGTGTCCACTTGGCAGTTTTAGGTGAGACTCAAATGCCCAGTTGTCCAAGGGTATAATCACACACACACACACATACACACCAAGATAGGCCCCTGAACTCAGACCTCAGGCCCCTCAAGATTGGGGCATATGTTTTGGGGTCCTTTTTATGGGATGCAAGGCCTGTGACTCCTGTTGGGGTGTGGAAAGTGTGACAGTGTAAGAGAGTTCAGCCTCAGGTAGAATTTCCAGGTGTTTGGTATTAAGTGGGACAGTCCAATGATTAGCTTCTTAGCTAGAAAATAATGCAAATAAGAATGCAACTAAAACCTGTGAGGCATACATAGCCTTTTAAAGCCTCTATAGTTTCCAATTGGGTTTATCTTGTTTATCACCTGATACTTCATCAACAATGGCTTGAACATAGAGGGTGGGGTAAAGGTCGGTTTACAATTGTTCGCATGGAAAATAATACAATAATTAATAAACAATGCAAGAATAAACTCTGTGTTTTGCCCTCTCCTGTTTTAGCTTTGAGTTCTCTCTGCTAAGTGTATAATGATCTGTGAATGAACACTGAGATGTTGCAAGCCTTTTGTAGAGGGAATGGGTTTGCCCGTCTGCCAGCAAGATGTGCAGGTGCTGGAAAATGTTTGGCCTGATGAGATGACTGTTGGAAGAGTACTGTGTTCATTTAGAAGAAATGTCTTATTCAGCTTCTTGGCGTGAAAGAGGTGGGGCTACTGAGGGAATGCTCAAGTAACAATGGGTAGCAATAAAAATGCCACCAACAGTAACAGCTTTTATCCCCTGCCAGGCTCTGTTCTCAGTGCATTTCATGTTCACTCATTTAGTCCACACACTGACCTTATGAGGAAGGAACCATTATCATCCTGTGAAGATAAGGAAACTGAGGTAAGGAGAGGTTATATGAACCAGGGAGTCTGACTCTAATTCTCCTGTGTATTTAAAGAGGCCAATTTGAAGTTCCAGGAGGAAGAGAGAAACCCTAAGGTGACAGAAGGGACAGATGCCAAAAGTAAAGTCCCTGGGTGCCTCACAGAGAGGGTGGCCAATAAGTATAGTTATAATCTTTACTTATAATATATATGTATAATTATATTATGTAAATATTATAAATTATATAATTATAACTTAGTAGATATTATAATTACATTATTATTTTAACTAGAGGCCTGGTGCACGAATTCGTGCATGGGTGGAGTCCCTTGGCTTGGCTGGTTACCGGGGGGGGGGGGGGGGGGGGGCCGGCCGGCAGTGGGGGAGGAACTGTGGGTTGGCCAGCCAGTCAGGGGCCAGGGGGTGGGAGGGTCAGCCAGCCGGGTGGAGGGGCGCAGGAGGTTGGCTGGCCAGCCGGGGGGAGGGGCTGCAGGAGATTGTCTGTGGGAGCACACTGACCACCAGGGGGCAGCTCCTGCATTGAGCATCTGCCCCCTGGTGGTCAGTGTGCCATTGCAACTGGTTGACCGATTGTTCCAGTTCCGGTCATTCAGTCACAATGGTCGCTTAGGCTTTTATATATAGAGATTGAAACATCAAATAAGGGTTTCCCAAGCAAAATATTGTAACCCTGCAAACTTTTAGTAAAGGTGGCACAGATGGTTCTTGCCAGAGTGGCTGGACTCTCAGGACTAGTATTGAAGGGGTCAAGTGGGAGAAATGGGGTGCTAGGGGAGAACACAGAGCCTGCTGAGCTGGTGAGGGGCATCTTCACTACCAGGAAGGGGCATGAATTTCCAGATGTGCACCCAGACTTTTAGTGAGGGTGGAAGTAGGGAGAGAAGGAGCTCCCACCACTCACTGCATCACCGCCCGCCAGTCCTCCCTCAAGCTGACACACAGGGGAGGTCCCAGTTTCATCTGTTAAGTGAGACCAAGAACTCCTCTGCATGGGTCACTCATGGGTCCTTGGTGTCCTCTGGGGAGGGGGGTGCAACTGTCCACTTACTTGTCCTGCCAGCAGCTCCAAGCCAGTGTGAGCACCCACTTTTTGCCCTGGGCTTCAGTGGGAGAAGGGCACTCACTGCCACTTTGCAGTGGGACCAGACAGGTTGCCTCTTTCCAGCTGAGCCCTCTGGGGACAGCTGTTACCAACTTACCAGTTACCAGTTGCCAATTACACCATATAAATGAGACATCAAGGCTCATTTCTTCATTTTGTACACAAGGCAGAGACTTCTCAGATAAGGGGGAAATATATAAAATTAGATGTCAAAAAAATGCTACTGGTCTAAATTGCTCTTTTAAAAGGCAAGGACTTCTCTGGGAAAGAGCAGGGTCCTACCAGAGACACTTCAAGCATTCGCACAACTATTCGTACAACCTGAGGGTTTAGAGCCAGACTGGTATTAATTACATTATTACTTGGACATTGCAAACCTTTCTTCTCTTTCTGTAACAGTATTTGGTATCTGCATTTAGATGGTAAAACCCATTTGCCATTCTTTAGACTCCTGTCTAGCTAAATGTATTTTCACTCTTGTAGTCAGCTATTTCCAGCTCTGACAACCCTGCTCTCATTCTACTCATCTGTCACTCAGGTGCCTGACGTCTCTGATATAATCTTTTGAAGGGAGCTGTGGTGATCCCACTCCTCACTATCGCCAGCACCATTCCGTCTGGAAACTGCTCTCATTAGCTCAGCTCAGAGTCGAGGCACAGTTTACAGAATCAGACACTGGAAACAGGTGAGGATGGCGATGCCGGTGTGTCCTCACATCTCCAGGACTCCCAGAATTACAGCAGATGAGCTGAGATGGGAAAGGACCAGTGGAGGTTGAAAGCTTACTTGGTCTCAGGGTCCAGACCTCACTCCATGGGGGGGTCCTTTGTGCAAGGCCCACAGGTGTCCCTTCCAGCCGAGGCCTGACCTCAGGAGGTGTGAGCTGCCTTGGAGCTTCCATGTCCTTATCTCAGAGGCAGTTCTCTAGTGGGAGGCCCTTCTTTGGGTGTTGCATTTTTCTTTCTGACCCATCGCTTGTAGCCTCTTGTCCATCATGCAATGGATTTGCTATGTTAAATATGCTAACTTCCTCTTCACACATCCTGGGGAATTAATCTAGTCACACTGGTTTCACATAAGTACCCTGAGAGTCAGAGAGGCCTGAGGGGTCCTGGATTGTGAGAGAGTGCAGGCCAGGCTGAGGGACCCCACTGGTGCACGAATCTGTGTACCAGGCCTCTAGTACTAATATATAACACTAGAGGCCTGGTGCATGAAAATTCATGCATTGGAGGGGGTTCCCTCAGCCCAGCCTGCACCCTCTCACAGTCCGGGAACCCTCAGGGGCGGGAGGCAACCCGGCAATCAGGGGAAGGCGATGCCCCATCACACCTTTGCTGCTGCCACTGCCAGCAGCGCAAGCCTCAGCTGGTTACCTGAGCCTCGGGCAGCTCTGGGTGGCTGGGCAGCCACTATCCGAGGCTTGCCTGCACCTCGGGCCAGCCCTGGGTGGCTGGGGGGCTGAGGGGGCTGGGTGCTGCCATCCTGTGGCTGTGGGCGCCACCATCTTTGAAGGCAGGGCAGTCAATTAGCATATTCCCTCCTTATTGGCTGTGGGCACCACCATCTTTGTGATGGTGTGAGGGTCAATTAGCATATTCCCTCTTTATTAGATAGATAACAAATATGTACAAATAGAATTCTAATACAATTATACAACATGTAATTAAATTATATATAACTATATGCACACTTGATGTAAGTGAAGGGCTGGGAAAATACCCTACCCGTGGAGGCAGGAGGGCAGAGTGGGTGGGTCTTGGAAGCAGAAACTGGAACTGAGCCCACTTGAGCCCTATTGGCCTCTCTGACTCTCGGAGAGCTGGTTTCAGCCTGATCCCCACAGGCCAGACCGAGGGATTCGTGCACCAGATTTGTGCACTGGGCCTCTAGTATGCATATAGATCTTTGGTTAATCTCTTCCCACCCTCCCCCTCCCCCCTTTCCTCTGAGATTCATCAGTCTGTTCCATGTTTCCATGCCTGGGCATTGAGCGTCTGCCCCCTGGTGGTCAGTGCACATCATAGCTACCAGTCGAACAGTCACTACTTAGGCTTTTATATAGAGAGATATGTTACACACTAGTATATGTTACATATTAGCACATTTTATATGTTACATTTTAGTATGTTATATATATATTACTAGAGGCCCAGTGCATGGAATTCGTGCGGGGGGGGGGGGGTTGTCCCTCAGGCCAGCCTGCACCCTCTCCAATCTGGGACCCCTCGAGGGATGTCCGACTGCCCATTTAGGCCCGATCCCAGTAGGATCGGGCCTAAATGGGCAGTCAGACATCCCTCTCAATCCAGGACTGCTGGCTCCCAACTGCTCACCTGCCTGTCTTCCTGATTGCCCCTTACTGCTTCTTCCTGCCAGCCTGATCACCCCCTAACCACTCCCCTGCCGGCCTGATTGCCCCTAATGCCCTCCCCTGCAGGCCTGGTCACCCCTAACTGCCCTCCCCTGCAGGCCTGGTCACCCCTAACTGCCCTCCCCTGAAGGCCTGGTCACACCCAACTGCCTCCCCTGCAGGCCTGGTCCCCTACAACTGCCCTTCCCTGCAGGCCCGGTTGCCCCCAACTTCCCTCCTCTGCCAGCCTGGTCACCCCTAACTGCCCTCCCCTGCAGGCTTGATCGCCCCAACTGCCCTCCCTTGCAGGCCTGGTCCCTCCCAACTGCCCTCTCCTGCTGGCCATCTTGTGGCGGCCATCGTGTGTCCACATGGGGGCAGCCATCTTTGACCACATGGGGGCAGCCATCTTGTGTGTTGGAGTGATGGTCAATTTGCATATTACTCTTTTATTAGATAGGGTAGAGGCCTGGTGCATGGGTGGGGGCCGGCTGGTTTGCCCTGAAGGGTGTCCCAGATCAGGGTGGGGGTTCCCTTGGGGTGTGGGGCAACCTGGGCGAGGGGCCTGTGGTGGCTTGCAGGCCAGCCATGCCTCCCGGCGACCCAAGCGGAGGCCCTGGTATCTGAGATTTATTTATGTTCTATAACTGAAACTTTGTAGCCTTGAGTGGAGGCCAGGGCAGGCCAGGGCAGGCGGGAAGCTTGGCTTCCTCCATCGCCAGGGGCAACCCAAGCCTCCTGCTCTCTCCAGCTCCATGGCTGCTACCATTTTTGTTGGGATTTATTTATCTTCTATAATTGAAACTTTGTAGCCTTGAACGGAGGCCAGGGCTGGCCAGGGCAGGCGGGAAGCTTGGCTTCCTCCATCACTGGGGGCAACCCAAGCCTCCTGCTTGCTCCAGCTCCGTGGCCACCACCATATTTATTGGGTTAAATTGCATACTCGCTCCTGATTGGCTGGTGGGTGTGGCTTGTAAGCATAGCTGAGGTACAGTCAATTTGCATGTTTCTCTTTTATTAGATAGGATTTACAGTATTAATACATATGCTATTTGTTCTGGAGTCTGTTCCAGAACCCCAGTATCCAGCTACTGATTTTATTTTTCTTGCCCTCCATACCTATCTATCCCACTTTCATCTTTCCTTCCCAGCTGGGTCTGGGATCCATGTGAGTTTGAATTCCATGGCAGCACTCAGAAGCCTGCCCTACCTACCCTTCTTTGCTGTCTCCAAGGAAGATTTTAATTCTTCTGTTGCAGTTTTTGTTCCCTTGCAATATTCCCTCACCCCTTCCACCTCTCTCTGTATCTCATCTTGTTTCTCTTCTATTTCAGCCAGGGCCCCCTTTGTGGCATCCCAAGAGCCACCAGGAATTTTTTACCCGTTGAAGATAATGGGAAATTTCCAAAGATACCTTTCTGGGTCCTGCAGTGGATCACTGAGACATATACTTTCCGAATCTTCTGAATGCTCCCTTTGCCTCCACCTGCAGTTTTTTAACAGGCCCCGTGGTGTTAGTCACCTTAGCCTAACTTCAGGTAATGTAGTTCAGACTTGGTGTCTGTCACAAAGAGAACTGACCTTGTCCCCGTGTTTGGTCCCCTTATGTGATGTTCCAAGACCCTCACCACATTGACAGCTGTGCAAGTTAACATGCCCATTCCCAGCAGTTTCCCCCTATACCCGCTGTCTGGGTCTTTGATACTTAGAACCAATGGAGCATAAGAAAAGTTATAGTTCCCTAGAAGTCCTGACCCCAGATCTTTCTGCTTCTGTCCCCTTGACCTTTGTAGAGATTCTGGATCCTATTGAAGAGTAGACATTGTTGACTTTATAAGGGTTTTGTTTTGTTTACTTTTGTGCCCGTGGGTGAGGATTCTGTCATTTGCAGCCTTGGCTTGTCAACCAAAGTTTCGGAGTGCCTCTGTTCCCATAGGGTTTCCCTTCATGATACCCTAATATTCCAAGCCTGACAGTTAGTTCCATACCTGCCAGTAACACCCATTCTGAGAATGTGGACAAAGCCATGGGGGAGCCGAATCCACCCACTCTACCATGACTTACATGTTGCGGGGAAGGGGCCAATTTGCAAGGTTCTGAGAAGTGAACAGAATGTGTGCATGGCACCAGGCTCGACACCAACACGGTGGTTGTGCTTGCAGTGAAAACTCAACGCCTACTCTTCTTTTCTTTCTATTGTAATAGAACTTCCAAACTTTAGTTGTGCCCATAACCTCCAGATTAAGACTAAATTTCCAGCTTTTCTTGCAGCGGATGAACCTGTGATTAAGTGTTGGCCAATGGGACATGAGTGGACAAGACTGTGCAAATCCCAGCCCCTGACCTTTCAGGGAGGGAAGGAACACATAGCCCCTTGATGGCTTTCCCTGGGCTGGCACAGGACCCTGGTGAGCCATCTCGGACCAACACCCTAGGGCATGGAGAGCAACGAGAGAGGAGCTCAGGTGCCCCACAATGGAGCTGCCATATCAGCCTGGACTGCTTACTTTCAGAATATTTAAATAGAGAAAAATAAACTACCTATGCAGGCAACAGTGTTGGGGAGTTTCTTTGTTATAGCAGTCTAACCCAAACTCTGCCTGCTACACTACTCAATAAATGGTGCTTCCCCCTCTGTGTGCCTTTGGGAAGGGTATTGTGCAAGGTGGGGGTACCAGGGTGTTAAAGCTCTGCAACTTTCCAGACTCCTCCCTATTAGAAACAATTGTGGGAACATTGGCTCACATCTCCATCTGCTTCTCGGCTCGTAGGCCAAGACAAACATTCTTCTTCCAGTGACAAAGGTGGTGGCATGGGAGTCTCCCAGAGGTAGGAGACAAGCTAGGTGCCTCAACAGAACACCCAGTGCTCTCATGGGTCATGCTGAAATGGTGTTAGTTGCAGTAGAAGACCAGAGGCCCTGACTCCCCAGGCTCTCCATCTGGCCTGAAGGCAGGCTCACAGCCTGGAAAGGGTCCTCACCACTATTCAAAGTCACACGCTCTCTCTTACCCTTCCCCACCAGGTATGACCTGAGGACTTTCATCCCCATTCTGCAGCGGTAGAAGCTCAAATCTATAGAGTTTAAGAAATCCACTCAAAGTGGGGGGAGTGGGGATCAAGAGGCAGTGCCCTTCCCTCCATGCCCTATTCACTCAGCTGTGCTGCCAAGGTGCATGACAAGGGAGCAAACATACACATCAGGTGAGGAGTCTGGAGCCAGACTGAGGGTAATGACTTAGACCACCCCACCACACACAACCACCCTAGCCTTGGCCCAGACATAGGGTCAGCTGGAGGCTGCAGGTGCAGTGTAAGCGAGCTGTGGGGACATCCACTGAGATGAGCGGAGTGGGGTCCTGGGTCAGTGCACAGCACCATGGATACATGTGCTCACAGGCTCGTCCACAGAGATTGTCCTGACCTCTGGTGTCCTTTTATCTGGGCTATGTTGTTTGTTTGTGGATGAAGAAAGGCTATGCTCATGCCTCACTTACCCAAGCATGTTTGGCCATAGAAGGTATATTTGGTCAGGGCAAAGGACAGAGGTCATAAGGCCGAGTCCTTTCCCCAGGACCAGGGCCAGTCTCTGAGGATGTCACTGAGAAACACTTGCCCTGACTTCTATCAGGTTGCTGGGTAGACAATCACCTCTGGAAGGTCCTCACCTACTAATTCACACAATAGGAGAACTGTGGCCACCTTCCCTACCCACCTGGCTAGCTCATGGCTTCTCCTTCCTCTGGTCCCGCCCCACTCCCCACCCATTCCCAGCCTGCCAGGATGTGTGAATGGGTCCAAATCCCAACTGTGCAAGTGCTCAGAGAGCCCTCAAGTATCTGGGGGAGTTTCGGAGGCTTTGTCTCCCCAGAGCTCTGAGCAGCTGGGGAGGGTGAAGGTGGTGGCTGAAGTCCTAATCCATTTACCACCACGCATGCAGGTGGGAAGTAATATGCCATTTCCTCGGGGAGCTCAGGTGGGAGCATGATCTGCCCCCTACATCTGCACAAAACATACAGTGGGTGCACAATAAATACCCAATGGGCTGCACCCAAAGTGTCAAGTGCCAAGCAAGGGCCTCCAACAGTAAATCAGAGGAGTAGTGACCCCCGTGGGCCTGGCCTGGCCTGCAGTGGCTTCCCATAAGTGACACTGGGATAAGGGTTAGATTTGGGGTTGTGTAGAGAAGAGGAGAGACCACTCCTGGCCTTCTGGGATACTGGAATAAGCGAAACCTAACAGCCAGCCTGAAGGTGGAGCTGTGTGGGAACCCTGCATGGCGCTTAACCTGAAAGGTGGGGCTTAACCCGAAAGGTGCCTTTGTATCCTTCCAGGTATAAACCTTAAGGTCCCCTGAGACTCGGCCCCCAGATTACCCCATTTCCTGGCAGAGCAGAAGAAAGCAGTGTGTGAATATCATTAAGTTATTGAGTTCTTTTTTCTTTTTATTGGCAAAGTAAATATATTTTTATGAAGGACCAAAGAAAATATACATAATTGTAACATATATACACCAGCTTTATAGATTTTTAAAATTTCAAATTTACACAAATGCTGATGTTATTAAAAGATATTTTATGTAGATGTACCTATGTACAGTTTATTTACATACATTCATAGGATGTGAAATAAACCTATCAAAACAAGCTAGTTCATTTGATATTAATTTCTAGACAAAATGAGGAATGCATTTCTAAATAAGGACTGGGGGCTTTATCTGCTTCTTCTACTTGCTACACAGCCTGTTCCCCTCTCCTCCCAAAAGGTGACTCTGGAGGCTGGTGTCTGGAACCAGGATGAGGAGATGAGCCACACTGGGTGCAGATGCTCCGAGGCTAGCCTGCATCTGTCTGCCTGCCCTGCACATTTAACTGAAGCACATGCACTGTCAGCCCCCAAAGGGGGGACTTTTCACCCCAATCCTGCAGCCACCAGGAGGCCAGATCCTGCACCCCTAACAGCCCTGCCATACCTTCTAGTATGCAGGCTGAGCAAAGCATTTGGACAAAACCACCTGCACACCACAGTGCAGCCCAGGACTTTTGGCCTACTTCCTTTTCCCCAGTGTGGTTCCCTGCGGGAACTGACATTTCAAAACTGCACATTTCATCTTCCCGGGCAATAAAGTGCTGGCTCTGGCCCAAGCAGGGAGCCCAGTGGGAGAAGGGCCAGGCCCCCAGACACTGCAGCAGAGGCCTGTGACAGTGGCGCAGGAAGGCACGAAGGTGCGAAGGCACAAAGGCCGGCCTCCTGGGTCAGGGGCTGGGTCTCCCCAGGAAAGGCAGCAGGTGGGGGGGCTCTGGGTTCCTGCCTCCCAGGCCAGCCCCCCTCTTTTCATACCAACCCAGGCTGCTGGGTTGGCAACATTGTCACATTTCTCTGAAGGAGACAAATAAATTATTGCTACAAAATATATGGGCGATCTGGACGATCTGATGGAGCTGGTGGGATGGGGTGAGCGGGTGGTAGCGGTAATGGTTGTGTGGGTGGGTGGAGGTGGGGGGTCAGTTGGCAGCACGTACGGAGCGACTGCTCCGGGGGAAGCGATGCACCTTGATGTGCTTGGACAGGTGGTCACTCCGTGCGAACTTCTTCTCACACACAGGGCACTGGTAGGGCTTCACGCCTGAGTGCGAACGCCGGTGCCTTGACAGTTCATCTGAACGGGAGAACCTACAGGGACACAGCAATCAGTGAGGCCAGGCTGGCCCACCCTACCCCAACCACCCCCATCCCCCCAAAAAACATACACCCAGGCCAGCAGTGGATCCCCAGGACTCCACCAGCTGGGCAGCCCAGGGTACTTCAGCTACCCAAGTGCTTCTAAATTTATGGTGAAAATCCACTGTCCCAAGCCCCTTCCCCATGTAAATCAAAGGCTCTGCCAGCACAACAGGCCATTCTCCCGCATCTGGGCCTGAGAGGGGCTGGTAGGTGTTGGGACAGGCTTTCAAGCCTACCAGAGATCTGACTTACTCTCCACCCACCGCACCCCACCCCAAACACCGCCCCCCTCCGGTGTGCAGAGGGATCAGCTTGCCCTAACTGAAGCTATGCTTTATGCTCTCCCCTTAGACTCGAACTTGGGGCTTCTGTGGAGGTCTACATTGGGAAGCCCATCTAGAGGAGAAAGTGAAGCTGAGGAGAAGTGTCTTTCCCCAGCTGAGCAGGGAGTTCTTGACTCCTTTCCCTTGCCTCCATTAAAGAGACTCACCCCACCCTGGCTGGTTGCTCAGTGGTTAGAGTGCTGGCCTGTGGACCGAAGGGTCGTAGGGTCGATTCCCCGTCAAGGGCATATACCTCGGTTGCAGGTTCCCCAGCCCCGGCAGGGACGCTTGCAGGAGGCAGCCAATCAATTGTCTCTCTCACATCGATGTTTCTCTCCCCCCACAACAACACTGTCTCTAGATATTGATAGAAAAAAATAGCCTTGGGTAAAGATTTTAAAAAAAAAAAAAAGAGCCCCACCCAATTCCTGGACCCAGTTTTCCTGAAAGCTGGACCTCCTAAGATGTCCCCAAACAAAACTGTACCTCTACAAGGTACTTCTGAGAGTTTAAACGGTTCCCCTGCCACCTCCCTCTCTTGGCCCCCGTCTGTCCAGGAGCAAGTGTTCCCATAGCCCAGAGGCCACCAGTGGGAGAGGTAAGAACTGACTGGACTAAGGGCTTAGACAGCTGTCACTGACTTCAGGGATTTGAGGCTCTCCCCACCCCTCACATCCCCACTCCCCACACACATACTCTCCTCCTCTGTGTTCCACCTATACTGACCTGTCCTTGTTCCCTCTTGACATAGGACATTTGCAATACTGTTCCCTTTATCCAGAATGCTCATCCTTCCCTTCTCCTTGCTCCCTCCCACCCACTCCTTAGAGCCCAGTTCAAATGTTACTTCCTCAGGAAAGCCCTCCACGACTACATCATTCTAGGTTCCCACAACACAATGCACCTCTCTATCCTGGCCCCTGCCACAGTTGTTGCAATTTTAAATCCATTTCTTACTTTTTGATGAGTGTCAGTCTGTGCCACTAGACCATCAGCTCCATGAGGAAAGACACGTCTACCTGGTGCATGGTAGGTGCCCAGTCAGTGCATTTACATGAAAGTGTGGACACAGCAGGCGCCCAGAGCAGGCACCCACAGGAGGATGGAGCTGTCATAGGGACAGTACTCTCAAGTCCTAGTGCATCCATGCACCCACATGCACGCCAAATCCACACACACACATACACATGTGCATGCATGCACACCCGTGTGTATACACACATGCCATATGTGTGTGTGTCATGGACACGGGTACACTGCACACATGTGCGCACTCATACATACATACATGTCCCACACTCCACATCTGTGCGCACATGTATGCACATGCGCACGCACAATGCATGTATACCTATGTGAACACATACATGCACATATGCACACACTCAGGAGTGTCAGACCCAACAGCCCCGTTCCTGGACCTGGGGCCACACAGCAAGAGGTAGATTAGGTGGTGCCCCTGGAAAGCTGTCCCCAACCCAGCCAAAGGGTAGGGAGAGATGGCCCACCTCTGGCATGACCTATGGATGGAGGCCTTGATCCTATAGCCTGCCAAGAAGCAGGAGGACCCAGCAGGACAAGTCTTGGGGAATGCCCAGGTGGGAAACAGGAGGGCCTGAGCACAGATGGGGAGCTGGGCCCAGAAGCAGGGAAGATAAGCACCTCAGCTTGGCTTGGCTGTCCCTGGTGCCCTGCCCCTAGAGCACGACCAGGTTTCTTCTACCCCCATCCCAGAGCACCAAATGTGGTGAGTACAGAGAAATACTCTCAGCATGTTTTCAGAATTAAGGAAGACCAACTGGCCCATTTTCCAGATGAGGAAACTGAGGCTCAGAGTGATGAGGGCCTGATCTAGGGTCACAGGTAAGGCAGAGCAGCCGAGGCCCGCGCAAAGGTCTTGAAATAGCTCCCTGCTGTATCCTGCCACCCTGGTGGCCACAGAGGGCCTGGCCACACCCACAGAGCCTGGCTAGAAGGTATGTGCCACTGGAGCCCTGTGCCAGGGAGGAAGCAGCATCAACGGGCTCTGGCAGTCAGAGCCTGGACCTGAGCTCCTGGGCCAGGGCCACGTGCCTCCAGCTGGAGTTGGACATACAGCTTCAGAGCAGGTGGGCATGCCCAAGGCAGGGGGCAGCAGAAAGCTACAGGAAATGCCATCGACAAGTGCTAGAGCATTCCCAGACACCAGGCACTGGAAGTGCCTGCACCTTCCAGGGAGCCAGGATCAGCCCCATGGGACGGACTGATAATATCACATTGTAAGAGCTCAAAGAGAACAAGAGGCTTGCTGGGGTCCTACAGCAGTGGAATAGCAGGATCTGCTCAGGTCCCCACCCGACTGGGAGCCCTATGTGGTCCTGAGCAAACTTAAGAACCATCCTGGGCCTCAGTTTTCTCATTTACCTAATGAAAATCTTGGAATTCTTGTCCACCTTCCGGAACTTTTCTCAGAGGCCAAAGGCAGTGACACAGGACCACAGGGTCCCTGCCATCATGGGGGCACCAAGGGAAAGCTAGGTCTGAGAAGAAGCTGTCCCCATCTGCAAGCCCTCTCCCTATTGCTTTAGGGTCCTGCGATTTGAGAGGTACCGTCCATAGGAACTGAACCCTCAGAAGATCCCTGCCTTACACCCTACTCACATTGTCCCAAAGAGCAGCACTGGAGAGACCTGGGGACCACATAGAGGGAGGGGACAGGTGGCTGAGATGCAGGCACATACTGACTAGCAACCTGGGCAAGTTGGCAAGCTCTCTGAGGCTCAGTTTCCCCACCTGAAGCCAGGTAAGTGACAGACCTGCCTCAGAGGACTATAAAAGGCGACAAGTGTTTACAGCAGTGCTTGACACATGGCAATCACCCAACAATTGTGAACTCTTGTTATCAGCAAGGAGCTTAGCACAGCGCCTGGCCTCTGGTAAGGTCCTTGAGTGTGTGGGTGGTTACTGTGAATTGTGTTACTGGGTGCAGGACAGGGAAGCACAGAGGTCCAGGTGACTTTCCTGAGCAGCTTATAATGTCAGCACCACCACTGGCACACACAACACCTTTGTGCAAAGGCACCCCTTCCATCAGCCAGAAAGCCATGATTGTAAAGTCAAGTCTCAAAGATCCCAATGGGAATGGCACCCCCCAGCGTTGTGCAGTGCACAACCTGCCCAGCCACACTTGGAGGCCGAGCGGACTGCAGGGATGGGGTCGGAGAATGCCTCATCGAGTAGGGGAAGCAGTGACACAGGCCAAGAGAGCCAGACCACTGGGCTTGAATCCTGTCCCTGCCACCTCTTGGCTCTGAGGCCTCAGGCCTGCAAATCCCCTTTTCTGGGCCTCTGTGTCTTCTGGGGATGACAACAGTACCTGCCACACAGGGGTGGTGAAAGTTATTAATATTCATATTAGCTGCAGCAGGAAGGGATTCTTTCTGGACAGAACTGCTTGGCCATTCTGGAACAGGACGTTCCGCTGCAGGGAACAAAGAAGGCCTGTGTCTGAGAGTGAAGCAAGGAAACTTCTAGGAAGGCAGGCAAGCAGCCACTTCCCAGATGGTTAGCTTGGAATAGGGAAAGTCTGATTTCAACCCTGTCAAGGGTGCCAGAACCATGTCACAAGAGGGGAAGGGACAGGGAACACTGGCTTCAGGACCAAGAGCAGAAGGAAGCGGGGGTTGGTAACCTGGGCAAGTGACAATGGGGAGAGGAGTGCAGGGAGGGATACTGTTCATCACACAAAGGTGCACAGGGTGGCGCACAGGACACAGTGCCAGGGCCAGAACAGGCCTGGTAGGAGGAAGAGGAATCTGCTCACCAGGCCCAGCAAGAAGAGAGGCAGCCTTGGGAGTGGGGAGCTCTCCACATGGGGAGGCAAGCAAGCATGTAGGGGGCCACTCCAAAGACTAGCTGCAGGTGGAGGTCCTCTCAACACTCTAGCAGGCCACACCTGACTAGAGGCTTGCAGAAGGGGCTGGAGAGAGGTCCTCAGTCTGGGGGCAGGGGGTTGAGGGCAGACATCCCAGGGTGAACTCCTGGCTCTGCCACTTACTCGTTGTGGGACCATGGAGAACTTACTTAAATGCTCTGTGCCTCATTTCCTTCTCTGTAAAATGGGGACAACATACTGAGACATACCTCACAGACTTGTTGGAATATTACATGAGTTACTGCGTTAGGTGCATGCAGAGCAGTGCTTAGCACACATCAGGAACTGCTGTTATCACTGCTGCTATTGCTAGCTCTTTTCCCTCACCCATGGTGTACCACCTGAAAAAGCTGAGGGCCTGTGGGGGAGAGAGGACACCCAGTCATTATAATCCCAGGTGCACAGAGAAAGATGAGGGGAAAGTCAGCCCACGACGGCAGGTGTCTCCAGGTGGGAGAGGCATGCCTGCCATACTACTTGCAGGTCAGGGTGGGGCTGAGGCACTGCCTGGGGGTGCACCAGAGCCATACTCACTAGCTCTGTCCCTGCAGGCTTTCTGGGCCTCCATTTCCCCCTCTGTAAAATGCATATTGATGTCTCTATGTTCCAAGGCTATTATAAGGACTCAGTGAGTTACTGCCTGTGACCTGTGCAAAACAAAGCAGAGACCATTATAAGACCACCTTCAGTTGCCACTGGGGAAGAAGCATTGGAAAGAGAGGGCACAGAGAGGGCTGAGGTCCAAGTGGGAGCGTGGCCTGCAAAGGTGAGATCGGCAAACAGATTTTGTGGGCCTGTGGGCCAGAATGAGAAGCTTGGATGGTACTTAAGTGAACCAAAGTACACATAAAGGCCAAAATAGCCTCATGAGGTAATGAGTCCCCCGTGGCAGGAGGTATGCAAGCAAGTATAACTCGTGGAGGGGATTTCAGCTCTGAGAACCTTAGAATAGTGCCTAGCAGAGTGTAACTGCTCAATAAACACGATACCTCATCATCATCATCATCATCATTACTTCTCCTGCCCTGTCCAGACCAAGCTGCCACAAAGCTGGGTCTGTCCTCCTGTCCGACTGCTATAAGGGCTCCCTTCACCTCTGACCCTCAGATGAAGGCTATGGCCACACTTAAGGGACACGCATGTCTTGTATACATCCTCAGGGTGTCAGGATCCCTGAAGGGCAACTGGGACCCTCAAATTCTCAAAGAAACAGCCCTCCTGAGAGGCAGCGTGCTAGGCTCCTAGGGCCTCTGCCATGTGTGACCTCCACTCTGGAAGAGCTTGAGAGAAGCTAGGGATGCCCTTTGAAGCCCTAGGAGAGGATGGAGGCAGGGATGGCTCCAGGGTCGACTCCCTAGGGACCTCATCATGCCACGCACCTACCATGCCTTTCCCTGTTGAGTGAATCCTGAGCAAGAGGAACAATGCCAAGGCTTAAACAGTGGCAGAGCTGAATTCCCTCCATAAATCCCACTCTTGTTTGTATACCTCCTACCATGGGGAACTCACTACCACATAATGCCACTGTGTCGGGACTGAGATCTGACTCCTAAGATGCACTTTGGGCTGCGGTTCCTGTCTGCTTTCTGAGACAGCCTAGAAAACAGGACCCCTCCTCTTGTGGGAGTGGACCAATTGGGCAGCCTTGACCAAGGACCATACCTTTCCTCTATGGTCCCACCCAGTCCTATCCCAAATGGAAGGGCCACTTGCCAATAGTCAACAGCAGCCAGAGGACGGCGCCCAGGAAGATGAGCCCATCATAAGAGTCAGACTGATGCTCTGCCAAGCCAGATGCCCAACCTCTCTCCAGCCCCGCACCCCACCAAGAGGAGAATGCATCCAAGAGGAGTCCCTCTAAGTCTGGGGGCGCCTCTGAGGTGGGGTACTGCCCCATGAAGGCCAGGCAGAGAACCTTTTCTTCCCAGACTTGATCTTGGATTAAGAGTGACAATACCACCAATGAGAAAGGGGCACTGCTGAGCACCCCTGGCCCTGGTAAGGAGAGGCAGTGAGTAGGCGCCCCGCTTTACAGATGAGGAAACTGAGGCTTAGGAAGGGGGACCACCGCGAGGGCACACAGCAAGCTGGAGGCTGACCAGGACTGGAGCTTTAAACCATGCCACCAGGCACCTCGATATCTTTCCCTCTGTAGTGGAGTACCTGCCTCTAAAGCCCCATGTTTATGGTCTCCTCCCTGACCCAAGCTCTGACCACCCAACATTACACACATACCACCACATCAGGCCTCACAAGCTTCCCTGCAAGTGCGCCTGTACCCGAGGTCCTACGTGGCAGAGTGCGGCACGAGGCTCAAAGGCATACAGCACCAGCACTGACATCCAATGTGGTGGGGCTAGAGCACAGGCTCTCACAGAAAGAAGCCCTGCGGGTCTGCTGATTGGCACCTTCGGGGCCTTGGGGTGGAGGGTGCCTGCACTCAGGAAGGGCCTCCATAACCCAAGATGCTTTTTGGGATAAGTCCCTTCCCTGGAAAGGGGCTGCCAGCATCACATCAAACATTCTAGTCACAGCTCCTGTCCTGGGCCAGCCAGGACTCCAGGAGTGGCATCTCCCACCCTAAGACCACTCTCAGGAACTCTCAGACAGAAGTTTGGTCAAAAAAGCAAAAGCTACAAACTGCTCCCTGTGAGCCACACCAACATGGATGCACACTCATAGACAAGGTACACACATGGTCATGCAGCAGAGGCACACCCAAAAAAAGCAAGATGCATACACATGTGCACACACAGTGATACAGCCACTTGCAAGATCCAGTTCTGCACACAGATGGGACATGCCACATTGCTCTCTTACACACTCACACATGTAGCAACAGCCACATCAGCAAAACCCAGGAATGTGCCACTAGAATAAGCCACCCTCCCAGGCAGGCCAGAGATTCTAGCAGGGTGGGCATCCTAAACTGGGGAGAGCCCAGCTGTGGCACCCCAAAGCATCTGAGCTCCTGGCTGGGCTCCTGGCTGGCAGCCTGCTTTTCAGGAAAAGATGGACATGCTCTCCCAAAGGTGAGCCAGCACCTGGGGCCAGGGAAGGGAGCTCCACTGGGGTCCCATCCAGCTATGCTGCCTGAGGGCTGGGTAACCCTAAAAAGAGCCCCGTCCTTTGAGAGTTGGTTTCCCCGCCATGCTACACAGAGTAGAGCCTTCCACCTTTCCATCAGCACATCCAGCTGGGTCCTCCCTTGTGGTTGGCTTTTACACCTTCTCTAACACACCTCTAGGTCTCCCATGGGAGCAAGGGCCTGGCCCAACCCATGTGCCCAGGGACTTCTGTAAGGGAAGCTGGTCCCTTTGGTTGGGAAACAGCATTTTTAGGATGTGACTGCTCTAATATGACCACTTGGGTTCAAATCCCATTTACAAAGCTGTGTGACCTTGCACAAGTTACTTAGCCAGTCTGAGCCTCAGTCTGCAGTAAGCAGTAAGATGGGAATAAAGGTGGCACTTACCCTTTGGGGTGCTGCGAGGCAGAGGGAACAGTGCACACATGGTCAAAGCCCCATCTGGCACACAGACCAGGCCCCATCATTCTCAACTGTCCCTGTTATGCTATGAGAGCCCTTCTGCCCTGGCTCAGCCCCCTCACTCTCAGCACAAGCCCCAGCAAACCTTACCAGGAGACCAGTTGTTTTCTGGCTTTAGTGACCAGGAGGGACAAGCAAACTCTGAGCGGCTGTTGCTAGCTCTGGCACTGCCCCCTGCCCACCCCTCTCCCCTTCCTAATCAGTCTTATCTAATGTAGAAGAAATCAGCCTTGGCGGCACACCCAGAAGAACAGAGATAAGGGGCATCACTCACCACCCAGCCTGTCACCCCTCATACTGACCTCCACCCACAGCCCGGCCAGGTGCAGGCAAAGGGCTTCTCGCCTGTGTGCCGTCGTAGGTGGGCCTTGAGGTGGCTGCTTTTGGTGTACATCTTGCTGCATCCGGGGAAAGTACATTTGTGCATTTTGATGAGTTCTGCCGCCGGGTTCTTGGGGAACTTCTGGCCCATGAGGAGGCCGGTGGGGCCGGGTCCCAGGGGTCCTGACCCAATGGGCTTGGCAGCAATGGGCACAGGGGCAATGCGCACGAACTTGGAGGGCACGTTCAAGTTCGAGGAGGGCACCACCTGGGGCAGGAGTGCAAAGGTCTGCCCCTGGATGTTGACCAGGAGCTGGGCTACCTTGACACTCTCCGGGGCCTGCCCAGGGGAGGAGGGCTCTGTGCCTGATTCCTGCTTCACCTGCACAGGTTGAATCTGCAGTAGCAAGGGGATGGGGCCATCGGGTGCAGGCCCCCCACCTGGGCCCTGAGTGTCACCTGCATTGGCACCACCTGGCTGGGGAGCACAGCGCTCTCTCCCACCAGACCCAGGATGGAGATGGCTCCTGTGTGGCCCAGCTGAGAGCTGACTACAGACCTCCACATCCTTATTGTTGCTCTCTGGAGCCTCCTTGACCCCCAGCTCCATGTTCTCCTCCAGAAACTCTTCAATCTCCTCCAGAGTGGGCTGGAAGGGCCTTGGAACATCATCGGGGTCACCGACAGGAAACTCTGGGAAGCAGAAATGCTCCCCCTTCACAGGTGCCGGTGCCCTCCGCCAGGCCTCCCAGGTCACAGGACCACTGCTGGCCCCAATGTTGCCGCTGCCACCACTGCCCAGCGTAGCCTGGGATAGCAGGAAGTCCAAGATGTTGTCCTGGCCCTCAGCGCCCGGGCCACTGCTGTAGCAGGAGCAGAGGGCTTGCGAGTCGGGGCTGGCGCAGGAGCAGAGGCTGGAGGCATCACTGTCATCTTCCGAGGGGGGTGAAGGCAGCATGTGGTACGCTTGCCTGCTTACCAGCCTGTCTCCCAAATAACCAACCCGGCACTTCGGTGACGAGAAGTTCTCGTCCACTGGAAGCAAGTGGTCCACCATGCTGGCCTGGCCGTGCCACTGCTGGCTGTGGAGAGGAACAACAGAGCGCCAATCAGGATAGCACACTTACCTGCCATCTCGTGGGCCTGTACCCCCGCCCCCCCACCAGCTCACAGTCCCCATTGCCAAATGCCTGGATCCTGCCTCCACCCATACCCCAGGATAACTCTCTCTGCAAGAGTGTTTTCTGAAATTGCACCACCAGTTTGCAAGAGTGCTCTCCCAAACCCATTGCACAACCTAGGGCACTTTTGCTTTCAAATATATTTTCCAAAATAATTCTGGAAAGGGACACACCTGTGTCTGTGAATGATTGTGACTGCGGGTGAGCAAGAAAGGTATGTGAGGAGGCTCTCTGCACCTTGGAACAGCCAAGGTCAAGAACCCTGTCCAGTTATTCAGAGTTGCTGCATTTCTGAGGACATCTGACCTCAGCTTCATTCCTGTTGACTCATTAGAGTGGGGAAGAAGAATGGCCATTTGCCCTTTGACCCCTGTGTTGTTGGGGCTTGGGTAGGGTTGCCAGATTGAGCAAATAAAAATACAGGCTGCCCAGTTAAATTTGAATTTCAGAGTTTAAAAAATGAACAACTTTTAATTTGTAATGTAAGTATGTCCCAAATATTAGATGGGACTTGCTTATATTAAAAAATTACTATATCTGAAATTCAAGTTTAACTGGACAGTCTATATTTTAATTAGGCAACTCTAGTTTATGGCAAAAGATTAAAGACCCATTGTGCCTGCCCTCAAGGCCCTATTCCCCATCTGAAGCGGGCAGCTCACCACCCTCAAGCTCTCAAACCCATCTGAGCTTGGCTGCCTCCTTTCTGAAAGGAGAGAGGAGGGACAGGCCTGAAAAAAACAAGACATTTTACTGAGGTTCTATCCCTGGGAGAACTCACAGGAGCAGAGGTGGACCCAGATCTTACCTCATGTGACTTCACAACCGCCTAGTAGGCCTGTAGAGAAGACCCCCTTGGCCTGCACCCATGGAGCACTCACAACCTCGGGAAGACCCAGCTAACTCCTATCTCCCACTAGACCATGCTCTCCACGACAGCAGGCTGGGCTGTAGGGTGTCCGCTGTGTCCCCAGTTCCCAGTGTGGCAGCTGGTGCCCAGGAGGAGCTCAGAGAATGTCAACAGAGAGGAGAGGGGAAAGCTGTGTCCTCTGAAGGCCATGCTAGGTCTGGTGTCCAAGGAGAGTCAACAGTGTCAGGCTGTGATGGGGCCACCTCTGTGGACCTTTGTCCCCACCCAGTGATCATGAGTGGATGTTTATTGAGGTTGGGGATATTCTGCACCTGAAGCCAGCGCTTCTCTGCTGCCTGACATCACCTCTGCACCCACCCCCATGCTCTGTCTCCAGGACCACAACTGGGCCTGTCACCCAGCACTGCCCAACAGTCAAGAGGCCCAGCCCTGTGGGCAGAGAGCTCCCAAGGCTGGTCATCATCAACTGTGACCTTGGGCAAGTCCTCCCCAAATCTCAGTTTCCCCATGTTTCGTGTTCCCAATGACCTCAGGACCTTTGACCTCAGTTCCAAACTGATCTGGGAAGTTTAAGAGCTCCAGGAAACAAGGCAAGGTGGATGCCCTTGGCAAGTCTGTACTTCTGGGAAGTTTCACCAGGACATTTGGCTTTTAGTCGAAATACTCAGCTAAGGACTTAAAATTGGGTATTTTAAACTACACACTATTCACCAAATCAGGTGCCTTAAGGAATAAAAATGCCAGATAATATAAAGGGCAATGAGGCTGGGCAGAACTCACACTTGGCCCTACACTTCCCTCACCCCTGTCACCCCCCACCCTCTGAACAGGGGGCTATGATCCTACATGTGCAATATGTCAGCTGGGCGGATGGTCTTGGGCAGATGGCACAGCGTCTCTGTGCCTGTTTCTGTCTACTGGGTGGGGATGCTGCCAGCAGTGCCTAGTTCTCTTGCTTTAAGAGTCCAACGAGCTATCTATCATATGATGAGCACTTACTATAGGGCTGGCATGAACACAGGGCATGGTCAGTACCAGCCATTAAGATTAGCCTCCAAATGGGGCAACATATGGTCTTTCTGTCCCTCTGCTGTGATGTTAAGGAATACGGGGGACTCCAGCCTTCCTGGAACTGGGGAAGAAGCCACGACTGGTGGGAAGAAGCAGATCAGACCATGTTCCTGCCCACTTAAGCTCTCCTCTAAATTGTGACTACCAACTGAATATTCCATAATATCAAGGAATTTGTCTTGATATTTTTAAGTGTGGTGATGGTACTGTGATTCTTATTAAAGGAGGCCTTCCTTTTCTAGATATAAACTGAGATAGTCACAGATAAAATTATATAAAAAGAGAGAAATAAGTAAGTACAGTAGGATAGGGTGGGAGGAAACCTCCAATAGTTTCCCAAGGAAATGTGACCCAGCCTCTCCCAGCACCCAGCACCTGGGCCCTGCTCATCTCACCCATATCTCACCTCCACCTGCTCCACACCAGCTGTGTACCAAGCTCCCCAACTTCATGGACCTCGGGCCACTATTCTGGCTGCCCCTCTCTGAGCATCTCTCTTTCCCCAGTACTCCAAGTAGGAGTAACTTACTTCAATCTCAGCTCAGAAGTCACTCCGGGTGGGGGCCTCCCCTAACCATTCTCTAGTACATCATCCCACGTTATATTCTTCCTAGCAGTTGCCAAGGCCAGAAACTATCTTAGTTATGTGTTGGTGTACTTTATTTTCTGTCTACCTCCCCACCAGAATATAAGCTGTTCTGACTGTTCATTCAGTCCACCTCTGTATTCCAGTGTAAAACAGGACCTGGCAAACTTTGCTGATTGAGTGAGCGAAAGGCCGCTGCTGAAAGGGAGCCAGAAAGGAAGGGGGGCGGGTCAGGAGGGTAGAATGAGACCTGTTGTAGAACCTCAGGGTCAAGCACCAGTGTAGTAATGCAGGGCTGAGCAGCCTGGGCTGGACAATGAGACACTCAGAGCCTAGAAGGGGCTCTGGAACTGCTGAGGAGAGGGCATCTGAAAAAGGGCACGCCAGGGCTGAGTCGGCTAAGGCCCCTAAAACACAGCAAGCACGTGGCACGGCCAGGGGCACAGGCTTCGCGCGGGGAGGGGACGCACTGTTCTGGGCACTGTCCCCAGCAGTCCACCGGACTCCGCCCCTTACCCCCCTTACCCCCCCTACCCCCTTCGGCGCGCCAGGCCTGCTGTTTATCCTCCCGGGGACACAGCGGCAGCAGGAACAACATGTAATTGATAACAAGCCCAGCGCCGGCCAAGGGCTTGCCATTGGGTCAGCCTGCAAATCAAGGGGGTGGCGGACGAGGCCGCCCTTCAAAATAAGAGTCTGGGCTACCCGCTCAGCCGGCAGGCCCAAAAGTCCACGAGCCCGGGCGTCCTCGCACCTGTAGGGTGGCCCGAGAGCCCCACAAGCCACCCGGTCCTTAGAGGGGGGACATGATTTGAGAGGTTCAGACATTTGGTAATGTTGTCACCCCCCATTGCTGGGATTGGGCGAGAAAGCCCCCCTTTGCCCGCGAGTGGGGAGGGAGGGGGTCACGGGTCAGGAAGGGGTTCCATAGGGAACACCACAGTGGGGAGCAAAGAGGGAACCGGACGGCCAGGGAAGGAGGGGATGGCCTCTTCTCTGCCCCCGCCCCCGCCAGTCCTCGGCCATCGCTCTGCTAACATTCAGTCCAACAGGCCAGGAGGCTGAGCGGGGAGTGGGAGTAAGAGCCGTGTGAGCGGTGCGAGTGTACGCGACAGGGTGGGAGTGCGTGCGCGGGCGTGGTACGCGGCGGCCGGTGTGGCAGTACGGGAGTGTGTCCGCGACGTACTCGCGCGTGGAGCCAGCGTCGGTGCCCGGGCGTGTGTGTATGTGTGTGCGCGCGTATGAACGTGCGTGGGAAAGGAAGGGGTTGGGATCCCGCCCAGACCCCTCGGTGGAGGTCCGGAGTGCTGCCCGCCGAGCACCGCGCCCTCGGCCCGCGCCCCAACCCAAGCAGGCCGCGGCGGCTGACCGACAGTAACCCCTCCACCCCAGGCCCTCCGTCCCCCGCCTCCCCCGCCGGGCGGGCCGGTGCGTCCGCCTACCGGGTCCGCTCGCCAGGCCCCGCCGGGTGCCCGCCATATGGAAGGGCAGGCCGGCACGGCGCAAGCAGATACCAGGGGCCAGGCGCCGAGGCGGCGGTTCGGACCAGCGCCGGGAAAGTGCCAGCGGACAACAGGGTTCACTCTCCCACCGGCTTGTCGGACCCCCACGGCCCGCGCGGAGGATCTCTGCCCGTTCCTCGGGCATTTCCTCGGACGCTCTCGTGGAGCCTGGGACAAGGGCGCGGGCGCCGGGCCACTCGCCCAGAAGCGGTCCAGGACCACCCCAGCCCCCGCGTCCCAGTGAGCCCCCTGAGCGCCCCGGGCCGCGTTCTCGCGGCCGACCGGCCTCGCCGCGCCTCTCCCACCTGAATTTGGCTCACGCCCGGCCGGCGGCCAGGCCCCGGCGGTCCTGAGGCCCAGCGGGCTGGGCTGAGGGCAGCGGTCTGGTTCCTGGTCCCACGGCGGCCGCGGGCCGAGCCGCTCTCGCTCACTCGCCCGCGGGCCCGCGAGTCGCTGCGGCCGCCGCCGCTCGCAGGGCGCTCACTCCCCGCGGCTCACGTGACACCGCGGGCGCAGCGAAGGCTCGCAGGAGGCTCGGCCTCGGGCGCGCGCCCCATTGGCCGGCGCCGCGCGTCATGCGCCCGCTCTGGCCCCGCCTCCCGCCTCCCGCCTCCCGCCCCACCCGGGCTGCAAGGGGCGCTGCACCGCAGGCGCTCGCTCCTCGTCGCAGGGCCACGGGCTCCGCGCGCTCCCCAACCAGCTGCCCAGCCCCTGGCTTCAGGCCCCCAGCCACATCCCGGCCTCCACCCCTGGCCGTGGACTCGCAGAATCCGCGGGGTTCAGCTTCTAAAGCTGGGTTCCCAGGTGGGAAGGTGAGACAGGCCACGGGACCTGCGAAACCCTGAGATCGCACACAAGTGCGGTAGGCGCGGGGTTGGGCGCCAGGGGAGAACCGGGGACACAGCCCTGTCCAGGACAGCCCACTCCCACCCGCAGCCTCGACCGGGCCACTGTGTCTTCCGGCTGAGCGCCAGATAAAGTAGGGCACTTATCGTTGGAGAAATACGGTAAGGTCTTTCCGCTGAGGAATCACAGTTACCCCTGAATGTGCGCGGTGGCTGTGCTGCCACCTGGGCGGTCTAAGAAGTTTGTGGAGGCCTGCTGATCCCTGCTTCAAATCAACGACACACCCTACTCTGGGGCACTTTCCTGAACAGTGGGCAGTGCTTCACAGTCTTCTGTAGTCCGCAGCAATCCCGGGACGCTTTCGCATTCCATTGCGAGAGAGGAAGCTGAGGGCTCAGAGTGATTTGCCCCAGAAACACATGAACTGAGGGTGCCAGGCACCCTACTGTGTCCTTTAACCCACACTGCTGTTGGGTCCTCAGCCAAGCATTTTACAGACGAAGAAACGACTCTGAGAGGCCACAAGATCCTCCCCGGGTCACACAGCTGGTAAGGAGAGGAGAAGGGGAGGCAAAGAGGGCATCTTCCAGACAACCACAACTGGGGACACGTGGGCAGAAGCTCACGTCCTTTCCCCTCCTGGCCTGAGAGCTGGGGAGCTTTCTCCTGCTCCTCTTTGAGGACACTGCTAGAGCTGGAACTCACACACTCATTGCTAGGACTCTGAAATGATGTGGGTCTTGGCTCCTGAGTTCATGCTCATGCTGGTCCCCTGGATCCTGGAGCCCTCCCTGTGCACCTGTCAGTGCTAGTAGCTCCTGTTGGTAAAACCCAGCACCCAAACGCAGGCTTGGCCCAGGTTTAGAGGAGACTCATGTTGAGGATGAGGATGGTGATGAGATGCTGTGCACTGTCTGAAACTTTATGGCAGCCCTGGCCAGCATTGGCAGAACAGGTAGAATTCACCAGTTTTTATACTAGAAGAGACAGAGGTCTAGAGGGTTCGGTAACTCATTGACTTGTCTCTATGAAGGTGGGAGCCTGGCTCATCCATGGCATTTCTCCATCTGCCCTGCATACTATCCATCCTTCACTCCTCACACACTTCAGCCCAGTGTTCCCCACGCCTGAGTGAAAACCACACCAAAATGTCAGAAAAAACTTGGAAACAAAGACACATCCATAGCAGCTTCAGCACACAAGGAGGCTTAGGCACATGGCTGGTCAGAAACAGGATCAGAGAAAAAGAAATACTGAATGATCTCCCTTATATGTGGAATCTAAAACAACAATAACAAACTCATAGGAAAAATAGATAAGACTTGTGGCTGCCAGAAGTGCGGGGTGGGTGGAGGGGCATTAGAGGAAATTGGTCAAAAGGTACAAACTTCTGCCCTAGCTGGGGGTTTTCAGTGGTTAGAGCATCAGCCTGTGCACTGAAGGGCTGGGGGTTCAATTCCCGGTCAAGTGCACATACCTGGGTTGCAAGTTTGATCCCGGACCTGCTTGGGGCACGTGTGGGAGGCAACCAATCAATGTGTCTCTCTCACATCAATGTTTCTCTCTCTCTCTTCCTCCTCCTCCACTTCCCTCTCTCCTTTCTACTCTCTCTAAAAAATCAATGGAATAAAATAACTTCAGGCGAGGATTAACAACAACAAAAAAGATACACACTTCCAGTTATAAGATATATAAGTACTAGGGATCTAGTATGCAATAGGATGGCTACAGCTAACACTGCTGTATGGTATATGGGAGTGTTGTTAAATTCTAAGAGTTTTTATTACAAGGGAAAAATATTTTTCTTTTTATTGTATCTATATGATGGATACCAACTAAACTTATTGTGGTAATCATTTCATAATATACATGTCAAACAAGCCTATATAATAAAGATGTAATATGCAAATTAACCCTCACACCCTCACAAGATGGCTGCCTACGACCAGGCCTGCAGGGGGGTTAGTGAGGGACCACCAAACGACTGAACAAGCAGGCTGCATGGGGCAACCAGGCCAGCGGGGGGGGGGGCAGTTGGGGGTGACCAGGCCAGCAGGGGAGTAGTTGGGGGCAACCAAGCTGGCAGGGGGGGCAGTTAGGGGTGATCAGGCTTGCAAGAGGGGAAGTTAAGGGCGATCAGGCCGGCACGCAGAGGCAGTGAGGGGCGACCAGGCAGGCAGGCAGGTGAGCGATTAGAAGCCAACGGTCCAGGATTGTGAGAGGGATGTCCAACTGCCGGTTTAGGCCCGATCCCAAGGGGTCCTGGATTAGAGAGGGTGCAGGCTGGGCTGAGGGACCCCCCCCCCTCCGCCCCGTGCACGAATTTCGTGCACTGGGCCTCTAGTTATATTATATACCTTAAACTTATACAGTGATGTATGGCAATTATATCTCAATAAAACTGGGGGGAAACTGAAAAAACAGCCAAGGGGCTCCTGTTACAACCTGAGTCAGGCCATGTCCCTTCTTGACTCAGAACATTTCAGTGGGTCTCACCTGCAATGCCTGCAATGCCCTACAGGATCTGGCCCTAATACACCTCTGACCTCACCCTCTACTCTCCCTCTTTGCTCACATCACTTCAGTCACACTGGCCGCCATGTGATTCCTCAAACATACCGGGCACAATCCCACCTCAGGGTCTTTGCACTTGTTGTTCCTCTTGCCTGTATAATCTCTTCCCCAGAAATTACATGGCTCCATCACCTCCTTCGGGGTTTTATTAAATGTTAAATTAACTGTTAAAATTTATGACAGAGACCTTAACCTGGCCAGAAATCAGGAGAGGCTGTGCGAAGAGCTATCACACCTATGTCATTGTGAGAGCCCTACAGGAAGAACTCTACGTGTACAACAGAGCTCTATGGTTATAACAGCCCCTTCCCCAAACTCCCCGTTCCCCCTCATAAAGTACTTCCTCCATCTTTGTACGTGTGGCTCATCATGTCTGCATGTACCAGATTTCAATCTTTTCTTTTTCCTGAATAAATCCTTTTGGTGAAGAGTACCTAGTCAACTTTTGTTTCACGGTCAACCTTTTGGGGGGCCCATAGGGATTGCAGAGTAGTAACCTGGACAGCTTCAGAGCAGGTGAGCAACCAGGAGCTGGTTCCCCACAGAGCCACTTGGCTCACTGCTCTCTGGCTTGGAGGCTTAGGCTTGGTCTGGAACCCAGCTTCTGATTTTGCGTTCTGAAGCTCTCTGGACTTTGTTCAGAAACTCTTTAGAGGATTTTTGTTGTTGTCGTTAAAGAGCCTTGCTTGTTTGTTTGTTCATTTGTGAGCTCGGTTGACACTTTGGCCTGACTCCCCAGAAGTACCAGGCTGCTTCTCGGAACTGCACTTGCTTTCTGATAGATTCCATCTGGAACGGGGTTGTTTCCCCAGAAACTGAGGCTCGGCTCTGGTCTGGTTCTGTCTGGAACCAGACTGCTCCAATGCAAGCTGCGTCTCATCAGTCTTTGACTTGGATCTCTTGAGATCAGGCTGTTCTACTACAACTGGCTTTTTAACTTTGGCCTGACCTCTCCCCCGCCCCACCCCCCTTGCTCAGGGTGTTCTACAGAGAGACTGGCCGGTATCTAACCTGCAGGTTGCTGGAGCTATTCAGGCTGTTTGGGGCCCTTGCGCTAGAGAAAAGTCTCTGAAAAAAATGGGATCTCCATTACCTAAACATATCAAGACTGTTCCGTCTCTAGAAATGCCTGTTGAAATCATGTTTAAAAGCCATGGTCACTCTTCATATTTAACTAAATAAGCAGATCTGACCAAAAGTAATTCAGAATATCAATGGGCACCATAGGGAATCTTTGAAATTCCCAAACTTACTTTTCTTAAAACCCTATTGGATAATATTATCACTAAAACTAGCAAAGATGAATGGAATGCCTATTTCCAGTGGTATTTTGAGGCTTCCAAATGGTACCAAGAATCTGAAGTTGCCTCTTGCCAAAGTAAACTTTTAGAACTAACTGGGGCTACTGAACTTTCAAAGAGAGAAAGGATGGTTTCTGAAGCCTCATGATCTTCACTTCCAGTGCTGTCTTGCCCTTCCCCTCAACTCCTTTTTTTTTTTTCAAGCTTCACCTCTGAAGCCACCTGGCTTTCCATTATCTGGCTTCCTTGCCTTGCCTCTGATGCCATCTTCCTCTGAACTTTCTCTCCCTTTTTCCTCCTCTAAACATATCAGTATCTGTCTCTTGAAAGTTAAGCTCTCTGAGGACCCTAATACACCTCATGTCCCCTGGACTCACGCTGAGTTATAAGCCATGGTTAAAGAATCCCCTAAGGCAGTGGTCAGCAAACTCATTAGTCAATAGAGCCAAATATCAACAGTACAACGATTGAAATTTCTTTTGAGAGCCAAATTTTTTAAACTTAAACTTCTTCTAACGCCACTTCTTCAAAATAGACTCGCCCAGGCCGTGATATTTTGTGAAAGAGCCACACTCAAGGTGCCAAAGAGCCGCATGTGGCTCTCGAGCCGCAGTTTGCCAACCACGGCCCTAAGGTAACTGAGGATCCTCACAGATTTGCCTAGGAGTTTGATAGAGTTTTTCAGGCCTATCATCCTGGGTTTTCTGATTTATAGCAGCCAATCTATATGCTAGTTGGTGAAGGCCACCTCAACATTGGATGGGAATTGCCCAATGGGAACATCCGGGAGGGATTTAGAAAAACAAAATTTTTTAGAAAGAAGCTACCAGACTTCCTTAAGAACTTCACTGAGCAATAACAGTAGCTTTTTAAAAGTCTCTTGGAGCAGGATTCAGACTTGCTCACAAAAGTCTATCAAATCTGTTCATGACTATTATAATTGACTTTAGGTCATTTATAAGGAAAATTCTGGTCTTCCTTCAGATATTGATTCCACTTGGGTAACCTTTGATAAGTCTTTGTTTATTAAGAGGCTGAACCAATACCTTTCCCTTTTGGCTAAAAGGATCAGGATGACATAGGAAACCATGTCCACCCAAGATTTGGTTAATTTGGCCAATCAGATTGCTCGCACTCTATATGAGCTATTTAAAAGTAAGATTGGCATGATGTCTAATTTTTAGACCTGGCATATGAAGGCCCCTATATAAAACCAAATGTTTCCTAGCTTCTGCTATCATTGCAAAAAGCGAGGAGACTGGAAAAGGGATTGTGGCAAATTTCATCACTTCAGGTATCCTCAGCCTTCTCACCAGCCTTCCCGAGGTCTCTTAAACCTCAATGATGGGGCTCCATGGGACAACAGGGACTTTCACCAGCCCTGCCTCTTAATCAATTTGGAGAAGCTTTTCCTCAAATTGGTAATGAATCTGTCTCTGTCCTTCTGGCACCAACCTCTGCCTTGGAGTACTAAAACAGTTCAGATGGTAGGGATTTCAAATGCACTTTAACAGTCTCTGAACCTATCCCTCTTTACCTAGGCCCTTTGAAAGATACTCACTCTTTCTCCTTAGTTCTTCTTCCCTATTCATTTATTAGGCCAAGACTTCCTAGAGAAGTATCATCCCTGAATTTTTTTCTCCCAAAAGGAGGAAATAATCCTAGAATTTGACAGTAGCTATTAAAATAACCACTCAGGTGAACTAAATAATCTTTCAACATCTTTTATTTGTTCAATCTCTGGTGACACTATAGCTAAATCTGGGAGCACTGATCAATTATCTTTACTGAGTCAAACTGCTATCTTCTTTATGGACAAAATCTTCAAGTGATATTGGCAAGATCCACAGTGCACCACCACCTCCTATCAAAATTCAAATAGATTCTTCAAAACCCCTTCCCAATCCATATTCCATTAAGTAAAGAGGCTCTTCAAGGTATAAAGCCCATAACAGATTAACTCAGTCCCTGTAACACTCTCATTTTACCTGTGAGAAAGCCAAAAGGAAGGTTTGTTTCCCATCAATAAACCACATTGTTATCCCTCAAAACCCTATTGTCCCTAACCCTCATAAACTACTAACATCCATCCAACTAGAAGCAACTTCCTTACTGTAAGTGATTTGTGCAGTGCATTCTTTAACATTGCCGTTGATGAAGCTGGCTGATACCTTTTTGCCTTCACTTGGGAAGGAAACAATTCACTTGGACAATAATGCCCTGGGGCTTTACTGAAAGCCCTTCTTTCTCACAAGTTCTGAAGGTTGTTTTGGATGTTATAATTTCCCCTAATGGTTCTACTGTGTTGCAATATGTGGACACCTTGCTTCTTTGCTCTTCCTCCAAGTTCTCCTCACAGGAAGGCAGCCTCCACCTATTAGAACTTTTGGCTTTCAAGGGGCATAAAATCTCTAAAGAAAAATTGCAGTTTGTGTAAATTCAGGTTTGATATTTGGGACATCCAATATTGGAGCAAGGACTGCAACTGGATCCAGATAGGCTTCACAGTGTCCTAAGTTTCCCAAGGCCTAAAACTAAGGGTCACCTCCAAGGCTTTGTTGGGCTAACTGCCTATTGCCAAAATTGGGTCCCAAAATCTCTCTCTGCTGAAAAACATCTATATGTTTTACTAAGAATTATAGTCCTGGCCAAATTATATGGGAAGAACAGGACAACATAACTTTTAAAGTCTTAAAGGAGAGTTTAATAAACCCACCTGTTTTGGGGCATATCAATTGTTAGAAATATTCTCTTTCTCTCTCTCTCTCTCTCTCTCTCTCTCTCTCTCTCTCTCTATATATATATATATATATATATGTATATATATATATTCTCTCTCTCTACATATATACATATATAGATATAGATAGATAGATAGATATAGATATAGATAGATATAGATAGATATAGATATAGATATAGATATAGATATAGATATAGATATAGATATAGATATAGATATAGATATAGATATAGATATAGATATGAAGGAAGGGATGCCCTTGGGTTACTCACCCAAAAACATGAGGACCACCATAGGCCCTTAGGGTATTCCAGTCAGCAACTGGACCCTGTGGCATAGGGATACTGCCCTTGCCATAGAGTCATTACTACCACTGTCCTTTTGGTTGAGGACATAAAGGAAGTTGTAGGATCCCTTTAACCATCATTGCACCCCGTGCAGAAGCCCTCCTGAATTCTCACACCAGGATCTGCAGTTAGTTGCTTGGCTTTCTATAAAGTCCTTTTGTAAAGTGCTCCTCACATCACTCTTTCATGTTTAATAACCTTATTCCAGCTACTCGTTTCCCCTGTGATGCTGACAAAGCCCCTCATGACTACTTGGATATGGATGGATCACCTCCATATCCCTTGTGATGATCTGCAAGAGGCTCCTCTGGGTAAAGCTGGTTACTCATGGTTTACAGGTGGCTCATATTTTAAAAATAAAATAGAAGGTCCTCTGCTGGTTATGCTGTTTTGAGCTGACCCCCTTTGGAAGTCATCAAGGCAGCATCTTTACCTTTCACTCCTTCAGCCCAGCAGGCTGAATTATATGCTCTCACTCGGGCTTGTATTCAGCCAAGGACAAAACAACCATCATTTATAATGACAGTAGAGATGCCTTCGCAATAGCTCATGACTTTGGAATGTTATGGAAACAACATGGCTTTCTTACATCCAGTGGAAATAAAATTCAATGTCCTGTACATTCAAGAATTACTGCATGCTATACTTGTACCTGCTGCTTTAGCTATTATTAAGACCCCAGGGCATTCTAATCATGACTCTGGAAGAGAAAGAAAATCGCTGTGATGACATTCCTGCAAGGAATGCTGCCCTTAAAGGAACCAGCAGCAGTCAAACCTCTGTCATGGTCCAAGGGGATATTTCCAGCTGATAACTTAGAACAGGGGTGGGGAACCTTTTACTGCCAAGCTCCATTTGGATATTTATAGCATCATTCTCAGGCCATACAAAATTATCAACTTAAAAATTAGCCTGTATATTTGTTCAAACATTTAATTAATTCACCCCTAATGCCTTGGCAGGGTCAGACCAAATGATTTTGAGGGACTTAAGTGGCCTGAGAGCTGGATTTTCCCCACCCCTGACTTAGAAAGACTAGTCAAAGTAGCCCAACAATTGGCTTCAGAAAAAGAAAAGCAAGATTGGAAATCTAACAATTGTTGGTTTGATAAACAGAGAAAGGCCAAATAATAACCCAGTCCTACCTGAGACTAAAGTGTCCACACCTAACTATTGTACATGCATTAAACCACTGACAAAATGATAGTATTCATGAATCAATATTGGAGAAATGTTAATAAGACCATACAAAGCACCTACCCCACTTGTCCCACTTGTCCAAAGTACAACCCAGGGAAGTCTATTTGCATGTCTCTCAGACATTTCAAATTGCCTAAAGGGCTACTCAAGGGTTGATAAATAGATTTCACACAGCTTCCCCTGTCTTGGGGAAATTAATATGTTTTAGCAATGATCTGTATGTTCTCTCACTGGACTGAAGCTGAAGTCCAGTTAGCCCCTCTGGAACTCCACAGCAATGGAAGAACCCATTTTACTGATCAGTTTTGACAAGTCTGTGATGTTTGGCCAGACTTGTCAAAACTGTTGTAACCAAATGTTACAACATTTTCACTGCACTTATGACCCTCAATTCTCAGGTTTAGTTAAAGGCACTAACTGCGTTATTAAGATTCAATTGGCAAAATGTATAGAGACCATTCACATACCATGGCCAAAAGCATTGCCATTGGTCCTTTTAAATCTCAGATCCACCTCTTTTGAGTGGAAGACACACCAAAATATAATAATAACTAGAGGCCCAGTGCATGAAATTAGTGCACAGGGTGGTGGGGGGAGTCCCTCAGCCAGACCTGTGCCCTCTCACAGTCTGGGAGCCCTTGGGGGATGTTGGACTGATGGCTTAGCCTAAGCTGGCAGTCGGACATCCTTAGTGCTGCCGTGGAGGCAGGAGAGGCTCCCACCACTGCCGCTGCACTCGCCAGCCGTGAGCCCGGCTTCTGGCTGAGCAGCGCTCCCGGTGTGGGAGCACACTGACCACCAGGGGTCAGCTCCTGCATTGAGCGTCTGCCCCCTGGTGGTCAGTGCACGTCATAGCAACCAGTCATTCCGCCATTCCGTCATTTTGCATATTAGCCTTTTATTATATAGGATTCCCTCCAGTTTTGCTGGAAGGGCCCCTGTCAAGTACTGTTGACTAATCCCTGTGCTGCTAGACTCCAGAGAGTAAACTCTTGGATACATGTGTTGCATTTAAAGAAGGCACCTCCCTTGTCGATGTGGCTCAGTGATTGGAGAGTCGGCTCACATACTAATGTATTATGTATTTTACATTTTATTTTATTTGCTTTTTGTCTCATCCAATAGATTGTAAGCTCCACCAAAGCAGTGATTGTATCCATTTTATCCCTTCTACCTGCAGCACCAAGCACACAGGAAGTCACCAGTTTGATTCTGGATCAAGGGCTGGGTTGCAGGTTCAATCCTGACCCTGGTTGGGGTACATGCAGGGGAGAGGCAACCAATAAATGTCTCTCTCTCTCCCCCTTCTCTCCCTCCCCCTCCATCCCTCCCTTCCACTCTCTCTAAAAAGCAATGGGAAAAATATCCTCAAAATTAACAAAAGGAAGGAAGGAGGATTAACAAAGAGGGAGGGAGGGAGGGACCAAAACCTCGTTGGAACTGAGCACAGACTTGTGACCTGAAGTTAAAGCTGTCAAAAATTGACACAGACGGTCTCTGAAGGAGACAACTTTCCCAAAACGACTGTACCAGGTCTGTGCAAATCTTTTCCTTACTGTTGTTTCTTATTCTATTTCTCTCTCTTTCTTAGAAGGAAAACACCCTTGTTTACATTTTCCAAGCTAATGTGAAAGGGAAAACTTTCTGGTTACTGGATCTGACGTTAAGAACTTGGATCTGTCCAAGACAATAATGACCTTTATTTCACCACCTACAGGTTTGAACTCCTAGTTTAGAATCACCATTTAGACTGTGTATCATGTTGTTTTAAATTTTGTGTTGTATTCTTCTTGTTATTAAGCTCTTCGCCTGTTGCACATTATCCCTGAATACAAGCTGTTTTCTATTCCTGCACCTTCCCTCTGAGGTGAGACACGACACCCAGAAGTCCTTCTGGACGTGGAGGGACAAAAGGCTGCTGAAATCGGAAAACCTGACTGTTGATCAGCAATACTTTCAGAGAAAGATCTTGATCAGAAAGGAGAAAATCATGAGAGAGAGCTTAACCTGGACAGATATCAGGAGGGGCTGTGGGAAGAGCTACCACACCAATGTCATGGTGAGAGCCCTATGGGAAGAACTCTACCTTTATAGCGGAGCTCTATGGTTGTAACAGCCCCTAAACTCCCTCTTCCCTCTATAAAGTCCTTCCTCCTTCTTTGTACATGTGGCTCATCATGTCTGCGTGTGCCAGACTGCAGTTCCTTCTTTTTCCTGAATAAATCGTTTTGGTGACAGAATACCTAGTCGCATTTTTTTTCATGGTGAACATCACCTTCTCAGGGAGCCCTGCTTTAACCCCCCAATAGAAATGTCAGCACTCTATTTCCTACTTCCCTGTCCTGTTTAACTTCCCTTCTTTGTGCTTATTCCCTGCCAATGTATTATGTATTTTACATTTTATTTTATTTGCTTTTTGTCTCATCCAATAGAATGTAAGCTCCACCAAAGCAGTGATTGTATCCATTTTATCCCTTCTACCTGCAGCACCAAGCACACAGGAAGTGCTCAGTTGTTAAATTAATGAATTTATAAAAGACTTAAAGCAAACAGGGTCCACTTGAGAGAAATTAAATGGGCTCAGGAACCTGCCCCAGACAGGTAAAGGAGTCAGTCACTGGAGAAATTAGAAGAGTGATTTTCCCAAAACACCCAGAACACCCCCAAGCTAGTTTCCAGGGACTGCCTTTATAGAGAGTGTCTCCTACCTGATTCATTCTCTGCCTCCCTCCAGCGACGACCTTGGCCTGGTTAACCCCATTCATCCTTCAGAAATCACCTCATACTTAACTTTCTTGGGGACATAGTCTCATACCAACCTTATCTTCCACCTCCAGGCCAGACAGATCAGGTCTCACATGACTCTCCTTCATGCAGAGCGCCTGAAATATAGTGGGGACTCCGTAAACTTGTGTTGAGTAAATAAATGAATGAGTGAGTGGGTGGGGACACTGGCAGCCTAAGTAGATGAAGGTCCACCTGAGCATCTAGACACAGCATTTAGCCCCTCCTGCCAGCCTGATCACCCCTAACCGCTTCTGCCTCGGCCCCACCACCATGGCTTTGTCCAGAAGGATGTCCGGAAGGTCTCCCCGTCTAATTAGCATATTACTCTTTTATTAGTATAGATAGCCAAGATATGTAAGCAACTAAGTGTCCATTGATAGATGAGTGGATAAAGAATATATGGTATATATATATGATGGAATATTACTCAGCCATAACAAAGAATGAAATCTTGCCATTCGTGATATCATGAATGTACCTAGAGGGTATTATGCTGAGTGAAATAAGTCAGACAAAGAAACACAAATACCATATGGTTTTACTTATATGTGGAATCTCAAACAAACAAACAAACAAAACAGAAATAGACTCATAGATACAGAAAACTTTTTAATAGTTTCCAGATGGGAGAGGGGTTGGGGAATGGGTGAAAAGGGATAAAAGATTAAGATGTGCAGATTGGCTGTATAAAAAGAGTCATGGAGATGTAAAGTATAGCATTGGGAATATAATCAATAATATTGAAATAACTACGGTGTCAGGTGGGTACTAGATTTACTGAGGTGATCACTTCGTAAGTTATATAAATGTCTGATCACTATGTTGTACACCCGAAACTAACACAATATTGAATGTCCACTGCAATTGAAAAGTAAAAAAAAAAATGTTTAAAAGAAAGAAAGGGGCCTTGAAAGCATATACACTATGCTGTTTAAATATTTTATGACCTTCTCTATAAGACCATTTGGGCCTGTTGGGTTGTTTTTTATGGGGGGGGGGGGGCGAGCGGGGCGGGGAATCTTTTCTCTGCCATTAGATTTCCTGAATTTTACCATGATGCTTCTAACTCTGGACTCTTGTCTCTTCCTTATTTTGCTTTATGCTTGGTGTATCTGTTTAATCTGAAAACACAAGTCTTTCTTCAGTTCAAGGAAATTTTCTTCTATCATTTCTTCCTTTGCCCCTAGATATCTGCATAGATTGCTCACTCGCTTAATCAGGCCTCTGCTCAAATGCCACCTTACCATAGATGCCTTCCTAGACCACCCCATCTCAAACGGCAATTCCACTGCTCTCTGTTCCCTGGCCTTGGTTTATTTTATTTCATGCTCCTGATTTTATATTCTTCACCTGTTTGCTTATCACCTGTGTCTCCTATTAGCTGACAAGCTCCTTAAGAACGTGGACTTGGACTTTTTTTTTCACTACTGTATCCCAGGATCTAGGACACTCCAGAAATATCTGTCGAGTGAGTAAGAAGATACCTTCTAATGGATTTATAGTGAGTTTTTAAAGAAGTTTCTGGAGGCCCTGGCTGGTGTTGGTTGGGCATCATCCCATGCACCAAAGGTTATCAGTTCAGTTTCTGGTCAGGACACATTCCCGGGCTGTGGGCTCGATCCCCAGTGGGGGACTTGCAGGAGGCAGCCCATCTGTGTTTTACTCTCACACTGGTGTTTCTCTCTCTTGATCCTTCTCCTTTCCTCTCTCTAAAGTTCAATAAAATAATTTTTAAAAAAAGAAGAAGTACTTGGGGAGCTGGCATTGTCCCACAGTCCTGTAGTCAGCAATCTTGGCCTCAGCATATTCCATCCCATGCCCACCCCCTCTATACTGCCTCCCATAACCTCGAGCCTTTCCTTCAGCTCACACCTGCCCAAGCTCTGAGCCCAGCCTGTCCGCAGGGTCCCATTCAGTGGCCCAGACTCGGGCACAAAGGGACCACCTGAGACCATCAAGCACTGTGACCTACTGCAGTAACTGACTTCTCCCCCTTCTCAGGTGGGGAGCAACAATCCTCCCACTCTCAGTCCCTGTGTCCCTGCGGCTCAACTGGCCAGTGTCCATCTCTAAAGGGCTAGGATACTAAGAATACCGCATCTGCGGTGGGTTCAGGGAGTAGTTTTGAGGTATGAGCTAGGAGTGGGCAGGCACAGAGAGAGGGCGTGAGGGTGGTGGGGCTGGGTAAAAAGTACACTGCAGCAGAGTCCATGAATGGTTTTCTCTCTGGCATCTGCAAAAATTTCCAGATTGGGGGCAGCCTGATTCTCAGCCCCATGGGGCTGTGTATATGCCAGCCTGGACTCTGGTTCTGGGTCCCTCTAGCCAGATGAGTGGCATTGGGCAAGTCAGTCTGCCTGCCACAGCCTCAGTTTCCTCATCCATAAAACGAGTGCCAAGACCCCTGTCCTACTTGCCTCACAGGGTTGTTTGAGGATCAAATAAAGTAATGGGTGGGAGCAGGCGCTGGAAAGTACGGAGACTGGGGAGAGGCTGTTATCACTCCTTCCAGTATTTATCCAGCGCTCCTTGACCCCCCACACTGCCCTGGCCCGGTGCTGGCCAATGCTGCGGAAAAGGGACCCTGGCACACAGCCCAGGGGCAGCAGAATGATGGCAGTGCAGGGGGCGAATAACAAGTCAAACGGGTCAATGAGTGGTAAAATGCCAGAAGCCCAGGAAACTGTAACTACTTTGTCCTCCATGGGACCAAGGGTATCTCTGTCCCTATAGGTTCAAGCCCAAACCTCTCAGCGTGACAGCTAGGCCATTCGTTTGCATAATTCTTTTACAAATAACACCTGCACATTGTTGTAAAGTTCAAACACTACAGAAAGACATGAAATGAAGAGTCCTTCAACTCCAGCCCCACTCTGCATTTCTTGTTTGTTTTTCCCATTACCATGGGCAGTCTGGGCTCTGGGGCTCCCCATGAACATGACCTAGGGGTCTCCAAGCTGCACTGCAGTCTGAGGCACTTCCCCAGTCCTCCTTCCTCCCCGTCTGCGTTCCCAGGTGTCAGCAGAGCCCTGTACCCCTGCTGCTTTGTTGCTCCTGCTCCCACTTCCTGCCCTCATCCTCCATGGGCATTGCCCTCCTAAGCCTCTTGTATGTCTTATTCCATCCGATTCTCTGAAGACAAGAACTGGCAAAGGTTATTCAAAGAGCCAATGAATGAATACATACAGAGCCTGAGAAAAGTGCCAGGAACAGAGTGGGCATCTCTGACTCCCAGCGCATGGGGCTCCTTCCTTGGGGCTATCCTCAGAGACGTCGGCCGCTATCCTGGGGGGCCTCCTGTGTGTCCTCTCAGGAACCATGGCTTCTCGGGTTTCCTGAGTGCACAATACTCCCTGTTCACAGAGCCTTGCACCCCTGCTGCCGTTGTTGGGAACAGCCTCACCGTTTCTTCCCCATCAGTTCCTACTCATTCTCTGCATCACACCACAAATGTCGCTTCCTCGGGGAAGCCTTCCTGGACTCCTTTATATGCTCTCTCAACACCATGAACCTCTCTTCCAAAGCATTTGAAGGTTACCCATTCAGGTGCGTGTTCATTCCATTCCTACTTGTCTTTCTGCGACAAAGACTGCCGGTCTTCAGGTTTCTTCCTCCCCCTCCCAGAACTCCGTTTTCAGCAGAGCACAGTGGCTCTGAAGAGAGCTCACATTCCCTTGCAGCTGGCCAGTGGGAGGTGTGCAGAAGCACTGGCTATGGCACTGAGTTCCCAGTGAAGGGAAGGGCGTGCCTCCTCCCACATTCCCTCCCCAGGGGAATGCTATGGGGGGGGGTGTGGGGGGGTGTTTAAAAGGTAGGAACACAGACCCAGACAGCCTCCCGGAGCAGAACTGCCTCACCAGCGTGGGCTTTCCAGGACAGACAAACAAAAAGCTAGCATGTTTAAGCCAATATTGCTTTGAGCCCATGTTACTGCAGATGATTCTCCATCTGCGGGACAGGAAGCTCTGTGAAGGCGGGGAGCATGTCTGTATTGATTATCACAACACCCTCCTGGCACCTAGGAGGTCCTTGATTAATGTATGATGAACAAGTGATTGAGGTCTTTGGGGTCTGGGCCATTTCTTAGTCATTCAGTAATTCCTGCAACTCCCGGCCTGCAGAGTGAAGGGTTGGCTAAAATTCTAGAGAAGCACAGTACAGGAGAACTTACTGTGATGAAGGAAGTGGCCCCTAATCCCTGCTGTCCAATGAGGATCACAGAAGGCTAGTGGCCCCATATCAGACGGTGCACGTCAGAGCTGGAAGGCAGTTTAGGGAGAAGATGTAGTGCAATGCAACCCCCACCTCAAGCGGAGAAATGAGTGGCCCCCTGAGATAAGGTGGGCTGTTTCCCCATTCCTGATACATAAGCCAGATCACCAGGCAGAAGAGGGCTTCAAGCCCCTGCTCCCGACCCCCTCAGTGAGGGTCACATTAGGGAATCATGTCATGGTCATACCAATGCCAATCACAGTGGCCAACACTTCTTAGCCATCACTTCCTGCTGATGCCCACCACCACAGGTGAGGGAGGAAGGCTGCATCTGCCTCAGAGCAGGGGTCTCGAGCAGTCTGCCCAGTCCCCAATTGCTGAAGAGATGGGCAGAGCAAGGTTAGCTTCACCATGTGCCAGGCCTATGCTGGCACTTCACAGCCGCAGGCTCTGAGACAGAAGGAGGAGAGTAGGGCCCACTGTGTGTCTCGCCCAACACCGCGGCATGCAGGGCAGCCACATACTCCTCAACTCTTCTCATTTTACAGAAAAGAAAACGGATGCCAGAGAGGTGAAGCAACTCACCCAAGGTCACACAGCACATGCAGTAGCAAAGGCAGAACTAGAACTCAGACCTCTTCACTCCACAGGTCATTCTCTTATCACAGGCTGCTGAGCTCAGCTCCAGACATGGCACCCATTCCTGCTCTGCCCCATAGGTCCTCCCAACCAAGCTGCTCCTATGTCACCCACCTACCGGAGGCAACTGACCAGTGTTTCTCTCTCGCATTTCTCTCTCTCTCTCTTTCTCTCTCTCTCCCTCTCCTCCCCCCCCCCCATCCCCTCTCTCTCTAAAGAAAAAAAAAATATCCTCAGGTAAGGATAAAAAAATAAAAGAACTTAATGGTTGGACAGAGCAGGAGCCCCCTGGACAAAGGTTCAGCTCTTTAAACGATAATTCTATTTAGTCTTCGTAACTGCTCTCCTACTGGGCGCATTTTACAGATGGGAGAACAGGGCATGGAGCAGTCTCTTGCTCAGGATCACTCAGCTGGCAGGAGGTAGCTCCGACCCAAGGCTGTAAGAATTTGTTCCAATAACAGGGAGCAGGGATTTGGGGGGTGCCTGCTGCTGCCTTGAGAAGGCGGTGAGAGCCTGGAAGGGGGTACAGGGAAAGGCCCCCACAAGGTGGAGGTGGAAACCTTTAGGGGAAGAGGTGGGACATGTGGGCACCAAGCAATTCCCAGGGCAGGAAATGGCTGAAGCACAGCTCAGGCCGGGGTGCCGGGCTGTCACCTGTCCAGTGTCTTCTGTCACTTGTTCCTTATTGTTTTACACCCACACATCTGGAAGAGCCTGCTGCACCCTGGCTTGGAGATACCAAGGAACAAACGGCACAGCTCTGGAGGTCCAGGCAATGACCAGCAGCCTAGTGGGCACAAGCCTGGAGTTGGGCCAAGCATGCCAGCCCACTGCGGGGAGTTAGGACAAAGATGCTGATGCTGGCTCAGAGGCGCAGAGCAAAGCGTCATGAATAAGAGAGGAGTCTGTTTCATCCTTCCCACCACCAAGCAGCTGACGCTCAGGCTGGGATGGCGCAGGCTCCTCCACTGCTGGCCACTACCCCTTCCACTGATGATCCATAGCCACATACAGACCCCAGCCCTAAGGCAAGGGGAGGGGGGAAGGAGGGTGTGGCCCCACCCTGCCAGGCCACCACACAGAAGGAGCCACCATTACTGTGAGAAAACGAGTCTGGGCGTGAGGTTCGTGGCCAGGTTTGTGTGTCTCCGCCAGTGGACCTGGGCCCCCAGACACTTGGAGCCCGGTCCCACCTCTAACTGGCTGCAGAGATCAGAGCAAGGCCCCACATTCCACGGGGCTGCTTTCTCCTCTGCACCAAGAGTTTAACCAAAGCAGCCCCGAGTGGAGGACTCTGAACCTCCCTCCGCAGAGGTGGTGGAGACAGCCTGGGGAAGGAAAGGTGAACTCAGGCTACGCAGAGCTCCCTCAACCGTTCAGTGAGGCAATGCATCCCTGGCCACTGGCACCGCCCCAGAGCTCGGCTTTCTTGGAAAAGCTGCTGTGAACTGCTGGCTGATACAGTACTAACTATATTAAGTGCTTAGCTCCAAACAAGACATGGAGCTAAGGGCTCACAGGAGTGCTTACTAGCCTCCAGGCACTATTTTAGGTGCTTTATGACTCTCACCTCCTTAAACCACACAATTTCTCTGTGATGTGCACACTTTTGGGCTCACCACGGGGATAGGGAATCCATAAAATAAGAAACAACCACTACGACAAAGGAACACTCAGAGAACAAGAAAGAATCCTTGAGAACTTAATAACAATCTTCATGAAAACCCAAACCAAGATTGAATAGCAGAACTAAATCAAAATGACAGATGGAAATCGTAAGAGAAAAATTTCACAATGTCTACTGGAAGGAACTGAATTCACATTCAGAAATGAAGACAGATCAAAATCACCTCCTACACTTGGGCGGAGGGTGTCCATCAGTGACAGGGAGTTAATGAGTCACTCCTGCCTGGTTAAAGTCCTCAAAGTTGAACACGTGTTTTCAGGCCCACCTGGAGCCGAACGTTTCCATCCCTTTCCCCAGGGTGCCTATCCTGTGAGTGAGGGGATTGCTGGCATCACTTGGCTCTGAGCAAACCACAAGGAACCAGGGTGGGTGGGAAGTCATGATCACACACACAGGGCAGGCTTCACACGTAAGGGGTCCATGCAGCGGTCCTGCACTTACCAGCACCCCAGCCTGACACTAGCCATTTGCCAGATTCAGGGAGGAATTCCTTGTTGTTTAAAAACACAGTAAGGAAAACAACAGCTCAAGCGGAAAAAAGACACAAATAGAACATGCGTATGGCCAGTGCGTCCACAGAGAAAGGCTCACCCTCACAGCGGATCGAAGAAATACGAGTTAAAACAAGATGGCCTTTTCATCCAGTTGACCAAAATATTTAAAGTTAAGGCATTGTTGGAAAGTGTTAAATGGGCACATTTCCAGAAGGCAACCTTGTAATACATTCGTTGCTTTGGAGTTGGTAAGTCTGCTTTTAGAAGCCAATCACAAAGAAATGGTCAGACTTGCAGTCAGATTTACATACAAATGTGTCCTTCCCAACATTACTTAGAACTGAGAAAAAATAGAAACCAATTGATGTCCAACAAAAGGAAAACTGATGAACTATGTCCCAAATGTGCAGTGGAATATCATTTATCTATTTAAATCAGCATTTTAAGAGACTACTTGATGAAAGTTAAAGCAAAAAAAAGCAGGTGCAAAACTTTATGTAGAAATTGTTCTTAGATGATTATGCAAAGAAAATATATATATATTCATAGAAAAATTAGAAAGATGTAGAAGTTTTTATATTGATGATTTTTTTTAAATATGTACTTTGAGTGATGGGATCACAACTGATCTCTTTTTTTAGCATTAAATTTTTCACTTTTTCAGATTTCCTACAATGAATGAATATTTCTTTAATAACTAGAAAAATATGATTTTGTTATATGTCTGTTTTGATTGTGCAACTTAGTATGTTATTTTTGAAATTGTTTTTTATTAAGTAAACTAGAGGCCCGGTGCATGAAATTCATGCACTCAGGGGGGTCCCTCAGCCCGGCCTGTGCCCTCTCGAAGTCTGGGAGCCCTCGGGGGATGTCTGACTGATGCTTAGGCAGAGCGGGCGTAAGCTGTCAGTCAGACATCCTTAGCACAGCAACTGAGGCCAGAGAGGCTCCCACCGCCACCTCTGCTGCACTCACCAGCCCTGAGCCCAGCTTCTGGCAGAGCAGTGCTCCCCCTGTAGGAGGGCACTGACCACCAGGGGGCAGCGCCTGCATTGAGCGTCTGCCCCCAGTGTCAGTGCACATCATAGCGACCATTCAGTTGATTTGCCTATTAGCCTTTTATTATATAGAACTAGAGGCCCGGTGCACGAAATTTGTGCATGGGGGTGTGTGTCCCTCAGCCCAGCTTGCACCCTCTCCAATCTGGGACCCCTCAAGGGATGTCTGACTGCCCAGTGGGACATCCCTCTCACAATCCAGGACTGCTGGCTCCCAACTGCTCACCTGCCTGCCTTCCTGATTGCCCCTAACTGCTTCTGCCTGCCAGCCTGATCACCCCCTAACCACTCCCCTGCCAGCCTGATTGATGCCTAACTGCTCCCCTGCCAGCCTGTTTGCCCCTAACTGCCCTCCCCGGCAGGCCTGGTCACCCCTAACTGCCCTCCCCTGAAGGCCTGGTCACCCCTAACTGCCCTCCCCTGCAGGCCTGGTCCCCCCCAACTGCTCTCCCCTGCAGGCCTGGGTCCCCCACAACTGCCCTTCCCTGCAGGCCCAGTCGCCCCCAACTTCCCTCCTCTGCCAGTCTGGTCACCCCTAACTGCCCTCCCCTGCAGGCTTGATCACCCCAACTGCCCTCCCTTGAAGGCCTGGTCCCTCCCAACTGCCCTCCCCTGCTAGCCATCTTGTGGTGGCCATTGTGTGTCCACATGGGGGCAGCCATCTTTGACCACATGGAGGCAGCCATCTTGTGTGTTGGAGTGATGGTTAATTTGCATATTACTCTTTTATTAGATAGGATAGAGGCCTGGTGCATGGGTGGGGGCTGGCTGGTTTGCCCTGAAGGGTGTCCCAGATCAGAGTGGGGGTTCCCTTGGGGCATGGGGTGGCCTGGGCAAGGGGCCTGTGGTGGTTTGCAGACCAGCCACGGCCCCCACTGACCCAAGCAGAGGCCCTGGTATCTGGGATTTATTTATCTTCCATAACTGAAACTTTGTAGCCTTGAGCGGAGCCAAGCCTCCTGCTTGCTCCATGGCCACAGCCATTTTTGTTGGGATTTATTTATCTTCTATAATTGAAACTATGTAGCCTTCAGTGGAGGCCAAGGCAGGCCAGGGCTGCAGAAGCTTGGCTTCCTCCATCACCGGGGGCAACTCAAGCCTCCTGCTCTCTCCAGCTCCGTGGCTGCCGCCATTTTTGTTGGGATTTATTTATCTTCTATAATTGAAACTTTGTAGCCTTGAGTGGAGCCCTAGGCCAGCCAGGGTGTGCAGAAAGCTTGGCTTCCTCCATTGCTGGGGAAACCCAAGCTTCCTGCTTGCTCCGTGGCTGCAGCCATCTTGGTTTGGTTAATTTGCATACTCGCTCCTGATTGGCTGGTGGGCATGGCTTGTGGGTGTAGCAGAGTGATGATTAATTTGGGTATTACTCTTTTATTAGATAGGATGTTCTTACTGCACACAATATCAGAACAACCAAACAAATATAATAAAGAAAAAAATCTCATTTATAATTAAATCACAGTTAACATTTTCTTCTATCTTACAAAAATGGAAACTTATATTGTTTGTGCCTTTTTTAACCAAAAATTGTGTCTAAAACCACATAAGATTTACCATCTTAACCATTTCAGAGTACAGTTCAATATTGTTAAGTATATTCACATTGTTGTGCAACCATTACCACTATTTCCAAAATTTTTCATCTTGCCAAACAGAAACCCTATGCCCATTTAACACTAACTCCCCATTCCCTGCAAACCACCATCCTACTGTCTTTATGAATTTGACTCCTCCAGGGACCTTATATAAGTGAAATAATACAACATTTGTCCTCTGTAACTGGCTGATTTCAAATGTCCTCAAGGTTCATCCATGCTGTAACATGAGTCAGAATTTCCTTCCTTTTAAAGGCTGAATCACATTCCGTGGCATGGATAGACCACATCTTGTTTATCTATTCACCAATCGATAGACATGGGGTGCTTCTGGAGCCTTTTTGAAACAGAAGAATGTACTGTGACTTTTCTCTATGCCAATAATAATAGATTGATAGCAGCCATTGTTAGAAGTTGCCTAGTATTCCACAGAGGGACCTGCGCCATAATCTATTTAGCAAATCCACTCTTGAAAGGCATTTCTTTCGTTTCCAACTTTTCACTGTCATACAAAAGCTGCAATAAACTGCCCCAGTGCACACATCTTTGTATACCTATCCTACTCTTCTGAAAGATAAATTTGAAAAGTGAGATTTCTGATTCAAGGGTGTTTCAGATTTATCGTTTGTAACCAACTCATCCTTCAGAAATTAGATCAACTTAGATCCCTGCTATCAGTCTATCCTAATCCCCATTTCACATATCCTCATCAGCACTGAGGATTGTCACTTTACAAAAAGTGACTTGTCAGTTTTTGCCAGTGACAGGTTAAAAAAAAGTGCCATTGTTTTAATTTTGTCTCTTGGCTTATTGACGCAGTTGAATGTGTCTATATGCTTATTTATATTTTACTGGCGGTTGTTTCTTTTGTGGAGTGCCTGTTTATAACATCTGCCTGGTGTAGCAATGCTGACCTTCTCCTTACTGATGCGTATGAACCCCTGCAGAGGAAGGAGACTTGAACTTTGGGCATCATATACGTGGCCAAGCACGTTTTTGGGTTGCAGGATTCATTTATGTTTATGCATACAATCCAAATGCAGTTATGGATTCTGCCTTCAGTGTCATGTTTAGAAAATTCCCCCCTTTTCAGGGTTATCTATGGATTTAGTCACATTTTCATGCTGTTGCCTAGTAACACATCACCTTCTAGAATTGTCGTGGTTCAGTGTTAGTACCCTTTCTAGTCCAGCTGGAACTTATTCTGATGGGTGTATGCTGAGATGAGGACCTCACCTATGTCTAATAGTCAATGCCAGGCCAGCCCTGGATGCCTGTCCTTCCCTTCATGTTCTTCCCCCCTCATCACTTCCTCCTAAAATGCACTGGCCTTTTACACGACCCCCACCTGCAAGAAGAGAGAAGCTTTCCTGCTCTGAAGGCCGAGCCCTACCCACAGCCTTTCCCAGATGCATTTGCTGTTCAGAAGAAGATGCGGGAGAGGCTACCAGGTGAGGGGGCCCAGACGGTGGCATTTCGGACACTGCCACCATCCCACATAATGGACAAGCCATCGTGGGACAAGGAGAGTCTCCTCCCACTGGCCAGCCAGCATGCATGCACTCTGCCCGTGGTTTGGGATAGTTGATTATTAGTGTCAACTGCGCGTCAGTCTTTCAGCAGGTGGACTGCACAGCACATGGCCTCATTCCGTCCTCACAGTAGGTATTACTACCTTGATTTCTCAGCTGAGATGCTGAGCTGCAAAGAGGGATGAGTCTGATGACAACTCACAAGCAGCAGAGGCAGGAGGAGGCTCTCCTGAGGCACACCTTAGAGCCGTCTGCTAGTGAACAGACCTGTCGCCTGCAGCAGGGAGCTGGAGGGGAGCTCTGGCTGTCAGGTTAGGCAGAGTTGGATCCTACAAGCTGTCAGGGGTGGAGGAACGGGGAGGGCACACACAGGGCACAGGGCTGGCCAGGGCCCTCAGCTGTCCCTGCCTGAACTCACTCCTCTGAGTCCCAGCCCCTACCCAGGGTTCCCAAGGGTGCAAGGCATCCTGGGAAAGTTCTTCCCTGAAATCAATCTGTTCCCAGCAACAGAGTTCATTCATTCATTCACTCACTCAGCAGGCGTTTGAGCACTTACTGCGTGCCAGATACCGGTCTGGGGATACAGCGGTTAACATGCGAAGTGAGGACCTACTTCTGGGAGCTTTTACTGCAGGGGGGATAAGCAAGAAGACAAGAGTGACCATGATTACTACCAATGATAATAAGTGCTAGGAATAGTTAGTCCTCTTCATCTAGCCACTCTTTATGTCCTCTTAGAGATTCTAATCAAACAATGTCCCGTAAAAGACAACAGGAAGATGGAGGGAAGCTGCTTCAGGGAAACCAGCCAGGGAGGGCCTCTCTGAGAAGGTGATGTTGGAGTCGGAAGGGAAGAGCAGAGGGAAGGGTGACCCAGGCCCTGGGAATAACAGATGCAATGACTCCAAGGTGGGAAAGATCCAGGACGTTGGCGTCCCTGTCAGGAGGCTAAGCTGTGAGCCAGATGGATATGGGGGTAAGGTGGGAGCCATAAAGAGGGCCAAGGGGAGGCCAAGGATTCCGGCCCACAGTGAGAGATCACCTCCGACTCAACCACACAGCCCCCTAGCCCAGGTTCTGGCCGTAAGCACTGATGCTCTCCATTCCCTGCCCCCTTCTAATCTGCTCTAGTGTCCTTGGGAGGAGGGGAGAGGGGAGAGGGGGAGAGAAAGGGAAGAAATGCAACCCATCCATTAACCTCCTGATCAGCTAAGGAATGTAACTGACAATGTAACCAACACTATTGTAGATGGTAAAGAGATTTTTGTTTGTATTCTCAGAGCAACGGGAGTCCACTGAAGTGTTTAGGCAAGAGAGAGGCTGATTTGGTTTTTGAGAAGACTGTTCTGCTGTTGTATGCAAAAAAGGGCTGTGGGGGCATATCAGCCAGCCAGCATCCCGGAGGGATAAGACAATGCACTCAAATGGGCTGAAAAATGAATTAAGACAGGGCTCTTCACAGAGGCAGGGCAGGTGAAGGGCGTGCAGCTCCCAGTTACTCCCAGGCCTGGCTGTGCCCTGCCCTACACCTCTCCCCTGAGCACAATGGGGTGGGGGAGGTGGCGGTGGGCCAGAAGTAGCTGGGGACTGCAGTGGGGAGGTGGGGTGCCAACAGCAATACCAGAACCTTGGCAAGAGTAGGGTCCTCCTCCCCACCTCTCTCTGCTCCCACCACCCCTTGCCTGCCTGCCAGAGCCTCCTATCGGTCAAACCAAACCAGACCCAGAGTGAGACTCAAGGGGCCTCCAGAACACAGCAGGGGGCAGAGGAGGGCGTGGCAAATGGAGATGTAAGTGGACTGGAACATATGGATGGCAGAGGCTCGGAACTAGCCAGTTGCTTAGATGTGGGTGAGAAAAAGATTTTGTTTCCTCCATAGTGGCTCTTTGAGAGAGAGAAAAAATGTGTACATATATTGGTAGTCCTTGGTGTCTCCTTGATTATTATGATCTCTGAGTGGCCAGATTATTATGATCTCTGAACGCATAGTAATCTGGCCACTCAGTGTATATCCTATATAATAAAAGGCTAATATGCAAATTGTCCCCTCAACCAGGAGTTCGACCAGCAGGCAGGTCGGCCAACCGCCCATGTCCTGGCCAGGCTGGCCGGACCCCACCCATGCAGAAATTCATGCACCGGGTCTCTAATATACATATATTAGATCATAATAATCTGGCCACTCAGTATATATATATATATATATATATATATATATATATATATATACATATATATATATATATATATATATATATATATGCAAAGCTGTGGTGAAGAAAGAGACAAGATGAGGTGGGGTGGAGATAAAGCTGTGGTGAAGAAAGAGACAAGATGAGGTGGGGTGGAGATAACAGGTTCCAAGGCACCAAGGCCTGGGGCCAACCCATGCTCCAACACAGATGTGTGGGCAGGGATGACATTCACAATACCTACACATTGGAGCAATGCTGGCAGTGTGAGGTGCCCCTTCCTCCCGTTGGTGGGGCCAGAGCAGTGGTGTGGCTGGGCATAGGGGCCTTGGCTAGGGTGGGGCTCTTTATCCAGACTTGAATATTGTCCTAGCTGGTCCATCTGTGCCAGGACGTCCTGGGTGTGTCATCTTCCAGGTGTGTTATATGGGATTATGTTGGAATATTCTGAGGATAAAACAGAAAGCAGAGGCAGAGCTCAGCCTGAGGTGAACGGAGGAAGATAGGTGATGCTAGTCACCTCCCCCACCCCATTGTGCTCAGGGTAGGGGTGTGGGGGAGGGCACAGCCAGGCCTGGGTGATGTGCTTTCTGACAGTCATTGACCAGATCTCTTTATTGCTACTGCCAACGCCAAGGTGTAACCCAGAAGGGGGTCCTGGAATCCACTTAGTAAAGTGCAATCAGCATTGTTAAAAACAAAAATCAAAGAAACAGAAAGGAAAGAAACTCCCAGAGTTCATAGCAGATGGCAAGGTGAGTACTGTTCTGTGACACCTTCCTTTCAGGCTTGCACTAGACAATGGATTCCTTACCTTGGGTTACAGACAAGAGAATTGAGGAGTCACTGCATTTGCAGGCACGTGCCCTTGCTTCTCTTCTCCACCTGCATATCACGCCCCAGAGGGCCAGCTCCCCAGCCTGTCTGGTCTCTGTCCCCTGGGACCTGGACAGACTCTCCCCCTCTCTGCCTTTCCCCTCCTCTGGCTCAATGCTTCATCTTTGCCTGTTTTTGTTTCCATTTTACTGATAATGACACTGAAGTCCAGAGATGGAGCATGGCCTGTCCAGGGCCACCTAAAAGGACCTCCAAGCCCCCTGCACTGCCTGAGCACACAGGCAAGGTGCCCAGGGACGCCTCCGTGGGACAGAGTCGGAGGGAAGGAGTAGTAGGAAGGGAGGCATACTCTTGGGGAACTGAGAGTAGATCAGAGCCTAGAGAGGACCTACCTGACTCCTTGGGCTTTGGGACTGTGAGGATCAGAGTAAAAGGGCAAGGAAGGGCATCAAGGAGACACCAAGGACTACCAAGGCTCTATTCTGGGTGCTGGGCAGAGGGCAGCGAGCAAAACCAACACAAACTGCCGGGAAGGGAACTTCTTGTAACTGATAGATTGTCCCTTCCCCCAACTAGTGGGCGGAGTATGACATATGACATAACCTGTGTCTGCCGCCGGGACATCCCCGAGACATTGAACCACCAATCAGCGCCCGCTGAGTGCCCTGGGGCCCCACCCCTTTCTGTTCCGCCCTGGGCCCCACCCCTTCCTGTTCCTCCCCTCAAAAGGCGTGTTCACCGCTGCACGTGTTGCTGTCTCCCCAGACTGCGAGGCAGTCCGGCTGGGTCCTCCTTCTCCTCCTCCCCTCCTCTAATCCTGGTTTTTCTACCCTCCTCCGTAATGAATCTCGCTCACTAGTGCGAATAAACTTCCTCTTTAACATGCCTTGGTCCCCGACTCCCGTTTCCTGTGCCTCGAACCTTACAGTAACGTGAATGAAGAAATTAGTCAGAGATAAGCAGAGGCAGTGGGAGGCATAGCTAGACTGGGATGTCAATACAGGCATGTGAGTGGAGGCCCAAAGGATGATAGCGCTTAGCCAGGCTTATTGTCCCAGGAGAGCATCCCTGGCTGAGAGCCAGGCATGTGCAAAGGCCCTGAGGTGAGACAGACTAAGAGAAGGCCAGCGTGGCCAGAGCACAGTCTGCCAAGAAGCCAGTGCAGGTGGTGCAGTGTAGGTCAGCAGGTGGCGGTAGGGGGAGAATTTTTTTCCCTCACTGCCACTGAATCACTTACTCAGCACACACTCGTGTGCTGGTACTATACAATGGCCTGGACAGGCCTTTCCCAAGCATCGTCATCAGTGTTTGTGGCCTTTATTCCACGGTTTTGCCAGTGACTTCCAAATTTCTATCTCCTGCAGGATTGCTCTCTAAATCCCAGTCTTTTCTTTCAGCCACCTGTCTGCTGTCTCCATGTGGGTGCATCTCAGACACAACCAAACCTCAGTTATTCCCCTAATAGTTGTGGAACCCAGGGCACCCTTATCTCCGCACCCCAGCTCATCCAGAGCTGGAGGCCTCGCTCAAACATGCATGACCCCCGGGCTAAGCACAAGCTCTGTACACAGCAATGTCTGCCCCTGCAAACAGCACCCCTGCCTCTCCCAGGCCTAAGGGAGCACACCCATGGCACAGGTCCCTTGGGGAGGGTCAGGCCTCGGAACAGGCTCCCAGTTGTCTGGGCAGGGAACTCAGAGGCCCAGAAACCTGAGAAGTCGCCCACACACTCCCTCTTTTGGCCCGGCAGTGGCCTAGTGGCCTGTTGCCTAGTCCAGCAGATGCTCTTCCTGCCTCTCATTTCCACGGTTCCTGGGGCCTGGTCCAAGTCACCCCTCTCTCATCCTAGGACAGAGCAGCACCTCTTCCCACATCTACTCCTGTCCACTTCAATCCAGCCTGTTTTTGGAAATTTTAATTAGATTAAGTCTTCCCACTTAACCCGTTTCCCCTTGCGCTTGGAACCACATGAAGAGTCCAACCCCTGTGGCCACACCACAACCCTGCTCGCAGCTCCAGCTCACTGGCCACAGTGCATGCAGCGCAGCCGCCATCCCCACAGCTCCTCCTGTCCAGATGTGGGGACTGCCCGCTCCTTCCTCCCGAGTCTGGATCAGCCTGTGACTCACCTTGGTCCACAGACAGTGCCATCAGTGGCACTGTGCTGCTCTGAGCCTGGGGCTCACCAGGCCTTGCAGCTTCCTCTCACACCCTGCTCCGCTGTGTGAGACAGGCTCAGGCTAGCTCTGGGGAGCAGACACAGGCCTCTCACTCAAGACCTCTAGCAGTCCCCACCTCCAGCCCACCTGCCAGTCGACCTCAGATGTGACAGTGCATTCAGTTGGGCCCAGCCTGAGACCCACTTGGCAGAACAAAGACCAAATTGCTGATCCACAGAACTGAGAGCAAACCCAGTGGTTATTGTTTGAACACTCCATGTTGGGGTGGTCTCTCTCAGTGCAAAAGCTGACATCGCTGCAGTTCCTCAAGCTGGCCAAGGCCTTCCCAACCTCTGGGCCTCCACGCAGGCTTTGCCCACCTACCCAGCTTCACCCTGATCACGCCAGCCCAGCTCCATCTCAGCTTTACCCCTCAAACACCTCTGCAAAAAGGCCTCGCTGCCTTCCTCTGTGTAAGCCCCCTGTTGTCTCTCTCCTCGCCCCTTTGTTCCTTTGTGGCCCCATGGTCCCTGCCACTGCACACACCTCGTACCTTCCTCCTCTCGTCCTCGCCCTCTCCAAGCCCATGCTGGACTGTGGGAGGAAAAGGAAGGGACTCCCCCTTCCCCCGCCCCCCACATGCCTCCCATTTCCTCCACAGTCAGGGTGAGGCCAGCAGCCCAGACAGGGCCTCCTGTTCTGTCCTTTCTCACTCACTGTGTTTCATTCCTTCATTAACCTCCCTCTCCCCTGTTGGGTTGTAACTCCACGGGGACAGAGACCATCTCACACCGCCAGCTCCTTCCTCATTCCTGGCACAGAACAGGAGCTGAATAAACATCTGCTGAGTGAATAAATGACTGAACAAATGATCTAGATCTGAGTCCTCCACATGGGAATGCATCGGTGAGCTGGAGTCCTGCTGCGTGACAAGCAGGCCCCAGGGGCCTGGCAATGAGAGCACTTCCAGAGCGCAGCCTCTCCCCCACCTGCTCTGGGCCCTCCCAGGTGCTCAGCCCTCACAAGCTGCTTCGCCTCAGGGCCTATACCCAGCGAGTCCCTCACAATGTATCTAGGACTGGGCCACTTTTCACTCCGTACACTGCTTGCTCCCTGCCCCACAGTCAGGACCCTCCTTCTCCTGGACCACTGCCATAGCCTCGAGAAGGCCACCTGAGAAGTTTTATGACACAGCATTGTTTAAAAAGCAGGGCGCAGGAAAGGATGATCCTTTAGTGAAAGGATGCAGGTCCAGCTGCAACGCTGAGAGTTCTGAAGAGATTGTGGGCAGGACACGGTGGCTGGTGAAGGGAGACACTTGTGGCCAACCTCATTTGTTTCACTGGGACGTTAACACCCACAAAGTATTAATGCATTTCCAGTCTATCTTTTTAAAAGCAGTATTTTGAAGTGTCTATGAGTCCATGGGTGGGCATGGAGTTGGTTCATACGGGGGTTGAGTTAGGTGTTATTGCTATTGGTTGAAGAGGTGCTGTGATTAGAGTTAGAAGACTAGGGTTTGGGTTTAGGAATGGCATTTGCACAAAAAGGCCCAGCAGTAAAGGCGCCTTGGATTAGTGTTTGAGGAGGATGGGGTTCAAAATGTGGGTGGGGTTCAGAATAAATTCAGATTCTGATGGAGCCAAGGCTAGGAAGGGCTGGGGAGGGGTTGGAGTTTGAGATAGGATGTAGCTTTCCCAATAAAGTTGGAAATCAGGCCGAGGGCGTGTGCCTCTGGCCAAAGGAACTGCTTAGGCTTTGAGACCTCCCCATCCTTAACCCCACCACCCCAACATCTCCCTGCAGCTTGGGAAATGTGGCTGCCTCAGCGTCCACAGCCGCGCAGGAGCCGCGGAGGACTCCTGACCCCGCGCACAGCGCATCGTCCCCCCAACCCCATCCCTGGAGCCCCTGAGCAGAGCCAAGGTCGTGGAAACGCTGTTTGCAGGTCTCGCTTTGACGTGCACACGCTGCGCAGCGTCTTTTCAACTTGATTGCAAGCCTGCGTCACCGGGGAACCTTTCACCGCTGCCTGGGACAAAAGGTTCCTCTTTTTAAAGTCCACTTTGGTCAGAAACGGCATTCACCAGGGTCCGGTACTCAAACTGGTGCAGGGCGACACCCCGTGGTGGATTCAAACAGCGCACACCCCCATTCACCCATTCCCCATTCACTTACCGACTCTACCCACACCTATAACCTGCCCATCACACATCATCTATGCAGAACATCCAATCACTGTCCATTGCAGGCCCACCATCCACTCACCACATATAACTCAACCATTCACACACTTCCTCTCCACCCAGTTACCCATCCACTCATCCCTCCACCGGAATTTCCATCCTTTCATGTAAATATTTATCTTTCTAGTCACTATCCATTCACCATCCACTACCCCTTGACTCATTTGACCAATATCTATGAAGCACTTTCTGTGTGCTAGACCCTCCACAAAGCAGGGGTCAAGGGGTCACGGGACAGTTCCTGTCCTTAGGGGACCCACAGGGCCGCAGAGGAGACACCCCCACAGAGGCCCTTGTGAAATGGCCATAGCACTCACAGAACACCGAGAGGACGTATCGCCCAGACTTGGGGGCCAAGGACGGCCAAGTGAGCAAACAATTTCTAAGCTGAGATTTAAAAGGGGCTGGGACGAGCCAGGCAAAGCGGAGGGAGGAGGCCAGAGGCCAGTCCCCTCAGCGTTCACCTCAGAGTGGACTCTGAGCAGAAGGTGTGAGGAGCCAAGGCAAGAGAGGCCAGGCCCGCGAGGCCCTGTCAGCCCCTCCGACGTGCCCCGGTACCTGTGCCGCAGAAGTGTCTTCTACTTTTAAACCCTTTTATTTTTACAGAAATAATACATTTCTACGACTTCCTTGTCCCAAATAGGGACCAGCAGGGAAAGAGAAGAACCCACAGTCCTACCACGCAGAGCTAACACTGAGGTGGAGGTGCACATATGGGGACCTCCTGTGCATCCACAGGCAGCCAGTGCCGTGCGCCTCCGTGCTAGATGGCAGGGTGGCAGTGGGCAAGGCCGCAGCCCTGCCTCGGGTCTCACAGATGCCCCACTGGGAAGGTGTTTTGAAAGGGAGAGCTATGGGTATAGCAGACGCCATTGGGGACCAAACCCATCGTCCATTCGAATCACCCCATCTCCTCCTTAACACAACTGATGGTGTCTAGTCACCTGTCCTTGTCCCTGGGGCCATGCGCCCTGAGGCAAGTTCCCCCACAGCCTTCCCATCTCCATGCCTGGGTTGGTTTAACAATATTGTTGCATAAACAATATGTTTGCTAGGCAAACATGACAAACAGTGCTCTGGGGAGGCTCTCATTATCTGAGGTGATATTGCCTTACCATTTAAGTCACTGCCTGTGGAACTTTGTTTCTTGCATCAAAATGCAACCTAAATGATGTTAGGAACTATTGTCCAAGTTCCTTATCCTGGGCTCCTGAAGCTAAGTGACACCCTCCCATGGGGCACAGTCCAGAGGTGACACCCTGCCACCTCAACCTCCTGTCTCAGTGGAAGGCATGTCCTTCCCCTCATACCTGGGCCCTACCCCTGGCCTCCTCAGCACCGTGGTCCATCCATCTTTCCCTCTTCCTCCCCCTCGTTTCCTCCCTTCCTCCCTCTTGCTCTCCCTCCCTGTCTCCCTCCCTCCCTCCTCTCTTTTGTTTCTCTATGCCCTGAAGCATAGTCTAGTGCAGGGGTGGGCAAACTTTTTGACTCGAGGTCCACAATGGGTTCTTAAACTGGACCGGAGGGCCGGAACAAAAGCATGGATGGAGTGTTTGTGTGAACTAATATAAACTCAAAGTAAAGGAGCGGAGGGGAGAGCAAGAGAACCGGATAGAACAGCCGGATCCTGCCGTGGGCCGTAGTTTGCCCGTGGGCCGGATCCGGCTCTCCCCTCCGCTCCTTTACTTTGAATTTATATTAGTTCACACAAACACTGGTCCAGTTTAAGAACCCATTGTGGCCCTCGAGTCAAAAAGTTTGCCCACCCCTGGCTCTAGTCTCAGCCCCTCTTCCTGGCTGACCACAGTGCCATAACAGCTTGGGATGCCCGCCCCCCCCACCCCCCCCGCCCCCCCACGCCCCCCCCCACGCCCCCACCTCCCCTCCCCACCCCCCCCCACCCCCTGCCGCAAGCCTGTAGAGCCCAGGCACTGGAGAACAACCACTCATCCAAGGCTAATGCAACTTTCCCACCCAGTGTGCTGTACCCCTCCAGCCTCGCCATCTGACCCCTGGGCCATGGCATTGGGTCTGGCTTTGATGACCTAGTCTCCACACTGTGGGTCAGTGCCAGTCTCGCCCTTAAGGGGGCAAGATAGGGCCTTGGCCAAGACCCTCATGTGTCGTCTTTCTCATCACCCATCCACACTCTCCCCACCCCCCAGTACTTCCTGAAACTTCTCTCACCCACCTGCTAACAGTCTTCTCTTTGGCAAATCCAATGGATACATTTCAATCTCTTAGCCACTGGAGAGCATTTCTTCTTTTTAGTGTATTTATTGAGCTATAATTCACACACCAAAAATCTTACCATTTAATATGCATTTAGTAAAGAGTTGTGCCAACATCACCATAATCTAATTTTAAATATATATTGATTTCAGAGAGAGGAAGGGAGAGGGATAGAAACATCATGGATGAGAGAGAATCACTAATTGGCTGCCTCCTGCATGCCCCACATTGGGAATCGAGCCCGCAACCTGGGCACATGCCCTGACCGGGAATCGAACCATGACCTCCTGGTTCATAGGTCGAGGCTCAACCACTGGGCCATGCTGGCTGGGTACAATAATCTAATTTTAGATACTTTCATCGTCCAAAAGAAAAACTTACATATCCCTTAACTGTCACTGCCACCTTATCCCAAACATCACTCAACCCCCAGCCCCTGGCAACCACTAATGTGCTTCTGTCTCTATGGATTTGCTTATTCTAGACATTTCATATAAATGAGAATCAAAGATATGGGGTCTTTTATGACTGTCTTCTTTCACTTAGTCTAGTGTTTTCAAGGTTCATCTGTGGTATGGTGTTTATCAGAACTTCATTTCTTTTTATTGTCAAGTAATATTACATTGTATGGGCATGCCATCTTTTGTTTATCTACCCGTCCGTTTATGGAAATTTCAGCTGTTTCTACTTCTTGGCTATTATAAAGAACCCTGCTATGAATATTCATGTACAAGTTTTTGTGTGGACATATGTTTTATCTTTCTTGGATACATACCTAGGAGTGAAATTGCTGGGTCACATGGTAACTCGATGTTTAACTTGGTGAGGACCTGCCAGACTGTTTTCCAAAGTGACTGCACTATTTTACATTCTCACCAGCTGTGCATGAGGATTCCAATTTCTCCACGCCCTCACCAACTAGTTACATCTTTTTTTATGATAGCCATTCTAGTGGGTATGAAGTGGTACCTCCTTGTGGTTTTGACTTGCATTTCCCTAAAGTTAGTGAAGTTGGGCATCTTTCATGTGCTTATTAGCCACTTATGTACCTTCTTTGGAAAATATGTACTCAGCTTTGTATATCTACTCAGCTTCTTTGCCAAGTAAAAAAGAAGGAAATGTTGCCATTTGTGACATGGATGGACCCGAGGGCTAAGTGAAATAAGTCACATAGAGAAAGACAAAAACTGTATGATCTCACTTATGTGTGAAACCTAAAACAAAAAACAAAACAAAAAAACTCATAGATGCGGAGAAAAGTTGTCCGAGGTAGAGAAGCAAAATGGATAAAGAAATTCAAAAGGTACAAAATTCTAGTTATAAAATAAGTAAGTCCTGGGGTGTAATGTACAGGATGGTGACTCTAGTTAACAACCCCTCGGACCATAATATAATATTAGCAGGCAAGCATTATTTGAGGCCCAATAGATGCCAGGCTCTGTGCTAACCACACCATGTCCCTCCCAGGTCATTATTGATATTTCCACTTTATAAATGAGGAAAATGAGGCCCAGAGCACTTAAATAACTTGCCCAAAGTCACACAGCCAGTGAGGGACAGAGCTGGGATTTGGACCCAGCCCGGACTGATGCCACTGCCCCTCCTCTTAGCCGTCATGCTCTCTTGCCTGTCTTACAAGTATCAGTCAGTCTTCGGTCTGGAAAACAGGAGGATACATATTCTAGATGGTTTTCTTTCTAACCCTCTAAATAACTCACAGCCAAACCAAAGACAAAAACACACTGACCAAAGAGTGTGTCTTATTGTGAACCACGCCATTGGACTTCTTGGGCTTTTTTCAAAGTATATGCATAATTGTCTTTTAATAATTATATAAAATTATAGAGCAATTCCTGGTGAGAGGCAGTGTATGTCTGGTTAAAAGCAAAGATGAACTCCCCTGCCAGTGAATCCTGTTTCTGGCGCCCCTGGCTCTGCTGGGCACATTTGTCAACCTCACAGTGACTCAGTCTCCTCCCTCGTGTGAAGGCGATGGTACTAACAGGACCTATTGCCCTGGGTAATCTGCGTTAAATGGGCTGCAGCACAGAGAACAGTGCCTGGCACACAGAAAGACCATGGAAGGGCTCATGGGAAATTCACAACGGTCCATAAACTTCCTGCTTTTCTCTCTCTGGGTTACCTCTTTTCCAGATTCCTAAAAGACTCATCAGAACTTCTGGTGCTTGAGATAAATCATTTCAAAACTGTTTGCTTTCCTACCTCAGTCACCAGTTAACAAAGTACTTGCTGAATTCTAACTAAAAAAAAAATCTAACTTTAGTTCACGGCTTCCTGTGCTGCTCGTCTGTGATAGTTAGAAGGGAGGTAAGACTAGACACAGTCAGGGGCTAGATCACCGAGGACTTCGGGTGACAATGTAAGGAGCCTCTATCCTGGGGGTTAGAGGAGACACTTGTCTGTTTAGGGCAGTCGTCGGCAAACTCATTAGTCAACAGAGCGGCAAACCGCGGCTCGCGAGCCGCAATTTGCCGACCACTGGTTTAGGGTATATTAACACTGGCTGCTGTAATAAACACTCCCCCACGCACATATGCATGCACATGCACACGCACAAATCACACATGTGGCTTAACACAATAAAACTTCCTTCTTCCCTGTACAAAGCCCATTGTGGATGCTGTCACTGCCAGTGGGACGCTGTCCTCCAGTGCTGATTCAGGCATCCCCACTCCTCCCACCTCCAGGAGCTCCTCCACACTCCCACCCTGGTTCTCCCCCCTCACCCCACCCTGTGGCCCACAGGCCCCACCCTGCGACCCATCTCCCCACCCACACCACCTGCCTTGGGCAGAGCGAGGAGAGGCTAGCATTCTCATTGGCACCACATTACTAGCCTGCAGACTACTCCAGAGACCCCTAAATGTCCTTAAAAAGACAGAACCCTGTGTCCCCAACTCCAAAGAGCCTTTGTCTATCCAAAATCCCCTAGATGCATGGGAAAAATCTGGTGACCATGGTCAGAACTCAAGGAGAGGTCTGGTTGCTTTTTGGGGACCTGGGCCCAAAGTTTCTGGGAAAGAAATAAGACCCTAGTGCAGTGGTTCCCAATATGGGGCACATGCCCCACAGGGGCAATTTGATTTTTAAAGGGGGGCAATTAGAGAATGAGTTATGAACAGTGAATTTTTTGCATTTCTTATGGTTCTGGGGGCTTCATATACAGTATATAAATATATATTGTAACATTTATGCATTTCAGTTCTCTGTTATGTTTTGAAACTTTATTTGCTATTTTTTCATATCACTTCATATTTTTTTAACAATTTCTTAGTGATTTCTTCCTCAGTACTTCAACTGTCCTTTCGTTCCTTTATTTTTCTCTTTCATGGATGCCATGTTCTTTGGAAGTTTGTTTAGACCAAGTTAATGGCCTTTTAGGCTTCTTCCACGTGAATAGGAATTCACTTTTTGAATAATAAGAATTATATGTCACAAGAGGAGCGGGGGCATTAGGATTTTAGAGATGCTTAGGTGGGGCATGGCCAAAAAAAGGTTGGGAACCACTGCCCTAGTGCCTGTAGCTCAACAGGGGGTGGATCTGGCGATAAACTGGATCCCAGCTCTTTATCAGCTTGGCTCCTCCCCTCTGTGTACTGATAGAGCGTGTTACTCTGTGTCTTTAGTCCTTGTCTCACACAGCCTCTGGAGCAGTGGTTCCCAACCTCAGCTCGGGAGTCCCAGGGAGGAGGGCTTGCTACAACTCAGATGCTGGCTCCGCCCAGAGCTTCTGCTGACAGAGCTGGCGAACTTTTGCTTCTCTAAGGAGTCCCCAGCATTTCTGAAGCGGCAGGTCCCAGGACTACACTTTAAGAACCGCCCCTGGAGAAAGTGAGGTCCACTCTGCAGAAAGGACCACTTACATGCGAAGGCACACTTGGAGTCAATGAATGGGGGAGTGAAAAAGAGCCGGAAGACAGTGAGTATAATGAAGACAGAGGAAGGACACTCCTGTTCACCAGACCCCATCCTGGGCCGGGCACCGACCTGGTGGCGCCCCTGGAATTGAAGTGGTGGGAGTCTGGGCTTCGTCCTTACCCCACCCTGCGGTCCACAGGCCCCACCCCAAAGCCCGCCTCCGCGGCTTTTGTGACGTCACGACCCCAGTGGCCAGGAGAATGGTTGCTGTGGCAACGTAAACCAAAGGCCCGCGCGCTCTGAGCCTTGGAACCGTGGCGCCGAAGCTTAGGATCAAGCCCGGTGCGCGAGGCTGGTGGGTGCGCCCGGGGCTCTGATGGGGGGCACGCGGGGTCAGGGTGAGCTCTGGGCCAAAGCGCAAGACCCCTTTTGCAAGGCTCCCCGCCCTTCCTTCCTTGTCGCCATACTTGCTTTATCGCTCACCCAGACATCCCTCTGTCCAAGGTCCCCGCCGCCGAGCTGGGGTGGGGAGACCAGGTCCTAACACGGGCCTCACTGGATTCCTGTCCGTGAGAACCGAGCAGGACTGTGGCTGGAAGGGCACAAGCTTCGGAGTCAAGGAATTTTGGACTGGAATCCCAGCTTCTGCCCTTCCTGGCTGTGTGACTTAGGACACCTCTCCGGATCTCTACTTTGTTTTTTCCTTTGCAAAATGAAAAGACATTCAATGTTAAGGAAGTGCCAAGCGCTTTGATATAAGCACATGAGCTACAGATCAGAAAAGAACCCCTGTTCTCATGGAGCTTAATTCTAAGGGCAATAAGCTGATTTTTTAAATCGATAAACACCGTGGGTGGTTGCAGAGAAGAAAATAAAGTGAGGTCACATGGGGATGCGGGTAAATAACCCACTTTAGATGGGGGATGAGGAAGGCTTCTCTGAAGGGGTGACCTGTGAGCTCAGATCTGAAGAGAGTGTGGGAGCTGGGTGCGGGAGGACAGTTTTGGCTGAGGAGGCAGCAAATGCAAAGACCTTGGGGCAGAGCATGGTTGGTGTGTTCTAGCGAGTCAGAGAGGGGAGAGAGGATGGGGTGCGGGTCGGGAAGAGGGGAGCTGCAGGTGTTGGCCACATGGTGAGCCCTCAGTAAATGCCAGCTGTTCTCAGCCACCCAGGCGGAGGGAGGCTGGGGGCCTGGAGACCATCTGGCTCAAACTCTGTGTCATTCCCCAGGTTGGAACCTCCTTTAGCCGAGGTCCGGTTTTGCAGCAAGCCCTTGTTCCTCTGCGGGGACGTCCAAGGTCCTGTCTACTATGGTCTCCAAGGACATGGCGAACAAGAGTAAGTGCCCAGTACCCAGCTGGCATGGGTTCTTCCGGGCCCAAAGGGAGCCTTGGGAGCCTGGGACAGTGAGGTCTAGAGTTAATCCAGGGTTCAAGGGATTCTAAATCAAGCCATGAGGCAGAAACCACAGTTTGCCAGGTTCCTTAGAAACCCCATGTACCAGAGTCCTAAGGTTGCCAGGACAAAGTACCACCACAGACTGGTGACTTAAACAGCAGAGATTGATTATCTCGTGGCCTGGCCCTTGGGGTATACTACTTATCTCCCAGGCCCTCCCTTTCCTTTCATCATCCCAGCTCCCCCTCCCCGACACTGGTCCACGAGGACCAGCTCCCTGAGCTTTCCACCAAAGCACACCTCTACGCTCTCCCGCAGCCCCCAGCCCTCTGCCCTCCGGGCCAGCTTCCCTCCAGGCAGGCATAGCCTGGAATCTCCAAGCTACAAAAGGTTCCCGAGTGGGGGCTGAAGGAAGCGTGGGGCCACATCCCACCTTCCCTGTGGGTATCAGTGGAAGAGAGAACAAGGAAATGGGAGTCTCTGAGGGCCCAGCCCTGACAGAAGAACCTGGTCAGCTCACAGCAAGAGCACTGGCAGGGCAGGAAGAAGACACTTAGGGCCCGTGGCCTCCCTGTGTAACCCGTGCTGCTCTTCAGGGACAAATGGAAGGGTGTGCAAGGGAAGGCACCTTCTGTGCGCCAGGCGTGTGTGCTAGGAACTTCTGTGGCCATTTTCTTGCACGATCCTTACAACTTCCCAGCAAAGTCAGCATGATTATCTCAGATGTGGAAACTGAGGCTCAGAGAAGCTGAGTGGCTTGCCAAGCCAAGGTGAGGCTGCTGAGGCTGGAGCCCTAAAGTGTGCCGAGCCGGCACAGCCATGGGTGAACCTGCGAGAGGGCGGTGAAGGACTTAGAAAAGACAAACAAGAGAAGAAAGCTGGGGTAGGTGGGACGCTCCTCTCTGATGGAGAAACAGCGCCACAGCCTGCAAGCTGAGTCTTTATTTTATAGCCAGTTTCCAAGAGGCAAAGTAAGGGTGTGGTCAAGATGTTTACAACATTCTGGTGGGTTTCGAATCTGCTCAATTACATGCACCTGCTCAAACTTTGTTTACTTGCTGCACCTCCCGCAGCCCATATCACTCAGCCACATGGAACCACAGGTTCAGACCATAAGGTCAAGTTCACAACTATAGCCTTTGACTGTAATTGTGCTGGGACTTGCACGTGGCTTTGCCATGAGAGGATCGTGCCCTCTCATTAGTCCCAGGCTTGAACCTGTCCGAACGCTGTAGCCGCTCTCCCCAGCCTCATGCTGTTTTCACAGCTATCACAAAAGATGTCATTTCCTGTGGCCCTCACTTTTGTGTCTCCCCAGAGAACAGCCTGGACTCCACAGATGAGAGCTATCCTTCAGTCACTGAAGAAAGAAAAAAGAAACATAAGAAAAAAGGCAAAGGTACCTCTGGAGCCGGGAGCTGAAGTCCCAGGTGGTGGGGGCACTCTCCCTCAGCTGCAGGTGCCTTCAGACCTAGGCTTCAGGTGAAGGGCAGAGGCCATGCTCCTGTTTCCATGAGGAAAAGGGCTTCTGAGACCTGAAATAATAGAAACATAAAGTAGGATATGTTCCTGCAGGAATGGGAATGTGGGAAGCAGTCCACAGCTCCATGAGGCTCCACCAATAGCAGTTCTACAAAATCATCCAGGTGACCATATCCTAAGTCTTTCTCCTCCACTGTCTTTATCTGTAGGGCTTTCAACTGCAAGGTTGTCACGTGGTCACGAACTGGCTGCTGCAGATGCAGCCATCACATCGCATTCCAGACAGGGAGAAGGATTGAAGAGAAGGGCAGAACTGCCTACCTGCCACTTTAACCCTCCCTGGGAAAAGATCCTTCCCAGAATCTCCACCCAACAATTTCTGACTACTTTTTTTTTTGGGGGGGGGGCGGAGGAGGAGTCACAGAGCCATTAGGATCTGCAAGGGAGGCTGAGACCCTAGTGTTTAAGTCTGGTGACTTAAACAACAGAGTATAGCTTTTCAGCTAGGCGCATGGCTGCCATCTATTAGGAAGAAGAAGGGTAGGCAGCTAGCTGCATATGCCTCGTCCTCTGAGCCCCTGCTCTGTCACTCTGCACCCTGGCTTCCAGGACTCCCTCCTGGTTTCTGTACTGCCCCCACCCACCCCCAAGACTCCTGGCTTACAGGCCTGTCCGGTCTTCCTGCAGAGGTGTGCAGATGTGAGCATGTTCCCTGCACCTGTCCTTCACAGGCCAGCTCCCACCCCTCAGCCCACCCCGCCCCCATTTCCTCTTTTAATGATTAAAATCCCACCCTAGCTGCTTTGGCTCAGTGGATAGAGCATCTGTCTGCAGACTGAAGGGTCTCAAGTTCGATTTCGGTCAAGGGCACATGCCCTGGTTGCAGGCTCGATCCCCAGTGGGTGGCACGCAGGAGGCAGCCATTCAGTGATTCTCCTCATTGATGTTTCTCTCTCTCTCCCCCTATCCCTTCCTCTCTGAAATCAATAAAAATATATTTTTTAAAAATAAAATCCCAACCTGCCCATAGGTAGAGACTAAAGCCCAGTGAACTCACATGCCTGTCACCAGATTGGGCAGTAGGCAAGATTTTGCCACTTTTGCTTCATCTATCCCCTTTCTCCTTTTCTTTTCAGTCTTTGACAAAATATAGGGTGTCCCAAAAAATGTATACACACACTTTGAATGATTATAAAGGCAGTGTGTATTAAAATACATGTCATTTTCAAAATTGAGCCATCAGCTGTTAAAGTGTATGTACATTTTTGGGGGGATACCTTGTATTTTAAAGTAAAATCCAGATGTGTCATTTCATCCCTACATACCTCAATGTGCATTTTTCAAAAACAGGAACATTTTCTTACAAGCCCACAATGAAGTTAACCAGACCATCGTCAGACTTACCCAATTATCTAAGAAACGTCTCCCTCCAGAAGATTTGTTTTAATCGGGATTCAAATGAGATCGGACCATCTTCAGTCGCTTTTGATCTAGCACAGCTATTCCCCCACGACTTTACATTTTCTGTGCCTTGAGTTGTTGAAAAAATGGTGTAATTGTCCTGTACAATGTCCTTTGTGATGGCTCTGCTTCCTGGTGCTGTCGTTCTAAGGACAGGAACATCTCTGTTCCCTATATTTCTTTTAATTGAACACTAGATGTTTGATAGGATGGATCCATGTCCCTCTTTGTCCACAGACTCCTTCCTAGAGGGGCTGTGTGCTTCCTACCCCCTTTCATAAGAAGCCCACACACCCAGCTTCCTCCCTGTTGGCCATGCTTCAATGGTAGGTTCAGGTGTTAGCCACCTGACCCTCCATCACAGATCCCCCTCAGCCATTCACCCAATAGTTTCTTCTGCTTATGGGTGCTTGGCCCCTCACATAAGAGTGAGGGTCCTGGGTTTTGGATTTGTTTTTTCTTCACTGAGACATAATTAATATATAGTGAAAAGAACAAATCTCAACTATACAGTTTGATAATTTTTTTTAGTTTTATTGCTTTTTAGAGAGGAAGGGGGGAGAGAGAGATAGACATCAATGTGAGAGAGAAACATCGATAGGCTGTCTCCAGCATGGGCCCCAACTGGGGATCGAACCCACAACCTGGGTATATGCTCTGACTGGGAATCGAACCCTCCACCTTTTGGTGTACAGGAAGACACTCCAATCAACTGGGCCACACCGGCTAGGGCCAGTTTGTAAATTTTGACAGATGTATACAACTTCTTACCCTCCACCCATTCACCATCTAGAACATTTCCATCTGCTCGGTTCTCTTCCCCCCAAAGGTGGCTATCTTTCAGGGAATCTGCTCTCAGGGAATCATTTTATTCGATCTCAGGCCTCACATATCTGGAATCGCTCAGTGCTCTTTTGATCTGGCTTTCTTTACTCGACATCACGTCTGAGACACACGCAGCAGGCGTCCCTTCTCTGTTGCTATGTGTATTCTGTAGTGCGCATATGCCAACAATGTATTACTCTTTCTAGAACTGATGAACATTTGGGTTGTTTCTGTGGATTTTCGCTATTACAAATAACAGTACGATGCATTTGCAGTCCATGAGTACGGGATGTTTAGTATTACTGTGAAGACAATCAGCGTGTTAATGTGAAGATGAGCCCGCAACCAAGAATGGCAATCATTTGAAGCAAATCATCCCAGAAATGCAATTAGTTTAACATTTATAAACCAGTGTGGTACATACCCCATAAGAGAATGAGAAAGAGAATTACATGATCATTTCAATAGATGCAGTATAAGTATTTGATAAAATTAAAAACATTTTCAATAAAAGTCTTAGCAACCTAGGGATAGAGAGGTCTGATAAAGGGGACTGAGGTGGACTGAGGAGGGACCCCCAGAGATGTCCGCATCTGAATCCCCAAGCCTGTGACTAGGTTCCCTTACATGGCAAAGGAACTTGGCTGATGTGATTAAGTGAAGGGTCTGGAGATGGGGAGATGATCCGGGACTATCCAGATGGGGTGCTCAGTGTCATCAAAAGGGTCCTTCTAAGAGGGAAGCAGGAGGGGCAGAAGGAGAAGGTGTGACATGAGAAGCAGAGGTTGGGGTGCAGGCCCTGCTCCCTCCTTAGGAGCCAGGCTGCGAACTGACTGGAGGCCCTTCTGACTTCCTCCCAGCCGTGGGCCAAGGAGCAGATAACCTTTATCCTTCCCATTCTGAGCGTAGCTCACTTTTTTCAACTCTGTGTTTTGACAGGACGTAAGTCTTACAGAAAAGTTGAAAGAATAGTATGAAGATGTAGAATGCCCATGATTTGGGCTTGCCAACCCCTCCTCAGGATGGACTGCAGATGAAGCGTCCTAGGCAGGAATGTCTGCGTGACGTGCTGGGCTCCCTTCGGAGAGAGTGCCAACTCCTCTCTCTCCTGCCAATGCTCACTTCGGGCGCTTGCGTGATGTGGAGCCTGCCAGGCTTCCCCACTGTACAGCCCCTTTGCTCTTGGGAATAAGTGTCTTGTGCAGAGGTATTTTGAGACGATCATAACTTGGAACCCCTTTAACAGTGCCCTCCTTTTGCTGATGGGGATGCAAAAAGAGATAGACCTCCATCCAGAGGTCAGCATGTTTCTGAAGCCTGGAAACTGCCTACAGCCCTTGGCCCCTAGTCTCCCTTTGGAAAAGCAGTTCCCAAGAACCGGCCAATGGTGGTAGTGATGTCCTCAGGATGTCGGGGTGCTATGAATTGCTACACATCCCATGGCGAGTGCACCCTGATGACACCCTGGTGTGTCATTGCAGCCCTTAATGTTTGCTTACAAGGCCCACAAAGAATTAGTAACTTCACAGGGAACTGCTGATGGTAAAGTGTCCTTTTTAAAGGAACATGTGGAATTATTAAAATTGTATGTTGAAAAGTACTAGAAGAAAACACCCTCAAAAATGTTACCAACCGCTAATTCAAAGCGAAGTTGCTTTTTATTCTTATCTCATTCTCTTTCACTTTCAAGAATGTTTTGTTTTGTGTCCAATGAACCCTGTTTCTTTCCTATCAAGGGTAGGGGGGAAGCAGCCATATTTTTAAGGCCTTTGTTTGGGTCCTTTGGGCTTCTGTCCTCCCTGACACGCTCTGAGCTGAGCTGTAGGAACCTCTCCCTAAGCCCTGGGGGTGGGGGTAGCAGAATTGGGTCCTTGGAAGTCCCATCCTCCCAAATTCTTACACAGCCTCTCCAGGCCTCAGCCTCATTGCCCTTACCCGCCCCCCCCCCCACACACACACACACACAAGCCCAGTCTTCCTTTGGCCTTGCGGGGGCGGCGGGGGGGTGGGGGTTGGGGGTGGGGGGAGGGTGCCTGGTGGAGACTCCTGCAAGGACAAAGCACATTCACCTAGAGTGCTCACTTCCCACTGACAGATAGGCACCTCAGCACTGGAGTCAGCAGGCTCTCGCTTCTCCCGTCTACAGAGTAGAAGTTCCTGAGACTTTAAATGAGAGAGGACAGAGGGCCAGGGACATAGCAGATGTCTGAGGCAGGAGGGGCTGTGTTCACCAGGTCTCTTTCAGATGCCAGGAATAGAAGCCCAACATCAACTAGGTTGAGTTTACGGAGCTGGAAGGCCCAGGGGTGGACTTCAGGCACAGCCGGGCCCAAGAGAACACTTGCCACTTGCTAGTGCTTTCACAGAAGCTCCCTAGACTGGGCTGGGAGGGTGCTGGGACCCCAGAGGCACAGACCTCAGCTTGAAAGAGCTGGCTCCTCTCTCCAATGAGGTATTTCCCTCCCCAGTGTCTGTGGTTGTTCCGGACCGTTCAGCTAATCCTTTCCATATGTCTGGGAACGTGGATTTCTTCCTACTCAGAGATCAGGAGCGGAATAAATTTCACTCAGTGAGTATGCAGAACAAGGCCTGCCCCGGCGCTTTCTTCCCTTACACAAGCAGCAGCAGCCCGATTTCCGAAGAGCACTTTCCCCAGGTCACTCTCTAGAAGGGCTCACCATTTCCTACAAAATCAATGGGAAATCCCCCTAGCTCTCAGATCTCTGACCTGTCCCACTGTCACCCAGTTTCATCACCATTGTGCCTGGGCCTTTGTCAGGCTGGGCTCCTGGGAGCTGCCGTGGCCACAGCCTCTGCTACCAGGCCTTTACTTCTGCTATCCCTTGCATGAGATGCCATCCCCTTCTGAGGCGTTTCCTGTCCTTCAAGGCCCATCTCAGACCTCAGGCACCCTCTCACCTCCCCCGGGGAAATCCCCCCACAGCTGGCCCCCACTGCTCTGGCCTTGCACAGTCACCTGGTTGGAATTCTTAGAGGCCAGATATGCACACAGGCACGCACACATGTGCACATACACACTGCATGCCCCTCAGCAGTGCCTGGGAGTCCCGGGGCCAGCCCTGACCCCCAGGCTGTGCCTTGTCTCCACCCCAACATAGTCTCCCTTGCCTCCCAATCCCAAGAGCTCATGTGCCCAGACAGCTGCCCCCCCCCCCGCCCCCCAGCCCACCCCACGCACATACACCCTGCCACGGCACGGCTGGCCAAAGCAAGCAAGCCTCACTGCAGCGAGGCTTGGGGAGAGCACCAGGTGCGCATCTTCTCTGGGAAGTGGCCAGCACAGGCCATGTTTCTGGTCATACGCTCATGACCAGTGTCTCAAGCTCCCTCCTGTGCTGGCACTGTCCACCCCACTTCAGGGCTCAGAGTCTGAGATTGCATAGAGCTGTGGCTCCCACTGCAACTCCAACCAGTACTGACACCCCAGACCTCTGGCTTAGAGACTCTGGAAGAGCCACCATCCATCAGTGTTCCCCCGACTCGTGCCATGCTCTGTACCCACTCATGCCTTAGAAGGAAGCTCATGAAAAGCCACACTGAGCAGCTCACACTTCCCTGAGGCCTCCAGAGTAGGGAGATATTGCAAACACACGCCCAGACTTTCTCTGACCTTGACTTAGAGAGCTCACCAGTGCACAATTCCGTTTTCTTCTGCCAACGTGGCCCTGCTTTGGGGCTACCTCCGTCTTCCTCCAAAAGCCCCTGCAAACCTCACACTCTTCCCCACGCCCCAGCAGAGCTCCCCAACCTCACACTCCTACCCCACCCTGCCCCACAGAGCCCCCCAACCTCACCATGATCAAAAGCAGCTACCCAAATATCTTCTAAACACAGGTCTTCTGCCACTGGGATTCTAGAGGGTGACATTTCCCCGATTTTGTTGTTATACAGGGCTCACACCAGATCCTGCCACAGCTAGCTTTTCCCTAAGCAGCGTTCTTTAGAGGCTGAATTGGGTTTTGTACCCGCCAGGACCAGCAGGAAATAGAACCTACCCAGGAAAGGCCACATGAAGAGTTCACATGAGGCCTCTCTGATCCTAGCCCACCCCAGGAGGGATGTGGAGACCCCCGGGGTCTGAACAGAAGAGTCAGGGCACCCCCGAAGCCAGAGATCTAAACGAGGCCTCTGCGAAGAAGAGACCCCAACCCACCTCTTATCCTGGGATCCCCCGAAGTGAAAGGCTGGGACCACAGGTCAGGGCAGGTGGAGAAGAGGTGGGGAGGCGCAGAACCCCATGACAGCATGGCCCCGACACTGGCTGTCACGTTTGCAGATCAAACTCAGGTTTTCCAGTTTCTTTTGAAAACTCAGATCTAATTTCCCCGAACCTTGGGATGTTGGATTTAGCAAATCACAATACAAGTTTAAGTGTGAATTTCAGATAAACCAAGAGTCATTTTTAGTGAGTATGTCCCTTAACTGCTGATCTAGAATGCACATCACCTGGCAGGTGCTCATCTGGCCGCCCTCCTGGACCTGGCTCTCCAGAGGCCAGCCCTGCCCACTCCCTCAGAACCCCAGTGTGCTCCCCCCCACACACAGCTCCACAGTCTTTCCTGCGCTTGGCACCTGGGCACCCCCCACCCTGCCTGACTAAGTGCGCGCCACCTCAAGTCCATATGACCGTGGCATGGGACAAAGCAGGAGGCGGCAACTGGGCCCAGGAGAGGGGGAGGATTGTGTGGAGGCTGGCACTGGGAGACCTCGCCTGACCCGCCCACCCCCCAGGAGCGGCAGAAGAAGAAGATGCTAGGGTTGCACCAGAAGATGACCTACTCCTCCAAAGTGTTGGCCAAGCACACCAGCCTGCTTCGTGAGCTGCAGCTGCAGGACCGGGCGGATGACCAGGAGGCACGTGCCCTGGCCGAGGCCCAGCAGATGAGCGCCTTCCAGGAGGACCACACCTCCTGGAAGCTGGCCATGACCAAAGGTACTGCTCCTCCCTCCCCGACATCATGGCTGTGCCTCCATGAGAGGGCCGTGCTGCAGAGTAGGGGCTGCGGTGCAGTGGGGAAGGGGGGCCTTTCCTGTCTGACCCCTGCCTTCCGAATCACAAAGATCAGTTCCGGATGGAGTGCAAATCTAAAAGCCTCTGGACCCCAGTACTGCAAGGATTCTGAGTGCTGACTAGGCACGATGAATGCAGGTTGTATAAACATAGGCATTTAACACGGAGATAATGAGTCAGTGTAGAACTAGATTGCCTGGCTTCAGATCTCAATGGCGGCACCATCCTGGCCAAGTTAGCTAACTCCTTCCCGCTGTGGTCTTCTCTCCTGGCTGATGACGGTAGCAACCTCATGGTTGGGGGTTCAACCTCGTCAAACACTGCACATAGTGAGGAAGAACTGTGTGTGTTTGTGTGGATGTGTGCAGGCACGTGTGTGCGTGTGCACGCATGGGCGGTTATTTTTGTAACCCAGTAGGAAATCTACAGTACTGAAAACGCATTAATATTCTACCAACCCAGATGATAAAGTATAATATCACTAAGCTAGAAAGTAGTAGTTGGGATCAGACAGTTCTGGAACCCCCGGGCCTACGGGTGTACTGGATATGAATATACCAGTACACATAAGGAGACCCCAGTCTCCACCCTGACACCGTGGCTTGTTCTTGGGGTATGAAACCCTGTGCTTGCTTTGACGATTGTGTGCCAAGCTCTGCATGGGGGGAGCAGCACGGCATGTGCTTTCTTTCTGCCTTCGCCCTCTATTCCTAAGACCTAGGAGAGGCAGGTGGCACCTGGATGGGGAAGCCTGGACCCAGGGTGTTTGCACAAAAGACTTGTCAGTGTCCAGCTTTGGTTTCCAGTGAGGAGCTGGGTCTCCTTGAGGGCAGGGACTTCCCCAGGGTGGACCAGGAGGCAGGGACCTAGTGGGTTCACTGCCAGGCATCTAGACTTAAAGCAGGACCCCTACAGCACACCAGCTTTTGGAAAGGAGAGGATTGGAGGGACAAGACAGAGCCACGTGGTTCCACAGTCCTTCCCACAGTCCCTGGGCTCTCCAAAGTTGGGGAGTGTCTAGGTCTTCCTTTCCAGAAAGGCCAATGAAAGAGGCCCCCACGGCCTGTGGCCCCACCATGCTGCCTCTCTGCTTGTCCTCTGGAAGGTCATCCAGGAGCCCACCCCTCATGTCCTCCCACCTGTGGAAACCCTGGCAGTGTAGACTTAGCTGCTGCCCAAGTTAGGCCCTGGGGACTTAGGGCACCCCCAGTTGAGATCATCCTGCCACATTTTCTCTCAGGTCCTGGCAATAGGCCTTTTCTTATGAAGTCCAGTTGGGTGAAACTTCCAGGTAGCGGTCTCCAGAGTCTCATTCCAGGTGAGAGGAGCGCGACAGCAAGAGAGGCTCTTCCCACCTGGACCCGCTGCAGGCATGGAGGTGTGACCTGTCAGCAGGGCCTTCTCTGCCTTTGCCGGAGGCGGGGCTGGCTCTCGCACGCTTCCCGTGATGGCACTGCATTGCACCAGGAGCAGCTGACCAGCCCCTCTTCCTGCGCCCCCATCCTCAGCCACACCTGAGTCTCTCTTCCACTGCCCACCCCCAGATGCCTCCCTCCTCCCATTGCAGAAAAGAAAGAGGATTCTGACAGCATACACAAGTACATCAACCAGAAGCGGCAAATGTTCCTCCTTCAGGTAGGCCCGTCTGCTGCCAGGAGGGGACCTGGGTGGGCTGTCCGGTGGGGAGTGTAATCCCTGCTCTGGTGGCCATCAGTATGCCCTGGATATGAAGCGGAGCGAGATCCAGCGGCTAGAGATGCTGGCAACTAAGGAGGAGGAAGAGCTGGATCAGGCTGAGAAGTCCCTGGAGAAGGATTCGACCCTGTTCGATGAGTTCCTCAGGGAGAATGACCGCAGCTCAGTGCAGGCCCTGAAAGAGTGAGCCTGTGGCCAAAGGGGCTGGTTGGCCATGCCCCCAGGGTCCCCTGTGCCTGTGCAAACCACCCGACCTAGCCTGCACCCACCTCAGCCCCCGCCTCCACCCTGGACCCCAAACCAGGCTCCTGTTAGCTCCCCCACCTCCAGCCTGGCCTGAGAGCAGTTTGGCCTCTTAACAGTCTGAGATTGGCTCCCTGCCCCACCCTACCCTCAGGGCAGAGAAGGAGACCAAAGGGAAGATAGAGAAGATCACTGAAATCCGAGATCTGACCACCCAGATCATGAATATCAAAAGGTAAGGTCAGAGGCTGCCTGGTGGGCTTGGCTCAGTGGTTGAGCATGGACCTATGAACCAGGAGGTCATGGTTCAATTCCCGGCCAGGGCTCGACCAATCGATGATGCTCTCTCATCATTGATGTTTCTATTTCTCTCTCCCTCTCCCTTCCTCTCTGAAATCACGAAAGAAAGAAAGAAAGAAAGAAAGAAAGAAAGAAAGAAAGAAAGAAAGAAAGAAAGAAAGAAAGACTAGAGGCCTGGTGCATGAAATTTGTGCACAGGAGGGGGCGTGTCTCTCAGCCCAGCCTGCACCCTCTCTAATCTGGGACCCTTGGGGAATGTTCGACTGCCAGTTTAGAGGAGAATCAATTCCTGCAGGATCGGGCCTAAACTGGCAGTCGGACATCCTTCTCGCAATCCGAGACTGCTGGCTCCTAACCACTCACCTGCCTGCTGGCCTGATCCCCCTAACTGCTCTCCCCTGCTGACCTGATCCCCCTAACTGTTCTCCCCTGCTGACCTGATCCCCCTAACTACCCCCCCTCCTGTCTGATGCCCCTAACTGCTCTCCCCTGCCAGCATGATCCCCCTAAGTGCTCTTCCCTGCTGGCCTGATCACCCCTAACTGCCTCTGCCTTGGCCCCGCCACCATGGCTTTGTCCGGGAGGACATCTGGTCTAATTAGCATATTACCCTTTTATTAGTATAGATAGAGGCCTGGTGCATGGGTAGGGGCTGGCTGGTCTGCACTGAAGGAGGTCCCAGATCAGGGTTGGAGTCCCCTTGGGGGCAAGAGGCCTGTGGGCGTTTGCAGGCCAGCCATGCCCACATTGGGGTGGGGGTCTCTGCTGGGGGTGGGGGTCCTCGCTGGGGGCGCGGGCAGCCTGGGCAAGGGCCTGGGGGCAGTTTGCACGCTGGCCGTCCAAGTCCCTGGCTTTGTCCAGAAGGATGTCTGGAAGGTCTCCGGTCTAATTAGCATATTACTCTTTTATTAGTGTGTGTGTGTGTGTGTGTGTATGTATATATATGTGTGTGTGTGTGTGTGTGTGTTTATTTATTTATTTCTTTTTAAAAATAAGGTCAGAGGCAAACTTGGCCTGGGCTGGCCTACCCACATTTCCCTTCATCACTTCTTCCCTGGCCAAAGGGTGCTTCCCCACAACACAAAGCTCATCATTTTCACTGAGCTCTAAACATCTCAGGGCTTCAAAACCCTACAGGCTGCTGCCCATCTTACAGATGAGGTGACTGAGGCCAGGAGAGGTTCACTGACTTTCCGGAGGCCACACCATCAGGACACAGGGCTCACATGGGTCTGAGGCGTCTGGGCTCCACCCTGGGAGGGGCAAGTCAGTCCCTGAGGGCTGTCACTCTGGGAGGTATAACCCACATTGGCTCCTGTAAGGTGGGCATCCTCTCCCTGGCACAACAGTGCTTCTGTGCCCACCCTTCTTGACCAGGGTGCATTGGGGTCCCCCCTGGAGGGGCTTCCCAGTGGGCAGAGCCTGACCTCGCCTGTCCCCTCCTCTTGCTCAGCGAAATCTCCAGATTTGAAGACACTCTGCAGCATTACAAGGTCTGCAAGGACTTCCTGTACAAGCTGTCACCCAAGGACTGGTTGGAAGAACAAGAGAAGAAGCAATTGGCTCTCAGACAGGCCAAGGAGGCCGCCAGGGCCAAGGAGAATGCTCAGTTGTCACAAGGTGACAAAGGTAGCTGAAAGGAGAAGATAGTTCCCTGGGTCCATCTAACCCTGTGCCCAGCCAGCAGAGGCCTTGGAGGTGTCCAGGTCGTGGGACTGGCCGCTTCCACACCCTGCAGAGCTCCAGCTGGGGCAGCAGCCACCCTTCAGCCACCCGTGGCTCAGCACAAGCACCTGCTTGGGGAAATGGGGCTGGCTCTCAACTCAAACCCAAGGGCTTTCTCCTATGCACCTGCCTTCTTCTGCCACTGAGGGAACCCTGCACCCCCAAGCAATGTTGCCTCAGGCCCGGTTCCAGCCGAGGCCATCAGGGACCTCTCCCTTGCTTTCTGTAGGACCAGGGACCAAGGGCAAGATGAGCTACAAAGGTACGTGGCTGCCCCAGGCTGGAGGGGCCCCACCCTGGGTTGGGGCAAATAAAAACTCCTCCTCTGCTTCCTCCAGACGGGCCAAGCCCAAAGAAGCCCTGGAGAGTGCTGCAGGTGATCCGGGTGGGGCAGGTGCTGACCAGCCCCGGCCATCACGACCATCAGTCTGGGCTGGACTCCAAAGGGTGAGTGGGCTGGGGGAGCTGTAAAAGTGGCTGGAGCCTGGTGGGCGGTGCTCCCCAATGGCTCCCGGCCAGGGCACCCAGAATAGGCCCAGACTCTGAGTGGGGAGAGTAGGAGCAGAGTACATAGTCTGACTTAATCTAGAAAATCAAGAGGTTTTCTAAAGAAAGGTTTGTTTCTGCCTGATTCAGTAAATGTACTATTAGTAAGCCCAGGGTGGCCCATTCGGGTGCTAATAGATTAGTCAAATGTGAACAGATGAGGGCAGCCAGATGGGCACAGGGAACAGGATGGCACATGCCCGCTGCTAGTCCTCTGTGGCCAGGGAGTGCTGGCCCAAGGACCAGAGCTCCAGAGCTGTTCAAGAGAAGCCAGACATCTAGACTTCTTCATAAAATTACCCAGATTTCAGTGTGACAGTCACTTTGAAATCTTTTAAGAAACACTGTGAGGTACAAACAGAAACCCCACGTCGATCCATGTACCAGTGCAAACCTGTCTCTCCACACCTTTGCCGGCAAGGCCGGAGCTGTCCCCCCACCCACCCCACCTAGTTCATATGCTTAGCTGCTGGGTCACCTAGTCTCTCCTCCCTCGCCGAAACGCTCACGGAAATCACAACTCTAGCTAAACTGAGAAATCTCAATGCCCCAGTTCCTGTGCACCTCCTGCCAGGCTGTTGGCCAGGAAGCCACAGGCAGCTGGTGATGAGTTTTTATTATTTCCTGCATGTCCTTTCAGCCATTTTTAAGCAAATAGTACGTTGAACCATATGAAGTTGCTGTGCAGGTCAAAAGGGTACTGGCATGCCCTTATGATTCAACCTACACATAAGCAAAGGCGATTTTCTTATGCCCAGCCTTCCTTTCACAAGGAGCTAACCCTCACATCTCACCACTTCTCCACTCACAGTATTGCCAGGGGGCCTCCATAGCCAGGGCTCCAGCGTCCTGGTGTCTGCCGAGCCCCTGGCCTCTTGATGCTGACTGGGGTGAAGTTCACAAGATGTAAATATGGAGCAGGGCACGAACACTATATCACAGGGCTGTCTGGCATTTGCCTTCACAGTGCCAGGACCACTGCCAGGTCTCACCTGTCCCATGAAGTCTGAACAACCTTGGGCCAGAGGGATGAGGGCCTGGAGAGTCATGTGGGAGCCAGAGCAGGTGGCTGGCAGTCCTGGAGCCAGGGCAAAGGAGAGAGAGCTTGATTGGCCCATGCAAGCTGGCGGGCTGCAGACCCAAGGAAGCAGAGCTTCCACTTGAGTCCAAAGGCAGTAGGCTGGCAGAATCCCTTCTTTTTCAGAATACAGAAACTCCAAGACAGAGCTAAAGCAAGTGTGAGGTGATAGCTCATGATTTCTGTGACATTTTCATGATGAAAAATATGATGACCATTCAGATGTCCTCTGTGAAAAGTGTTCAATTTTTGTACATTTTTATTGGATTGTCAGCCTTTTTTTTTTTTTTTTGGTTTTCTAGTAGCACTTTATATATCCTGGATGCCAGGCCTTTACGTAATAAGTGTAGTATAAGTATCTTTATCCAGTCTCTCTTGCCTTAATACTCTTAATGTTATCTTTTTTGATTCCAGTTTACCAATCTTTACTTTTATGGTTGGTGCATTTTGTGTCCTACTTAAGAAATCTTTGCCAGCCCAAAAGTCACTAAAATAGTCTCCTATGCTTTCTTCTGGAAGCTTCATAGTTTATCAGCTTGGATGAGGGTGGTAGTTGGGGAGATGAGGAGAATGAGTAGCTCGGGGGCTCAGGAGCCTCCCCCTCACTCTCCCTCTCGGGGTCTGTCTCTTCTGCTCATCCCTTTATGTGATCTGTCCTCTGTCCTTTCTTCTCTACCACGGCCTGGCCACCCCCTCCATGGTTCTTTTCCCAGTTTCTTGAGCTCCAGGCACCTATGAGTGTCTCCCATTAGATGTTCTCTACACTCAACCACCCAAATACCAAACTGATACTTCTCAGGCTGAAGGGGAGCCAAGCACTACCAATTTGCAAGCTCACGTTCATCTTTATGAATCACGGTTCATGCCTTATGGAGAGCAGCCATCATTGGCCAGGCAAATGCCATGGGTAACTCTGAAGCCTGCGACCCCTGCTGGTGGGGGCTGGTATTCCAGTTGAGTGTTGAATGGAGGCTCCAGGAGGTTAGAGATGCATGCTTCCTCTGCCTAAGTTGCCCCTCAGCCCTAGAGCTCCCACTGTGAGGCCCCTCCCTGAGAACAGAGGTCTGGGAGCACACTGTCCTGGTTTGTATCTGGGTTCCTCCATCTATTGGTCAAATGACAGGTCTCTGAGTACAGCTGGACAGGATGTCACTGCACATGACACTTAGCCAAGAGGTTGAGTGGGGCTTAAAGTCCAGTCCACACTTCAGGCTATGTCCATCTTGAGGGCAGATTCTCCAAAATGTAGCTTATGGGCCAACAATGTCCTGCGGGTGACCTTGGGTAGGTGACTTGATATCTGAGTTGCATGTTCCTTAGTTGCCAAATGGGCATCAATGTGTATACAATATGAGGCACAGGCCCAGTGAGTGTTTAGCATCCTCTCCCACAGGGCCCTGCATTTATCACCTGTCTGCTGCAGGTGGGTCAGGGCCTGGAGTCTCTCAGGCCTCAGCCCAGGTTCCTCTGTCTGTGAGCCTGCCCTGGCCCTTCTTATCCAGCAGAACCTGCAAATCCAGGGTGAAGGCCAAGGCTGGAGCAGGCGCAGAGGGTGATAAGAGCAGGTCTGGATGTGGGGCAAGACTGGGTCCCACGCTGAGTGCTCCAAGCCCACACAGCCTTTTCTGCACCCCTGAGGGCTGGCCCAGGGTGGTTTCCGCCCCTGTGGGGTGCTCAGGGTCAGCTGAAGGTGGCTGTGAGTGTCACAGGATCACTATGAGGGCCATCAAGGACAACTGCCAAGGCCAAGTCTAGATAAGGGAGATGGGCAGAAAAAGCCCTGAAAATGGCTTTTTAAAAAGGTGACAAATGGAGAGGGACAGCCCCAGTAGTGGGAGCCACAGGAGCCAAGGACCTGAGGTGGAGTCGGCACCTAGAGAGACTGGAAGGGAGCTGGCAGGACAGGAGCAGAGTAACCTTGGACAATGGGGGAGGTAAGGGTTGGGAGGGTAGCAGGACCCCCACAACTCCCGGGTTGAGGCCGAGTTTTATTCTAACTAGAGAGAGATTAATTGAATTTTGAGAGTTAATTGAATTTTGAAACAACCCACCCCCAGTTGCTGTGTGACAGCTGGGGGACCAAGAGGAAGCTGGTGCCACCACCTGGGTAACTTGTGTGATGAACAAGGGGACAAGGGGACGAGGGATATGGGGTTGGAGAGGAGATGCTGTGGAAATACCAGGAGTCTACACCACTGAGATGGGGCACAGTGGCCCCAGGCTGGGCCCTGGCGCCCAAACCCACATCTCTCCGCAGGTCCAGCTCTCCTGTCTTCCCCAATGAAGAGGACCCAGACAGTGATGGGGAGGTCAGTGGCCCCACTCTTGGCAGGGTCTGCGGGAGTCAGGTCCCCTTGCCACTGCGTTGCCGGCGGCCTCTCGCCTCCCCTCCCCCCGCCCCCCCCCCCCCACACACACACACACAGCTCTGGTTTGCAAGGTCTGGTGCTGTACTTCACGGAGTCCCCCAGCTCCTGGAGGCCCCCCGCCTCCCCCCTACACACACACAGCTCTGGTTGTAGGGGCTGGAGCTATACTTCAAGGAACCCCACCAGCTCCTGGAAGTCTTTACAAACCTGGAGGAGCAGAACCTCTCACTGATCCAGAACACACAGGAGATGGAGGAGGCCTTGGAGGAGCTGAGCTTCACCCTGAAAAATACCCAGATCCGCATGTAAGTCTTGAGTGGGGCCACCCTAGCCAGTGAGGAGGCGGGCTCTATCATTGGTAGTCAACCTGGGACCTCCATAGCCACTGGCAGCTGGACCGTGGGCCCCACCCCTCCCTGTCCTAGCCCTGGCCCTTCCCTGACTTCTGTTTTCTGGAAAGCTCCATTTGAAGTTGGTGCCTGGCTCTGGTGAGATGTGTCCTGTTGGGTAGGGAAGTTGAGGGTCATGGGGACCCAGGAGTGACCTGGGAGTAGATCATATCGGTGGACTGGACCATCCGCGCCCTGGAGCAGTCTGCAGCCAGAGGGAGGCATCTTAAGGAACTCTCACCCCAGGTGCATTCTGCTGATGCCGGGTCCAGGAGAGCTGGGCTGGGAAAGATCAGTTGGGGCACTAGGTGAGGTCTGTTGGGAACAAGGAATTCACTCCTAAACCAGAATGAGGACCTATTCTGGGTCAGGCCTGGGTCTAGGTCCTCCAAGGATAAAGTAAGGCCCTTCCTCATTGAGCTGACATTCCATGGAGCAGACAGACAACAGATGGGCCCACAGATTTGACTTGTAGACTGACACATGTTAGGAGGGCAAGTATGAGAATGATATGAGAAGAGGCTACAGAAGAGGGTGGCACAGATTGACAAGGGCAGGGAGGCTCCCTGGGGAATATGTCATTTGAGCCAGGTACTTCCTGAGTGATGGGAAGCCACATGTGATCTGGGAAGAGGGTGCCAGGCAGAGGAAAAGCAAGTGCAAAGGCTCTGAGGTGGGAGCCAGCCCAAGGCTTCAATGTCCCACGGGAAAAGCATGTTCCTGAATGCCCATGTCTTGTTGACCCATGTCCTGCCATGGAGAACTCCTGCTGGGAGTCTCCAGACTTACGTGAAACTACTAGCTCTCAGGCAATATTGTGTTTCCTAGGAAGCTGGAAGGTATCAGACACACATAGACATGAGCTGGGGAGAGGCAGGCAGCCTCCCAGGTTCTAAGGGCCTGGCAAGAAGACACATGCATGCACACATACACCTCACAGAGTTCTTCATCTCATTACAGCCTTTGTTTTAAAGTCTGTATTGTCTAAGCATTGCTATTCCAGTTTCCTTCATTTCCATTTGCATGAAGTATCTTTCTCCATCCCTTTACTCTCAGTCTGTGTGTTTCGATGTGAAGTGGGTCTCTTGTAGGCAGCATATGGATCTTGTTTTCTGATCTATTCAACCAGCCTTTTGATTAGAACATGTAATCCATTTACATTTAAAGTAATTATTTATAGGTATGTCATCATTACCATTTTATTTTATTTATTTATTTTTAAATGTATTTTATTGATATTTTACAGAGAGGAAGGGAGAGGGATAGAGAGCTAGAAACATCGATGAGAGAGAAACATCGATGAGCTGCCTCCTGCACACCTCCCACTGGGGATGTGCCCGCAACCAATGTATGTGCCCTTGACCGGAATTGAACCCGGGACCCTTCAGTCCGCAGGCCGATGCTCTATCCACTGAGCCAAACCGGTTTCGGCCATTACCATTTTATTATTCATATTTTTATATATTTTTTCTCTTCTTCTTAAAGCCCATTTAACATTTCTTATAATACTAGTTTAGGGGTGATGAACTCTTTTGTAGCTTTTTTTGGGGGGGGTGTCTGGGAAGTATTTTCTTCTTTTTGATGCTATTGTAAGTGTAATGGTTTACAGATTGTTCATTATTTGTGTATAAAAATGAACTGATTTTATATCCTGCTACTTTGCTGAATTCATTTATTAATCCTAACAGCTATGTTGTAGAGTCCTTAGGGTTTTCTACATGTAAAATCATATCATGGGCAAACATAATTTTTACTTCTTTCCAATTTAGATGCTTTTTTTTCCCTTACCTAATTGCTCTGGCTAGAACTTCCAATAGCATGTTCAATAGAAGTGGTGAAAGTGGGAATCCTTACCATGTTCCTGATGTTAGAGGAAAATTTTCAGTCTTTCAATATTATGTTTGTGGTGGGTTTCTCATATATGGCTTTTATTATGTGGAGGTAGTTTCCTCCATTCCTATTTTGTTGAGTGGTTTTTCATGAAAGGACACTAAATTTTGTCAGATCCTTTTTCTGTATCATTTGAGATGATCTGGTGGTATTTTTCTCTTCATTCTGTTAATGTGATGTGATTTTCATATTTTGAACCATGTTTGCATTCCAGGAATGTTTCGCTTTGTCATGTTGTATAATGCTCTAAATATGCTGCTCAATTCTGTATGCCAATATTTTGTTGAAGTTTTTGCATGCATGTTCATAAAGAATATTAGTCTGTAGTTTATTCTCTTGTAGTGTCTTTGACTGACTTTGGCACAATGGTTATTCTGTTGTCATGGAATAGGAGATGTTTCCTTCTCTTCAACTTTTAAAAAATACTTAAGAAGGATTTGAATTAGATTTTTGGTTACTGATTCAATCTCCTTACTAGTTACAGGTCTACATAAATTTTCTATTTCTACATTACTTAGTCTTGGTAGATTTTGTTTCTAGTACTTTATAAATTTCACTTAAGTTATCCAATTTTGGGGTGTACAATTGTTCGTAGTACTCTTTTTTTAATTTTATTTATTTATTTTTAAATTTAATAAATCTTTATTGTTCAGATTATTACAATTGTTTCTCCTTTTTCCCCCCATAGCTCCCCTCCACCCGGTTCCCACCCCACCCTTTGCCCTTACCTCACCCCACACTGTCCTCATCCATAGGTGTATGATTTTTGTCCAGTCTCTTCCTGCACCCTCCATACCCCTTTCCCCCTGAGAATTATCAGTCCACTCCCTTTCTATGCCCCTGATTCTATTATATTCACCAGTTTATTCTGTTCCTCAGATTTTTAATTCACTTGAATTTTAGGTTCACTTGTTGATAGATATGTATTTGTTGTTCATGATTTTTATCTTTACCTTTTTCTTCTTCTTCCTCTTCTTAAAGAATATCTTTCAGCATTTCATATAATACTGGTTTGGTGGTGATGAACTTCTTTAGCTTTTTCTTATCTGTGAAGCTCTTTATCTGACCTTCAATTCTGAATGATAGCTTTGCTGGGTAGAGTAGTCTTGGTTGTAGGTTCTTGCTATTCATCACTTTGAAAATCTCTTGCCACTCCCGTCTGGCCTGCATAGTTTCTGTTGAAAAATCAGCTGACAATTGTATGGGTGCTCCCTTGTAGGTAACTAACTGTTTTTCTCTTGCTGCTTTTAATATTCTCTTTGTCTTTTGCTCTTGGCATTTTAATTATGATATGTCTTGGTGTGGTCCTCTTTGGATTCCTTTTGTTTGGGGTTCTGTGCGCTTCCTGGACTTGTAAGTCTATTTCTTTCACCAGGTCGGGGAAGTTTTCAGTCATTATTTCTTCAAATAGGTTTTCAGTATCTTGCTCTCTCTCTTCTTCTGGCACCCCCATAATTCTGATGTTGGAACGCTTGAAGTTGTCCCAGAGGCTTCTTACACTATCTTCAACTTTTTGGATTCTTTTTTCTTTATTTTGCTTTTCTGGTTGAGTGTTTTTTGCTTCTTTGTATTTCAAATCTTTGACTTGATTCTTGCGTTCCTCTAGTCTGCTGTTGGGTCTCTGTATAATATTTTTTATTTCAGTCAGTGTATGTTTAATTTCTAGTTGGTCCTTTTTCATATCTTGAAGGGTCTCGTTATACTTATCGGCCTTTTCTAGGATATTCTTGAAGAGCCTTATAACCGTGGTTTTGAATTCTATATCCAGTCGTTTGTTTTCCTCCATTTCTTCCGTTTGTGATCTGTTTCTTTGATGCCGCATTTTCACTGCTTCCCTGAGTCGGTAGGGTAGATTTGTGTGCTAGGTTTCCTATATGGCCCAGTGAGTCGGCCTCCCCAGTTAACCTGAGGTGGACACTCTTGGTGCACCCCTTTGTGAATTGTGTGTACAGCCTTGTTGTAGTTAAGTCTTGATTGTTGTTGGTATCACTGGGAGGAATTGACCTGCAGACCAGTTGGCTGTGAGGATCAGCTGTGTCTACACTGGGAGATTTTCGGTGCTGGAGATAGCCTTATAGGATTAGCCTTGCCAGATTGCAAAAGCCTCTGTGCTCAGCTTGGAAGGGGTGAAGTCTCAGGGCGGGGCAGACAGTCTTGGCTTCCCGTCAACCCTGCCCTTGTGCGCGTGAGTCTCCAGACCTCTGCCTTCCGCAGTTCCCGAGTTTCCGCCTTACAGTCCAGATTTCCCCCACAAGAGCGTGGGTCCCCAGGGGCTCTCCCAGAAGTGCGGTTCAGTGCAGTCGGAACTGGGATTCAGTGCCGTCAGGAGCTTCTGACTCCCTTCTGCTAGGGATAGCCTGTGGTAACCTCCGCAGTCAGTCTTCGTGCACACTCGTGCCTCCAGACCCCTGCCGCTGCAGCTCCCCTGAGTCTCCGAGTCTCTGTGTGCCTTTCTCTCTACCTGACAGTCCAAACTCCCCCTGTATGAGCCTGGGCCCACAGAGTTTCACCCGGAACTGAGGTTCAGTGCAGTCGGAACTGGGGTTCAGTGCAGTCGGGGGCTTCTTTCCCCCTCCCGACAGAGAAAGCCAGCCAGGCACTCCGCCGCCCTTCCTCTCTGTGTGCGTGTCTCCATACCTCAGCTCTTTGCCGTTCCTTCTCTGTGAGCTTTCCTCTTTCCTTCTAGTTGTAGAATTTCCACTCAGCCAGCTTTCCTGTGGTTCTGGATGGTGTCCGTTCTATCTTTTAATTGTAGTTTTGAAATTGTTGTGCGGGGCAGCAGTTTAGGTGCTTACCTATGCCGCCATCTTGGTTTCTCCCCCGCAGTACTCTTATAATCCTTTCTATTCCTGTAAAATCAGTAGTAATGGTCCTGTGTTCATTTCTGATTTTAGTAATTTGAGGGGTTTTTCCCCTTATTCCATCTAACCTAAAGGTTTGTCATTTTAATCTTTTCAAATAACCAATTCTCTATTCTTTGTCTCTTCTAATATTTGTTTCCCTCTGCTAGTTTTGAGTTTAGAAGATTTTTTTAAAGAAGTTATTTAAGTTATGAAGTTAGGTTGTTAATTTCAGATCTTTCTTCGTTGTTTTTATTTTGCTTGTTTTTCAAGTGTTTATAGCTATAAATTTCCCTCTGAGCACCACATCTGTGTCTCTCAAGTTTTGGTATATTGCATTTTTTTATCTCTATTTTTTTCCCCCTCAGCTTTTATCTGGGAATGTCTTAACTTCTCCCTCACTTATAAAGGACAACTTTGCCTGATAGAGAATTTTTGTTTGACAGTTGTTTTTCCTTTGAATGCTTTGAATATAACAGCCTACTGTCTTCTGGCCTCCAAAGCTTCGGTTATTGTACTTTTTAGCTCCACAAGTTTTTAGGATGTTTCTTTATTAATATTTCCATTTTGTTCACACATTGTTTTTCTTGACTTCTTCCACATCTTCCATTAGTTCCTTGAACATCTTTTAAGATAGTTGTTTTAAAGTCTTTGTAATATATCTACCATCAGGTTTTCTTAGAAACAACTTCAGTTGATTTTTTTTTCTTTAAGTGCACCATACTTTGTGTTTTTGTGTGTGTGTGTGCCTTGTGTGGTTTTTGTTGTTGAACACTTAACACTGGAATCTAATAATGTGGTAACTCTGGAAATCAGATCTCTCCCTACTCCACGGTTTTGTTTATTGTTCTTACTGTTTTTATTTGAAAGTTGTAGGCAGTCTCTATGTTGAGCCTGAGATTTAAAACTTACGGTCTTTTTAGGTATTTTCTGAGCCTTTCCCTAAACATGCACAGTCACTTTCTAGTTTTCCCAATATATATTTGTTTTTGAATGTCCTTGATCTTTAGTGTCTGCCTTTCAAAAGGGGGAAAAGCAAAAAACAAAAAATGAAGAGGGGAAGGGAAGAGCACCAGCCCTTTAAATCCCTTGGAAGTCACTTCAGCCAAGGGGGAGGAACTTAAAACAATGGGGGAGGTACAACAACGCTGGCTGCCTGTGTGCACCTCTGTGATCCGAAGCACCCATCGGTGATCAGAGCACAGATCCCCGATTTTGGTGGAGAGGGTCCTTTTTGCCCACCATAGCTCCCACAGGCTATGCAAGCTACTTCAGGAAACTTGCCTGCCACTTGGCTGGGAGTGGTGGTTGGGTAGCTGCTACTCTTCTCAGAGTTGAAATGGACTGTAATTAACTGCAATTGCTTTCCAGGCTTCCCCTGGAAGTTGCAGGCTTCAGTACTCCAGAATTCCAAAATGGTTTTATCAGACTGATTCTGCCAGTGCAATTGTCTAGGTGGGGAGACAGATTCCTAGTGCTTCCTACTCTGCTATCTTCCTCTATTTCAAAATATTTTATTTTGATTTTGTTCTTTTTTGCTGCTATTTCTGCAGGAATGTGGTAACTCTTTTGTTTGGTCTTTTGAATGACTGTTATCTACGTTTCGTGGTGCTTGCTGCTTTTTTTTTTTTCTCCTTTACTACCAGTCTAGTAAATTTTCTGGTTATATGTCCTCAGGTATTTATAAATGAATCCTCTTTTTTGTGACCTTTAAAATAAACTCCTTATACCTTATCCCAGTGGTCGGCAAACTGCGGCTCGCGAGCCACATGCGGCTCGCGAGCCGCAGTTTGCCGCTCTGTTGACTGAGTTTGCCGACCACTGCCTATCCAATTCAGGCCAATAGCTCTAAGAAAATTTCAAACATATAAACATATATAAAAGTAGAGAGAATAGTATAATGAGTAACCCAATGCCATCACTATTGTCAACACTGATCAACTCATAGCCAATCTCCTTTCACCTAGACCCCACCCACTTCCCCCATCTTCCTTATTATTTTTAAGCAAATCCCAGACATGGTACCATTTCATCTATAAATATTAGTGTAGATATTTCTAAAAAGATAGGTCTCTTTATCATAACCTCAATACCATCATTATATCTTTTTAAAAAAACAGCAATTCTTAATATTTAATATCCATAATCCATATGTGATTCCATTTTTAAGATGTTAGTTTGAATTATATTCAAATTAAGATCACATTCCTCAATTGGTTGTCTTTAAATCCCTTTTGATTGCTCTGACTGGGGTGGCTTAGTTGGTTGGGCATCATCCTATGCACCAAAAGGTTGCCAGTTCAATTCCTGGTCAGGGCATATGCCTGGGTTGATCCCTGGTGGGAGCCATGCAGGAGGCAGCCAATTGGTGTCTCACTCTCACATCAATGTTTTTCTCTCCTCCCTTCCTCTCTCTCTAAAAAAGCAATAAAAATATCTATTTTTTAAAGATTTAGTTTAAATAAATAAATCCCTTTGATGGGTTCCCTCTCCATCTTACTGTCCCTCTGCAGTCCAGTACTTAAAAGAAACCAGGTAACTTTTCTGGCAGCAAAGTGTTCCTCAGACTCTGTGTGTGCACTGAACTCTCCCAGGAATCTTGTAAAAGTCTCTGATTGGGCAGGTCCTAATCAAGGTGTGGACTCTGCATTTTTTGACAAACATGCTTGCCAGTCTGAGGATCAACAATGAGCAGTGTGTCCCATGTTCCTCTGCATTTTCTGTAAATCAGAGATGGGATCTAACTGAGAAACAAAGATTGAGACCCAACAATTTTACATGTAAAGACAACTAGTAGGGAGAAGTTATCCCAATCACCTGAAGAAATAGAAACACAACAAAACACCACCACCACATCCACATAACAAAGGAGGGCAGAGGTGAAGCAGCACTGTGCCGACTGTAGGATATGCAGAATATCACACTGACTAGTTAAGGCATTGAAAGTAAAGGAAATATTAAAAACTAGGTTAAAGCCAAATGCAACCTTGTATCCTTTAGGACCCTAAAAGCACCTGCTCCTGCAGTGGGTGCTCTCAGTTGGAGGGAAGTAGGGTCTGATACTAGGAGGTGCTCCCCGTTGTCATCCCAGGTGACCTGACAGGTAGGGTGTGTGTGTGAGCTACATGTAGCATCTCTGGCCACCACCTCTGAGACTTAGCCCAGGAGAACCAGCCAGACCAGCTCAGTACCCCTCACACTCAGTTTTCTGGACTCAGCCCTTGGTCCCACAGCTGGGGAAATGCAACCTGGGGGCTCCTATGAGGCTGTAGCCCTGTGGTGATGCACATGACAGACCATAGGTCCCCCAGTGGGCAAAAGAGCAATAGCCTGTGACACTGCTTAAGACCAAGAAAATGTCAGTAGGTTCTAGCAACAAATGGAGAAATGCCACAAGATCATCATGCGGGTAGAAGGCCACCTCTGGGTCTCCCAGGCATTGCTGATGGAGTGGCCCGATGTCCATGCAATCATTGACTGGGACTGGCATGCAGCTGCCTGCACTAGGTGAAGCTATGCCAGCTTAAGAGCTGGGATTCCAGTTGGGGAAACCCCAACAGATAATGGTCAGTGTCTGCCATGATTATAAAAGAGTTTTTCTTAAAAAATGTATTATTTAAAAGTTGATTCTTGCAATCCCATTCCTAAATATATACCCAAGAGAACTGAAAACATGTCTTCACAAACACCTGTCTGTGAATGTTCATAGCAGCATTATTCCCAAGAGCCAAAAGGTAGAAACCACATGCCCTCCCATGAATGAGTGGGTCAACAAAGTGTAGTCTGTCACTCAATGGACTATTATGTGATCACTAGTGACCCGGTGCATGAAATCTGTGCACATTAAAAGGGAATTAATTAGAGGAAATATTTTAATATTGCTATTTGCCCTTTATAATAGAGGTGTCAGAGATGAAAGAAAATTAGTGAAATGTATATGAAAATCTTCCTCCTGTCAGAGTCTGGGGCATTCCACGGGAACCAGAGTCAAGTCCCCACCCACCCACGTGCGCCTCAAAATCACACAAGACCCAGATCCGGCCGGCCCCACCCTCATTGGTCTAGATCCAAACCGGCCAGCCCCACCCCCATCAAGCCCCACCAGGGTGGGGGGGCAAGACCTGAAGTCCCCTGTCAAGCCACAACAGGCAGGGGGCACAGCCTCAGGTCCCCTGCCCTGGCCCAGCACCACGCAGCCTCAGGTCCCTGCTGATTGCTCATTAAGGCTCGTTACAGGAACTTGGCCTTCGCTGTGGGCGCAGCCATCTTGTTATGGAATGACAGTCAATTTGCATATTCCCTATTTATTATATAGGCCAGTGGTCGGCAAACTCATTAGTCAACAGAGCAGCAAACCGCGGCTCGCGAGCCACGTGTGGCTTGCGAGCCGCAGTTTGCCGACCACTGAGATAGGCTAAGAAATCAAGTGTTTTTTTTTCAACCCCCTCCCCTATTCCTTCTCCCATCCCCCACCCCCACCCCCATCCATCCCCCCCACCCTCATCCCTCTTCCCCAGGAATGAAATTTGACACATGCCACATTGCACTGAATGACAAAGCCAGACACAAAGGGCCACATGTATACAAGTCCATGTTTATAAAATGTCCAGATATGAAGAAATATGAAGTAGAGGGAGAGTAAATGGGGAGTGACTGTTAATGCATACTGGGTTTCTCTCTGGGTGACGAAAATATTCTAAAATTAGATTATGGAAATGATTGTGCAACTTTATGAGTATACTAAAAACTCTGTTATTATTATTATTAGTTGTTAGTTGTTAAAAATCTTGAACTTTACCCCTGCACCTCACAGTTCCTTTGACCCCTGGGCATGTAGATACTTTGCAGTCATGGTCCCTTAGCCCTCAGGACAGCAGCAGGAGGGGTCAGGTTCAGAGAGGTGAAGTGCCCAGGGCCACACTGGTGAGCAGGGCCCTGCTGGTCCCCCAACCAGGGATAGGGAGGTCAACCAGCTGAAGCAGTGGATCACCACACTGATGATGTCCATCACCAAGGAGGAGGAGACAGCTGCTGAGCTGGAGCTCAAAGCCCGAGTCTTCCATTTCGGCGAGTACAAGGGCGCACAGGAGGTAGGCCCCCCGACGGCAGCCAGCAGGTGGTGGGTATGGAAGGAGTGCAGGTGGCCACAGGCTGGCAGCGGGGGAGGGGAGGTCCTCTTCCAAGCACCTGCTGGGGGGAGGTCCGGTGCCTGGAGCTCTGACAGTGGGGAAGTAAGGCCTGAGATTCAGCCATGCTCTGGGGCTGCCAGGCCCCTCACCACCTCCAGGTTCTGTGGACCTGACCAAGGGGCACCAGCTGAAGAAAGCCCTTGGTCCCCAAATCCAAGGCACCCTGTGTGTTTCTGCTCCATGGCTGTTCATTTGCCCAACACACCTCCTCCATTCTTTCTTTCGTTGGACAAATACGTCCGGCTTTTTAAACATGTATAATATACCCAGAGAGGCACATCCCCAGGCCAGAGTGTGAGAGAATTTTTAGTGCACATTAGGCCAGAGATGTTCCAGGCAGTGGGACCAGGATTTGGCACACACCCTTCTTAACGGCAGCCCCAGCTTCCTAATTCATCCAAATTCCTATTGAGCACCCATTGTGTGCCAGGCACTGGGCTAAGTACATGGGATGCCATAATGAGCAGGCCAGTGTGTCTCCGCCTCTTGCTGGTCATCACTGGACACCAGCTGTGCCCTGTGCCTGGCTTAAGCCTTTTTGCCTGCTGTTCCTAATTTAGTCCACAGGCCCATTCATGTGTCTGTGGGGTTAACTGTTTTCTGAATGTTAGACACACTCAGAGAGGGGAGTTCAGCAGGCCAGGGCCACAGAGAAAGTAGGTCACAGGATGTGGTCCTGTGGGCGCTGAGGTCAGTGCGGGGGCAGCAGAGGGAGGGCTCCCAGGAGGAAGGGACTGGGCCTTGGTGGACACACTGAGGCAGCTGGGGGAGGGGCCAAGGCACAGGCATGAGCCCTAGTGGCGAGTGGAACCCAAGACCTGGCTGACCACAAAAGAGCAAATGGGGGAGAGGGTATCACAGCTCTGGCCAAGGAAAGTCCAGGTGTCCAGTTCTGTTTTCCCCATGCTTCCTAAGTGTCACCTGGGCAGACCAGGGCCCTAGGAGGTCCGCCATGCTGCAGTGAGGGCAGACCATGGAGAGGGAGTGGACACAGGTCCGAGCAACCCCACTAGTGGACTGCCCGCCTCACAGGACAAGCTGCTGGACAGCCTCAACCGCAAGGTGCTGGACGTGTACCGGCAATGTGTCGGTCCCCAGCAGGAGTCCAACCTGGGCACCGTGCAGATGCTGACCGTCATTGAACACCAGCTGGATGAACTGCTCGAGAACCTGGAGCGTGTGCCCCAGATCAAGATCGAGCAGGCCGAGAAGGCCAAGGAAAAGGAGCGGCGCCAGAGGTGAGGGCCCAGGCTGCCCTCCACACCCCTGCTGTCTTGCCCTCCAGGAACCCCCAAACAAGGGGAAAGGACCCTGGTTCTCCAAGCTGGGAGAGCCAGCGGCCAGGGCTCTGGGGGAACCGGAGGGAACCCACACTCAGCCTCCATAAGGGAAGCCCTGCTTGTGGAGAGGAGGATGTTGTGGAGTCAGGGAGCCAAAGTGAAATGTGGCTAGCACAGCCTTGCCTCAAAAAACGGGCCATTTTCCTGGCTGGATGGGAGGGAAAGAGGCTGGCGTTACCAGAGCCCAGACAGGGAGGAGCAGAGACTCCGGCACAGGGGGCGTGGGTCCGTCCTCCGAGAGGAGGCCCGGAACTCCCCAGAGGCCTGGTGGGGTATGGGTGAGTTCCAGGGACCATGACTCCTCTGGCCTGTAGGCTGCCTGGTTTACTCACTCCTGTGCCGAGCCCCGAGACACAGCCATCAGCAAAAGGTCATCTGCCTCTCCTATGAGCTCTTTCTCTGTGTCCTTGGTACCTTGCTCAGGGCAGACTCGGGGGAATGGTTTGAGGGCCCCAAGTACAAACAGGAAGGAGACAACACTACTAATCTTGAGGTCTGGTCTTTCAAGGGTGACGATAGGGAAGCATAGGCACGTGGACCAGTGACTGGGGATAAGGACCTAAGAACCTGGGCTTCCTGGGGCTATGAGAAGATGACCTTTACATTGTCTCCCAGGGGAGCCAGAGCTGGATGCCCCCCAAGGAGCAGGGCAGAACCAAGGCCCTGACCTGGAAGAAAAGGGCGGAGAGGAGTGGGAGTTTTCTCAGAAGAGGGCAGGCCATGGCCTGAGAGCTGTGTAGGAAGGAGCTGGGAAGGGAATTTGGCAGCCTCTCCAGTCCGTAGTGCATCTCTTGTTGCCCCTGCCACCTAGACTCCGGGAAGAGAAAGCCAGGATACAGAAGCAGCTGCAAGAGGAGCGTCTCCAACGGGCCCAAGCCCGGGCCCAGGCCGAGATCAAGAAGAAGGTGGGCAGGGTGGGGCTGGGGAGATACTGCTGGGGAAAGGTCCCACGTCCAAGCACAGTGTGGCTTGGAAAAGCAAAGGGTCTGCAGCTGAGTCTGGTTCACCGAATCCTTTGCAGATATTACTGCAGGGGTCCTGGGCCCCTAAGAGCAAGGCTAGGATAGAGCAGGTCTCCCATTCCTGGGCCTGCTGCCCCTCAGGGCTACCCTCGCCTTCCTCCAGAAGCCCTCCCCTGGGGCTGCCCGCTCCCCTACACACATTCCTGGTCCGTGACTGACCTGGTCACGCCCTGCTAGCCTGCCAAGAGCTAGCACAAAGAGCTCAGCTGCCCAGAGTCCCACTACACAACCTGCCTCAGAACAAGCTTATCACCTATCACTAGAGTTCCCTTGATTGCTGTGCCCCAAATCCTCCACCCCACAGGGAATGGTCAGGAGCAGCATGGTCTCTAATGCAGGCCTGAGGCTGAACATGGCCCATGACAGACAGACAAGGCCGATGGGCTTCCCCTGCAATAGACCAGCACTCTCTCTACTCTGTGCCATGGGGAATGATGGACACTGCAGGGTCTCCCTGAAACCCCCACAGCAAGAGACGGGTTCCCTCTGTTTAGTGGTATTTCCCATCTGTGTTTCCAGGTATTTCCCGCACACGGCCCCCACACATCTAGGGGCCGCCCCAGAGCACAGGCTTTAGGCTGGACAGATACACTTCTGAGTTGGCTCAGCAACTCCAGCCCTCAGCCTGTAGCTGACCAGGAGTGACCACAGACTGGGGCAGTCCACAGGGCTCCCCAGCCTCCTAACGGGTATGACCCCTCAATGTCTAGGCAGCACCTCTGGTGCATTGAGGCCACAGGCAGAGGGTTACTGAGTCCGCTTCCTCTACAGAGAGGCAGAAAGTTGGTGTCGCGCTCCGAGCCCCCGGCCCTGAAAACCAAGGAGGAGCCTGAGCACGAGCTGCTGGACAAGGAGAAGGAGGAGCAGCTGTTTTTCTTCACCTAGCCTTCCGGGCACTGCCATGGCTGACGGCACAGGGAGGACGGCAGCGGGAAGCGAACAGGGTTGTGTCAGGGCCAATGCAACCCTCACCTGCGCCTCATGGTCTCCTGCTGTATGTTTCTTCACTCATGTGAAATAAACCCATGACTCTTTGGTGTCTAAGGGCTGTTTAAGGATGTAGACCCTATCTCGAAATGCCAGCACTACTCTTAATCATTAACCCCAAGCAAATGCTTAAGGGAAGAAGGCCATCTTGGCTCCCATCTAAAACAACTGCTTTAAGAGACAAGCCAAGTCCACGCTGGGGTGCAGTGTGGGGCCAGCTCCAACACAAAGACAAAGCAAGCAGCAAGCTGGGCAGATGGAAGGGTCATTATTCCTGACTGAAGGAAAAAGCAATGTCAACACCATTACACAATTCCTTAAAATAAGTCAAGCGAAGCCTTCAGTGCATAACTATACAAAAACTTTTATTCATTTGCACTAGGGTTGGGTCCACTGCCAACAGGGGACCTCAGTGCCCAGAAAACCGACTAACAGTACCAATCACTTTGTAGTGGACATTCACTGGGGGACGTGCGGGAGAAAGGTCCAGCAATACGTCCTCCTTCGGGAGGTCAGTGAGGTATGGCCACCCTGGCCAACAGGCCTGGCTCCTTGGAGAGGGAGGGGATTTCTGGAGGACCTGGAGGCTGAGGTGCCACATGAGCACAGAAATTGTTTGTGAAGCAGCACAGAGTTCTGTACGAACCATTTATAAATGGGGCCTAAATTCCTTCAGATGGAGAAGCACTGAGCAGGAGCGGATGGCAGGCACCTCAGAATAGGACAGAGAGGAACCACAATCGAATGCTGGGTCACTCCAAGAGCCCAAGTCCAAAAACTCAAGAAACAAACACAGAATGGGCAGAGTTTGGATGATTCCAAGTCTGAGAACCAAAGTAGCATCTTAATAAACACACACTTCAAAAGGCATAAGGCAAACACAGCATTTCTGAGTGATCGTGTCCAGTCCACTAACCAATTAACAAATATGTGCAAGGTTATCAACTCGTCTTCTTTTGCAAGACAGAATTAACTCTGTAAAATATGTGGTGACATGATATGCACATCTTCAACCTCAACAAGAACATATACATGCCATCATTACAGTCCTGCACATAATTTATAGTATTCTGAACATGACTTTATAAACCATCGTCAAATTACTATTAAACATTAGTACCCAAATACAGAATTTAGAGAAATTATTTTGAATGTTTTAATTCTACCATCTCCAAACTGTGAGCTCAAAATTCGGTCTACACAGAGAGCTCACAAACAGGGCCCCCAATGTGTCCACTTCACCCTCAATAATTGCCTCTCACACCAGCAGCCTGCCTGGTCTGCCAGAACATGGATGAGAATTCGGCTTCCTGTGACGATAAGCCCACTTCTGTCCCACAGTGTGACAAAAGTCAACCCCCCTACAAGCACCATTCAAAGGGGTGGGAAACAGCCTGTCACATAGCTCTCAGGGAAAGCAGGGTGTTTAGCTCTCGGGGCAAATGCTAAAACCCCGAAGCTGAAAGACCCTTCTGGTTTTACTACAGATCAAGTTGTATTTGACTAGGGGACCTGTTCTCTATTTCCTGCACAAGTCTGTTTTTGTAACTGCAACTGGTGCTCCATGGCTCAGATGAATGGGACAAGGGATGTGCACACACAGGCACAAGTACAGAAGAGGGGTGTGCTTTGCTAGGAAGGCAATCCTTGCCTCACTGAAGCACTTTGCTTATACAAGGCAGTTTTAAATAGTACGGCCCCTAACTGGTTCCTGATAGAATGTCAGAAAAAACATGTTCAGTGAGTGCACCCATAAGTCTCTGAAGAACTAGGCTGGCCTTCTGAGCAGAAACCAAGTGGGCTCTCACCCAGGCCTGCAAGATCATGTAACAGAGTCTCACGGGGACACAGATGGGAGGCATCGCCCTTGGGTCCCCCAGTAGAGGGCAGCTTTCACTGCAGGTCCTGTAGGTTGACAGTGCTGCCTGTGCAGTGCGTGTCCTCAGGCCCAGCAGCCCCTCCGGCTGCAGGATGCACCTCCTGCAAAACCAAGCAGAGTAATGAGGAGGTCAGAATGGGGGGCTGAGGCAGTGCAGGACCACTCACAGGAGGCAGCCTCATAGCCGCTCACCAACTAGCAGCATAACCTGCAGGGCCAGCCAGCCAGGTGCTTCTGACTTTTCTCAAAACTACTCCACCTCTTCCTTTTAGAGAAATGTTTCTACCTCATTAGATTCAAGGCCACGATGACCAGCTTTTGGCTCTTTGTTTCCTACCTGGTGTCTTTAGGAGTGATCTTGTGAGTGGGAACACCAGGCAGCATGTAGTAGGCACTAACGGGGCTTTCTGGATGTCCCCACTGCAGCAGTCTGGGAGCTCCCACTTCACCCCCACCTCATATCAGTGCTTTAGTCAAAATTTATTTTTGACATTAAGGAAAATGTTTAATCCTTTGTACACCATAAGCGTCTATAGACGCTTTAAAAACTCATTTTTCATGAAAATTTTCAACTGAAATATTCAAGAACACCGGAACTGTAATGTATTTATTTTTATAATATTCATTGCAAATTTATATTTTTAATTAAATTCAAAATATAGTGGTGGTTGGGAAGGTTTCCATTTTGGATGCGTGGCAGTTAACTGGTTAATAGCCCAATTTCTATTTTATGGATTTTTAAATATATATTTAAATCTGTTAGAAATTTAATAAGCTAGATACTTTCATTATTTTATATCTAAATCTGAATTATCCACAGCTACCTATGCCCAGCTTAACCACTTACTTAAGGAAACTAATTTGTCTGCGTCTATTTTTCCACAGGTTAAAACTAACTTCCCATAGAAGAAAGTGACTAGAATTTCTCTTATATAAAATATTTTAAAGAGTATGTTCACCTTATTTACAAGTAGGAGCTACAATGATAGCAAATTTGAGCTTTAGTCTTATCCTTTTATTTTCTGCCCATTTACCCACCTTTTCTAGAAAGCGGCAAACATCCAGGCAACAACGCAATGGATCTCCACCCGAGGCCTACCTCAGTGCCCAGCCTCTGAAGCTGGAAGCTTCATGATAGTCTAACAAACCCAAAGACGTGTAAGACATCAGACCTGGAGGACATAGACGGGCAAACCAATGGCGAGCAGGGGGTGGAAGGTGGAAGACTGCGGGCTCAGCACCACCGGCAAGACTCCTTCACCTGAGGGGCCGTCCTGGGGAGGGAGGCAACAGCACATGTTTTATTAACCAGGCACGACAGCATTCCTACCTCAGCCTGAGGAGCTCTATCAGTGCCATATGCAGAACTGGTCCCATCCAGTGTATCCAGGCAAGGCACCACCTCGACCCAGGTGAGGCCCAAGAACCCAGCAGCAATTGGCAACAGGGGCTGGGAGCTGATGCCCCTCCTTCTGAGCCTCATCTCTCATCCTGATCCCAGCCTAAGGCCCAGGGGCTAAGCTGGGCCTGAACCACCTGCCATCTGGCTGCTCCTCCCTCCCAAGCCCTTCTTCTGGAACTTTCCTGTACTCTCCCACACTCAAATGCCTCCTCTCAGTCCAAGTGCCAATTTCTCTCCTGTGAGTTATTCTTGAACTCTGACGGAGGGCCCAGGCACCTCTCCCTCAGTATCTCACTGCTCCCCAGCAGCCTTCTCAGACCACACAGGTAGGCACATCTCTGCCTTGAATCCAGCCCTCAGTCAAGCTGGAACTATAGATGAAAGGTCTTTCCAAGAGGGGCTATCAGGCCCCTAATTGTCCACTTCAGAAAAGGGACACTGTTTAATACTTCACCTTTCATCTGCACGTCAGCCTGTGGTCATCCACAGCTCCCATCACTTAATCCTGGTGCCACCACCACTACCATCAGTAACTCTCATTCCTTCCAGTCTCAAGAACCTTCTGTGTCAAGCATTGAGCATTCACTATCATTCCCATCTTATATGTGATAAGACGGAAGCCCCAAGTGCTTAAGTAACTTACCCAAGACTACCCTAGCTGGTAAGGGAAAGATAGAAGATTAAAACCCAGGTTTCTCTACCTCAAATCTGACATCTTTAATTGGTGTTTCTTAGAAAAATAACCACAACTCCCTTTCCAACTAGCTCCAGTGGTACCAGCTTCCCTGCAGTCTCTATGTCCAAACCTCGAGTCCTGCAATCTTCACTGGGGACCTGCTTGCTGGCTTTGACCATGTTCAGAAGGCTCAGACTGGTCCCCCTCCACTACCTTTATCTTGGAAAAATCTTTCATTTCTCTGCAGGCAAGACTCGCCCCCACAAAACCCTCACATCTGCTTCTGGTTTGCTACAACCGCCTGGCCGTCCACTGGGCCTGTCTTCCAGGGACCCCTCTGGCTCTGCCCAGGCCATTGCTACCTCTGTTTCACTTATCTGAACCCTACAGACACTCCACAGCCAGCACGGTCCTACCTCCTTCATGAGCCTCTCCCAGGACTACAGGCTCCACAGACAGGACTCCCTGCTTCCTCTTCCAGATCAGCTCAGGACTCAGATGTTCTATGGCATCTCTAACTGGGCCTCCTCGGCCACACGGTGCTCTTTGGCCCCAGAATACCCAGGACACAGAAGACTGCTCAGTGAAGAGGCAGGATGTGATTGGGTCAGGCCAGAGGGGCATATCCTCAGCTTTTAAATCTTGTCTGTTCTCGCCGAAACTGGTTTGGCTCAGTGGATAGAGCGTCGGCCTGCGGACTGAAGGGTCCCGGGTTCGATTCCAGTCAAGGGCATGTACCTTGGTTGCGGGCACATCCCCAGTGGGAGGTGTGCAGGAGGCAGCTGATCGATGTTTCTCTCTCATCGATGTTTCTAGCTCTCTATCCCTCTCCCTTCCTCTCTGTAAAGTATCAATAAAATATATTAAAAAAAAAAAATAAAAAAAAAAAAAATAAATCTTGTCTGTTCTAAAACCCAAATTACCTTACATCTCTATTCCAGCCCTTCAAAAGTGAAACTGGAAATAAAGTTGTACACAGAGGTGTGGAGGTGAATGTGTCTAGTGAGCATTCGTGGAGTGGCTACCGGCTGCAGAGTCTGCTGGGCCCGGGGCATAGTCTAAGAGGTGGCTGACCCTGCCCTTGAGGGGCTCAGTTTGGTAAAGAATGAAAATGGGAAAAGAAAAAGAAAAATTAAAAGCTAGCACCTTTAATATATAAAGGCTACATCATCTGGTGTGCTACCAGCAGTCCCCAGAGATGAGGATGACCAATGCTGCCTGAGGAAGCCCCTGCACCCCAGCCCTGAAAAGAGAAGTAGGGTCTGGGGAGGGGCAGGCAGAGTGAGAAGCCAGGCGCCACAGCATCCACAGCTGCAGTGCCCGTCTATGGCCAGCCTCAGGCAGCCCAAGCAGCTGCATGACAGCTACAGGGGGCCTTGCAATGGAGCAGGCATGTGTCTACACCTCACAGGATTCCCAGCATGGTACAGAAGACAGAGCACATGGGGAGCGGGGGGGACCAGACACATACAGAGAGTTCTGACACAGATGCTTCGATCTTAATGAAGATAAAAGCTTAAACAAATGTAGCTCAATGGGTGGGATGAAGGGAGAAGCTCAGGGTTATGGACAGATGACTTAGGATATAAAACAAGACATGGAACGGTGGTGAAATGGCCGTTCACTGAGAGAAAGGAACACCCAGAGACAGAGCCCTGAGGCCTTGCCCACAGCTCTCACCTGGACACCTCTGAGGCCTGCCTCCTCCCAGCTCGATGGCTCTTACCTGCAGTAACTGGACCTGAACACACTGCACCCCAGCTGCTGGAGCTGGTCCTGGCAGACCTCCGCCGGGCACCACAAGGTTCCCACACAACCAACCACTCTGGTTTGCATACAAGTGAGTAGGAGTGACTTTGCCACCTTTCATTTTTCTCTGAGTAGACCCTGAGGCTCCTAAAATGAAACAAACCAACAATGCACTGTACATTGTGCTGTTCAGGCCCTTGCCTTCACAGAGGCCACACTCTGGGGGAGACAGCCTTCCCATTACCTGACACTGCACAGCCCTGCAGAATTACAATTACTGAACAGGGACGGTCATGAGGTAAGAGGTGAAGAAAACAGGAGAAAGATTAACAAACTTATTATATGTGTCGCTTGGACAGACAACATCAGACTCCAGCTGCCCGTTTCTTGAAGGTGGAGACTCTTCCTTACCCTCCAACTCCAACAGCTCCAGGCATGCAGGAGACCTCTGAGACCACTGAGCAAAACCAACCAATGGAGCAGCAGAATCACGGAAAAGGAACAGGAAAGAAAGCAGGTAATCACACCCACCCCTTGGACACCTTGGCGCATGCTAAATGGCTGCCATATCCTTCAGGCTATTTCTGTCAGCTTCCTTTACAAAAATCATCACTTCATAAAAATAGGGTTTTTAAAAAATTAAGTACAAAGAAGGAAGAAAAATCCTGACACTCAGGAAGGGTTTTTCTGACACTCGCAAGGTTTGTGAGCAGCAGGAAATCCCAGAAGCAGAAACCAATGGCCTAGATCAGTGGTCGGCAAACTCATTAGTCAACAGAGCCAAATATCAACAGTACAACGATTGAAATTTCTTTTGAGAGCCAAATTTTTTAAACTTAAACTTCTTCTAACGCCACTTCTTCAAAATAGACTCGCCCAGGCCGTGGTATTTTGTGGAAGAGCCACACTCAAGGGGCCAAAGAGCCGCATATAGCTTACAAGCCGCAGTTTGCCAACCACTGGCCTAGATTCAAAGCCTGGCTCCACAACTGAGTCTGCTACCTATGTTTTCTTCTAGGGCAAAGAACCTGAATAGACACTTCTCCTAAAAGGACATACAGATGGCCAATAGACATGAAAAGATGCTCAACATCACAATCATCAGAGAAACTCAAATTAAAATCACGGTATCACTTCACACTTGTTGGGAGGGGTATCATCAATAAATCCACAAACAAGTGTTGGCAAGAATGTGGGAAAAGGGAACCCTTGTGCACTGTTGGTGGGAATGCAACAGACTGGTGCAGCCACTGTGGAAAGCAATATGGGGTTACCTCAAAAAATTAAAAATGAAACTGCCACTTCACTCAGCAATTCCATTGCTGAGAATTATCTGAAGAAACCAGAAACACTAATTCGAAGGGATATATGCACCCCTATGTTCATTGCAGGATTATTTACAAAAGCCAATTATCTGGAAACAGCCCAAGTGTCCATCGGTAGATGAGTGAATAAAACAGTCGTGATACATTTTAGACAATGAAATACTACTGGGTCATCAAAAAGAAGGAAATGGTAGGTAGAAGGGAGGGAGGGAGGGAGGGAGGAAGTCTTGCCCTAACCGGCTTGGCTCAGTGGATAAAAGCATCGGCCTCCGGACTAAAGAGTCCTAGTTCAATTCTGGTCAAGGGGACATGCCTGGGTTGCAGGCTCAATCCTCAGTGGGGGGTGTGCAAGAGGCAGCTGATCAATGATTCTTTCTCATCATTAATGCTTCTGTCTCTCTCTCCCTTTCCCATCCTCTCTGAAAACAATAAAAATATACACACAAAAAAGAAGGAAATCTTATCCTTTGCGACAACATGGATGGACCTGGAGAAAACATTATGCAAAGTTAAATAAGCCAAAGATAAATACCATATGATTTCACTCATATGTGGAATCTAATTTAAAAAATGAAGCAAAACAGAGACAGACTCATAGAGAGCAAGCTGACAGCTGTCAGGGGTGGTGGGGGAGGTGGAGGGATTGAGAGGGGAAAAAAGAACTCATGGCACGTGGACAATAGTGTGGTGAATGTGGATGGGGGTGAGGGGTGGGAATTGGGGGTAGAAAGATATGAAAGAGGGTATAGGAGGGATAAATGGTGATGGACAGAGACGACTTGGGGTGGTAAACACACAATACAGTGTACAGATTATGTGTTGTAGAATTGTGCACCTGAAACCTGAATATTTTGTTAACCACTGTCACCCCAATAAATTTAATAAAAAGGGGGGTGGAAGATATACTATAAAATATATTTATTCACAATGAAAAATTTTCATATTAATAGTAAAAAGCAGATAAAAACATGCAAGTGCCATTTCTTCAAAATTAGGCTGTTTATACACATAGGAAAATGTTTAACATCAAACGTTAGAAGCAGTTTTCTCTGGGTGGTGGAGATGCAGGGGAAAGTGCACAAAAAATGCACCTTTATTTTTTCCAAAGAGTAAACCATTTACCGAATACTAGTCCTTTGCTTAATGACTTCTGTGCCACACTCCAGCTGTCCCCATTTGTCCTGCTGACCAGCCCTCCTCCAGGGCACTGGCCAGGCTTTCATCACCAACATTCCTCAGCATGCCTAGGTCACAGCACAGCAGTCTCCCCACCTCACTGTTTCTCTTTTTCAAAGCCTGCATGGAGATTCTCACTAAATTATTCCTCCAGATGAACTTAAAACTGACAAGTTTGTGGTTTTTAGGTTCCTTTGGGATTTAAAGGAACTGAACAAAGATGTAAATTAGTAAGAACTAAGTGTTTCTATCCAAAGTACCTGGTAAGCCTTAAGCAGGATCTCATCCAGGCCCAGTACATATTCATCCCTGGTGATCCCAAGATACTTTATTACTTTTGTTGCCATTATGAGATCTATTTTATCCATCTCTACCCACTGGCTCAGTCACCACTCTGATCTCAGCTACTCTCATTTCCCTGCTGGAGGAAAATGAAGAAACCTCTACCTGCTCTTTTTGCCCCTAACTCCCCCTGTCCCCCACCAGAAAAGCAGCTGGAACCATCCCTTAAAAAATATCACATCACCTTTCTAATTATGCCTCTAATGTTTTCCCATCTGACTCTGAGTGAAAGCCAAATGACAGTGACCTTGAGGCCCTAAGCAGCCTGGCCTCCCACCCGCTTTCTACTTCCCAAAGCTTTCCCCTAACTGGCTCTGCCAACAAACGCCTTTCCACTGACACTCTCAGGTGCTCATCCGGAGTCCTTCGCCCAGATCTGCCAATGTGCTCCCTTCCTCACCTCCTGCATGTGTCACCTTCCCGGAGAGGCCTCTGTCTACCTTTTTAAAACTGGAAACCATCACAGGCCCCTTTCCTTGTTTTGTTCACATTTATCACATGATTTACTGTTTTATCAAATGTGCTACATCCCCACCCCACCTCCAATCAGAATGCAAGCAGTGGTATCTGTGTTGTTTTGGACACGCAGCAGGAATATTTATCAGAAGGAAGGTGTCCCCATCTCATTTTTCAGTCAAGGTTTATGTCTCCTCCATTCAGGTTCTACACAGTTGTGAAATTTCCTCCTGGATATTTTGTAATTTTTGTTGCTATTGTGAGGTATTTTCTCCATTGCATTTCCTAATTAGCTACTGCTGCCATACAGGACACTCCAGGTGGTTATACGTTTGTTTTATAAATGGCCACTTAAATATCTTTTAATTGCTAATCATTTTTCAGTTGATTTTTGGGGGTTTTCCAATAAGCAATCAAATCATATTTAAGTTATTATATGTCTCCTTACTATGGTTCTTATTCTTCTTTCTTGCTTTATTTCAATACAAGAATCTCCAGAACAAAATTAAATACCAAAGGTAATAATGGTAACCAAAATAATTCTTGCGTGCATCTAGAATACCTCTGTTAACTCGCCATTAAGTATGATTTTAACTCTTCATTGGGTTACAGAATCTTTATTATATTCTATTTCCATCAGTAATGGATATCAATTTTTTAAAGTAAATACAGAATCTGTTGAGAAAAATAATAAAGTTCTTGACCGACCTATGATAACAAACCCAGTAGCAATATTAAATCATCCTAAAGCTATGGACTAAACCTCACTGTTCAGAATATGAGGTTAAATACACTGAGTGCCAGATTATTATGATCTCTGAACACATAATAATCTGGCCACTCAGTGTATTTGTATCCCAAATGGGTACCAAAAGTTTTCTAGACTTTTGCTGGAGATCAACCACCTATTTGCCCTGAGCTTTCTATCAGTCAGTGCAAAGAAGAAAACTGATCAGGTGCATGATTTATAGTATCTTTGATATCAAATAAATAAGGTACTCAAGAGAAGTACACTGAGTGGCCAGATTATTATGCGTTCAGAGATCATAATAATCTGGCCACTCAGTGTATACTGCCAGACCCTACGTGTTTTGAGAACATTTCCATCTTCAATCTACAGCTCCCCTTTTGGGGAGTATCTTTGTCAGGCTTTGGTATCCAGATCATGGGGTGTTCCCTATTTTCCACAAAAGTTCTAGAATAGCGACTACTATAATGTTCCATGGACAAGTAGAAGCTGTATAACCAATGGCAAGCATGAGATTCTGAAATACTAACTTCATCCACAGTTATTGGTCATTTTTTAATGATGATTTCTGTTTTCCTGAAAAATATGCATTTTGTTGCAAGCACTCCAATTTATTACCATAGAGTTTATACAATATACAGTTATTTTCCATTGAATCTGTGAAATTTAATTATGCCTTTTTTTTCTTGGTAAAACTGCTCAGCAGTAGAAAATGACAAGTTACAAGCTGTATCCACATACGATTTTTTGTTTGACCCACACAGAATGATTTTTTAAAATATGAATAGGTTATCATATTTTAGCATCAAAATCCAGATTTCTGATTCTTCTTAGATTTGTTCTTCCATCCATCTTGAAATAAGCTTATTCCACTTAGCTTCCTTTCTCTTATTTAACAGGAAGGCACCCACAGGCATAAACTCGCAACTGGCTTCAGCCACATCCCCTACCTTTCATCCTTAACAACAAGTGGCTTATAAGATTCAAAGTGCTTTAAGCATTTAACTTGTATTATCTCACTTAACCCCCACAAGAATCCAATATAGCTGCTTTTATTACCATTTTACAAGGGAAAAAATTGAAGCACAAGAGAAGCTGCTTGCTCAGAATTCGAACTTTTAACCACATGCCTATCTATCTTTTCTATGCGTATTTGTAATTAGCTTCTACGTCTTCTTTAACCCAAGAGTTGGGTAGGTTTTCTTTTGTTTTCCCAGTAATTTTTACTTTCTAGTTTACCACAGTATGGTCAAGAACGTATAGTCAGGCTGGGGGTTTGTGCCTAAAGACTTTGTAATGCTTTTCCTGATGGCCTAATTTGTTCAGTTTAATTTCTATAAATATTCCATAGTCATGGAGTAAGATCTATTGAATCATCTTTACTACTCCCATTGTAAATATCTTTCAGATCTTTTTCCATTTGATCTGCAAATAATGAGTTAAATTAACCACTTCGGATGTGGCTAGGTTTTTATTTATCCAACTCTAGATTTCCATCAGGTTTTACTTTCTATTGTTTGATATTGTAAGCCTTCATATAAATATTCACATAAATGGTCACAAGTCTTCTAGTATTATATGTGAACAGCAACCAAAAACAGACAATCCTCTCTGCCTCAAGTGCTCGTCTTTAAATTTTGTGCTTTCAATGCTAGTAGCATTAACCCCGCTTTGTGATTTTTGCTTGTTTTTATTTTCTTATCCTAATTTTAACCTTCCTAGATTATTTCCACCCAGCATGTGCCTCTTCTATACAAGACATAGTTGGGATTTTGCTCTTTGACTCAGTAAAAAAAAAGTTAGAGAAGCTCTGGCCAGTATGGTTCAGTTGGTTGAGAATCATCCCGTGCATGAAAAGGTCATCAGTTCGATTCCCAGTCAGGGCACATGCCAGGTTGTAGGTTCCATCCCCGGTCAGTGTGTGTTCGGAGGCAACCAATCAATGTTTCTCTCTCACAAAGATGTTTCTTTCTCTCTCTTCCTCTCTCTCTAAAAGTCAATTAAAAATATATATTTTTTAAAAGTCAGGGGAATCACACTTTTACTGTAAATGAGTGTGAGTCCCAACATTGCTGTTTACTATCTCTTCCAGTAAGTACTGTATTTTCTTTCCTTTCCCCTGCCCTTAAAGAGCAGAGAGATATAATTTATAGTTCTGAAACTGGTTACATTTTTTAAAGCTTATTTTGCTAACTATTGGCTCCAAGAATAAAGTTTCTCTCTACTTTTTATTCTTGGTTTATTTTGAGGATTAAATATTGAACATTAAAAAAAAAATGGCACAATTTTATTTTCCACACTCAATAGCATACCCATGGGAAGGATCTTAGATTTTAGACCCTCTATCTTATTTTTCAAAACATTTCAGATTGCACATTTTCTAAGAACTGGCATATGTACTTTAGTACACAGACAAATGAAGTCCTGACTGTGTTTAAATTACTTAAATCCACTAACAGTCCTGTTTCCCTGCAACTTCACTGTTCTTGGACTTATTATACCATAATTCATTAATCACAATCACAAAATGTCTATTTTGCTCCCTGGTAGCAAAGATCAATGAGCACACCCAGAGCCCAGACCTCAGTTTCTGATATCACTCTCCAATAAAAGGAACAAGGCTCCTTGGAGAAGTGGTAGACTTCAGGACTGAGCTAAGGATAATACAAGATAAGCCTGGTGGGGCCAAAAATTAAGATGTCTCACCAAAACCACCAGGATGGAGACATGTCGAAAAGGCACAAGAACCCAACCAAAATAACGTCTAGTAGCCAAAGCTGGAACAATTTGAGCAGAAAAATAAATATGGATAATATTGTATTTACTGTAATATTGTAAAGATTATAATACAATGTTATTATGATATTGTAATAGTTGTAATACAACTAGAGGCCCAATGCACGAAATTCGTGCAAGGGGCTCAGCCCTCGCAACAGCGGCGGCTGCCTCGGCCCTCGCAACCCCAGCTTCGTCTGGAAGGTGGTCCGGAAGGACGTCCAGCTGTCTGGTCTAATTAGCATATTATGCTTTTATTATTATAGATATTGATAATAACCTAAAGGATAAATACCTTTGCATCCATAACTAACTAGATAAATGATATAACTAAGTAGATAAATGGGAGAGAAGGGACAGTTCTTCCTTATAGAAGAATTCTAACTAATTAATGAACAAGAAATTGAAGGAAACAGAAAATCACCTTAAGAACACAATAGTAGTAAGACCACAGGTAAATCCACCCTTGAGTGTTGAATTACTAAGAGGCTGAAGGAGAAAAAAGGTATCTGCACAGTGTGGGGGAATGGATTAACCTTGCCCAAGGTGAGATATGTTCGTTATTCAAGATTCCAGGAATAAATCTCAAGGCCCTTGAATGTCCTGTCTGGAAAGTATGTTTAACTGGGGGCCCTGGGCCACTCCACATAGTCTAACAATATGACTTAAGGTGGAGGCCTTGGGGCCCTGATGAATGGCTGGAGAGTACGACTCAGGTGAACTGCCCTGGTTGGCAATACCGTGTGTTGTCACACAGTGGGAGAAGCAGCACTGTCCACAACTCCAGGGAAAGGCTAACTGGAAGCTTCACTATAGGAAATCCCCTGCATCCTGCCCTATTCCCTTGGCTGACTTTATTCTGTATCCTTTCACTGCAATAAACCATAACCGTGAGTTCTGAGTTCTTTTAGAAAATAACTGAACCTAAGAGTGGTCTTGGAGACCATCAAACTTGCAGTTGGGTATCAGAAGTGAGGGTGATCTCACACACCCGTGAGATTTGCACACCATCTCAAAATATCTACCTCAAAATAAATATTAATTACAAAGGGAAAATAATAATTTCATAATGGGAAAATCTGGCAACAATACCTTAATCCAGTGACCAAGGTTATCATAACCTGTAACAATATGTAATTACATGTACCTCAATACGATGCAATGAGAAGAACACCTCATTTTTGTTCCAAAGGTTCCATAATTTCAGTCAAATCAAGAAAAAGCATCAGACAGACCCAATGGTGGGACATTTCAGACTAAGGGACAAACACTCTTCACAGGCACCATGAAAGTCAAAGAAGGGTTGAAGAACAGACACAGACAGGAACTAAGGCACTGTGACAACCAAATGCAACGTGGGATCCCAAACGGGATCCTGGAAAAGACACTGGTGGGAAACTGGACAAATCCAAATACAGCCTGCAGTCTATGATCATGAGTTAGATAAATGTGCTATCACTATGGAAGAAGCTAATACGAGGGGAGGCTGGGTAAAGAGTGCCACAAATGGAGGACACAAATAGGTACAATACATAATATTGCCAATGAGGGAAGCATTTTTCTGCAAACTAAAATTCTATCAAAATAAAATGTCAGAAGAGATAAACACAGTCCCAAGGGTTTTGGAAAAGGGAATGTGGGCCTATATTTACATTCCTCTTATCAGAAGAGTGCTTTGCAACGACAGTATGTGGGTGGCAAAATGTGAGCCTTTGAACTTAAAAGAAAATTCTTCTACTATCTTCACATATGAAGGCTGAACACTTGGCAGGTTCCAGATTTCTATTTCCCATAAACGTCTATAGAATGTTTAAAGCACTTTGACCACTATTATAAGATGCTAAGAAACCAGATCATTATTTTGAAAACTGATAAACAGAAAGATTTAGACATTTATCCTGACTTTCCTGTATGAACTGTATCAGGATAAAAAAAAAACTGATGAGAAGTTGCTCTTTACAGAAGTATTCTAACTAGAAATGAGAAAGAAAAGATAGAATATCATCTTTCTGCAACCTCTAATAGATCCAGTCACTGATCATCAACAGCTGCTAACAACACAGGACAGACCACCTGACGTCAAGACCCCCCTGGAAAAGCCCCCCACTGCAAGAGAGTTTTGCTAACCCCCAGCCTACCCCAAGAATCAAACTTCAACCAGATCAAGCCTATTGATATAATTATTAATTTATAGGAAACATAGAAGACAGGAACCTGTTAAACTACACTATACTAAATACAATCAGCAAACTCCACACTGGCCAGATTCTTCAACAAATACACACAAGAAAGAGAAAAGAAGAAACTTATAGATGTAAAAGAAACTTAAGAAACATGTCAATCCACAATAACATATGAGCCTTATTTAGATTCTGATTCAAACAGTTATAAAAACATTTATGGGATTTGAGACAAAAGTTGAATACTTGTGCCGAAACCGGTTTGGCTCAGTGGATAGAGCGTCGGCTTGCGGACTGAAGGGTCCCGGGTTCGATTCCGGTCAGGGGCATGTACCTTGGTTGCGGGCATGTCCCCAGTGGGGGGTGTGCAGGAGGCAGCTGATCGATGTTTCTCTCTCATCGATGTTTCTAACTCTCTATCCCTCTCCCTTCCTCTCTGTAAAAAATCAATAAAATATATTTAAAAAAAAAAAAAAAAGTTGAATACTTGCTAGATATTGATGTTAAGGAAATCGTGTTAATTTTTAATGAAGCGATGATAGTATGATTAATATATAGCTATTTTTATTCAGTGTCCCTGAAAAGATATAAAAGATAATGCTGAAATATTTTTTTAAAAAATAATAAAAATATAAAACCACATGTATAATGCTGCTTCAAAACAATGCAATGGATATAACATTTATTATAGTTTTAAATGTTCATAGTATATTTTTTCCCTTTAAGCTGAGATTACCTATCAGATTAAGTAAATTAGTATTTGGTTTTCTTCATCAACTTTGCCTAATATGTGCTGAACTGATCAACAGGAAGTTATTATTATTTTAAAGAAAAAGCCCTATGTTAATAAGTACAGAAAGACATAAAATTATATTGCTAATCCTACATACCTCCTGACATTTTATAAATACATTTTAGATAAATATAAAAGACAAATTAAATATATAAAATAATATTAAAAAGAATTCACTGTTACCTTTACAAAAGAATTTACTGTAGTTTCCTTTAAGCACTACATCTCACTATTCCACTTTGAGGATGGATGAACAAATAGGTACATGAGGCCACAAACTAGCAGGTCTTGTTGGGTCCACTTAGTTATTTAAAAATTCAAAAGGTTGCTGACATTTTAAAATTAGATTTCAACATAACTCTGAACTGGGTGCCCTTAATGCCTCATGCCACCCAGGGACTGGCTCTGTGGACAGCAGCAGCCCGTCCTCAGGGTTTTCTCAACACTAAGCTCAAAGGCCAGCAGCCATTTAGCATCAGATTTCTATCTCTACTTTTCCGACACCCGGTCTGCTTTGCTCTTTACTTTGCAGCTTACCAGGTAACAACCACTAATTTTCACTCAGTTTTTGTTTTGTTTTGTTTTTTAGTTAAATAAAATATGTCCACACTGATGCTGAGAATTTCGCTAGTAACTTTTTTTTTCTTAAATTCACATAAAACTAAGGAGTTGATGAAAAGGCATTTTGAGCATAAAAGTAACACAAAGAACAATGATACACCCATTCTATGTGTTTCTTCTGTCCCTAATGAAACCCCAAGGTAACACTCAGAACCCTCACTCCCCCAGCACTGCAGCACACACAGCCTCACCTGCATTGCTCCCAGTTCCTTTCTGCTTTTTTTTCTTGGCTAGTTGAATGGCTCGGGAATCAGTTCTTGCTGAGCCCCCACTTTCCTGAGATCAAAGAAATGTGTGTCAGTCACTTGACCCAAACAGCAAAGGGAGGGTTAGCAAAGGAACTACTGAGGTGTAATAAGTCTGCTTCCTGAACAGAGTGGAGTCCAATACTCTTTGAGAATCTCCAGCAAAGGCTCACCGAGAATCAAATGCTACATCCAGTTATAATGATAGCTACACAAAATCAGAGTTGGAACAATATACATAATTTTATTATCCAGAGAAGCAAAGTTTATTCCTCCAAAGTCTAAAATACTAAAATATTTTATACAGAAACTGTTAAAAAATGAATTACATACTTCTCTGCTGTCTGAAACAAATAACCACCCTTCCTTCAGTGATAATTTACTGCATTAATTCGCTCCAACATTTTTCAGAGCCTGCCACACAATACTTATATGGCAGACCTGGGGAAGTCCTATCTCATATACCCTCGCAGGTGCTCAACTCAAAACCTTACATACCAAAATAATAATTAGTTACTAAATTCAGTAAAGATTACTGAGGGAGCCAAATAGTATTTAAATAGGACTTCAACTGCTGTAAATTTGTGAATGTTTTTATAAGAGAAAGTTTGTACTTATCACTACATAAAGAAAAAGAACACCCCTAAACAGCTCATGGCATACCTGTAACCCATTCACCACACACCATCTGTGCTCAGAGAATCGAGGCAGCCCGTCACTCAGCTAGCGAGAAAATGAACAAGGGTCAGGATCATGGTCATGGTGGCTCCTCCTACCTCCACCCACAGTTAGGCCTCTGATGATGCAGTGGCACCAGAGAACAACTGTTTCCCAAGGCACCAAGGCCCTACACTCAGGTAGTGACTCCCCACGCCATCTCCCTTTCTGGCCCAGGCACCTGCACACCTGGCAACTGCTGCAGCCACCAAAGCAGAGGTTAGCACATGTGGCTATGCCCCCACAACAAGTGAGACACCAGAAGAGGCTTGACAGAAACAGAGCTGCTCTCAGACTCAGACATAAAAAAGTTGGCTCTATGGTATGAGTTCATCACATCCCTCAAAATTGATCCTAATTCAAAGGATTAAACTTTTTTTTAAAAATGTGGTAAAATAAGATTTAACATGTTGAACAGTATCACCATCAAAGTTAACCTGTGTCACAGAGAAAAAACCTATTTGATCATTCCCATCTGAGCCTGAGGAAAAAGTCAGACTCAGAAAATCTTTAAATTATTTTTAAATTAAATTATATTAAATGTATAGCTGACAAATTATATTCACTGTCAAGCTTCAATACTGGAGAACTACTCATAACCCTCCAAAAACAAAGGTTCACAAACCACTCCCCTTCCCCCACTTAATTCTAGTGTTGTTGTTTTTTAATTGTTTTGAATGATTTTTAAGTTTTCATTAAAATTTGAAAGGCAGATGATGTCATGATTCCTCTTCCTCTGGTTATCAGTAAGTCTAAGGACTTGTTTTATGTGAAGAGCACAAAGGCAGAATATTTCAACATTATGAAATACTCCCAATTTTTTCAAGAAAAGAAACACATTATCACACAAAGAACTCAAAAGGACCTTAGAAATCATCTAGCCAACCCCCTCATTTTAGAAATGAGAATTTAAGGCTCAGACAGGTCAAGTGATTTGCTCAAGGTTGTAAAAACCAATCAGTTCAGACTTAGGATCAGAATTCAGATTTCCAAACTTGGTAGTCCAGGGCTCCATCCTTTCGCAAAGAGTAAGAAATGTCTACACATAAATGATTCATCCAGAACATCCTCAAAATTGAGTGTTTAAGAGAAGTAAGCTAGGTGGTAGTGACTGAATATAGCACTTCATACCAAAGAGAAGTTGCCAGTCCCTGCACTGAGGCCTGAGTCTTTCTGAGGACTGTGCCTTTCTAGAAGGCTGGAAAACACAGGCCAAGGTACCTCTCTGTTTCGTTCTTGCTGCCTGACAGCACCAGGGCCAGGAGGCGAGTCTGGTTCCACTTTGATTGAAGTCAGCAGTTCTGGAATACTGGTGTTTCCTGGTGGGGTGCTTGAAGAGGTCAGTGTGGTGGTGTTCGCTGGTAAACTGCTGCTGGAGGTCAAAGCCTGTGGGTCCTGACTCAAGTTCTTCACAGGGAGAGCTACCAGACAGCCTAATGCTCCTGCACTTACAGTCTGCACATCATCCATATTGAAGTTGCTTTGCTGAAGAACAGTGGCTGCTGTCCCAAGAACAAGAGGGCTGTCCAGGCTTGGAGGAATGTCATTGTGGGCCACCAAGACCAGTGGGTCCATCGGCCCTAAGGAACTATTATTAGGGAGGTTCCCTCTGAGAGAGGAACTCACAGAAGTCACATCAATAGTCAGGATTCCAGAGGTCAGCGCCTCGTCCGAGGCCCCTGCTGCACTACTCCCATCAGCAGGTGCATCAGAGAAGAGCGCAGCCAGGTCAATGTTGTTGAGCTCATTTTGGCCTGGGCTGCTTAGTTCACTGCTGAGTGGAAGAGAACTCGGAGCTCCTAGCTGAGGGAAGAGATCTGAAAAGGAATGAACGCACTAGTTACTACATTCCCTTAAAGATTAAGAAGTTTTATTTGTATTCAAGATGTTAAGCAACCCATTAAAGGCACCATATACTGCCTTCCTCCTGCCCCTGCTACGTGGCACATCGAAAGTGGCCACAAGCTGAACGAAGGCAGCGTGATGACATGTCAGGCATTTTACACATGTTGTCTCAAATCCTCAAACTGACAGGGATTTCTCCAGACAGAGGAAGTGACTCACGAGTCTAAATAACATTTTCTAAAGTCATATTAATTGGTAACAGGACTTGAACCATGTCATTCTGGCTTTAAATCCTGTACTCCTTCTGCTATACCACAATAACTACACCTGAAAAGATTAAAACTTTCCATGGCACACCAATCTTCAATAGTCAGATACAAGGTGAATTCTGGTGCTGAGGATATTTTTGGAATCAGCTTGTATCAGCTCATTCCTCATCAAACTGTATGCCTCACTCCTCAACTAGCTGCCACTCCAAAACAAATGCGTCATCTGGGGGTGATCAGTGGTGAAAAATTAGGTCTGTGGGACCCAGCTCTAGGGAGCTGCAGAGAACTGCGATTAGGTCCCCCAGGCACTCTGGAGGTGAATTCCCTTCCCCTTCCACCATTGTATTCCCAACCTTTCATACTCTTCCATCCACCCCTGCTATGATCATTTTGAGGGTGCAGAGTCTGTCTGACCATCTTTGTCCCTCAACACTAGGCACAGTGCCTGGCCCTTAAGCAGCATTTAATAAGTATAGTACAAACAATTCCAGTAGATCCCTCTTCATTTTGTCTTACGTACTGAGCCAATACTATAATTATTTATTTGTTATCCAATTAAGTAACTCAAATGATCAGAACACCCATGGGGGAATAATGAACATTACCATAATTTAAAAAAATTTCAATGAATATTCAAGTTGGGGGTTTATGCACAAGTACACCCAATCATCCCAAATCCAAAAACAAACAAGGACCTGATGTTATTCTTTCTTAAGAAATTCCTTCCTGCAGCTTCTAGAATGTGCCAGGGCCCAGCCAGAGGGAAAAGGCTCTCAGTTCCTGGATCTATTCCTTCCACACCAACCATTAAGCTAATCCCAAACTCATATTTTCTGGTTGTGGACAGCACGTCAGCGTGCCTATTATATTTTTCATGCAAACCTATGAAAGAATCTACTCTAGACATCCGCCCCCAAAATAAATTTTAAAATAACCAAATTTGGAATATACTTTCTTTAGCTGTCATATTACTTCATAGTTTATAAATAGGAACAATATATTATTGCTTCTTCATTAATTATCTCTTAGTACCAATGAAACATTTGAAAGAAAATGGTAGTGATTCTTTGGAGAAATTAAAAATAAAAACTCTCTCTCTCAAAACTTTCCAAAAACTCCCTTGACAATCTTGAGGATTCAGCTCCCTATAAAACAATAATAATCTCAGTGCAAATAGATACCAATTTGTTCATAAATTTTCCACTTAGCATTTTATTAATTCCACATATATTACTGGAGACCTGCTATGTGTAAGAGCCAGGTATTTTAAAAAATCACTAAATAAATATTAATTAATAGAACATCTAGCCCAAGGTTATAATCATGACCTTGCTCCAATCTTTCTTTGCCTATGTGACCCAGGCAAATCCTTCTCATTTCCACCTCAGCCTCTTTTGTCAGTGGCAGAGTGATGAGGAAGCCCCAATCTCAGGACCATTGGGAGGAGGAACTCAAACAGCTAATCCAGGGGCTGCCATAGCCCCTGGCAAAGTCAGTCCATATTATATAGGCATTCCAAAGCATCTATTTCTCACAAGGCGAGCACTGAGCCAACACCTGATCATCTACCCCTAACGTGACAGGGAATAATGACACACAAGTAAGTCAATATCACATCATAAATGCGGAGTGTGGAAAAAAGGCACTACAGAAGCACCTGAGAGGTTCTCACACGCAGAGAAAAAACAGTGCCGTTTCTGACTTTTGAATGAGCCAGGCTAGGAAAGGGGAAGGAGGAAAGAGGCCGGGCGCATGGTATCACAGAACACCAGCTAGCTGGGCAGGTAGAGACAGAGGCAGGAACCTGATCCATCACTGAGGGCCTCTGAACACCAGCATAAGGCACTTGACTAACTTCTGTGAGCCAAGGAGACAGTTTCTAACATGAGTCCTCAAGACACCTAGTGTCCAGAAGGGCAGCTTCTTTAAATACAAAGCTGAATAGCAATCACTGTTATAGCCAAAAGAGGGAAGAAGTGACCACACTAAATAGGATTAAAAGAAGCCAAAGGACACAAACATTCACTGAACTAAACTACTCATCAAGCTCTGCTCTAGGGACTTTAACTCCACATTTCATTCTGAGAACCACTCAAAATCTGTGTTTAAAAGATGAGGAAACTGGGGCTGGCAGACCTGTGCCCTGCCTAGGATCACACAGCTGGGAAGTTGGCTGCACCCCAAGGCTGGAGCTACCTGTCACACAGGTGGCAATGAGCAGGGCCTGGTGAACAACATGCTCAGGTAACTCTATAGCCAGATTTCACTGGCCAGGACCTGCCAGGCACAGCAATGCCGCCACCCCCCCACCTCACCATGTCCCAGAGAGCAGGGTGATGTGAGCAGGGGAGGCAGCCATATGGCAACCCAGACCCCTCAACATCCTAACTGTAGAACTATGCATGTGGCCTCAAGAAGAAGGATTCTAAGTTCCATGCCACCATGTAGCCAGATGAAAAAGCCCTCATGTGCCCAGACTCCCCCTCTGGAGAACTGTCGTAGTTCCCTCTCAGCCCTCACACCCCTGCCTCAGCCACATCCTGAAACACAACTCTGTTCTTGTTTTCAAGGACTTTCCTCAGCAGCAGGATGGAGAAGAGACAGAGGGTGTGCTCAGAAAGAACAACAGGACTTAGAAAAAGGATCCAAAGACAGAAATGGTAGAGAAGCAGGCTTAGAACTTAGGACAGAGATCACAGGAGGATACAGATTTTGGAGACATATGCAGGACAAGCCAACAACATGGAATACTGAATGCAGGAAAAGCCAGCAACATGGAATACTGAACGCTCTTCAAGGTAAGCACTTCAGACAAGGATTAGAGAGGCAGAAGCAAGTGGCAGCAGAGTCCATGCTCCCTGGGCTGGTAAGACCTCACTGCACTATAGAGTAACTTAACCTAGGACTCAGCCAACTTCTAAAAGGAGCTAAGGAAGGAATGACACCCTTTTGCTTCTCTGACACGGGTCAAGCTTACACATCTTTGTAGCTCCCTAAGAGGGACATAAATCAAGCCGACCTGGGTGCCGGCTGTGCTGCCTGACCACATGTGCTTTCATACTGTGCTTGGAGGTGAAGAGTCTATTACAGCTGGACACTGGGCAACGGCTTTTTGGAGCAACCACGTCTTGCAGGTGTTTCTTGGAGTGAATGTAGAGACTGCTACGAGCGGAGAACCTGGCACAGCACCCTGGAACAAAACAAATGATAAGTGTTAAACCTATAGATTATCAAGGAACCAATGCTGACATTTCCTTGTCATCTATGTATATATATAGAAGCTTAAACAGCCGTTATGACCAGTCGCTATGACACGTACTGACCACCAGGGGGCAGATACTCAACGCAGGAGTTGCCTCCTGGTGGTCAGTGTGCTCCCACAGCCAACCTCCCCCAGCCGGCCAACCTACCACAGTCCCTCCCCGCAAGCTGGCCCCCATAGGCCCTGAGGCTGAGGGACCCCACCCATGCATGAATTTGTGCACCGGGCCTCTAGTATCAAAATAATGAGACAATGCATGTCCATGTTTTGCCCACTAGCAAGGGACATACACTGAATACCTCTTGGAGCAGCATCATAAGAAATTAAATTTGAAAGCAAACTCTGTTTTTAAAAGGAGATTTTAAGTACCACATCTTTTGTATGTAAGATGTGTGATCCTGAACTAGTTAACTCTGAACCTGTTTCTTTACCCATTACACAGGGCTGCTGGAAAGATTAAGTTAAATTAAGTGTTAAACAACTCCTTTAATGTTAAAGTGCTAAAAAATTTATACTAATCATCTCTATCAAGCTAATACTATAAAAACAACTATAATTCTATGACATTTAAGGTTAGAAGCTATCTCAACAGATCTCCAAGGCCTATTCCTCTCATTTTACCAATGAGAAATTGATGCCCAGAGGGACCAAGCAAATGGCCCCAAGTCAGGGACATAAGCTGAGCCTGGAGTTGGCACTGCCTTGCTGACTACTCAACTGCTTAACCAGTCAGTAAGACCACAAACCTGCATGCAGGTCAGAGGGAAAACAAGACAGATTCAAAAATACAGCCACCTTCCTTCATGCCCTGATTTTCCACTGTTAAGAGCTCTACACCAAGGTCTTCTCACAGCCTGAACAAAGAAAACACAAACCTGCTCACTGGTGGGGTTCTTGGCAGCTCATGACCTGGTAGGGACATGTAAACAACCAGCTGTCCTCACAGCCACCAAATTAAACAGGTAACTAACTAGAGCCACAGATCTAGTAAGTGCCCTGCAGGGACAACAGTCAAAACAGCAATACAATGCTCCCAAGGTACAGCAATTAACTAAAAACCAGTAAATCTAATGCTTCAACTTACACTCACTTTGCCCTTAGGCAACTAAAACTTAACTTTAAACAGCTAAAAATTACAACATCAATGTGGATATGGTGCTAATTTACAGCTCAAAGAAATGTATTAAAATCTACCTTCCACAGGACACTCGAATGGCTTTGTGCCCAGGTGGGTGATGCTGTGGCCTTTCAGATGCTCTGCTCTCGTGAATGACTTCCCACAGCCTTCCACAGGGCAGATAAACCTCCGATCGTCATCGTGTTTCCTGCCAGGACAGAAAAACATGACACGGATTACTCACACAACCCAGAGGCCCCAGGCCTCAAAGGTGATTCTTTGTTTAAAATTCTGCAAAATATACCAAACTACAAATGCTTTGCATTTAAAAAAACTTTTATCAGTACATTTCAGAGAACCTTAATTGTGTCTCTAGCCCACATGGGCAGATTTGCAATTTAGCCACCCTGTAATTAGAAATTCTACTTTACTCTAATGACCTAGCCGACCCCAGAGTCAGACACAGAAAAACCAGCTGCTTCAATCTAGAAAGAGCTGAGTCTCAATGTACTGGTAAAGCTATCTCCACTGTTTAGGAATCCCAATAATAAACAAGCTTCCTAATCCACAGAGGGCAACAAGAAGTGTGCACAGAAAATCCACTATAAGGCGAAAGGACCTTCTCAAGTCCATGCATAAACACTGTCTTTTTCTGAGTAACACTCAAACTCCAGCTATGCAAGCATGGACAAACAGCCCAACCTCTTGAGTCCCACTGCAAAACAGAGAGTAAGAACATCAAAGTCGGAGTTCTTGGGAAGATTACATAAAATACACAGAAGTGCTGAGCAGCACCTTCTTATAGGCTAAGCCCTCCAAGGTCGTCATTATCACCATGGAAAGTTTCTATTGACAGGAGGAAAGTTTATTCCACACCATAATTTTCTTAAAAATATAGAATTGTACATAACAGGTACCAATTAAATTTAAAAACAAGTATACACAGAAAAAAAATTGACTTTGGGTAATCAGGATTCTCAGTGGTTTCCTTCTTAAAGCTTTCTGAATTTGCCAAATTAGCTACAGTGGGCTTTCCTTATAACTTAAAGAAATCTGAGATAGTTTATCCATAGGCTTCTGCTACTAAGAAACAATTCATTCATTTTCAAAACTTGTAATTCAACCAAAATGTATAGATTACCTTTTGTGCCTCAGGAGTTTAGACATGCTGGTAAAGGTCCAGCCACAACTGTCAGAGTCACAAATAAAAGGTCTTTCACCTTAGAAAAGAAAAAGTTACACCACGTAATTATAAATGCAAGCTACTACAAAGACAGATCTTGGATCCAAATGACATTGCATTCCCTAGCTCATTACCTGTATGACTTCTCAGGTGAATTTTCAGGCGACAGGCTTTGTCATACTGTTTGCTGCAACCAGGAAAGGAGCAGGAAAAGAGCTCCTGTTCTCTGAAGTGGGCTCGGTTATGGGAAAACAGAGCACTCACCGTGATGAAGGTCTTCTCACAGCCTGAACAAAGAAAACACAAACCTGCTCACTGGTGTGGCAAAAATCACAGAAGACAGCTACACTAGCCACCATCCAGGACACTGCTGGCACTGAAGCAGATGAGGGAAAAAATGATTCAGAAGCACCTCTGGAAAGTTATTACCATTGACATCTGGCTTTGTAGTAGCTAAAGTAAGGTTGGCTAGCAAACGAAAGCCACCTGTTTTTAAATGACTTAGAGATGAAGGATCTGATCAAGGGAAACGCCTCCAATCACAGCCATCTGCTCCATTCTGTGGCACAGGTCTTACATACATTTTGTGAATTCAAATGTCAATGCTGTCAGTGTGAAATCCAAGAAAATCCAATACGAGAAATTAGATACTAAGGAACAAGATTTTGTCTGTTAGGGTTGGGCTTGGAAGGGCCACAAACCATCGTAATATCTGAGACTTTTAAGCCCTTGGAGTGATGCTTTATCCTCTACACATATAAAAGTCCTCCCTGAGCCGAGACAGGTTTGGCTCAGTGGATGGAGCGTCGGCCTGCGAACTGAAGGTTCCCGGGTTCGATTCCGGTCAAGGGCATGTGCCCTGGTTGCGGGCACATCCCCAGTGGGAGGTGTGCAGGAGGCAGCTGATCGATGTTTCTCTCTCATCGATGTTTCTGGCTCTCTATCCCTCTCCCTTCCTCTCTGTAAAAAATCAATAAAATATATTTTAAAAATAAATAAATAAATAAAAGTCCTCCCTGATATCCTCTGCGACAGGCAGCCCCACCTGTCATGTGGCTTCTCTTTTTCCTTTTGCCCATTTCCTCAAGGCTCCCTACTTTGTCAAAGGAGATTACTGGGGTCATCTTCATTCACATGGTCTTTCCCATCATCTCCATCCTCAGCCCCCAGTTGAGCCACCAGCCAAAGGAGCCTGTCTGAGCAACTCCCAGACTTTCCACACCAATTGTTATCCTTTGACAAAAATATCCAGTGCTCAAATAGGGTGGAAAATATCAGGCTGCAAGGTGCTTATCAAGTGTCTTCATAGTAGCTCTTCTCAGAGCCTTTAACATGCTACCAGTGCCTGCAGATACACCCAGCAGATGCACACTGCACAGCACCACACAAAAGTTCTGGCCCAAAGAACCCTGTCCCTGGCAACACTGAACTGGAAAATCGACCTCTCTAAATGCCCTAAAATCATCCTCTTTGCCATAAATCTACCCCCCCCCCCCCCATTCCTTTCCCTGTTTTGGGCTTTGGTGAAGTCATACACTTGGTCAGATAAATCCAAGCATGCTAAATCTCTACCTACATAAAACAAACCCACATCTACAAACCAGCCCTTTATCCTGTCTCTGCATCTGGAGCCCCCTCACCATTCCCACTGCCACTGCCTCTGCCTAGGTCAGCCCTAAGGAAACTCAATCTGGAACATTTCTCGGAACTTCACTGATTCCTCTCCTGCTTCTATCCCATCTCAAACATTGACACCCCACAGATCTAGCTCAAAACTTCAGGAAGATCTCAGGCCCTAAAGCAGGCTAGATCCCTGATTTTCCTAGTATTATACCCAGAATCATGCTCTCTGTGCAGTCTTTAAGCCACAGTCAGATTCCCAGAGTATATGACAGAAAAAGGTTTCCAATCAGTGGCCTGAAGCTATGTCCTCCACGAAGAGGCCACATGAGACAATCTACAGCACATGGGAAGGAAACTCTAGAACATGTTGGCATTTTGCATTTCACTCTTTCAAGTTCTCTACACTTGAGTATATTTTATATTTTACATTAGGAGAGCATCAAATGTATATAACATGTCAACACACACACGTGGGACTCACGCTAGGTGCGTGCTTGCCTTTTGGTTTTAAAGAGTTGGTGGTGTAAGGACCTTCACCATCTGCTTGGCCCTCCCACCCTCCCCACAGCCCACAAGCCCTGCCTTGGCGATGCAGTTTTTCCCACCAGCAACGCCTCCTACCCTATTCCCCAAGCCAACTCCTTGCCAGGAAGGAATCTTCTCTTCCCTGGGGCACTCTCTTTATCAGAGCACCTAGACCCGCCTATCCCGGGAAAGAATTCACGGTATGGAAGCCTTATCTCCCCATCGCTGCAGGCTATCACGGTGGACAAAGAACCATCACTGGATTTCTTTTCCACATTGCTCGGCCTCAGTCACTTCATCGGTCACATGAGGACAATTTTAAGAACTTGACAAAACTGTGAAGTCCAAAGAATAGTATAAAAGGCACAGAACGTGTGCTACACCATCTTAAGGCCTTACATCTGGACGCCCCACCAGAATCTGAGGAGTGAATGTTTCTAAAAGAGATGGAGGAAAACAAAGACCTGTCTCATAACAAAACTCTGGGAAGATGCGTTATTTCTTTCACTAACCAGAAGCACCTTCAGAGGGATCTGTTGCCACCACCATGGGGAAGGACAACTGTGATTATTTGTGCTAGCTCGCGGTCGTAATCCCCACGGCAAGACAGGGTTCAGGTGCCCTGGGAAGAACTAGGACACAAACCCCAAACACAGGAGCGCTTCCGTCCCCGCCCCTCGTACTTGGCCCACCGAGTTTAAACCCTGCCCAGCCCTGCCACCACACCCACTCTGAGCAACTGGATGTGGCCCTGGGCCCCGGGCACCCTCAAACCCCCGCAGCCGCCCGCAGGCCCTGGGTTACCGGGAAAGTCACACTTGTAGGGTCGCTCGGGCTCGAAGTGGCTGCGCTGGTGAGAGCTGAGCTTGGCCTGCGTGGGGAAGCGCTCCGTGCACACCTCGCACTTGAACAAGTTCTCCTGCTCGTGGCCCTTCATGTGCGCCTTGAGGTTGTACACTGTGGTGAACTTCTTGCCGCAGCCGCCCACCGGGCAGCCGAAGGGCCGCAGCTTGTCGTGCGACTGCAGGTGCCGCTTGAGCTTGTAGGAGGTGGTGAAGGCCCAGCCGCAGCCGTCCAGGGGGCACTTGAAGGGCCGCCGGCCCTGGCTGCTGCCGTGCGTCAGCAGGTGCACCTTCAGCTGGTGCTTCTTGGCGAAGGAGAGCGAGCACTGCGGCTCGGGGCAGCGGTAGCCGAGCGCGCCTGGACCCAGGGGCCCGCGGCGGCCCTCGGCCGGGCTCGCGGCCTCCTCCCGCGGCTGCGCGGGCGGGCCCGGGGGCGTCAGACCCTGAGGCGGTGGGCCGGGGGGCGGCGGCTGTGAGGCCAGAGTGAGGACGCCGCGGTCCAGGCGCACCATTAAGTCCTGGCCGCCGACGGCGACGGTGTCCCCGAGGGCCGCGCCAGGGCCGGGGGCGGCGCCGCTGGAGCCCTGCTGGGGCCGGCCGGCAGGACTCGCGTCAGCGCTGGGCTCAGCCTCCCGCCGCCCGGAGGCCTCGGTCGCGGCGCCGCGCGGCACTTCCAGAAGCACCACGAAGGAGCCGTCGTCGTCCTCGAGGGGCGGCGGGCTCGGCCCGGGACCCGCCGCCGCCGCCGCCCTGGCCTCCCCTCGCCGCGGCCCCGACCCGCCATCTTCGGAGCCCCGCAGCAGCAGCAGGCGGCGGCGCGCGGGGCCCGGGCTGGGGGGCGGGCCTGGGCCTCGGCGGAGTCGGCCGGGGCCGCCGCCATGTTGGGCCCCGCGCGGGGTCGGAGCGGCGAGCAGCGCCGGGAGATCCATCTTGGACCCTGCAGGGGCGTCGCAGCCGCCGCTTGGAGGAAGCGCGGTCCGCCCCGCCCAGGCGTGCGCGACGCCGTGCGGCTGCTTCGGAGAGTCGGCGCCAAAGCCCGGCGCGGAGCAGGCCCGAGCGCGCGTGCGCGTGAGCCGCGGGGCGGGGCGTGCGGTCCACTGGCGCGTGACGTCAGGGACACCCCTTCCCCGGCCCCCAGGGAGCTGGGCTGGCCCTCTACCTCCGAGCTGTGGTTTGAGTGCTTGCGGGGAACGAGGCTAGCCTGACTTACAGCAATCCCCTTTCGTCTGGGGAATGGGTTAATAATTGGGGATCAAGATGGACACCCGGTCGTGTGCCCTCACCGGGAATTGAACCGTGACCTCCTGGTTCATGGGTCCACGCTCAGCCCACTGAGCCACACTGGCCCGGCTCGCCCCCTTTTTCTTGCCTCATTGATTAAGCTGTGACATCTCATCTCATCTTCCTCGCTTTGGAACTAGGATTTATACAATCAGCTTCCCTGGTTCTGAGACCTTCAGACTCAGACTGAATCACATCAATGGCTTTCCTGGGTTTCCAACTTGCAAATGGGACTGCCATGTTATATTTATCATTTATATCTATATATAGATAGATATATCTCCTATTGGTTCTGTTTCTCTGGAGAACCTAACACAAACATAGATTCAAGTCCCAACAGAAACCATGCAGGTGACACCTATGTGTAAGAAATCAGCTGCTATGCCCAAGAACAGACAAGCACACTCGGCCTTGCTATTAGAGTACGGTAGGAAATAGTAGGGACTGTAGCAAATTGGAAAAAACAGGCCCAGCCCCCAGGGTCCTCCAGCTGATTGCTGTCACTTAGGCAGTAAGGGTACAGTGTCACCTGATCTATTAATTTTGTTCAAGTAAATGCAAAGTCTGAAGTTTTAAGTGAAATCTCCCAATTTGTAACAATTGGTGATAATGTAATATATATTTTTCTTTTTTTTTTTTTTTTTAAGGGCAGGCCAAACAAAATGCAACTGCAAGTCAAGTCCAGTCCCCAGCCCCCAGCATAGGAATCTATTCTGGAAGGCCAAGGGCAAGAGAGCATACCTCTCTGCCAAGACCTCCTCAACTGGCCTGGGCTGGCCAGCAAGTAAAGCATCTGCTTCCCAGGAGCTCCAGGTTCACAGGAAGCAGAGACTGCCCAGGGAGAGAATGTCCAAGGCAACTAAAGCCTACACCCATTATAGCCAATTGGTTTCTATTTTAATTGTTTTGTTGTTTCTGTTAATCCACACCTGAGGATTTTTTTGTTGTTGATAAAATGGAGTCTTTTAGAGAGAGTGGAAGGCAGGGAGGGAGGGGGAGAGAGAAAAACATCTATGTGAGAGAGACACATCAATTGGTTGCCCAGGGCACACACCTGGATCAAACCTGCAACCCAGGTTCCTACCCTTGACTAGGAATCAAACCCACAACCCTTTGGTTTCCAAGCCAACGCTCCAACCACTGAGCAACCTGCCAAGGCATGATAAAAACATTTATAAGTGGACTACACATTTCTGCTATTAAAGAAAAACCTTCACTGCTGAAAGCTTTTGTGGAAGAAAGGGTTTATTGAGCCATTTGCTAGCCAGAAAAAGGACTACCACGTCCTGGGTATGCAATTTAAACCACCAGCAGCAGGGCTAGATGGGGAAGACGAACATATCTACTCTCCTGTAGCTGACCGGGCTCTTTTACAGAAGTAAGTTGTTTTGAAAGGATTTACATTGGCTATAGACAAGGGTTGGGGGAACAGGAAAAGGTGAAGCAGGGACAGTTCTAGGAGAGGTGCACAGTTCATAAGGAAAAAAGATTTACTGCTTTTGATTGATTGTGGGCAACAGTCCAGAAAGTTCCTGCATAAGCAGGATGCAGTGGCATCTGATGGTCAGCTGTTTCTTTTTAGACAGCCACCTGGAAGTTGATTCAAAGCTCCAGCAGCATTCAGCGATACAAGCAGTCTTTTGTTAGTTGGCCCACAGCTATTAACTGGTTAATTACCCTTGTCTCTATACCAACTATAATTTAATTTAGGGCTCAGAGTTCTTTTTCTTGTCACTACTTTCTTAAAAATAAGACAGAACTGGACACATTGGGCATCCATGCTGTTCTATCCACTCCATGGTTACTGAGGCTGTGGTCAGTTGCCCTAAACCCCCACTGAGCCCCATGGTGGCCAAATTCTGGATGTCAGTAGTCACTTCTCCCTGCTGGCAGCTGGCAGCAGGCTGATGTGCTTGTGCCCAGCAAAGTAGCCTGCTCCCTGGCATGGCTTGGTATGGAGCCAAAAGGGGTTCTGAGGCCTTTGCATGTGGCAGAAGCCATCTTTGAACTTGGCCCAAAGCTGGCCATCAAGCCCTACCTGTCCTTAATAAGAGAAGGTGCTGGGTGGGAAAAGGGGGGCCTAGTCTTAAAATCGAACATATCTTCTTCGTGTTTCCCTAGGGACAGGGAATGCTCAGGCAGCTGTATGAGCCAGGGTGCTTTCCGAGGAGACTTGTTGACAGACGTTGTGCTGGTTTAGATGCTGTGCTTGCTGTGTGGAACCAAAGCCCTGCTGGGATGCCTTTAACAGCTGAGGACCAAGGAGTCTGGAGAGGGGCAGGCCCACGCTGGGATGGCAGCTCCATGTGCTGCCAAGAGCACAGGTTCCTGACCTTCCCCCGTGCACCCTACCTATGCCTCTGTGGACCTCATGGTCACAGAATGGTGGCTGCACGTCAGCATCACACCTGAAGTTCTAGCAGGAAGAAGGGGCAAAGGCAAAAAGCAATCCAACCGCATCGCTACATTTTTATTAGGAAAAAACAGCTTTCCCAGAAGTCCTACCTGGCATACTTCTACCTCATTTCATGGGCCAGAACTAGGCCAGAGGTCACTCACTCCTAGTTGCAAGAAAGACTGGAAAATCAACTATTTTTACTGGGTCTGTTGCTGCCCAGACAAAATTGGGGTTCTGTAAGACTGAAAACTCAGAATCCAGCCAGACTGGCTCCCTCTTTGCAGACATGGAAGGGGAGGGGTGAAAAGTTTTCTGTGGCTCTTTGGAAACCCATCCCCCAATCTCTTTCTTAATTCTTTGTTTAGGATGAGCCATTTTTAAGTCTGTAATGGGCCCAACAGGGGGCTAAGCTAAGGCCAGAAACTAATGAGAATAAGGTACGTGGTCAAAGCTGTTCTGCTTAGCATGGCAAGGTCACAGGGGTCTCCTAGTGTAGAGAACCTGCAAGCCTGGTGCCACCAAGGGGGCCTGCATGACTACCTGCATGGCCCTGGGTGTTTACAGGAAAGGGAGCAAGTCCTGATTATCAGTGTGCAGGGCAGGAAGGATGAAAGAAGAGGAGCAGGGAACTCATCTCTCCACTTTGCTTCTTTTTGTAATTGGGGGAAGAATAAAGCAGAACCACCACCCCTTTAAAGAAAAAAAAAAAGCACCTTCTTCAAAATGAAGGCCTGAAGAAGCATGGTCACATGATCCCCTCTGCCTGGGTCATTTTCATTGAGGCTGGGCTCTGGGGTCTGGCAGGGGCGGGTGAAGCCAGCCTCAGGTCCCACACTGCTCCTACAGGACATCTGGGCCCAAACGGGCCTCCTGAGCAGACTTTGGTCATAAGTAATCAGCCATGGGTAGTACCCCTGCTCTCTCCTTTTTTCCCCAACAAAGCATCACTAACCTTTAGGGCAGAGCTCTGCCAGCCCTCATCCCACCACCCTGCATCGACCCCACCCACACCACGGTCCACAGCTCTCTAGACAATCCTTTATTTTCCTACCTTCCTCCCTGGACACCTCCAAGCCCAGGGCCTGGTGAATGTTCCTTTGTGCCCAAAGCTGGGGCATGGAGGTACAGAAAGTACCTGCATAGACAAATGAACAGGCTAGCAGATGGAAAGAGAGCTGCATGGATGGCTGGAAGGTGGGCAAGAGACGGTGGTTGATTAAAAACCTGCCCATAGGAAAGCCTGCCCCTTGGTAGGAAAAGGAATGACAAGAGGCTTAGAAGGGACTTAGTTGATGCCCAGCTCAGCCAGTATTCACAACACGCCTACCTCCAAAGCTCCTGGAGTCTACTTGAGGATTTAGCCCCAAACAAGACTTTCATTGCCCTCCCAGGTTCTCAGGGGAGCGACATGGTCATGGAGAAATGGCTCCACCTCTGTGGGCCTCAGCTGGCTCATCTGTGGAATTGGGACAGCAATAGCCCACCCTCTAGGGTGCTGTGAGGCCAAATAAGGGCATGGGTGTGGACCTGCTGACCCAGGAGAGGGAGGTGTGCAACGAAAGACGTGATGTGGCTGTGAGGATGAGGACAGGGACCAACGGGGACGAGGGGACCATGGCAGGCTCTCCGTGCTCATTTCCGCAAGGCCTGCTGGAGCATGTGCTCGTCTGCCACCTGGTGTGGCAATGTCACCACCAAGCCCTTGTTCTCCCGCATCGTCTCGCAGATGATCTCATAGGCCTTCTGGTTCCCGGACCAACAGCGGCGGGCCACCTGTCAAGGGGTGCGGAGGGCTGTGCTGTAGCTGGTGCCACCATCACCGGGTTCCCAACAAGGCATTCTGGATACACTGGGGCTGGGCTCAAACCCCCTGGAGGACGCTCATACTATCTGTGGGGTCAGTCTGTCCTGGCCCCACCCGAGGCTCAGACCTCCTCCTCTCTTGGCCGGATTACTACTTACCTGCCTCTCTGAGCTGAAACCAGCTAGCCTTCTGCCCAGCCTCCCCACTCCATGCAGGGGCACAGGCCAAGCACCCAGGAGTCATCCTCAGCACCCTTCCTCTCCGGCCTCATAGATGGACACCCACCTTGGATCAGCCTTAAAATCTCTCTCCATCTACTTCCTCCTCCCATCTCCATCATCAGGGCTCCCTGGATGACTGTCATGGCACCTCCCCCAACCCCCCTCGCCTCCCTGCAGCCATTCTTACCAAGCCCGCCCACTGGTCCTCCCCACCTCCCCCACCCATCCTCTCACTGTTTCACTGCCTTCAGGATGAAGACTCTCCTCTGCTGGGGGCTCCCAGGGAGTTGGGCCTCCAAGCACCCCTTCACCTCCACTCTCACATTTGCTTTCCGGGCCACCCAATGTCAAACTCTCTGGGCTCTTGTGCTCCCTATTTCACTAAGGACCGCACATACCCTTCCTCATTACCACCTGACTTCCCGTTTGTTCCCATCACACACACACACACACACACACACACATACACATGCCTGTCCTGGATCACAGCAAAGCTGATCATAGCCGCAGAGCCAGAGGCTGTTCTAGTGAAGGTCCTGCACTCTCTGACTCGCCTCAGAGATGGTGGAAAGATGAGGCTTTAAAAGGAGGCCTCTCCTACCCGCAGGGGGGAGTGGGCGCTCTCACTGGGCAGGCAGGGTCAGATGCCAGGGGCCCCCAGTGTGGACAGAGGCTGGACTGGAGGGTAAGGCCAGAGGCCAGGAGATGCAAAGAAGCCTCTGGAAACAGCCCAGGAGAGCTGTGGTAGCTGATGAGGAGAGACACGAAGGACCAGGAATGGCCATTTTTGGGGTAAAAGGGACAGAACTCAGTCTCAGGTCTGCAGTTGGAAGGGGCAAAACCACCAATGGAGAGAGAAGGCAGAGGAGAGACCAGGGTGACTTACTCCATTGGAGACATCCCAACCGAGCATCATCTTGGCCCTCTGCTCAGCCTCCTGGGTCCCATCTAGCACGAGGCCAAACCCACCATTCATCACCTCACCCCTGGCAAGAGACAAAAGAGTTTCCGGGTCACCTCTGGGTCCTGACCCTCACAGAGCAGGCAGAAATGCATGTGAGTTTTGGGATGTTCTGGAAGCCCTGTTTGAGGATGTCTTGTGGTCAGCCCCTGGGGCCAAAGCCTGTGCCCGCTTGACAGCCTACAGATGCAGGAGCCTCACAGTGCTGTGCTGTTCACTCATGCCTCCCTGCTTTACCCCATGGACCCTGAGCCCACCTTCAGGACCCACTTGTGTGCCACATTGTGCTTGAAGCCTGACCTCCCAAGTGTGACATGACCCCCTTCTCCTGTGGCTCTCAGAGTGCTTCCTGTAAAGGAATGCTTCCTCGGGGGTCTCTTGCATTGCTCAATTCAATTGTCATCCTTCCTGATTTTCTGTTTATGCTCCTTGTCTTTCTTATCTCTTCTTTCTACTTGCTTTAGGTGTATTTTGGGGTCCTGATTACTTGATTTGAAAGCTGAGTTCCTTTATTTTTAGCATTTCTTGTTTCCTAATTAACACATTTCTCTGAATTCTGTTCCGGCCACCTTCTCTCACAGGTGTGATATGTTCTTGTGTTCATTTGTTTCTTAATAGATGTCACTGGAATCTACTTGAGTATGTCAGTGTCTTCCATTGTCCGCACATTTGCCCTGTGGTTCTTCTCCATCAGCCATGAGGACCCTCTCCTTCCTGGCACCTCTGTACTTCCGTCCTCACCCTCGATGTCATTAGCAACGGCTGCTGGGCCCAGCCGAAGTTCCTGCTCAGCTCGAATCCCTATACTTCACGTGTCCCCTCCAGTTACTCACTGGAAATGCCCTGGATCATGTCGGTACCTTCCAGGGCTCTTCTGCCAAACACGGACACCTGAGACCACAATGCATGGCCTTTCAGTACCCAGTGCCAATGAGTTTGCTGTTTCTCCTTCCCACACCCGGAAGGTGCCTCTAGTTTCTCTAGTCTCAGATCCTTCAGGACTGTCAGGCCTTATCTGCTTCTCTGCCCGGTCGGGACCCTACTGATAATTTCAATCAGTTCCCACCAAGAAGGGGAGGAGCCCTCTGCCCCAGGAGCCACCAGTGCCACTCTGGGCACAAAAGCTGCTCCTGGCTGGCCCTCAGCCTAGTGTTGATGTCAGCTTGTACCTGGCCAGCCCCGTGCACGTCTTGCAGCTGGGAGCCTGTTCACAGGCATGGGGCTGGCCAGGTATGGGCTGGCTGATGCTGGTTATCAGAGAAGAAAGCAGACGGCAGCAAAAGTCACTAAGTGAGGACTCCCGTGTGCCCTTCAACCAAAGAGGTCATTTTGAGATTAGAACTATGTCTTTCATTTTTGGGTCCATAAGCCCAGATGGTGAGAGACCAAAATTGCTCAGCTCTAGGTGTCCTCTGCAAACCTCACCCATGAAGAAGCCCTGAGCACACTGAGCCCAGGAAAATGGGGTGCTAAAGGCAGCATTGCTGTCAGTGCAGCATTTGGGGACAACTAGCCCTTTGAGAAAAACATAAAAGTAGAACCTAACATCACACATAAAGAAAAACAAAATATTTAAAATTACAAGATGAATAAATAAAATTTAGGACAATGTTTTGTTTTTAAGTCAGGAGAGGGATTGGTGTTTTAAAGGAACATTTAAAAAAACAGAGCCAGAATAGAAAAGCCCCGGTGAGGAGCGTGGATCCGCCCGGGTACCCATGCCAAAAAGCCCAGCTGTGGGGAGGGTGGTTCATTCTCAAACCCCAGCAATAACTCCTTAGGTCCTGCTTGGGGCAGGGACTGAGCAAGAGACAGGGGCCTGCTCGTTTCTGCCCGAAGTGGCTCCTCCAACAGCGATCAGGGCTCTAGAGCTCCCTGCTAGCAGCAAGACTGTCAGGTCTGCAGGGAACTGAGGGCTCCCTGACCAGTCACTCTGCCTCATATTCACCTTCCCCAACTCGTCCCTTCCCAGGTGGGCTTCCCTAATAACTCTTCTGTACACTCCCAACCCGACCTCGCCCCCGCCTCCTGGAGAACCCAACCAGCACAGATGCTTTAAACAAAGTTCAAAGACTGTTGACACAAACCCACCACATCCATCTTACATCTAGATTAGATGAAGAATGCCTGCAAATCAATAAGAAAAAGCACACAACTCAAAAGCAAAAACCTCAGCACGAGCAATTCAATTCAAAACAAGAATTTGTTACTTCTTGCCTACCAGGCTGGTAAACCCCAGTTAACATCCAGTGAGTGATCACATTTAGTGTTGAGGAGGTTAAGCAAACAAGAATTTTTATATCAGGAAATTTGTTGGCCACTATCATTTAAGTTTAAAATGCCCACCTTTTTTGAACCTAAGATTACAACTAGCATCTCGTGACAGCTGTTAACATTTATAGGAGGCATGCCACGTGTCAGACCCTGTTCTGGCACCTTTACAAGCGATTGGTGGTGGATTGGCACAAGCATTTGGGCTAGGCCTCCTGCCAACCCAGCTCAACCCAACTCAAAGATGTTTATCTCTGCTGGGTAGTTTATGTCTTCGATGGGTCTGTTGTAGCAATTAGATGATCTTGCACACGTTTCTTTTTTTTTTTTCTTCATATGTTTTTATTGATTTCAGAGAGGAATGGAAGGGAGAAAGAGATAGAAACATCAATGATGAGAGAGAACCATTGATTGGCTGCCTCCTGCATGCCCCCTTCTGGGGATCAAACCTGCAACTGGGGCATGTGCGCTTGTCTGGAATTGAACTCTGGGACCCTTCAGTCCACAGGCCCATGCTCTATCCACTAAGCCAAACTGGCTAGGGCTAGCACACATTTCTTAGAAGACCTTGTGCATGTTATGCACTATATAAGCCTTAGCTATTATTAACTCATTTAATCTTCACCAGTAGATGCAAAGCAGTTGCTATTATTATGGCCATTTTGTCGATGAGAAACAAAGCTCAACAGCTTAACTTGTGCAATCAAATCGACTTCAGAATCCATGATGTTAATTAAGCAACAACATTGTACATACAAAGATGCTCCCTGCTGCACTGGGGATAGGCGGGGCGAAGGAGGTCTCTATGCACAGATGGCGGGAGCCCTCGATGACCTGGGCTACTCAGAGTGGTCCGTGGGCAGCAGAAGCAGCATCACCAGAGCTGGTTAGAAACGCTGAATCTCAGCCCCTCCAGACCTGCCTAGTCAGAATCTCCATTTTAACAAGCTCCCCAGGGAATCCTGTGCACGTTCAAGTTTGAGTTGCCCATTAAGAGGAAAAAAATGTATCCGGGGTCCTCAAACTTCGGCCCGTGGGCCACATGCGGCCCGCCGAGGACATTTATCCGGCCCGCCGGGTGCCGCTGCCTGTCCTGCTTAGCAGCCGACTCGTCCCGGGCCCGCAGTGCGCATAGGAATTTGTTCATAGTTTTTTTGTTTTTTTTTAAACTATAGTCCGGCCCTCCAGGGGTCTGAGGGACAGTGAACTGGACCCCTGTTTAAAAAGTTTGAGGATCCCTGAAAGATGGTTGATTAAATACATCAATTTATTCCTCAAAGTCATGGGCCCCGGGACTGGTTCTGCGTGTAAGGACAGAGGCACATCAGAAGGTGAGAGAGCGAACATGAAACACAAAGATGGAGGACAAGTCTCAACACCCAACAGTGAGGCCCTGTCCCTCCCACCCAGTTCCCAGAACTGACCTACCCTTCCCTACAAGGGCTTCCCTACAAGCCCTCTCTAAACAAGCAGAAAGTCCAGCCAGCATGGCTCAGTGGTTGAGCATCAACCTATGAACCAGGAGGTCATGGTTCGATTCCTGGTCAGGTTATATGTCCAGTTTGTAGGCTCAATCCCCACTAGAGACATGCAGGAGGCAGACAATCAATGATTCTCTCTGATCATTGATGTTTCTATCTCTCTCTCCTTCTCCCTTCCTCTCTGAAATCAATAAAAACATACTTAAAAATAAAAATAAAATAAATGAACAGACAGATATCAAGGACAGCTGGACAGACACCACAAGGACAGACACCAAGTGAACAATCAGAAGGAGGGTCTCTGAGGAGACAGGCAACAGAGAAAGCAGAAAATGACACACAGCTGACATTGCTCATTAGGAAACATAAAATGCAAAAACAAAACTAAAAGCAAATCCAGTAATAAACAGCAGGGTAAGTTTATAACCTAGAAACATGGGTTTCCATACAACAACACCACAAAACGAAGCTGGAGTTGGATGTGGTTTCCTCTTGGAATAGGAATGGTCATAGGCCAGATTTTCTTTCCTGCTGATATTTGCAGCAAGCTTCACAGGAGTATCTGATGGGTTAAATTACGTACTTACGTGTGAATGAGTCTAATGAATTCCACCATGAATTTGAGGTGTTCCCAAAGAGCCCTCAAGAACAGCCAGAATACAGAGCTGGGGGGCAGCCCGGTGGGTGGGAGCCACTTGGGAATTTACATTCCCTGTCCTGAGAGCCCTAGTGCAGCGGGTTAGAGCAAGCAGTGTCCTGCCTGAATTCTGGCCCTGCTGTCTCCTGTTCAGAGGCCCTCGTGTTGTTGACCCTCAGTGGCTTTGCTCTGTCCCTTCTTGCCCTCTGTTGTCCCATTGGCAACGACGAGTGGATCTTGGAGGCAACAGATCTGGGTCCAGATTCCGGCTCTCCTACCAGCTCTGTGGCCTTGGGCAAGTTACTCCCCCTTCAAATTCGCTCTTCGCCTCCAGAACCCTCTCAGTAAATCCAGCGACAAATGGCCAGGTATCCGTTACCAGGCACTCTTCTCGTCCCTGTTTTCTCCAGCCTTTGTATCAAAAAGGACATGCATTCCGGTTACATTTTCCATTAACTAGAGCCGCCTGACTGAGCTGCAGCTGGAAATTTCAGCCAAGCCGGCCCATCAGAATGCCCTGGGAAGCTCAAGTGCTGAAATACTTGGCTCTGGAGGACAAGGCCAAGCTTGATCCAGCCAGAACGGGCTCAGAGGTCAGTTCAGAGGTGGCCAGGCCCAGGAAGCTGCCCTCTCTGGAGCCACAGCACCCCCTGCTGCCCTTGTCCTGGGAGTGTCCCCCAGGTGACCCCATAGAGACAGACCCTGTGCAGGTGCAGCTTAGCCTCTGGTGCCTCCGTTTCCTCATCTGTAAAATGTGTTTTCCTTCTAAGATTAGGTGAAAGAATGGATTCAAAGAGTCTACAAAATGCTTGCCATGGGGCCCATGTGCAATAGTGTTAGTTATTCATTATTCTTAGCAGCAGATGTGATACTATGACTTAGAATAAGAAATATATAGGGTGTCCCAAAAAAATGTATACACACACTTTGAAATACATACACAGTATTTATTAAAATACATTTCATTTTCAAAACTGAGCTATCAGCTGTCAAAGTGTGTATACATTTTTTGGGACACCCTGTATTATGGTCTTTATCCCATTTCTGGCACAGAACTAAAACCTTTGGAATACCTAAGTGTTGAGAACAATAAAGATGTCTTTATGTTAATGAGGTGACTTGTCCCTGCTCCCCCTCCACACCCCACCTACTGATAGGGGTTGGTTGTCAGGGGAACCAACCAGGAATAGAGGGTTGGAACTTCAGTCCCACCCCCAGACCTCCAGGAAAAGTGGAGGAGCTGAAGGTTGAATTGATCACCAATGGTCAGTGACTTCATCAATCATGCCTATGTAATGAAGCCTCTGTAAAAACCAAAAAGGATGGGGTTCAGATAGCTTCAGGTTGGGGGGTCAGAATGCTTCCACACACCACTGTGTGGGGCCCCAAACACCACAAAGACAGAAATTTCTGTATTGGGACCTCATCCTATGTTTCTTTTCATCTGACTGTTGATTTGTATCCTTAAATCTCCTTTGTAATAAAAATCTAGTGAGTAAAGGGACTTCCTGAGTTCTGTGAGCCACTCTAGGAAATTAATAAACTCAAGGAGGGGGTTGTAGGAACCTCAATTGGTAGCAGTTCAGTCAGAAGTAGGCAACAACCTGGGCTTGCGGTTTGAAGTGAGGTGAGAACAGTCTTGTGGAACTGAGCCCCTGACCTACGGGATCTGAGGCTTTCTCCAGGCAGATAGTGTCAGAATTGAGTTGAACTGTAGGTGCTGGAGAAAACTGGTGAGTGGTGTGAGAAAACATGTACATGTTGTTAGTAGAATTGTAGTGAACATCTTCATGATGGAGCTGTGATTGTCAGCCAGATTGAGACCCTCCCAGAAACCCCAATTTCCTACTGGTGAAGACTAGAAACGGTACTGGCCAGGGCAGAGTCCTGAGCCAGGGACCCAGGAGAGCAGAGAACCCAAGCCTCCTGCCTCCCTGCCTGTCTGCCTGGGAATTTGAGGTGGATCGGAAAGACAGCACTGTGAGAATTCCTGAGGAAATATCTGTGAACGCCAAGTGAAAATTGGCATCAAAGGGGCAGTCATGGTTCTTACAGACTTCCCGTCCTGTGTGGCAGGTGAGACCCCAAAGGAGGAGTGGTTTGTGCCAGACACTCCCGCACACTTCACCCCCAATGTTCTGTCCCTCCAACATCCAGCTCACAGGAGGGAAACATCACAGTAAAGCCTTCAGCAGAGGGAGCTTGGGAGAGGCAGGGCCCAGGACCCTCAAACAAATCCCTGTGCCTGCCAGGGGAGCCTGCACCCCCAGCACCTGTTCTCCAAAACTTTCTTACCAGCCCACGCCCCCACCGTTGTGAAGAGCGACCCAGGTGGCTCCTCGAAAGGCATCACCCACGAAGTTCTGCACGGCCATGTCTGTGGAAACAAAGCCACCACCCGTTATTCCCTGAAGGAGGTGGGCCGGGTCCAGGCCGGGCTCTGGCCGGTACACAAATGGGCATCCACGGACCCCACTGCTGAGCCAATACCATTCAGGCCTGGAGAACAGATGGGGAACTAGGCACAGATGACCCTAGAAACAGCAACAATTTATGTTTGCAAAGCTAAGCCAAGGCAGGAGAGATGGACAAATTCCCACTGGTACACTTCCCTATAATTATGCTTGCTAGCACTGAACGCCAGATAAAGTGCCCAGAAGCAGAAAGAAAATCAAATTAACAGGGAGGTGGCAATGGGTTTAGTTTAGAGATGTAGACAGCCAAACATCACTCCCACCCTTAAAACAAATAAAAGAATGGGGTGGTGGGGCTGAGGGGGAGCGCGGCGGGGGGGGGGGGGGGGGGGGGCGGTGCGGAGGGATCACAAATTAATGACTTTTCTTGACTCCATCAGAGAACTTATGTCCCAGGGCAACTAATTTGAAATCTGGAGAGAGAGAGGCATTTCCAAAGAAAAACTGAACCCAACCTGGTCACCTTACAACTGTCTCAACTGATAAAGGACAAGCATGAGCCCTGGGACTGTTAGGTCCATGGGACATGGATATACGGGGGCTTGAACCCTTTGATGGGCTCTTATTCCAAAAACTCCACTATGTGCTCACAGAGGATATCAGGGAGAATCCTGAGTATGCTTTTTCTTGGTGCTGGGCTGTGAAGATTGGGAAGCGCCATGAGCTAAGAAATGCAAGCAATGCAGCTCTAGGTGCTAGAAAAGGCCAGGAAATATTCTCCCCTAGAGCCTCCTAAGATGTCACCTCAGCTTCTACCTTGCAGAAAGAAGAGCAAATTAAACCCAAAGCAAGGAGGAGGATGGACATACTAAAGATTAGAGCAGAATTCAATTAATTTGGAAGCAGAGAAGCAATTGAGAGAAAATCAAATAAACTAAAATCTTTTTTAGAATATCAATAAAATTGATAAACTTCTAGCCAAACTGACCAATAAAAAAGAAAGAAGATGCCTATGAACAATATCAGGAATGACAGAAAGGATATCACAACTGACCCCACAGACATTAAAAAGATAATAAAGGACTACAACTCTATATCCATAAATTTGATAACTTTGCTGAAATGGACCAATTCCTTGTAAAAAGAATAGTGTTCCTAAGAGTCCACCTTCTTCCCTTGGGGTCCTATCCATAATAGCAGGACCCCTCAGGGGCTGGGAATGAGCAAGCCACCCAAGGAACAAGACTCATCAACAGCCCACCTTCCCTGAACACTGGCTATGGGTCCCTGATGTGATGCTGGATGTGTAGTCATTCAGTTTATTTTTCACAACAGCCCTCTGAGGTAGATACTACTGTTATTTCCATTTTACAGACGAGGACGTTAAGGTTGAGACTTTAAGTACCTTGCTGAAGATCCCCCAGCAAGTGATGGGGCCAGAAGCACACCCAAGTCTTGAGCATCCAACGGTCCCAGTTTGCCCAGCACTGGCCCAATTTAAAAACCTGAGGTCCCATGTCCCAGAACCCCCTCTGTCCTAGGTTGGTCACCCTATGTCCCACCTTTCAAATGCCAGCACATTTTTTTTGTAACATTATGACAAACTAAATGAATCAATTGATTTGTAAATAAAATCCAAATCCAACATAAAAAAAAATTGTTTTTGATGTTTTATCTTCCTCACCTGCACAGAAGGCAGAGCCGTCATAGATGTTGGAGGTCTCCCTAAAGGGACTGTCTGTGCCACTCACATCATGGTGGTCTCGGCTCAGGACCACCGGGGCCTGCAGTGTGCAAAGATAGGAAATGTGAGCCAACAGTGTCCACCACAGCTGCCCAGTGGAGGGCAAAGTTGCATCAGGCCATACCAGAAGCCCTTCAGATACCACCCCCTGGAAAACAGACCTTCAGCAAGAGGAACCACCGATGTTTTTGATGTCCTTGCGTAGCTACTAATAGATTCTGCTTATTTTGACACTTACTATGTGCCCAGAAGCCCCCATATAATATGTCACCGAGTCTTCTCAATAACCCTGTCCAGGTAGGCACAACTGTTATGCCCATTTTGTAGAAAGGAAAACTGAGGCCCAGAGAGGATAAGAAACTTGCCCAACATCACAGAGCTGGTAAGTGGGCAGGCTGGGGTTTAAACCCACATACAGTATACTCGAGTCTGGGCTCTTCAGGCAGCCTGGCCCCTGAGCGTGTGGCACCACTGGAGGTCGGCTTTCCCAGCCCTCCCCAGCGGGCACGGAAGTTCACAGGCTCCCCATGTAGGAGGAGGTAGCCTGCCAAGAGGGTAACTCCCACTGCTCTGAACCGAGGACCTCCTCTCCTTCCCAGAACAGGCCCAGTGTCCTTCCATCTCTTCACCTTTGTCCTGGAATCACCTGCCCCCAGGTATTCTGGCATCTTCTTGATACTCAGGCCTCAGTTCTACGCCAGCAACTCAGAAAGGCCTGTCTTGACCACCACATATAAAGACACCGCTCATCCCCACCCAATCACCCTCACCTTGTCACCTCGACTCATTTTCTTCACACTGTTCGTCACCATCTAAAATTCTCCCTGATTTTATACCTTTAGTTGCACATTGTTAGTTTCTCTTCACTAGTAAATAGAATGCTTATCTTGTTCTTTGCCACATCGCCCCCTAGTGCTTAGAATAAGCCTGGCATAGAGGAAGCTGTGAATCAGTTGACAGAGGAAGGAAGGGAGGGAGGGAATGAGGAAGGGAGGAAACACCCAGCTCTCAGTGCTGACCTGTGACCCCAGCTGGGTGTGAGTATGCCCTGAGGGATGTTTGGCAAACTATGCCTGCCTTCCTCGTGAGCACCCTGGGCTTCCAGGAAGCACCCAACAGTAGTGTGTTCTGATGGTGCTCTCTGAGAAAGGCCAAGGCTGCTGACCTTGCTGCCAGTGCCCCCCAAAACCACCCACAGGGACAGCCTTCACTTTCATCTATTTCAATCTCCTCTTCATGTCTGATCATTAATATTCCTGGTGCTTCTAAACAGAGGACTATCATGTGAGCCTACAAACAGAGGGGCCAGAGGTCCCTCTGAACAGTGTGCCCAGGGCTCCGTGGCCTCCAAGGTGAGTCCGGCTGATTCAGAGGAAAACAGCAAGTTTGTCATGGTTTGAAAAAGATAAGTCAACAAAAATATATAAAATACTCATGTGGAAGCCAACTCATTTAATCCTTACTCCCATGCTTTGAGGTTAATATGATTCTCCTTTAACAGGAGGGAAACTGAGGCTCAGAGAGGGCACTTGACTTGCCCACAGTCACACAGGGACCAGTGTCAGAGCCTGGGTGTGAGGACAGATCATCACTCCCTGCCCCCAGCTATCTGACCCTCAACTAACACATGCACAGAGCATGGGGCAGTGCCGGCACTGACAGGAAAGAGCCGAAGGGAGGCCCCACCAGCAGCACAAGAAATGTCACCTTGATCTTCCCCTGGGCGATGGCTTGGTTAAAGGCCACAGCTATGGCCACACGGCCTTTTTGGTCTGAGTACAGGATCCTTGCCTGGGAGCCTACCACCTGCGGACAGAAAGGTGAAAGGAGGCACCTCAGGGACCTGAACTCACAAGTCAGCTCCTCAGAGAGACCTTTCTGATCCATCATTATCGCGCAGTCCCCACCCGCACCACATTCATGTTCACACTCACCTGAGCATAATCACAGACACAGAAATGAGGCCCAGGCAACCCTGGCCTTCTCAGTGCCTCACCTGCAGGGCCCCATGAGTTGCCACAGAGAGCCCGCCCCACGCACACCACCACAGCCAGGTGTGCTCCTCTGTACAGATGAGACAGGAGGCTCAGAGAGGCTGAGCCACTCGCCCATTCACACGGCTGAGAAACCAGGGAGCCTGCCTCTCGGGACCCAGCGGCTGCCTCTCAAGAGAACTATTTGAGTAACTGGGTGAAGAGTAACTTGCCTGGCCCCGGTCACTGTCCCAGGCCACCTTTTGAAAGGTCCCTGGCTTCTCTGTCCAGCAGCCCCCTGTGTGAAGTAGCTGCTGGCTCTAGTGGGTCTGCTACCTAAGCAGTCTCACGGGTATGTTGGCATCCTCTCAGATCGCTCATCTACTGGCCAGGTGGGCAGTCCCATGGCCCGCCCCTGCCCCCCAACAGGCCAAGCCCTCACCAGCCGGTGCTTGGCAGCCTCCCGAATCCAGCGAATGTTGTCCACATACTGCAGCTTCACAGCGGGGTTCACTGTAAGGAGTGGGGGGGAGGCGTGTCACAGGCACCGGGAGCCCGGACCCTTCCCGTCGCAGGCTGCTTGGCATAGGCACTACTCTTCACCCAGCCCTGGAGCCCCGACACAGGGTCAGGGGGACTCCCTCCACAGCACCCCACTAGGCCATCTGATTTTCAGAACCAGCAGTAATAGTCATGTGAATTAATGCACAGAAGTGTGCAACCCACTGTCTGATACATTCATTCCTTCAACAAACATCTCTTGAGTGCCAGGCCAGGCACTGGGAACCAAGACTGCTGCAGACTGTGAAGAAAATAAAAGTGTGATGAGGTCGTCACTGGGTGGGTGGGTCAGGAGGACCGAAGTCCTCTCCGAGGTGACAGTCGAGCTATAGCCTAAATGCTAAGGAGGAACCAGCGACATAGAGATCTGAGGAAGCAGCATTCAAGGCAGAGGGAATAGCAAGTGCAAAGGCCCCGAGGTGAGAGGAAGCTTGCTTATCCAAGGAAGACAGGCCAGCGGCTAAGTATGGAGGGCGTGCAGAGGCGGGCAGCAGCCAGGGAGCTCGGGAGCTGCTCTTCCCAGCTCCTGAGAGCAGACTGCTAAATCTGCGGGAATTCTGTGAGCCAGTGGAAACACAGACATTGTTAAATTTCAATTAAATGAACTTACACTTTTTAAAAATGTATTAAAAATTAAGATAATGGCCCAGCCTCCATGGCTCAGTGGCTGAACATCAATCTATAAACCAGGAGGTCACGACACGTGCCCGGGTTGCGGGCTCGATCCCCAGTTGGGGGTGTGCAGGAGGCAGCCGATCAATAACTCTCTCTCATCATTGATGTTTCCATCTCTCTCTCCCTCTCCCTTCCTCTCTGAAATCAATAAAAAATCTATTTGTTTAAAAATTAAGACAATGTTCATAAGTCACCACTTCTTAATTTACTACCTTTTAGGAGGATCTATGTTCTCAAGGTTACCTGCCTGGTGGAAATACTACTACTGTTCCAAGTGAAGCCCCACTTGAAATAAGCCACCTGAGAGTATTTAGACCTTGGCCATCAACAGATGCAACAGCGCAGAGCTTCCTCCTGAAGGGCTAGTTGTTGAACACCCCCCTATGAGGAGGCCGATGACAAGATTCCCAAGAGAAGGCCCCCCACTTCCTCTTCCTACCTCAGTAGGCCTCCCCCTGCCTAGCTCCTCCCACATAGGTGGCCCCACCCACTCTCAGCCCGGTTCTCCAGCCTTGGATCAGACTCCCTCCACGCCCCTGAACTCAGATGTGGACAGTAGGCTGAAAATGGTCCCTGGAGATTTAAAACGAGCAACAAAGGCTGAACTGAACCCCGAAGGAAACCACTGAAGAGAAGGCCACCCCTGGACCTTAGAAAAGCTGCAGAGAAATGAGGGCAGGAGCTTTGACAGCTGAGTATGTTTGACAACTTAACTGCCTTCTCTTCTCCAGGTGACAAACGGCAGGTCAAATCAGCTACACAAGAAAGGACTGTGGTTAAACAACCTCCCCATCCATGTGCAAATGGAGAACCAAGGCTCAGGATCAGAAAAACCACAGATCCACCAGAGGCTCTGCCGTGAAATACGCAGGGGCCTGGTGGATGTGGAAGGCCAAAGGCTCAGAGGGCACAGAGGCAGCTACAAGGAATCAGAAGCACTGCTGACAGGCACAGACTGGAAGCCTTGTGCCCCTCTGCCCACAAGGGCCCGGCAGGGAATGAGGAGAGGGGGACAGGGGGTGGCTGCCCTGCACTGTCAGGCAGACCCTCCAGCCTCTCCAACCTGACAGCCTTACCTCCGCCAGCAATGGCCTTCTCCAGCACAGACGTGGCCAGCTGATCGGTGACCGCCAGGTCCTGAGGGTCCCCGGATGTGCACACCCAGCGGAAAGGCCCGAAGCCCTGGGAGAATATATCCCTGCAAGGACAAAACGCCTGATGGCCTTCCCAAATGGCTGCACCCACTGGCTGGGCCAGGATCACCATGGTCCAAGGAGGGGAGGCTGGCATGTGTTCCAGAACTGAGAGGGGGTGAAGGCCATGTGTCTGTTGGGGTGTGTGTTGGGGGGCATTGTGTGTGGGCACGTGTAGTAAAGTGGGGGAGCGGCTCCAATGTCCAGAATTATTGCTGGAAGCCCCTAAGTCGCTAGTTGGACAGGATGTTTCAGAGGCCCTGCCTCCTCCAGCCCCCTCCAGCCTTTCAGTCCCCCTTCCCCTCAGTCCCCCTCCCTCTCCTCTTTCCCTTTAGCCCCCCCTCATTCCTTCTCCCGCCCCCTCAGTTCCTCTCCCTCCTCCTCCACCTTCCTCCCCTTCAGCCCCTCCCCTCAGCACCCTCTTTCCTCCTCCCCCTGAATTCCCCCAGTATCCCCTTCCTCTCCTTTCCCCCCCTCCCTGAGTCACCCCTTCCTTTCCCTCCCTCCCCTTCTTCCTCCTCCACCCCCTCCGTGCCCCTCATCCCCCCTCCATCCCCTCAGTGCTCTCCCTCCCTCTAGCTCTGTCTCCCCCTCACAGCTGCACCACCTCCAGCTGCAGGAGCAGGGGGCTGGGACACAGACAAGCAGAAATTCCTTAGATTGCTGTTATAGACAGCCTGACAACCCATCAAGGAAAACTAAATAGTTAGGAGAAGTAGTAAATGTGGGGACTTGGCCAAATTGGCCTGAGGTGATCTGACCTTGTTGTGGGAACTCCAGGCAGAGGGAGGCAGCAGTCTGGCCCTCCCTGAGTCCCACACTCCACAGCCCCTCGTGGGCTATCCCACTGCTTCCCTCCCCAGAGAGGCCCAGATGCCCCCCTGCACTGTGGCCACTCTGGCTCTGCCCCCACAGTGAACCTGAGAAGGAGAGGTTTGCCTTCTTGCCTCCCTCCCTCCCTGGACCCATTTTGCCACACTGAGGGCCAGGAATCTTCCAAAAGCATCCGAGGCCTTCCTTCTCCTGCCCCTGTGTTGCCCCTGGCCCTGGCCTCCAAGGCCACCCTCAGCCAAGCCCACTCTCCCTCTGGGTACCTCCCTCTCCTCCCTACTTGTCCTGGGCCACTGTCCTCTCCAGACCTGCCCTGCATAGCCAAATAGACACAGTGGCTTACGGGTCAGGAGGCCTCGGCCTCCATGGATCAAGCCATCAGCCGCCCTCTTGGGCCCACTGCCATGGCCATGGGATGGACAGCCTTTAGGGTCATGGGTACTGGAGGTTGGAGGCTCCAGGCCCCTGCAGCCTCCTTGTCCTTTGACTGAGGCCCTGTACAAGGCCTTTCACGGTTCAGTTTCTCTACCTGCATTTTGTGGTGGAACCCCATGGCCTGTTGTGGTGGCCACTTGGGGCCACAGGAGTGGTCAGAGGAGGGGCTTTTCTGATCTGAATGTCCAGGACCCAGACACTGAAGGGGCCTCATCACTTACCCCATAATATGCTGGACGTAGGAGGGGTAGCGGAACTCGGTCCTGTCAGCACCTTTTTTCTCCACGTCAGCTCCTGTGGACAGAGCATCCGCACAGTCCCCTGGAGGAGCCGAGGGCTGGCAGGCCCCACCCCAAGGTGAGGACATACATACACCACCATCAGATGACAGTTTACACAGAGCCCCGGGAAAGACTGCAGAGGCTCTGATAGCGAAGCATCGCCAGGTCTCTCAGGCAAGAAAGAGACAACAAGTGCCGTCCCGGCTGGAGCCATGGGCTCATGGTGTGGGGCAGGGCAGCATGGACACATGCCAGCGTCCGCCTCATGGGTGTCCAGACAGGCACCCAGAGCCTACAGACTCCAAGGTGCGGGGGGAGAGCTTGTGCCGGAGATGGGCTGGGAGGGAGACTTTGCACTGAATATCTTTTGTACCTTCTGAACTTTATAATCCATGAATGTAAGAAGTTTCCTTTATGAAAAAATAAAGCTGCATATATATATATTATATATATATATATATATATATATATATATATATATATGTGTGTGTGTGTATATATATATATATGCAGCTTTATTTTACACACACACACACATATTTGCAATGGAGCTCATACTGGAGCATTGTACTTACTCTCTTTATGGTGCTTTATATATATTTTTAAAATATATTTTATTGATTTTTTTTTTTACAGAAAGTAAGGGAGAGGAATAGAGAGTAAGAAACATCGATGAAAAGAGAAACATCAATCAGCTGCCTCCTGCACACTCCCTACTGGGGATGTGCCCGCAACCAAGGTACATGCCCTTGGCCGGAATCGAACCTGGGACCCTTCAGTCCACAGGCCGATGCTCTATCCACTAAGCCAAACCGGTTAGGGTGGTGCTTTATATTTTTAAGGAAAATGGAGAAACGGAGGCCAGAGAGGTCAAGCTGGCAGGACCAACTTCCAGAAGGCCGGGCAGGGCACAGTAAAACCTGCATGCCATGACCCCTGCCTCTGCCAGGCGCCTGCCAGGCCACCCCTGGCTGGAAGGAAGGGAGTGAGCCCACTGCAGCCCGGGAGGATGAGGCCCCCTCACCAAGCCTCCCCTCTCTCACCTGCTCTCTGGGCCTCCAAGAGGAAGGCGTTGCCATAGTCCCAAAAGAAGAAGTTCTCCTTGGCCAGCCTGTTGATGGCCGAGACCTGCCTCCTCAGGCTGCAACAAGCCAGCAGTCAGCTGTCAGTTCTGCCCCCCAGTGAGACCCTAAAAATGAGCCCTCTCTGCCCCATCACTGTCACCCCCAGCCTCATCCCATGGAGCTGAGCCAGCCCTGCTGACTTCCACCCAATCTGACAGAGGAGGAGACAGAGGCTCAGAGAGGTTAAGGGTCTCACCCAAGGCCACACAGCTGACCACTGGAGAACCAAGCAGAGGCCACAGCTACTCAGTCCAAAAGCTCCTTCCAGGGTGCAGCCTCCCACCCCCCACCCCTGCCCTACACCCAAAGCAGCCCTGGGCCCAGCATCACCTTTCCTGGACCAGTTTCTTAAATGCGGCAGGATCGGAGGCCATGAGGCTCTGGGCCTCTGCAAAGCCAAGCTGCACAGGATAGTAGCCTCCATTGAATGGGTTGTGGCAGGAGGTCTGGTCCGACCCCAGGTCTACCAAGAGCTCCCCCGTCTTGTCTAATTCCTGGACCAGGCGCTCCCTGGGGAAGATGTGGGATAGTCAGTGTAGGGTGGCACCTGCCCAGGGCAGCATCTGGGACCCGAGTTTAGGGCCCAGCCAGGAGGGCATTGTAGCACTTTTTCCAGCGACACGCCCAATAATCAGGGACTGGGACTAATCCTACATCCCCCCCACACCCCCACCACGCCCCCTAAAGAACACTGTGCGAAGGATGCTGTGAGCTCAGGCCAAGATCCAGGCGATGAAAGCTGGGAGCAGAGCCTCAAACCAATGCTTGAAGCTTTGTGTTCCGGGAGTACCTGGCCGCCATTGGGACCTTGGCTGGAGGGAGAGGTTCACCTAGGGTCCTCAAGGCTGCTGACTCCCACTCCTGACTTACCAAAGGTCCACCACATTTCCATGGTAACCAAGACTGAGCACCTCCTTTGTTTTCCTTGCTTCCCTAGAGGGTACAAGAGCAGAACAGATGGCCCCATCACACCTGCCCACAGCTGTCCACCCTGACCAACACACAGATAGCTAGAATCCAGAAGACTCAAGAGGCCACCAAAAGCATTGTGTGCATGTGTAGGGGATGTACTTTGAGGACCCAGACCATAAGGGAAACAGCAGACTTGACTACTCCAGACAGGAGAACTGAGGCAATACTTAGAATGAGGGCTACTGCTGTTAGAATTCTAATCAGGACTTTCCTAGAATTCACTCAAGATGATACTCAAATAATAAAAGTCACTAAAGTCACTAACATTAATGCCAAACATTACTTGGAAAAATAAAAGTACACAAAAATGAAAGTATATTTTAGGGAACAGAAGATTTAAATACATAAAAGCACTCACAGATATGAGAGCTATCACAAAGCAACAATAAGTGGGGCAGTGGGGCACCCACTCAAAGATGCAGATCGACCGAAGGCCTTGCTTGGCAGAGAGACGCCAGCGGAGGCCAGACACGCTCCTCTCCCCCAGGTGCACAGGATAACAAAGTGGAAAGGGGCACATGGTCCTAGAGCAGAGAGGGGCGCTGGAGGAGGAGGACTGCATCTCAGCCTAGGGGCCAGGACGGGTACCGTGAGCCCCATCACTCCATTCCCATCTGTGTCTCCTGCAGCTCAGGGAGCAGAAATGTGACGAGACAGGCTGCTTAAGGCAGTTTGTTCAACTGATGTGAAATGACTGTGTGTGTGGCATTAGGAATTAAGGAATTAAGCTGGCCCAAACTTTGTGTGAGTGACATGAGGGAGAAGGCAGATGGAAGAGGTATGTTTAGAGCTGACAAGAATATCGGAGTGGTTGGAAGTGTGTGTGTGTGTGTGTGTGTGCGCGCGCACGAATGGGTATGTTACTAAGAAAGATTTATGTATTTTAGAAAGATATATGTCAAATAGTATCCCATCTTGAAAATGGGAATATTTCTCAAATTCTGTGCGCTCTCGGACATTTTCATGCAAGCCCCCTTGGGTCAGAATAGTCTAGCCAGGGTGGAGGGCCACAGCACCCAGGCATCTTCCCCACACAGGCTCAGTTCTGCAAAGCAATCAGTGGAGAGGGTGCTTCCAAAATGGCATCTGATCGGCAGGCCCAGGACAGTCCCCGCCCACCCCCCCGTCCCCTTACCCCCCCCCACACACACACACATACATTCCCACTAAAATCCTCTGAAGTTCTCAAGCAGGAGGAGAAATGCTGCCCGCCCTGGACACTGCACAGGCAGTCACAGCGTCATTGGGAAGGAATAGCGAGTATTGAACCTGAAGGAGTCACCCTGCGGGAAAAGCTCCATCTTTCAAAGTTCATGTTTCCCCAACAAATTCAATGAGCATCTACTATGTGCCAGGCTCTGGGCTAAGCACTGAGGTCACAACAGTGAGAAAAACAGATACGTTCTTTGCAAAACTGTGGGAAATGAGAAGATGATGGAAAATCTCTTAGAACCAAGTGTCTGACCACCAAAGTATGCAAACCCAGGGTTTCCTACACACCCGCAATAATGACCAGTGAGAAACAGGACGTAGAAGATCCTACTGCACCGCCTCTGAGTGGCCACTTGATGTGGTGGCACCTGGGGCCAGATGTCAGGCAGTGAACAGGTCTATGCAGAGGAACCCAGCCTCGGGGCCCTTTCCCACGGCCCCCCACTCTCGGTGCTCACTTGTCAGGAGTTGTACCTGAGTCTTTTAATGCACTGGTCCAAGCTGTCGGTCACTTCCATCAGCCAACCTTGCTGATGGCGTTTCATGAGGGCTGCTTTATCCACCTGTGAGCATGACACACAAAGCCACCCAGTCACAAATCATCCTAGGGTGTGTCCCCTCCACAAGGTGGGTGTCATCCTCCCATGAAGATCACCCACTTTTGCAAGGGCAAACTGGGGCAGCTGTTTTATACCCACGAGGGAAGCCCAAGAGAATCTAGATATATTGGCCCTGGCATCACTGGGCTGGGGAACCAGTGCCAACACTGTTGGTTACATGAGGAAAATAAACCCTATTTATGGGAACTGCCGTAGCTCGGGTTTCTGTTATCTGCAGCCAAATGGGCTCCTAACAAGTACAGCGGTGTATGTCACAGTTTAATATCAACTATGTGCAAATCACACGGGTGGATATCACCGAGGCTTTTCTTAGAGCCACTCACCTCCTCTTCCCGTTTCCCTTCCTGTCCTTGGCACCACCAACGAAAGCTGGGACAGTCACTGAGAAAAAGCGGCTGCCCGCCCCTCTACTGATGGGCAACTCATTTGCTTCCCCCCAGCTGACTGTGAACTGTCTGAGTTGGGGGAGTCTGTGTTCATTTATTTACAAACATTTATTATCTCCCTGCTATGGTCCAGGCCTGCAGTGGGGTAAGGAGCGGTAACCACAGAAGTCAGTTTCATGGGACAGCATCAGCAGGCATTGACCACGGAAAATGACGGGCTCTTTGAAGGCAGGAGGTGTATGCTGCCCCGGGAACCCACCTTGGAGGCTTTGGCGAGGGGGCGAGAGAAGAGATGGGTGTGAGTGTGAGTGTGAGTGTGAGTGTGAGTGTGAGTGTGAGTGTGAGTGGCTCTGGAATGAGGAAGGAGTGAGGTGGGCAGGGATGAGGACTCGGCGTTCCTGGGGTGCTCACCTCTGCTATCACACCGATGCACCCCACGATGACTGAGGCTTTGGCCTGAGCGCCACTCATTCCGCCCAATCCAGAGGTGACGAAGACTTTCCCAGCCAGGTCCTCGACGCCCAGGTACCGACGTCCAGCGTTCAGTACAGTGAGCTGCAGGAAAAGGGTGGGAGCTCACTGTCCACCCCCAGCATGTCCACCTCCCACCCCTGATGCCAGGCATGACCCTTGTCTCTCACCACTGTGCCATGGACGATTCCCTGGGGACCGATGTAGCAATAACTGCCTGCTGTCATCTGGCCATACCTGACCACAGAGAGGGCCAGCAGGGGAGTGAGCCCAGTGCTAGCCACCCACTTTTGATGGTTTAAAATTCATTTTTATATTTATTTACTTTTCTTAAAAATCCTCACTCAAGGATTGTTTTTCATTGATTTTTTAGAGAGTGTGGAAGGGAGAGGAGAGGGGAGGGGGGAGAGAGAGAGAGAGAAAGAGAGAGAGATGAAAGAGAGACACATCCATTGGTTGTCTCCCACACGTGCCCCCACAGAGGCCAGGGATCGAACCTGCAACTCAGGTACATGCCCTTGAATAGGAATCAAACCCACGACCTTTCAGTGTGCAGGCCAATGCTCTAACCACTGAACCACTCTGGCCAGGGCTTCTTTTTCTTTTTTTTTAATAAGAGAACATTTACTTAGAAAATCACAGAGGTATAAGAAGTAATTTGTAGAAGAAATGGGCTTAGGAAGTGAGTTGTAGAGTCAAAAGAAGGGCCCTGAGAGCTGGGGAGTGAGGAAGGTAATGATAAGGATCATGGGGGGAGGAGGAGGGGAGGGGAGGGGAGGCACAGTGTCAGGGAGAGTGCCTAAAATTCATTTTTTAATTACCCCAAAATGCATTAATACAGTGTCCTTTAAAAAAAAAAACAACTACTAGGGAATATGTAAATATGAAATTGCTACAGTGCTGTGACTGTATTTTTCAAAATTGTATTTAATATTGCTATACTGTTTTATAATATAAGTGGAAATGTACGGTATTTACTGGAATGATACAACAGAAACTGAAATAGAGACTTACATGGTAACCCCCATGGCAAAGAGCTTCTCATACTCTTCTCTGGAAGAGTAGTTGGGAATGACCTGGAAAAGAGGGCGGAGCCAAGGGCTAGGCCAACACACACCCTTGGAAGCACGGCTAAGTGGGTGTCAGGGAGACCGGGCTCTCCCTGCGGCCCCCGGCCGGCACCCTGTGGGCTGCCCAGGACCCACCATCCCGTTGGTGATGACCAGCCTTGGGGCTCCAGGGCTGCTCGGAAAGAGGCCCAGTGGGTGTCCACTGTACATGACCAGGGTCTGCTCCTCTGTCATCTGTGACAAGTAGGACATCGTCAGCCAGAACTGCAGGAGAGAGCAAAGCATGGAGGGCTCTGTAAGTGGGGGTCCCACAGTGGCCCCAAGCCGCCATCCAGGCTCTGAGGGCTCCCCAGGCCAGCGGTTCTGCCCAGTGCCCCATCCCTTCAGGCCTCTGTTACACTATAGTGGCTCTTGGTGCCTGCAATAATGCCCCTCCTCCCTCGGGACCTTCAACATCCCCACAGTGTCTCCAGCTGTGATCTCTGTATCAGGCAAGCGGACACCTGAATCCTGGGCCCTGGGTTTGTAGCCTCCTTCCAAGCCAGGGGGTGTGGTTGGGGGGAGGCCTGGGCATGGGGGCCAGGCTCATCGTCCAGCATACCTGAGCCCAGTTGCTGAACACCTGTCCGTTTCCTCCGTAGGTCACGAGCTCCTGGGGAAACTGGAGAAGACATGGTGTCATCTGAGATGGTGGCCTGGGAAGGGAGGGCCCCACTCCCACCCTGCACTGGGCTCTACGGGCAAGGTGGCTGATGGCCCTTTCAGAAAGAGTGGTGGGGCCAGGGGAGATGCCAGAGGGGTGAAGTCCAGAGCGAACAGCCTCTGCAGGAACATGGGTCCATCTGTGACTGGGGTGAGGGAAGAGCTGGGGCTGGGGTTGCTTTGGGAACTCATCCTGGGGTCAATGTCAGGGGTCCATCTGTGATCAGGTGTTTTTTTAAAATATTTTTTTATTGATTTTAGAGAGGAAGGGAGAGGGAGAGAGAGAGAAACATCAATGATGAGAGAGAATCATTGATCGGCTGCCTCCTGCGTGCCTCTTACTAGGGATCAAGCCCGCAACCCGGGCATGTGCCCCTGACCAGAATCGAACCTGGGACCCTTCAGTCTGCAGACCGATGTTCCATCCATTGAGCCAAACCGGCTAGGGCTCAATAATTTTTTTACTAAGCACATGTTAAAATGCAGTATTAAATCTGCTTCTTTTTACTTTTTCGTGGGGCTATTAGGAAACTTAAAATTACATGTTTCTATGACACCAGTATTGATGTCCTGGTGGTGGCTGCTGTGGGCGGGGTGGGGGTTGGGGGGGACTGGGAGAAGGGTACGAGGTCCTCTCAGCACTATTTTTACAACTTCTGAGATCTCTGTCATTATTTCTAAATAAAGAGCTTAAATATATTGCATGTGTGTTTCAGGTTACAGTTCGACTGGACAGCGCTGCCCCCGCTTCGGCGCCCCTGGGGTTACCTGGGCCACGGCAGGGTCCAGGTTGTTCATGATCATGTGCATGATGGCTGCTGCAGCTTTCGTCCGGCAGGGGTACTGCTGCACTGGGTAGGCCCTGCAAGGGAGTCCAGGTGCTAGGGGTGATGGTGGGAGGGCACACAGGTGTGCACAGTGAGACCCCACATCCTGCTGCAGAAGTTGGCTGGGGCTCCCAACAGGAACCAAGGCCAACCGGCTCTGGTGCCCACCTCCTGCTTTGCGGCCCCCACCCTTCCAGGTGTGGGGAGTTTGGCCCCCACCCCACCCTGGGCTGCCCTTCCTCCCTTCTCGGCAGGCTCCAGCCGGGAGAATGCTAACTTGGAAGCAAAGCTGATGTCTACTTTCCAGAAGCCGCTGCTCTGGGTGCAGTTTATTCTTTCACTCTTTCCTGGCACCACCTGTGTTCCTGTGCACCAACTCTAGAGCAGGTGCCAGGCAGCAGGCCACAACAGGAATGAAGAGACGTGGTTCCTGCTTTTTGGGGTTCATGCCATTCCCTGGGGTGGTCCCAGACAAGTCTGGGTTTTGGGCCTACCCAAGAACAAGGATGCTCAGTGTGATACCAGGGCGGGGCGGCAGCATCTGGGAGCTGTGACAGGCAGATCCTCCCCCCTATGCAGTGTGGGGTGAGGCCCAGCACCCGTGGTTTCACAAGGCCTCCAGTGCCAGGGACAAGTCAGCTTGAGAGCCCTATGGGAAGCCTGAGCTCTCTGAAGACACGGGCAGAGCCACCCTCTACGCCTCTCCGTGCTCTCTGGCGAGACAACAAAACATGGGGCTTAAAAGAGGATTTTGTATACAGTGTGGATCCAGACTTACAGAGGATTGATTGTCCAGGACAGTGGACCAGAGGGACCCATCTTCTGGTCAGTCCTGGAGGCTTCAGCCAGGTCTAGGCTGCAGACCCCCACAGATGACAACACACACAGTCACCCCCTAGTAAGGGGCATCGACTCAGCACGCCAAGTCCATGGGCCTCCTAGTGTGGACAGCCTCCATTTCCCCTTCCCTGCTGACTCTCTGGGGTTCCTGACCTCCAGCATGATCCCTCTTTCCGCCCGCCAGCACTCACCTCATTTCAATGCGGGGGGAGAACCGGTACATATAGATGTGACCATACAGTCGCAGCTCCTGGGCAAACTCGGGGGCCAGCAGCTTCTGGATGTCCGGGGGGAAGTAGCGCAGGGCATTCCTCAGTGCCAGCTGGAAGAGAGTGTGAGGGGCATCAGGGGCAGGGGCTCCGGGCCGAGCACCCTGAGGCTCCTATGATGAGCCATCCCCCCACCCGGGTTTGCCCCTGGTCCACTCAGAAAACTATGGTCACACCCCAAGGCTGCCTAGTTGTCACCCTGGGCCCATCTACAATGTCACCTCCTACATGAAGCCTTTCCAAGAAGCGTCTTGCTCACTGGGGACCAGGCTGCTAATTCCATGCAAGGACCAGGCAGAGTCCTGCCCTTGTGGTCACAGTGGGAGAGGCAGAGCCAAGAGGAGTGGGAATGGACCTGCCAGGAGCCAGCCCATAGGTACAGAGGAGCACTCTCCACTAGTGCAGCTTCCAAGCAGCCTCGGGCCACACCTGCCGCCCTGGGACTGAGATCCTGCCAGGCCCAGGGAGGCCCAGCACAGAGCCTAGAGCCAGAAACAGGAGAAACCTTCTCAGGGCTCCTTATCCAACGAGGGCAAGCAGCCCAAGCTCCCCTGCTCCCACCAACCCTGTCACTCTTCTCCAGAGATCCCCGATGCTGCTGCTTCTGCCCCAGGGCCTTTGCACCTATCCTCCTGCCTTATAACCCCCATCACCGCTCTGCTTTCTCTTGGAGGGTCCCTTCCTTCATTCTGGTTTCAGTTCCGACGCCCCCCACGCAGAGGCCTTCTTGATCCCCAGCCTCTCTTCCCGCCTTTGTTTCCTTCTGGAGCTTTGCACTGTCGGTCACTTGATGATGGGTTTGTTTCTTTCCTTGCTTACACTCTGTCTTGCTAAGCTCAGGGAGGGCCAGAGTCCTGGCAGACTTATTTATAAGCTCTCCTCCTTATAACACCCAGACTGGAGCCTGAATGTGGAGGCAGGCGAAGTGGGGGAGGACACTAGGTGACATCCTGGTGTCTGGCTGGACATGGAGGCCATTTATTCACCGATGGTTACAGGGCAGTGGAACGCTGGGAAAATTCCAGGCCAGTAGAATAGGGAACCTGAGACAGGAAAGTTAAAACAAGGCCAGTGTGGGCAATTTGCAGCTGGCTTGTAAATAACAAGCCATTATCTTCCCCAAACCAAGGACGCTGAGGGCAATGGTTAAGAGCCACCCTCAGTGCCAGCTAGGGGAGGAGTGTGGCGAGGGGCAGCAGAGAATGCGGGGAAGGGGAGGGAAAGGGCAGTTTTACTCCCTAGGCAGAAAAGCCAACAGTCTCAAGGCTCGGCATGAGAAAGCTGGCAGTTGGCTTGCCTGGCTTCCTGAATAAAGGTGCACGCTTTAATTGTTTAATAAAATTGGCTTCGCCACAATGCAGTCATCTGGAGTTCTCTCATTTAAATTCATTTATATGAGAAGACAAGAATTGAGGTTGGGGACAGCCCTCTCCCTCCAACTCGGGGCTGGAGGCTATCTGATAACACCTCTCTGGTGTCTGAGGGGTGCCTCTAACACAGGGACCCTGGAGAACAAACACTTTGAGGTGAAAGGAGATGGGGAGCTGGATGTGGTAAATTTATTTACTCATTCATTCAACATATGTCTATTGAGGGGAGGGGTGATAGGGACTCGGAAAAGACAGGTGGCTTTGACACCTGAAGGCAGAGGTGACAGGAGAAGAAACAAGGGCCTGGGACTGGGAGGACACCAGCATTCGGGCAGGGGCAGAAGTACCAGCCAGGAAGACGGGGAGCTGGGAAGCCAGCCAGGAGCACAGATGCCCTGGAGGCCAAGGGCAGAGGCCTAGGAAAGGAAGGACAGCATGTCCAGTGTGCCCTGGGCAGTGAATCACACGTGTGTCCCCGGGGCCGGAGGGGCAAGTGGGGTGGGAGGGAGAGAAGGAGAGGGACCGTTCAGGAGGGAGCAGAGGACAAGAGCAGGCAAGGGGGGGAAATGCCAATTTAGGGAATTTGGGAATCTGGAAAGGGTTTGCAGAGACATTCCCTCATTTAATTTTCACATCGAATAAAAGCATGTAATCCCTTCTCTCTTGGAAAACAAAAGCTGATCAGAAATATGAGTCTCTCCCTTCAGAACCATGGCTAAGAAGAGGCCCCCACAGGAGTCTTTCAAGGCCTGCTGGCTTCAGAATCACTCAGCGTGCTGGGCCCACCCCCAAAGGCTCTGTTTGCATTTCCCCAGATGCTGCTGCTGGCCTGGGGACCCCACTTTGGGAACCACTACAAGACAGCAAGGAGGATGAACAATGCACAAGTGCATGCCGCGGGGATGAATCTCCCGCTGCGTTGAGACACAAAAGGGATGTACAGTGCTGCCTACTCCTCGCACACAGTTCCAGAGCAGGCGTGGCTAAGGAATGCTGTGAGGAGTCAGGACAGTGGCTGCCCTTGTAGGTCAGGGCCCGTTCCCTCACCTGTGCACGTGGGGTTTGGGCTACTTTCTGGGTGTTTTCCACATCGGCAGAAAAGTTGTTTGTTTGCTTCTAATCATAGCTTTCCAAGAACATGGGTATTAAGAAAAAAGTTTCAGCCCAAGTCAGTTTGGCTCAGTGGATAGAGCGTCGGCCTGCGGACTGAAGGGTCTCAGGTTCGATTCCGATCAGAGGCACATGCCTGGGTTGCGGGCTCGATCCCCAGTAGGGGACATGCAAGAGGCAACCAATCAATGATTCTCTCTCATCATTGATATTTCAATCTCTCTCTCCCTCTCCCTTCTTCTCTGAAATCAATTTAAACACACACACACACACAAAAAAAAAAAAAAAAAAAAAAACTAGAATAAAAACTTTAAAAAGAAAAAAGTTTCAAAAGCAATTTATATTACACACACCACAAATACTCCACATGCCACACATACTCCAAACAAGACTTAACCTTACTACAAGGGTCCTAATATATTCTATCCTGTTCTAACTTCTTTTATTTCATTCTATAATAAATATTGGTTGCAACCCCCTTCACTGATTTCATAACCTGCTAAGTGGCAGCTGCAGTCTGAAACCACTGCAGTCACTGTCCTCACAGAAATGCAGGCTTCATTACTGGGGCTAGACGGGGTCTTTTACCAAGGCGCTAGGTCACGAAGGCCCGGTTTACCAGCGTCAAATGCTTTTGCAACGTTGTCCAGATAACCACATAACTCAAAAACACAACAAAAGTTCCTGTCAAAATTAATGATTTTTAAACTGTGTCTGTGGATAGAAATGACTCAGCCATTCTACGATACATATCTAAAGAGTGTGCGAAATTCAATCTGTTCTGAAATGAAGTGTTTGTGCACGTGTGCCATTAACACAAAGGGGATTCTGGCAGTTTTCCAAATCCTAAATGCAGCACAGAAATTACTTGCCTATTTTCCCCTTGTGGAAGATTTCCATTTTATCGCCATTGAATTTTTTGTTATTCAGCCTAGACATGTCTTCGTGTCAACTATTCTGCATCAGTTTTTTACTTTCAAGGATAATCTATGTCTTTTTATCTGCAATTTCATGTTGGTACTTAGTTTAGGAAAGTTGTCTTCTGTTTCATTTTTGTTCAATAACTTTATCCCCTGTGTCTAGAGTTACATAATGAGCATGTGATAATTATTTGTTGAGTGAAAATTTTTAAAAAGAAGCAGCTCTGTTTGATGGTCTGGATTCAATGCTGCAAGTTTCTGATGGGGAGCAGTTCTCAGCACGAAGATGACACAATGGTGTTCAGAAAGGTTGTATGAGTTGTCCAAGGTCCTGCCACAGGCCTGGGTTCCTCTCTGTGCCGCAGGCTGCACCAGAGCACCTGCTATACAGCACAGGCACGTGTCCCCTTTCTGACCTTCCAATCCCTCTCTGCAAAATGAGTGCAATGATCGCATACACCTTATCGGGCTGTGTTGGGGACTAACTGAACTGACACGCCTAGGACAGTGTCTGATACACCTATGTGCTGTGTGAGTCCCAGCTACCAAAATGACCATCTCCCACACTCATGGCCCTCCATGCTGCCCATGTTTCCTCAGCCACCTGCCCCCTCTGGGAACTCTGTAGAAACTCCATACTCTCTAGAAGAGTATTGCTAAGCAGCAGGCCATTTCCCACTCAGAAACCTTCATGGGCTCCCCATTACTCATCTGATAAAATCCACACTATTCTTGGCATTCAGGGTCCTCTGCACCCAGTTCAGGCTTCCACCGGCCTCTCCACCCCTAATCTACTCTGGTCAGGCCAGTCCCTGCATCTTCACTCACTGCCTCCCTTTGTCTCCAAATGGTCATCTCAGATTTTCCAGTCTAAGAACCTTGCCTGTGTTGCCAAGACCACCTCCTCCAAGAGGCCCTACTATGTTTCTCCTCTCCTGCCGGCTGAACCCTTGTATAATGTTGGTTTGGGCACTTAGCATAGACTCTTGTCCACACATTCAACAAACATTGGGTGTCACTAAAGATGCAGAAATGAGCCCAACAAAGCCCCACACCCAAGAAGCTCAGGATGGTGTATTAGTGATGGGAACCCGGATGCGAGTGTGAGGTCTTCGGAACCGGTGCCTGGTTCCCAGCAGAGCCCATCCAAGTAGCGCAGAATGCGGGGATAAGGTCAGGAAGAGAAGTCACATATGGCAAAGGGAGGATGCTGGAGACATTTCAAACTGTCCATGACTACCTTTTCCTCTGCGCTGTAGAAGTTGTCCTGTGCTCATGTGGAGAATACAGTGGCTAAAGTATCATACACAGAGCACACTCTATATTTAAACAGAGACACCTACTTAAAGGGGAGCAAAGAATGAATCATCCAAATGAAATATTACAAAACAGTTTAAAAAATGGGGACTTTAAATACACCAACAACGAACAATCTCAAAACAACAACAACCTAGCATGTATAGAATGCTTCCACTGTATTTTTAAGGGCCCACACCACCATATATGTACATACAATGTGGCTGAAAAGATACACCTAAACTAAGTACAAAAAAGGGGTGACTGAGGGAGGTGAAGTGGGGGAACTTATACTTTTATAATATTCCACTTGCTTATCTCACAAAATCACCTTTCAAAGTTTATGTCAAATGTCAAAGAAACACATTTAAATAAAAATATAGAACACAAGCCAAAGGAAAGGCATAACGTGAGCTGCTGACGAAGCTGCTGTTGAGCTTGGGCCCCGTCTAGAAGAACATTCCCGGCTTCTCCCCCACGGGAGCCAATATCTCACACAGAGCTCGCTGCGACAGACGCCGGTTTCCGCACCGACCAAGTCTCCAACACCTGCAGGTGTCCTGCGATTCAACTCAGCTCTGACACTGTCTGCCCGGAGTCCGCACAGGCCCCTGGGTTGAGGACTGAAGCCCACATGACTGCCACCCACACACACACTTCAGGTGCCAATCGCAAGTCCAGGCTGTCACCTCCCTTCTGAGCGACCAGCCACAGATCGGGGTTCCCACCACCCCTCCAAGGGTTTGATAATTTGCTAGAGTGGCTCACAGAACTCAGGAAAACACTGCTTACTGGTTTGCTCTGTAATAAAGGAAGTGATCATGGATACAGATGATGGAAAGATACAAAGGGTAAGGTCTGGGGAAGGGTTCCGGAGCTCCTGAGCCCTCTCCAAACCCCACCCACTCCCCACGGAAGGGGTTTTTATGGAGGCTTCAGCCTGAGTAATGATTAATTCATTCTCCAGCCCCGCTCCTCTCCGGAGTATGCGGGGTAGGGCTGAAGTTCCAAGCCTTTCTCACCATGGATTGGTCCTTCTGGTGACCGGCCCGCATCCAGGAGCCCACCTCCTTAGAACAAAAGACCTCCCAGCTCCTATCCCTAGGAAACCCCAACTGAGTTAGGAGCTCTGTGTCAGGAACTGGGATCTAAAATCAAGTAGTAGTAGTGGGGGTGAGGGACAGAGATACATACACATACATTTCTTATTGTTTCACAAGCACCAGCTGAAGGCTGGCTAACCCTGGCACCCAGACCGGAGATGTTGCCCCTTCAACAGCTCAAACTGCCCGGACCAGCAAGTCGCCCCTACTCCAAGGGATTCGCGACCTTCAGGCAAATGGCAACAGACGCTGGCAAAGCTGAGGCGGCCCCTGCTCCTCAGCACCCGGGTGCCCTCCTTGCGGACGCAACCATGGAAGCTGACTGCCAGCATATAACCACTGGGTGTCGCCTGAGGTGCAGGTGGTGCAGCCCTCGGGCCCTCTTGGTCAAAGGTGAAGGCACTGGTGGCCAGCAGGGAGGTGACTGAGTGGGAGAAAACATGAACCCTTGCTTTGACCTCGCTGAGCGGGGCCAGATAGGCCAAGGATGAGACGGATGGCAGTGGGGGTGGAGGTGGGGAGGGGCGGAGCTCCCCGCCCCCACCCTTCCCCAACACCTGTCCTCCCAGCCTGGCCCTCAGTGCCCAGACCCCAGTCCACCCCCACCTTTCCTCACCACCGTTTCCTCCTTTGTGGGACGCCCTTGGCAGGAAGTGTACGGGGCAGCCTCCCTAAGGACAGCAGTCTTTATCCCTGACGGGGCGGTGCGATTCCTCTCTTAATCTGTGTACTTAATATTTTCTACTCCCCCCGCAGTGTTCCTAAAATTCCTGAGTAATTTTGAGTAAAGAAAACATAGGAGAACACTATTTACACAACCATGTATTTTATGTCATTGGCCCCCTCCACTACCCTGTGGTCATTATTTTCATCCCCAGTTTACAGAGGAGACAGCAGGTTCCCAAACACTCAGTGACTTGCCTGAGGTGCTGGCTGGAGGGACTGTGCGAGACCTAGCCGGGGTGCCTGGCCTCCCAACCAGCTCTCACCAGAACCCCCCAGCCCTCCCCCCACTCCCACATGCCTCCACTAGGGTTCTAGCCAGGAAGCTGAAAACTCATCTGACGATTTGCGGGGAGGGAGTCCCCACATAAAACAAGAGCTGACCTACTACAGAGTAGAACGTCAAAGTTATGTGCGTGTCTGGGTCGGGAAGGTACATATTCAGCTGCCGTGTGTTTGGGACACTGCACACTGGCCCCGTCCTCCTTGGATGGAGGCAGGCACAGCATCATCACTTACTGGCTGGCTGACCTTGAGCCTCAGGGTCCTTGTAAATGGGGAGCATAATTCCACACCCAAGGGTGGCCATTGGGGAGAGAATGAGGGATATAGAGTGTTTCGGAGTCAACCACGCATGGGTCCCCCCACCCCACTGCCAACCCTACTGGGAGCTCCTGGAGACCCCAGGCAGAAAGAGTAGGAAGTAGGAGATACCCACCCAGACCCACCCAGAGGGCAAAGAGTCCCAGCAGGAATGGGGCTCAACTTCTTACCTGCTCCTCTGCAGGGCTGAGGCCAGGGGTCCTGACTGGGGCATGGGGTACCCCAGCCCAACGTCCCCGGTTCTCTGGGAGGGGCCTCAAGGGCAGGCCAGAGCACAGCTCCTGGAGGCTAGACATGTCTGCTGAGACTGAGGTGGAGGCTGGCTCTGTGGAGAGGCCAGGGAGAGACTGGGCAGTCAAGGTCCAGCTGGGAGGGAACCTCCAGCCCCAGAGCCACCTCCTCCAGCCCCTCATTGGGCCCCGGGCCTATGGAAGGAGCCATGTGTAGGTAGGTCACAGAGTCACTGGCCACGGGGCTGACTTGAGGGGGGAGCAGCAGTGGTCTAGGGAGAGGCAGGCTTCACACAGGGAGACAGCTGAGTGGGGGTTTAGTCAGTGGGGCTTGAGTGGGTTGTGATTTTAGGATATGATTTTGGGGGCTGGAGGGACTCTAATGGGAGTCACACCAGGGAGGCGATGTTGGGGTTTGTGTCTTGATGATGGGGAGCCACCTGATATTGAACCTGGCACCCAGTAAGGGTCTGTGTAGAAAGTAGATAGTGTCCTTTTTACCCCTTCTCCCTGCCACCTGTGTGTGTGTGGAGGGGGGGGGGTGACAAACCTGGCAGGAGCCCACCCAACAGCAGGTGCATCCTCCCCGGCTTCCATTCCAGTGCACGCTGCTTCACCCCTTCTCAAAGCTCTGTGTGAAGGGCCTGCCAGGGAATGGCCCTCATCCCCAGTCCATTGACGACTGCAAGAAAGTGCTCCTCCTTAGCGCTGTGCTATGGGTGGGGAACTGAGGCCCGTACTCACTCACCCAGCCAGGAAGTGCCTGCAGTCTAATCCTGGTGGTCCTGTGAACCCAGCTCAGCTCCTGACCAGCCCTGTGGCCTTGGGACTTGTCCCAATCTACGCAAGTGGGTGGCAATTAACCACTCAGGCCGCAGGAGTCACAGGTGGTTATGCAAGCACCCAGCGCAGAGCCCACACTGAAAAGGTGAAAAGAACAACAGCTCTCTGAGCACACCAGGTGAGCCAGTTCACTTTGTACTCTCAGGGCCTGTGGGCTTCACTGTCCCATTTAATGGATGTGGAAACTGAGGTCTAGAGAGGTGGTAGGACTTGCCAAGGCCACTCAGCTAGTCATGGGTGGAGCTAGGATTTAAACCCTCCGGCTGGCACAGTGAGCAGGCTTTGTTGGGTCCTCACCAGCAGACAGGCTGCTTGGAAGAGCCAGCAAGCAGAAATGCGCTTGTTTGCTTTCCAGCGTTCATCCATTCGCTCTACCTTTCCAGCAGGACTGACTGAGCACCTCCCAGTGCCAGGCACTGTTGCTGTCCTGGAAGCAGCAGTTCTTTTGTAGACACTGCCCCCCACCCACCCCTCGGGGCATGCACGCACCCAATGTGACAGCCAGCACCTGCCTCTCTCTGCTGGAGGGCTGCTTCTGGTGGCTTAGGGCAGTGGTCAGCAAACTGTGGCTCGCGAGCCACATAATGAGTTTGCCGACCACTGGCTTAGGGCATGTTCATCCAGCTCAGAGGTGGGCTGGAAGGGCTAGAGAAGCGACAGGAGAGAAGGGACATTACTGGATAAATACCCCAGCTCCCTCGGCTCTCCCCGGGTGTGTAAGTGGGTAGATAAGTCTGGGGAGTGTTCTGCGCTGTCTCGTCTTCCAGCAGGACTGGGCTGAGTTGCCCCCCTCCTGGCTTCCAGTACCACACCCTTGGATGGTGGCTTTCCCTTCCCCACCCCACACCCCACACCCCACTCCCCACTCCCCACACCCCACACTCCATTCCCCATACCCCACTCCTCACTCCCCTCTCCCCACACCCCACACCCCACACCTCACTCCCTGACCAGACAAACTACCTGTACTGAAACCTCCCCTCAGGACTTGCTTCTGGAAGAGGCTTGTTCATCTGGCTCAAGAGAAGAAAAAATCAAACCATTTTTGTGAAATCTCCTGACTTTTAAATGTTTGCAACCAATTTTAAAAATTTAAGAATTGTATCGAATAAGATGAGTGGATTCTATCAATGCCAGTGACCTGGTTGTGACACTGCACACTGCCAGAGGTTATCACTGGGGGCACAGGGCACATGGGATCTCTCTGTTTTCTTTCTAACAACTGCATGTTAACCTGTGTCCCCAAATAAAGAGTTTAATTTTTTAAAAAAGAATTGTAGACGCTATTGAAAAGAATGAGGATCTCACAGATGTTAAATATGGCTAACAAGTAAGTTCAAACCCTGGCTACACCACTGACCAGCTTGTGTGTATTTGGGTAAATTACTTAGCCTCTTTGTGCCTCAGATTCCTCATCTGTAAACCAAAAGCAGCAACAGCTCCTGCGTCATGAGATGCATCTGAGGATCAAATGAGATAATACATGCGAAGATCTTAGAATAGTGCCTGGCACAGAATGAGCACCAGATAAGAATAAAATATTGTTATTTTTCTCATTGTTGCCACTATCAAAAAAACAAGGAACACAGTAATGTATGCAGTACTAACTGTAACGGAAAGAAATTTTAAGGAAATTAAAATCTCCGAGGGATACACAGGAACTGGAGAGAGATGGGAGGGAAGGACTCTTGGGTGTTTTCCAACATTGTCAATGTACTGAATGCCACTGAATTGCACACTTTAAAGTGATTCGTTTTGTTATGTGAATAGCCCCTCAATTAAAAAACAACAACAACAAACTTATGGTGTTCTTCAAGTTTAATCCTTGGATAAACCAAATAAATAAAATCTTAAAACTAGTAAGGAGTAAAGACAGGCAGGAGGGCACTGCACGCCAACCCCAGGCACGCAGGACCCCAGGCGCTCGGGACCCCAGGCGCTCGGGACCCCAGGTGCTCGGGACCCCAGGCGCTCAGGTCCACCGCACACTGAGCTCCATGGGAAAGGGAGCCCTCAAGGAAAGCCGGTGGGGCCAGCTCCAGATCACCAGGCCCAGCGGCCCTTCAGATGAGCAGGAGACCCCTAGTGGGAAGCACCCAACTGATTCCCTTCCCCAATTCCTGACCCACAAAATTGTTAGCAAAATGTAAATGGTTTGGTTAAGCTGCTAAGTTTTAGGGCAGTTTGTTACTAAGCAACAGCAACTGGATCACTGCATCAGGATCCCCACTGGGGCCTTTACTCTGCCTGGGAAGCTTCTCCTCCCTGCCCGCCATACCTGCCCGGTCCTCCTCACCCGATTCACATCTCTGCTCAATGTCATGTCTCCCTGAGGCCTGCCACTGCCACCCTTGTGGTACACACTTCCCATCCCTTTATTCTGCATTTGTTCTTCACAGCACCATTTACCACCGGCCATAATTTAGATATTTGCTCCTATTTCTATGCTCTCCCCCATGTCTATTGAAAACTCCACGAGGTCAGAGGGTGTATCTGCCTGGTTCTTGCCACTGGTGCCTTAGCATAGAGAGGGCATTCAGTATCTGTTGAATGAGTGAGTGAGTGAGTGAGTGAGTGAATGAATGAATGAATGAATGAATGAATATGAGCCCCTGTGAGAGGACAGAGGCTGCAGAGGGCGCTTTCCCAGGCAAGCCGCTGAGGGCACATTCATCTTCCCACCGCAAGACCCAACTTTGGGACTCTGCCAAGTGCTTGCACAGATTTTTCTGAACAGAGATGGGCTGAGATGTTGTTCTCAGCTTTGGCCGCCAGGTGGCAGTTCAGGAGGCCAAGATTCACCCTAAGGACCCCAGGGGCTGGGACTCCTTACAGAGAAGGCCAGACTCAGGGAAGGGTCAGGAATACAGGTGTAGATTAGATCTGGGGCCTGCTGGGGGTGTGGGTGATCCCGAATCTCTGGGTCCAGAGTAGCAGCAGCCCTGACTTCAGGCGAGCCCAGGGGTGAGTTAGACGCTCCCCAAGGCTCTCTGTCCAAGTTGTCTGGAAAGCCATAATAAAAAGCTTCTGGTTTTATCAGAGAGCTGGTTTTCCCACCCCTCTGCTATTTGACACCTATCATCATCCTTGGGAGCTCTATCTTTAAGCCAAAATAACTATTATTTACTTGATATACTTCCTTAAATAGACTTTTAAAACTTAAATATATGTAATAAGAAGAAATTTATTTGGGGGGGTGGTGGGGGAGAGGAGAGATATTTGGGAGCAAACCAGCAACTCAGGTATGTGCCCCTAACCAGGAATCGAACCTGAGACCCTTCCATGTGCGGGCCACTGAGCCATACTGGCCAGGGCTTTTTGATATTGTTGTCATGAGCCAAGGAATTTTTATATCATCACTGTAACTTGCCAGAAACAGGCAGTACTATAAAAGTTAATAACTGCCCTAGCCCAGGGGTCGGCAAACTCATTAGTCAATAGAGCAGCAAACCACGGCTTGCGAGCCACATGTGGCTTGCGAGCCGCGGTTTGTCGACCACTGCCCTAGCGGGTTTGGCTCAGTGGATAGAGTGTTGGCCTGCAGACTGAAGGGTCCCAGGTTTGATTCCGGCCAGGGGCACATGCCCAGGTTGTGGGCTCAATCCCCAGTGGGGGGCGTGCAGGAGGCAGCCAATCAATGATTCTCTCTCATCATTGATGTTTCTATCTCTCTATCCCTCTCCCTTCCTCTCTGAAATCAATAAAGAAATATATTTTTAGAAAAAGTTAATAATCACTAAGATATTGTATTTAGATGGCAGTCACTGAGTGCCAGGTACTGTTTCAAACATGTCCTGTATCTCATTTAGTCCTCAAAAGACGATGAGCTGTGTCCTAGTACTATCCCATTGTACAGGGAACGGGACACAGAGAGGTTGGGCGACTGTCCTGATCTCACACAGCCAATAAGTGGTACCAGCAGGTTTTAGAGTCACCAGAGTTTTCAAGAGCTGTTAAAAAACTGGAGTTTACTGCAGCAACCTCCCCACCCCTTTCCCCCCGCCACACACACTCACACACTTACTGCTAGGTATTAGCTCAAGTGAACACACCAGTGCACACAGCATCAGCTGCCTCCTCCGGTCCCCTGCTAGCCTGCCCTCTGGGCAGCAAGACCCAGGGGACAGTCCTGGTCTCCTCACTCACAGGGCTAGCTGGATTGGTTTATTTTTCTGAGGCTGGACTTTACTCCCATTCCCTCACACCCAGGAGTCTTCAGCAAGTTTTTGTTTGTTTGTTTTTGTATTGATTTCTGAGAGTAAGGGAGCAGGAGAGAGAGATAGAAACATCAATGATGAGAAAAAATCATTGATTGGCTGCCTCCTGCACACCCCCCACCTGGGATCAAGCCGGAAACCTGGGGGGACAGAATGGAACCGTGACCTCCTGCTTCACAGGTGGACGCTCAGCCATTGAGCCTCGCCGGCTGGGCCTCAGCAAGTTCTGAGTGCTCACCTGGAGTCTGGAGCAGCTGTGGAGGCACACGGGTCCTCCTGCTCCTGGGGATGTGAACTGAGACCTTCACCTCTCCTCCCTCAGTCTAGCTGGGACCTGCATGAGCCAGAACTCAGGTAGGACCTGGAGACACCTGTGGAAAGCAGGCTACAGGGTGGCCTGGGGGAAGGGAGGGACACTCTTAAGCCTGATCCTGGGAATCAGGACTCCTGGGGAGTCCCGTACATCCCTGGCTTGTACAGCAAAAAGAGAAGGGGCGACAGGGCTCCCTCCACCTAGGCTCCACCCTTCGCACCGTGGACAGCGATCATGTGTTTATGTGGTGGGGGTGGGGGGAGTGGGGGTCGGGGGGTGCAGGCATGGAGACTGGACGAGGCCGGCCAACCTGCCCTTACCCACCTCTGCAGTCCTCCAGGCCAGAGCCGCGTTCCCGGTGGCCCCGCGACCCGCGCGAGGAAGCCCTCGCACCCCCGTGCCGCGCGCTTTGGTATGGGCCGCCGGGCAACCGGGGCGGGTCCAGGGTCGGCGCCGCCGCCCCGCGGGACACCCGGACTGCAGCGCTGGCACAGGATGGGGAGGCGCTGCTGGCGGCGGCGCGCGCTGGCGGCCGCGTGTCTGAGCGCTGCGCTCCTGCTCCTGGGCGCCGCGATCCGCGCCCTACTCCCGGGTGAGTGCCAGCTGGGCCGGGGGTTAGTGGCCAGACCCTCGACGGGGCAGGGGCACCTGCTGTCTGCTCCTGGGCTAGGGGATAGGGGTGAGTGGGCTCAGAAAGGCTCTAGATGCCCCGCCTGTGCCCCAGCTCCCCGCAAGCTCTTGCTCCCTTCGAGAAGTGGTCTCCAAACGCCCGGGATGGGGACCCTTAGGGCCTGCCAGCCTGTGCCTAGGGACCCGGGTCAGTGGCGGGTGGTGGACTGCGTTTGGCCCACCAGGGAAGGCAGCTTCCTTTACTTCACCCCACCCCTTTAGAGCCAGGCGTGGGAGAGAGTTTGATGCCCCTGCATCCCCCGCTGGTTCCTCTATGTGGCTGGCGGGGTGCTGCCTGGGGTGACCTGCTCCACCTGAAGTTCACATTGACAAGGACTTGGGGCTCCTTGGCATCTACCTCACAGTCTGGTTGGTGAAAATGAGGCAGCCAGTCAGGACCCCGCAGTGTGAAGTCCCTGCTCCAGGCCGGCATGTGCCAGACTTCACTTGTATGAATTCCTCAAACCCTCTCACCGACCCATTCACACGGAGGGACATGCCAGAGAAGTGAGTGGAGGGATGGGCGTGGATGGCTGACTTGCTGGCTGCACAGTCTGTCCTGGGCTTGAGGGGCCCAGTCATTGGCTTGTTCTCCTGACCTCTGGCTCTGTTTGCCTTTCCTGATGTGAGTGTGTGTGTGTGCGTGCGTGCGCGTGTGTTTGGGGGGCAGGGATTGTGAAAATCCTTGGAGTCCCCTTTTGGAGCCTCTCAGACAGGGTCTCAGGGAGTAAGTTACCACACCCCAGAGTGGGCAGGGGCCACTGGGCAGTGGGGTTAGGGTGGCCTAAGAGATGAGGCTGAGGAGACTGTTTGGGGGGCAGCACTTACCCATGGGCGGGGGGGGCGGCTGGGTCTAGGTTGGTGTAGGATAGGTCATCCACAGCCTTATCTGCTGGGTGACCTATTCCCTCCCCTCTCAGGACTTCAGTGCTCCCATCTATAATGGAGTGCCCAAGTTCTTCCTCACCCAGCTTCTGCTGAGGGGGATGAGGGCACACAGGAAGTGCCTGGCCTCTGGCCTCCTTACCATGGCACTGTCATGATTAGGACTGGCACTGTGCTCCTTTCTTCCTGAGGTGAGGGGCTTCTTCCCCCCATCCCCACTCCCTGCCAACCTCAAACTTCCCTGACTGCCTCTGGACTGGAGGCCAGGGTTTGGAGAGGCCTCCTCAGTGCTCACCAGATCACCCTGCCACTCACACCATTCCCTCTGTGGCTGGACACCGCTGTCCAGACCTGGACACCCCCACAAGCCACGGGTGGGAGCTGCAGTCCTGTACACCAAAATGGGTGTAGGTTTGATTCCTGGTCAGGGCACATCCCTAGGTTTCGGGTTCGATCCCCAGTTGGGGCTCATATGGGAGGCAGATGGATGTTTCTCTCTCACATCTCTCTCTCTCTCTCTCTCTCTCTCTCTCTCTCTCTCTCTCTAAAAATCAGTGAACATATCTTCAGGTGAGAATTTTAAAAAAAGGAGAGACTTTGAAATATCCTGATGTGGATGAGACATTTGAGTTGAGATCTGAACAACAAGCAGTATCCTCCCTAAAATGTCGTTTCCTGGAGGAGCTTCCCCGGTTGAAGGAAAAGTTAGTGCAAAGGTGGGGATGCACCTAATATGTTCAGAGTGGCTGCAGCTGAGGATGAGCTGGAAAGGGTGGGAGATGCACCTAGAGGGCCTTGGGAAGGAACTGGAATCTACTGTTTGCCATGGGAAGCCTTGCAGGTTTTAACATCACCAAGATGGAGCAAGAAGAAATAGGAAGCCAGTTGAAGAGACGTGATTTTCCGGAGCAGAGTGGACGGGGCTTGCCCTGGGCTGCTACTGTGGAGGAAGCAGAAATGGGGGGCTTCCTGATGGTTCTGGAGACAGAGCTGATGTGACTGGTACCCAAGAATGATCTGATCAGATAAGTTTCCATTCCACGTGGTTTGTGGAATTCAGCATGGAGTGTGAATTTTAAATTCAATACACCAACCTAGACCCAGCCGTCCCCCCCCGTCCCCCCCACCGCCACCGCCATGGATAAGTGCTGCCCCCCAAACAGTCTCCTTTTGTTTCTCTCCAAAACAAAAAGGCAGAATTGCTTTTTACTTATGAAGGGTTTGTCCACGTGTTCATCGCTTAGCCTGATCACCAGAGGTAATGTCCCTGACCCAGGGGCACACAGGTCACCCCAGAAGGCCTAAGTCATCAGGGGGAGTGAATGAGCTAGAGCAGACTGGAGCAGCAAGGCCTGCGGCTCCTGCTCATCTGGTCTTGCAACACTAGCCCAGCTAGAACTTATTAACCAGAAACCTTGTGTCATAATCCATGCTTACCAGACTGGGGATCTCCATTGTTTCCCCAAAATGGTGAAGCCTCAAGTCCCCCATGCAACAATTTGCCCCCGCTCCCTCCCCCTACCCTCCATAAAGCGGGGGACTGAGGCTTTCCTTGGGGGTGAGCATGCACGGACAATTTGTCTGGTTTCTTGGTGTGGCATTTCAGCCACCAGCCTGTGGATGCTGTGAATCGAGTTTTGTGCAGGGTGGAGTGGGTGCCTGAGGGCAGGATGGCATGGCTTGCATTAAGGTCACACATATGCTGTGGCCTGGGGTAGAACCCTGTTTCTGGCCCGTACTTGCTGTGAGGCCTTCGGCTTATTTCGTTGCCTCTCTGGTCCTATTTCCCCATCTGTCAGGTGGGGATAATAATTGTTACTACCCAAAAGGAGAAAGCATCAATGTGTACAAATCACTGAGGACAGTGCACGGTGCCCGCCGGATTTCCGGGAATTCTCCCAGTCTCTGTCTCTGTCGTTGTGTGTAGTTCCTTCTCTTTTCATCTCTGTCCTCGACACCCAGTTCCTCTTTCTCTCCTCCCTCCTATTGCCCTCTGCCTCTTCTCTCTCTCCTCTCTCCATAACCTCCTGCTATTTTTGTTTCCTTTTTTCAAAGCAGAACCCCGTGTGGTTTGCCTGTGGTTGCTCTGGATGGCAGAGTTCTTTGGCTTAGGTCCAGGACCATCCCTGACCACGAGACTGGGGCCTGCCCACCTAGCTCTCCCTGGCCTGTCTGCTCCACAGTGCCCTGGGCAGGGGCCCTGGGACACGGAATCCAGTGGAAGGGCTTGGAGGAAATAAATAGGTGGTGGGGGCAGGGGGGCTGGGGAGGAGGTTGGGTGATGGCAGTGGAGGTTGGGGGAGGCCTCAGGGTGGCCCTGTTTGAGGCTAGTCCCTACACTAGACCCCCAGCCTCTGGCTGTCCAGAGTGGGGGGCTGGACACTGGGATCTTCAAGCATTCCCCTCTGAGCCCCTATACCCATCTGTCCCCCCTCCATGGCCAGCCTGTCCTCCTGGAGGACCTGGGTTCCTCTGATCTGTGTGGCGGGCCGGGTGGGGATGGCCCAGCCCTGTAATCACTGGCCACAGCTACTCTGGGCCTCTCTCTGGTGCCCACTTCCTCTTGCACTCCACCCACTGGCCACCGGAGTCTGGTAGGGGACTCACACTCCTGCAGGCTGTGGTCTGCCCAGGAAATGACAGGCCTTTCTCAAGGGCCTTTCTGGAAGATTCTGAGTTAAGGGGCCTTAGAATAAGACAGGCCTAGGTTTCTTCTCTGTCACTTGAGCCACACTGGCTGGGCTGTACCACAGCTTTTTTATCCACTCATCTACTAATGGACATGTGGGCTGTTTACAGATCTTAGCTATCCTATATAATAAAAGCCTAATATGCTAAGTGTCCAGTTATCCAGTTGGCTGTTCAACCAATCAAAGTGTAATATGCTAATGATATGCTAAGGCAGCTCAACTGCTCGCTATGACTGACCACCAGGGGGCAGACAGTTGACCGGTCAACCAGTTGCTGTGATGTGCACTGACCACCAGGGGGCAGATGCTTCAACTGGTAGGTTAGCTTGCTTCTGGGGTCCAGCCAATTGGTACTGAGTGAGACAGGTTAGACACGCCCTGGAACCCTCCTGCGGTCCCTCCCTGGCCCTGATCATGCACTGGTGGGGTCCCTCAGCCTGGCCTGTGGGGTCCCTCAGCCTGGCCTGTGCCCTCCTGCAATCTGGTACCCCTCGAGGGATGTCGGAGAGCCGGTTTTGCCCAATCCCACAGGCCAGGCCAAGGGACCCCACTGGTGCACGAATTCATGCACCAGGCTTCTAGTTGTAAATAATTCCGCTATGAACATAGGAGCGCATATATTCTTTCTGATTGGTGTTTCTTAGGATTTTTAGGATACACTAGTATTCCCAGAAGTGGGATTACTGGGTCAAATGGCAGTTCCATTTTTAATTTTTTGAGGAAACTCCATATTAATTTCTACAGTGGCTGCACCAGTCTGCATTCCCACCAACAGTACACTGGGGATCCCTTTTCTCCACATCCTGGCCAGCACTTGTAATTTGTTTATTTATTGATGATAGCCATTCTGGCAGGTATGAGGTGATACCTCATTGTAGTTTTAATTTGCATCTCTCTGATGATTAGTGATGTTGAGCATTTTTTTTTTTTTTTTTTTTTTGGTATGTCTATTGGCCATCTGTATGTCCTCTTTGGAGGAGTGTCTTTTTTTTTTTTACGTTTACTTTTTATTGTTGACAGTATTACAGATGTCCCCTATTTCCCCCCCATTTCCTCTTATCCACCCAGCCCCTACCTCATCCAGGCCTTTACCACACTATTGTCCGTGGCCACGGGCTATGCATATATGCATACATGTTCTTTGGTTAATCTCTTTCCGTCCCCCACACCTTCTTTCCGTCCCCCACACCTTCTTTCCCTCTCCCACACCTTCTTTCCCTCTAAGATCTGTCAGTCTGTTCCATACATCCATGTCTCTGACCTCTGGGTGTAGTCAGAGCTTAAGCTCCACAGGGCTGGGCAAGAGGCATTCCAAAGGGTGGGGCTATTACTTCCCCCCAGGCTAACGCTGCAGGAATGGGAAAGGTCTGCCTGAGAAAGATGGCTTTTGCAGTATGGGGGAGTAACTCAGTACAGGGATTCAGCTTTCTCCCCAGAGCCACCAAGCCTGGACTCTCCTCAAAGAGCTCGAGTCCACTCTGCCCTCCCTCTGCCAGAGCCCACGGTGAGTGGCTGCAAATTTAATATTGTGCATTGGCCCTTTAAGAAGGTGCCTGCATTTCTAGCTTCCTTGTAGATAACTGCTTTTCTCTTGCAGCTTTTAAGATCCTCTTTGTCTCAACTTTGGCATTTCCATTATGATGTGTCTTGATGTCAGCCTCTTTGGATTCATATTATTTGAGATTCTCTGCGCTTCCTGCATTTGTATGTACAGTATATTTCTTTCAGTTATCATTTCTTCAAATAGGTTTTCAATACTTTGTTCTCTCTCTTCTCCTGCTACCCATATGATGAAATATTGTTACACCTGATGTTGCCCCAGAAGTCCCTTATACTATCTTCATTTTAAAAATTCATTTTTCTTTTTGCTGTTCTGATTGGGTGTTTTCTGCTACCTTATCTTCCAAATTGCTGATTTCTGCTGTTGTTCTTTCTAATGTATTCTTCGTGTCAGTTATTGTCTTCATTTCTGACTGGTTCTTTTTAGTGTTGTCTATCTCCATTTTTTTAAAAATAAATCTTTATTGTTCAGATTATTACAGGTGTTCCTCTATTTTTCCCCCCATAGCTCCCCTCCACCTGATTCCCCACCCCACCCCACCCCACCCCATGCCCTTACCCCTTACCCCCGCCACTGTCTTCATCCATAGGTGTAAGATTTTTGTCCAATCTCTTCCCGCACCCCTCACACCCCCTTCCCCCTGAGAATTGTCAGTCCACTACCTTTCTATGTCCCTGATTCTATTATATTCACCAGTCCATTCTGTTCTTTAGATTTTTTATTCACTTGATTTTTAGATTCACTTGTTGGTAGGTATGTATTTGATGTCATTTTGTTGTTCATAATTTTTATCTTTACCTTTTTCTTCTTCTTCCTCTTCTTAAAGAATACCCTTCAGCATTTCATGTAATCCTGGTTTGGTGGTGATGAACTCCTTTAGCTTTTTCTTGTCTGTGAAGCTCTTTATCTGACCTTCAACTCTGAATGATAGCTTTGCTGGGTAGAGTAATCTTGGTTGTAGGTTCCTGCTGTTCATCACTTTGAATATTTCTTGCCACTCCCTTCTGGCTTGCATAGTTTCTGTTGAGAAATCAGCTGACAGTCATATCGGTACTCCCTTGTAGGTAACTAACCGTTTTTCTCTTGCTGCTTTCAAGATTCTTTGTCTTTTGCCCTTGGCATTTTAATTATGATGTGTCTTGGTGTGGTCTTCTTTGGATTCCTCTTGTATGGGGTTCTGTGTGCTTCCTGGACTTGTAAGTCTATTTCTTTCACCAGGTAGGGAAAGTTTTCTGTCATTATTTCTTCTAATAGGTTTTCAATATTTTGCTCTCTCTCTTTTTCTGGCACCCCAAAAATTCAGAAGTTGTCGCAGAGGCTCCTTACACTATCTTCATATTTTTGGATTCTTTTTTCTTTTTGTTTTTCTGGTTGGGTGTTTTTTGTTTCCTCATATTTCAGATCTTTGGTTTGATTCTTGGGGTCCTTTGACCTACTGTTGAATTTCAGTATATTCTTTATTTCAGACAGTGTATGCTTAATTTCTGACTGGTCCTTTTCCATTTTTTTGGCATTCTCATTAAGGTCCTTGAAGGTCTCACTAAGCTCCTCGGAGGTCTCATCAAGTTTCTCGGCGGTTTTTAGAAGATTCTTGAGTAACCTTATAAATGTGGTTCTGAACTCTATGTCGTCCAGTAGTTTGCTTTCCTCCATTTCTTTAATTCGTGACATGTTTCTTTGTCTCTGCATTTTGCTGCTTCCCTGTGTTGATGGAGTGGCTTTGTGTGGTAGGTGACCTATAGGGGCCAGTAGCTCAGCCTCCCCAATCACCTGAGGTGGACACCTTTGGTACACCCCTTTGTGGGCTGAGAGCAAAGTCTTGGTGTAGTTAAGCCTTGATTGCTGTTGGTACACTGGGAGGAATTGACCTCCAGGCCAATTGGCTGTGAGGACCCGCTGTGTCTATAATGGAAGAACTGCTGGAGACACGCTTATGGTGCAGGACTTGTTTCAGTGGGGCTTTGGTGCTCACTGAGTCTGCCTCTTGAATGTGTCACTTATGGATGTGAGGAGTTGAAATCTGGTGTCTCACACTGACTACTAGGTACACTAACTTCTGGATCTCCAATGGGGTGCATGTCAGCTGCTGTCTGAGGCCACCCAGCAGGCGCTACAGCAAGAACTACAGTTTTTCTCCTCTTTGCTTGGGGTTTGGAGGTTTTGGAGCTGTCTGACCTGGGCTGCAAGTTTTCTATGTTAAGCTGTGATAAGGCAGGCCATTCATATGCTAAAGCCGCTGCTTGGAGCTTAGGTGGGTTTGTAGGTTGCGCAGGGCGGGGTCTCAGGGCATCACTAGGCTAGGGCATGGCAAACAGCGATGGCTGCCAGTAAGCCGGCTCTGCATCTCCGACCGCGTCCCCGCGTCCCGCGCCCCAGTGCAGTAAACAATTATTCCTGCGCGCAGCCCTGCAAGCAAGCCACCCTCACTTTCCAACCCGATGGTAGACAGTCCAGCTTCTCCCCGTAGGAGTTTGGGTCCCCCACGTCTCCCCAGAAACTGGAGTTCAGAGTAATCGGGAGCTTGTCTCCCTTTGGGTTGAAAAAAGCAGCGCTCCCAATAGCCCGCCGTCAGCCCGATACGCACGCCCCCGTACCTCAGCTTTTCAGCGCTTGTGCACGTCTCAATGCTCTTTTCTCTTTCCTTCTAGTTGTAGAACTTCCACTCAGCCAGCTTTCCCGTGGTTCTGGGTGATAGACATTTTGTCTTTTAGTTGTAGTTTTGAAATTGTTGTGCGAGGCAGCAGTTTAGGTGTTTACCTACGCCGCCATCTTGGATCCTCCTCTATCTCCATTTTTATGTTTCCTTTTTGTTGAAGTTCTCACTGAGATCATTGAGCATTCTTATAACCAGTGTTTTGAACTCTGCATCTGGTAGATTGGTTGTCTCCATTTTGTTCAGTTATTTTTCTGGAGTTTTGTTCTGTTCTTTCATATAGGACATATTTCTTTGTTTCTTCATTATGACTGCTTCCCTATGTTTGTTTCTATGTATTAGGTAGATTTGCTACATCTCCTGGTCTTTGTTATTTTTAATTCTTTATTGTTGAAAGTATTACATATGTCCCCCTTTTTCTCCCATTGACCCCTTTCAGCCCTCCCTCCCTGCCCCAACCCCAGGCCTTCAGCACCCTATTGTCTGTGCCCTTGGGTTATGCATACATGCTTACAAGGTCTTTGGTTGATTACCTCCCACCCACACACCCTCCCCTGCCTTCCCTCCGAGATTCTGCATTCTGTTCCATGCTCCATGTCTCTGGATCTACTCCCTTCATTAGTTTATTTTGTTTCTTGGATTCCACATATGAGTGCAATCATGTGATACTTGCCTTTCTCTGACTGGCTTATTTCACTTAGCATGATACTCTCCAGCCTCCTCCATGCTGTCTCAAAGGATAAGAGATTCTTCTTTTTTACTGCTGCATAGTATTCCATGGTATAAACATACCACAGCTTTTTTATCCACTCATCTTCTTATGGGCACTTGGGCTGTTTCCAGATCTTAGCTATTGTAAATTGTGCTGCTATGAACATAGGGGTGCATACATTCTTTCTGATTGGTGCTTCGATTTTCTTAGGATATATTCCTGGAAGTGGGATTACTGGGTCAAATGGCAGTTCTATATTTAATTTTTTGAGAAAACTCCATACATCTCCTGGTCTTGGTGGAGTGGCCTTATATAGTAGGTGTCCTGTGGGGCCCAGAGGTGCAGTCTTTCTGGTCATCTGAGCCAGTTGCTCCAGTTGTGTTCCTGTGTGAGTTGTGTGTGCCCTCCTGTTGTAGTTGAGCCTGGATTGCTGTTGGCATGTCAGTGGGAGGGACTGACTCTCAGGCTGACTGGCTGTAAGGACTGGCTTTCATTACAGTTGAGCTGTTGTATGGGGTTTGACTGCATGGAGCAGGATTCGTTTTAGTGGGGCTCTGGTGCCTGCCGAGTTCCTCTCTGAGTGTCATTTATGGAGCTAATTGGGTGGTGCTCAGTGCAGTGTAGTCTGAATTCACAAGGTGTGTTGGTTGTAGAGCAGGTGTCCTCAGACTTTTTAAACAGAGGGCCAGTTTACTGTCCCTCAGACCGTTGGAGGACCGGACTATAGTTTAAAAAAAAAAACTATTAACAAATTCCTATGTGCACTGCGGGCCCAGGACAAGTCTGCTGCTAAGCAGGACAGGCAGCGGCACCCGGCGGGCCGGATAAATGTCCTTGGCAGGCCGCATGTGGCCCACGGGCCATAGTTTGAGGACCCCTGTTCTAGAGCCTTTGGGAGGGAATCCCGCACATGCCCAGATCAGCTGCTGCCTATGCCTGATGCAGGGCCACCTGCTAGGAGGTACAAAATAATCTTCAATTGGTAGCTGCCAGTGCTTTGCTTGGAGGTGCCTGGGGTGCCAGGATTGGGGCTGCTTAGCAAGAGGTACAGGGCATGCCAAGAACAGCCACTGCTTGTTTCAGGTTTGTGGCCGTTTAGGAAAGTTTGCAGTATAGGCCAAGGCCAGCAGCTAATGAGGAACAGCAGCTAAAAGAGGCAGATAACAAAGTTGGGTGGGGTGGGATCTTGGAATCACCAAGTGGGGTAAGTGGTATTAGGCAGGTTGTTGGAAACTCAGATGTGGCACCAGCCTGCCCCTGTAGACTGGTGGAGTAGGGGGCTAGGGCTCAACAAAGGGAACATAGCACCTGCTAGCACTTGCCAGTTGTGGGGGTGGGAGGAGGGCTCAACAAATTAACAATGGCACCTGCCCACGTTGAGCTGCCCCTCCAGCCTTCACCCAAAAGCTAGACAAGGCAGTTCTTTCCCATATGTCCCTGGTGCTTTTCTAGCTGTTGTCCCTTCGCTGGAGCTTAGGGCAATGTTTGTGAGTGAGTCTGTGCTCGGGCCTTTTAAGAGGACACCGGGGTCTACAGCAGCCCTCTGTCTTACCAGACAGAGGCCCCGCTGATTTTCACAGCAGATCTTGCTCCTCACTGGGGACCTCACAGCTGAGATATCCCTCCTGAGTATTAACTTCCACACATGGTTGTGGGACCAGCCCATTTCAGGACTCTGCCCCTCCTACCAGTCTCAACGTGGCTTCCTTTTAAAAATTACTAATTCAATCTTTTCACTTGTTATAAGTCTGTTGAGGTTTTTGTATTTCTTCTTGAGTCAATTTTAGGAATTTGTGCCTTTCTAGGAATTTTCTATTTCATTTAGGTTATATAATTTATTCTTGTACAGTTGTTCATATTATACTCTTATAACCCTTTCTTATTTCTATAAGGTCCAGTACTAATGTCACCTCTTCCATTCCTGCCTTTAGTAATATGAGTCTTCATTTTTTTCTTCTTGGTCAATCTAGTTAAAGATTTGCAATTTTGGTGATGTTGTAAAGATTGTGTTATAGTTTATTATTGTATTAATAAATATAATCATATTTAAGAAAAATATGATCCAGAAGGTCTTGAACCTTTCCTCACCTATATTGATTATAGTACTAAAAATATATCCATATTAATTGAATATGTTTAAGAAGATAGTCCTTAAGGCACATTTTGAGTGAAGAATAAATTTAACAAGCTGAGTTTATGGTAGTTTTAGAAGATTGAAAAATTTAGCACTGAGACAGACAGATAGTATCTGTCCTCAGGGTCGTCCATTCTGGGAGACAGCTAAAGCTGTATTTACCATGAAGAAGCATGCACACTGCTTGGGGAATTACAGGCTGCTGGAGGAATTCACGGTGGATCAGTAGAGAGCCTGCAGTCTGGCTGTGCCACTTCACTACTGCCCATCCCTCCCTGGACAGACAGGTAGCTTCTTGAGCCTCTGAGGGCTCCTCAGTCATGGGGCTGGCTAGGGCAGGGCATGAGATGAGGGCAGACTCAGGTGGGTGAGTTTGAGTGGTCAGGCCTTTCCCAGAGGGCTATGGACTGGGTACCATCTTTCCTCTCATCTCTTCCTGTCTGGAATCCTCCAACTCTAGAGGGCATGGCATGCCCGATGGATTAGGGGCCCTGTCAGTGCTTCCCCACACTTCACCAACCTCCCTCCCCATCCCAAGGCAGGTGGGACAGGAGGGAAACTGAGTCTCAGAGATGGGTTAGTTGTGCCTTAGGTGAGCTGACCAAGCCCAACAGCATCAAAGCCATTTCTTCTGATGCAGTGATGACACCTCTCTCTTTATGCTCCACAGAATCTGGAAACAAGGCCCTGGGCTCTGGCTGGCTTGGTGGGAAGAAGAGGAGTCCCCTGCAGATGCTCTATGACCTGGACCAGGTAAGTGGACAGACCCCATTCTGGGACCCCTCCCTCTGCCTCCAGACATGGAAACCTGAGATCCCCAATGTAAACCTACAGCAAACATGTCAAACTCACTGCCTGTGGGCCACATGCGGCCCACAACAAGTATTTTTGCGGCCCAGCCAATATAACAGTATGTAAGAAACGTTTTAATAAAAATTTTGTAACTTAATTTTTACAATACCCTGTTATACATAATCTCTATATATAAAAGGCTAATATGCAAATTGTCTGCTCGGGAGTTTGACCAGGAGAGCGGGAGTTTGATCGCTCACTATGATGTGTGATGACCACCAGGGGGTGGTGCGGGACATGTCTGGCGACTAGTGGTGGCGGGGTGCTGAGGGGGTGAGGGAAGGAGGAGGCGGGGAGGCGAGGAGGCCAGGCCTAGGGACCCTACCCTGCACGAATTTCGTGCACCAGGCCTCTAGTTACTAATAACAAACTACAACGTTTGCTAATGACTGATTACTATAATCGTGTTACATTCATTTCCCTTATGTGCCTTATGTGCAGGCACACCATTTCTCTCCACTAATACTAGCAGCGAATATTTTAGCAGCCAACTGCCACATCATTAATCTTGTACTGACTTGTTTGGTGTGTGCAACAGGAAATATTTCGCTTTCAAAGAACAAGAAAAATAGGTTTATTTGCATTACACTTATTAATTTATGCAGTTATTCAGTGTCCGGTAAGTTAATGTTCAAGAAATAATATTAATTTTTATTAAAATGTTCTATTATTTTATGTTAATGATTACTCATTTCAGCCCTTTGTATTCAGCATGTCTTTATCAAAATAAACCTACAGTTCTATGAAAATTGAAGCTATTATTTTTTTGCGGCCCACATAAACTTAAACCTTGTTTATTTGGCCCATGTTAGCCTTTTACTTTGACATGCTTGACCTACAGTCATGGGACTGGAACCCACACTGGGCACAGAGAAGCATCCTCTGAAAATCCAGGCTCTGGGGATGTGACAAGGGCAAATCTTGGGGGCAAGCTGAGAGAGCTGGTGTCTCCAGCTACCCCCCATTGTCCATCACCTACTCAAAAATACACTGTGCCCACTCTGTGCCAGGCACTGTTGTATGTGCTGTGGATATGAAAGAGACTGAAACAGACACTGAGTCTCCCCTCAGGGAGTTGACAGTCTAGTGGGGAGATAGTAATTAAGTGAACCCCAAATCAGTACCAGCTGCAATAGGGAAACACAAAGGAGCCCCTGCCTCACCTATTCTCAGGCAATGGACCAGATGGCTTGCTGGTCCATGAACCTCACTTCTGTTGTTGGCCCCACTAGTACCACACACACACACATAGGGTTGTACCCCACTGAGAGTCACACCCCCTGCCTCACACCACACCCAAACAGCCACACTCAGGGGCACCCATTCAGGTAGCATGTGTTGAGCACCTACTGTATGAAGACTGTGCTCAGGAAGCTATGGATCCAGCCACAACCAGGTAGGCTAGTTCCCTGCCCTTGTGCCGCTGACAGTCCAATGGGGCGGGGCGGGGGGAAGATTATCTGATCACTGCCTCCACTAACCTGTGACTGATTTGTGTCTAAAGGGGAAGTATGAGGCACAAGGAGAGCTCTACCAGGAGGGTCCTAGTTTAGATGGGGGAGAGGGACCTGTATGAGAACATTTTTCTCACTCCAAAAAGAACCTAGTACCCATTAGCAGTCAATCCCCATGTTCTCCAACCCCAGCCCCTGACAACCACCAATTTACTTTCTGTTTCTATGGGTCTATTCCAGACACTTTATATAAATGGAATCATACAAGTGGCCTTTTATGTCTGGCTTCTTTTACTTAGTGTGCATAATGTTTTCAAGTTTTATGCATGTTTTAGCATGTGTCAGAACTCCATTCCTTTTTATGACTGAATAATATCCCACTGAATGGACAGACCACATACATACTACTTATCTATTTCCCAGTTGATGGACATTTGGGTTGTTTCCACTCTCTGGCTAATATGAATAATGTAGTTGTAAGCATTTGTGTACAAGTTTTTGTATAACTTTTGTTTTTGTTTCCTTAGTATAAACCTAGGAATGGAATTGCTGGATCATATGTTTATTTTCTGAGGAACTGTCAAACTGCTTTCCACAACATCTATACCATTTACATTCTCACCAGCAATGAACGAAGGGTCCACTTCCCCGCATCATCACTAATATTTATTGTCTTACTAGAGGCTCAGTGCACGAAATTCATGCATGGGGGGGGGGTCCCCTCAGCCCAGCCTGCACCCGCTCCAATCCAGGACCCCTCGGGGGATGTCTGACTGCCGGTTTAGGCCCAATCGGACATCCCTCTCACAATCTGCCAGTTTAGGTTGGACATCCCTCTCACAATCTGGGACCGTTGGCTCCTAACTGCTCACATGCCTGCCTGCCTGATCACCCCTAACTGCCCCCCCCTGCCGGCCTGGTCACCCCCAACTGCCCCCCCACCTGCTTGCCTGGTTGCCCCCAACTGACCCCCTGCCAGCCTTGTTGCCCCACGCAGCCTGCTGTTCAGTAGTTTCGTTGTCCCTCACTGTTCAGTTGTTACTATTACTGTGACGCATCCTGGACAATTTGCATATTCCTCTATTATTAGTATAGATTGCCTCAAGGCTCTTAATACAATGTTTAGAAATTAAAATCTTTCTTTTAAGAAATCTTAGACAAAAACAAAACAAAACAAAACACCAAAGAAGGGGGTAGGAGGGTTGGAGGGTTAGTCTTGGAGGTGAAGACCCAGAAAAAGCTTGAAGAAAGCAAGGGTGGTTGCTGGAGGTACAGCTGAGGAGGGCTAGGAAGGGCTGGGCTCAAGTGTTTTCCTAATATTACCTAATTCATAGAGTTGTAAAGGGCATAGCAAGGGGCCTGGCACACAACACGTGCTATAAATGCTATTTTACAGAGGAGGAACAGGCTGAGAGAGGGCCAGCTTCCTGCCCAAGTACTGAGATTAGAATTTGTTGGAGGTTGGGGGAGGACTGCTTGGGATGAAGAAATCAAGACCCAAAGGAACATGCCAATTCAGAAATATAGAAATAGCTAATTTTATTATTGAACAAAAAAGATCCTAATAGCCTGCAAGTGGCTGCATTTTTTCAACTCTGTTTATAAATTAAAGCTACCATTCGTTTTTTCACAATTTTAAATTTAATTTTATTTGAATTTCACAAAAGAAAAAGAAGTTGATGGAAGTGCTGAATTCATATAAATATTTCCTCTAGACAAGAGTTACTTCCCCTAAAATATCCCTTCAAGATTAAAAAAAAGAAAATGTGAGAACATTAAAAGTTGAAGTCATTATGATTTTTTCCAAACACATATTTTCATTTTTGTTTGTATAGACTGACTTCTTGCTGTGAAAGATGAGTTTGTTGGCCCAGCCACACGGGCATGAACACGCAGTTCTGAAAATACTGAGCCCTTCTGTACCAGTTAATAAATGTCAGTCACTTACTCTCCCCAGGGCTCTCCCTCTCTCCTGGCTGCCCATCCCACTGCCAGGACCAACCCCCATCCTCATCTCCCCAGGACCCAGAGCTACAGGGGAAAGGGGACTCTGGTCCCATCTCCCCAGGCAGCTTAGTTTCCATCTGTTTTACATAATGGCCTCAGGTAAGGCTTTGTTTGCAGGAAGTATTCAGTGTGAACACCGTTTGAAAACCCCTGCTCAAGGTCAGCCCTCAGGCCCTTGCAAGTTTGCACAGTCCGGGGTTTCCGAGAATGGAGGCCTTTCTCCCAAACACACTACTAGCTCCTTATGAAGTCAAGTGCATGTCTGCATCCTGGTGTAATTACCTTGCATCCAAATGGGCAACAGACACAGGCCTGCAGGTATGGAGACAACCCCTGAGCCAGCTCCAAATCAGATGAGGCAGAAGGTGCTGGAGCCCAGGCTCAAGTGGAGGCAGCAGGAAGGGAGTGGGCTTTGCTCGGTGCCCAGCCCTGTGCCAGGTGCTCACCGTCTAGATCCTCTCCAATCCTATGAGAGGTGTTTCTTTGCTCTTTCCTCCCTCCCTCCTTCCCTTCCTTCCAGATTTACTGAGCACCTGTCTGTGCCAAGGGCTGGGGTACAAAGGCAAAGCTAGTATTCCCAAGATGCTAGCCCCGTGAGAGCATCATCAAGAAAACGGCTGTGACTGGGGTGGGTGCAGGATGCAGGGGGAGACCCAAGTGACTCAAGGAAGGTTCTCCAGTGAAGTTAAAGCCAAGCTGGGATTTGAAGGATGAGGAAGGGCATTCAAGGTGGAAGGCACTGCATGTGCGAAGGCAGGGGGGCAGGAAACAGCCCTCCTGGCCTGGGAACTGTGGGAGGGCGATGGAGCCCAGGTCCAGGAAATTTGCTGGGTGAGGGTGGGGTCCCAGAACCCACTATCTGGACCTTCTGCCTCCTTGACCTCCTTTGCTCCCAGCTGCCTGGCCAGGAAGAGGCCTCTGCCTACCTGCACAAAAGGAGGTTTTGAAGCTGGAGGGAGGGAGTGAAGAAGGAGGGGCCAGCTGGTGTGTATTTTTGGATTGCTTCTCAGAAATCTCCCCCCCCCCTCCTTCTCTTCCTCCCACACCATGGCTACCACGCGACAGCTGGGGGAGCCACCTGTAAGCTGGGCTGAGTTGAGGGGGAGGTTGGCTGGGGGTAGGGACCGCTGTTCCCCCTCTCTGAGCCTCAGTTTTGGCATCTAGAATATGGGTACAACAACCTAGTTGCTGGCTCCTGTCAACCCAGGTGCTCCAGGAAGCAGAGGCCCAGGCTGGACTCATTAGAGGAAAGGCCTGGGAGGTAAGGGCGGGGCTGGGGAGTGCCCTGCATCATCCTGCAGCTGGGGGCTCAGCAAGGCGGCGAGGAATCCCCGACCCACGTAGCCTGCACTTCCCACCAAGCAGCATGCCCTGGTGCCCACTGCATTGTCACTGCCAAGGAGCTCCCGGGGGAGCCGGAGACAGGGCCAAGGCTCAGACACAGGGATGAATCTCCTTGTGAGCCCCTGCAGTGAGAGGTCTAGGGGGTCTCCCCTGCTGGGGCACAGGGCTCAGCTGTTCCCAGAACCCAGTCAAAGCCCCAAACGGAGGGGCAAGGAGGGTTCTATTTCCTGAGGCTGCTGCTCCGATAACTACAGATTGGCCCAAACAAATAGGAAAATGTGCTCTCCCCGTTGTGGGGCCAGAATCTGAAATCAGGGTGTCCGGGGCTGTGCTCCCTCAAAGGGCTCCAGGAGGGGGTCCTTGCTGCCTCTTCAGCAGCCGGGGACTCCTGGCCCCATCCCTTCAATCTTCACGCAGCCCATCCTCCATCCTCACTGGACTTCTCCCTCAGGTTCAGGTGGCCCCATCCCTTTGTTGACACACCTATTCTCCCATGATCAGGTGGCCCCACCCCTTTTTCACGGGAGTACTTCCGCTTGATTATGTGACCCTGTCCCCTTGTTTACATGCACACTGTCACTTGATCACGTGCCCCCCCATTGTCTGCGTGCCTGTGCTCAGTGTTCACATGCCCCCACCCCCTTGAGACCTTGGATGGTCTCTGTTTCTGGGATGCCACCTTCCCAGTTGGCTGTCTGCCCCTGTTCTCACACCTGTCAACCGTCCCTTTGCCAAAGTCCTTCCAGAAAAAGCCATCTCTTTCCTGCTGAGACTGTAACAGTTGGGATTGAAAAGGAGACAGGAGAGTTGTGGCCCGTCCAGGGTCCATGCAAGAGGTCCACAGGGGCCTATGCAGTCCCTGGAAGGCTGTGCCTCTGGGCGGCTGCTTTGTCCCGAGATCCATCCCAGCTGGTAACCTTGGCGGAGTCCCGCTGCATTGGGCGAGGGCCTTGTGTGGAGAAGGTCCTGCCTCCCCTCGCCGGCTGTGGCTTAGAATACAAAGTACCATTATTTTTCCTGTGTCTGGCTTCCGCAGCCCGCCTCCCCTGGCAGATTTGGTTTTACCCCAAAAAGAAATTGATTCGGGTCTGCAAACTGTCTGACTTCTGCATTTGCTCTGTGAGACGTAGCTCTGCCCAGGTGCTGCCTGGTATGAGATCCTGATGCCACCCCACCTCCGTGGCAGTATCTCTCATCCCCTGGAGACCTCATTCAGCACACAGCACCCTCAATGCTCCCCTGTAGCTCCAGGGACCCGCTGAGCCTGGGCCCCAGCCTGTCACTAGTCCCGCAGGTCCTGCCTGTAGCCCCAGGGTCCTCAAACCAGTCTGGGAGGGGCCGGTGGGTTGACCCCTTAGACAGAGGGGTACAGACCAAAGCTATCATTCTTTTTTTTCCATATCATCATGAGTTTTTTTGTTTTTTCTTATTAAAAAATGTTAATGTTGACATTATTGCAGGTGTCCCCCTTCCCCCTTTGCCCACCTCCACCCATCCTCTCCTCCCCTTCCTTGGCCTTCATCAAAGTATTGTCTATGTCCATGCGGTATGCATGTATGTTCTTTAGCTAACCCCTTCGCCTTCTTTATCCAGTCACCCCTCCTCAAAAAATTAAAGATGGAACTGCCTTTTACTTGATCCCAAATATTCTGGGAATATATCCTAAGAATTCAAAAAACACCAATCAGAAAGAATATATGCTCCCACTATGTTCATAGCATTATTTACAATAGCTAAGATCTGAAAACAGCCCAAGTGCCCACCAGCAGATGAGTGGATAAAAAAAGCTATGGTACATCTACACCATGGAATACTACAGGGCTGTAAAAAGCTACCATTCTTATACACTCATTAGTCAATGGAGCCAAATATCAACAGTACAGCGACTGAAATTTCTTTTGAGAGCCAAAAACCGACTTCTGCGCATGGGCCGCGAAGTTTCCATCGCACTGTAGGGGCGCGCCCACACGTGGTATTTTGTGGAAGAGCCACACTCAAGGGGCCAAAGAGCTGCATGTGGCTCTCGAGCCGCAGTTTGCCAACCACTGCACTATGCTACTTCTAGTAATTCAATGTGCTCTCATGGTGAGGACTCTGAAGCCATACTTCGTTATCAGTCTGATCCTGTCACATTTGTTATCAGGACCTCCTCAGTCCTGAGTGTCCAACAACTGACTAATCACTTCTCTACATGCCTCTGCAAGGTTAGATTTATTTCCCCCAACCCAGGTCCAGGACAAATGCCTAGGCCCCCAATCATACAGTGATGGGTGGCAGCGCGGGGTTTCCAGTCCAGGCCCCCTACCGGCTGCCGGACCCTGACTCACACAGGTCACTGGGCGTCACGCCCGCCCGGCAGCTGCCCTGACACCGACCCCTGTCCTCCACAGGGTTCGAGCTCGGCCCTGGCAGAGGTGCACCGGCAGCGACGCAATATGCTGCGCCGCGCCTGCAGCCGCCACACACGCCGGCAGCGCCTTCTGCAGCCCGAGGACCTGCGGCACGTGCTGGTGGACGACGCCCACGGCCTGCTCTACTGCTACGTACCCAAGGTGGCCTGCACCAACTGGAAGCGCGTGCTGCTGGCGCTGCGCAGCCCGGGGGCCGCAGACCCGCAGGCCATCCCCGCGCACCAGGCGCACGCGCCGGGCCGCCTGCCCTCTCTGGCAGACTTCAGCCCCGCCGAGATCAACCGGCGCCTGCGCGCCTACCTGACCTTCCTCTTCGTGCGCGAGCCCTTCGAGCGCCTGGCTTCGGCCTACCGCAACAAGTTCGCGCGGCCCTACAGCGCCGCCTTCCAGCGGCTTTATGGCACGCGCATTGTGCGGCGCCTGCGCCCGCGCCCGCACCCGGACGCGCTGGCCCGCGGCCACGACGTGCGCTTCGCCGAGTTCCTGGCCTACCTGCTGGACCCGCGCACGCGCCGCGATGAACCTTTCAATGAGCACTGGGAGCGCGCCCACGCGCTCTGCCACCCGTGCCGCCTGCGCTACGACATCGTGGGCAAGTTCGAGACCTTGGCGGAGGATGCGGCCTTCGTGCTGGGCCTGGTGGGCGCGCCAGGCCTGCGCTTCCCCGCTCCACCGCCCCGGGCCAAGGCAGCCACCGCCCAGGACCAGGCCATGCGCCTCTTTCAGGACATCAGCCCCTTCTATCAGCGGCGCCTCTTTGACCTCTACAAAATGGACTTCCTGCTCTTCAACTACTCCGCCCCCTCCTACCTGCGGCTGCACTAGCCTGCAGTGTTCCCCACGGGGCCTGGTGCACTGCAGAGGCTCCGAGGCCAGGGATGGGGAGGCTGGAGAATGGGAGTTTTTGACAACCACTGCATTGGGCCGACATCACACCTGGGCGGTTTTGGGTGCAGCCATTCAGCTGTTGTATAGCTGTGTGCCTATCCCCTGTCCTGCCTGTCGCTTGACGTTGCTTCTTCTAACTGGGGTGGGTGAGGATTTGGATAATAGAGTTTTAAGTTACAAAGAGTCCATTTTTTGTCAGCTGTGTCCCTGAACCTGTCCATGGTGTAACAGAGCAGAATGCTGGCTCAAGGCAGCCTGTGGCCATCCTAATTCCCTCCCCACTTCATCTACTCTGGTAAGGACAGCCCTGGCCAAGGACAGAAGCCCTCCCCTGCAGGACTCAGGCTGGGGCCATCCTTGCCCATGGGCATGGCACAGGAGCCAGCTGTGAGCCGCCTTCACTCTGCCCGTCACAGAGCAGGGCCACCTTTCCTGTGGCTGGCCCTGCCCTGGCCCCACCCTTGGTCTTAGTCTGGCCAGATGCTATGTTGCCTCTGTGTGCCCACGGAGTCCAGGGTGCAATATGACGGCAGGTTTTATAGGACTTGGGTGATCTGGGGAGCTCATGTTATCGAAATAAATGAGTTTTGTTACTTTCTGACAGTTTAGAGTTTCTCCACTTCATTTTGACATTTGCTCTGGGGTGTGGGGCTGTCTGATCTTGGAATCTCACTGAGTCTCTGAGCCTCAGTTTCCACTGCTGCCAAATGTCCTTAGAATGCCGGGTGGTTATGAATGAGAGAGACGGAGAGCCTGGTTTACCTTCATAGCAGTACACAAGCGTGAGGGACTACATGGGGAGTGGGTATGGAGGGAGTGCATCATATGGGGGGATCCTACATTGTAGGGTTGGGGAAAACAGTCACAACTTGGAAGAAACGTAATCTTTGCCTGGGCCAAAGATTAAAGCCCAAACCAGCTCAGTGAAGCACCTCGCACTTGTGTGAGTCTGCAGGAAGAGCACAGATCTTGCCTGGAACCCCTGTGGCAGCGGAAGCCTTGCCTAATCCTTCCCCACAGCGGTGGAGCTGGCTCCCTGTTGCCATCATGTGGTAGCTAGAGGGAAGAGCAGCAGTGGGTTCCCAGGAGACTTACCGGCTCCTTTTGGGATTTCACAGCCCTTGGAGGTTTTGAACACCCAGAGATGTATCCCAGCGGCCCAGGAAGCCCATGCTTTCTGGTAAGACATGTTTGGGCTGGAGTGATGAAGTGGGTATGTAGGAGTTGAAACCACATGTGCCCTCAGAGTTTGGGGAGCTTCTTATTCAGCACAGGTGCAACGAGTTTCCAAATGTTTACATCTCCAGTGTGGACAAAACCCTCTTTGTCCTGTTCAATATTTCTTCATCCCCCAACCCCCACCCCTGACATTATGATTGTGAGCCAAGTCTTTGACTGGGCAATGGGTTTGTTTTGAGAAGAACAAGTGATAACTCACCCCTCCGTCCTCTCCCCACCTAAAACGCTGCCAGAAAGGCAGTCACAGATCTTGGAACCTTGAATCCTGCCCAAAATTCTAATCTGGAGCCTAAGAGTCCATTGAAGCGTCAACTTGCACTGCATATTGTTAAACACAGAAACCCAAGCTCAACTGTTTGCAATGGAGGATACCACACAGGCAGCAGCTGGGGCCAGTGAGAGAACCCCTCCCAAGCTGGAGTCTGGCTTGTGACTGCAGGAGCAGTGACATTTGATATTGCTGACATTTTCCTTGTGTGAAGTCCTCGTGGGGCCTCGACACTTGGGTTTGTGTTCACAGTGCTTGGTGAGGCCCTGGGCTCAGGCTGCCTCCCCTGAGGGCATGGGGATCCCAGACCCTGCCTCCTCACAGGGTGCTGATGAGACCAGGGCCCCAGTTGCAGACAGCCAACTCTGGAGAAGGCAGGAGTCCCACCTCTTTCCCCAACACACCAGTTAGATGGCCCTTGAAAGGATTGGGATATGCGGAACTGTTTCTCAAGGCCAGCAGGAACAGGTGGGTAATCTTTACACTTGGCCGCTCTGTCCTTGCGCGGTGGTGATCCAAGAAGCTAGGCCAGCAGGAGCGGATGCGGGGAGGAGCCAGGAATGGCTGAACAGACGGTGGCAGCCAAGGCAATTGTTCAGCTTTTACTCCCTGTCATTTTTGCCTTTCTAGAATTTTACTCTGAGGATGTGTGGCTTAGAATTCAGCACTCAGAGGGTCCTGTGCACATTTCTGGACCTCTTCTCTGCATAGCTCCCACCTATGCCCCCCCCCACAATGTACAGCTGCCTCAACCTCCTCGAACTCCAATTTCTATCTCAATTTAGCAAGCTTGTCAAGCTCTGTTTGGATTCTCCCTTGAGTTTATAGTCTGAAAATTACTTCCATGCAGAAAGTTGGGGCATCTGTAGGGAATCATCTCTTTTGTTTCCTTTCTCTCAGGAATCTCAGTTCTGCACTGTCTTATTGTTCCATGCCTGAACGCAGTTCCACATTTCCTCCAGTTTGTTTACAGAGAAATGTTAAGTCTAATACTTGTTATCCCAGCATGGGTGGAAGCATATGTCTCAATAAATATTTGATTATCTCTTGCAATAAAGTCCTAATAGATCTCCTTGTCAGATAGTTCTCCATTGGGAAATGAAACCACGATTTGAAAAAGTGCACTATTACTAAAAACCTATAAAGTGTACTAAAGCTCATCACACACCAATTACCAAAGCTTGAGCTGGTTTTTTTGTTTGTTTGTTTTTGCTTTTGGTTAATCCTCCCCCAGGGATATTTTCCCATTGATTATTAGGGAGAGTGGAAGAGAGAAAGAAACATCGATGTGGGAGAAACACATTGATTGGTTGCCTCCTGCATGCACCCTGACAAGGGCCTGGGCTGGGGAGGAGCCTGCAGCCAAGGTACATGCCCTTGACCAGACTCAAACCCATGACCCTTCAGTCTGCGGGCCAACACTCTAACCACTGAGCAACCGGCCAGGTGCTTGAGCTATTTAACACTAGCTCATTCAGACCTGTATATTCCAAGAGACTACAGTAACAGGAACTCAATATGGTCTAGTGTATCTCAAATTATAAGGAACACTGACACTGTTCCAGCAGTGTTTACAAATTCTGACCAACTACTGCCCAGACCCACTCACCTACCTCTGCTTTATAACCACCCCTTGACTAGCCCTAGCCCCTCCCCTCCAATACTCTAAAGTGCCTTTCCCTAACTCCTGTTTGAGATGAGATTATGAAGGTATTGCTCTCCCTTGCTAATTTGAATGGCTTCCCAAGCAATCTTTCATGAGCTTTGACAATCAGGGGTGCTCCAAGAAGTTCAGCAGGGGACCACCATAGCCAAGGCCCAAGCCCGTGGACTTAGAAGGTTCTCCACTAAGGCTCCGTAAGCTTCCCTGCTTAGGGTTTCCTTGTCTGCAATTATGAAAAAAATTCAGTGCTAAATCTGAGCTCAAATCCCTTTTTGATGAAATCCCAAATCTATGTGAGGTTTATTTTGTCTGCCCTAGGAAAAGAATCTAAGTCCTTTTAGGTATCTGATGACATTTGTACTAATTTTAATGTTCCATGAACTTATCTATTACTATGTAACAAATTACTCCAAAACATAGTGGCTAGAAAAATATTTATTATCCTAGTTTTTGATAGTCAGGAATCTGGGAGTGGCCTAACTGGATTGTTCTGGTCCACAGTCTCTGGAGATTGCAGTCAAGCTACTGGTTAGGGGAAGGCTTGCCTGGGGAAATATTCACTTCCGAGCTCATTCACATGGATGCTGACAGACCTCAATTTCTTGTTGTTGGCAGGAGACTTCAGTTCCTCAGCATCTGGGCCTTCCTGATATGGCAGCTGCCTTCTCCCAGAACAAGCGATCCAAGAGAGTGCATGAGAGTGAGCAGAACTTCAGCTGCAGTCCTTTGATGACCTAATCTTAGAAGTGACAAACCACTTCTGCCATATGTTACTTGTCACACAGACCAACCTTCGCACATCATAGAAGGGGATTACACAAGGAAGTGACTACCCATAGTTGGAGAATCCAATTTGGAGCCCAACCCAGAGGCTGCCAAAGCCCAGATTTGTCAATAGGTCTCTTACCTACTGGATACACTGTTGTGTGTCTATAAGAGCTTTCCTTAAATAAGGCCCCTGCTCATCACTGTGGAAGCTAAGACACACTACACCAATATGCTATATATTGAAAACTTCATAAATGTACTCAATTGTTATAACTCTGTGAAACATCCAATACTGTCAACACTTAATAAATCAAGAATAGGAAAAGTTAAACAATTTATTTTTCCATGCATCTAGTAAGTTGTAGGGCTAGGCATTCGCAAGTCTACTATTCTTCAAAGTTTAGGATCTTTCCATAATTCCCTGCTTCTTGTGACTGATTCCTGGCTCTACCTGGCTCTTTCTAGCTTGATCTTCCATTAACCTCTCACTCACCTCACAATACCTCCATACTCCACTTTCCATCATATTGTATGGATGTTAAGGTCTCTGGGCTCTCAGTGTTAGTCTCACGGCTAAAATCTCTATATGATTCCAGTCTTTTGAAATTTGTTGAGCTAGTACATGGCAAATTCCATAAATATTCCATGTGCACTTGAAATGAATAAGTATTCATGTTAAACTGTCTTCATAAGTTCATTAAACTGAGTTTGTAAATTGTTCTATTCAAAACTATCTTTGCTGATATTTTTTGTTTGATCTAATAAATTAGTGAGGTATGTTAAAATCTCTACTATAATGGAGGATATTAATTTCCTTGTAGATAGATCTGTAAGCATCTGTTATGTGATTAGGTGCATACAAAGTGTATCTTCCAGGAAAAATGGATCTCTCACCATTATATAGAGCCCATCTTTACTCCAGGAGAGGAGGAAAGATAAAGGATGAGAAGAGATAAAGTAAGGGGTGGGGCAAGTAGCATGGGAGAAGAGAATGGGAGCCAGTTACAGAGAGGTTTATATCCAAGCCTTCTCTCCTCCTTACTAAGGGAAGATAACTTGCATAGTGGTTACAGACTCTTTGGATGGAATATTTTCTCCCACCCATGCCAGTGAGAAGACAGGCAAATTTCTTTGCTGCTTCCTTCTGAGGCAAAGTGCATTTCAATCACCCTTCCACTGGGGGTATAGCCCACTGGGAGCCCAGCTTTACACAGAGGTCTTATTGGAAAGTCCACCTGGGGCAGGTCTGGGCTTTAAGTTTACTGTCTTACGCCCAGTGCAAAGCAGAACTCAAGACTTCTATGCTTCCTGGTTTCATTTCAGTTGGGGTTCTGGAAACACTTGGCTGTGTATGTGCATGTGGCTCTGCAATACAGGAACAACATTTAAAAAATTACTTGATCTAGTATTTGAGTTGAATTTATTGAAAGTATCATTCAGAGCCTTCTCCATATATTTGAAATCCTATTCATCCCTCACGATTCAGTTCTAATATAGCTGCTTCCAGTAAACTCTGTTCAATGATCCCACCCCTGCCTCACATCCAGTGAAAATTCATAACATCTTCCTGTTTCCCACAATGCTGTTTCTACCTCAGTTCTGGCAATTACTACACCCTGCCTCACTTTTTTGACAGTTACATTTTACTCTACCCAATGAAAAAGCAACTCAGTCATGGGATCCTACGTCACTTATCTTGGGTTCTTTTCCCCACTCCTCTCTCTGCCTCCGGGGAGGGCAGCAAAATGTTCTGTCTACAGAATGAGTTCCCTAATTGTTTATTGGCTTCAATTTTTTCTTAGAAATTCCGACCATAGAACTATCCAATCCCAAGGCAAGTGCTATCTAAAAGAGCCTTGAGTTGGGCTGCTGTGTGCTATGTTCCTCAAGAAAACAAGATTTTCCAAGGACCTTGGATAGGCCTCCCACTGCAAGGGCCTTTCAGATGCTGACAGGTATATACATTCAAATGGCATCTTCTCATATCACCTGGTCACTTACTGAACTTCATTATAATTAAACAGATTGTAGATGGAGTCATTTTAAAGCTTTAAATACAGTTCAAATAATACAGTAAAACTTTTTAATATTACTCTTAAGATCAACATGAAAAAGAACTACAAGCATCTCTCTCTGACGTGAAATACTCTGCTTGGTCTAGAGACACTAAGGGGAGAATGGCTCCCAGGTGGTTACCGTCAGGGAACCAGGAGAGGGTGAAGCAGCCAGCTACCTGAGGGCACTTCCGCAGACACCACTCACCAGCGACCCCGTGTGAATTACAGGCCCACACGATGGAAGATCACCATTTTATAGTTTCATAACTGAAAAAATATTTTCTTAGAAACAAAGCAAAAAGATAAAAACTTTCAACCAGAAAGGTTGACTTAGATTAGCTATGTGATTAAAAGGTCCTTGAGAGGAAAGCTCAGTTCTGACTTGGGAGAGTATTGGTCTTAGCTCACTTCACATGAGTTCCGAGCTAAGACGTCAAGGAAGCAGTGTAACTGCCTCTCCTGTCAGCTGAGATCGCTGAGCAGACGCCTGCTGCTGCCTGTCTCCTTGTCTACGTTCTCATCTACGTGCAGTGAAGAAAGCCCTGCACTGGGCCCTGTACCAGAGCAGGTGCCCTGGTCACAGATCCGCTGGGTCTGAGAGCGTTCTTATCTTTGAAAGGATGAGAACAGACAGGGAGACTAGATAGCAGCAGGCCTAGCCTCAGCAGCCTTTCTGGGTGATGTCCAGTCCCGATGACTTTGTTATCTCCAAAGTGGTGAATACCTGTTTGAAAGGAAGAAAACAAATTTGTGTTTAGCCAACAATATTTCAGTACTGCTTTATGAAAACACATTCTGAATATTTCTATTCTCCTTAAAATATGCAAAGTAGTTACTAATACAAAAACTTTCTGACAATGTGCTTCATAATAGTTTTTCAAACTAACAATTGAAGTCAACTTAAAAAACCTCCCGTTTCTGTACCTCACCACATGTGGGGTGAATTCCAATAGTGTCATCAAGTAGCTGTTTCGTGAGCCCACATTTCATTGCAGCTGCAAATCCTTGGGTAACCTCACCGGCATTTGGTCCAAGAATATGAAATCCTATCACCCGATTCTTTAATAGAAAAACAAAACAAAGGGAAGCCCAGTAGGTTAATGATCTGAATAGGAACCTAATCACTGCAAGTTCACAGTTCAAACTGACAGCGTCTATACAGAAAAAGAACCAATGTTGAACTCAGCGTAGAACATTACCATGAAACTGAGCCACTGTAACAATCTGTTAAATGAGCCAATAAATGCACATCCAGAGTAATCTCCACTCAATTTACTAGAAATGAGCAATTTACCCACTGCATGAAAGAGCTCATTAATATGTATGGTAGAAATTTCTGAATTACGCTGAGATAGTGCTAAATAACAACATACAAATCTGAATTAAAGTCCAACACTGGAATCATTCTAAGGCAGTAGGTTTCACTGGCATTGCAGAGAGTCCCAGTCCAGGAAGCAAGTAGCCTTGCTCCTTAAATAACTAAGGGAAGATCAAGGAGCAGTGGGGATGGGGGCTTTTCCCCAGGACTGCATGTTATGAGGTGCAAGGCACATGTGATGAGCAGACCACTGAGACAGAAAGCAGATTCTCAGTGTAGCCCTGGCAAGTGTGGCTCAGTTGTTTGCGTGTCATCCCGTACACCGGAAGGCTGCTGGTTTGATTCCCAGTCAGGGCACATGCCTGGGTTGCAGCCTCGATCCCTGGAAGGGGCCGTGCAGAAGGCAGCCAATGGATCTCTCTCTCTCTCTCTCTCTCTCTCTCTCTCTCAAAAAAGAAATTCATTAAAAATATATTTTTAAAAAAGATTCACAGTGTATTTCCAAGGTACACTGCATTTAGGATGTCCTTTTGTCTGTGTTTTTCATCAGACTCTAGTCTTTGTTTCGATCTTCAATAGTAAACGTGTACAACAGAAAGAAAGAGCATCAGAGGTCTTGAGGCTGGCACAAAGTCTTGCCTCCTCATATTCTAGAGAAAGAACAATGGTTCAAAGCAGCCAACTCACACACATCTACTGGTGGTGCTGAAATGGAGAGCTCCGGGAGCAGTGTTTCTGGAAGGACAGTCACAGGTCACAGGGGCTCGGGTGAAAAGTGGAGTTCCCAGGGCCTCACAGAAGACTGAATTGGAATCTCTGAGGTGGTGCGTTGTACACACAGAAAACTGGGAAAAGACAGGCAGCCCATACAGAGTAAAAACATCTGATGAAAACCCCCGTTTATAAATGAAAATGAAGGCAGTTTCTGTGAGAAGGAAAACCTAATTCCTAATTTTTACCACATAGCTATAGTAAAATTCATAGTAGTAGGATGGTCCTCTAGAAACAGAAATATGGACAGTAGTAAAAGAAATTATCAAGCTCTCCTGACGACAGTGAGCACGTGTGTGGGTGGGGGGCAAACAGGGATCATGGGCACAGCTGAAGGAGAGCAGGAGGAGTGGCAAAGGATGGAGACGGGGGTCAAAAAGAGGGGTAAACAGACCTGGAAATTCTGCCTCAGGCCCGACAGTCACAGTCAACAACTCTGTCGAGAGGTCAGAAATAATATGAAGGCTGAGAATCTTGGTTTCAGCAGCAGCTCAATCAAACCCCATTCCTACGCACTTTAGGGGGCCTCAGTGCATAGTCTCTGCCTGCTCCTTTTGGAAATGCACCTACAACTTCATGACAGCAACCTCAGATTACTCTGTAAACTTTATGTCAGCTATTGCTGTTCATATGTACCTAATTTTGTGTTTTATCTCTCCAGATAAATTATAAACTCTTAAAAAGGGAGGAACCAAGTGCTAACACTGCTTTCTACCCTCAGTGTTCTTTATACAACCAGTTCTAAATAAACTGTGCTTTAAACTCTGATAATCAGGCATCTGTTGTCAGTTTCACATTCACCTCAATAACAGGGAAGGCAGAGAAGGCTGCAACAATGGGCTCTCCACTCCACTGATTCTTCTTTAATGAATTGCTTCATTAGGAATTAATTAACAAGAGTTTTCACTTTGTGTAAGCATCTCCTTGTAAAGGCTTTGTGACACACATTCACTTTAAAAATGCACACAAACATATACCGTACATTTTGTTAGTTGATGATCAAAATTTTCACAGATGATCTAGTTCTAAACTGCCCAGTTAGGTCTGGGAAGAGCCAACTTTCAATGATTATTTTGAGAAGGTATTGGTAAGCCTCAGGCACAATCTGTCACTTGTTCAACAAGTGCAAACACATTAACTGGGTAATAATTTGAAGGATTTATGCCTTTCCCTAAAAACTACCTTTAAAGAGATCATAAAAACCCACATCCTATATAATAAAAGCCTAATATGCAAATTGACCATCACTCCAACACACAAGATGGCTGCCCCCATGTGGTCAAAGATGGCTGCTCCCATGTGGACACAAGATGGCCACCACAAGATGGCCAGCAGGGGAGGACAGTTGGGGGCGATCAGACCTGCAGGGGAGAGCAGTTAGGGGTGACCGGGCTGGCAGAGGAAGGTAGTTGGGGGGGACCAGGCCTGCAGGGGAGGGCAGTTGGAGGGGACCAGGCCTGCAGGAGAGAGCATTTGGGGGCAACCAGGCCAGCAGGGGAGGACAGTTGGGGCAACCAGGCCTGCAGGGGAGGGCAGTTGGGGGCGACCAGGCCAGCAGGGGAGGGCAGTTGGGGGCGACCAGGCCAGCAGGGGAGGACAGTTGGGGGAGACCAGGCCTGCAGTAGAGGGCAGTTGGGGGCAACCAGGCTGGCAGGGGAGGGCAGTTAGGGGCAACCAGGCCGGCAGGGGAGGGCAGTTAGGGGCAACCAGGCTGGCAAGGGAGGGCAGTTAGTGGTGACTGGGCCAGCAGGGAAGGGCAGTTGGGGGCAACCAGGCTGGCAGGGGAGGACAGTTAGGGGCAACCAGGCTGGCAGGGGAGGGCAGTTAGGGGTGACCAGGCTGGCAGGGGAGGGCAGTTAGGGGCAATCGGGCTGGCAGGGAAGGGCAGTTAGGGGCAATCGGGCTGGCAGGGGAGCAGTTAGGCGTCAATCAGGCTGGCAGGGGAGTGGTTAGGGGGTGATCAGGCTGGCAGGCAGAAGCATTTAGGGGCAATCAGGCAGGCAGGCAGGCAAGCGGTTGGGAGCCAGCAGTCCTGGATTGTGAGAGGGTTCCAGACTGGAGAGGGTGCAGGCTGGGCTGAGGGACACCCTCCCACCCCCCCTGTGCACGATTTTCATGCACCGGGCCTCTAGTACTAGAATAAAAGCTACATTTTAAAATTACAGCATTTCAGCTTCCAATCACATTACGTACATTATCAACTTTATTGCAAATTATCTTTGCATAACAAGTATTGTTGTCTCTGCCAGCTACTGTCCATTCAAGAGGCCAGAACAAAGTATGATATACCTGGAAGACAAGAAGAGAGAGAAAGAGGCCAAGATTAGCATATATAAAAAATCACTCCTTGATATGCTCTTCAATTATATAAACACTAGAGGCCAGATGCACAAAATTCATGCAGAGTAGGCCTTCCTTCCCCTGGCTGTGGGCACCAGCTTCCCTCTGGCACCTAGGACCTGGGCTTCCCTCCAGCCCCGGCTTCATCCAGAAGGACATCAAGTCTAATTAGCATATTACCCTTTTATTATTATAAATGATAATCTCTATAACAGCTTTGAAAAATTTAGAGTTCCATGATCCCAATTTTATGTAGCTGATTGGAGTACCTGAGCCATAGCTCCTAAAATGCCAGCTGCACAAGTGTGTTGACCTTTGTTTTGCTGTACTGTTAGTCCAAAAAATCTATTAACTAAATTCAATTCTCAAACATTTATAGAGTACTGACATCCAAGGCAATGCACTAGGCTGTGTGGATTGAAAAGAAATAAAGACTTAGATCCTGTCTTTGACAAGTTTACAACCTTCTTACAAGGTTCATTGTCAAACCAAATCTAGGAAGAGCAGAAACAATTCAACCCCATTAAAAGATATTAAGAACATTACCTATGCTACTTGAAAGCCCTCACTCCAGCACCCCGAATACACTGCTCAGGCTTCTCAATCTGGCCCAATCATCTAAGACCCAGAGAAAAACACAATGTGACCTCCATCCTTCTTGGGGAAGCTATACATTTTCCCAGAATTGTTCCTCCTAATCTACCCATATAGAAAGCAATGGGTTAATGTTTGGTACCAGGATTTAAAAAAAAAAAAAGGATTCTAAACTACAAATGGTCCCCGACTTACAATGGTTCAACTTACGATTTCCTGACTTCACAATGGTGCATAAGTGATATTCTTTCAGTAGAAAGAGTACTTCAAAATTTGAATTTTGATCTTTTCCTGGGATAGCAATAAGAGGTAAGATACTCTCTTGTGATGCTGGGAAACAGCAGCGAGATGATTTTGCTCAACTGTACAGGCATACCTGGTGTCATTGTGCTTCACTTCATTATGCTTCGCAGATATTGCATGATTTTACTTGAAGGTTTGTGGCAACCCTGGGTAGTACAAGTCTATCAGTGCCATTTTTCCAATGGCATTTGCTTCCTGTCTCTACGTTACATTTTGGTATTTCTCGCAATATTTCAAACTTTTTCATTATTATTATGTTTGTTATGGTGATATGTAAACAGTAATCTCTGAAGTTACTATTATAATTGTTTTGGAGTGCCATGAACCATGCCCATACAAAATGGCAAAGTTAATTGATAAATGTGTGTGTTCTCACTGCTCCACTAAACTGGTGTTCTCCCATTTCTCTCCCTCTCCTTGGGCCTCCCTATTCCCTAAGATACAACACTATAAAGTTTTAATCATACATTTCCCAACACCAGAAGTTTAAGTAAGAGTTTCAATAAGCCATTAGGCCATTTTACTAGGGAATATCAGTGCTATAGTTTAAGGAAATTCCCAGTAATAAATTAAAACATCTTTAAGGGAGAGAACTGAAATTTCAACACTCGTTTGCTTAAAACCTCAAGTAGTAATAATCCTCCAACTCTTTTCTTTTTCCTCTCTATACTTCCTATGCTGGGAGAGTGTGCAGAAAAAAGATACTCAAGCCACCCACCAAAATGTAGAAAAATATTTATAAGGTTGTTGTGTGTAAATGGGGCAGTGGTGAAGGAGAGGTGGAAATAAACGTATGGAGGACATCTTTGTCAGAGTCTAAATGGCCCACAGCCCATAAAAACCATGGGAACTGCCCATCTTTCCCACCTAGAGTCCACTGATAGTGTAGGTTCCAAGAGCCATGTTGACACTCCATGAGTCTGGCTACCATCATACCAAATGGAAGTGGTTGGATGACAGACCCAACTCGGACCAATTTTGAATTAAGACTGAGAAAAAGTGAGTTGATCAGTTCCTCTTAAGTCCAGAATTATCAGATAAATTTGGGAGCAAAAGAATGGCCATAGTTTGGCTGCTATGTGCATTCTAGGAGCAAATAAAGTCTATCCACAGGAACAGAGGAATGAACTGCATGCACACACACAAACATACACATAAACCCCAAGCAAGTAAAAAGAAAGAGGTGAGACGGTCTTGTAATTCCTGGTTCTTAGCCCTTCCTAAGGCCTTGATACATTCCCCCCCAAAATCTCATAATAACTTGTGCTTCCTTGTATAAGCTTACTCAAGTAGATATTTGTTACCTGTAATTCAAAAATGCATACACTATACATCTCTCTTTCCCCAACCGTATTATTAGTTTGCAAGAGAGACAGGGTTTAAATTATTTAATTTTCAATTTTTCTAAAATATGCTGGTTTCCTATAATATAACCATTATAATAACTTGCAAAATGACAAAATAAAGTTACTGAGAAGACAGGTGATTAAAAGAGAGATTCTTAAAAAAATAAACAAAACATAATCTTACTTCTAGATTCTCTTTTTTATATATTTCAATAGCTTTCTCTTCAGATAATCCACAGCAGCCATATTCCAGAGGAGTAAACACTGTAGTTGGAACATTAATATAATTGCACTGAAAGATAAACAAATTACACGCTCTTATTTTGTGACACTTTTTTTTAAATAACAAAACTCTTATCACATACATTTATAAAAGGAAACTAAGTAAGTCCAGTTCAATGTAATTGGTTCTGACACATCACCACATCAGGGAATTCTAAGTTACACTAAAGGAGATGGAGTGACCTCTGACTATAGGGCAGAGACCACAAGCTGGCCAGTGACCAATGAATAGGACTGGCTCTCCCAGTGCCCCAACCTCAAACTTCTGGTCTGAAAACCACAGTAGAGGAGAAGATAGTGCACTTTGTTGCCCCTGCAGACATTTTCTACAATTTTTTTCATTCCATCCCCCACTATTCTGGAGGATCTCTACCAGGTGACAGAGAATTACACTGTTTCACCTGACACTCCGACCACCCTTGGCCATTTCATTTAATGGTGTCACTGACATGATGTGCAAAAAAGCTGCTCAATAGTGTGGGACTGAGTGAATGCCGTGGACCATCAAGTGGAGATGGCACATGTGTACTTAGGGGCCAGGGTTGCAGGAGTCCCATGGTCACAATGGCGCCCCTCCCAGCCCTTCTCTGACCGAGACACAGCACAAGTGGACAGCACAAGAAGAGAGCAGACCATGAACCCTACATGCAGTCTTCCAGCAGCTTTAGGCATCTGTCCGTGGGAAAGCGGGCGCGAGCACACTGGAGAAGACAGTGTGTTTGTGACTGTGTGGAGAAGATTTAGAACACATTGGCAGAAGCATCATTAAAACTGTGTGCAGGAACAGAGAAAGAAAGGAGGGTATAACCAGGATGAACGTCTCTGCGCCTGCCCATCCATAGTCCTCAAAGGGGTGACACTGCCTAGAGCACTACATGTCGCCCAAACCCCAGCCAACGAGTTACAGTTTACTAGGTCAGGGGTGACATCTAACCCCAAAGAAAGGTAATCCATAAGCTGGTCAGAAACCTATGCAAAAAAAGGCGAACTGCATCAAATGGTTTATTTTGCAGGAAAATGACTAGGAGCAAAGAGAGGATCCTTCAGGTGGTAGTGTGACAGAAAAAAAAAAAAAAAGGAGTTGTGGCCAAGTGAGGCTACCGAAGGGCACCCTGTGAAGCGCCCCTTCATATTACTAGGGCCCCAGAGCAGCTGTGACACCCATACTCAGTCACTGTGCGATTTGACTTACTCATCATCAACTTATAAGAAACTCCCCCAATTTGCCTAGTTTGAGTGACTTCTATTTTACCCAAAAAGAAAAACACATCAAAACACCACCAGGTACACTTGCTTCAATGAGGTGATTTGTGTACAATATACATCAGCCTAGAGTCTTTAACTTAAAATATGTTCTCGTCCCATTTTATGTTTGCTAACCTGCGAATCATGAAGTATTTGTGTTCTTTTTTCCAACATGGCTAGAGAAAATCACATAACCATGTGGACTGCCTGGTTTTCTGACTTCTCTTAGGCCATCAAATGCTTATCAATCCATTTATTGACCAGGAGCTGATCCCATATCCCATGGCTTACAGTGGAAATCTCATCCTCAACAGATGCCTCTGTCTCCTGTTTCATATCAATTGAGAAAAAGCAACAGACAATTCCTCAACTTTCCTCCCTTTCATCTGAAACACTTTCTCCACATCTTATACTACCTCCTCCGCTTGAGCTGGACTTCCTCTTACCCTACCTGTAGTCTTCCTTTTAGTCCTGTACCTTTAACCTCTCTCTTTTTACACACAACACACAACACACACACACACACATAACACAACACACACACACACAGCACACACACACACCTGTCTTCTACTCTCTCTACCCCACAGCCACCATGACTAACTTCTTAAAGCAATAAGCAATTACTCTGCTTCCATACATCTTGAAATGCAATAGCACTTCTTTGTACCTTTAGCATTTCTGGCCCCACCCATTAATGCCAGCAGTGCCACGTCCCCACATATATATAAGGTCTTCCTTTACGATCTTACAAGGCACCTGAGGTGGTAAAATAAGCAGCACACAGCATCCCTTATGAACAATATTTGCCCCAAACTTTCTACCTTAACCTAATCATGAAAAACCAATCAGAGAAATTCAGAATATGAAACATTCTACAAGGAAAGTAGCCTGGATTCATCAAAAGTCAAAGTCATGAAAAGTAAAGCAAGCAAACAAACAGGTAAATCAAGGCAGAGGGCTGGAGCAGATTAAAAGAGACTTAGGACTCAGAAGAGCCCTGTACTGTGTGAATCAAAACACATGCACACATACCAATGGACAACTGAGGAAAGGTGAATATTACTGCATTGTTGATTCTCAGCTACAGAAATGCAATTGTGCTTATAGAAGTGAATATCCTTGTTGTACATCCTGAAGTATTTAGAAGCAAAACATCACTGATATCTGCCACTTATTTCAAATAGCTCAGCAGAAAAAATGTACATGCATTGTGTGTACACACACACACACACACACACACATACACACACACATCTTCAGAAAAGGAGAGAGAGAGAACAAAAATGGCAAAACATTAATAACTGGAAAATCTAAGTGAAAGGGTAATATGGGTGGCTGCTACTATTCTTTCTGTGGTTTGACATCTTACTAAGTGAAAAGTTGGGGATAAATAAAATTAAGATCTTCAACAGCTGCCACTGCCTACAGAAGGCGCTACTGATTCTTCACTGTGGCATTACAGAGTTCTGATGATCTGGCACCAAATCAATTTTCAAGCCTCATTTCCAGTTGTACTCCTCTATCACCCATCGTCTGCCTACATGAGTGACAGAATGGTTAGCATTCCTGACACCCAGTAATACCACCTCCCCAGTCATTCTTCACCCACCAACAGCTGTGTACATCCACAGTGCTCCTGATGGAGCAGAGCATGACCCTCCCCAGCTGGGAACTCCTGAGAGACTGCTCACAGTCCTAGAACAAACCAAGCACTGCAGAGCTCTGGGCTTTTCTTTGAATTATCTCCTTACCAAAAGAGCCCTTTGTTTCCTAAATTTTAAATTGCTCACCCTAGCCCTAGCTGGTGTGGTTCAGTGGATAGAGCATCGGCCTATGGCCGAAGGGTCCCGGGTTTGATTCCCACATGCCCAGGTTGTGGGCTTGATCCCCAGTAGGGGGTGTGCAGGAGGCTGCCAATCAATGATTCTCTCTCATCATTGATGTGTCTATCTCTCCCTTCTCCCTTCCTCTCTGAAATCAATAAAAATGTATTTTAAATAAATAAATAAATAAATAAATAAATAAATAAATAAATAGCTAGATTGCTCATCCTTAAAGCCCATCCCAAATTTTTGATCAAAGACTATGAAAGGTGGAGGAGACTGTAGTAATCACCTAACTCAAACCATCAGCTTTGCAGATGGTGAAACCGAGGTGAAGAGAAGTGAAGCAACTTGACCAGGTTCACACACTAAGCAGGCAATGAAGCCAGGGCCAGCATCCCGATCCATTCTGAGTGTCCCTCTTACTCTGTGACAGTGTGACTATCCACCTGGGAGGCCTCTTTAGGTCTCTGCAGTCAGAATTAACTGCTCTCTCTCTTCTTACTCAGGACCCCACCTACCTAGTAAGCCCATTGGTACCGGAACCATACCAATCCTTTGTATATCACCCAGCACAACATCTTGTACATACAAGATGTTCAAAAAATATTTTTGAAAATCATTAGTAAATAATAAGTCAACTGCAAATGATTTGTGAAAAACCCTTTACTTGCAAAACAAGCACACAAGTTTTATTTGTACTGATTTTTTTAAGTCATACTTTTTATTTAGATATTATCTCAAAAACAACAGTAAGAAACGTACCTTTTCTGAATGACCCCCAAAAAGTCTTCGAGCCAACAGCTTGCCTGCCTGTATAGCGACGGGAGTGAGCTCAAGTTTACCTTCCAGGACATCTCCAACAGCGTAAATATAGGGCACATTGGTCTGTTCTATGTCATTTACTGGTATCTTGCCACTCCTATTAGATTTTGAAAGTAAATATATATATGACTAACTCTATACTGCTGGATGACTAGCAATATTCCAAGAGAACTAAGTACATAAAGAAAAGACCTCTCTCTAAGAACTCATGTACCTCAGTCATCACCTGTCTGTAAGCCCAATGACTTATAATAACAAAGGCATCTGTAGTTCCAAAAGAAAACACCTTGCTGGTTGATGAAACCATGCTCATTTTTTGGATGCCGAGGATATTCCCAGATTTCCCCCAGAATTGCACTTAGAGCTTTGAAATTTTTCTCCTTGCCTGACCAAGGATATAAAATTCACTTTAAATCAGATAGTAGGTGAAAAAAAAAATCATTGTTTTAATTTTATTTTTTAAAATCATGCATGAGCTCTTTAAGGCATACAATAAAGTTACTGATTGATTCATGAAAAAAATTGATAACAGAGCTGGGACAGTATTTACTATAAAATAACATTAAAGCATTTTAAAATTTTGCATCTTAGTAATTAAATGAGAATTTTAAGAGGTGATCTGTAGAAACATTTTTCTTTGTGCATCAATTGTGCAATGATCCCACAGGTACATACTTCTCACTGATTTTGACACCAATCTTCTCCAAGCCAATTTTCCTTGTAGAGGACTCACGGCCAATTGCTAATAAAACCTATATTTAGAGAGAGACAAATTATCAATATCAGGAATTAAAGCGGGAACATCATTATAGATCCTTCAGACATTAAAATACTAATAACTATTATGAATGCCCTATGCAAATAAATTTGACAGATTAAGTAGATTCCTTTTTTTGAGGTCAAAATGCATTTTTAATTGAGGTATAATTGATATATAACATATTAGCTTCAGGTGTACAACATAATTCGATATTTGTATATATTGTGACATGATCACCACAGTAAGTCTAGTTAACATCCATCACCACACAGTTACACAAATTTTTTTCTTATGATGAGAACTTTTAAGACCTACTCTCTTAGCAACTTTAAAATATAAAATAGAGTATTATTAACTAGTCACCATGCTGTACATTACATCCCCCAAATAGACTCCTTGACACAATTTATCAAACTTACACACAAATCTGAATAATGCTTTGTTATATGCTGAATTACGCCCCCACCCAAATTCATGTGTTGAAGACCTAACTCCCACTACCTCAAAATGTGACTGTTTGGAGACAGGACCTTTAAAGAGGTAATTAACATAAAATGAGGCCATTAGGGCAGGGCCTAATCCAATATGACTAGAGTCCTTATTAGAACACACACATACAGAGTGGGGAACAATCACGTAAGGACAGAGAGAAGGCAACCAACCACCTGCTAGCCAAGGAGAGAGGCCTAGGAGAAACCAATTCTACCGACACCTTGGTCTCATGCTTCTGGCCTCCAGAACTGTGAGAAATTAAATTTCCTTTGCCTAAGCCACCCTATCTGTAGTATTTTGTTATGGTAGCCCGAGCTGACTAATATACCCTATTTTCATTAAGGAAACTGAATGCACAATTTATAAACTTCCTATTAATGAACTCCAGACCCAAATGACTTCAGTTGTAAAGTCGATTGAACACACAAGTAAACAATAACACTAGTGGTACACAAACTCCTCCAGAAAAAAAAAGAAAGGAGTCTTCCCAACTCCTTTTTATGAAGCCAGCATAAACATCTGACACCAAAATCAAACAAGGATATTTAAATAAAATTATAAGCCAATATCTCCATGAACTTAAGATATAAAATCGTTAACAAAATCTTAGCAAATCAAATATAACAATATTTAAAAAGGATAACTGATCATGACCAAGTGAGGTTTGTTCCAAAAATACAAATTTGATTTAACATGAAAAATCAATGTAATTCATCATTTTAACAGAATAAAGGCGAAAACAAATTAATCATCCCAATAGATGTGGGAAAAGCATTTGACAGAACTTCACACCCTTGAGGATTCTAATTAAATCCTCAGCACAGCACATTAAGAATAAAAGAAATCTTCCCCAACCTGGTAAAAGACATCTGTAAACAAAAGAACAGCTTTCCAGCCTAGCAATCATAAAAGACCGAGTGCTTAGGATCACCCCTCAGATTGGTGTAAGATGAGGATATGTACTCACAATGTCTATTCAGCACTGTACTGAGTTCTTAACCAGTGCAACAAAGCAAGAAAAAGAAATAAAAAGCATGTAGATTGGAAAGAAGAAACCAAACTGATTTTATATAGAGACATAAATCCTAAGAATCTATAAGGTCAATATACAGAAATCATTTATATTTCTATATACTATCAACTAACACTAAAAGTTAAAAAAATTTAGCCCTCACTGGTTTGGCGCAGTGGATAGAGCATCAGACTGAGGGGTCCCAGGTTCGATTCTGGTTAAGGGCATGTGCCTTGGTTGTGGGCACATCCCCAGTGGGAGGTGTGCAGGAGGCAGCTGATCAATGTTTCTGACTCTCTATCCCTCTCCCTTCCTCTCTGTAAAAAATCAATAAAAAATATATATATATATTTTTAAAAAGTTAAAAAAATTTAAATACCATTTATAATAGCTTATAAAACATAAAATACTAAAGATAAATTTAGCAAAATACAAGAAAGACCTCTAGAGAAAAATGATGATATATTGCTGAAACTAAAGAATATATAACTTTATACCCATATATTTGGTAACTTAGATGAAATGGACTAATTCTTAGAAAAATGTAATTAATCAAAAGTAACTCAAGAAAAAAATAGAAAGCCTTAAACGGCCTTTGGTTGTTTAAAAAAATGAATCAGTGGTTATATATATATATATATATATATATATATATATCCACAGAAAATTCTAGATTCAGATGGTTGCATCAGTGACTTCTAGCAAACAAAGAATGTTCTAATAACACATAAATTCTTCTAGAGAACAGAAAAGAGGAAACATACTCCAAACTTCTTTCATGAATTAGAATATCATGAGTTAGAAAATGTGAACATTTCAATATGTGTAAGGAAATTATAAGCCAACTAGGGGCCCAGTGTACGAAATTCATGCCCTCGGTGCGGGGAGGGGGCGGGTACCCCCTCAGCCCGGCCTGCGCCCTCTCGCAGTCCTGGAGCCCTCAGGGAATAAGGCCTAAGCTGTCAGTCGGACATCCTTAGTGCTGCCGCGGAGGCTGGAGAGGCTCCCACCACTGCCGCTGTGCTTGCTAGCTGGGAGTCCGGCTTCTGGCTGAACGGCGCTCCCCCTATGGAAGCACACTGACCACCAGGGGGCAGCTCCTGCATTGAGCGTCTGCCCCCTGGTGGTCAGTGCACATCATAGTGACCGGTTGTTCTGCCGTTCGGTCAATTTGCATATTAGCCCTTTATTATATAGGATGATTCATGAATATAATGCAAAAATTCGAAATAAACAAATCAAATAACATATAAATAGCACCTTTATATCAGGAATAAAAAGTCAATTGAAGATTAGAAAATCAATATAATTCAACACATTAACAAATTAAAAAAAAAACTTGATTATCAACAGCTACAAAAGGAACTATTACAACTGAACTCAGACACTTATGATTTAAGAAAACAACAAAAATAACCAAAAACCCTTAGCATCAGGAAACAAAAAAGACTTTTTAAAAAATATTTATTTGTATTCATTTCAGAGAGGAATGGAGAGGGAGAGATAGAAAGAAACACCAATGATGAGAGAGAATCATTGATCAGCTGCAAAACCCAGGCATGTGCACTTGACTGGAATCAAACCAGGGACCCTTCAGTCCTCAGGCTGATGCTCTATCCACTAAGCCAAACTGGCTAGGGCCTGAAAGATTTTCTTTAACTTAAGAATCTATACCAAAACCCTACCAAAAACATTATTCTTAAATAAGGAAACATAGAATACATTCCTTCAATATTGAGAACAAGACAAGAATGGCTGCTATGGCCATTTCTGGTTAGCACTGTACTGGTTAGGAGGTCCAAGCTAGTAGTGTACTTATGCAAGATAAAGAAGTAATGAGGAAGACAGTGGGAAAAATAAATAAACTGTGGTTATGCACAAATAATATGAATAGGTACAAAGAAAACTCAAAATAATCGAAGAATAAATTATCAAATAAGAGCTTTTATTTTCTAATATATTTTTTACTTTGTTGACTCTACATTTCCTTTTTTAACTAAAAAAAGTGTATGAGTATATAAAACATAAATGTACAGTTTGCATTAAAACTATAAACTTTACAAAAGAAATGTTGTCATCCAAACATCAGCAATTTAAATTAGAATTGTTGCCATCCAAAATAATCCATGGAATATTCACACTTTTAGGATATTTCATATTATTTGTTTTTTGAAAATATATTTATTATTGTCTTTACTAGAGGCCCAGTGCAAGAAATTCGTGCATGGGGGGGGGGGAGGGTCCCCTCAGCCCAGCTTGCACCCTCTCCAATCTGGGATTCCTCGGGGGATGTCCGACTGCCGGTTTAGGTCCGATCCCGGGAATCGGGCCTAAACCGGCAGTCGGACATCCCTCTCACAATCCTGGACTGCTGGCTCCTAGTTGCTCACCTGCCTGCCTGCCTGGTCACCCCTAACTGCCCCCCCTGCTGGCCTGGTCACTCCCAACTGCACCAGCCCTCGCCCCCCGCTGGCCTGGTCACCCCATGCAGCCTGCTTGTTCAGTCGTTTGGTCGTCCCTCACTAACCCGGCTGCTGGCCTGGTCATAGGCAGCCATCTTGTGAGGGTTAATTTGCATATTACCTCTTTATTATATAGGATTATAAAACTAGAGGCCCAGTGCACAAAATTCCTGCAGTTGGGTGGGCAGGGGGATCCCTCAGCCCGGCCTGTGCCCTCTCACAGTCTGGGACCCCTTGCTCCTTACTGCCCACCTGCAGTGGAGGCGGGAGAGGCTCCCACCACGGTCTTTGTGCTCACCAGCCTTGAGCCTGGCCTTTTTTTTAAAATATATTTTATTGAGAGGAAGGGAGAGGGATAGAGAGTCAGAAACATCGATGAGAGAGAAACAGCAATCAGCTGCCTCCTGCACACCCCCCACTGGGGATGTGCCCGCAACCAAGGAACATGCCCTTGACCAGAACCGAACCCGGGACCCTTCAGTCCGCAGGCTGACGCTCTATCCACTGAACCAAACCAGTTAGGGCTTGAGCCTGGCCTTTGGCTGAGCGGCGCTCTCCCTGTGGGAGCACACTGAATACCAGGGGGCAGCTCCTGCATTGAGTGTCTGCCCCCTGGTGGTCAGTGGGCGTCATAGCGACTGGTGGTTCCACTGTTCAGTCGATTTGCATATTAGGGTTTTATTATATAGGATAGATTCATTGTTTATTGTAAAAATATTCAAATGCAGAAATGTGTAAGGTATCTAATGCCCCTGAACAAAGTACTAATAACAGTTAGGTATATCTGCTTCCATATTTTGTTCTATGTATAATTACACATACACATGTATTTTAGCATGGTATTCTTCATATACTATTATCAAATGTCAACAAACTACCTTCCATATTTACTATACTCTAACAAAGAATCCAAAAAATGTTAAGCTGTTATAATGTTCCCATAAGCTTCTTCTGTGCTAATTTGAGTGTGTTCAACCACTTCCTCCTTATAAAATAAAAACTTACTGTGTTATATACTCCTTCAATAGTTTCTGGCCCTTCAGTGGATTTAGCCACTATTTTCAGCTTCCCAGGTGAACCTTTCTCCAACTGTTGAACCTAGTAAGGATAAAAAATGTAATGATTCTATCTAAAGGAGACAGAAAATAAACGGTCCTAGGGTATACAGGTGAGTGTGGGTGTATTGGGGGGGGGGGGGGACCCAGCCAGAAAGGCAGAGAGGGAAGGGAGGGAAGGCTTATTTGTTTAAAGATGAGAGAAACTGCAGGGCATCATGCCAGAGGAAAAAAGAAGACAATTAGCTGAAGATGGGATGTCCCTGAAAAGGTGAGAGAAGGTGAGGGGAACAGTGAGAGAAGAGGAAATCCGAGCTGAGAGGAGGAAGGACACCACTATATCAGAGGAGGAGGGGACCGGGACCAAAGGGGGCCAGTTTTGTAGATCCAGGGTGGGAACATTGCCTTCAAGGTTTGCTATTGACTGCAGACCAATTTATTTAATAAAATGGAGGAGGAGTAAAATAAAAAGTTAAAGAAAGAGAGGAGAAACCAAGATGACGGCATAGGTAAGCACCCAAACTGCTGCCCCGCACAACAATTTCAAAACTACAACTAAAAGACAGAATGGACACCATCCAGAACCACAGGAAAGCTGGCTGAGTGGAAATTCTACAACTAGAAGGAAAGAGGAAAGCTCATGGAGAAGGAGCGGCAAAGAGCTGAGGTACGGAGACACGCGCGCGCAGAGAGGAAGGGCGGCGGAGTGCCTGGCTGGCTTTCTCTGTCAGAAGGGGGAAGGAAGCCCCTGACTGCACTGAACCCCAGTTCTGACTGCACTGAACCTCAGTTCCGAATGAAACCCTGTGGACCCAGGCTCATACAGGGGGAGTTTGGACTGTCAGGTAGAGAGAAAGGCACACGGAGACTCGGAGACTCAGGGGAGCCTTGGCGGCAGGGGTCTGGAGGTGCGAGTGCACACAAAGACTGCCTGCGGAGGTTACCACAGGCTATCCCTAGTGGAAGGGAGTCAGAAGCTCCTGACTGCACTGAATCCCAGTTCCGACTGTACTGAACCGCAGTTCCTGGCGAGCCCCTAGAGACCCACACTCTTACGGGGGAAATCTGGACTGTCAGGCGGAAACTCGGGAACCGTGGAAGGCAGAGGTCTGGAGACTCGTGCGCGCAAGGGCAGGGCTGACGGGAAGCCAAGACTGTCTGCTCCGCCCTGAGACTCCACCCCTTTCAAACTGAGCACAGAGGCTTTTGCAATCTGGCAAGGCTAATCCTCTAAGGCTGTCTCCAGCACCGAACTTCTCCCAGTGTAGACACAGCTGATCCTCACAGCCAACTGGCCTGGAGGTCAATTCCTCCCAGTGATACCAACAACAATCAAGACTTAAGTACAACAAGGCTGTACACACAGTCCACAAAGGGGTGCACCAAGAGTGTCCACCTCAGGTTAACTGGGGAGGCCGACCCACTGGGCCATATAGGAAACGTAGCACACAAAGCCACCCTACCAACTCAGCAAAGCAGTGAAAAATGGGGAGACGAAGCCCTGACCGGTTTGGCTCAGTGGATAGAGCATCAGCCTGCAGACTGAAGGGTCCCGGGTTCGATTCCAGTTAAGGGCATTTACCTGGGTTGCGGGCACATCCCCAGTGGGAGGTGTGCAGGAGGCATCTGATTGATGTTTCTCTCTCATCGATGTTTCTAACTATCTATCCTCTCCCTTTCCTCTCTGTAAGAAATCAATAAAATATTAAAAAAAAAATGGGGAGACGAAGAAACAGATCACAAACGAAAGAAATGGAGGAAAACAAACGACTGGATATAGAATTCAAAACCACGATTATAAGGCTTTTCAAGAATATCCTAGAAAAGGCTGATAAATATAATGAGACCCTCAAAGATATGAAAAAGGACCAACTAGAAATTAAACATACACTGACTGAAATAAAAAATATTATACAGAGACCCAACAGCAGACTAGAGGAATGCAAGAATCAAGTCAAAAATTTGAAATACAAAGAAGCAAAAAACACTCAACCGGAAAAGCAGAAAAAAAGAAAAAAGAATCCAAAAAGTTGAAGATAGTGTAAGAAGCCTCTGGGACAACTTTAAGCGTACCAACATCAGAATTATGGGGGTGCCAGAACAAGAGAGAGAGCAAGATACTAAAAACCTATTGGAAGAAATAATGACAGAAAACTTCCCCCACCTGGTGAAAGAAATAGACTTACAAGTCTAGGAAGTGCACAGAACCCCAAACAAAAGGAATCCAAAGAGGACCACACCAAGACACATCATAATTAAAATGCCAAGAGCAAAAGACAAAGAGAGAATATTAAAAGCAGCAAGAGAAAAACAGTTAATTACCTACAAGGGAGCACCCATACGATTGTCAGCTGATTTCTCAACAGAAACTATGCAGGCCAGACGGGAGTGGCAAGAAATATTCAAAGAGATGAATAGCAAGAACCTACAACCAAGACTACTCTACCCAGCAAAGCTATTATTCAGAATGGAAGGTCAGATAAAGAGCTTCACAGATAAGAAAAAGCTAAAGGAGTTCATCACCACCAAACCAATATTATATGAAATGCTGAAAGGTATTCTTTAAGAAGAACAGAATAAACTGGTGAATATAATAGAATCAGGGGCATAGAAAGGGAGTGGACTGATAATTCTCAGGGGGGAAGGGGTATGGGGGGTGCAGGAAGAGACTGGACAAAAATCATACACCTATGGATGAGGACAGTGTCGGGGGAGGTAAGGGCAAAGGGTGGGGTGGGAAACAAGTGGAGGGGAGCTATGGGGGGAAAAAGGAGAAACAATTGTAATAATCTGAACAATAAAGATTTATTAAATTAAAAAAAAATAAAAATTAAAAAAATAAAAATTAAATAAATAAAAAGCTAAAGAAAGAGAATAAAAAGAAAATAAAAGGAATTCCAAATGACAGTCAGACTCACCATCACAGGTATAAATTTTCTTAAGAACTTAACACCATGGTGCTCCATGTAGGAACCCACTTTCTCTGCCATTTCTTGATCAAAGCCACGAAGAAGGATTGAACGCACCATAACTGTGACATCTAAGCCAACACCAGCCAGAAATCCTGCACATTCCAGAGCCACATAAGATGCACCAACTACTAATGTTTTGCCAGGGCAATAAGGCAGAGAAAAAAGGTCATCACTGAAAAATAAAAATAAGAAAAAGAATACCTAGGCAATAAAAATGACACGAGTTACTTAGGTTTCAATGGTCCTTTGTTGGCTGAATTGCAATGTGGGGCTTGAATGAAGGAACACTGGAAGAATTTAGAGGTTTGTAATAGTTTCTTCTGTGGAGGAGGAAGTACACCTCCATATTTTCAAAATCAAATTAGTGGATCACAAGCAAAGTTTTTTAAAAAACAGAACAGAAAATTTTAGACTACATTATATGTGATAAGAGGAAATATTATTTTGTTAGTTTGGGATATGTATGTGTGTTCACCTGAGTACTAACAGCACAATGAAAAATGTATTTCTTACTGTGCATCTGGTCAAAAAAGCTTTGCAAGTCATCGTACTACATTATATACTGTCCTCTGTAGAACTATCCAGGGGAGATTCCTATTAAACCGCAGTATTAGGAATAGCCACGATTCTCCTGATCAGCAGGTTCATTATTATATTAGACACTAAAACCTAAAGCTAATTGCATTCATTGACCTCTAGGAAGTTTAGGGCAAATTCTCAGAGCAATTATCTAGAAACATATAGCATATTTTTGTAAGCAAATTCGACCTTATTATTTATCTAACCTTATTTTCTCTTTGCCCCATTATGTTAACTACATAGCTTCTTGCATTGTATATACGTACCTTTATTCATCAATTCAAAACTTTGTGAAATAAAACAGCAAATAAACTGGAAACTCATAAACATAATATAATTTAGTTAAAATGGCCTATTTACTCTTACCTAGTAATACAGTATTCTTTATCTCCTTTGATTCCTAAATACCGTGGCCTTGCACCTGTTGCTATGACAAATTTTGCAGCAGTGTAGTAAGTCTCTTGTCCTTTTCTATTGGTTGCCTTTAAAAAAGAAAAGTAAACTTCACTTTTCAACCAATACTACAAAGTACCAGACACCATGGACAAATTAGTTACCACCCTCATGGAGCTTCCCATCAACAGGAACAGACATGCAAAAATAGCAATGCAGTATGATAAGCACCACCATAGAAAATAGAAGTCTTTACAAAACATGAACCAAAGACCGCAGTGGGGGTAGAGTAGGGGACTGGAAATCTAGGCAAGAATGACTCCATAGTTAGTAACATTTTAAGTAGGGATGAGAAAAGTGAAAAGATTTTAGAGAAATTGACATCTAAAGAGAGAATAGTACATACTAGTAAAAACGCACACAGGCCTGAAAGCAGCTGGCATCTGGGGAACAGCAGGTTGCCAGAAGTGCCAGGAGAGGAGAGTACAGTATGTGTTAGAGGTGAAGTCACACAGATTAACGCCAAATGTAAAGATGCTTCTATGCCATCCTACAAATCCAGGCTATGGAATATCAACAAAGGTTGTTCATTGTTTTTTGATTTTCAATTATACAAGTAATCATAAACATATTAACTTTTTTTTTCCCCAGAGAGCGAGAGATAGAATGATGAGAGAGAATCATTGATTGGCTGCTTCCTGCATGGCCCTTACTGAGGATCGAGCCCACAACCCAGGCATGTGTCCTGACTGGGAATCGAACCGTGACCTCCTTCCTGGTTCATAGGTCAACGCTCAACCACTGAGCCATGCCAACTGGGCTATATTCACATTTTAAAAATTCAAAAAGCAATGAAAGTGTTTAAACCAGGAGGTGGTTTCACTGGGATAGAGGGAGGGCAGCCTGGGGACAGGGACCTGCTACAAACAGTGCAAGCTGTGAGGATGAAGTGGGAGGAACCTGAAGTTTCTTGCTGGAGTAACTGGAGAGACACTGGTATCACTAAGTGAGCAAGCATAGAAGAGGCAAGTCTGACTGAGAATGATGGGTTTATTCAACCAACTATACCAGGTATAGTTGAGAACGGAAACTGATTGGCGCATACCAGGTATTTCTAGTTATGTTCCATGTGAATGATTAAATTAGCCCATATACATTTAAATTAGCCCATATACAGTTCTAAAGGGGCTGCTTTAATTGGACCACCTCACACCTCTTTAGAGACAGGAAATGACTACAAAATACCCTCAAATTCTGTCAAGATCATTGCACTCTGTGCTATAAAAGCAGAGTACAAAAATAAACGAGGTGTTGAGGATGATATTTGACCATCTTTCATAACTCCAATTTAAAAGTTTTGTGTTCATTAAAATGGTTTCATTTTCCTTACATATTGATCGTAAAATACATAAACATTACATATATAATTTTATAAAATATACTAATTCTTATGCTACCTTTATTAATACTTTCATGAATAATATATATTAAAGTTTTAATTAAGGTTTCAGTTTTAAAAAGAATTAACACTATTAAAATTTTGATTTTTTAAAATTGTTTAAACTTTTTCTTTTAAGATGGCAATGAGCCCAGCCAGTGTGCTCAGTGGTTGAGCACGACCTATGAGCCTGCACCCGGGTCAGGCACATGCTGGGGTGCAGGCTCGAGCCTCAGTAGGAGGTGTGCAGGAGGCAACCAATCGATGTTTCTCTTTCATCACTGATGTTTCTATCTCTGTCTCCTTCTACCTTCCTCTCTGAAATTAATACAAAAAATTTTTTTAAAGATGGCAAATAACTTTAAATTAAGAGTTTTCTTTAAAAGGCAATTTCTTGCCGAAACCGGTTTGGCTCAGTGGATAGAGCATCAGCCTGCGGACTGAAGGGTCCCGGGTTCGATTCCGGTCAAGGGCATGTACCTTGGTTGCGGCACATCCCCAGTGGGAGGTGTGCAGGAGGCAGCTGATCGATGTTTCTCTCTCATCGATGTTTCTAGCTCTCTATCCCTCTCCCTTCCTCTCTGTAAAATATCAATAAAAATATATATATAAAAAGGCAATTTCTTTAATTTAGCCAGACTTGTGAAATGCACTAACAATGGAGGAGCATGCACTAGCTATAGTCCTTAACATAAATATGAAATTTTAGTTCAAGGCAAGTACAAGCAGTAATAAAGGGAAAGCAATGAACAAGACAAAATATTGAGAGAGTACCTTTATTTTATGGTGTTCAACAAATTCTCCATAGGAATTTACATAAGCCACAGACTTCTCCCTCAAAGACAGCCCATAGCTCCAATTTAGAGAGCCAATGTGGTTTTGAATAGCTTCTGTCATGATCTCCCAGTTGTGCTTTACTGGAAAAAAAACACCCAGGGTGAAGTTATCAAGTGAATCTTACTGTAAATGGTAAGTTATATACAAATGCACAAGCCACATGACATGTTGCTTTAAAAATCAAGAAATGAACGGAAAATAATAAGCAACTTAAACCTTTTTTATACCAGTTATGGTTTATATTTCTTCCTCTTTTATATTATAAAACATGCAAAAAAAAGCATAATACTGAAAAGAATAAAACTGGAAAAAATACCCATGGAGAACAGAATGGAGAAAACTAGCTCTCTCATGGCCGTGCATGCAAAGTTATGAGGCAAGAAGATCATCACTTCTCAGGAGCATGCATGGACATTTTCACATGGTTGGCTTGTTGCACGTGGCCTTCTACATGTGAAGGGAAGCAAGTCTCAGGTCAGCGAGCACTGCATATTCGCCTCCCCAGACAGGCCCAGGCTAGTCCCATTTGGTTTATCTGGTGGTTTTATGATAGTGAATATCCTATATTTCTTTATGATAAATGCGGTTAGTACTCACCATTGCATACCATTTTTATTAAAATGCTACGCACTTCCTTTAGAAGTTGGGATGGGAGTTGATGGAATCAGTTTTCTCATCATCCCTGTACCTTTTAGGTGGAGTTTATTTCCAGGAATTCACCTTATCTGCTGATGCTGGTTCCCAAAGGAGACACGGTCTCCATGCACCACCATATTTATAAGACACAGAAGCCGGCTGGTGGCTCCCATCAAACTAGATGAGATCCCTGAAGACAAACCCAGCCAACTGAGGGTTCACCTCTGGTCACATTGGGAGACTCACCGTCTCTAGCACTCTCAAGAAAGGCCCCACCACTAATCATCAGGAACATGGGACATTACAGTGTAGGCAAGAGAAAGAGGTCACAGTGCAGAAAGGCTTGGCCAATGTAAACGTTTATAATAAAAGTCAACTAAGATTTTGCAATCCAGAGAGTTATTCTGTTACTACATTACCCAATTCCCACCCAATGATCCCAGGAGGTTACGACCCAGCAGTGGCACATACTCTCATATCCTAAGATAACTGCCTCATTTCCCCAATAGTTGGAAAAGCTATTTTTCCAGCCCTTAAAGTATCATTTATCCCAAGGACCTTATCAGTTAAATTCATACTTCATATTCTTGTTTCTGGTTCTTGTTGTAAAACACATTCTATATTAGAGGTTCCCACACATGGCTGTACATCAGGACCCCTGGGAATCATGTTAAAATATACAGATTCTAGGACCCACCTCAAACCTATGCAATCAGGAGCAGGACCACAGGAGGCTCCTAATGAATGTTTATTAAACAAATATTAAACTCAGCTATAGAAATACAAATAGCAAGTCTTTCTCTAAGAAATCTATTCTTTCTTTTCTCCCAATCTTTATTTTTATATACCACTAGAGCCCCGGTGCATGGATTTGTGCACCAGTGGAATCCCTCAGCCTGGCCTGCGGGTAGAGGCCAAAACTGGCTCTCCAACATCCCCCAGGGGTCCCGGATTGCGAAAGGGTGGTTCTTGGGTGACACACCCTGGAATCAGGCTCCCTCCTCTCTGGTTCCTGGTGTGTCACCTGAGAACCGCAGCTGCCAAGTCACAGCAGCTCGGCAGCTCCTGCATTGAGCGTCTGCCCCTTGGTGGTCAGTGCACATCATGGCTACCAGTTGGAGCGTCTGCCCCTGGTGGTCATTGCGTGTCACAGCAAGCGGTCGGCTGATCACTTAAGCTTTTATATGTATAGATTACCCACCTTGTTGATTATACTCCCAGCCAAATTTCCTTGAGTCTTTCAATGCCTGCCCTAAAAGGGCAGCTTGATGCATCAGTTTCTTAGGAATACAACCTACATTTACACAAGTACCGCCAAGACCTGAGAAAGAAAATAATTTTAATTGTGTGTGTGTGTGTAGTTTTACACATGTGCAGAGTCGGTGTTATTAAAATATGGAAATGGCCTGGCTGGTGTGGCTCAGTGGTTGAGCATCAACCTATGAACCAGGAGGTCACAGTACAATTCCCAGTTAGGGCACATGCCTGGGTTGTGGGCTTGAACCCCACTGTGGGGCGTGCAGGAGGCAGCCAATCAATGTTTCTCATCATTGATGTTTCTATCTCTCCCTCTCCCTTCCTCTCTGAAATCAATACAAGTTTTTTTTTGTGTGTGTAAAGTTAAAACATGGAGATGACAAATTTGAATGGTTGTGGGATCAACACCATACTCCACAATAACATGCAAATGATTAACCCAAACTTTTTAAGCACAGGTCTGTGAAGGAGGCCCAAGGCTGAGCAACGATGTGGATATGCATTTGGAGATGCTATCCAAAACTTTCATTTGAGTCTGACCTATGAAGGGATCAGAACTGTATTAGATTAATTATATACTATACCAATAGCCAGAACCCCAGATTCCAGACTTTTCTCTTTGTAACTCTGACTCCTTTGAGCCAATGGTGGGTCCACTGCAAAGCAAATTAGCTTTACTAATATAAAATTCTTGGCTATAATTTTTTTAGTAAGGTTGAATTTTTAAAAATAATTTTCATATTTTGTCAGGGCTCTGGCAGAAAATAGATCACAACTTCAAGCTGGGTAATTAAGTTTATAGAGAAATTATTACTGGAGTGTGGGCAAAAAAAGCAAGGAGGGATAGAATAACAGTAACAACTACTAACAGTGGGCTCATCACCAACCTTACATGAAGGGGTAAGCACACCGAGTAGGTGCCACAGACCAGAGGGGCTGTGGCTTTCCGTTGGGGATGGAGCCAGCTTACAGCAACCAGTAGGGAGGGAACCAAGAAAATGAAGACCCCCACTCCATTCTCCTCCCTCCTTCTGTTCTCTTCCCATTTCTCCAAATGGCCAAGCCCAACCAGAAGCCAGAAGGCAAAGATACCAATTCATCAGCCTTCTGGGACATGAAGCAGGGTAGAGACCATAAAGAATGTGATTAAAGCATAAACAGAAAATACCCAGCACAAAATCTATGTGTTCTATTTTATAGTGGAAAGGTAAACACTCTCATCTACAGCAAAGTCACAGGCCTTAAGCTCACTGCACACTTCATTAAACTGACTTGGAACAATTACACACACACTATTCAACTGACTATCATACAGCCATGAAAGTCAGTTATTAAATCAATGCAGAAACACAAAAAAAGTTACAGCAAACTTAAGTGAGCATGACACAGTCTACACTACAATCACAACCCATGAACCCTCTGTCATCATTTTCTACATTAGGATTGGCAGGACCAGCATTCCTGAAGGTGTTTGGGGTCTATGATTACAGTGCTTACCACTATGTGAAAATATTAAATGCATGTGTGCAAAAATTAAATGAGATTAAACAAAGCAAAATGTATGTAAAGAGCAAAGGACAACAAAGAAAAAAAGCTTACCCCAGGATGTACCCTGAGGTGACGGGATCACAAAATCTAGCACCATTACTTTCTTTCCCAAAATGGCAGCTTCCTAGGGAAAACAGTGACATATAAAGATGTTGTCATTTTCCTCCCCCAATTTTTCTATTCCCTAAATAAAAAGGCTGTGTTTGTGTCATAACATAGTCTTTTCTCTTTATTAAACCAGCTATTACAATAAAAGCTTGGACTGTAACATCAAAATTGGCTTTTTTTTTTTAAGTAGCAGAAGAAAAGTCTTATGACAATCATCAGGGAAATTATCTTCAAGTTTTACTTTTTTCATACCTGAGCACATGCAAGGCCACCAGAACCACCACCAATGACAATGAGGTCATAATCATATGTTGATTCTTTTTGAAGAAGCTTCTGTAATAAACCACTCTGATGTGCCTATGGTTTAATGAGAGAATATGGTATGACTTGTTTTAAAACTGTTTCTTTTTACCCTGTGTTTAATCAGCATGGATTTCTTTTACAAAAATACTAGAGGCTCAGTGCATGAAAATTCATGCAATCGAGGGGGTCCCTCAGCCCGGCCTGTGCCCTCTCACAGTCCAGGACTCTCAGGGGATGTCTGACTGACGGCGTAGGCCTGCCACCGCTGCTGCACTGGCCAGCCATGAGCTGGATTCTGGCCGAGCGGTGCTCCCCCTGTGGAAGCACACTGACCACCAGGGGGCAGCTCCTGCGTTGAGCATCTGCCCCCTGTTGGTCAGTGTGCGTCATAGCTACTGGTCATTCCCCATTAGGGTCAATTTGCATATTACCCTTTTATGATATAGGATTAGAAACAATCTATAATTCATGTAAACTGGAATTTAAATTTATCTGAATGGTATTCAAATAAGGTCCAACTAGTTAAGAGTGTATGCCAAAGTACATGTTTGTTTGTTATCTCCTGATAGGTAGGCATGTGTCAAATGACCCAGAGGTCATGGCTTTATATCTGTCAGATGAGGTCCTTTTCTCTGGCCTAATCATTAAAATATTATACCCAAGCACAATAAAATAGCTAAATACCACCCTCCTTTACATTTTGTTCACCTATGCTAGATTCCTTTTGAAAATAATTCTTATGAATCCTTAGTAGGACACACACTTCAAATTTCTCATGGTTTCTCATAAATTGATATAAAATTTGCAGCTTATTGATAAATTTCCTATATAAAATATACATTTTGCTTTTTCTTTGAACTATGATCATGAGCCTGGCTCTGCACTATATTCTCTTGTTCATTTGGCCCTCCTTGTGATCAGAAGTAGTTTAAAGGAGGTTAGAGGATCAAATGTGATTTAACAATAGTTTTCTTTATATGAAGTTAGTTGCTCAATCCTATTATGTTGGCTTTAGAATGCCATGCTGGAACTAGCTCTTCCTGGGAAGCACAACAGAAGTGCTATGAAACTATAGGACTCAATAGATGCAATGTGGCCCACTGAAGGATGGAGGTTTTCAGCACATTCTAAAAAGAACTCCTCTGGCCTCCTTACTTTTAGATGCCATGTGAGAAATCTGTCTCCTAGGCCTTTTAATCTTAAAATAGAGTGACTATCTCTACATCTCCAGATTCATCCTTTGTCATCATTTTCTACATTAGGATTGGCAGGACCAGCATTCCTGAAGGTGCTTAGGGTCTATGATTACAGTGCTTACCACCATGTGAATTGAGTTATAGCTTCTAGAACTAATAGAACAGACTGTTACTACACTGAGTGGCCAGATTATTATGATCTCTGAACGCCTAATAATCTGGTCACTCAGTGTATATCCTATATAATAAAAGGCTAATATGCAAATTGTCCCTTCGACCAGGAGTTCAATCAGCAGGCAGGCCGGACCCTACCCCATACATGAATTCATGCACCGGGCCATATATATATATACTGAGTGGCCATATTATTGTGCGTTCAGAGATCATAATAATCTGGCCACTCAGTGTAGATTAACAATACTAATCATAATTAAGATACAATGTAGATCATCTCTTTTTCCCCTCAAGAAGAGTATAATTTTAATTATAATTTCAGATATAGCCCAGTGTGGCTCAGTGATTGAACATCAACCCATACCCCAAGAGGTAGGTCACTGGCTCGATTCCCAGTCAGTGCACATGCCTGGGTTGCAGGCTTGATCCCCACTAGGGGGTGTTGCAGGAGGCAGCCGATCAATGTTTCTCTCTTAGTAATGTTTCTATCTCTCTCTCCCTTGTCCCTCTCCCTCCCTCTCTCTAAAAATTAATAAAAGTATATTAAAAAGATTTTCAGATATAAGTACTTAACCAATCACTGATTATTATCATTTGCATACATACATAAAGAATATGAGAGCAGAATTTTAATAAAAGTAACTAGTTATAAAATAAGAATCTTATTTAATAAACATCAGTTTTTATCTACTACTGTTTAACTGAATGATTCCTGTTTATTTCTGCATTCTAGGAACCAAAAATTTAAAGGCATGAACCTTTGCAAAGCTCCCAGGGTTAGCAGCCTTGACAGGAATTTTACTTACCCTAGCCAAGAATGTTACCATTGACCTCATTTTAATAAACCATAAAGAAAGAACAGACCTTGTTTCTCCCCCCACCAGGAAGAAGAGACCAAGGTCTCCAGGGTCGTCTACCTGGTTGTCTGGCAACCTCACTCAAAACCTTCTCTTTCTTAGTTTCTGAAGTCTGAGTTGGTAGAAAAGCTAATTTCTGTCAAAGTAACAATCAAAGTTATCTGATAAGCATCCTATATACTTTTCATCTTACAACTTCCAAAAGACTAATAGACCCCTAAAAACCATTTTATCCCCTTTTAAATATTTTAAAAAACGAAACTTGAACAAACAGCATTAAAAAACACATAATACCATTATTACCTGGAAAGTTCGGTCACATCCACCCATATGTACTTTATTCACAAAAATATTGGGCACTGTTCTCTGATTAGTGATCTCTGACAGCACTTCCTGAACATTAGCCCCATCATCTAAAGAATAAAAAATTAAATATATAAAAACATTGAAAGGGTTCCAAACCTTTGTGAGTCAAAGTGAAGTGTTATAACACTTAAATGCTCCCACATACATATCCACACAAGGTCAGTGTATTATATAATTTTATGAAATAACTAGAGGCCTGGTGCACAAAATTCATGCACGGGGGTGTGTGTCCCTCAGCCCAGCCTGCACCCTCTCCAATCTGGGACCCCTTGAGGGATGTCCGACTGCCCGTTTAGGCCCGATCCCACCGGGATCGGGCCTAAATGGGCAGTCGGATATCCCTCTCACAATCCAGGACTGCTGGCTCCCAACTGCTCGCCTGCCTGCCTTCCTGATTGCCCCTAACTGCTTCTGCCTGCCAGCCTGATCACACCCTAACCACTCCCCTGCCAGCCTGTTTTCCTCTAACTGCCCTCCCCTGCAGGCCTGGTCACCCCTAACTGCCCTCTCCTGCAGGCCTGGTCCCCCCCAACTGCTCTCCCCTGCAGGCCTGGGTCCCTCCCAACTGCCTTTCCCTGCAGGCCTGGTCGCCCCCAACTTCCCTCCTCTGCTGGCTTGGTCACCCCTAACTGCCCTCCCCTGCAGGCCTGGGTCCCCCCAATTGCCCTTCCCTGCAGGCCTGGTCCCCCCCCAACTGCCCTCCCTTGCAGGCCTGGTCCCTCCCAACTGCCCTCCCCTGCTGGCCATCTTGTCGTGGCCATCTTGTGTCCACATGGGGACAGGATCTTTGACCACATGGGGGCAGCCATCTTGTGTGTTGGAGTGATGGTCAATCTGCATATTACTCTTTTATTAGATAGGACAGAGGCCTGGTGCACGGGTGGAGGCCAGCTGGTTTGCCCTGAAGGGTGTCCCAGATCAGGGTGGGGTTCCCTTGGGACATGGGGCAGCCTGGGCGAGGGGCCTGTGGTGGTTTGCAGGCTGGTCATGCCCCCTGGCGACCCAAGCGGAGGCCCTGGTATCTGGGGTTTATTTATCTTCTACAATTGAAACTTTGTAGCCTGGAGCGGAGCCAAGCCTTCTGCTTGCTCCTTGGCGGCAGCCATTTCTATTGGGATTTATGTATCTTCTATCATTGAAACTTTGTAGCCTTAAGCAAGGCCTGGGCCGGCCAGGATGTGTGGAAAGCTTGGCTTCCTCCATCGCCGCGGGCAACCCTAGCCTCCTGCTCTTTCCAGCTCTGTGGCTGCCGCCATTTCTGTTTGGGTTTATGTAACTTCTATCATTGAAACTTTGTAGCCTTGAGTGGAGACCTAGGCCGCAAGGGCAGGCGGAAAGCTTGGCTTCCTCCATTGCCAGGGAAACCCCAGCCTCCCTCCTGCTCTCTGTGGCCGTAGCCATCTTGGTTGGGTTTATATGCATATTCACTCCTGATTGGCTGGTGGGTGTGGCTTGTGGGTGTAGCAGAGTGATGGTTAATTTGCATATTACTCTTTTATTAGATAGGACTAGAGGCCCAGTGCATGAATTCGTGCATGGGTGGGGTCCCTCGGCCTGGCAGGCATCGAGGCCTATTGGGGGCCTGGCCAGTCTGGGGGAAGGACTGCAGGAGGTGGCTGTGGGAGCGCACTGACCACCAATGGGCAGCTCCTGTGTTGAGTGTCTGCCCCTGGTGGTCAGTGCACATCATAGCTACTGGTCGACTGGTCGTTCCAGTCATTTGGTTGTAATGGTCACTTAGGCTTTTATAAATATAGATGACTCAAAAGGAGAAAACATCCAGGTTTTCAAGAGATTCCTTTGAGAATACAGATGAAGCATCTGATTCCTTTGAAAATAAACCCTTCTAAGTTAGATTCTGATATATAATTTCTTGGTTAAGATAAGAATCCTCTTTAAACAGAAAATATCATGAAAAAAGTCCTCTTTAAATAGCAAATAGCAAATATCAACAGTAAAAACTCCAAAAATATTTCCTACAATTATATTTGAAAAATCTTTATGATCAGAGTCCAAAATCTGTCCTCTATCCCTAAAAATAAAACCAGGCCACAACTACCTAAAACTATTGGGTATGCTCTTTAGAAAAGTCTCACAGACTTAAGAACATTTCACTTATTAAGGTGCCTGGTTAAAAGAAGTTGGTGAAGTCCCATAAAGCAGACATCAATTTTTTGGTGTGTTCACCACTCTGTCTCCCACCTCTGCAAAACACATGTATGTGTAAAGTGCTCAATTAATGTTAGATAATTAATGCATGTCTGATAAGAATTCAAAAATGAAAGCTAAAAGATTAATGCGTTCTCCCTCATAGGTACTTCAATCAGGAAATAGGGGCAGATTCTTTTCATTTATTACAGCTCAATCTATTTTGCTAGAAAGTTACCAAATACATCTGAAATGCCTGAAGTGCTTCAAGGCTAGCAGCTTATACATCTTTCTCCTCCCCTCAAATACCAAAAATCTATAACAATAAAAGCATAATATGCTAATTAGACCGGATGACCTTCTGGATGAAGCCGGGGCTGCAAGGGAAGCCGGGGCTGCAAGGGAAGCTGGGTCCCGGGTGCCTGCAGGTGGCCGGAGGGAAGCCGGGGTCCCGGGTCCCAGGTGCCACAGCTGGAGGGAAGTCCAGGTTCTGGGTGCCAGAGGGAAGCCAGTGCCGGCATCCAGGGGAAGGAAGGCCTACTCTTGAATGAATTTCATGCATTGGACCTCTAGTATATAAATTAAAAAACTACACCAAATTATCTGCCCTATATTGAGAGGTTCATTTTCTACATGGTTGAATGTAGAAAAAAACAGCTCATCTAACCCAAAGAGATAAGAATAAACTGAATTGCACAAAGCAAATGAAAAGAAGTCAATCTTGTTGACATTTACTGAAACAACAGTATGTACTAACTATTCCACTTACCAACTTGATCAAGTTCCAAGATATTATATTCAACTCCCAAAGAAGAAAAAAGTTCTTTAACCTGTAACAAAAATTTGCTTTTACTCTCACAGAGTCAACAGAGTTATGAAATATGGACACAATAATAAAGATGTCCAAATAAATGTTCTTCAGAAATATGAGCTCTAGACTATGGTTGTTTGTTGTTTTTAATCCTCACCCAAGGATATGTTTTTATTGATATACTAGGGGCCTGGTGCATGAAATTCGTGCACGGGGGGCTGTGTTCCTCAGCCCAGCCTGCACCCTCTCCAATCTGGGACCCCTCGAGGGATGTACAGGCAGTCGGACATCCCTCTCACAATCCAGGACTGCTGACTCCCAACTGCTCGCCTAGGCGCCTGCCTTCCTGATTGCCCCTAACCACTTCTGCCTGCCAGCCTGATCACACCCTAACCACTCCCCTGCCAGACTGATTGCCCCTAACTGCCCTCCCCTGCAGGCCTGATCACCCATAACTGCCCTCCCCTGCAGGCCTGGTCCCCCCCAACTGCTCTCCCCTGAAGGCCTGGGTCCCCCCCAACTGCCCTTCCCTTTAGGCCCAGTTGCCCCCAACTTCCCTCCTCTGCCAGCCTGGTAACCCCTAATTGCCCTCCCCTGCAGGCTTGATCACCCCCAACTGCCCTCCTCTGCTGGCCTAATCACCCACAACTGCCCTCCCTTGCAGGCCTGGTCCCTCCCAACTGCCCTCCCCTGCTGGCCATCTTGAGGTGGCCATCTTTGACCACATGGGGGCAGCCATCTTGTGTGTTGGAGTGATGGTCAATTTGCATATTACTCTTTTATTAGATAGGATTTTAGAAAGAAAGCAAGGGAAAGAAAGAGATAGAGAGAAACATTGATCAACTGCCTCCCATATGTGCCCCAACAAGGGATTGAACCCACACCCTAGATACGTTCCCTGATTGGGAATCGAACTCTCCACCTTTGGTATATGGGATGATGCTCCAGCCAACTGTGCAACTCAGCCAGGGCGGTTTATTTATTTTTTATTCCCTTCCTCTATACATCTTCCCAGAGTAATCTCAGCCTATCGCTTTCCTTATTTTACCATTTGAATCCTCAACTTTCAACTTTTGGCAAAATCCCTTTTCGGAACTCAAGACTGGCAAAAATATTTCTTCACCTGAATGTCCCCAGGCACCTCACATGCAATTTGCCCAAAATAAAACTCATCATTTCCTACATACATTTTCTTCTTTTTGTGTTTCCTTTTAATAGTCATTAAAGCATTCAACAAAAATTTATCCATCAAATACCTACTATGTAGTCAAGCTATAACAATGAATAAGACACAATCCGTGCCTCCAGGAGGGAAACAGACAAATAAATTGACAATTCACACTGCCACTATTCACCAGTTGCCTGAACAAGAAGAAATCCTAGGGCCTTGCTATTTAAATAGGAGACAGATCCTGGATCAAAACCTGCATTTTAAAAACTTTGTGAAGCACTACCTGAGTCATTTTAATGCCTCCCTCTTTTGCAACATTTTCCTACCCTACACTAACTCCCCATCCATCCAATTAATTACTAAGTCGCAGCAATCCTCTATGCCAGCCGTGGGCAAACTATGGCCCGCGGGTTCGGCTGTTCTATCCGGCCCGCGGAGCCGAAAGAGCGGAGGGTTCTCTTGCTTTCCCCTCCGCTCCTTTACTTTGAATTTATATTAGTTCACACAAACACTCCATCCATGCTTTTGTTCCGGCCCTTTGGTCCAGTTTAAGAACCCATTGTGGCCCTCGAGTCAAAAAGTTTGCCCACCCCTGCTCTATGCTGAGCTAGTTCACCTTTCTAGTTCCCAACAGTTGCTATCTTAATTTGAGCAGTTTCTCAGTAACATCCTAGGAGTTCTCTCTGCAACCAGCTTTGTCCCTTCCAGTTCTCTAAATTGCAACCAAAAGTAGACTCTAAAGCAGGGGGGGGGGGGGGCAAACTTCTTAAACTGGACCGGAGGGCCGGAACAAAAGCATGGATGGAGTGTTTGTGTGAACTAATATAAATTCAAAGTAAAGGAGCGGAGGGGAGAGCAAGAGAACCGGACAGAACAGCCGGATCCGGCCCGCGGCCCGTAGTTTGCCCACGGCTGCTCTAAAGCCTACTTTTCACTATTACTTAAACCCTTCAAGGTCCTCTAAAGCCCAGAGAGGTTCTGATTCCAGGATGGAGACAAGGAGCCTGGCAGACTCACTCCCTAACAGAACATCCACAACTGGTAAAACTATTTTAAAAATAACCATTGGAAGTCTCTGGAAATTGACCTAAGGGCACACAACAAATGTAGAAACGTGTACTAAAGAAAATCTACTAGATGCCAATATAAATAGGGAGAGTCTGAGGCACTTAGGCCTTAATCCACACCCTCCCTCCTCTGTCCTGGGTCAGCTTGACAGAAGCTCCACTTCAAGTGAGCAGCCAAGTCCCTCATATCTAGTCACCAAAAGGGATGGACCATCAGCATTTCTCAGTCTCCCCACAGCTCTGAGTGGCAAAGGCTACATTCCTGACGAGTGTGGCCCAAAACATGGGGGCCCCCTTCCTCCACCCAGCCACACTCAGAGATCAAAGGCTTTACCCCAGGCTGAAAATACCAGGGACCTGATCACCCTAACCTCAGCCCACTTGTAGGGTGAAGTTCCAGGCTGGGAGCAAGGTCTCAGAGATTTTGCTCAGGGAAAGAGGTAAACCATAAGATCAGAGAGCTCAGAAGCTCTACCCAAAGGAAATTACTTTAAACTGTGGGGAAGTTCAAGTCCAAATGTGGTCTTGAAAATAATGGGAATTTTGATGATAAGCAATGAAGAGGAGGCTGGTAGCTCCAGGATAACAATAAGATAATCTGTAAGACAGTTAGTTTACCAGAAAGAAAAAAAATAATAAAGAGGAAAAAAAAAGAAACAGAGAAAGAGAGAGTTAAGACTAGTATTTCTAGGATAAGCATAGTCTTAAACTTGCCATGAAAACTCTCTCTGCAAAGGGGCCTAGATTTAATTAGATAAGAGTGTGGAACAATTTACCCTCCAGCACAGTGTAAGAAATAATAGCACAACCAGCCTGAAATTAATTGTGCATAATATCTGGTCTGATACCAGTAGAGAACAAAAAATTTAACACAGACTAGAGTGCTGCTAAAATCCCTGTCATCCCAGGGTGACTGTGTACATACTCAAGGCTGCACTCTCTGAGGAGTGACATCAAAGGCTTCATCTTTGGATGGAAATAAACATCCCTAAATTAAACCAGCCAACTCACTATAAGGAAATAAACAAGCAAACAAAGGAGCTGCAGAGAAAGAGGGATCCAGTATCTAAACTTGCTACAATGTATTACCTATGATAAAATGTCCAGATTTCAACAAAAAATTACCAGTCATACTAAGAAACAGGTAAGTGGATCCCTTCACAGGAAAAAAATCAGGCAAGAGAAACTACATGTGAGAGGCCCAGATGTCATACCAAATGGTGAAAATAGCTATTGTAAATATGTCCAAAGAATTGAAGAACACCATTTCAAGAGATGGAGGGAGGTATAATGATAATGTCTAATCCAATAGAAAATATCAATATACAGATAGAAATGATGAAAAACAACCAAGTGAACAGTATAAAGTTAAAAATTACAAAAATAAAATGAGAAGGTAACTAGAATATCTTGACAGTTGATTCAAATTGGCAGGAGAATTAGTAAACTTGAGGACAGATCAATAGGGATTATGCAACCTGAAGAGGCAGAGAAAAAAGAATGAATAAAAACAGAAAGTCTCAGAGAAACATGGTACACCATTAAGCACATTAACATACATATAGTGTGCATGCCAGAAAAATGAGAAAGCAGCAGAAACTGATTTCTTAAATAAGACCCAAAACCCACAAACCATAAAAGGAAAAAGGTGATAGATTCAACTACATTAAACTTGCAAACTTCAGTTAACCAAAATATCTCATAAAGAGTGTAAAAGGGGATCATGACCAAGATGGCGGCATAGGTAAACACCTAAACTGCTGCCTCGCACAACAATTTCAAAACTACAACTAAAAGACAGAACGGACACCATCCAGAACCACAGGAAAGCTGGTTGAGTGAAAATTCTACAACTAGAAGGAAAAAGAAAAGCTCACAGAGAATTGGAGGTACGGCAAAGGGGCTTTGTGCGCGCAGAGAGGAAGGGCGGCTGAGAGCCTGGCTGACTTTCTCTGGCGGAAGGGGGAAGGAAGCCTCCGACCGCACTGAACCCCAGTTCTGACTGCACTGAACCCCAGTTCCGGGCAAACCCCTGGGGACCCACGCTCTTACGGGGGGAGTCTGGACTCTTGGGCGGAGACTCGAGCTGGGAAAGGCAGAAGTCTGAAGGCGCACGCGGGCCAGTGCGCACAAAGGCTGCGGAGGTTGCCACAGGCTTTCCCTAGTGGAAGGGAGTCAGAGGATCCTGACTGCACTGAGCCCCAGTTCTGACTGCAGTGAACCCCAGTTCCAGGCGAGCCCCTGGGGTCCCACGCTCTTGTGGGGGGAGTCTGGACTCTCGGGCGGAGACTCAGGAGCCGGGAAAGGCGGAGGACTGAAAGTGCACACGCGCGCGCCAGTGCGCACAAAGGCTGCGGAAGTTGCCACAGGCTTTCCCTAGTGGAAGGGAGTCAGAGGATTCTGACTGCACTGAGCCCCAGTTCTGACTGCAGTGAACCCCAGTTCCAGGCGAGCCCCTGGGGACCCACGCTCTTGTGGGGGGAGTCTGGACTCTCGGGCGGAGACTCGGGAGCCGGGGAAGGCGGAGGACTGAAAGCACGCACGCGTGCCAGTGCGCACAAAGGCTGCGGAGGTTGCCACAGGCTTTCCCTAGTGGAAGGGAATCAGAGGCTCCTGACGGCACTGAGCCCCAGTTCTGACTGCAGTGAACCCCAGTTCCAGGCGAGCCCCTGGGGACCCACGCTCTTGTGGGGGGAGTCTGGACTCTCAGGCGGAGACTCGAGCTGGGGAAGGCGGAGGACTGAAAGCGCACATGCGCGCAAGGGCAAGGCTGACAGGAAGCCAAGACTGAGACTCCACCCCATCCAAGCTGAGCACAGAGGCTATTGCAATTTGGCAAGTCTAATCCTATAAGGCTGTCTCCAGCACCGAACTTCTTCCAGCATAGACACAGCTGATCCTTACAGCCAACTGGCCCGGAGGTCAATTCTTCCCAGTGATACCAACAACAATAAAGACTTAATTACAACAAGGCTGTACACACAGTCCACAAAGGGGTGCACCAAGAGTGTCCACCTCAGGTTAACTGGGGAAGCAGACCCACTGGGCCATATTGGAAACCTAGCACAAATATCTACCTTACCAACGCAGGGAATCAGTGAAAATGCGGGGTCAAAGAATCAGATCACAAACGAAAGAAATGGAGGAAAACAAACGACTGGATATAGAATTCAAAACCACGGTTATAAGACTTTTTAAGAATATCCTAGAAAAGGCCGATAAATATAACGAGACCCTCGAAGATATGAAAAAGGACCAACTAGAAATTAAACATACACTGACTGAAATAAAAAATATTATACAGAGACCCAAAAACAGACTAGAGGAACACAAGAATCAAGTCAAAGGATTGAAATACAAAGAAGCAAAAAACACTCAACCGAAAAAGCAAAAAGCAAAAAAAAAAATCCAAGAAGTTGAAGATAATGTAAGAAGACTCTGGGACAACTTCAAGCGTACCAACATCAGAATTATGGGGGTGCCAGAAGAAGAGAGAGAGCAAGATACTGAAAACCTATTTGAAGAAATAATGACCGAAAACTTCCCCCACCTGGTGAAAGAAATAGACTTACAAGTCCAGGAAGCCCACAGAACCCCAAACAAAAGGAATCCAAAGAGGACCACACCAAGACACATCATAATTAAAATGCCAAGAGCAAAAGACAAAGAGAGAATATTAAAAGCAGCAAGAGAAAAACAGTTAATTACCTACAAGGGAGCACCCATACGACTGTCAGCTGACTTCTCAACAGAAACTATGCAGGCCAGACGGGAGTGGCAAGAAATTTTCAATGTGATGAATAGCAAGAACCTACAACCAAGAGTACTCTACCCAGCAAAGCTATCATTCAGAATTGAAGGGCAGATAAAGAGCTTCACAGATAAGAAAAAGCTGAAGGAGTTCATCACCACCAAACCAGTATTATATGAAATGCTGAAAGGTATTCTTAAAGAAGAGGAAGAAGAAAAACGTAAAGAGAAAAATTATGAACAACAAATACATATCTATCAACAAGCGAACCTAAAAATCAAGTGAATTAAAAACCTGAGGAACAGAATAATCTGGTGAATATAATAGAATCAGGGGCATAGAAAGGGAGTGGACTGATAATTCTCAGGGGGAAAGGGGTATGGGGGGTTCATGAAGAGAATGGACAAAAATCATACACCTATGGATGAGGACAGTGCGGGGGAGGTAAGGGCAGAAGGTGGGGTGGGAAATGGGTGGAGGGGAGCTATGGGGGGAAAAAGGAGAAATAATTGTAATAATCTGAATAAAGATTTATTTAAAAAAAAATAAAAAATAAAAATAAAAATAAACATTGACTCACACATGCATGATACATATAAAGCTCTCGCTGGCGCCAAAAAAAAAAAAAAAAAGAGTGTAAAAGGAAAAAACAAATCTGGGAGATTTTCCAATACATATAATCAAAGGATTATATCCAAAACATATAAAGAACACCTACAAATCAGTACAAAAACAAAACCACCTGATAGAGAAAAAAGCAAAAGGACTGGAAGTTTCCTAGAAGAGGAAACTCAAATGGCTCATAAACACATGAAAAGATGTTCAACTTCATCAGGAAATATATAATTAAAGCCACAATGAAATACCATTTCATAATTGCCAGAATGGCACTAATTAGATATATCAACTTTTGTCAAGGACATGAAGCAAAGGAGAACTGTAACCCAGTGCCAGTGGGAGAATAAATTGGGATAACCACTTGGAAAAACAGTTTGGCATCACCCCGTAAAGGTACAAGTCATGCATCTTCTATGGTTCAGCAATTGAGCTTCAAGGTATCTACTGTAAAGTAAGTCTTACATATGCACTGGGAGATATGTGCAAGAATAGGCATAGCTGTATTGCTTTTAAGAGCAAAAAAGTAGCAACGGCAGAATCAATAAACTGAGGTATGATTTATCCTAGGGCTGTGGTCAGCAAACTGCGGCTCGCGAGCCACATGAGGCTCTTTGGCCCCTTGAGTGTGGCTCTTCCACAAAATACCACGGCCTGGGCGAGTCTATTTTGAAGAAGTGGCGTTAGAAGAAGTTTAAGTTTAAAAAATTTGGCTCTCCAAAGAAATTTCAATTGTTGTACTGTTGATATTTGGCTCTGTGACTAATGAGTTTACCCACCACTGTCCTAGGGAATGTTACAGTAATGAAAATTAACAAACCTCAGCTACAGAAACTAACATGCACCAATCTGTGAAACTTAACTGGTGAGATAAAAAAAAAAAAGCAAAATAATACATATGTATGATTCTACTTACATAAAGTACCAAAACAGGCCAATGGAACAAAACATTTTCAGGATTATATGTGTATTTGGTGAAACTGCAAAGAAAAGCAAGAAATTTTGGATAGGGGTTCACTCTGAGGGGAGAGGAGAATGTAATCAGGGAGAGACATCCAAGGAGGCTTCCAGAGTACTAGTTTGTTCCTTTATTCTTTAAGATGTATTTCATGATACGCATACTTTATGAAAACAATATACTGTATAAGGCAATGTAAACTTGAAAACAAATGTGAAAAGACAGCGTATAATTTCACCAACCTACCCAATAATTTGTGCTTTTGCATATTCCATTTAAACTTTCTGATAATGTGAAGCATAGTTGAAAATATTAAAAGTCCATAACATTCTATGGGTTTGCCTTCCAAAGGTTCATTTCTAAGTGGGTTATTTTAAAACCCAGAACAATTTTGTCCATAAAAATGCTGGATTCCTAGTTAGCCCCGAAGTTAAGGTAGTGTGAAATACGGCTGCAGTTACCCATCATCTTCTACCATCCTCACACCCTTCAGTACAAAAACAAAACCACCTAATAGAGAAAAAAGCAAAAGGACTGGAAGTTTCATAGAAGAGGAAACTCAAATGGCCCATAAACACATGAAAAGATGTTCAACTTCATCAGGAAATGTATAATTAAAGCCACATTTTACAAAATGTTGGTTTTACAAAATGTGGAAACCAGGGCTCCGCGGAGTTCTGTAACCTGCTCAAGGTCAGGCAGTGAGGAAGATGGATCTGACTCCAGCTCTGGTCTACTACTCCCAAGTCCTGGCCGTTCCTTGCACTACTCTTATCAGGCCAAAAGTTTTTTTGATATATACTTTATTCTTCCGAATAAACACTTGGTAAATAAGCCAACATCAGACTAACAACCAGGACGGAGAGGACGAGCGGTTAACCCCACAGGCCACAGTCCCGGTACAAGTCCGCGACCGCCTCTCCCCCGAAGCCAAAGGGGCCGAGCAAAAGGTCCCGGTTCTGGCTTCGGGTAACACCCCAGAAAGCGGGTCCCAAGTCCCGGCCCTCCGAGAAGTCGTTGGGCCTCGCGGGTGTGCATCCGAGGGCGGAACAGGCAACGCTCCGCCCGAGTCCAGAGGTCCGAGGGCGCAAGAGGAAGACGTGCCCGCCCTGCCCCGCCCCGCCTACCCGCGTGCTGTGCGGACAGTAGCTCTTGCTGAAGATCATCACTCGGTTGTCTTCTATGAGGCCCTGGAGACGGCGCCGTAGTTCTTCGCGGGCCTCGGAGGACAAGCGGCTGGTCCCGGGGGATGACAGGCGAGCCCGGCGCCCCGGCAGCGACGACATGGGCTCGCTGTGGACGCCGCCCAGGCGGCGGTTGGGGACGGCGCCCACCTTAACCGGTCCCGGCGACTTCTGCGCCCGCGACGGCGGCGGTGGTGGCGGCGGATGCGCCAGAGCCTCGGTGTTGCTTCTGGCCCAGCCAGGCCAGGCCTGCTCAGAAAGACTGATCGGCGGGCGGCAGCGCCCGGCCTGTGGTTGGAAGGAGGAACCGCAAACGCCACCCACGTCCACACTCGCCACAAATCCCCACTGCCACTTGCCCCACCCCCCGCCCCGCCCACGGCCCCGCCCCGCCCACGCCTCCACGCATGCGAACTAGGCCAGGTTCGATTCTCAAGGTAGGGCACGCACCTGCGTGCAGGTTGGATCCAGTCCTGTAGGCTCCATCTCCCATCCGTGTGTGTGTGTGTGTGTGTGTGTGTGTGTGTGTGTGTGTGTGTGTGTCTCCCTCTCTCCCTTCTCTCTCTCAAATCAAATTTTTAAAAATCAATAAAAATATTAAAATTTTTAAAAATGGGTGGGTGCTCCGTATACCCTCATTATCCTTGTCATCATCCCAAGGCCGCCATGGATGTCCTTTGCATCCGCCCACGGGTGCCCTCTGTGGAGGACTTTCCACGCCTAGTAATCTCCACCAGCCTTAAAAATAGTCTTCAACCAGGATGTCTGAATCTTACGGAAATTGTGAATAATGATATTTTAAAAAGTGTACTTCTCACAAACTAAATAAAAATACTATGCTCCCTATCATAAAATGAGTTTCCTAGGTTGCTATCTCTAAGTCGCTACCCAAAACATATAATTCTGGAGGCTTCTCTAAGACAGGAACCCCGAAATCATCTGTGCCAGACAGGAATTCTGTATCCGTTATTTGGGTGGATGGGTAGGTGGAGGATCCCAGAGTTAATCTTGGTCATGGTGATTTACAGCCCCTTACTCTGCAATGAATGAATGAAATCCCACTACAGAGAGGGGCTCAACCACAGGACCAGCAGGAATGGCCTGGCCTGGTCCTTCTAAGGTTGTCATCTCCTGACCTGATCCCTCTGAATCCTTGTTAAACCCATTACTGCCTTAGGGTCTTAGCATTTTCTGCTTTCTCAGCCAAGGATGTTCCCCCTCTAGCAAGAAACCTATAAAAAGGACCACATAATGAAGAACTACATTTGCCTTTGCTTTTTCTTGGAATTCATTTTTCACTTTTTCCTATTCCTTAAGTGTACATTTAATTCATTTATCTCTTCATTGTTTTTTAAAATAAATACTAATTTAGCAAAAATAAAATATGCTCACTACTTTTCTGCGTAAAAATTCAAGCAACACATAAAAGTAGAAAGGATAACGCTAAATATAATAATCACCCCAAAATCTAGTAAAATATTATTTTTAATGTATCGTGACCATCATTCAAACAGCTGTCAACCTCAAGCCCAGGTAGGAGCCACTGTCTCTGCATAGCCCTTGGGGTTCTTGAATAATTTGGGCAGCAAGATTCCAAGCCTGAGGTGCAGAATCGCGGTCAATTGGAAGAAGAGGGAGGTTAAAGCAGAACACTTCACAAGAGCTGCGCTGGACTGGCTGAGCTCTTTGTGTTCAGACTCCAGCACTCAGTGCAGTGGGCTCACATGCAGACTCTCCATCACTGTCTTCCCAGTTCCCTGGGATCCCTGAGATTAGGTGGCGGGGTGCTTCCTCTGCCACAAGGCCCCAGTTGCCTCTCTGCCTCTCCCACAGAAGGGCCCAGGCCTGGCATTGATAAAGGATTCTGGTGTGACTTCAGTGTGTTTTAAGCACACCCCAGAGCCCAAACCCACTTGCGGAGGAGTAGCGGGGACAGACTGCATTCTGCTGGTTGAGTCAGGCAACTGCGGGCTCCCACACAGGTGTGCCCTGGTTGCCTGAAGCCCCGCACACCTGCGCATCTCTTGCCCACTGAGAGGCTGCACCCACAGAGCACCTGCCCACTCAGTGACTCCGCCACTCCAGGGTTTATGTTCCAATTAAACTATATGGGGAGCCTGACCTGAATCCACTGAGGTAATGCATACAAGCACATGGCAATGAACTGTAAAGGCCAGGCCAGGAAAGCCTGGTGTGGATACACTGATAAACAGGAAGTGGAGAGGCACCCCTATCTAAGGAATGTCCTGGGCCAACTACTGAGTGCCCCATCCTGGGGAGGAAGGCCTATTGATAGTTGTGAAGAGCAGAAAGTGCTAAAGGCATTGTTCTACGAAGGGGAGGATAAAAGCTGCGCTGTCTGCTTTGCAGATGCTGACTCACTGAAACCTCACAGGAGGCCTCTGATTCTCTCTGAGCTACTGTGATTATCCCCATTTTACAGAGAAGCTCTGACTTGCTGGAGCCCACATCTTAGCAAGTGGCCAAGAGGGATGCAGAATGGAAGTAATCAGAGGGTGGTGTGGAGGGGGAGACACTGGAGGGAGGCAAGTGAAAGGGGGCTGGGAGGCAAGGAGAAGGATGCCTTCTGGAGGTAGTTTGGGACCGCTTCCATAGCCCACAAACAGAGGCCACCAGCATTGGATGGCCCCTCTTCCCAGAGGTCTGGGCAAGGAGGTATCATGACCTCTAAGAGCCAGGTCCAGGACCTGTTGGCCTTTCCCTCTGCAGACAGCTTGGGAACACATGCTCCTACCAGCCCAGACTGTTATACTTCCCAGAGCCTTTACACTTACCAGTTTGTAATGCTACATTTGTGTGATTTTCTAATTAAGGTCTGGCACCTTTCCCCGAAAACTGGAGCTCTGCAAGGGCAGGAGCATCTAGGTATTCACCACTGTGTCATCAGTGCGGAGTGAGTGCTAGCGCATGGTTGACACTCATAATTAGTAGGAATGAAATGAAACAGCAGAAAGTCAACCATGGCAAGGGTGTGGGATAAGGGACTTTGGGGTGTGATTTGCATAGTCATCTCTTTGGTCTCAGCCCCTCCTTCTCTCTCAGGCCCTGACTCTCTCCTTGAATGCATGTGTGTCCTTTCAGCACTTAGGAGCTGGAGTGATGCTCCCTGGATGTAGAAAGTGTTCAGAGAGAAAAAGGGAATGAAACTGATTATTTCTTTAAGGCCAGATCTTTTCTGCTGTGGCTTTAGCTATTTTCCAGCTGTGAAATATCTAAGTACAGCCATACCATTTCACTGGAATGACTGTCTCAGGGATGTGACCAGGAGGTGACAGAGCTGGCGGTGTTCCTGGGATGGGAGGAATCACCCAGGATTCCATCTCAGAGGCTCTGATGTATCTCTTCTCCAGGAACTGGCCTCATAAAACTGGAGCCAGCACATTGGCCTCTCTGATTTGGTTCCTGTTCACTTGCAGGAATCATTTCACCTACAAGAATTTATTTATCCCTCAACCATAGAAGTGTCGTCTCTTGGCAAAAGATGTAGAGTAATAGTTATTCAAGATGTGACTGGTTTCTGCAAGTTCCAGTATCTAATTTGGGAGAATAGTAATTGTTGATTATTAGAAGATTCATGGGTTTTATTTCTGTATTTATTTATCTTGTAGCATTATGTGTGTTTCTTGTCCTTTAACTGTGATGAGTGAGTATTTTCCTCTCCGCCTCTGCCTTTCTTCCTTTTTTAACAGCTACAAGAATTAATGTCTAAATAAAATCAACCAACAGGAATAAGTACATACTACTGCTTTATGAATCTGACAGATGATTGTAACGGGCAACAAACCTGTAGACAGAAAACATTTAAAACACCTCAAAGCACCTCTCTTCTGCTGTGATGAAGAATATCTATAGACTCAGGGAAGAAAACTCAACCAGCCAGGGAATATGAGTGAATTTCTTAGGTCTGGCAGACAAGATGTCTATAATACTCACGAGACTGAAAGTCTAAGTGCAAAGATATCAAGGCTGGGCTTGGAGGAAGATCTTAAGTTTTCTCTATTTACAAAGTGTATAAAATTGGGATTATTCTGTATTTATCCCATCACAGAAAAACAAAAGACACAAAGCCTGTTTCTTATAAAAAGCAGTAAGGGGCAAATTTGGGAGTTCCACAAGGGAGATTCCAGGAACCATCCTGTAGCAGCGTGGCTGGGGCTGGAAGTTTCATCCATCCCATAGAAACCTTTGGGTCAACAAAACCCATCCGCTCTCAGTCCCCCAATGGCCCATCAAGGGCAGACATGAACACTCAGCAGCAGCCACAGGAACCACCTGTGGAAAACTTCCTTACCTCCCTGCCACATTATGCTTATTCTTCACCCACATGCTTATTCTTTTCCCTTTTTGGCTACTTCTGCATATTGGATTGGTCAACTGATCCTATTGTCTTGGGTCAACCCTTGGCACTTTGGAGGGATTTTCACACTTCCTGGCTTTCTCCTCCACCAACCTCCGGCCCCCCAAATAGAAAGATACCTCAATCTACCTTTGCCTCCCAAGGATCCAACAACTAATTCCCTAGTGGGGGCTACCAAATCAACTATAAGGGAATTACTATTTTGGAGCAATGGGGAGGAGTGCTGGGAAGGGAAAGAGAAAGGAGGATCAAGGAAAGAGCTATGTAGGCAGTTCCATTTTTTTTTTTTTTTTTTTTTAGGAAATTCCACACTGTTTTCCATAGTGGCTGCACCAGTCTTCATCCCCACCAGCAGTGTACATGGGCTCCCTTTTTTTCCACATCCTCGCCAGCACTTGTTGGTTTATTGATGGTAGCCATTCTGGCAGGTGTGACATGATACCTCATTGTCACTTTAATTTGCATCTCTCTGATGATTAGTGCTTTTGAACATTTTTTTCCTATGTCTCTTGGCCATCTGTATGTCCTCTTTGGAGAAGTGTCTATTCAGGTCCTTTGTCCATTTTTTAATTGTTTGTCTACCTTTTGTAGAGTTGTGTGAGTTCTTTATATAGTTTGGAAATTAACCCCTTATCAGCTGTATCATTAGCAAAAATGTTCTCCTATCCAGTGGGTTCCCTTTTCATTTGATGCTGGTTTCTTTTGCTTTAAGGCCTCTTCTCTCTTCCCTCTTCCTCCTCCCTCTCTCCCTCAAACTATCTCTCTCCGTCTCTCTCTGTGAGTGGATATGCATCTATTTTTCATCTTTTCTGGATGTATCTTTTCTGAATATGTGAGTCTCCTTTCTTTTCGAATCTGTCCTTTTTCTTTTGTTTTAGATTTTTGTTTCTTCCATTCACCCACTCCCCTTCTTCTCCTGTCTCCTCTCAGAGCTCCCAGTGGGAGTATTTCAAATCAGCTATTTTTCAGCTGGCTTTTCAAGTCAAATATTCTGCAGGTTAGCCACAGTCCTGTTTGCAACTCGGTTTTCTTGTCTGTGAAATAGGAACATAGAACTTGTCCAGTGCTGGGAGCAAGTGGACAAAACTTCCTTAGACTGCAGCCATCTTGCATCTTCCAAAATGGCAATTTTTAAATCTCACATTGATTTGCTGGCATTCTTTTGTAAAGAACTTTCTCCCTTTTTTCTATTCTCTCTCTTTCTCTCCCTCTCCACATGGACCATTGGATTAAAAAACATAATTGTTATAAACTCACATTGTGAAAGTGTCATTAATGTTCAAAGTGTCCCAAGTTTGGCCAGTGGTAGCCTAAGAGGCCAATTTTCTAACGAAGTACCTTGTTTCACCAAAGGAAATTGGGGTTCTGTTGTATGAAAGGAGCAAATAATTATTAGCCAGCAACTAGTGGGCCTGCCACACTTATCTCCCCAAAGCCTCAGTTTCCTGGACTTTGAATGGGGTAATAACTCTCTCAGGATGATTTCCAATTGGTCATGGATTGACTGCAAGAAAAACAATGCGTGCCTGTGTCATAGAGCCTGACACAGAGAAGGTGCTAAAAAAATTAATAATTTCCCTTCCCATCCTTCCTATGCCACTACATTTATTTAATCCTCAATCTTACTTTGTTTGCATGTATGTCACATTATCTTCACCTGTTTGCAACTCGGTTTTCTCATCTGTGAAATAGGAACACACAACTTGTTGTGTTTTCATGAGGCTTAGCTATGCTGTTGTCATTGCAACCCTCATGCTAAGTCTTGTGGAATTCCAATTTTGTCCCAGGATTTTGCAGATGGTGGTGGTGGTGGTGAGGCACACACAATCTCATGGTCACCTGTGGCTCTGATTCTTGTTTTCCTGAATTAGCTGTGTGTTAATCATTTTGTCATCTGGCCCAGAAGTGAAGTCTATCTTTTCCTTCAAGTTTTACAGCCCTCAATTTGTTATCAGTAGAAGTGGAGTTCTTAGAGTGTTGTAAAGAAAATAATTGCCTGAGGTCCCTATGGGAGAATGGGGTTTTGTGGAAAGCTTTATTGTAAAATGAAGTAAAATTAAGGGTGTTCTCCTCCAAGGTCCCATCTTGTCTTCAGCAGGGCCAGAATTAAGGCCACTGCCCAGAATTTTTGTCCATATTAAAGTACAGTACAGTCCAGCATCTGGCAAATTTAGCTTGTGTTCCCACTTGCACTCCATTGTGTGTGTGGTCTGCATGGCCATGGGCCATGCTGCTGCTTAAGGCCACATGGCTATGGAGAGAGAATAAGTGAGCACACAGGCAAATTCAGTCACCGAGCGAGAGAGATCAAGTGTGAGCAAGCAAGAACAAGAGTGAAGGAACTCTTTGTCTGGAAATTTTTAACCAGGAGCTTCTACAAACTAATCAATTAACGCTTTAAGATTTCATGTGCTTGCAGTGGCTCCACACTCTTAGCCAATGACCTTTTCCCAGACTAGATTGACAGACAAGAACCTTCCCTACATCACCCTGACTTTACTGCACATGTGCCCATCTCCCCCTTTATTCAATCTTTTCCCCCAGTGATCTGCAGGGAATGGACGAGTGGTTCCCTGGGAGTGTGAAGCTGTAGCTTCCTGGTAAAGCTGCCAAGATGACCATGCTAGTAATGTCTGGCATTCCCTTTGCTCACATTCCTTTATTAATATTAACTTGCTAATTATGACGATAATACCTTCACAGTCATAGATGATGCTTGGGTATTCAGAAGGCCTTGAAAAATATGGGGAACATGTAGAGGGTGCTGAAAGTGCCCCACCCATAATTTTTATTGACTGGTGAAGCCATACCCTAACTGGTATGGATGTTGGCAACTCTCTGGGGGAATTGTCCTGGGCTGCCAATGACTGACATGTGGGAGATAAGGCTGGTCCCCTTGCCTCACAGTGAGACTATTTATGGCCATAATTTGTGCTCCTGAACACCATGTGGGATCAAGCTAAAGCGTCTCTAGTTTTGACTCCATCTTTACTTAGCTTATTCTGTTCCCTCACTTTTTTTCTTCTGAGGCACTCTTCCAATAAACTACTTGCCCCAGAATCCCCTACTCAGGCTCTGCTTATAGGAAAGAAATGCAGGGCAGAAGGGATGGAGGGAGATTTGCAAATCAAAGTATTTTGAATAAAATTAGCATATGTTCTTGTCCATAAAAATCCTCCCCAGCTGCACATCTGGAATGTTCACTGTCTCCTTCACCCAAGCTATTCGCATGTCGGAGTGTCTCACTGGTCTCTCTCATTTATTTTCTCCTCCTCACTCCTTTCTTTCCTGGTTGCCAAAAGGAACTCCAAATTACCCTTGCTATTTCATGTAGCAATCCAGTCTTCCCTCGTTCTAGATTCCAAACTTAACTTCAGGCCCACTTTGGCAAATCAAAGCTATTCAGCAATTCAAATGAACAAGAGGGGACTTCATTCATGGTTGCTGTGGCTGTGAACAGCAATCAATTGTGTTCCTTCGTTACACATATGGCCTGTGTGAGAAGCAAACACACCGTGCTCAATGCATTGTATGTATGCTCCTTGGATAATGTCTCCTAAATGCTTATGACCATTCACTGCCCTCCTAAGAATAAAACTCTGACCTTGGAATATAAGGCCCTCGTGGTCTGACCTCATTATTTCTGGCTCTCCTCTGCTTGCTTCTCACTTTCCATTCATGCAGCTAGACGCTCTTTCTTGAATGTGGCAAGGTCTTTCCTGACTCAAGGCCTTTGCACTAGTTGGCCCCCAGCAAAGCTCTTTCCCCATCTTCTCCTGGCTAACTCCTTACTGGACCTTAGGTCTCAATTCAAATGCTTCTTCCTCAGAGAGGTTGCTCCGGCCTCTCATATTAAAGAAGGACTCCTCTTTTTAATTTCGTTCATGGCATTTATTACAGTGGTTAGCAACTTTATTTACATGCTTGTCTGTCTTTTCATTTGTTTCTTCTATTATATGTAAAAAGCAGGAAGGCAGGACCCGTCTGTTAGTCACTGAATTCCCCGCGCCTGGGTCAATGCTTGCCTGGGGTTCAATATCAGTTTGCTGAATGAACCAAGCCGAGAACCATAACAAATTCACCTCCTCAAGTTTAGTTCAGGCCCCTCGGTGGTCTCCTGGCCTCAGAACATCACTCTCAGCTCTTCTTCAAGGGCGACCTTTTCAAAGCGAGTATTGTCCACTTACCGTGCCATTGGAGGCTCTCCTCGCGTAGGCACCCGTGGCTCCACTTTCAACGCCTTTTTCACGCCCACCGCTCCGCCACGCCACGCCTCCCCGTACTCCTGGGTTGCAAGACAGGACAGGCCCACAGGACTACAATTCCCACAATACCGCGCGGGTCAACGCCACATGATTGGCCGAACTTCCAGCAGCAGCCAATAAAACGTCATTTTGTTGACTTGTGCCAGAGCAGCCCGAGTCCCGGAAGCGACAGTTCAGCGTCTGACTGGTTGCTCTGGAGCCGGGTCGCGTGCTCGCCTGCCTGCCCGCCTCCTGCTATGGGGGGCGCCGAGAGCAGCGAGGGCCGCAGGGTGTCCTTCGGAATGGACGAGGAGGAGCGGGTCCGGGTGCTACAGGGCATCCGGGTGAGCGGGTCGCCGGTGGGCGCGAGGAGCGAGCGCGGCCGGGGCAGGGCGGGTGTAGAGGGCGCCCGAGGGTGAGGAGGCCATGCCGACCTAAGGGGAGGTGCGCCACGAGAGCGAGTGTGCGCACCTTGCTGGTGGAGCACTGCCTACTCCATGGTGGTGAGCATCTTTTTCTCCGCCCAGTAAATGAGGAAGGTGAGGCTTGGAAAATTCTCAGGGTCCCCGTGCAGGGAGTGGCTACCTTCAGGCTTCACCACTGCGGGAGGAAAATTGGAGAGCGAGAGAGATGGTGAGGCCACATTCCTGCCCCAGTTGACTTAACTGTCACAGACCTAAATCTGTTCCACCACATACCAAGTGTATGTGTCTTGTGTGTACATGAGATGCTGCTGCCAACCCTGGACAACTGCAACAGCCTCTCAACATTGCAGCCAAAGGGGCACTTTAGAAGTTGTAATTCAAATCATACACCTTTCCCTTGCTTAAAATTCCAAGCAAGGGTCCCCCCTTCCCATTTTTTTAAATCCTCATTGGAGGACATGTTTATTGATTTTTAAAGAGAGGTGTGTGTGTTGTGTGTGTGTGTGTGTGTGTGTGTGTGTGTGTGGCGGGTGGCAGGGGGTGGCGGGGGACACCTCGGTGTGAAGTGTGAGAAAGAAACATGATCGGTTGCCTCCTCCCTATGCAGGAACCTGCAACCTCTGATGTACTGGACGACTCTCCAACCAACTGAACCACCAGGCCAGGCCTTAAGCAAGGGTTTTAATGAATGCCTGGCACATTTAAGATGAAAAGGAATGATCTTACCTTATTTTACAAAGCTGTGCTGCTGATTTTTCTGACCTGTCTGACCTCCCACCCCCCCCCCCCCCATCTAGTCACTAGCCTTAGGACCTCCTTGTCCCAGCAAGATGTCAGCTTGCTCCAAGCACAGGATCTCTGCATTTGCTGTTGGTCTATTTTTACATAATTTATTAATTTGTTTTCAGGTAATAAGCATATACATATGTTTCTAAAATTATATAACGTCTTCTAATTCTGTTGTAAGGATGATTGTATATTAACAAACATCTAAATGTCTTACCAATTGAATTTATGGGCAACAATATAGGATCATAAAACATTTATTTCTAATTTCTTTATTTGAAACAACAATGTATAGCACTAATTTATTAATGTATCTTGCTGAGAAAACAGGTTTTAAGATTCTAAATCTAGATTTTGATGATTTTTAAATGAACCCTTGGTTTTTCCTATTTCCCTGCAAATCAATTTTGAGTATAGTCAAAGCAACCATAATTCAGTTGACTGTTGAGGGTCTTTTTCAAATCGTGTCCTTTCCAACATTTTTCTGAAGTCGGTTTTTGGCTGGTTCCGTCAGTACCAAGGGTTCTTGTATGATGATTGCAGGATAATGTTTGCCTAGTAGTTCAACTTCCACTTGTCCTACCTTACTGAGCTCCATAGGGATGTTTGCAAAAGCCAGACTCTTCTGGATGCTGTAACTGTAGCTTCCAGACATGGTGTTGTCAACCACCTTGCCATTGTGCCAGATGCTTTCATTTCCCTCCAGATCTACATCGTCCGTTGCCAAGGTGAGGCAGTCCAGTCTCTGTCTCAGCTACTTGGATTTAATGTGTTGCACTGCTTGCTTTCCTATGAAATCTGCTGGCTACATCATGGTTCTGGTTAATGCTTCCTTTATAGGCCCTATCCCCCCCCCCCCCCACATTCCACCCCTCCCCCCAGCTTTTCTATGTCCGGCTCTTATCATCCTTGTTATAGTTAAAATATCTGAGTATCCTTCCCTCACCACTTAATCTAAAGTCCCTTCCCACCCACACTGTCACACATCTAGTTTTTTCATAGTGCTTATCACCATTTGAAACTTCTATTAATAATTTACTTGTTTATTGTGTTTCCCAGTGCAGGATAAGCTCTGAGGCTAAAGCTTTTGTCTGATTAATAAAAGTAGCTCATATTTGAATGCTTATTGGGGGCATGGGATACATAGGTGTCCTCTCATTTAATTTTCAACAGCCCTGTGAGAGATGTAGAATTCTATATGCCCATTTTATAGTCTAAAGACAACTGAGGCACTGAGAGATGAAGTAACTTATCCAGGATCACCTAGGTGACAAGCGGTAGAACTGGATTGAAGTAGGCAACTCGGGCCTGTTCATTGAATGTTATTACTTCCTCCTACACCTGTGTCTGGCAAAAAGTGGGTGCTTTGTAAATGTTGAGTGATTGAATGGATGAACTCAGTGAAACAGAGACCGAGTTTAAATGGAATGCACAGAGCTGGGTGTAGGCGAGTTAGTTAGGGAGGTGGTTCAGAAAAAGACATCAGGAGGCCTAGCTGCTCGGCAGATGCTTATTTGCTGTGTGACATTGGGTGAACAACTTATCTTTTGAGTCTTAATAACCACATTAAAAAACAAAGCGGGGTGGGGGGGGGTGGCGGGAGGGTGTGAAATCCTAGGTGCTGCCTACGATGAAATGAAGATGTGTGTTGAAGTGTTTAGAGAAAGTACAGAGGTACCGAGTGTTTTTATAGTAGAGTGGGGGCCTCCACTCTGCCTGGCATAGTCCTTAGCAAATACATTTGTTGCCTGCTGGTGTTACCTAATCTTAACTTGACTCCTGCCAAAGACAAAATGAGGTTGGTGTTGGAAGACTGAGAGGTAGGAACCTGAATTGAAATTTAGAAAGATACCCGTGGCCTTGGCTCTGTTTGGGTGCTCTCCCACCTTTGTCACCTGGTATCCTGGTTTGGGGAATGTTGGAAAGTTAGGTCAGTGGGAGTTTTCTAAGGTTCAGGGGACTCCCTTAAGAAGTGATTTCCTTTAAGTTGACAGAGGAACATCTACTTTTTGGGTGTCAGACAGGTACATTTTATTCTAGTTTTCTTGACATATCTGCAAAGTATAAATTCTCTTTAAAGATGGAGAATCAGGCTTAGGGAGGTTAAGGAATTCATCCAAGGCATTACCTGAGTAACTTCTGGGACTTTTATCCAGATCTTTTGGGTTCAAAAAGCAGCCTTTTCTCACTACTCCAGCTCCTTCCCCACCACTGATATGCAAGACAGCAAGAAAATTCTGAGACAAAGCCTCCACCTGTCCTGCTAGGTGCTGGGGCCTCATTTAGTTCTACCAGAGGTTGTTAAAATGAGAGGAAGCTCTGGTCACAGGTTGACTGCTGGGCAAATTCATTAGAGAGAATAAATGATTAGTCCTGAGTCACACTGTGAGGTTCATGCCATGATGCCCGCCCCCCCCCCTTCTTCCCCCTCTTCCTTATATTCCTGGAGATCAGAGAAAAGGAGGTGGCAGCAATGAAGTGTTTTGGTGTAGTGACTTTGTTCGCAAAGTTACTTGAGGGTTGGGGAGTTCACTTTGTCTTTAGGCAGGTGAGTGAAAATCAGTAGACAAGCCCTGGCTGGTTTGGCTCAGTGCATAGTGTCGGCCTGGGGACTGAAAGGTCCTGGGTTCAATTCCGATCAAGGGCACATGGCGGGGGGTAGGGGGATGGGGTGCAGGAGGCAACCAGTCAGTGATTCTCATTATTGATGTTTCTATCTCTCTCCCTCTCCTTTCCTCTCTGAAATCAATAAAAAAAATATATTTAAAAAAATCAGTAGACAAGATCGTTGGATATAAAATAAGAAATTAATTTAATAGAGGGTAGATGCCAAAGAAGAATATCTGCCCCAGCTCCTTCGGAGAAAGTTAAATATTCATAAAGACCACTTGTATTTAATCCCCTGGGCCTGGGCCTGGAAAGTGCTCTAGTTCCCTTAAAATGAAATGCTAGGGCCTTACTAGTTTGCACACTTATTTGCATAAATTTACATAGTGAGTTCAAGCCCTATTTTCTTAGAAGGTAAAAGAAATTTAATTAATACAAAATGCTGCAATTACATGCAACTTGTTTTCAGAGCAAGCATATGTGAAATACATAAGATTTCATTTCAACAAGTGTTATTTAACCTCATCCTCCAATAAGAAAAGAAGGCACACATGTGGCAATAATGTCCTAATCATGTCCTTTTCTCTGCCCAGTGTGAGCAACCATCTTTGGTGATTCAACTGAAATTGGTTGCTCCTCAATTTCCAGGCTCCTCACTGTCTTCAGCCTTTTCCTTTCCAACCACTAGGTGGCTCTTCCCTAGTCATTTCCCCAGCCTGCCGCTTCAGGTGTGTTCCCAGGCTCATTTAAACCCATCATCACCTTGACCATCATTTATTGCTCCTGTGAGGTCAGTCTGGGCCACTGCTGAGGGGAAGATCAAGGAGGATGTAGTAAGGTACACAATAAACAGTTCCCAAGCATGCCAACACCAGAGAAGCCACATGCTGAGCATTGTACTCATGGCTATCATTTGTCCATCACCTCAGTAAAATGCTTGCTGTGAATGTGTGATTACCAGACATAGGGCCTGGGTTTGCAGAGACAAAGGGACAAAGCATAAGGTCCCTGCCTTCATGAAGACCTCAGCCCAGTAGGGAGGACAGACCAAAAGAGAGAAAGAAAAAAGGCAAAGGAATAAAAGAACTGCAAGTGCTATGAAAGAAACGTAAAGAGTAATGGGGACACCTGCTAATAAGGATAGTCAACTTATGCTGCTCTGAGGAGGTGACTTTGAAGATGTGCCTGAGCCAGCCAGGCAATGTGTATATATTTACTCTTTGCTGAGTGTTTTGAGAGCACTATCTCAGATATTCCCCTTGCTGACCTTGTGAGATATTATCAACCCCATCTCAGAGGCGAGGAAACAGGTTCAAGGAGGTGAAGTAACCCATGGGCACAGTGAGTTAGTGGTAGAGCTGGAAGCTCAGATGTTCCAACTCCATAACTTGTGTGTATGGCAGCCACATGGGCTGGGATGTGGGAGAAAAGTTGACCAGGTGATGAGGCCAGACAGATAATGGGACCTGAATGCCAGGGAAGGCTGTTTACATGTTATCCTAGAGGCAACACTGCAGTTCTCTAATCAGGAGTGGAGCTTTGCAAAGATTGTATCTGATGATGGTGATTTTTCTTTTTTTAAGCAGCTTCATTGAGATGTATTTTATATATAAAACTAGAGGCCTGGTGCACAAAATTCATGCATCGGGATGTGTGTCCCTCAGCCCAGCCTGCACCGTCTCCAGTCTGGGACCCCTTGAGGGATGCCCAACTGCCCTCTCACAATCCAGGACTGCTGGCTCCCAACCGCTCGCCTGCCTGCCTGCCTCATTACCCCCTAACCACTCCCCTGCCATCCTGATTGACGCCTAACTGCTCCCCTGCCGGCCCGATTGCCCCTAACTGCCCTACCCTGCTGGCCTGGTCACCCCTAACTGCCCTCCCCTGCCGGCCTGGTTGCCCCTAACTCTCCTCCCCTGCAGGCCTGGTTGCCCCCAACTGCCCTCCCCTGCAGGCCTTGTCCCTCCCAATTGCCCTCCCCTGCAGGCCTGGTCCCCCCCAACTGCCCTCCCTTGCAGGCCTGGTCACCCCTAACTGCCCTCCCCTGCAGGCCTGATCACCCCCAACTGCCCTCCCTTGCAGGCCTGGTCCCTCCTGACTGCCCTCCCCTGCTGGCCTGATCGCCCACAATTGCCCTCTCCTGCTGGCCATCTTGTGGCGGCCATCTTGTGTCCACATGGGGGCAGCCATCTTTGACCACATGGGGGCGGCCATCTTTGTGTGTGTTGGAGTGATGGTCAATTTGCATATTACCCTTTTATTAGATAGGATTCACCCATTTCAGTGATTTTTTTTTTTGGCACACTTATGAAGTTGAGCAACTGTAATTACAGTTGGAATTTAGAATATTTGCAAGACCTAAAAAGATCCCTTGTGCCTATTTCCCCATTCCCACTTCCAGCCTCAGGTCACCATTAATCCTGCCTCCATGCATTTATGTTTTCTGGATATTTTATGTAAATGCATTCATACATCTTTTACCACTGGCTTTCACTTAGCACAATATTTTTGGTGTTGGTTCATTGATGTGGAAGCATGTATCAGTAGTTCCTTTTTGTTGCTGGTCATGTTCCCTTACATGTTGCATGGGCGGTTGTAACTCATTATTTCCAGTGGAACTCACCCACGTCCCCTCTTCTGTTACCTAGAAATCACCGTTTGCTAGGTTGTGAGTGGCTCCACCCAGAACCTCATCCAGAAAGCTGGATCCTGCATTCCTCTTTTTCTACAATTAATGACAAATCTTGAGTTCTCCTTTCCAACTGTTTATCTTCTCCTTATCCTTTGTTTTATCCTCCTCTCTTTATCCTTCTCTTTACCTCAGTTTAGATCCATTCTCTTCCTCTTAGCCATCTGATAAATTGTTCTTTCTCCCCATAGGCTTGCCTCCCACAAATCTATACCTCCTTGTGCTAACAGGGCAATTTTTTTAAAGGTAAATTTTGCTTTTTCACATGTTTCGGCCAAATGGTAAAATTCAGACAGTTTGAAACGAGGCACATAGGGAAAAGAACATCTCTCTTTTCCACCTTGTCAGTCCTGCTCTGAGGCAGCCCCTGTTACCAGCTTCTTGCCTCAGTGATTCTTCAGTGTTAAAGCTAATTGTGGTGCTCCCTTCCTTCCCATCCTTACAAGCTCCCCATTGCCTCTAGGTCAAAGGCAGATTCCTCCCTTCACGAAGCCCTCCGCGGGTTGGCACCAATTGCTACCTCTTGCTACACATCCTGGCTGGGAGGACACTTGCTCTTGCTATACTCTTAACTGTTTCATGCTTCTGTGTCTGTATTCTGTTCTCAGCGTGCAGTACTTTCTCTCCCTTTGACTGGCTAAATTCCTCTTCATCCTTAGGATCAATTCAAGTGTTACCTTCTGAAGGACGCCTTTCGTGATGTCACTGCCCCACCTCTCAGTGGTCACCATCCTCGGTCCTGCAGATCCTGTGTTCACCTCCCAGTGCTTATTACTCTGGGCAGAGATGATCTCTTTCTTGCTTACTCCTTTACTACCACTGGCAGACCTGACTCCCTGCAAGCTTGTTTTTCTGGAAATTGCCCTGGGTGCTCAGCCTGACAGGAGCCCTAGGCTCTGCTAGGAGAGAGCAGTGAGCTGCAGTTTTATCTCCTGGCACCCAGTGGGTCCTTAGAAAGTGGTGCCCTGAGAGGCCATGAGCATGGCCGTGCAGACCTAGCTAACTGCTGACTCACTACAGACCTTGGGCAAACTGCCTCTCTGCACCACACCTGCTCCATTCCTTGCATGAGGAGGATGCGTCTCCTGCCCACGGGGGAGCTGATACATTAGTTAATGTGAAGAATAATGCTTAGGAGCTGCCTCCACATTGTTACTTCTCAAATGTGTCTAGATGAGTAACATTTTAAGACTAACAAGTGCTAATTTTCATATTGACATTTTCCTAATTTAAGTAGGCTTTCTGTTTTATAAGTACATACATATTCCTCTTCCACTCCCTACCCAGGGGCTCAATAAAGCACCATAAACTGGGAAATGTGACTTTCAGAAATATATCTATATATCTATATCTATATCTATCTATATTTTACTATTATTTTCTAAATTTTGAATTGGCCCTTCTATGCACATGTTTACTTGTCACCTCAGAGTGGCTCTTTTACTGCCTGTCTTCACTGGTACAAGTATCACCGTTAGGTACCCCAGCTTTGGATGGGAGTCTTGGTGCCAGCACTTAGGACTTCCTGTAATCTTGGGTGAATTGTTTCACCTCCCTGAGTCCAACTTCTTCATCTGTAAAATGGGAATGCACCTAGCCTGGGCCTGGCATGTGGGGCATGCTCAATGAATATTGGGTAATGGCTGTTTTTATCATTATCTTTAGAGGCCCGATGCACAAAATTCGTGCAAGGGTAGGCCTTCTCAGCTGTGGCTACCTCAAGGCCCTGCCCTCCCCCCCCCCCGCCAACTGCACCTGCCTTAGCCTGGCGCTGCCCACGTCTGCCGCCCCGCACCCCCCATTCCCCGGTTCCATGGAGCCCCCCAGTCGATTGCCCCACAGAGGGTGGCCTGGGCCTGTCTCTTTGGGGTGATCACGGAGCCCTCTGATTGATTGCCCTGCTGGCCGGTGGCCTGGGCCTCCCTCTGTGGGGTGATCGTGGGGTGAAGGTGGGCTCCCGACCAATCGCATGGCACCTGCCTTGGCTGGCCTAGCGCCAGTACACGTCATAGCGTCCGGATGGTCATTCTGCTGTTCAGTCAATTTGCATATTATGCTTTTATTATTATAGATAGGAAGCCCTGTCATCACTCTAGAGTTGAGTGCTTCTGCTGCAGCTATGAGCTTTGTTGCCCCCTTCTGGAGTTTGGGGACATCACCTCCTCTCTGGTCTGCCCCTTAGCACTTCGTTGCCAGGGATTCCCTGTTTCTCTTCATGCAACCTCTTGCAGCTTCCTGTGTAATCTGTCTATTTGCCTGTGAAACAGAGCTGCTTGGATGGACTTAGATACCCCTGCACACACACAAGGACTGTTCTTGGCTCAGTGTAGACACCCCATCTCCAGTTAGCCAGGTTTGTGTTTTTCTGTCGTCTTTCCCTCATTTAGTCCTTTAAGACTTTTTCTTCCTTCAAGATGCATCTTATTTTTAAATGACACCTGCTTATAATTTCTCACGAATCCTTTCAGGCTTTTTCAAGCCTCCATATAAAAGCATACTCTTTCCCTTTTTATAGTATACATGAGATCATACTGTATACTCCACTCTGTAAAATGCTTCTTTCACTTGACCTGTGCCCTGGTCAGCTGCCAGGTCTTCAATCATTTTACTTCCTTGGTGCCTCTTGCATCCATTTCATCCCCCCAGTTCTGGGATTGCATTTCTGTCCTCTTAGTCCTGATGTGCACTGTTAGCGCCAGGCTTTTCTGTATAAGATGAAGCTCCAGTTCCTCTTCAGAAACCATTGGTGGCTCCCAGTTGACTGCAGAATAAATTGCAGCCTCCTTACCTTGTCATTCAAGGCCCTCACCGAGGTGAGCCCACCAGCCTCCCATCTGGTTTTCTTCAGGGACCTGTGCTATGTCAGGCGGAACCTTGGACTTCTCTGAGTATCGTTCTTCTTTACTCTCACCCCTTCTCTGCAATCATGTTTTTAGACCAAGTCAAGCCATCTTCCTTCCAGCTGGAACATAGGGTTACTTTATTAGAACTCTCAGGCACCTTATTTGAGCTTCATATACCTGACAACTTAGTAGCTTGTGTCATCTGTATGAGTTTATTTTGCCCACCCTATTGGACCATAAGCTCTTTAAATGTAAAGGTCTTGGCTGTTATATCTTTACATGCTCCATTGCACTAGTGTGTCAGGAACATGTGCCTTTAGTAAATACTTATTTAGTTTATGTCTTTAACAAATATCGAGCATCTCCGGTGTGCTGTGCACTCTCTAGGCACTAAAGATAAAGCAAGAGCAAAACGGAACCCTGCTCCCATGGAGCTTACATTCTGGTGGGAGTAATGGCAAGCAAGTGGTCAAATGTGAGTTATGGCTTCTCAGCAATCCTGACTCCTTCTTTGCTTTAGATTTGCAGTAGTTGTCCCTTCCAGGGGCCCTTCCTGCCTGTGAGTGCTGTGCATTTCCCCTTGCTCTTGTCGTTGGGGTCACATCCTTTTACCCCACAGCAGACTGGCTAGGGCTGTGGTCGGCAAACTGCGGCTTGCGAGCCACATGCAGCTCTTAGGCCCCTTGAGTGTGGCTCTTCCACAAAATACCACGGCCTGGGCGAGTCTATTTTGAAGAAGTGGCATTAGAAGAAGTTTAAGTTTAAAAAATTTGGCTCTCAAAAGAAATTTCAATCGTTGTACTGTTGATATTTGGCTCTTTTGACTAATGAGTTTGCCGACCACTGAGCTAGGGAGTCAAGCAGCCTGGCTTGCACTCTATGAGCTCATGGCCTGGGCAAGTGCTTTACCCTTTCTGTGCCTTGGTTTCCTCTACTGGGAGATGGGTGTTGCTTGTAGTTATTATGACTCTGACCTTCTCCATTATAGTGGGTCAGCAGGACACTGCTCATGCCTGTCATGGTTCTTCCATTCAATGCTAGATAAGTCCCGCTTGTGATTTTTCTGGCAGCACCTTTCTCCTCTAGCCTTTTAGTTGTGGGGTAGCCACATGACTTACTGATAGACCTCTGTGGTTTAATAAAGAAACCTCTAGTCCCCTCTTTGGGAACTTGCCTCTAAAGCGAGGAAAGCGTTTGGTTGCAGTCATGCAATGGTAATTGTTAGGATGTGGGGTCTGGGTTCCCAATCACATTTGTTAGGACAGATGTGGTGAGGTCTCGCATGTTTGTGACTTCGATTGAGGCCTGACTTTGGCTGTTGATGGCCTGCCAACTTGTGGCCATGGCAGTCCTGGGCTAGGGCTGTGGGCTGGGGAGGGGAGGAGAGAGAGCTCCTTCTTCGGCTCTGTGTTGTCGGTGGAGACCTGTGGAGCTGCCAGCCAACTGCACCATGGTGGTGGCATAGGAAGGCCCCTCTTCTTGAAATCCTGTGTTACTCCACACTGAGGGCAGGAGGTCGGAGCTGGAGGGTGCTTTAAAACAATCTTCCTAATTTAATTTTGAACGGATTATGCATGTAGAACACTTAGAACAGTGTTCAGTTTATAGTATACGAAAGGCCCGGTGCATGAATTCGTGCATGGGTGGGGTCGGGCCAGCCCGCCCGATGGAGGCCCATTGTGCCAGGCTGGTGGGGGGGAGGGGCCACGGGCGGTTGGTCAGCTGGCCCGGCCCCCGATTGGGGTGTTGGGGGCTGATCGGGGGCTGGGCCAGCTGGGGGGAGGGGGCTGATTGGGGCCCGGATCAGGCTGGTTGGCTGCCACAGTGCACGTCATAGCCACCGTTTGTTCTGGTCGTTCTGGTTGTTCCGCCTTTCTGGTCGCTGGGTTTTATATATATATATAGATGGTGAATGTTACCTATTGTTATTACAATAGTCCCTTTATCCACAGTTTTGCTTTCATGAGTTGCCCGTGGTCAATCAACTGTGGTTAGAAAATATTAAATGGAAAATTCCAGAAATAAAAAATTCATAAGTTTTAAATTGTGCCCTGTTCTGAGTAGTGTGATGAAATTTCACACTGTCGTCTACGGCCATACCACCCTGAACGCGCCGGATCTCATCTGATCTCAGAAGCTAAGCAGGGTCGGGCCTGGTTAGTACTTGGATGGGAAATTTCACACTGTCCCACCCAGGATGTGAAAGATCCCTTTGTCCAGTATATCCATGCTGTATGTACAGTACAATAAGCTAATTTGAGAGAGAGAAACCACATTCCCATTACTTTTATGACAGTATATTATTATAATTGTTATATTTTATTATTAGTTTTTGTTATTTATTTCTTGCTGTGCATAATTTATAAATTAAATTTTATTGTAGGTATGTATGTATAGGAAAAACCAGTCTATACAGGGTTTGGTACTATCATGGTTTCAGGCACCCACTAGGGCAGCCGTGGGCAAACTACGGCCCGCGGGCCGGATCCGGCCCATTCGGCTGTTCTATCCGGCCCGCGGAGCCGAAAGAGCGGAGGGTTCTCTTGCTCTCCCCTCCGCTCCTTTACTTTGAATTTATATTAGTTCACACAAACACTCCATCCATGCTTTTGTTCTGGCCCTCCGGTCCAGTTTAAGAACCCATTGTGGCCCTCGAGTCAAAAAGTTTGCCCACCCCTGCACTAGGGGGTCTTAGAACATATCCCCTGTGGATAAAGGGGACTAATATATTATTAATTCAGGTATTTTTACATCCAGTATGTGCCTGGTATGGATTATAATTAGTATTTGTATAGTGCTTTGCAGTTTCCCATTATAGCCAATATTGGTTTTTACTTTGTGCCAACTGCTTTATGTAGATTGCTTCATTTAATCCTCACAACAACTCAACAGTCTATGCCATTAATTGTTTCCATTTCACAGATGAAAAAACTGACTTAGAGGTAAGAAGCCCCTTGTCCAAGGTCATGCAGCTACCAAATAGCTTATTTGGGATTCAGACCCAGGCCCCTCTGAGCCCAAAGCACTTAATTCCTGAGATGTATCACAGGGATTCCCATTTCACAAGTGAGAGAGGTGATGCCCAGAGAAGCTAAAGAATTGGGTGAAGGCCACACAGCTGGAGTATAGGTAGCACTCCTCTTTCCTTGCACTGCTGTGGATTTGGCCTTCCATCTCCTGACCACATAGGACCGTATCTGGCCAGCTATGATGGCACAGTGACCAGTGGGCCTTTAGCACCGAGTTCCAGACCCGTCTGGCTCTGGAAGCCTCCATTCTGGTTCTGTTGGTACAGGGAGCACTGTCCAGATGGTGTTTATTCTCACATGACTACTGTGTGTGTATGTATATTTGTTGATTAAAAATATTACTTGCTCTATTTTGTAGCAACACTTAAAAATATTACAAATCTCCTACTGCCAATAAGAAGCGTGCCAATGTTTTCCTTAACCCCTCACTCACCTAGTAATATGGTTCAGATGATACCACCTGGGCTGGGACTAGGAGATCAGAGCCTGTGACTCACCTATGTAGAACCCCACCGTAGCTGTTCTGGCCCTTGGATCAAATGCGATCTGTTGCCAGGGTGTATGGTCTTGCCTTTGCCCGACTCTTTGGCCTGATCATCTGGTCCTACTCTCCTTCCTACACACTGGCCTTCTGTCAGGCCCTTGGACATGCCAGCTTCAGTTCTTCTTTGAGACTTTGTACTTATCCTCTCCTCTGCTTGGAACTAGATCATTTTCTCCTGGCTCTACAAATGTACTAGTAAATGTGGAGGCAGAAGTCTTGGCATTAGTGTCATCTCTTCTAAGAGGTCTCTCCCAATGCTGGTGGCATCCCATAACTGCAATATTGTATTTTATTTTCTCCTAGCACTTATCACTAACATGTCACTGATTTTTAAGACACATTTTGTTGAAGTTCAGTATATCTGTTTTTTTAAATTGTTCTTGCTTTTGGTGTCATATCTACAAATCTACTACCAAAGCCAAGATCATAAAGATTAATCCCTAAAGAAAAGAAAAAGAAAAGATTTACCCCTATATTTTCTTCTAAGAGTTTCATTGTTTTAGCTCCTACATTTTTTGTATATGGCGTGAGGTAGGTGTTCAACTTCATTCTTTTGCATGTGTAAATACAGTTGTACCAGCACCATTTGTTGAAGAGACTATTCTTTTTCCATTAAATTGTCATGGCACCTCTGTCAATCAATTGACCATAGATATATAGGTTTATTTATAGATTCTCAATTTTCTTCCACTGCTGTATGTGCTTGGTCTTCTCTTGTTCTGTGTTATTAATTAGCTATTTGATTTGCATCAATCTTAAATACTACAGGGACTCAATTATCATCACCATCATTATTAATTTTTTTAGTTGCTAAACAAATGTTCATGCTAAAAAATTAAAACTCAGAAGTGTCCAAAGTGGAAGTCCTACCCCAGCTGCTCCTGCCCCCACTTGCAGGACTTTGTGTTTTTTTATGTGGCCTTTTAGACTTCCATATCTGAACAGACACATGTATTTGTATGTATGCATATATGTGAAAGTTCAAATGCATTTTCACATTTGTGAATATGCATATGCATATATTGGCATATTTATAATTGTATGTCTGCATTTTTTATAATTGTATATCTCTCTTTATAAAATTGAGATATACAAAGTGTTCTATGACTTCACAAAATCACCAGTATATCTCATACATCCTTTTGTGACAGTTACATGTCTTATTTCATTCTTTCCTAATGGTTCCATAATATTTCATAGAAGGTATACACCATCATTTCTTTAATCAGTTCTCTGTTGTTGCATATTTATATTGTTTTCTTTCCTTTTTTTCTATTTCAATGCTGCTTTATACATGTGGGAGCATTTTTCTCGGCTGGATACCTGGAATTGAAGTTACTGATCGTGACTTTTTGTCTTAAAGTCATTTTTACATTTTCCCCTCAACTGTGCTTTATGATGCTTTGCACATATTAGGCACTTAGTAAATATTTACTGAAGTGAACACTTAGGGTTTTCATTCTTGATTTATCCTTAGCTACAATTTCATTTCAGTAAGCTGTTTTATGACACCCTCATGCCTATTTCACTTCCTCTAAAATGAATGAACGTTTTGGTTATTCAGTCTTTATTAGAGGGAACTAAGGTGAAATGAGTATGTGTGGCACTGAGGGGGGACATAGAGGTGAATAATTGAGTCTCTCAAGGTATTTACAAACCATTAGGATGAGGCAGGTAGGATGTGTGGTATGTACCTAAGAGGCACATATGAGTTCTAATGGGAGTGTTAAGGAAGGGGAGAAATGCTACTTCACTTAAGTGCTATCAGGGAAGATCTCACAGAGGAGGGGACACTGAGATGCCCTTAAAGGAAAGTTAAGATTTGGGCAGGTAGAGGTGTGCCAGGGGTAGGGGAGCTCCTTGTGGTTCTTGGCAGAGGAGCAGTGTCATGAATTCAGAGGGGGTGAGAAAAGTGAGAACTCAGGTTCCATTGAGTGCAGGGTGCAGGCAGGGAATAGCAAGAGATAAAGCTAGAGAACCCGCAGGGGACCTGCTGTCATCGGTTTGGAATCCACACAGGGCTTTGGCACTAATCTAGTAGGTGCTGGGCCATTACAAGAGGTTTTGGAATGTAATTATATTATTGGAGTTAGTCTTAAGGAAGTTGTGTCAATGGTCAATCTGGGATATGGATAAAGAGTAGTCTTCATTTCCAGAGGTTTCTATGACATAACTTTTTCCCATCCCTCAATTCTTCCCTTAGCTTTCTGAAAATGTGGTTAACCGCATGAAGAATTCCAGCCAGCCTTCCCAAGTGGGCCAGCTGACTTTTCCTCCTGCTCCTCCACGTTCCACATTTGACACCTCTAAAGGCCCGGAGAAAGGTATGGCAGGTTGTAGTGATTCTGTGGAAAGCTGGAGTGTGAAAGGAATGGAAAACCATGCTCCTGTCAGAACATATGTGACAGCTAATGTGGCTCCAGTTTGTTTCTGGGTGATGCCAACAGTTCCTTTCTGATAGCTGCTTTGGAGGAGGGTGTGGCTTCCGTGCATGACAGATGCTGCCTGGTATAATCAGAGCAGCACAGGTCAGTCCGAGCTTCTGTGACTGGGGCCAAACTGTTACTATTTCAGTTTCTCTGTATGTAAAAAGTAAGGCTGAAGGGCTTGGTTTGACAATCCCTATAAGAAGTTTCTTTTAAGGATTCATAAGTGAAGCATAATCAATCACTAGTGTTGATATGGTCCAAAGAATGATAGATTTACGTGAATTGGCACCTTTGTGGGGAATTGAGTCAATGACTTTGGCGTCAACTTCAGCAACTCTAGCCTAGCCCACGTGCTCCCAGGAGGGCCTTCCACTCTGCACCTCCTAGGAGTTCTTTTTGTACCCATGCAGGGCTCAAAGCTGATTTGTTCTCTACTCTTTTGTGCCCATCACAAATAAGGAAAGTTGTGCTTTTCTCTAAATAACTATTTTCAGCAAACACAAAGGAACAAGAAGTTTAAGGAAACAAGTGTAAAGGACAAAAATATAAAGATATTAGAAACCAAAAAGTCTTGGGGCAATTACTGTTCTATTCAGTAAATACTTGCTTATGAGAAATTGGGTCTTAGCTATCACTTATAACTTGATGTGTATTTTTTAACTGATTGGAGGAGCCAAGGCACTGTAGAGCATAAACTCTCTTACAGTGGATAACTGTTCATTGCATTGTATGTGGCTTTGCATTAGAGTTGTCTTTTCTGCTAATCCTCCCTATTAGGTCTTTAGATTATAGAAGGCAGGAACGATACCCTGTCCACTCAGCATTTACTGAAAGCTAAATAGGGATCAGGACATGTGCTTTGTACTGGGACACAGTGGCGGGTAGACAGGGACACCACCCTAGTTAAGGAGTCATACATAGAAATAACCATGTAGATCACATGTATCATGTGATGTTGCAACACTACATGCATGGCTAAAGTATAAGGTAGCACAGAGCAGCGAGTGACTCATTATTTTAGGGCGGGGCCCCAAGGGGAGCTGACTTTTAAACTGGATTTTGAAAGAGCAGTAGTAGGTAGGCAGTTAGGCATGGTGAGCAGCAGAGGCCCAGAGGTGGCACAGCCTGGCCTGTTTGGGCACCTAGTGATGGTGTGCTATCTCTGGAGTACGAAGTAGAAGGAAAGGGGAGGTGTCCTGGAGACCTCTGCACATGGGCCAGAGAGCTCCAGCTTCATCCTTATGCCAGGGTGCTGGCTAGGTTGTCAACACCTCTGCCCTTGTATTGTCTGTCTCAGGGCTTCCTAAGCTTTAGAGTAAATCAGTACCTCCATTTGGACTCATCCCAAGATCTTTTAGAATATTCTGTTAGTGAAGGGGCTGAGTGAGGTTCTCAAAACCCACATAAGATGCCTCCCTCCTCCCACATCCTTTATCAAAAGGGCTTGCTCCCATGATCTCTCTAGCTGACTGATTCGTTGAAGTGGGTCTAACTTAACCCAGGGCATTTTAATAAACTGCATTAACTGGTGAGAGGAAGAAGTGATGAAAAAAGCAAAAATTACTAAAATATATTATGCACACATCAATTTCAGCTTTGGATGATAAAAAGAAGCACTTATTTCAGTTTTGGTAAGTTTCAGTAGTTTAAGAAGCAAGAATTGTGGCTCATTTGTCATTTGGTTTTATTTATAACAAAGTGTTTTGCTGTTTAAATGATGAATGTGAGTTTTGAGTTTCTGAATGCTGAAGAATAATAGCATAAATGAACTCTCTTGAAGTTGCTAATTTTAAAATATTTTTACTTTAAAAAAATCAGTGTTTGCTTTTATTTTAGTGATAGAATAAGTTATAAAAAGAAGTTAAAATTAAATCCTTATGTTACCTCATACTGAAAATAAATGTCAGAGGCAATACAAGATTTCAATATAAGAATTGAAGACATAAAAATACAATGATACATAAAAGTACAATAAATAGACTTTCTAAGCACTACATCAAATAAAGAAACCCTAAGTTATGAAGAAAAGTGGGTAATATAAGTACAAGAAATTAGAGACAATTTAGAAAAAAATAAATGAAGAATGAATAATAAACTAGGGAAATATGACAGTATTGGTAGTCTTAATATATAAAGAGTTCTTAAAGATTCTTAGTGTACCAAGAATGGCCATATTCATGTGATGAGATTCTCAACTTTGCTAATGATTAAAGATGCATTAAATAATGAGTGCTACCATGGGGGCAGGGAAATGGGCAGGCTCATACATGGAAGGTGGGAGTATGGATTAGTCTACATTGTATACAGTGCATTGTTATATTATTTTTGTAGTGATAAAAAAGGAAAATTGTATAAAAAGCAAAAATAGGACAAATTATACCTCAATAAAGCTGTCATAAGCAAATAAGGGAGCATTAATGTCAAAATAAGAACTGGTCAAGTAGTATACTATTTTTTATTTTCATTTGAGAACCTGTCATGTTACTATGGAGCATTTAGGAGTGCACCCTCCTCCCCTACACCCCCCTGGCAGGCTGGAGCACCGCTGTGCCCATCCTTCTTAGGGAGTCTGAAAGTGCAAATCATAGGATGATTACTTTTGGAAATTACTCTCTGAAGGGTTGAGTGCTTCAGTCTGTGAGTTCAACATGCATTAAAAGGTCTTGGGAGTGAAATAGCAAATTCTCACAGATTCTTTCACAAAGCCTGACTCTTCTAAAATATTTTGTGCTGTCCTAGTCACTGTTGCTTTAGGAACCTATGATGGAGGTGTAGGACATTTGGCCAAGGCCACAGAAAAGTGTTGAAATTTGGCTGAGAGATGGTTTGAGAAGGATAAAGGCTGGGGGAGGAGAACAAAACCTTCAGTATCACCAAGTAGTGAAGAAAGTAGAATGAATTGGAAATGCTCAGAAATCTCCAAGTTCAAGGCCATCAAAAGATAGACCTATTATAACAACTTAAAGAACCCAATAATTCTAGAGGTGATCCAGATTAAATGATATATAAAATACCACAACTAGGGGGTACTTGCCACATTCAGGATTAGAAATTTGTAGAATGGGGTACTAAGGGAAGCAAGATTTAAGGAACCTCCTCTCCCCTCCCTTCCCCTATGTCAAACCCAGACCCTGGAGGCTGTCCTTTTAGCATTAAGTGGATCCTTATCTGTTCCTGGCCTGTGTTTAATAGATGACCTAGATTCCAAGTAATTGTAGAGTGAGTAGGGATGGATTTGAAACACTGCGTTCAAATAGTTCTGCTTCCTCCCAGTCCCATGCAGTAAGAGGTCCTGATGCAGAAGGAGTGCGTGGAAGGCCTTTGGGCCATCACTCTTCAGAACGGCTGGATTGAGGATGTGTCCATCCATGGGGCATGTCCATCTATGGGAGCGCATTCCTAAGCCCATTTCCTAGATGACCACCCTGCCGTCATTTATCCTGGGGTGCTACTTAAAGGCCTTTTCTTGTCCCTTTGCAGACTCCAAACTGCCCAAGTCGGAGTATGATGGTGCCCAGCAGCCCTTGGGGGTGGAGGAGGATCTCCTTAAGAGGTGAGTGTGAGTGCCTGCTCACCCCTGGCTCTGAGCTCTGGCTGACCACTCTTTCCTGACTGGGGACCTTTTCCTGGTCTGAAGGCTCTAGGGTTTGTCTCACATATTTTGTCTTATTTAGATTGCACAACAACCCTATGGTATAGGTCAGTGGTCGGCAAACTCATTAGTCAACAGAGCCAAATATCAACAGTACAACGATTGAAATTTCTTTTGAGAGCCAATTTTTTAAACTTAAACTTCTTCTAATGCCACTTCTTCAAAATAGACTCGCCCAGGCCGTGGTATTTTGTGGAAGAGCCACACTCAAGGGGCGAAAGAGCCGCATGTGGCTTGCGAGCCGCAGTTTGCTGACCACGGGTTTAGGTGGTACTGGTCCTAGTTTAAAGGTGAAGAAACACCAAAAGGGACTTGTGGACATTGATTGTTAATGTTTTCAAAAAATTCACTTGAAAAAGCCAGGACTAAATAGTTGAGTGTCTGTGTCTTCTGTGCCTGTATGCATGTGCAGGCACATTTTTAGAGATATGAAGGAGAAAGTGGACCCTCACAATTCTAACTGTAATTGGTGAGATGGACTTGGCTCTAAGATGCTGGTGACACTTTCCATCAGCATAGGCCAAATCCTGGAGAGCTGGCTATATCTCTGAACTGGGACCTGCTTTTCCTCCTGAGGCTTGTAAAATAGTGGTTAAGGCACAGAGGCCCTCCTGGAGTGCAGGTTTGCATTCTGATTTTGCAACTTACTGGAAATGTGACCCTGAAAAATCACTGCATCTTTCCAGGTCTCTGATAAGGACATAATTCGAGTACCTCTTTCATTGGAGTATTGTCGTGATTAAATATGTTAATGTATAAAAAGTACACGCAGTGCCCTAACCGGTTTGGCTCAGTGGATAGAGCGTCGGCCTGCGGACTCAAGGTCCCAGGTTCGATTCTGGTCAAGGGCATGTACCTTGGTTGCGGGCACATCCCCAGTAGGGGGCGTGCAGGAGGCAGCTGATCGATGTTTCTCTCTCATCCATGTTTCTAACTCTATTCCTCTCCCTTCCTTTCTGTAAAAATCAATAAAATATATTTTTAAAAAAAAGTACACGCAGTGCCTGGCACACAGAGATCTCAATGAATGCTAACTGTAGTTGTTATTGACCACCTTCTTTAAAACCCGTGAGGACAGATAAAGGACCAAGTGAATTTGTTTAAGAAGTGAAGTGTCAATCACAGTTGGTTTTTTCCCTTCAGTAGGTCAGCCTTGTAGGTCTGTTCCATAGTCATGGATTAAGATTGACAGCCTAAGAATTTTACCTCACTAGTCCTAAGAGGCCTCTCCAAGAATAACTAACTTGAACTCCTTTTTGGGTACTTTTAAACAATGAAAAATGATCAAGTAATACATGCTAATGAAAGACTTACAAAATATTTAAAATGAACAAATTGATCCATAGGTTCACCATTTCAAGACAACCACTGTTAGTATTTTGGAATGTTTCTTTCAAATGTGTTCTTTTCCCTAGTTTAGGATTATTTTTTCAGTCGTATATAATTTTATATTTTGCTGTTTTCACTTAGTATTATAATTTTTTTCCATTTGTTACAACTGCTTTTTAAACATTTTTATTGCTAAAAGTAGCTTATTGGTACTCAATTTTTAGATTCAACCTATAGACAAATCAAATAATGTATTTCATAATGATGATATAATATACCATTATGTGCTGATATCAGATGTCCAACAATCAAGGTCAAGTTAAAAGACATTTCAGTTGTTTGCATGTATTACACTATAATAAATGATACTAACAGCATCTTAGTACTAGTAACTTTTTTCTTTCTTTAGGATTATTTTACTGGGCAAAAAGCTCATAAATAGTTCAAAGGTTAGGGACAGATTCAGAATGAAGAGTTAAATGTTCAAAACAGAGGGATGCTGCTATCTAAAAACCTTCAAGCACTCAAGTGGAAGCAGGGAAGGTGGGCTTTCCACCCTTCCAGCCCACTTTGAAAGAGTGGCTAGTGAGGGGTTGAAATCCTGCCTGAAGTATTTATCCTTTGGGATATGACTGCCTGATTCCTCATATGGTGGTCAGCTCTCCTTCTGTTCTTAATCCATATTGTTCTGGCTGAGAGTGTCACTGTATCTCCTTGCCTTGGTCACTGTCACTGATGCCTGACTTCCGAGGGTCAGATGGTATGAGCTTTCACAGTACTCTCTCTGGCCAGTGTTAGATCTAAGTTCCATTGGCCTACAGATCCCAGTCCCCTGGTCAGCTGAAGTGAGTGCACAAACTTTTTCTTGGCTACCTTCTGCCAAGTCATTATATCTGCACCTGCTTCTTTCATGTCTCTCCTGGCACAGGTATAAACAGAAGCAGGCTATAGTCCAGGATGAGCTGTGTCAAGTGGCAATGAGGGAAAGAGAGGCAGCCACGAAGTACCGGAATGCATCCCTGCACGGCGGGGAGGACAGCCTTGACCAGGAGAAGCAGAAGTCAGCCCTGCTGGTGAGTGCTGATCTTCCTGAGCTGGCCTTTTATGCTCTCATAATGCAGGGAAGCAGAGGTCAGACCTGTGACCTGATCTGTCTGAAGCCCGGGGCTCAGGCTGCCCACGCAATATCCTCTGAGTTACCTTGTGGAAAGGGTGTTTAGGGACCAGGAACTTGAGTTCTTGTAACCCTTGCTCTGGTGCTGATATGCTTTGCTCCTCTGGTCTGTTTTCAGTCTCTGGGGACCTCAGGGCTATAGTTTAAGGGCTGGATCATTTGATGGCCTGGTTCTGATCTGAAACTTAACAGGTGTAAGTGCTGCAGTGGTATGTGTGCTGGAGGGTGTGAAGGGAGAAGACTGGGTCTTGGGCCACACAGTAAATGAGATGTTAAGTTTGTAGAGTTAGGCAGCCTGGGTGTGAATCCTAGCTCCCTACTTGTTAGCATGAACACATCCTCCAGTGTCCATGAGCCTCATTTGAGGATCAGGATGTTTGCACACAGCAATGCCCAAGGGATCAGCGGAGGTGATAAGTAACTGTGCAGGGCTTAGTGCTCCCTGGCAGATCATGAATGTGTGCTATTGATGCTGTTATTGTTATTAATACACTTAACTGATGGGAGTCTATTCAGAGTCATTCTCCTGTGAGTGCACAGATGGTCAAAGTGTACAATAATCACATAAGAAATGTTGGCTGAACTAGGCCCTCTGGGAAATACAAACAATGTAGGATCCTCTCCCTTGGGAAATGTTCAGTCTAGTGGGGAAAGCAGACTTACACAAAAACTTTGAAAAAGGCCAAATCGGTTACATTAAGTGTGAAATGAAGGTAAAGATAATATGCTTGGGAATGCAAAGGCCGTGGTGTCAACTGCAGGTGGAAGAGATGGCATTGATCTCAGCCTTGAGCAATGTGGATCCCCCAGGCTGAGGGAGCAGCTGGGCTGAGGTAGGTGGATATCCAGGAGGTGATGGGTCCCGAGAAGAAGTGAGTGAGGTATGAAGACAGTTTAGAGAAGGCCTTGGACATCATGAGTAGTTAATTCACAATATAGCTCACGGTGACTCTGAAACTGCAGAGGATTTCCGAAGTTCGTAAGAATGGGGATGATGTGATTTGACTTGTGTTTTTAGAACCCTGTGGCATCCTGGTGAAGAATCAATTAATGTAGAGAAACTGGGGTGAGAACACAGTTTTAGAGGCTCTTGCAGTTAGTGTCTGAGGGGCAGGTAGGATGTCACCTCTTTGCAGGCAGCTTGAAAACCAAGTCAAAAGGACCCTGGTCCTGGAGATGAAGGGTTAATCAATATGGCATGAGCAAAAAAGGTTGGCCACCTAGGACAGTCATCTAGCATGAAAAAATTGCAGCTTCCAGGTGTGGTATCTATTCTCACCTGGAATGTGTTAATTATAGTGAAAGGGAATTCACAGCTTCCCTTCTCTACCTGCAAAGAAGAGAGCTGGGCCCTTCTTCCTGCAGGAGAACCTGTATAAGTGGGAAGCAACATAAATGACCTCCAGTACAGGTGTGTAGTTTTTAAATGGAGGGAAACTTTAGGCAGGGGTCCTCAAACTACAGCCCGCGGGCCACATGTGGCCCGCCGAGGACATTTATCCGGCCCGCTGGGTGCTGCTGCCTGTCCTACTTAGCAGCTGACTCGTCCCGGGCCCGCAGTGCGCATAGGAATTTGTTCATAGTTTTTTTTTTTAAACTATAGTCTGGCCCTCCCAACGGTCTGAGGGACAGTGAACTGGCCCCCTGTTTAAAAAGTTTGAGGACCCCTGCTTTAGAGTATAGGAGATAACATCCTTACTTGAGTCCCACCCCCAAATCTCTGGATGGATAATGCCTTTCTGAACCAGAGTTCCTAGGGAATAGTGAAGCAAGTGACTTCCTTTGTTTTGAAGATGTTTAGTAACTACTTTTCTTCCTGCATTTAGTGGCCCTGTTTTCTTTTGGGAACTTACCTGTTTCTTGATGTTGTGTCATCTTGCTGCGATTGCAATTCTAATGTCTGACTTCCTTTATGGAAGCTAGATCTCTTCTCTCTCCCTGCCACAGGTACTGGGAGGATCAGAGCACAGGGCCCAAGGCCAGGCAGTCAGATCCTCTCTCTCGGGACTTTCAGTTTTGAGTGAATGAGGAGGCCAAGGTGAGGGGCCATGGTGGGGTTATTTGTTGAATGGCTGACCAGGACTGTCATCCTGTGAGGCTGTCATTCTGTGAGGCAGCACATCCTCCTTGTGAGGAGGCCAGGTTGAACCCCAAGGCAAAACAGGCATGGCCCCTGGCATGAGCTGGCTGCCCACTTGTTCTCGGTGGCTACTCTGACTAGTGTCCACAAGCCCTGCACCCTTGAGTCTGTAGCCTTGCCTGAAGGATTTCCTGTCTGGTCCTTCTACCTTCTTGAGGATTAGATCATCTGCTGGTAACCTGCCATCAACTCTCCTTAGCTTCAGTTAGCTGCAGTTAGTTTCTGTTGCTCAGTGTTATAGCAGATGCAGAGCCCAGTTTTAAAGGCTTACAACCACATTCAATCCTCAGTGTGAACAGAGGAGAAGGGAAGCTCATCCCAGGCCCTGTTCTATAAATCAATAGGGGTACGAGGTACTCACCTGAGCAAAGCTGTAACCATCACTTCCATTTTTTTTAATTTTTTAAAAAATAAATCTTTATTGTTCAGATTATTGCAGGTGTTCCTCTTTTTTTCCCCCATAGCTCCCCTCCACCTGATTCCCCACTCTACCCCATGCCCTTACTCCCCGCCACTGTCTTCATCCATAGGTGTAAGATTTTTGTCCAATCTCTTCCCGCACCCCTCACACCCCCTTCCCCCGAGAATTGTCAGTCCACTCCCTTTCTATGTCCCTGATTCTATTATATTCATCAGTTTATTCTGTTCATCAGATTTTTTATTCACTTGATTTTTAGATTCACTTGTTGATAGGTATGTATTTGTTGTCATTTTGTTGTTCATAATTTTTATCTTTACCTTTTTCTTCTTCCTCTTCTTAAAGAATACCCTTCAGCTTTTCATATAACCCTGGTTTGGTGGTGATGAACTCCTTTAGCTTTTTCTTGTCTGTGAAGCTCTTTATCTGACCTTCAATTCGAAATGATAGCTTTGCTGGGTAGAGTAATCTTGGTTGTAGGTTCTTGCTATTCATCACTTTGAATATTTCTTGCCACTCCCTTCTGGCCTGCATAGTTTCTGTTGAGAAATCAGCTGACAGTCGTATGGGTACTCCCTTGTAGGTAACTAACCGTTTTTCTCTTGCTGCTTTCAAGATTCTCTCTTTGTCTGTTGCCCTTGGCATTTTAATTATGATGTGTTTTGGTGTGGTCCTCTTTGGATTCCTCTTGTTTGGGGTTCTCTGCGCTTCCTGGACTTGTAAGTCTATTTCTTTCACCAGGTAGGGAAAGTTTTCTGTCATTATTTCTTCAAATAGGTTTTCAGTATTTTGCTCTCTCTCTTCTTCTGGCACCCCAATAATTCGGATGTTGGTACGCTTAAAGTTGTCGCAGAGGCTCCTTACACTATCTTCATATATTTGGATTCTTTTTTCTTTTTGTTTTTCTGGTTGGGTGTTTTTTGTTTCCTCATATTTCAGATCTTTGGTTTGATTCTTGGGGTCCTTTGATCTACCGTTGAATTTCTGTATATTCTTTATTTCAGACAGTGTATGCTTAATTTCTGACTGGTCCTTTTCCATTTTTTTGGCATTCTCATTAAGATCCTTAAAGGTTTCACTAAGTTCCTCAGAGGTTTTTAGAAGATTCTTGAGTAACCTTATAAATGTGGTTTTGAACTCTATGTCCAGTAGTTTGCTTTCCTCCATTTCTTTCATTCGTGACATGTTTCTTTGTCTCCGCATTCTGGCTGCTTCCCTGTGTTGATGGGGTGGTTTTCTGTGATAGGTGACCTATAGGGCCCAGTGGTTCAGCCTCCCCTATCACCTGAGGTGGACACTCTTGGTGCACCCCTTTGTGGGCTGAGTGCAAAGTGTTATAGTTAAGCCTTGATTGCTGTTGGTGCACTGGGAGGAATTGACCTCCAGGCCAATTGGCTGTGAGGACCCGCTGTGTCTATAATGGAAGAACTGCTGTGCTGGAGACACCCTTATGGGGCAGGACTTGTTTCAGTGGGGCTTTGGTGCTCACTGAGTCTGCCTCTTGAATGTGTCACTTATGGATGTAAGGAGCTGAAATCTGGTGTCATCTCATACTGACGACTAGGTACACTGGCTTCTGGATCTCCAATGGGGTGCAGGTCAGCTACTGTCTGAGGCCACCCAGCAGGAGCTACAGCGAGATCTGCAGATTTCTCCTCTTTGCTTGGAGGTTTTGGAGCTGTCTGACCAGAGCTGCAGTTTGTTAGGTTAAGCTGAGATAGGGCAGGCCATTTATATGCAAAAGCTGCTGCGTAGGGCTTGGGTGGGTTTGTAAATTGTGCGGGGCGGGGTCTCAGGGAATCACTGGGCTAGGGCGTGGCAAACAGCAATGCTGCCAGTCAGCCATCTCTGTGTCTCCGAGTTTCCGCGTCCCCGTATCCCGCGCCCCAGCGCAGTAAACAATGATTCCTGTATGCACCTCTGCAAGAAAGCCATCCTCACTTTCCAACCCAATGGCAGACAGTCCCGCTTCTCCCCGTAGGAGTCTGGTTCCCCAGAGTCTCGCCAGAAACTGGAGTTCAGAGTAATTGGGAGCTTGTGTCTCCCTTCGGGTTGGAAAAAAACAGAGCACCCAGTCGCCCGCCGCCAGCCCGATTTGCGCGATTCGCCCGCCTCCTCTACCTCAGCTTTTCCACGCTTGTGCATGTCTCAATGCTCTTTTCTTTTTCCTTCTAGTTGTAGAACTTCTACTCAGCCAGCTTTCCTGTGGTTCTGGGTGATAGACGTTTTGTCTTTTAGTTGTAGTTTTGGTGTGGTTGTGAGAGGCAGCACGTACAGGTGTATACCTTATGCCGCCATCTTGGTTTTCCCCATCACTTCCGTTTAGGTTGGTGTGGTTAGCATGTACTTTTAGTGGAGATCATTTCAAAACTGTACTTTGAAGGATTTAAATAGGAGGAGAAAAATGGAGAGAAGAACCTGACCAACTGCATAGAGAATTTTCTTTCTTCATCTGTGTCTTCCAGATGCAAGGATTGAAGGAGCCCACTAGGCAGAGTATATAAGGGTGCTGGGATCACAGCACATCCTCCTTGTGAGGAGGCCAGGTAGAACCCCGAGGCAAAACAGGCATGGCCCCTGGCATGAGCTGGCTGCCCACTTGTTCTCGGTGGCTACTCTGACTCGTGTCCGCAAGCCCTGCACCCTTGAACATGTAACCTTGCCTGAAGGATTTTCTTTTGAGTTGGCTGAGTGCAGTTTGACATTTAATATGCACTTCTGCCCTGTCTTTTTGCCTCTGACTTTTACAATATTGATTTTTAAATCCCTTTCTGCATAAAGGAATGATTCAGCTCATTATTGGGAAAAGTTCATAAAACAAATGACAAGGAAAGGCAATCATTTGTATAACCTACTTCTGATAACAAAATGTTATCATTTCTCATCTTTTGCATCAGTGATGAACTGTTTTTGAGTATGTTTATGCCTGATTCTTGCCACTTGCTGACTGATAAAGTCCAGTTATAGTTGGGGCAATGGCCCTGGGTATCAATTGAGCCTATGTGAGGTGTGCTTCTCTCTGAATTGGGGGAGGAAGTTTGGTATCCAAATCAATGTTTTAGAGTCCAAAACATTCCAGAGAGAAATAAGAAAGAACAGAATGATTTCTTGGGCTGAATTTTCTGATGGGAAGAGCTTTAAAAATCCAGTGGATGGAGTAATACAGACCTGGCAGTAGCTTTACTTAGGGAAGAATGAAATTTATAACCTTGCCTGTTAGATTCTTGATACATATGATTAGGTATACATGATTGCATTATATGTGATAGAAAATAAAAACTTTAATTTCTTTTTTGGTGAGCAACTTATATAAAATTTTCTCTGTATCCCTGTTATATGTTAGGCATTGGGTTAATTTCTTGGTAAATGGAAATAAGTAAGATATAGCCTGACTTTCTGAAATCTAGCTGAACAGAAGTCTTATAACTAAGGATATAAAGAAGAAGCCATATTGAGACTGGTAGGAGGAGAGGAGACTTGGAGTTGGCTGGTCCCTTCCCCTCATGTGGTGGTTAAAAATTGGGAGGGGAAAATATCACTTCTGGGTATTTATGCAAAGAAACTCAAAACACTAAGTTGAAAAGACATCTATACATATAAAAGCCTAAGCAACCAGCCAAACGGCTAACCGGCCAGTAGCTGTGACGTACACTGACCACCAGGGGGTAGACGATCAACGCAGGAGCTGCAGTGACTTGGCAGCTGCAGTTCTCGGGTGATGCACCGGAACCAGAGAGGAGGGAGCCCAATTCCAGGGTACGTCACCCAAGAACTGCCCTCTCTCAATCCGGGACCACTCGGGGGATGTCAGAGAGTCAGTTTCAGCCCAATCCCCACAGGCCAGGCTGGGGGACCCCACAGTGCATGGATCTGTGCACTGGGCCTCTAGTATATTTATATGTTAATTACAGTATTGTTTACAACAGCCAAGATATAGAAGCAACCTAAGTGTCCATCAATAGATGGATGGATAACAAAGAAGTGATATGTATATGCAATGGAATATGACTCAGCCAAAAAAAGAATGAAATCTTGCCATCTGCAACAACATGGATGGACCTAGAGGCTGTTGTGTTGAGTGAAGTCAGACAGAGGAAGACAAATGCCATATGATTTTATTTATATGTGGAACCTAAAAAAAACCCACCAAAATAAATGAATAGGCAGAAGAGAAACAGAATAATAGATACAGAGAATAATTTGACAGTTGGTAGATGGGAGGAAGGTTGAGGGGGATGGATAAAAATGGTGAAGGGATTAAGTGGTACAAATTGGTAGTTACAGAATAGTCATGGGGATATAAAGTACAGCATAGGGAATATAGTCTATAATCTAGGTATATAAAAGGCTAATATACAAAGTGTCCCCTCAGGAGTTCGACTGGGAGACTGGGAGTTTGATTGCTCACTATTACGTGCGCTGACCACGTTGGGGAGGCGTGGAACGAAGTAAGGCCCCGGCTGGCAGCCAGAAGGCCCCGATTAGCCCTGATTGCCCGCCAGGCCTAGGGACCCTACCCGTGCACAAATTTCGTGCACCAGGCTTCTAATCTTATAGTAACTGTGTATGCTATCAGATGGGTACTATATTTATTGGCATGATCACTTTGTAAGTTATATAATGTCTAATCACTATGTTGTACACCTGAAACTAATGTGATATTGTATGTCAACTGTAATTGAAAAATAAAAATTTATTACCGAAAAATAAGCTACAGTCCCTCGCTTTGAGAAGATCTATTTATTAGGAGAGTTACATGTTCTCACAAGTGACCATAGAGTGTTACAATATCATACCAAAGAGACAGGGAAGTACCAGAGGAGGAAGGAGGCAGCAACACTAGCCTCTTCCTGGTGGGGTGGGAAAGTCTTCTAAGAGGTGACATGTGAGCTGGATCTTAAAGACTGAAGAGAAGTTTGCCAAGTGAAGAAGAGTAAGAAAGGGTGTTGCAGATGAAGGATACTGCAGGAGCAAAGGCCAATGGTTGGGAGAAGACCAGGCATTTGGCTGGAGGCTAGGGCAGTGGTGGGTATGGCAGATAGGAGAGGTCAGTTTAGGCCTGGGCCTGGAGTGAAATTCTGGACGTGTGACAGGAATCTCTAGGGGAAGGTTTTCTTCATCCTCAAAAGAGACTCACAAGAACAGAGAGCCTCCTTCTACTGAATGCTGAACACAGGGCAGTAACTGAGTGCTTCTCTACCCGAATGTGCCCATCAGGACTTGCACAGGAAAAGTGGCTGTCCTGTTTTGCTTTCCAGTTTGCAGGGAGTTTTGATCTATTATTGCATTCTTTTCATTGTTCAGACATCTGAGAAGCTGCTACCATAGCTCTATGGACTCTATAACCAGAATTTTAAGAAAATACCAGATTCAAGAGTTTTTGAATTGCAGTTTTTTGAGATCATGAGTGAGATGAAAGATTTATTTTGGTTTTACTACAGTTATAGCCTTTTATTTCTAATTCTCCCCTCCTACATCTTTGTAAGTCTTGTTCCTCAGATTATAGGCTCCTTGAGGATAGAAACTGTGCCCTCTCTCTAGGTGAGATGACTTTGATCTTCTTTGTAATGCTCAGCAAATTGTAAATGCACAGCAGACGGTTATGGAATGGCAGATCTCAAGTGACTGAGAATGTGATGTGGTATCTTCTGATTCAGAGACTTTGCATAGAGTCCTTTGTCAGCTCCTTGAGGCCTCATTGCAGTACCCCATTGCAAATACTAGTAGGTGGAAGCAAGTACCCATTTCAGCCTCTCCCAGAATGGATAGCAACTCACAGATCTGACCTTTTCAAACAATCAAACAAAGCACAACAAAGAAACACCTTTCAGTATGATATCTTGGAGTCAAGAAAGCAGTTTATATGACTACTCATCAGAGACTTAGGGACTTTGGATTTAACTTGTGTGGAACCGGCAGAGAGTAGGACTTTGGTGACTCAGGCCTGGGGACTTTGGTGGCTTTGTCCGTAAGCTTCCTCCAATTTGAGCCACAGATAGAGAGATCTTGAATCTCTATAGAGATCTACTTGTCAGCACTTAGAGGGCTGGTAAAAGGCATAATCTGGAAAAAAAGAGAGCATGACATCAATAGCCCTTTCTTTGTTTCCTTAAGTCTTGCTGAGTTGTTTTTTGTTTTTTTTTCTAGATTAGATCAGGATTGACACTCTTTCTCTGTAAAGAGAGCCAGATAGTAAATATTTCAGGTTTTATAAGCCACATATGGTCTCTGTCATGTGTTCTTTGTTGTTATTTCTATAGTTCTAAAGAAATGTAAAAACCATTCTTAGCTCAGAGGCCATACCAAAAGAGGCTGTAGATTGGATCCCGCTGGTGGGCTGTAGTTTGCTGACCCCTAGACTGGGCAGTGCAGTTCTGGAGATTTTAATTTTTTAGGCCTCTGACAAACTAGATGCCTCAAGGAACTGGGGTGGGGGGTGGAGGGTGGGAGCAGTGGCACTGACAGTGGTCATAGTTCCTCAGTGGTTTTCATTCCTGTGAGAAGTTTCATGGCATGGTGGTACCTGTCAGTTTCAGTCTTCTGATCTGTAAAATGAGGATTTTTTTTTTCTGGAGACAGCCTGGTGGGCTCTTTGCGAAGAGTCATGAATTTCCACTTTAACTGATCCTTTTTGCATTTGGCATTTTTTATGGTTTCCACTTTTCTGTTGAAATTCCCTATTGTTTACATATGTTATCCACTTTTTCCATATTATAGTTATTCTAAAATCTCTACCTGATAATTCCAACATCTGGGTCATCTCTGGGTTTGGTTCAATAGACTATTTTCTCTCTTGATAATGGGTCCCATTTTCCTGTAGCCTTATGTGCCTTGTAATTTTTGATTTGCACTGGACATCATGTGCAGAACAGTAGAGACTGAAGTAAATAGCGTTTATGCCCAGAAATGCCACTCTTCTTCTTTTGACAGGTCATTAGTGTGGGTGGATGAGTTAAGCTAGTCTGTAGTTGAGCAAGGTGTGGGCTTCCTTGTTGTTTTGGCTTTAGACACTTTTAGGGTGGAACCAAACCTTCTGTTTAGCAGGCTGTGAATCTGATCACTGCAGGGTTTATCTGTGCTCTCCTGCTTTCCTAGCAGACTTTTTGGAGACATTGCTTATCCGTCTCTGGGTGTTTCCTCGTACCTGCTCTAGAAAGTACCTGTGTGGTGCTTGGTGTAGGTCCTGGACTACCATGGGCTTCTCTCCATCTCCTGTCTGGCTCTCAGGTGTCAGCAGGCCCTGTGCATCTGCTACTCGGGGTGTGCATGGCGCGTGCTCATTCAGTTCTGCCTCACATCGAAGTCTTTTAAATAATATAAAGAAGATTCTCATAACCAGTACCAAATTTATTTCACTCTTCTCTTTAATTGCCATCACTTTGAAGCACTCTTCACTCCCCAAGGAAAATGAAAAGGGCATAGTAATATGACTTATCTCATTCCCTTTCTGAATGTTTAGGCTCATATGACTACTAATGTATAGGGTCAGTCCTTCCACAGGGCAGGTAGAGTTTCCCAGAGCCAGGTATTAAAGGGACATACCACACAGCTGACCACCTCTATGCCCCTGCAGCCACATTTGCTCAAAGAGCAATGCAATGGTGTGTACATTTCATAATTTTAGAGAAGTGGAATAATTAGTTGGAAGGAGCATAGTGAGGCCTCCTGGGTTCCTCTTTATTAAGGTCAGAGTTAAAATAGTCTGGCTTTGGAGAAAAGAAAAGTACAGATAAGCTTGCATGAAAACTGGTTCAACCGTATTTTTAGCCGATTACACACCAGAAAAAGAACTTCGATTTTATTTCTCATATAGTTTATACAAATTGGTGGGGAGAGAGGGCATAAAAACCAGACATGGCATCCAGGCACAGACTAAAAGTCTGTCCCTTTTTGCTGCCTGGATCACTAAGGGATATGGAGTGTTCCTACTGATGCTGTGGTTCCCGGGGCAGGGACTCTGCTATTTGAAATGTTCACTAGGTAACCAATGGCCCTGTCCCTGAAAGCTTGCTGACCACCTGGATGCCTTTATCAGACTTCTTAGCCCCAAAGGAGAGCAGGAGCTCTTCTCTTTGCTGAGGATAGCGAGGGAAGAGAATCAGCTGTCTGCTGGTACCATGCTCTGGGAGAGGCCTGGGTAAGCTGGACTCAGCATTTTAGAGGACTGGGCATAAGAAAATGTTGCTAGAGGCCAGGTGGTGATTGCCATGGGACATGGGGGAGGCCAGGTTGGTACCCATCAGACTCCCAGCATAACCTGGCTTGTGAGAGAGCCCAGACTCTCTGTTCCTTGCAGCAGCAGCCCCTGTAATGCTGGAGGCATGTGGCAGAAACAGAAAGAACCTTCACAAGGCACGTTGGACCTACGAGCCAGCCAGAGCACAAGAGGGCTGCTGTGGCCTAGTTGCTCCTCTGGTCTCGGGGATGTGGCCCTACGCGGGCCCAGCAGAGCTGAGGGTAATACTCCTGCATTGTTCCTGAAAAGCCTGTTAAGTCCTTGTTTTTTTGTACCTCTTTAAGTGCATCGTGATGATGTCCTTGGGGTGAAAAAGTCCTGCCTGTCCCCTGTTTTGTGCACCATTAGGAAGGTGGTGGTGAGGATGAGAAGGACTAGGGTGAGCAGATGAGTAGAGGGATGGGGTTGAGAGGGGCCCAGAGTTGGTCTGGACAGGGTCACCTGGATGGTTCCAGTGGAGCAAAAAGAAGGTGAATAGTGGTCTCCAGCTGTTTGAATCCTAGTAGGAAATGGAAAACTTATAGACTCCTCTGTAATCATTTGTATGCCATAAGCGTCTATAGATGCAAGCGGCGGACCTTTTTTAATTAAATTCAAAATGTTGTGGCAGCTAACTGGTTAAAGAAAGCTATTGCTCTGTGGTCTTCTCAGATTAAAATGCAGGGATTTCAGAATCTGACTGTTCCAGAATGGACCTGAGGTGGGAAGGGAGATCCCAACACTTTGGGCATAGTGCTAGATGTGCTTAAGTACCCTTAAAAAAAAAAAAAAAAAGATTCTCTCTCTCTCTCTCTCTCTCTCTCTCTCTCTCTCTCTCTCTCTCTCTCTCTCTCTCTCTCTCCTGTGTGTGTAAAATTGATTTTGGAGAGGAAAGAAGAGGGAGAGAGAGGTAGAAACATCAATGATGAGAGAGAATCATTGATCGGGGGATCGAGCCTGCAACTTGGGCATGTGCCCTGACTGGGAATTGAACTGTGACCTCCTGGTTCATATGTCAACACTAAACCACTGCGCAACTCTGTCTGGGTGTTCCTGAGTACTCTTTTAGTTAAGCTGGAATTCCAAGTCGATTCACAACCTGGGCTGATTAGGATCTGTGCAGCCTCCTTCCCTTTGTCACCTCACAGATCTGCAGATGCCTTTCGATTTCCCCTCTGATGCTAGCTCAGGTGACCTCTGCTGTGTGCTGACAGAAGCTAGAAATCCTCATTAGCTGCTAACTTTGTTAGGCAAATGGATGATTGCCGTTCCATTCCTGGCGTCATTGCTTCTAATTAGCAGATCGCATTTCTACCAAAATGTCTGTTAGCACCAGGCATGAGCTAAAGAGGCTGACAGCTAGGGCTGGGAACCGGAGAGAACTGTGAAAGAAGCTTTTTCTCTTAAGCCTCTAGGGGACTCAGCTGCTGACCTCAGCCAGGCTCCCTGGCCTCATGTGCCTGATGGGTTCCAAGGGATCTGAGCTGCAGACTGCCTTGCAGACACCCACCAGCAGAAGGGGGTGACCTGAGCCAGCTGCCAGAGGCATCCAAGCAGCAGGTGGCACTGACTGACCTACTGAGAGTTTGGGGCTTTTGTGTTTTGAGTAGCTCTTGTGCAGCTGTGTATAAGCCTAAAATTGCAGGGAAACCCAACTTCAGAACTGGGGCCATCCTCATAGCCGGAGTCAGATGGTGTGTGCTGGCTGTCCTGGCCTCGAAGGGGATGCAGGCCGTCTGAGCAGTGCCTGCTCTGCACCCATTCCATTCCTCCTCTTTGGGATAGTATTGCTCACCACCCCTGCCACTCACTTCATGCCTGTGGATCAAGTGGGGCTGATCCTACAGCCCCAAATGACCCTGGCAACAGTCTATTCTCCTTTTGTTTCCTGCTTGCGTGAAATTAGGCTGGTGCCTGCGTCTTCCATGTGCCTTTAGGATGTTAGCAGGACTGGGCAGAGGGGAGGGTCATGGTTTATTTTAAGTCTATTTGTGTTGTCTATTCACATAGTCTTTGGGGAACTATCATTCTGCTTTTTTAATTTTTTTTTTTTTTTGGTGAAAAATGTTTTAGATTTGTCAGTTAAGCAGAATGTGTTTGCCCTCTTGGGTAGATGCCATTGTTGGCTACCAGCACAGTAAAGAATTAAAAAGGGATTATTTAGCTGGCAAACACTAATAAGTGGGACAGGAGAAAAGTCTCAGATTTTTTCCTTTTTACTTGTGTGTCCACTCAAGAGCTGAGCTAGGTCCCCATCTCCCGTGTCTGGGTGCCAAGATGATTGCTCTCAGAGCAAAATGTGTGCCAATCAGCGGCAGTCTTGGCTGTAATGGCAGCCCAGGTGGCTGTGGCTGAAACAGTGGGGGTTGTTCATCATAGGAAAACAGAAGTCTGGGGCAGATAGTCCCGTATGGTAGCTCGGTCCATCAGGAGGGGTCCATTGTTGTCTTCCTTTCCTTGTGACCAGCCATCCTTAATGCCGCTCTTCTCAGGGCTGCAGGATGGCTCCTGTGCCTCCAGGCATCATGGCAGTTTTCTAGTCTGGAAGAAGGAAGGGCCAAAAGCCTTTTTCTAGTTAAGTTTTGTTGCTTTATGTGGGAGGGACACCTTTCCCAGGGACTCTCATTAGCAGAACTGTGTCACCAGGTCACCTCTGGCTCAAAGAGGATGGTGAGTAATTTCAGCTGGGCACTTGACCGCCCCTGCCCCCGAAACAATTAGGATTATGTTCTTGAAGACGGGGCTGGAGGTTGGTCAAGTGGCGAGCTGCACCTTCTGTAGCATGGCAGCGTGGAAGGAGATTGACCAAGTACTATCTCTGTGACACTGGACATGTTACTTAACTTCTGTGAGCCTCAGTGTCCTCACGTGTCAAATGGCAAGCATCTAGAGTTGTTAGAATGTTTCAGTGACATGATGTAAGCAGAAATTCCAGCATGCTATCCGGCACGTGGAAGACTGCCAGTTCATTATTTTCTTTGCATTGTGCCAACTCCCCCCAAATTCAGGGGAAGAGAAGCTGAACAGGTGACTAATCCGTGTCCAAAAGATGGAAGAGGGGACTGGTTTTTGTTTTTTTTGTTTGTTTGTTTTTTTACCACGGCAGAGAAGGGACAAGACAAGGAGGGCAGGAATGGTGGCTGTTACTGAGTCTGGCTTCCTTCACCTGAGCTGGTGTCATTATCAGCAGCTGGTGTGGCACATCCCTCTCTACCTTGTGCTCCTTTATCCTGAAGCAGACCACCCAGGTCCTACTGGGCATGATCTGCTCCCAAAGCTAATGTAAGCTGGGAGAAGGGGTGCTGCTGCCCTGGTGCTTGCACGGTCCTGCTTTGTTTTCTCCTCGAAGCCCAGATTGGAGTGTTTTTGTGAGTCCTCGCTCTTGTGAAGCTCAGGGGAGAGCCCACTTGCACACATTCTGGTGGAGTCAGGGCACCCCAACTCTTGGCAGCACTTCCTTCTACCTTGCCTTGCTGAGTCCAGCAGAATTTCTCTGCAGGATTCTGGTGCTTTGCTCTTTGCTGGGACTGTGGTGGGGGTGCGGGAGCAGCCAAGAAGGAGAGCCCAGCGGAGCAGCTCTGTGTACAAGGCCTTTGTGTGATTCACACCAAGCAGCAGAGCTCTGATGCCACTGGGAGGAGCCGCTGGAACGGAGTCTCCAGGGAGGGGTTTTCTGGAGCTCCTTGGCTCACCCCTACCCACCCCCACCTCCACTCCCACATTAGCCCCAGCTGCAGGGCCGTGAGTCACCTACTCTCCTGTTACTGTGTTGGCTCTGCCCTCTCTCGTACCCTTTCCCAACACACAGCCCTACATGGACTTTTCCCCCAGCCCAGCCCTCTGCCCTGCATGGCCCCCACTCCTCTCCTCTGCACCTCCACCCTTGCTGGCCACCGCAGTAGGTGTGCCAGTGAGCGCAGGGCAGGCTCTGCAGAAGAGCCTCTGTTCTCGGGGTCCCCGACTGTCAGACAATGTGGAGCATGGGGCCCATTCTCTAGTTGACTAGTCGGACATGATGTCGGCACCTTATCTTCATGCTGACACACACTGGACATTAATAGAAATACATAGCCAGGGAACACGTGTGGAATTTCAAGCAGCCGTGCCGCCTGGCGCTTTTGATAGGCTATTGTGTGCTTAACCTCTTCTGAAGAGGTTTTTGAGGAGAAATGAGTAAGACTGTTAACTCTAGGAAGCTGGGTATGTGGCAGGTTTCCTTTCTTCTTCTTTTTTTTTCTTTTCCCCTTCTTGATTCTCTGCAATGCTTTCTTAATCTTTGCTCCTGAGCAGTGGGTTTTGCCGCCTCAGGATTTCTTATTTAAATCATTGCTGTATGAGCAGTGCTCTGCTGGCACTGACAGGAGGACCTGGGGGCAAGGGGGGTGTCTGTGGGGTCTCAAGGTGGCCCGGGGGACCAAGAGAATCTTTACCTCAGTCTTGGTTGTCTCGCCCTGAGTTTCTCATCCTGGTCCCAGCCCAAGGGGAAGCCCCTTTTGACTGCATAGGGCCTCTGAGACCACTGGCTTCTCTTTTGAGATGTTTGAAGCTTTGGAGCCGTTTCCTCTTTCCCCCTTTATCTCATCTCCTTATTTCTCCTCAAGAGCTGCCTCAGTTTTTCTGATTGGACTCTAAAACCCAGGAGAACAATGACTTAGGATATTTGGGCCTTAATATGGTCAAGGGTGGACCTGTAGGTGTTGTAGAGAAATTGTGTTTGCCACTCTCTGCTGATATCTTCGTGCATCTTCAGTTTCCCAGCTGTAAATGAGAAGTAAAAATGCACGCAGGCCACAGGTTTAGTATGGCTTTTAAATGATACAGTAAAACAGCTAGGAAATGTCTGCACTGTAGTAGGTCCTCAACGAAAATCATAAACATTTTCTTCGTGAGGCCTAAAGCTAATTATATTTCTATCTTCCCTCTAGTGTGGCTGCTGCTCTGTTTCTGTCCAGAAGCCTCTTTTTAAAACTCTTCTCCTCCCTCACTCCCCCGGAACCCTTATCTTCACCCTCTTTTTTTTTTTAAATAAATATATTTTATTGATTTTTTACAGAGAGGAAGGGAGAGGGATAGAGAGTTAGAAACATCGATGAGAGAGAAACGTTGATCAGCTGCCTTCTGCACACCCCTTACTGAGGATGTGCCCGCAACCAAGGTACATGCCCTTGATCGGAATCGAACCTGGGGCCCCTGAGTCCGCAGGCCGACGCTCTATCCACTGAGCCAAACTGGTCAGGGCTCTTCACCCTCTTTGTGTCTCCTGGCCTCAGGCCTCTGCCTGCCCTGCAGGAACTGTACTGACAGCTAGTTACAACCGGAACCCTCTTCCCTTCCCTCCTTCCCTTCCTTCTCATGTCCTTCCTCCGCTCCCACTTTGCCAGATTTCAGCCGTGGGTAAATCCCACCGTTTGCTTTCTCTGCACCTGGGCCTAGGCTCCTGAGGGCCACAAGAGGAAGTTACACACCAGGCTGAAGGGTCATGGGTTCTGACTTCTCTGCTTCTGGCACATCCCTCCTGTCACTCCTCTTCAGCCAGCTTCTGTGGCATTACTCACTGCATCCATCCTGTGCCTTCTCTACACTATCTTGTTCAGCTCCAACTCAGCTTGCCTCACCACCCTCTCTTCTCCATCTTCTCCAAAGGTGCCTTATCTGCTGCCGGTGTGGCTCTAGGCCTTCCTGGGCCCTTGGAGCTTGCCCTTTTTACTTCCCGCTCCCTACACTCAGTTCCTCTCTGTCTGAAACCAGTGCAAATTTTCCATCAGCTTCTCTAGTTGCAAACTGGGTCTTTCCTTTATTGTAGTGTTTTGAAATCATAGTGGTGATATTATAACTTCATTTCTCAAACTTACTACTATTTGGCCTTTGCTTCCATTAATACTTTGTTTCCAGAAACTACCACCTTCTTCTTTCCAATTTTCCTTCTCACGTTTCCTCCATGGGGTATTTGACCCTAAGAAGCTACCCCATCTTTAAACTTTCACTTTTGTCAGCCTCTGCACCTCCCTTTCTGCATGCTTTAGCCATTTAACACATGTTTTCCAAGGGGCACAATTGCTGGTACACAGAAATGACATGTTCTGGCCCAGTTGGAGAGACAGACATTAAGCAAATAAATATTTATTGAATTATAAGCTAAGATAAGTAGAATGCTATTAAAGAACAAGGTATTGAGAGAGAGAGAGAGAGAGAGAGAGAGAGAGAGAGAGAGAGAGAGAGAAACAGTAGGGACTTAATTTAGATGGAGGTTAGTAAAGGCTTCTCTGAAGAACAGATGTGAGCTAAGACCTAGAGGAAGAGTGGAATTAAACAAAGAACTGGGAGGAGGACCCTGCGGTCAGAAGGAAGAGCATGGTCACGGGCCTCGGGGTAGGAGGGAGCTCAGTGAGTTAGAGGAACTTTTAGGCATGGGGGAGGTTTGTTCAGATGCAGGAAGGAGCCTGTGAAAGGTTTTCACAAAGGTTTTCTGGACAGGGTGGCTTAGAGTGGATGAGAGCAGAGGCAGGAGATCAACAGGAAGCCACCCAGGAGTCCTGGTGAGGTGTTACAGTGACCCAGACAAAGAACAGTGACCAAGTGGGTGGGGAGAATTGCACAGAGAAAGAATGGACAAGTGTGGGTATGTGGGATGAGGAGGAAGGAAGTGTTGCGCATGATTTTGGGACTTCTGGCTGGAGCCGGATGCTCTTTGTTGACAAGGAGATACCTAGGGGAATGAACCATCTCTGCTCTTCTGGCCTCTCCCTACTCAAATGGATGTGCTGTCCACACATGGTCCTATCAGTTAGAGCTGAGACTGAGCTGCTATAACCAAGAGGCCCCCAGATATAGCTATTCCTCTTTCATGTAACAGTCTAGAGGTGGGTGGGTAGTTCAGGGCAGGTGGGGCTCTGTCAGCTTCAGCACCTATGGGTTTAAGGTGGTTGTTTCAGTTCTCTTGTTTTCCAGCCTGTGTGAAAGGGAAGAGGCCAGTGGGCTCACACCTACTCAATCATTTCAGGGCAAGACCTTGACACCACTTTTGGCCATAGCATATTGCCAGAAGGCAGTCAGTCACATGGCCACACCTAACTATAGGTTGCTTAAGAAATGTAGTCTAGCTGGGTGCTCTGACGAAACACTGTTACATGGAGGAAGGGAAGAATGTGTTAGGGACCGTTGGAAACTTGCCACTATTGTCTGCCTCCTTGTTCTCATTCAAAGACTCCCCCGACATCTACCTTTGGCTGGACCTCTGTTCAGGGCTTTGCATTTCTAGGTGCTACTTGGACACGTCTCTCCCGATGCCTTTATGGACCTCCAACTAAGAATGTCCAGAACAGAACTTGTCTTCTTCCTAAATATGTGCTTCAGTCATTTATAAACTATTTTTGCTATTGTGATAACTGCTCAGTTCTGTACATTTAGCAGTAAAGGGCCCTAGAGAAGATATAATGCTGTTGGCTCTACCCATTCATGAAGGTAGTTCTGAGTAGCAAAGGGCCATGTTCCTGTAGAGTTGAGTTGTCTTTGACTTTTCCTTCCTAGTGGTCAACAGGCCTTCCAGGCAGCTGACCTTGAGGCCTTTCACTGAAATCTCAGATAGGTGTCTCTGTTGTTTTGAAGATGACCTATCAGGATGCTGAATATGGCAAGGCACATGACTCTTCCCTGCCCATCTGTACACAGTTGGGCCCTGGCCAGACCTCACAGAGGGACATTGTTTTCCAGCAAATCTGATGGAATGAGAGAGGAGAAGTCCTCCAGGATTGGGGACTGACTCCCTCCTGGAAGTTGTATCAGGGAGAAGAATTGGACTGGTGGTCCATGCTGGCCTGGCCACTGGCTCACTGGAGAGTCTGGCCCTGTTGAACATTGCTGCCTCTGGAGTGTGAGGTCCTGAGTGTGAGGTAGGAAGTTTCCCCAGCTTCCTACCAAGCCCCCTCCTGAATGAGCAGACCCACCCAGCTAATTCCCTTTGCAACTTCCTGCATTTCAGTTAAAGGCAATCCATTAGCATTGCCCCATCTGTCACCATAAACAAAACGTTCTTCTAACAGGTGGGCAGGCAATTCTTCCAGGCTAATGAAGAATCTATGAAATTCCTCCAGGGACTGGGGGCACTGTCAGAGGCTTAGCCTTGGCCTCCTCCATGGGAAAATGCAGCTGATAGAGGGCAGGCGGTTGGTGCTCTGTGCTGACCCCAGTACGACCCTCTTGACCTCCAGAGGCTCTGGAAGCATGGGAGAGAGATTGTGTGGAGGAGGGCATTCTTATTTATCTTGCCCTCAGGTTTTCCCTAGAGTCACCACCAGGACTGGAGAAAGGGAATGTGTGTTTTATCTTTGTGAAGCCTGACAGGTCTCTGGGGCCTGCTGTTTTCCTCTTGGTCTCTGATAGCACTTCTTTGAACATAGTTGGTTTTTCTCCCTAAGAGGAATTTGCCTGCCTTGCCAAACTTGATTCTTGTCTCTGCTCCCCTAGAATAAAAGGGTTCTGCTCCTTTGCTGGACCCTCTGTTCAGAACAGACCTGGGTTTTTATAATTTTAAGGTAGAGAGTTTTTTGTTATGTCCAGCAGCTGGAATTTGAGGCATTGGCATAGTCTGGCCTCAAGGGCTGGGATCAAATCTTGCTCGAGCTGTACTCCTTGGTTAAGTCCCTTCACATCTTCTGTTAAACGGGGATGACTGTTTTGCCTGTTTCCTAGATTGCCATGAGGACTTCTCGCAATAATGTGTGTAAAGTGCTTGACACATAGTAGGCCTCAGTAAATGTCCTCATGGTTGTTCACAGTTGAAGGGGCTACACAGGCTTTCCCCTACCAAGTCTCCTTACTCTGCCCGACTCGCTCATTTGATCCCCGTGTAAAGGACTTTTTGTTTTAAGGACTTTACATCAGGTTTTGGACCAGAATGGTAGGGTTAAAGGTCAGAGCTCTGATCCTAAGTTTTGGGGCCAGGGGCTCTGCATGCTGCTGTGTACTTGCCCATTGCATTATTTGTGCTTGCTGGGGGAAGGCTCTGGGGCAGGTGCTGCTTGTCCAGGTTTTGGAATGGTGGGGAAGAAATCAGATGACTCCTTCCCACTTTTCTTCCTGTGACTGGTCCCCGGGACCTTTGTGGTAATGATTTTGGTTATTGCCCAGCCAGAAAACCACTGTGCTTTCTGAACGAAGTCTGAGGCCCTGTTGTCCTGGAACATCTTCCTGTACTGCGTGTTGGGCCCTCTAGGTGGCAGTCCTGGGCCAGCCTTTGGCTGGGAGGATGTGAGTCCCCGGAGCTGGCCTCCAGCCAGCAGGGAGGGCAGGCCCCGCCCCCTGTTGTGCTCCATTTGAGGGCCTGGATCTAGCTGAGAATGCGGGAAAGGCCCATTATTCTGGGCTGGATCTCCCACTGCCCCCTTCACCTTTTGTTGGGAGACCTAGGGTTTTGTCTTTGTCTGTCTCTTGAGCCTCCCTTTGTTGTGGCTGCCCTGGAAACTGGTGCAGATTACTGGATGAGGCTGCCCAGTGGGGAGGCATCCTGCACTCCAGCCCCTTCTGTGGGCTGCGTGGGTGTGTGTGTAGGGGAGGTGAAGGTGGGGGGAGGGGCCCCTCTCCTCTCCTGAGGTATTCTACTCCTCATCCAGAAAGGTGCTGATTGGCTTGGCTTGGGTGCTGAAAATGTAGAGGAGGAACAGTTGGGAGAAGATGAGGAATGAGAAATGTTGGGGTTTTAGGATGGGCTGGGCTTGGCCAACTGGGGCATTCACTCCTCAACTACAGGTTACTTTCTTCCCAGAGCTGGTAAGTCACGTTGCTTCTCTTTGACAAATAACTGAGGTTAAGGCCAAATTAAGAGCTCAGTCTGTGGTCTTCTTCATATGGGAGGAAAGATAGGAAGATTCCTGCCGAACTGGTGCCTCCCCCCTCCCCTATCCCCCATGTGCCTTTTCTTTGGCTCTCTTTTGCAAAACAAGCAGATTCTGACTTTGCTGTGGGTGGATGGACTGCCACAGTTTTGGCAGCCAAAGAGATTTTTCAAGGCCCAGAGAAGGGACATGGAGAAATCAACTAACAGTGGTGACTTGAACTTCCCCTGGCGAATAGCTGTTGAGTTAAGGAGCCTGAAATTGGCAATCAAACACGGACTTTCTTGCTTATTTCTGCTGAGAAGCCAAAGTCCTGGCTGTAGGAGCCTTGCTAGAGGCAGAGGAGAAGAGGGTTGTGCAGGGGCTCCTGGCCTGGTGCAAACCATCCTGGTGATATTCCGGTGAGCATGCTGCAGCCTGCCCGAATGCCTGCCTTAGCTCCATGCCTGCCCTAGCTCCAGGCCTGTCCTAGCTCCGCTGTTCGGGGTGGATCCTGAGTAATGACTGGACAGGGAAACAGCTTCTAAGAGGGCCTGCTGAGTTTTGTCACCCTTATTAGGCCCTTGGCGTTCTCTCAGATAGACACTAGCACACTCCTACCTCTCTTTTCTGTCTTCATCTTCTCCCCACCATCCCTGCCTGTCCCACCTTCTTTCTGGCCTGCAGGCACACGGCCCAGAGCCTTTGTGGGCTGCCTTTCCACAGCAGTGGGCTAAGAGAGTGCCTACAGGCTTTGTTCTTTCTGCTCTGTGGCTGTGACGCTCTAGCAGGAGTCTTTTGGTGGTGCGGGCACACATATGCCATGCCCAATGGAAGTTGGTGCCATCCAAGAAGCTCACGAGGGGCCACTTTCCTGAAGGGAGGACAGGGATTGCCTGCCTGGAGCCTTCGTTGGGAAAATACTCCTTTGAAGGTGGTGTACAAATTCTTTGTGTAGTGGGGGATCCTATTAGAATGATCCACATACTTCTTTAAAGAGTTCACAGCAACACAGAAACCCCTATGGCCTTTGTCTTTAATCTCTGGTTTACAGGTAGATAAGAAAGTAACCTATTCCCTTAGTCCAGTGGTCAGCAAACTGCGGCTCGCGAGCCATATGCGGCCCGCGAGCCGCGGTTTGCCGATCTGTTGACTGATGAGTTTGCCGACCACTGACCTAGACTCTCGATTCCAATAATTACAGGCTGTTGTTGTTCCTTGTGATTAAGCCCCTGTCCCAGTGGTCGGCAAACTCATTAGTCAACAGAGAGGCAAACCGCAGCTTGCGAGCTGCATGTGGCTTGCGAGCCGCAGTTTGCCGACCACTGCCTTAGTCCATCAAATAGTCTTAGCAGATAGAGTTCCAGTTCTTCTAGCCATAGTCTGAACTGCCCGAAGAGGGAGGTAGTGAATGGAAGAAACATAAAAAAAAAAAAAAAATACTTAAACAATTTGTGTGGCCTGGGCATTAGTTTCTCCATCTGTAAAATGGGACAGTAACATCTATTTTACAGGGTTGTTGCGAGGACAGAGTATAAACATACTCAAAGTGCCTTGCTCAGTGCTTTGCATGCTGTTGGTCCTCAGTAACCATTCATTCCCTCTTGGAGGTGGTGCCAGCACCTGGCTTCTGGTCAGCACATCCTTTCCACCAGCTCCTAAGCCAGGTATTCAGCCCATGAGGAGTGTTCAAACTGCCCTGTGCACATCTATGCCAGGGCACCTAGGGGCACTCTTCTTGGGGAAGCTCTTTCTAAGGTGCTGGCTGTTGGCAGAGGAGGGAGCTGGGGCAAGGGGCCCAGCCTGTAGGAACATTCTTCCTGATGTTTCCAAAGCAGGCTGCTTCGAGCAGCTCAACTGCCAAAGTGAAAATCCTGTGCGCTCATCCTAATTGGTTTTCAGGGGAGATTGATTTTTGCTGTGTAACTGCTGCTAGGAACCCTGATGTCTCTCTCCTTAGGGATCACCAGATGAATTTTGTTTTTAGCCACTACAGAGTCCATCCTCTACCTTTTTTAGAAGGACATGCTTAGGAGCCCTGAAGGTGAAGGTAGGCACCTTCAGTCTTTTGGCTTTGGAGGCTGTCCCTTAGAAGCATCCCCAGGTTAAGAAACAGACAAAGAGATGGCCACAAGGAGGAAATGAGGCTGCTGTCAGTCTTCCTGGGTCTGGCATCTTCCCAGTGGAGGTAATGATTGGTCATATTCTAAAATCCTGGGGAAAGGAAAACTGCAGAGAGGATCAGAGCTCCTCAGGTATATAAGGAATTATAGCCTGAAAAAAACCAGTGTTCTGGTTCCAGAGAGAGCAGAAGAGGGTGCGCCAGACATAAATGGTACCCGGCGAGAATGTGAGGTGGGGGAAGGGTTAAAAGGAATTAGAGTTGAGTAAAACGCTTCTCTCTGAGCAGGATCTGTCCTGACTGGCATACAGCAGAACTGTCTTCAGTAGGGAAGGAGATGTATAATTATAAATGCTCAGAGCTGGGAACAGGTTCTGAGTTTGCCTCACTCAGCTCTGTCACTGTACAGGGGACCTGAAGCCTAGATGAGGTTAGGTGACCTGTCCAAGCACCTGAGCTAGTGCCCATGTCTGAAAGGCCCTGGGCATCTGTTTTGAGCTCTGGGTTGGTAGTATTGGCTGGAGAGTCATCTCTGAGGCTGTGCTGCACAGCATAGCATCAGGAAGTGTCTTTCACACTATTCCTTGAAATCTTGTAGTTTCACTAAGCTCCCCAGGGATTCTGCAATATATCTGTATTTGAGTCACTGTAGCTCTTTTTTTGGCAGCCCGATTATTTAGACCTGACAGGTAGGCACAACTGTCTCATTAAAGGCAGATATACTTGTGTGGCTTTGGGGAAAAAAAAAAAAAGGAACATTCCGTTAGTCTAAAAAAAGAATACCAGTCATTCCTTTTATTTGTAAATTTAGTGTATTAACATTTGTTGTCATTAAATTTATGAAATGGGAACAGTTGTATCTTACTATTGTGAAATGCTCAATGTTCTAGGTACTGTATACAGTGTGCACTCCCACACCTGTGTGTGTAGACATAGCCACTCCTTATGTCTGATCCTGGTTTAGGTGCTTTGCATATAATTTCTCAGTTATCCTCACGATTAACCTGTTAGGTAGGGACAGTCTGAGCCTGTTTTGCAAATGACTGAGGCTCAGGAAGGTGAACCCAAGTCACAGCACGTGGTCTCTAGGTATTGATGCTGGAGGACCAGACGAAAATTGCAGCTGCAAAGCAAGGCAGGCCTTTAGGCTTGTCTGGCTGCGGCCAGGATTCTCAGTCACCCTCTGCCTTACCCACAACCCAGCTGCGCATTAGAATCTGGGGCTGAGGCTGATGGAGAAAGGAAATAGAGATTGCAGAGGCCTCTTGGGTGATTCTGTTAAATATGCCCACTATTGAGAATCGATAGTTTTGTAGAAGGAAAAAGGTGGACATGATTAAAATTCTTCTCCTTAGTTTCCAAAAAAACTGCTAGGGGAAGCCCTAGGCTGCTGGAGAACTGGCACCCTGAATGAGGCAGCGTCTGCTTTAACCGCTTTCTCACTACCTGGATCTGGGAGGGGATTCCACCCTGACTTGTATGCTCGAGGTAATTGGGAATATGGAATTTGTGTCTCACCAGTTTTGGTGGGTTTTTTTTTGGTTAATCCTCACCCGAGGATATTTTTCCATTGATTTGTTACAGAGAGTGGAAGGGAGAGGGAGAGACAGAGAGAAACATCAATGTCAGAGAGACACATCATTTGGTTGCTTCCAGCATACACCCCTACCAGTGCCAGGGAACCTGCAACCAAGGTACGTGCCCTTGACTGGAATCGTACCTGGGACCCTTCAGTCCACGGGCCTACGCTCTATCCACTAAGCCAAACTGGCTAGGGCTCTCACCAGTTTTTTTCTTTTTTTTTCCAGGATTGCATCTCCTTTGTAAACCGAGGTCTCCCTCTGTTCTGTCATACCCGCACTGCAGGCTGGAAGCACTAAAAGGCCTCAGTTTCCTCATCTGTAACAGCCAGCAGTTTCACAGAGTATGAGGACTAAATGAGAAATCATTCATTTACTTGTTCACTCAACAAATTAGAGCATGAGTACACCATGCTCTGTTATTGACATTGGGATATGATGTGGGCAGAATAAATTCTTATCCCTTGTGCTTATATTTGAGTTATATGGAGGGAACGTAAGTATAGGGAGAGACTCTAAAAAAATAGATAATAGGTCAAATGGTAAGAATCATGAAGAAAAACAAGGTTTGTTTTAAGAGGGATGGAGAGTGAAGGGTAGGTATGCTTTTTTTCTTTTTTACTGAGGTGAAATAAATATAATATGTTAGTGTTAATCCAGTGGCATTTTGTACATTCACATTCTTATGCAACCATTACCTCTACCTAATTCCAAAACATTTTTGTCATCCCCAAAGGGGTTTCACCTTTATATAGAAAGATGACATTTGAGCAGAGATGTGAAAGAAATGAGAAGTGACCCATGAAAATATCTTCAGCAGGACCTTTACAGGTGGAGGGGACAGTAGGTGGGAAGACCTTGAGGCAAAGAGCTGCTTTGGTGAACTTGAGGACTAACAATGAGGCCAGAAAGCTCCTCAGTGTGAGTGGGGGAGAGCTGTGGGAAGTGAGGTGGGAGGACCTTCGGGAGCCCCAGCAGTCAGATCCAGGACACCAAGGGAGCCACGAAGGGGTGGAGTGTCTCAGTGGCACACTGGGCATGCAGCAGGCCCTCACTAGGTGTGCAGCATCATTTCTGGCTTCCTTCCTCATTCTCTACAAATCATAAATCCTCCATTTCACCTTAGTCTGGTTATCTGCATGTATCTTGTTAACGAAGGCAAGAATCATGTCACATGTGTTTGGTTTGCCCACCTTGTATACCTGTGAATTGACTAGTACTATTACAGATTTCTCCCTCTTCCTCCTGTGTGTTTCTGCTTGGAAAAACATCTTTACCAAATCAAACAAATATTTATGTTTCCTTGATAAAATTTCAGGTTGTACTTGGGGATATTGCCTTCAGAATAAAAGGTATAATCTGTCTGAGCAGGTCCAAGGAAAGATACTTTAGTAACACAGGGATGAGGTGGTAGTAGAAAGGAGTAAAAGGGAAGTTGGAATGCATTACTGTGAAAAAAAAATCTAAAAAAATAAAATGTTTCTGCACCTTGTGAGGGCAGGGCTGCATTGTTTACCATGTGTAGATCGTTGGAAGTAGGGAGAGTGCAGACTCCTTCACCAAACTGAAACCAGAGCCAGGAGTTATTTTTAAAAGATTAAATAGGAAATGCTACTCTTACACAGCACAGAGATATCTTGGAGTAAACAGGATGAAGTGGCACAGCCTAGAAACCTGAGCCAATTTTAAGTAATGTTTAGATCAAAAGTTATAGATGTAAATGCCTTCCAGAGCCAACCAGGCCACAGGAGCAGATGAGAATTGGCAATGGAAGACAACAGGGAGTGGTGAGGACAGGGGCACTGTGAGGCTCACACAGCCCCTCCACGGGCAGCCTGCTGTTGGCCTAGAGCAGTGGTCGGCAAACTGCGGCTCACGAGCCACATGTGGCTTGCGAGCTGCGGTTTGCCGCTCTGTTGTCTAATGAGTTTGCCGACCACTGACCTAGACTCTCGATTCCAATAAATACAGGCTGTTGTTGTTCCTTGTGATTAAGCCCCTATGTTCCTAGCAGTGCTCAGCTGGAGATACAGGGTCTTATGGGAATTTTTAAATGTCAGCAGATATTCAGACTTTTAAAAAAAGAAGAAGAAGGAATTGGAGGAGAGCAAAGAAATTGTGTGGTACAAACAAAGCAAATTTTAAGGCTAAATATGGTCCAAAGGCCCACCAGGTTTCAAAGTTCCATTCAGATGAAGCTACCCTCAAGTCTTTTGGAGAATCCATGTTGTTGGTTAGTTTTTGGGCTGGGATTTGGGACTGGGTTAGCTCTCCTGCAAACCTTCTGTGGCCCTGTTGATAACCTTAAGTTTGTAATCTGTAAAACAGGCCACCACCAGCTGTTCCATGTCTGTGGGGAGCTTTAAAATCTTAATTAAAAGGCCCCAGCTAAACAGAAAGGACACCCTTGGTGAATGACAGTCTTCCCATGGCCCTCAGTGCCCATCAGCAGGTGCTGTCCTCAGGGCCCCTCCAGCCTGTAGCTGTTTGCTATTTTTAGCTCTACTGTAACTCCATTAACCAAATCCACCTCCTCGTGTCACTCATCTGTATTTTTAATTATGTAAATAGCTTTACAAATCATAGTGGTGTTGAACTGCATCTCATTTCCCAGAGCAAATCAAAGCCTGTTAAACTGTATCTTCTTGACCATCCATTCAGCCTGAAAGTAGGCACAGTAGAGGATGATTGTTTTCTTCTTGTGAGGAAATGAGTTGGGAAAATGGAGGTCTCTGTAAGAAGGTCTCATGGGATGGATGTGGGATTGCTTTAGCAGCTGACTTTTTTCTTTTAGGTTAAGATGTGGGTTTTGTGTCTCTTAGTATTAAGCCAGTTTATTGCTGACTCATTTTTAGCAATTAACTTTAATTCTCAGGCCACTACTCCGGTTTGCATTTGAGCAAGGAGGTATGTGCAGCCTTTGAAGTGTTGGAGGAGGATGAATGGGGCCAGCAAGACTGTCCCCTAGCAGGTACCCTGTAGGAAGGGCTGCTTTGAAACTGGCCATAACCTCCCCTTCTAAGGCCAATGACGAATGTGTTCTTCCAGAAAGTCTTTCCTTCTGTCTAACCTGCATCACCTGGAATTTAAGCACCTTACCCTTTGATTGATCTTCAGTAAAGAATAAGTGGTAAGCCCCCTTCCTGAGTAAACCTTCCTTTTGACTCCAGTGTCTTCTTACATGCTCTGTTGAATTTTTCGTTCTCTGCTGTCTCTCTCTTTTGTCTCACCAACATGGTTAGATCTCCCTGTCCTCTCCAGTCCCACACTCTACTGATCCTCCAGCATCCCTCCTACCAATGGCTTGAAGCTCTGATTGCCTGTTCATTTGTGGAGTTTTTGTAATCCGATGGTCAGCCTTATTACTACTCTTCTACAATGATTCTTTCAGAGATGTCATCGATTCGTCCTGCCTGCCAAATCCAGAACGTTCTCCAGGTCTGACAGTGTTATTATTGTTGAGTCATTTGAGTTACTTGCAGGCATTGTCATTTCATCCCTAAATACTTCACCTCCTAAAAACAAGAACATTTCTACCTAACTACAATAAAATGATCATACTCTATATGTAATATAGTGGTTTGTATGGAGAAGAATACAATAATTAATACATAATAATATAAGAATAAACTCTGTTTCATGTGCTCATAACCATAAACCTACTTTTGCCCCACCCTGTATAGGCCATATTCAGTTTTTCTGGGTATCTCAGTCTTGTCCTTGATACCTGTTTTTTAAAAATCCAGGATTCAATCAAGGATCATGCATTGCATGTGCATGTTGTATTCCTACAGTGTCCTTTAATCTAGTAGAAGAGTAGTCTAGGCATTGTGTAGTCTTTTATGACATTGATATTATTGAAGATTCCGTTGTTGAAGAGTTTTGTAAAATGTCTCTGAACTTGTATACATCTGATCGTTTCCTCATGATTACATTCAGATTAATCACTTGGCCTTTTGGCTAAGGTCAAGTGCACATTCAGGTAAGAACATTTTGGTGCGGAGAGGAGGAGAGGAGGTGGGGTGCTGCTCAGCTACTCCACTCTTCTCGCATCTTTGGCTCTCTGTCTTTGTTAATCCGCCCTCCTAAGTTACGAACTCCTTCGGGCAGAAAAAGTCACGTCTCATTTATCTTTATTCCCTTTAGCATCCAGCTCAGTGTCTAATATATACTGGACTTCTGAGTAAATCAGAGTGAGCAATAGAGGCTTGATCAATAAGAGTGTGAGAAATGATTTCTCCTGTTGATTCTCAAGTGTATCCCAGACACTGCCAGTGTCTCCATCACTAATACTGTAAATAAGCAAATCATACAGGGGTTATTGAAAAGGATTTTTCTTTTCAGTTTTATTTTAACTTCTGATTATTTAAAAACAAAGGCTCAATATGATGCCTTTATGTTTGCAGCGGGTCCTCACACCAGCATCACTCCTAGTCATAGGGCATCCAGGCCTTTTTAATGGAGTGCACATGTCAGGCTCAAAAGTTTTGGAGGTCTAGCTATCAAACATTTAAGAATGTTTTATTTTCATTGTATCTCCTTTAACATGTAGCTTCTATTAATGGCAAGTGATAATGATTTTCCATTTTTGCTAGTTAAATAAAGTTTTAAAACCAATTTAAGTAAAAAAAGTGGAGATAGATCTTTAACAAAAATAAAATAAGGTGATGCGCAAATATTGCGAAATTCACTAGGGGGTCCTTGAATAATGAAAGTTAAGGAAACACCTAAGGGAGAGTTTACTCCTTTTTCTATTTATTTTTTCACTTATATTTTTATTTTTGAATAGATAATACATTGACATGACTCACACTCATGGGCATTCAGTCCTCAAAGCATGTCTCTCACAGTCACAGGGCATCCAGTTCTCACACCAGCATCCCTCACAGTCATGAGGTATCCAGTCCTCACACCAGCGTCCCTCATAGTCCTACATCATCCAGTCCTCACACCTGCATCAGTGGGCATACAGTCCTCACACCAGTTCCCCTCACAGTCCCTGGCATTTAATGCTCACACCAGTGTCTGTCACCATCATGGGACATCCAGTCCTCACACTAGGGTCTTAAGCAGGAAGGTCATGGAAATGTTTCTTCATTTAGGCAAAACCGTTGTCCAGTGAGTTACACACTTCTCTTTCACTGGCTAGCTGACCATTTCAGACCAACCACCACAATGGAAGCCTGGATTACAATTTGGGTCTGTTACAATTTTTCCCCAAGCCTTGCCTTTCCTGCTTCCACCTCCCATAAAACTGGGGAATTAGAAGCCTTGTGGGAATGGCCATGAGTGGCTAGTGCAGTGTCTGCTGCAGGACTTTTCTAGGGATGCCAGTGGAAAAGCTGAGACTGATCTTGCTCAGAGAAGTCTCAGGTTAGCACGGCCATTTCTGAGCTCAGAACTGGAAGCAGTAACTGATCTGGCCTGAGGCATTGGTGGCAGGGAGACACAAATACTCATTCTTGCCCCAAGTTTTATGCATTGGAACTAGATCCCTGAGGTTGTCTTCCTTTAAAGGTCCCACCAACCCCCCCCCCCGCCCCCCCATCCCAGGACTTCCATCCTTTGGGAGAACTCTTTGTTCCAATCTTCCTGTTAGAAGAAACCAGAACTGCCTCTGCTCCCTCCTAGCCTGGGCCTGGATTCTTGGAGCCCGATTGAGCACCTGGTCGTCAGCAAATGGGTCAGAACTGGAGAGGGGGTGCTGAGTAGACAGAAGTTGCTGGTCCTGAGAAGAGGCTGGCCTGCCTTGCTTTCAGAGCCTGACATTGGCGTGGTGCCCATTCTGAGAACCCATCTTTCCAGTCTGCCCCCTCCTTCTGCCTCTCTGTTGCTCTTTTCTCCTTCCCGTGCTTTTCTCACTCAACTCTTTTTTTTTCTTCTACTCCTTTCTAGCCCTGTAGAGCTGAAAGCTGGAGGCCCAACGTCTTTTTCTGTCCTTGCAGTGCACAACTTTAGGAAGCCCTGTTGTTTTCATCAGCCGTGAAGGAGAAGGGCACTGTTCAGAAGGTGGAGACTTGGGGAAGGTTGGAGGAATGTCACAGGAATGAGAAACAGATGCAGCGATCCAGTGTGGCTTAGCCTAGTCAAGGGAGTTGCAAGGAGAGGGGGCCAGAGAAGGCTGGAATTTGGTGGTCATACTCATTTATGTGTTTAATCCTTTTGTAGCTTTACGGGTGTTCATGGAGCAAGAGACTCCCGGCAAGGCAGTGAACAACAAGCCGATGATTAATTGCCCCTTTTAAATTGTAATTATGTCACTCACCAGAACCCGTGAACATTAATTCTCAATTTACAGAGTGAGTAATTGAATAATGAAGGGGCTGCCTGTTTGTTGTGCTCTGTTCTCGCCCTTGCATTTCTGCAATGCCAGGCCCTTCTGTCTCTCTTAGTTCTTGGATAAAGCCCACTTCCCTGGTGATTTTAGTGCCTCTTCTGGCCTTCTGATAGCGAGTTGTCTGGCATCACTTTCCATTGATGGTGGGTGAGGCATATGCTGATGTCATGTTCTCTAGAGAGAAAGGAGACTAGCCATTTCTGACTCCAATCTGATGCTGCTTTTTAAGCTCTCTTCCAGAAACAAAAGCCTGCTCTGCTAACTCAAGCAAAAGAACATGAGTTTATTGGAGGGATGTTGGAAGGATATCGGAAAGCTCACAGAGGCCGAGGGAAAGCTGGACAAGCAGGCCTTGAAAGGAGAGAACTAAAACCAGGATCCAGGTGAAGGCACTTAGTCCCTGCAGGACACTGGGACAGGACTCAGCTCCAGAGTTTCTAGTCTGTCATTTCACACTGGATTGATTCAAATTCTTGAGCTAGTCCCACCCTTGGCAGTGGAGGGTGGGTCACCTTGACTGTGCCACTTCACTAGAAGCAGGAATGTTTGGTGGGCACCCTCCACAAGCCCCATCCTTAACCTTTGGATGTTCATAATCTTTTTTTTTTTTTTTTTTTTTAACTCTCCTTTCTAGCCCTGTAGAGCTGAGAGTGTGCCCACTGTGGGGAGGGAGTCCACAGGGAGGAAAGGTTAGCACCCCCTGGGGCCACAGGTCTGCATTAGCAAGGTTCTGGCCTTCTGTTCTCAAAGTTCTCATGGACGCCATTCTGCATTTTCCTTTTCTAATTTGCAGTCTTATTTGCTGGCCGTGGCGTCCGGGAACCATGCTCTTCAGATGGCTACTCCTGGGCGTCCCAGTAACATTGTTTTGTGTATGGCACTGGGACCTCCTGAGCAGCCTCACTATCATTTTGAACGAGGTATAGAAAGACTTGTGTTTTTAAGAAACCCTGTGGATGTCCTTGTGCTGGATGTCCCACCCCCTGCTACTTCCTGCCTCTCAAAACAATCACCTACCCTGTTTGGTATGATTTTTCCAGTCATGAAGATACATGGTGTGGAGCCACATACACCTTTTTTGATAAGCAACCATCATTTGTAAGCTAGCAGGTTGTGTGAGGGATGTAGGCTGTGGCCATGGTCCAGTGTGCTGGCCCGCAGTGTTGGTGGGGAGCCTCTCTGGTACACACTGCAATCAAATATACCATCTTGGCCTCTTTGTTGAGGAACTAAATCAGAAAAAGTAATTCAGTGCTTTTCCGAGAGAGAGTAACAGGGCACTTTTAGGAGTAGACGAAACGTTTGTGTCTTCCCCCAAATTCATATGTGGAAACTGTATCTCCAGTGTGGTGACATTGGAGGTGGGGACTTGGAGAGGTGACTATGTCATGAAGGTGAAGACTATGAATGGGATTAGTGCCCTTGTAAAAGGGACCTCAGAAAGGTCCCTTGCCCCTTCTGCCATGTGAAGAGAGTGCCGTTTATGAACCAGGAAGCAGCCAAATCTGCAGGTGCCTCGCTGGCATTGGACTTCTAAGCCTCCAGACGTATTTTTTTCTGAGTCTTCAATATTTGTTTATTTCAGAAATAAATTTCTGTTGTTTATAAGTTACCCAGTCTATTTTTTTATTTTTGTTTTAGTAGTTCAAACAGACTAAGAGTCTATTTGAACTTCTTCAGATCCCTATAGATTCATTTTTCTCTTAATCTCCCTTGGGAGACACCATGCTTCGTACAAAGAGTCTTGAAAGCTGCCTGCAGGTTTTGGAATTGCCAGTGGATGTGTTAACCACAAACAGGATGGGTAAGAATCCATTTTACAGCCCCTGCCCTCATGGTTTTATTCTCATCAGTGATTCCTATCTTCATTTGACATAAGAAACCCAGCTCAGCTTCACCCTCGTCTCCTGGAGTATTCTGCCTTTAAGAACCTGAACAACGGTCTCCCAGGCCACAGATCCACCATCTGTCTTTCTCTTTTTGCTCTCTCTTTCCTCTGGAGCTTTCTCATTGCTTTCATTGCATCCTCAAACTTCCCTGTTCTCCCAGTTCATCATTTCTCTGATATCATTTGTTTTCTTACCCAGTGAGCATGTCAGGTTTCACCTCTTCTCTCTCCAGCACTCACTGTGGGTCTGCCCACAGCTGGAGTGCTGCTGGAGAAAACTCAGGAGCCACTGTGTCCAGTGCAGGAGCCTCTACCTGATCTTCCCTGACTCCCCACAGCAGCTTTTCACAGCCCTCCCCACCCAGGTACTCCTCATTCTCAGCAAACACCTCTGCTTTGCAGCTCACTGAGGAAGGAGGCCGTCTAATCTGAACTCTTGCCGCTTCTCCCTTTCATGTTGGTGTCTCTGATTCTTCACTCAGTATGGCACTCTCGGACCTGTCATCTTGATTGGATTCTGAGGAAAGGTCTTGTCTGGGACTTTCTTCTGCCATTGTTCTTCCTCTTGCTTATTGTTTACATTTTTTCCTTCCTACTGACTCCATCTTCTTAGCTTATCTATTTGCCCAAGATTCCCAAAGCACCTTACAATTATTTAAACCTACTTTTAATGTTGTAGAAGCTGTGCATCCTCTGTTGTTCTTTAGATTATACTTAAATTTTTTTTTTATCCTTACCCAGGGATATATATTTGTAATTGATTTTAAGAGATAGAGAGACATCGATGTGAGAGAGAAACATCGATTGGCTGCTTCTCATACATGCCCCAACGGGGAATCAAATCCGCAACCTAGATATGGGCCCTGAGCTGGAATTGAACCTGCAACCTTTTGGTGTATGGAATGATATTCCAACCAACTGAGCTCCCTGGTTGTGCTTATATAGTTTTTAAAAATTTAAATTTTGGATGGTTGTAGGCTCACATAGAAGTTTCTAAAATAGTATAGAGATTTCCATGTGCTCTTCCCCTTGTGATGACATCTTGCATAACCATAGTAGGGGTTTCTCAATCTCAGCTCTATTGACATTTTGGGTTGGCTATGTCTTTGTTGGGGGCGGGGGCGGGGGCGGTCTTCTGGATTATATGATGTTTAACAGCATCCCTGACCTCTGTCCATTAAATGCCAGTGGCACTTCCCCAGGTGTGACTAACAAAAGTGTCTCCAGATGTTACCAAATGTCTCCAAATCACCCAGTTGAAAACTACTCTGTATTAGTTTTTTATTACAGCTGTAACATATTATCACTCAGTTCATACCTTGAAACAACATGAATATACTCCCTTTTAACTCTTTAGGTCCAAAGTCTGACATGGTGTAGCTGGATTCTCTGTTCAGAGTCTCACCAGGCTAACATCTGTGGAAGAATCTGCTTCCAAACCCATACTGACTGTGGGCAGAATCCAGCTCCTTCCCATGCTTTCTATGGCTCTTCTTTTTTCAAACCAGCAGCCAGTGTCTAGTTCTTCTCATGCTTTGGATCTATGATTTCTTTTTCTACCACCAGCTAGAAAAAGTTCTGTGCTTTTAAGGGCTCATGTGGTGACATTGGGCCCACTGGATAATCCAGGATAATCTCACCTCATTCACAGTCTCCAGGGATTAGGGTGTAGACATCTTTGACAGGCCATTATTATGCCTGCCATCCACTGTTATAGTACAGTGATCACAACCAGGAAATCTATGTAAATGCATGTACAAGTTTTTGGATAAAACTAACCTTCATTTCTACACGATAAATACACAGGAGTGGGATTGCTGGATCATTTGATATGCTTAACTTTATAAGATACTGCCAAATTGTTTTCCGAAGTGGCTGTACCATTTTACATTCTTACCAGCAATGTATGAGTGACCCAGTATCTATATCTTTGCCACACTTGGAGCTGTCAATATTTAAAACTATTTAAAGTATCCTATATAATAAAGAGGTAATATGCAAATTGACCATCACTCCAACTCACAAGATGGCTGCCCCCATGTGGACACAAGATGGCCACCACAAGATGGCCGGCAGGGGCGGGCAGTTGGGGGCAACCAGGCCTGCAGGGGAGGACAGTTGGCAGGGGGGACCCAGACCTGCAAGGAAGGGCAGTTTGGGGGGACCAGGCCTGCAGGGGAGGGCAGTTGGGGGGGACCAGGCCAGCAGGGGAGGGCATTTGGCAGCAACCAGGCCTACAGGGGAGGGCAGTTGGGGGGAATCAGACCTGCAAGGGAGGGCAGTTGGGGGGAACCAGGCCTTCAGGGGAGGGCAGTTGGGGGGAACCAGACCTGCAAGGGAGGGCAGTTGGGAGGAACCAGGCCCACAGGGGAGGGCAGTTGGGGGCAACAGGCCAGCAGGGGAGAGTAGTTAGGGGTGACTGGGCTGGCAGGGGAGGGGGCAGTTAGGGCCAACCAGGCCTGCAGGGGAGGGCAGTTGGGGGGAACCAGGCCAGCAGGGGAGGGCAGCTAGGGGCAATCAGGCCAGCAGGGGAGCAGTTAGGCATCAGGCTGGCAGGAGAGTGGTTGGGGTGATCAGGATGGCAGGCAGGAGTGGTTAGGGGCAATCAGGCAGGTAGGCAGGTGAGCGGTTGGGAGCCAGCAGTCCTGGATTGTGAGAGAGCAGTCGGATATCCCTCTTGGGGTCCCAGATTGGAGAGGGTGCAGGCTGGGCTGAGGGACACCCCTCCCCCCCACACGAATTTCGTGCACCGGGCCGCTAGTTTAAAATAAGAGTGTCATTATATAAAATAATTATTCTAATAGATATGTAGTGGCACCTTACTGTGGCTTTAATTTGTATTTCCCTAATGGCTACCAACGTTGAGTATTCTTTCATGTGCTCATTTAGGATTTAGTACCCACCTATCCACATACATAGTTATTACAGTACTAGAGGCCCGGTGCATAAATTCGTGCATGGGTGGGGTCCCTCGGCCTGGCTGGTGATCAGGGCCTATCGAGGCCGTCTAGCCCAGTCCCTATCGGGGCTGATCGGGGCCAGCTGGCGGGGGGGAGGGACCACAGGAAGTTGGCTGTGGGAGCGCATTGACCACCAGGGGGCAGCTCCTGCATTGAGCATCTGCCCCCTGGTGGTCAGTGTGTGTCATAATGACTGGTTGTTCGGTTGACCAGTCATAATGGTTGCTTAGACTTTTATATATATAGATTATTGACTATATTCCCTATGGGGGGTGGTCATCCTGTTCGACATGACTATTCTGTAACTGTGAATTTGTACTTCTAAATCCCTTCAACTTTTTCATCAAGCCCTCCAACTCTCCTCATTTTCCTTCACCAATTACATATTTTTTAAAAAAATACATTTTTATTGAGAGAGAGCTAGAAACATCAATGATGAGAGAGAATCATTGATCAACTGCATCCTGTGCCACCCCCTTCCCACTGGGGATCAAGCCCACAACCCAGTCATGTGCCCTGACCAGGAATCAAAATGTGACCTCCTGGTTCATCGGTGGATGCTCAAACACTGAACCACACTGGCAGGGCAGGGCCAGGTCTTTATTTCTTCTTTATTCCTGAAGAGTATTTTCACAGGATACAGACTTTTGGGTCAACACATTCTTTTTTTCAGCCTTGAAATTTATTGTGCCACTTCTACTGTTGGCAGCTAGAACAGCACCAGGTGTTAGACCTGTGGGGTCAGACCAGACCTTGGTTCAGCAACCTCAGTACGTGGATTCTGGCTAGGCAAGAATTCAGAACCAAAAGACACAAATTGTAAGAGAACATTTATTTGGTAAATCACAGAGGTAGAGAAAGTAATTCCTAGAAGAAATGGGCTTAGGAAACAAGTTATAGAGGTAAAGTAAGGGTCCTTGGCACTTGGGAGTGAAGAAGCTAATGGTAATATTTCAAAGTGCCTGGGGCAGGGAGGGGAAGAGGGAAGGGAAAGACAAAGCTTGCCTCCCTGGAGGGAGAATGCACTGGGTCCTCCTCCTAAGGGTTTTAATGGTGGGGATTTTAGGGGAGGTCCCAAGGGAAGATCTTCATAGAATATTCAACAGTTTTCCAGGTGTGTTCTTTCAGGGTTGTGGTCTCCACTGATTGATTGGTCGGTGCCAGGGTAGGAGGTCATTATTCAATGCAGCTGGTCCTGAGGTCAGCCATGGTGTCACTTGTCTGGTTTTGCTGCTTTTCTGGACCTGGAGCTGAAGTACTATTGAGGCCTAAATGTTACCTCTAGGGAGGAAAGGTCACCCCATGACCAGCAGCTGTTATTCCAAAGGCATGTTATCCTAGATGCCAAAAGACAACAGAGTGCATGGAACAGAGTGCAGAATCTTGGAGGGAAGGTGTGGGAGGGTGGGTGGATGGGTGGGAGGTGATCAATCAAAGAACTTGTATGCATATATGCATAACCCATGGACACAGACAATAGGGTGGTGAAAGTTGGGGTGGGAGGCAGAGGGGCGGGCTGGAGGGGGTCAATGGGGGAAAAAGGGGACATATGTAATACTTTTAACAATAAAGATTAAAAAAAGAAAGAAAGAGGGAGAGGGGGAGAGGGGAGGGAAGAAATAACTGAAATAACTGATGGGCTTGCCAACCCTTATTCTCACTCTTGCCTTCCTTAAAAAAAAAAGATGATAGGCTCAGTTAAGGTGAAGATTGAACTTTGTTAAATAAAAATACTGCTCTAGGACTGCATTTTAGTTGGAAAGTTTAAATTTCAGACCATCCTTGCATTTCTTTCCTTTTTAAAAAAAAAAATGTTTTATTGATTTCCAGAGAGAGGAAGGGAGAGGGATAGAGAGATAGAAACTTTGATGAGAGAGAAACATCATCGATTGGCTGCTTCTTGCACGCCTCCTACTAGGGAATGAAGCCCTACCCAGGCATGTGCCTGACCATGAATGGAACCAGTGACCTCTTGGTTCATGGGTCAATGCTTAACCACTGAGCAACACTGGCCAGGCTGTGGTTACTTTCTGGTTCTGAGTTTGTAAGGCTGCTACACAGGCCTCCCCTGAGCTTCTCAGGTTTAATATGTGGCCTCTTTTTTGTCCATAGTACTCTAATGATTCTTTGTGTTCTATGTATTTTGCCCAAGTTTTCTGTCTTAACTATATACTTTTTAAAAAGTTATATTTTTATATGTAAATATAAATTATTTATGTAAATTTACATTCTCCATTAAAGAATTACTACCATTTTATCCCCCTGTCTTTTTTTTTTTCTTTTTCTATTGCATTCATTACTTATTTTTGCTGGAGTGCTTCCTCAAGTAATTCTTTCAGAAAAAAAAAAATTAGCTTTTATAAACTTTATTCTTTATGCTTTTCACTTTTTAGTAATTTCATAAAACTTCTAGGGCTTCTAGGGAAAGCCCTGGGAAAGCTTCTAGGGAAAGTAATTTTAGCCCAGTACTTTATTTATTATTATTATTATTATTATTATTATTATTATTATTATTATTTTGCAGGGATCTTTGTCAGTTTTATTTATTAATGTATCACAGAAACTGGAATAGTGCCTGACAAGAGTAGGCACTCAGTTAATAATTATGGAATAAATGAACAAATCTATCGATCAATGTCATCTTAATAGACACATTTAGAAGGCTGGTTTCTTTCTTTCTATTTCTTTAATTCTTTATTGTTTAAAGTATTACATATGTCTCCTTTTTCCCATTGACCTCTCCACAGCACTCCCACCCCCAGCACATGCCCTCACCCCCCCTAGTGTCTTTGTCCATTGGTTATGCTTATATGCATGCATACCAGTCCTTTGGTTGGTCTCTTACTCCCCCCTCGCTTCCTCCCCTCCGCCCCCCCGCCTTCCCTCTGAGGTTTGACTGTCCGATGCTTCTCTGTCTCTGGATCTATTTTTGTTCATCAGCTAATGTTGTTCATTATATTCCACAAATGAGTGAGATCATGTGATATTTCTTTCTCTGACTGGCTTATTTCGCTTAGCATAATGCTCTCCAGGTCCATCCATGCTGTTGCAAATGGTAAGAATTCCTTCTTTTTTACATAGCAGCATAGTATTCCACAGTAGATGTACCACAGTTTTTTGTTTTTTATTTTTTTATTATTTTTTTAAAATAAATCTTTATTGTTCAGATTATTACAGGTGTTCCTCTTTTTTCCCCCCCATAACTCCCCTCCACCTGATTCCCCACCCCACCCCATGCCCTTACCCCCCACTACTGTCTTCATCCATAGGTGTAAGATTTTTGTCCAATCTCTTCCCGCACCCCTCACACCTGCTTCCCCCTGAGAATTGTCAGTCCACTCCCTTTCTATGTCCCTGATTCTATTATATTCATCAGTCCATTCTGTTCATCAGATTTTTTATTCACTTGATTTTTAGATTCACTTGTTGGTAGGTATGTATTTGTTGTCATTTTGTTGTTCATAATTTTTATCTTTACCTTTTTCTTCTTCTTCCTCTTCTTAAAGAATACCCTTCAGCTTTTCATAAACCCTGGTTTGGTGGTGATGAACTCCTTTAGCTTTTTCTTGTCTGTGAAGCTCTTTATCTGACCTTCATTCGAAATGATAGCTTTGCTGGGTAGAATAATCTTGGTTGTAGGTTCTTGCTGTTCATCACTTTGAATATTTCTTGCCACTCCCTTCTGGCCTGCATAGTTTCTGTTGAGAAATCAGCTGACAGTCGTATGGGTACTCCCTTGTAGGTAACTAAGCATTTTTCTCTTGCTGCTTTCAAGATTCTCTCTTTGTCTTTTGCCCTTGGCATTTTAATTATGATGTGTTTTGGTGTGGTCCTCTTTGGATTCCTCTTGTTTGGGGTTCTCTGCGCTTCCTGGACTTGTAAGTCTATTTCTTTCACCAGGTAGGGAAATTTTTCTGTCATTATTTCTTCTAATAGGTTTTCAATATTTTGCTCTCTCTCTTGTTCTGGCACCCCAAAAATTCGGATGTTGGTACGCTTAAAGTTGTCCCAGAGGTTCCTTACACTATCTTCATAGTTTTGGATTCTTTTTTCTTTTTGTTTTTCTGGTTGGGTGTTTTTTGTTTCCTCATATTTCAGATCTTTGGTTTGATTCTTGGGGTCCTTTGATCTACTGTTGAATTTCTGTATATTCTTTATTTCAAACAGTGTATGCTTAATTTCTGACTGGTCTTTTTCCATTTTTTTGGCATTCATTAAGATCCTTGAAGGTCTCACTAAGCTCCTTGGAGGTCTCATCAAGTTTCTCGGCGGTTTTTAGAAGATTCTTGAGTAATCTTATAAATGTGGTTCTGAACTCTATGTCGTCCAGTAGTTTGCTTTCCTCCATTTCTTTCATTCGTGACATGTTTCTTTGTATCCGCATTTTGCTGCTTCCCTGTGTTGATGGAGTGGTTTTCTGTGGTAGGTGACCCGTGGTTCAGCATATCACCTGAGGTGGACACTCTTGGTGCACCCCTTTGTGGGCTGAATGCAAAGTCTTGGTGTAGTTAAGCCTTGATTGCTGTTGGGGGCCAATTGGCTGTGGGGACCTGCTGTGTCTATAATGGAAGAACTGCTGTGCTGGAGACACCCTTATGGGGCAGGACTTGCTTCAATGGGGCTTTGGTGCTCACTGAGTCTGCCTCTTGAATGTGTCACTTATGGATGTGAGTAGTTGAAATCTGATGTCATCTCACACTGATGACTAGATACACTGGCTTCTGGATCTCCAATGGGGTGCAGGTCAGCTACTGAGGCCACCCAGCAGGAGCTATAGCAAGAACTACAGTTTTCTCTTCTTTGCTTGGGGTTTGGAGGTTTTGGAGCTGTCTGACCAGAGCTGCAGTTTGTTAGGTTAAGCTGCGATAGGGCAGACCATTTATATGCAAAAGCCACTGCGTGGAGCTTGGGTGGGTTTGTAGATTGTGCGGGGCGGGGTCTCAGGGAGTCACTAAGCTGGGACGTGGCAAACAGCGATGGCTGCCAGTCAGCCATCTCTGCGTCTCCATGTTTCCAAGTCCCCGCGCCCCGCGCCCCAGCGCAGTAAACAATGATTGCTGCACGTACCTCTGCAAGAAAGCCACCCTCACTTTCCGACCAGATGGCAGACAGTCCAGCTTTTCCCCGTAGGAGTTTGTGTCCCCAGCGTCTCCCCAGAAACTGGAGTTCAGAGTAATTGGGAGCTTGTCTCCCTTCGGGTTGATAAAAGCAGCGCACCCAGTCGCCCGCCGCCAGCCCAAATCACACTCCACCTCCGTACCTCAGCTTTTCAGCGCTTATGCACATCTCAGTGCTCTTTTCTCTTTCCTTCTAGTTGTAGAACTTCCACTCAGCCAGCTTTCCCGTGGTTCTGGGTGATAGACGTTTTGTCTTTTAGTTGTAGTTTTGAAATTGTTGTGCGAGGCAGCAGTTTAGGTGTTTACCTATGCCGCCATCTTGGTTCGCTATGTACCACAGTTTTTTAATCCACTCATCTGCTGATGGGCATTTAGGCTGTTTCCAAATCTTAGCTATTGTAAATTGTGCTGCTGTGAACATAGGGGTGCATAGATCCTTTCTGATTGGTATTTCTGATTTCTTGGGATATATCCTAGAATTGGGATTACTAGGTCTAATGGGAGTTCCATTTTTAATTTTTTGAGGAAACTCCATACTGTTTTCCACAGTGGCTGCACTAGTCTGCATTCCCACCAGCAGTGCATGAGGGTTCCTTTTTCTTTGCATTCTTGCCAGCACTTGTCCTTTGTTGGTTTGTTGATGATAGCCATTCTGACAGGTGTGAGATGGTACCTCATTGTCATTTTGATTTGCATCTTTTGAATGATTAGTGACTTCGAGCATGTTTTCATATGTCTCTTGGCCTTCTGTATGTCCTCTTTCGAAAAGTGTCTATTTAGGTCCTTTGCCCATTTTTTTATTGTGTTGTTTATCTTCCTTAGGTTAAGTTGTATGAGTTCACTGTACATTTTGGAGATTAAACCCTTATTGGAGATAACATTGGCAAATATGTTCTCCTATGCAGTGGGCTTTCTTGTTGTTTTGTTGGTGGATTTTTTGCTGTGCAGAAGCTTTTTATTTTGATGTAGTCCCATTTGTTTATTTTTTCCTTAGTTTCCATTGTCCTAGGAGCTGTATCAGTAAAGATATTGCTATGACATATGTCTGATATTTTGTTGCCTGTGGATTCTTCTAAGATTTTTATGGTTTCCTGTCTTACATTTATGTCCTCCATCCATTTTGAGTTTATTTTTGTGTATGGTGTAAGTTGGTGGTCTAGTTTCATTTTTTTGCATGTATCTGTCCAATTTTACCAAACATTTAAAGAAGAACTAAAATCTATCCTCCCAGACTATTCCAAAAAATTCAAGAGGAAGGAACACTTCCAAGCTCTTTCTATGAAGCCAGCATTACCCTAATCCCAAAACCAGATAAAGACACTGCAAAGAAAGAGAATTGCAGGCCAGTATCCCTTATGAACATAGATGCTAAAATCCTCAACAAAATTCTGGCAAATCAGATCCAGCATTACATTAGAAAGATCATACACCATGACCAAGTGGGATTTATCCCACCGTGACCAAGTGGGATTTATTCCAGGGATGCAAGGATGGTACAATATCCACAAATCAGTAAATGTGTTACATCACATAAACAAATTGAGAGACAAAAATCACATAGTCATATCAGTCGATGCAGAAAAAACATTTGACAAAATCCAACCCTCTTTCTTTTTTTTTTTTTTTTTTTTTTAAAATATATTTTATTGATATTTTACAGAGAGGAAGGGAGAGGGATAGAAAGTCAGAAACATCGATGAGAGAGAAACATCGATCAGCTGCCTCCTGCACACCCCCCACTGGGGATGTGCCCGCAACCAAGGTACATGCCCTTGACCGGAATCGAACCCGGGACCCTTGAGTCCGCAGGCCGATGCTCTATCCTCTGAGCCAAACCGGTTTCGGCCAACCCTCTTTCTTGATAAAAACTCTCAGCAAAGTGGGAATAGAGGGATCATACCTCAACATAATAAAAACCTTATATGACAAACCTACAGCCAACATCATACTCAATGGGCAAAAACTAAAACCATTTCCCCTAAGAACAGGAACAGGGATGCCCACTTTCACCACTCCTGTTCGACATAGTACTGGAAGTGCTAGCCATAGTGATCAGATAAGAAGAAGAAATAAAATTGGAAAAGAAGAAGTAAAACTGTCATTATTCACAGATGACATGATATTGTACATAGAAAACCCTAAAGACTCCATCAAAAAACAACTAGACTTAATAAATGAATTTGGCAATGTAGCAGAAATCAATGGCTTTTTTACATACCAATAATGAACTCACAGAAAGAGAAACTAAAAAAACAATCCTTGACAAAGGAGGCAAGAACATACAATGGAATCAAGACAGTCTCTTCATTAAATGGCGTTGGGAAAATTGGTCAGATACATGAAAATATTCTTCTGGTCGTTTTTAGCAACAGAGATGTGCTCAACCTGAGGGAGAGGGCTGCAGCATGGCAAAGATGGGAGAGTAGTTTCATTCTACTTGAGTGTCTGAGCTTGTTTCTGGGCTGGCCACCACAGGGAATCCCTGCAGTGTTTCTTCCCACCAGGAGGTCCTGATGGTAAAGACATGTGAATGAATTCCTAAAGCACAGGAGGACCTGGGTGTGAATCTAGTTCTGCCCTTTATAAGGTCAGGGTATTTGTTCTGTTTTTACCCATTTTCGCTTGCATAAAGTGAGTTTAGCAATCCACATCTCATTGGCATTGAAAGTATTAAATAAGAAAGCATATATAAAGCTCTTGACATGTACTCAACATTCAGTGAATCTTCATTCTTTTTCAACACATATTTTAGGAAGCTGGAGAATTTTCTTTTGGCTGATTTAAGAATTGCGCATAGCACATTTGCACATCCCTTCAGAATGTTTTCCGGAGTGATATAACACAGAGGCAGAAGATCATGGTTAATCCTTGAAGATCCTACTCAATTCCAGGATTTCAGTATTTTAAGATTTTTTTTGGGGGGGGGGGGGTTGGCTCTTTGGAAAGGATTTTTTTTTTTCAAGCAGAGATTGTAGGTTTTTTGTTTGATGTCATCTTATCATGTAGGTGAGGTAACTTGGGTCCCCTGAAGGTTAAATAATGGTACTCAGTTTAACACGGTGAGTACTAAAACCAGTATAAGAGCTCTCACATTTCCAACAGTCAAGCCAAGTCTTCATCAGACCTACTGCTCCTCTCCTGACCTGTGGGTCTCTTTTCTCTTTCTTCCAGACAGAACATTCTTTAGGGGCGTCAAGATGGTTTAATGAACCTTCTGTTTCACGTCAAGAGAGGCCTTTTTGCTAAGAGAACGTGTGTGTGTGTGTGTGTGTGTGTGTGTGTGTGTGTGTGTGTGTGTAGGAGAAGTACTGTAAGCAGAGATGAGATGAGAGCCCAGGTAATACCTTACAGTAGATGGGAGTGGTAGCTGTGGGTTTGCGTGGGGCGGGAGAAATCACTACTTTATCTCTTTCCTGGCTGTTGAATGCAGGTGGCACTCCTCACTCGCCAGTGAAGTGAATCTTTTCTTCCCCCTCAGATGGCCTGTTCACCACTTCTCTACCTCTCACCTTCTCCCAACAGGTGCCTATGCGTTTCTAGCAGAATGTCTTGTCATCTTCTTGGGGAACCGTTTTGGGATAACACATGTGATTTTTCAGAGAGAAGTTTTACTCTTATGAGAATCATACTCCTCTGACACACTGTGAACCGTCTCTAGTAAAGTGGGCTTGTGAGGTGGTGTGGCTGCATTGGTATACTCCAGGGGAGGCCTTGGTCAGAATTGTGCTCCAGGGGTTATGACCCAGCCCTCATATGCGTAATGGTACGGCAGACTCCTGCTGCCTCAGTTGCCCTGACAGAGAGCTGCTGTGTCGAGGTGACCCTACTGCACATGTTGGGAGCCTTTGACATGGGCCCACTCTGAGCCTTTCATTCCGGCTGAGATAGAATGTGCTGCCTTTTCCTCATCTCCTAGGCTCTCGGCAGTCGTGAGAGTCAGGAGGTGGCGGCGGCGGCAATTAGAGCCAGGAGCCCTAGGGTGGCTGCCAGGGAAGTGCGAAAGCTGCCTTCCCAGGGACTTTTCTTCCCAGGCCTTTTCTCTGTTCCTTGCCCAAGTCTCAGTGTTTTCCGGAGGCTCAGATGTCTGAGCTGCATCTGGTCAGCTGGTAGTAGGAGAGAGACTGGCATGCCAGTGTTGGCCTGTTTTCCCAAGGCTCTGTGGGGTGCAGAGGACTCAGATCTTTGAGCTGCTGGACAGAGAGGTAGCTGTCCACAGGGACATGTGGAGAATTCTGTGTTGTTTCAATGTGGAAAGCATGTATCTGTTTCTTCTGCTATGAATACTAAGGAGAGATGATGAAGACAAGGAGGTGATGGAGATGACGGCGATGGTGATACCAAGGAGGGTTGGGGCTGTAAGGGAGCGAAGGGTTGTCGACAGCACAGGAATAAATGGACCTGTGTAAAATCTCCTACATTTGACATTTAGTTTCCCAGGAAGTTGATGATTTCCTAAAATACTGAAAACACTGAGTTTCTGGTTTGAGCTAGAGAATCGCCCAGATTTTTCTGTTTCAGCTTGTTGTTCCCACTTACTTGTGCTAGAAAATGTGGAGTACCGTGGGACTTCAGGGACTTTTGATTGCCAACCTTAGGACCTTTTTTCTAACTGTATTATTTTATTTTTTATTTTAAATATAGCTTTATTGATTTCAGAGAGGAAGGAAGAAGGAGAGAGATAGAAATATCAATGATGAGAGAGAATCATTGATTAGCTGCCTCCTGTACACCCCACACTGGGGATCAAGCCCGCAACCTGGGCATATGCCCTGACTGGGAATTGAACTGGGATCTCTTGGTTCATAGGTCGACACTCAACCACTGAGCCACGCCAGCCGGGCATGTAACTGTATGTAAACACAACAGGGATACATACTTTGAAAAGGTCATACATGTTCATTAAAAAAATTTTAAAGATCGTTAGATGTTTTTAAAATAAAAAATTAAAGCCCTCTTGCCCCCCTGCCACTCCCAGGCTCTCTAGGGAGTAGGGACCAATGGGATAATTGTGGGCTCTTGTGAACATTTATGTCTCACCATGCCCAGCCTGCGTGGCTCAGGGATGTGGTGTGGTTGCCTTGGGAAGAAAGAGGGAGAAAAATGACAGGGCAACTTTGTCATCTTTGTTGAGCGAGAATGTTGGGAAGAGATGAATAATCTTCCCCCAACTGTTCATTTTTCCTTCTCAAGCCTTGTGCTGTGTGCTGCTAATGTATTTGATAAAGTTTCTCTCTTTTTCTACTGTCTATATTTTTTGCTTCACAGTTTGAAGCACAGCATTATAACTGAGGGGCAGGAGGAGGGAAAACCAAATGGCATGCTGGGAGTTCCATAAGATCAGCGCAGCGGGGCTTCACCTGGCCTCCTGTGCCAAGGCATGTGAGAGGGCACTCATAGTGAAGACCAAGCTGTGTCTCCTAAGATGAGAGTTAAGGTCTCCGAGCCAGAGAGGTCCCAGCACTCCATGGCAGATAGGACCTCACAGTGTTGGTTCTTGAGTGGCGTTTCTTCTCCAGCCATCTATGTAGCAATAAAGAGGGAAAGACATGACCTGTTAAAACCTTGTCATTCTTAAAACAACAGAAAGTAGTTCTAGTCAAGAGCTTGGACTCTGTGTTGTCAGTCTGCTTCTCTTGCTTTCAGGATCAGCCACAAGTTGATCTAGAAAACGAATTTGCCCTTTTGAATGGATACCTTCTGTTCTTTTCCCCCAGCTGGTTTTCCCTTTGTAGCAGGCGGCAGTCACAGGGTGTGAATGAATGTTCTCTCTCTTTGCTTCCTCAAAAGTGTTAAGCTCTGCTCCTGGCCCTTTATGCCAGCTTATGTGTTCCCAAAGGCAGCGGCTGGGTCTGAGTTACTTCTTTGCCCTCCTGGTGTCCAGCACACGGTTTCCTGGGCCCTATGGTCAGTGAGGACCTCTGACATTCACAGACAACAGCTACCTAGTCACTGCAAACAGACGTTAGTTTTTCACAGGGATTCAGGCTGGGCTGTGGTCTGTGTTGCTCTGCATTCGATATGGGCCTCTGCTTGATTCAGGCAAAAGCCATGCTGTTTCTGAGAATTCCAAGTTACTTTATGCCTTGGACTGTTGTTCCCATGTCCTGGAATGTTCCAGTTTCTGCTTCCCCCAACTTAACAGGAAAACTTTCAGGGTCAGCTCAGCCTTGGGCAAACTACGGGCCGGATCCGGCTGTTCTATCCGGTTCTCTTGCTCTCCCCTCCGCTCCTTTACTTTGAATTTATATTAGTTCACACAAACACTCCATCCATGCTTTTGTTCCGGCCCTCCGGTCCAGTTTAAGAACCCATTGTGGCCCTCGAGTCAAAAAGTTTGCCCACCCCTGGCCTAGATTATCCTCCTTTAGGAAGCATTGCTGGCCCTCCCAGGGCGCTTTCTGCCACACTGTGCTCTGAGTTTTGTTTACCTTGGTGCTTCTCTTCCATTACCTCAAACAGTGGCCGCCAACCTTTCGGATCTCACGGACCACCAGTGGCCCACGGACCACCGGTTGGCGACCGCTGACCTAGAATACAAATTTCTTGAAGGTGGAATACGTGATTAAGTAATCTCTGAATCAAGCTTTCAGCTAGGAACTTGGCAGGGACTAAAAAAAGGAAGAAAAGAAAAAAGGAGATGGAATGACTAAAGGAATCTTGTCTCTGGCTATGCTTAGCAGATAGTGGGTACTGTGAGCTGTAAAACATGTTTACAAAGGACAAAGGTTACCAGTAACCGAACTGATGGGATAGGGTCTTGAGATGCCTGGACAAACTGCATGACCTTTGTTCTAAAAGATATTTCCTTGTGGTCTGGTCTTATATATTGTCATAGTATTCCTGGGATAAAACATGGATCTGTGATACTTTAGAAAATAGAAAGAAAGGAGAAATGACTGTCCAAAGTGGGGTAGAGGGGGTCAACAGGGGGAAAAAGGGGACATATGTAATACTTTGAACAATAAAGTTTAACATACATATGAAATTAAATAAACCTACTTTTGAAATATAAACAATAACAGTGAATTAATAACAAAAAATAATCTGTTGATTTAATTATAAGCAAAATTTGGTTAAAAGCCTTTTAAAATGAACAGAGTATTAATTTTCACATATGACATATGGACTGGAAATTTTGTCCATTAAATCTGAAGTCTGTTAAATCATGGTCTGCAAAATCGAGGGCTTATTGTATTGAGCACAACCATTTACCTTGGCTCCTTACCTAAGCCCAAAGCAATAGTTTGTTATTTCTTCATTCTTAAATATGGGAGGGGGGCGTGGGGGGGGGGACGATCCCATCAAGAAATCAGCAGACAGTTGATAACTTTCTCTGACATTATCAGATTAAAATGAGAATAAAAACACCAGGGGAGGAGGATTATGGTGGCAAATTTGTGATAGCTGGAAAAGAAGCCTGTGATCTGTAGGCAATTGGCTAAGCTGACCAGAGAGAGCTGGAGTTCAAGCCTACAGCATGGAAGCACAGAAAGAGTTGGGCAACATCAGGGAGCCCCAGTGAGCTCCAAAATCAGAGGAACCAGGCACCTGTGCAAGTGGGTGCAGGGGGTGGGGTAGAGAAAGTCTGTGAGTAGTCAGATTCCTTCCCCACCTGTACAGTGTGGTAATTGCACTTCCTCACACTTGTAGAAGACCCATGGTTTATCCTCCAGGTTATCACCTGGTGAGATTAAAGTGGAAGGACTTCGTACTTCATGTGGGGAAACAGGCATCACTGAGAATGGTACATCATGCTCAAGACCAGGTGAGACCCTTTGTACCTGCTTGACTCCAAGAGCATAGGCATAACCCTTCCAGACAAGAGATTAAACCATTTATGCAAAGTTGAAGAGCCCAAGTGAAAAGCTGCATAAACAGTGAAAGTTGGAAGTTCTTCAGTAAAATGTTCCAAACCAGATCACCCTTCCAATTGACAAATTGCTCCACAGAAACAGATTTGTTACTGCTTTATTCTTAAATAAGAGGGGACGATCCCATCAAGAGATCATCAGGCATTGGATAACCTTTCTCTGACATTATCAAAATATAAACCAAAATAAATATAAGACCAAAACAATCAGCTTCTATAGTCCCAAACAATCAAATAGAGAAAAAAAAGGAACACAGGAAACAATGCAGGGGAATAGAACAGTTAAAAAAAACCCCGCAGATTAGAGGAAATATTGTATTCATAAAATAAGAAGAGGAGCTATTAAAAAATAACACTTAGAAAAAGAGAGCTCTTAGAAATTAAACATATGATACAGAAATGAAAAATTCAATTGAAGGGCTAGAAAATAGAGTTGAGGCATTCTCCCAGAAATTAGAACAAAAAGTCAAAAAGATGGAAACTATGAGAGAAACATTAGGATCATCAGATACTTTGTTTAGGAGGTCAAACATCTAAATAATAGCAGTTCCAGAAAGAGAAAACTGAAGAAATTATTAATGACATGATTTTAGGAAGTTTCCCAGAACTGAGGAATAAGAGCTTCCAGATTTAGAGGTCCCATTAGTTCCAAGCCCATCAGCTTTTCAGAATAGATTTATACTTGGCTACATCTTCATGAACTTTTAGAACATAAAGCACCAAAACTGATCCCACGAGTTTCCAGAGAGAAGGACATATTATCTATTGCTGCATAACAAATCATTCCCAAACATAGTGGCTTAGAACAGGGAGTGGCAAACTTTTTCTTAAAGTATTTTAGGCTTATGGGCCACACAGTATACTCAGCTCTGCTGCTGCAGCACAAAAGCAGGCATAGATTATACCTAAATAATTGGTTATGACTGTGTTCTAATAAAACTTTATATACAAAAGCACACGGCCACTTCAGGGCTACAGTTTTCCAACCCTGGCCTAGAACAACATTATGTCTCACAGTTTCTGCGGCTTAGCTGGGTGGATCTGCTTCTTCGCACATTCATGTGGCTATTTACAGGGTTCAGTTCCTAAGGGCCATTGCATCAAGGGCCTCAGTTCTTGCCACTCGGTTCTCTCCAGAGTCAGCTTGCTTCATCAGAGTGAGCAGGCTCTAGAGAGCATGAGCAACACAGAAGCCGCCATCTTTTGTAACCTCGGAAGTAACATCCCATCACTTTTACCATATTCTCTTTGTTAGTAGCAAGTCACTAAATTCAGTTTCTGTTCAAGGGGAAGGAGTTAGAAGGGTGCAAACACTGCAGAGGGGAATCATTGGGGCCACCTTAGAAGACTACATAATTCAAGAGGAAAAGAGAAGAGGTTTGTACAAAGGGTTAAGAAAGTTGTCTTCAGTCAGCAGCAACATTGGAAGCTAGACAATGGAACAATGTCTTCACAATTCCTAAAAGGAATAAACATTAAATTCCAGAGAAAACAAAGTTATACTAGAAAGGAAATATAATTGCTCATCTATGAATAATATTTACACTGTAAACAATAAATATTGAGCTATATAAATGTTATGACCAAACCCACTGGGATGATGGGGCAAGGGGGAATCTGCAAGGAGGTATGTATATGGGAGCTAAATCCTCATCTTTCATAGTAGTAAGTCAGTAGATGGCAGAATTGGAGTCATGGAGGCAGATACTTGAAGAAATTGCTAAAATAATCTTGGCTGTCTCTGGGGAAATGGGGAGAGTTGAGGCAAACATAGATAGGCTTTACATATATTTGATGTTAATAGAAATGAACTTTAAAAAGAGGACATCTAAATGCAGCATGGTATCTGGGATTCGATTCTGGAGAACAGAAAAAGGACAATAGTGAGAAAATGTAAAATTTGAATAGTCTTGAGTTTAATTTATAGCAAAGTTAGCTTTTTAGTTGGGACAAAAGTACCATATTAATGTAAGATATTAACATCAGGGCAAACCAGGGGAGGAGAATGTAGGGACTCTATATTCTCTTTGCAACTTTTTTTTGTCAATTTAAACTTATTCCAATTTACTTAAGAAAAAAGAGAGAAAGGCAAGATGAAGAAGGCTCAGTGTTGATACTCTCAGGCTTCTGAGTGGATTGTGGGTGGGTGGGGTGTGGGAAGAGGACAGGCTCAGTTGTAGATATTTCAGAGAAGTTTGTGTATCCAGGTGCATCAGCGGTCCTGTAGACGGGACCTCCAGGTTAGAGACCCAGGAGTGTGAGCCACCTGTCCATGCATTATTGATTGGGAGCAGTTGTAATGTGTCCATGGAACATGTCTGGGAGGAGAAGAGAAAAAGACTTAGGACATAGTTCTAATGAATACCAAAAACATTAGGAGAAAAAGTGCTATTTTTGCAGTTTGAGGTTTTTTCCAATTGTAGTTCTTTGTATTGATTCAGTTATTTTTATGAGACCAGTTGCTGAACTTCTACATTATATTATAATTTTAATCAAGAGCTAACAAACTTCAAAGCCTGTGAGGCCAGGCAGAATTAATTGGGGGAAACTGACGTAGTATGTAGATAATGGAGAAAGGTATGAACTATGGCAAACTGAAGTGTGCATACTCTGCCCAGAGTGGGACTCCAGCTGACTGTTGCTTCATAGGAATGTGGTCTAAAAGTGACACTTCGTTTTCTAAGTCAGAAATACAGAGCTTATGTGAAACTTCCCAATTTTAGACAAATTTAGTATTGGCAATTAATTATTTTTAATTTTTGCTAACCAAATAGAACATATCTATTGACAAAGAGTGGTTTACAGGCCACTTGTTTGTGACCTCTATTTAAATTCTTTCCTGTGTGTGTGGCCACTTTTCTGTTCTTTCTCCTGCCCCAAATCTTTATTTATGCATTTAATCTGATTTATCCCAGCAGACTGGCAACAGAGTGTTTGCTGAGGCTGTTGACAAATTTGGATTTAGGATATTCCTACATGGTCCTATGTATTAAATCCCTGTGTCCCAGAAGCACTGGCTTACTGAGGTAAGCTGAATGCAGTTTGCTTAAAGGGACTTTATTTATCTCACGGTTGTCCCTTATCATTGATGACCATGTCATAGGTGGCAGGGCCTAATTTCATGCCAAAATGAGACAATATGGCCCTAAGACCTGTGGAGCTATTATTTTGACCTAGAAGATTAATCTAACCTGGCAGGACTTGCTCTTCATATAGCTGTGCTAGAGCACGGCACATCTTCCTTTAAAGTATTTGCAAATGAATTTCTGTTTTTATTTCTACCTCCATGCTGCTGGTGGCAGTCTGGGAAGAACATAGCTCTAGTATTAGGAGGAAAAAATGGGAACCCTCAAAAGAAGTTTATGGACCTGCCATTTTCCAGTGTTGTGTCCTGGAAGTTCTTTGTACATACAGACATCATAATGGCTCTTTGCCAGGTTGTTCAGGCATATTCTCAGTCCTCCATGAAGTCTTAGAAATACCAGATTTCCTGGGATGGATGTATTTGGCCATTCTTCAGTTCAAATTTGGAGATACAGATTTGGTTTCCCACCCTCCCCTTCTCTTTGTGGCCTGATCAAAAGTCTTCAGTTCATATGACTGACTTTGGAGGAAAAAGCATTACAAGTATTTTTTTAAATATGTTTTTGATTTTTAGGGAGAGAGGAAGGGAGAGGAAGTGGGAGAGAGAGATAGAGATAGAATCATCAATGATGAGAGAGAATAATTGATTGGTTGCCTCCTGGAATGCCTTCTTCTGGGAATCGAGCCCGCAACCCGGACATGTGTCCTGACTGGAAATCAAACAGTAATCCTGGTTCATAGGTTGATGCTCAACCACTGAGCCACTCTGGCCAGGCACAAGTATTTTTCACATGATCATTTACCAGCCTCATATTAAAGATTGGTAAGATCATATTTTTCTGGCTTCTAGTATAGCTAAAGAATGTTTTCCCATTTATTTTATGTCTTTTGAGTTACATCTCATTTCTTGCTTAAACTTTATGATACTACTTTTTGTGGAAGACTGTTTCTTTTGCCTATTGATTAGCATTTTGGGATTTATTTTTAATTTAAGTATAGCTGGCATACAACATGATATTAGTTTCAGGTATACAATATAGTGATTTGACATTTATATACATTACGATGTAATCACCACACTAAGTCTAGTAACCAACTGTGCAAAGTTATCACCTGCCATTTTATATATACCTTTGAATTATCTAATATGTTTTGCCTCCTCATCCTGGAGGTTTCCTGTTGGAGGCCCTGGTATCTGTGGCTTCTCCTCCTTCACACAATCTTGGAATTTATCATGATTATATGTACATAATGCCTGCTTTGTATATTATAAATCTGATCAAGTTTGTCAAAATTACTTTGTAAATATGAATCTTTTTTCTGGGAGTCAGCATGGTGTTGTAAAGGAATATGGAATTTATAACCAGAAATTAGATCAGGTATTTTACGTGAAATTTCTTACCTAGAGTAAGCAGTGGGTCAATAAATCTTACAATTAAAAAAAATAAAGTTTTGAAATCAGATTCCTATTTTGATTTTTACTGGTTAAGCAATCTTGATTGGGCAAGTCAGGTTGCATCTCTGAACGTTGGCTTTCTCATTTTCTTGGTAGGGATGCTGTCCCTATCTGTTGACCACGCTAGATTGTTATTAAGGATCAAATGAGGTTGTGAGTAAGTCAGTTCAAAATTGATGTCAATAAATTACATTGCTGGTGTTATTTTAAAATACGCTAGGGCAGTTTGCTCTTTGAAGAAATATGAATGGTTACCTTACGTTAATGAGTTTTCCTAAAGTGGCAGGTTCCTCTACACTGTAATCTCAAGTGAGAGGAAGGACTGAAAGAAATATCACTCTGGCCACTACGGAGTGCTTTTACCTGCATTAGCTCCTTGAATCATCACAAGCGTTTGTTGAGAAAGGCCTTAGCTTTATTTTTGTAAATGAAGACAGGAATGCCTGGCTGGAGAATCGACTCTCCTGACCTGCACAGGGCAGTCTGGATATCCATCGATAGGCCTGGAACGTGCTGGATCCAGAGCCCACACTCACCTGCTTATTTCCTGGCTAGTCCTGGTTCCAGGCCCTTGAGCCAGTCTTAGAGGCCTGGAGCTGTCCAAGAGGGTCTCTGCCCAGAGTGAAGCTCAAAGTATCAGGACACTAGCTGCAGCCTGAGGGAGCTACCAGGAAGCTCTTAGTTCTAAATTTTTTAAGTATTCATCCATATGGGAAAGAGTCCAAAATCCAACTCAGTATTTGTGGGATCTAGGATAGAGTTCCCCCAAAGGGATTGTTTTGAATCCAGCATTAGACTTAGGTAACTTTGCTAGGCTTATTGCACCAAGAATATTGATGTGTGGCTTTTCTTGATTTTGTGCTTCTGGATTGAGGTACAGTTTTTGAGGATGGGTTATTGGCCTGAAATCATATGTAGTACAAAAGAAATATAGATAGGGAAGATTTCTGTGTATTTATATAGAGAGCAGAGAGAAAGACATGGGTTTGCTTTAAAAGGGTTGGAGGTAGCTCTTTGTGACCACCTCTCTGCCTTCTTAAGGGAATTTGTCTGTCTCTGATGAATCTCAGACAGGAAGGAGTTTATGAATCTCACCCAAACTTAGGAGACCTTCAGTTTGGTATCCTAAGCCCCTTTATCACAGGGTTATGTTTTCAGCAAGGCCTTGTTTTATTTCCTGCATAATCCTTAAATCTTGGTACTCCCCACGGTCATATCCATTTTTATTGAATAGGGATATGATTTCCTACCTTCCCATGGCTTCAGCTGTCCTCCCTGCACTAAGGACTCCTAATTCTGTGGCATGTCCAGGTCAGAATTCTCTTTCTTGTCTCCCTAATCTGCTATTGTCCTGATGTTCTCCAAGTGGGTTAACAGTAATCTAGAAACCTGGTTAGCATCCCGACTCCTCCCTCTCTCTCACCTGGTTACAGTTACAAGTCCTATTCACTTAACCTTGAGTTTTTCCTCTTAAATCAATACTCTTTTCTTCCCATGATCACTCTTGAAGTCATGTTCCTAGCTGCTGCTTTGTGGGCTCCTGGCCCTACCTGATCTCTCTATCAGTAGTCCTTGTTCCCTTGGGATCCATCCTCCACCATGCCCCCCCAGAATGATCTATCAGAAACACATGTCTGATAATGCTACTCCTTTGGTCAAAACCTTGCCAGGCTTTCCTTTATTTCTGTGACCAAGTCCCCACCCTATAGCTTAGCAGTCCAGGTGCTTAGGCCTCGATCCAGCTTTTCCCCAAATAAGAGACCTGAACCTCTATTGGAGGCACAGCACTTTTCACCATTTGCAAAAGACTCTGCGATTCCATTTCTCTGTGCTCTGCTTAGAATGCCCTTTCTGCTTCAAAGGTGCTTAAGTCGCCAGTCCTCTAGCCAGGGAAAAGATGTCTGCTGACATCAAGCTCAAGTGTCTTCTCTCCGTGGGCCCTTCTGATTCCTGCTTCTCCTCCTCCTGCCTCTGCTTCTGTCCCCTCCTCTTTTGGAGCACTGTATATTACTAGGTCAGGATGTACACGAGGACTGTTGTTATTTGTATTATTTCCTCCAGCAACAGTGTAAACTGTGTGCTTGAAGCAGATTTGTCAGAAGAATGACAAGAGCTCAGCACAGAGCCAGACACACAGAGGCTTTGTCACGTTGGACATGCATAAACAAACAGCCAACACCCAGATGGTTGTATGGACCGGGGAGCCATTGCTTGGCTCTGTTGGGGCAACCACCTTCATTTCTCACAGCTCACGTTTCCTTTACAGCAGATGTGCCCAGTGATGGACTTTTTGAGCCAGCCAGTTATCATTAGTAAGGGAAGCTTGTCTCCCTTCTGGAAGGACCTGGCTTCCAGAATCTTGGGATTTCTTGAGATGTTAGGTGTGGGCCTGAGAGATTAGGACAGAGAAGATTCCCATCCACTTGTTCTTGAGCTCAATCCTTTAACAGATTTACCTACAGTGATGGGAGCAGGGAATCTTGCATAGGCATTGGGGAACTCATTATTGAAAGGAGTCCTGCTGGGGACCCTTTTTTAAGGGTATGGAAGCTCCTATACCTACCACTCTCTCTGAGTGGATTATGGTGAGTGAACTCAGGGATATACCACTGCAAAATGTTCTTGCCTGTCTGTTTTAATGACTGAAAGCCAGAAGGCAGCAGAGCACTATAGAAAAGAGGAATGTGGTTTTGTTTTCTCTTTACAGTCGAGTACCTTGGGGTTTTTGCCAGATAGATTTTTCTCTTGCCTTTTTTTTTTTTTTTTTTTTTAAGTGAAAAGCTTTCCTGGCAGATGTCAGGGAAAAAAAAAAAAAAAGGCCCAGACTTCCTTTCCCTGTCAGCTGACTGTATGTTTCCACACCTGAGCTATCATTTAGAGAAGGCCAAGTGCCTGGGACTCCCTGGTTCAGGGACACCTCTCCGTGCATTGGTGCATGATCAGCCCTGCAGGGCACCCCCACCAGGGTCCCCACCGTGGTCCATCAACTGCTGTCCAGCTTACTAGTTCATAGTCTTTCTGTCCTCTTCGCTGAACTCCATGTAGTTCCCAATTTTGTAGGTGGCATGTAGGGCTACATTTGAGCCTTCCTCTTCCTCTCCATGGACTTCTGCCTCAGCTGGCCTGCATTCCTCTCTCCTCTGTGCCCTGTGCTGTGCTGCCTCTGGGGTGTGGGACTCTGCTGTCAGCCTGGGTGCCCACACCCCTTTTCCTATTTGAAATGCAGTCTCTCTAGGTCTTGGTTGAATGCTACCAAGGGACCGTAGAATGTGCTGAGGAACACCTCCCACCACCAAGTTTTGATTTTCAGGTCATCTCATTCCATTCCAACAAGCATCAGGCCAATTATGCCACCTTCTACAGGGGAGAGGCTCTGATGGAGGAGGTGAACTGCCCAAAGACAGAGCTGAATGGCTGCCAAGTCAGGATTTCAACCAGACTTTTGAATGCCTTTCTTCTCTTTTTTCTTTTATGTAGCTCTCTTTCCTGATCTTCATAACTGTAAGGAATCTCTTCTTCCTCTGAGTTCTTATGCATTTGGTAGCACTAATGGTAGAACTTGGAACTTCCCACCTTTAATGGAATTATTATGGTTGAGCTTCTCATCTTCTCATGTGCTTTGGCAGACATTGACTTTGTCTCCCACAAAGCCCAGCCCAGCCCCTCACCAGGTTTCCTGACTCCATACATGCTTGCTGAGTGCATGAGCATTCCACTAAGTTCCAAGTCAGTCTCCCAGAGGTGACCAGATCCCCTTGGACAGTCAGACTACCTTTCATTGTGTTTATTACTTGCACTGGTTTTGACTCTATATTAAAATGTATATTTAAAGAGGAAATAAATGAAGGCATATGAAGCGATGGCCTATCCATGTGGGCTCCAATGTTCTCTAATACAGATCACCATGGCAACATGGTAGCCTTCACATTTCACCAGTTAAGAAGATGAACTCTCCTGCCCACAGACGCTAAGCTGATTGGCCACCGTTTTACCCAGTGCTCCCTGCAGAGGTCTCTTCCTGAAAGACAGTGGACCTCATTACCAGGAACCTTTCCTTGGTTGGGGGCAGCAGATAGCAGCCCTGGCTCCTTTCATCCCCTGTGTCTCCCTGTTGTCTGATTCCATTCTCTGTGACAGCCTGGTTCCTCCTGCCACAGGCCTCCTGGCATTGTCAGTATGTCTAAGAAGGCCTGAGGTGAGCTGACAGGAATGTCAGCCAGGGGGGCTGTGGTCTGCATACCTGCTTTGTCTGCTCTCATTCCCATGCAGAGGCCAGGAATGTGTGAGGATGGATTTTTAAGGTTCAGTTTAGCAGGTCAGCTTGAAGCTTCTGGTACGATTCGGGCAGCTCTGTTTGATCACTCAGCTATGTCCATTTCCACTGGTTGTCCCCACCCAATGCAGTCTATGGATGGCAGACTCCAGCTTCCCTTTCTGCAAAACCAGCCTTTCCTTGAGCCTCTGCTAGGTCATGATGGAAAGGCGGGATAGTTAGCTCCTGGTTTCAGGCTTTTTTTTCCCAGGGAAATAAAGGATGTATATATTTTTTGGTAACAGAACACATTAAAACCAAGTGTAGGTACAATGGACCTGAATTTTGACAGTTGCCCAGGAAGGGCAACTGAATGCTACCATTCTTTAAGCCCATCAGTCTTCAAATGATGTGTGGCCAGTACCTATTCCTAGACAGTTTGACTTCCCTTGCCCATTATTTAATAGCAAAGGATGCCTTGCTAGCCAGGTGTTTGGATATTGCATGAAGGCATTTTCAGCTTTGGTGTAAGTTGGCAAAACTAGAAAATTCTTAGAGAAAGATTTACCCATTGGGTCCCTCCCATAAAGAGGCTATGCATGCAGTAGTATGTATGACAGGTTCATCTCTTCCTATGGAGGCTGCGACTGTCATGGAGGCATGGAAGCCAGCTGGCCACATCTTCCCAGTCCACAATGCTTGGTCCTCGGTGTTTCAGAGCTGACTGAGATCATGAGTGGTCACAGCTGATTGAGGGCTCTTTTGGCAGACAGGTGTCTAAATGGACACACATATGCATGTCAGGGAGTGTTTGCTTTTGAGTGTGCATATGGGGAGATGTGACCTACTACTGTACTGTTCCCACTCCATTACCCTTTTCTCTAGGGACCTGCCTTTCTCATCGGCTAGAGGCACTTTCTAATGAGCACTCTAGCTTCTTGGTCAACCTGGCTACAGTGGTTGGTAAAGGAATTTTTAAATATACAAATTATTGAGGTATAACAATAAATTCATGGATTTAAAAAAATCTTTCTTGTTGAGATTTTGCAGATGTCCCTCTTCCCTCCCCCCCCCCCCCCCCATTGCCTCCCTCTACCCGGTTCCCGTCCTGCACCAGGCCTTCGCCACCCTATGGTCTGTGTTCATAGTTAATGTATATATGCTTATAAAATCTTTGTTTAATCTCTTCCCGCCCCACCCTTCTCTCTGAGAATTGTCAGTCTGTTCCATTTTCATGCCTCTGATTCTATCTTATTCACCAGTTTATTCTGTTCATTAGATTTCTTATTTGTTTATTTTGATTTTTTAGATTCACTTGTTGATAGGTATGTATTTGTGGCCATTTTGTTGTTCATATTTTTTATCTTTTTTTTTCCTTCCTCTTCTTAAAGAATACTCTTCAACATTTCATATAATCTTGTTTTGGTGGTGATGAACTCCTTTAGCTTTTTCTTGTCTGTGAAGCACTTTATCTGACCTTCAATTCTAAATGATAACTTTGTTGGGTAGAGTAATCTTGATTGTAGGTCCTTGCTTTTTATCACTTTGAATATTTCTTGCCATCCCCTCTGGCCTGCATAGTTTCTGTTGAGAAATCAGCTGACAATGGTATGGGCATTTCCTTGTAGGTAACTAACTAACTGCTTTTCTCTTGCTGCTTTTAAGATTCTCTCTTTGTCTTTAGCCCTTGGCATTTTAATTATGATGTGTCTTGGTGTGGTCCTCTTTGGGTTCCTCTTGTTTGGGACTCTCTGTGTTTCCTGGACTTGTAAATCTATTTCTTTCACCAGGTAGGGGAAGTTTTCTGTCATTATTTCTTCAAATAGATTTTCACTATCTTGCTCTCTCTCTTCTTCTGGCACCCCCATAGTTCGAATGTTGGTATGCTTGAAGTTGTCCCAGACACTCCTTACACTATCTTCATATTTTTGGATTCTTATTTCTTTTTGCTCTTCTGGTTGTGTGTTTTTTGCTTTCTCATATTTCAAATTGTTGATTTGATTCTCAGAATCCTCTACTCTACTGTTGAATCCCTGTATATTATTCTTTATTTCAACAGTGTATGCTTAATTTCTGACTGGTCCTTTTCCATGTGTTTGGCATTCTCACTAACATCCTTGAAAGTCTCACTATGTCCCTTGGAGGTTTCTAGAAGATTCTTGAGTATCCTTATAACTGTGGTTTTGAACTCTTTTGTCCAGTAGTTTGATTTCTTTCATTTCTTTCATTTGTGACATGTTTCTTTGTCTCTGAATTTTGGCTGCTTCCCTGTGTTTGTTTCTATGTATTGGGTAGAGCTGCTATGTCTCCTTGAGTTGGTCGAGTAACCTTGTGTAGTAGGTGTCCTATAGGGCCCAATAGCTCAGCCTCCCCTGCCACCTGAGCTGGGAGCTCTAGGTGCACCCCTTTGTGGGCTGTGAGCACAGTCGTATTGTAGTTGAGACTTGATTGCTGTTGGTGTCACTGGGAGGGATTGACCTCCAAGCCAATTTGCTTTGAGGACCAGCTGCTACTACAGTGGGAGAGCTGCTATGCAGGAGACACCCCTCTGGAGCAGTACTTGCTTCAATGGGGCTTTGGTGCTCACTGAGTCTGCCCCTTGAGTGTGTTGCTTATGGGTATGTAGAGTTGTAATCTAGTATGGTCTGACACCACTGGGTACACTGGGTCTTGGATCTCCAGGGAGGTGCAAAGTCAGCCATTGCCTGGGGCCACCCAGCAGGAGCTACAGAGAGATCTGCAGATTCCTCCTCTTTGTACCGGGTTTGGAAGTGCCCAGACATGGCCCAGCTATGAAACAAGGCAGTCTGGTGCTGGTGCCAGGTCTTGGGCCTTTTATTGATAGGTTTGGGACTCCCTGACCCAGCTGCAGCTTGTTGGAGATTTTCAAGGACAGGCCATTCAAATGCAAAAGCTGCTGCAGGCAGCTTGGGTGGGGTTGTAAATTGGATGAGGCAGGGTCTTAGGGAATCACCAGGGCGGAGCAAACAGAAATGGCTGCCAGTCAACCCTGAGATCAGGGAGGTCCCAGCACAGGAATAATGATCCCTGTGAGTACCTCCCTCTGTGAGAAAGCCGCCCCCAAGTTCTTGCCCCCATGCTAGACAAATGTGTCCCCCAGAGCCTCACCCTGTTGCTGGAGCTCAGAGGAAGCAGGACCTTGTAAGTTCAGTTTGTGGTGCCAGCCTTTTAAGAGGAACAGCTGGGTCTCCAGCAGCCTCTGTGTCACTGAGCTCCAATCGCACTGGTTTTTACAGCCTGTACTTCTTACTGCCCATAGGGACTTCTTTTCTCAGCTCTGGGACTCTGGGCTGGGGGTCTGGTGTGGGGCTGGAACCCCTTGCTCCTCCGCAGAGATGATCTCCCTTCCAATTAAAAAAGTGGCCCAAGTGGGTGCCGGACCAGCCCGTTCTGCACCTCTGCGCCTCCTACCAGTCTCAGTGTGCTTCTTCTTTTTTTTTTTTTTTAAATATATTTTATTGATATTTCACAGAGAGGAAGGGAGAGGGACAGAGAGCCAGAAACATCGATGAGAGAGAAACATCGATCCGCCGCCTCCTGCACACCTCCCACTGGGGATGTGCCCGCAACCAAGGCACATGCCCTTGACCGGAATCGAACCCGGGACCCTTCAGTCCGCAGGCCGACGCTCTATCCACTGAGCCAAACCGGTTTCGGCTCAGTGTGCTTCTTCTTTACTGCTTTAGTTGTAGGACTTCCATTCAGCCAGCTTTCCAGCCGTTCTGGGTGATTGTTGTTCTGTGTTTTAGTTGTAATTTTGATGTGGCTGTGGGAGGCTGCAAGTGCAGGCATTTGCCTACACGGCCATCTTCAAATTCATGGATCTTAAGTCAACAATTCCTTACATGTTTATATGGGTATAATCACTACCTGGACCAAGGTATAGATCATTTTTTTTGCATCACAGAAGGTTCCTTTGGGTTCTGTTCTAATCTGTATTCCCCCGAAATAACCACTATTTTGACCTGTACCACCTTATTGGTCTGCCTATTCTTGCACTTAGTATATGTGGAAGTGTACAGTATAGTATTCTTTTTTCCCAACTTCTTCGGGTCTTCATTATGTCTGTGAGATTTATCTATATTTTTGTATTGAGCAATAGTTTTTCCTTTTACATTTTTATGTAGTATTTTATTGTCTGAATAACCATCATTTACTGATCAAATCTACATGGTGGGCATTTATGTTATTTCTAGTTTAGGACTATTATGAATAATGATGTTATGAATATTTTTGTACATATGCTTTGGTGTACATAAGTATTTGTTTCTGTTGAGTATTTATCCAGAAGTAAAATTATTAAATAGCTTTCTCAAGTGGTCGTATCAATTTACATTCCCTTCAATAATGTATGAGAGTTCCAGTTACTCCACATCCTCACCATAATTTCATATTGTCAGTTGTTTTAATCGAACTATTCTGGTAGAGGTACAGTGGATTTAATTTACATTTCCTGTTGAGGGTTGTACCTTTTCAATGTTTATTGGTCATTTAGGTATCATCTTTTATGAACTGTCAATGCTACTCTTTTGCTCATTTTGTAAAAAATTAGAATATCTTTTAAAAAAATCAATTTGTAGAAGTTTTTTGTATATTTTGAATTGAGCCCTTTGTTGAAAATATATAATGCAAATATTTTTTTTCCCAATTTGGGACCTTTTTCTTCACTTTCTTAATAATCTCTTTTATTAAGTCCCATTTGTCAAATTTTTCTTGTACATTTAGTACTTTTTGTTTTCTGTTTAGAACATCTTTTCTCATGCTGTGGTATTTTCCACTATCTACTATTTTCTTTTAGAAGCACTTAAAAAAAAATACACAGTTTTTTGTAGATATAACTCATAGCATAAAATTCACAGTTTTAAGGTGTACAATTCATTGTTTTTAGAATATATTCATAGAATTTTAGAATAATCACCACTATCTAATTTCAGAACATATTCATACCATCCCCTCAAATTCCATACTTATTAGCAGTATCCCTCTATACACCCAGCCCCTAGCTTCTGGAAACCATTAATCTGTTTTCTGTATCTATGGATTTGCCTATTTTGGATAATTCAAAGAATCATATAACATATGGCCTTTGTACCTGGCTTCTTTCACTGAGTATAATGTTTTTAAGGTTCATCTATGTTGCAGTATATATCAGTGCCTCATTCCTTTTTTATGGCCAAATAATATTTCATTATATGGATATACCACATTTATATATCCATTCATCAATTGATGGCATTTAGTTTGTTTCCAGTGTCTGATTATTATGAATAATGCTTATAAAGACATTCATAAACAAGTTCTTATTGACATCTGTTTTTAATCACTTGTATAATTATTACTCAAATAGAGTTATTAACAAATAAGGTAACTCTTAACTTTTACCTTTTGAGGAATGATAAGACTGTTTTCCAAAGTGGCTGTACTATTTTACATTTCTACCAGCAGTGTATAAAGGTTCTAATTTCTTTACATCCTTGTCAAAACTTGTTATTGTCTGTCCTTTAGAATTTACCTATTCTGGTGGGTGTGAAGTGGTATCTTTGTGGTTTTGATTTGTGTTTATTTTATTTTTTTATTTTAATAAATCTTTATTCAGATTATTACAGCTGTTTCTCCTTTTTCCCCCCATAGCTCCCCTCCACCCAGTTCCCACCCCACCTTCTGCCCTTACCTCCCCCACACTGTCCTCATCCATAGGTGTATGATTTTTGTCCAGTCTCTTCATGAACCCCCCATACCCCTTTCCCCCTGAGAATTATCAGTCTACTCCCTTTCCATGCCCCTGATTCTATTATATTCACCAGATTATTCTGTTCCTCAGGTTTTTAATTCACTTGATTTTTAGGTTCACTTGTTGATAGATATGTATTTGTTGTTCATAATTTTTATCTTTACTTTTTTCTTCTTCCTCTTCTTTAAGAATACCTTTCAGCATTTCATATAATACTGGTTTGGTGGTGATGAACTCCTTTAGCTTTTTCTTATCTGTGAAGCTCTTTATCTGCCCTTCAATTCTGAATGATAGCTTTGCTGGGTAGAGTAATCTTGGTTGTAGATTCTTGCTATTCATCACATTGAAAATTTCTTGCCACTCCCGTCTGGCCTGCATAGTTTCTGTTGAGAAATCAGCTGACAGTCGTATGGGTGCTCCCTTGTAGGTAACTAACTGTTTTTCTCTTGCTGCTTTTAATATTCTCTCTTTGTCTTTTGCTCTTGGCATTTTAATTATGATGTGTCTTGGTGTGGTCCTCTTTGGATTCCTTTTGTTTCGGGTTCTGTGTGCTTCCTGGACTTGTAAGTCTATTTCTTTCACCAGGTGGGGGAAGTTTTCAGTCATTATTTCTTCAAATAGGTTTTCAGTATCTTGCTCTCTCTTTTCTTCTGGCACCCCCATAATTCTGATGTTGGTACGCTTGAAGTTGTCCCAGAGTCTTCTTACACTATCTTCAACTTTTTGGATTTTTTTTTTTCTTTTTGCTTTTTCGGTTGAGTGTTTTTTGCTTCTTTGTATTTCAATTCTTTGACTTGATTTTTGTGTTCCTCTAGTCTGTTTTTGGGTCTCTGTATAATATTTTTTATTTCAGTCAGTGTATGTTTAATTTCTAGTTGGTCCTTTTTTATATCTTCGAGGGTCTCATTATATTTATCGGCCTTTTCTAGGATATTCTTGAAAAGCCTTATAACCGTGGTTTTGAATTCTATATCCAGTCGTTTGTTTTCCTCCATTTCTTTCGTTTGTGATCTGTTTCTTTGATGCCGCATTTTCATTGCTTCCCTGAGTTGGTAAGGTAGATTTGTGTGCTAGGTTTCCAATATGGCCCAGTGGGTCTGCCTCCCCAGTTAACCTTAGTTGGACACTCTTGGTGCACCCCTTTGTGGACTGTGTGTACAGCCTTGTTGTAATTAAGTCTTGATTGTTGTTGGTATCACTGGGAAGAATTGACCTCCAGGCCAGTTGGCTGTAAGGATCAGCTGTGTCTATGCTGGCAGGAGTTCGGTGCTGGAGACAGCCTTATAGGATTAGACTTGCCAAATTGCAATAGCCTCTGTGCTCAGCTTGGATGGGGTGGAGTCTCAGTCTTGGCTTCCAGTCAGCCTTGCCCTTGCGCGCACATGCGCGCCCTCAGACCTCTGCCTTCCCTGGCTCCCGAGTCTCTGCCCGAGAGTCCAGACTCCCCCCACAAGAGCGTGGGTCCCCAGGGGCTCGCCTGGAATTAGGGTTCACCGGAGTCAGAACTGGGGCTCAGTGCAGTCAGGAGCCTCCGACTCCCTTCCACTAGGGAAAGCCTATGGCAACCTCCGCAGCCTTTGTGCGCACTGGCACGCGCGCACCTTCAGTCCTCCGCCTTCTCCGGCTCCTGAGTCTCTGCCCGAGAGTCCAGACTCCCCCGTAAGAGCGTGGGCCCCCAGGGGCTCGCCCGGAACTGGGGTTAAGTGCAGTCAGAACTGGGGTTCAGTGCGGTCAGGGGCTTCCTTCCCCCTTCCGCCAGAGAAAGTCAGCCAGGCTCTCAGCCGCCCTTCCTCTCTACGCGCACAAAGACCCTTTGCCGTACCTCCAATTCTCTGTGAGCTTTTCTCTTTCCTTCTAGTTGTAGAATTTTCACTCAGCCAGCTTTCCTGTGGTTCTGGATGGTGTCCGTTCTGTCTTTTAGTTGTAGTTTTGAAATTGTTGTGCAAGGCAGCAGTTTAGGTGCTTACCTATGCCGCCATCTTTGTTTTCTTGATTTGTGTTTCTTTAATAATTAGTAATATTGGGCACCTTTTTATGTGCTTATTTGCCATTCGTATACTTTTTTGAAGAAATGTCTATTCAAATCTTTTGCGTTTTTAAGTTATTAGCCTTTTTAGTTTTTGAGCTGTAAGAGTTTTTATATGTTATGAATATAAGTCCCATATGAGAGAAATGATTTGCAATATTTTCACCCATTTTATGCGTGTCTTTTCATTTTCTTGATGATATCCTTTGAAACACAAAAGTTTTAGTTTTGATGAAGTTCCATTTGTCTATTTTTTCTTTCGTTACTTGTACTTTTGGTGTCATACCTAGGAATCCATTGTCAAATTCAAAGCCACTAAGGTTTATCCTATGTTTTCTTCTAAGAGTTTTGTAGTGTTAGCTCTGAAATTTAGGTCTTTGATCCATTTTGAGTTAGTTTTATATATGTTTGAGGAGTAGGAATCCAACTTCCTTCTTATGTATATGCATATTCAGTTGTACCAGCACCATCTGTTGAAAAGACTACTCTTTTTCCACGGTTTGGACTTGACATCCTTGTCAAAATCAATGGACTATAAATATAAGAATTTACTTCTGGACTCTGAATTTCATTCCATTAATTTATATGTCTATCCCTATATCAGTATCACACTGTCTTTTTATGAAATTTTATTGACTTTATTGGGGTGACATTGGTTAATAAAATTATATAGATTTCAAGTGTTATAACACTTGAAATAACACTCATACACTATCTTGATTATCTTCATTGTTATAACACTCATACACTATCTTGATTACTAAACTTTGTAGTAAGTTTTGAAATTAAGAGGTATAAATCCTCCAGTTTTGTTTTTTTTCTTGACTATTTTAAGTATTTGGGATCCCTTGAGATTCTATACGATTTAAAGATGTATATTTCTATTTCTGCAAAAGGAAAAAGGCAGCTGAGATTTTGATAGGGATTGCACTAATACTATATTTCAAATTCTTTTTAAAAAATCTTTCTCATTGAAGTCTCTGATCTACTGTGAATTAAATTTTATATAAGATATTACATAGCTATATCCATTTATTAAAAAGATAATTCTTTCTTCACTGGATTTCAGGAGGACCTTTGTCATTAATCAGTTGACTTTATGCAAAGCTGTTTCTGGACTCTATTCAGTTCAATTGGTCTGTTTTTCCCCCCTTTTTGTGCTAATAATATTCCTTATTAATTATTGTGTCTTTATAGTAGATCTGATTAGCCAACAATTTTGTTGTTTTCTAGGTCCTCTGCATTCCTCTATCAGTTTTCGAATAAGTATGTCAGAGTAACATCTCTTTGCAGAGTATTGACATCTTAACATTCTTGCCAATCTCTCTCCCTCTTCCTCTCTCTCTCTCTCTCTCTCTCTCAGTGGTATTGCTTTTCATCATTTTTTTTATTGCTTGTATATAGAAATACAGTTAATTTTAATAAATTGTGTAGCTTCCTTATTTTTTCTACATAGGTTTGGTTATCTCAGTATCATGGCAATTTTATTTTTTCCTTTACATTCTAAAGATTGGAATTTTTAAAAGTTTCATTTGTTTTCTTGCCTTGTTGCACTGACAGGACCTCTAGTATAATTTAGAATAGAAATTATTATAGTGCAGGATGGAGAATGTCTGGCTCATGGGCCTTAAATCATTTGGTCTGGCCCTGCCAACACATTAGGGGTGAGTTAATTGAATGTTTGACCAAATATAGCAGGCTGATTTTTAAGTTGATAATTTTGTATGGCCTGAGACTGATGTTATAAATATCCAAATGGCGTTTGGCAGAAGAAAGTTTCCACACCCCTGTTTTAGTGGGTGCTCATCTCTTAATTGCAGACTTAGGGAAAAATGATCAATATTTCACCATTAAGTATGATGTTTGCTCTATGTTTTCGTAGATATTCTTTGTCAGATTTCTATGCCTAAGTTACTGAGTTTTTATCACGAGTGCATTTAGAATTTTGGCAAATACTTTGCTGAATCTATTGATGACCATGTGTTTTTCCCCTTTATCCCCTTAATGTGGTGAATTATAATTGATTTTTTAAGCCAAGATTATTGAGGTGTAATTCACAAACAGTAAAATCTAACTTTGTTGTGTGCAATTCTATGAGTTTGGGCAAATGCATATCATTCTATTAGACGCTTCATGTGTATTATAAATTGCATTGTCATAATGGTGACATGAAGAAGGCATACTTATAACCTGAGTTAAAGTAGGAAAACTGAGACTCAGAGAGATAGTTTATCATTTATCCAGGGTCTTATATCTAATCAATTAAAAGTGGAGACTCAGAATCTTGTCTTCTGACTCCAAAACAGATATTTGTCACCACACTTTGTTGACAATAGTAGTCTACTAGCAAGGCCCCTTTGAGGGTGTGGCCACAGCTTCCACTCCTACCTTGGGGCTGGTTTTTGCAAAAGAGTTAAGACTAGATCCAGCCAGTAACTATAATGGTAGGGGAAGCTGAAAGTTCTTGGTGCTCCATGGGGAAGATATCTAGACTTGAGGAATCAGGGAAGGCCTCCCAGAGACAGTGAGACCTGGGACTTGAATAAGTAGGTATTGGAGGGGTAGAGAGAGGGAGGAATCAACCAGGAAAAGGAGTTTGGGTGACTTTGTGCCAGGAGATGAGTGAATGAGACTTCGGGCATAAGCAGGAACCACATCATTGAGGTATTGAAAGTCATTTTAAGGAGACTTGGACTTTATTCTGTGGGCATTGTGAATCTGTTGAAGGCTTTTATATAGGGAAACATGATCAGATTTGTGTTTGGGTAAAATGATTCTTGCTGCAGTATGAGGAATTTTGCAGAGTGAAGTAAGACTGAAGGAAGAAAGAGGAATTCCCAGCTGCTGTAGTAATCCAGGAGGCAGTTAATATGACCTGAGCCAGAATGACGGATGGGATATAAATGGAGAATGGCTCCGGAAATATTTAGTAGGGAAAATCAGTAGCATTTATTGAGTGATTAGAAGGGGGATGAGAGGTAAAGACAAGAGCCTTAAGTGAAAATGAAGTTGCTCTGATTGAAATAGCAGTGGAGGGCTCATCTCACTGCCTCTCCTATGCTACAGTAGCTCCTGGGGTACCTCCAAGGGAATATGGTTTGTAAAATACCTGCCTAAATCAGTAGCTTGGTGAGGGCTTCATCCTCTTCAACCCTTCTTTGGGTGCAGACACTGAGGACCCTCCTTTCCCCTAGCTTCTAAGATGGCACTCTCATCTAGATCTCTGCCACTTCTCCTCAGCCTCATCTTTCTCAGTCTCTTCTGCTAAGTCTTCCTCTCCTTCCCACCTTAAATGTTGGGCCCTGAGTCTCACATACTCAGCTTCTCTTTTCAGTCTTTGTGGTTTCCCAGAAAATGTCTCCTCTCTGGGTTTCAGTTGTGCTTTTAAGCTCAGAATACCCCTCAGTTCCAGCCTGCATAACCAGTGGTCTACTTGACGTCTCCTCTGAGACTCTCCCAGGTCTCTAAAACCCAGAAGTTGGCTTATTCTCTGCCATTCCTCCCATCTTCTCCCTTTGCTGGAATGGAAGGCCTATTCTTCCCAGCCATGGGCAAACTACTGCCCGCGGGCCGGATCCAACCCGTTCGGCTGTTCTATCCGGCCCGCGGAGCCGAAAGAGCGGAGGGTTCTCTTGCTCTCCCCTCCACTCCTTTACTTTGAATTTATATTAGTTCACACAAACACTCCATCCATGCTTTTGTTCTGGCCCTCCGGTCCAGTTTAAGAACCCATTGTGGCCCTCGAGTCAAAAAGTTTGCCCACCCCTGGTTTAGGCTCAATGAACAGTTTTATATTACATATATATATATATATATATATATATATATATATATATATATAATTTTATTTTTTCTTGCTCAAAGCCCCTTCTTTCCTAACTTTGCACCAACAGTGATTGGCATATAATAGGTTCCCCAAATTTTTGTTGAATGACTGTATCTTGTGGCTTCAATGTGTAGCCCAGTTTCAGACACTTCAGGGGTCCTCAGGAAATGTCAATGTTAACAACTTCACCTATTGAAGGCCTGTTGTGTGCCTCTTACTGTATTTGGTGTCCGTTGGCTCAAAGATGGAGGAAAGAAAATGGAGCCTCTGCAAAGAGTGTTTAAGACTTTGCTCTAGAACCTGGAAATAGAGGAAGGGAACGGAGTCATTGAGCAACTGCTGTGTGTCAGATGTCTATCATCGTCACTTCATTGAGCCCCCACAGTAACACCTTGACATAGCTGCCCCTCACCCCCCGGAAAATCGAGGCTCAGATAGGTTACATAACTTGCCTGAGGTCATACAACTGGTAGCCTAGGCTGGATTTGAACTTACTGTTACACTCTGCCTATCTGATGAATGAGACACTAAATGAATGAGCAATTAGCTATTTATCTACCATTCTTCTTAGCTAAACTGTGAGCAGGGAATATGCTTTATACTTTAGGGTCTGGCATAGCGTACATACTTAAGAAATGGTGATGGAATGAACTGCAAGAAAAGGTGCGAGGCGGGCTGGTGTGGCTCAGCAGTTGAGCTTCAATCCAGGAACCAAGAGGTCGCTGGTTTGATTCCTGGTCAGGGCACATGCCTGGGTTGCAGGCTCGATCCCCAGTAGGGGGCGTGCAGGAGGCAGCTGATTGATGATGTTCCTCTCTCATCAATATTTTTATCTCTCCTTCCTCTCTCTCTAAAAAAAAAAAAATCAATAAAACATATTTTTAAAAAAGGTGAGTAGAATATTGAAGTAGGAATTGGTTCTACCTTCCCATTTCCTGTTCCCTTATTAGTCATTCATTAATCCCTCCCCCACTCCCTCCCCTCTGTTAAGGAGGGAGAACTTCTCTTTATCTAGCCCCTGATAGATAGGAGGTGAGTAATTAGATAATTTGGCAAAGCTTTCTGAACACTTGGCACAGAAGTGTGTGATCTTGGGGCCTCCTATCTAGTGTACATGGCTAAGCCTAGAATCCTGCTTACTGGGCAGTTGGGATGGACAGAAGCTGTGGTATGATACATGTCTGCTGGGTGGCCTTGAAGCCACACCAGTTCCCAAAGCAGACTGGGAAGATAGGACTGCTTTCTTTTTTGGGAGGGAGAGGGCTGCTTTCTTCTCCTCCTCTCTTGGGGCTTGAGCTCTCCTTCAGTGGAGAACACTTGCATCTCCTGGAAGGATTACTGATTCTCCATCCCAGAACCTCCTGGTGATCCTTTGCCCCAGGAGAATTCTTATCGCTGCTGCCGTTCTCCTTGTCGTTTCTTGGCCACACCAAGAGTTTAGGGCCTGACGCCTCTCTGGAGGCTTCAGCTCTTGGGTCCCTGTTGAAAATGAGAGGAAGCGACTGGTCTGAGGTTGGGTACAGGTTCCTACTGCATTGGCACAGCCTCTGACTGTGGTGCCAGCTTCTAGTACCATCCTTCTATAAAAGTTGATTGTCCCTTCCCACTGGCTACTGGTATAGTGCTGTCCTCCATGTACCTCCATTTGTCCTAACATGGGATGCCCGAGCACGTGGATCAATTGGAATTCTTTGTTTGGAAACCATAGAAACCACCTCCAGCTAACTTAAATAAAATCATGTGTTGAAAGGGTGACTCCCAGAACTGGTGGGCAACTAGAGAATCAGGCCTGGGAAGCAGGGTCTCCTGTGTAGCAGACCCATCCTGTTGGATCTGGGACAGGACACTAGTCATTTTACCGGAATCACACCTGATCTTTGGCAAGAAGAGGAAAAATTCTGTTTGGGAGGGGACTGGAAGTGGGCTGTCAGAACTATGCAAATGTCTGTTCCAGCTCCTCTGGTCCAGCCCCTGCCTGCTTGTCCATAGAGTTTCTGCACGATGCCCTCCTCAGTGACCACCCTTTGTGTCTCCTCGAACTCCCCACAGGCCTGTACTTTGTATCACTCACTGATATCCTCTCTTTCACCCCAGGTAGTGACCATGTTTTCTCCTTTATTTCTTGATTAGTCTAGCTAAGAATTTATCAGTTTTTCCAATCTTTTAAAAAAATCAATGAACTGCAATTGGTCAGGTAGCTCAATTGGTTAGAGCAGTGGTCGGCAAACTTATTAGTCAACAGAGCCAAATATCAACAGTACAACGATTGAAATTTCTTTTGAGAGCCAAATTTTTTAAACTTAAACTTCTTCTAACGCCACTTCTTCAAAATAGACTCGCCCAGGCCGTGGTATTTTGTGGAAGAGCCACACTCAAGGGTCCAAAGAGCCGCATGTGGCTCGCGAGCCGCAGTTTGCCGACCACTGGGTTAGAGCATTGTCCTGATACGGCAAGGTTGCAGGTCCGATCCCTGGTCAGGACCCATATAAGAATTAACCACTGAATGCATAAATAAGTGGAACAACAAATATCTCTAAATAAATACATAAATAGATTAGTTAATTAATTAATTAAAAAACAACTTTTGACTTTGTTGATTTTTCTGTTTGCTATTTCATTGATTTCTGCTCCTGTTTTTATTTTATTTTATTTTTTTTTAAATATATTTTACTGGTATTTTACAGAGAGGAAGGGCGAGGGATAGAGAGCTAGAAACATCGATGAGAGAGAAACATCGATCAGCTGCCTCCTGCACACCTCCCACTGGGGATGTGCCCGCAACCAAGGTACATGCCCTTGACCAGAATCGAACCCGGGACCCTTCAGTCCGCAGGCCGACGCTCTATCCACTGAGCCAAACCGGTTTCGGCCTGTTTTTATTTCTTTTACTTTTGTTTAATTAGCTGGGTTTTGGGTTTATTTCTTTTTTCATCTTCTTAAAGTGGAATTACAGATCATGGATTTGGGGCACCTTCTTTTCTAATATCGGTGTTTAAAGCTGTCAACTGCTCTTCAAGTACCATTTTCACCGAATACTATAAGTTTTGTCCTATGTATGTACAGTTCTGGGCCTAGCCAGAGACATGGGCAGAGTTCATATGCAGGATCTGGGACTCTCCTTTCTGGGTATCCCCCCTGGCACTCCAGATACTGTGGTACTCCCTAACTGTTTGATTTCTAGGCTCTCAGTGTGGTACCATATGGGATCTGTTCTTAGGTAAAATCCATTAAAAACGGCAGTCTCTTTCAGTACTATTTTTTTCCTTCCACATATTAACTATCCTTGAACTCCTGCCTGTGTTTGGTTGTTCTCCAAGTGCTTCAGAGAGTTGTTTTTAAAAAATACATATATTTTTATTGATTTTAGAGAGGAAGGGAGAAGGAGAGAGATAGAAACATCAATGATGAGAGAGAATCATTGATCAGCTGCCTCCTGCATGCCCCCCACTGGGGATCTAGCCACAACCCGGGCATGTGCCCTGACTGGGAATTGAACTGTGACCACCCAGTTCATAGGTCAGCACTCAACCCCTGAGCACACCAGCTTGGCAAGAGTTGTTTTTTAAATCTATTTTGTCCAGAATTATTCGTTTGTTTTTCTGCAGCATAGTTGGGCTAATATGGCTTCTATCATGTGGGAAATGGATCTCTTCCTGTTTGCACTAGCATTGTACCACCTGTGTCACTAGATGCCATTGGTCTCCAACTAGATGGTGAGAACTGGAAGGAGGCCTGTGCATATTACACCTCTTTGCAGTCTCTGGGCCCCTCCGAGGGTCCACCCCAGAGTAGTGTTGCAGACATTTTTAGACAGGCTTTCCATCCCATGGCTTCAGTTGCTCCCTGTATGTTGAAGATTCCTACATCCATGTCTTTGGCTTCAGCCTCGGGCTGACCTGCAAACCCAGCTGCCTCCTGGGGGAGACCACTGTATACATAGCATGTTTACAAAGGAACTTGCCAGCTTTCTCACCCCACCACTCTCCCTGTGTCCCCACTTTTTAAAAAAATATATATTTTATTGATTTTTTACAGAGAGAAAGGGAGAGGGATAGAAAGTTAGAAACATCGATGAGAGAGAAACATCGATCAGCTGCCTTCTGCACACCCCCTACTGGGGATGTGCCCGCAACCAAGGTACATGCCCTTGACCGGAATCGAACCTGGGACCCTTCAGTCCGCAGGCCGACGCTCTATCCACTGAGCCAAACCGGTTAGGGCCCCACTTTTTTTTTTTTTTTTAATAGAGAAACATTCTTTTCATCCTGTAATCTCTGTTCATAAAGAAACCTCATGACCACTGTTTGCATTTCTTGCCTCATCATCTCCTGTGTATTAGTCAAATGATCTTAATCTCGTGTCCCTCCCCTTTGCAATCTACTTTTAACACCGCCAGGAGACTTCCTAAGGGAAGAGGCTATTTTGAGTATTAATGTCCCTCATTAAAACTCCAGGGTCTCTCCATTGCCCAGACCGTTTTGCGACAGCATTTGGGGTCTTTGGGGCTCTGTTCCTGCCTGCCTCTTCTGGCCCCATTCCCTCTGGGCTGCAGCTGGGCGGCACCACTGCTGCTCACAGGATAGTTCTTTCTAGTACCCGGGCTGTTCGCGTGCTGCGTGCTGTGTACTTAGCCTCCTTCTCTGCCACATGAATTCTCAGTCTTGAGCTGAAAGAGTGTTGTCTCCTCTGTGAAACTTCTTGGCCCTTCTAAAGTAGAGTCAGGTGATTTCTCCTCTGCAGATACTTCTGTGATAATACTTTAAGTGCTGTGTTGCAATTAGCTATTTGTTGGCCTCCCCACTTAAGTGGTGGACAGCAACCTTATCTGATTGATCTCAGTGCCCCCAACATGAAGATCAGGACCCATTTCCAACAGCTGAGAACTCTCCAGGGCCATAGGCAGCCTGCCCTGAGTCTGGTACGGTGGGAGATGTGCATGGTTACTGTTGCCTCAGCAAATGTGCTGTGTGTCCACTGAACTGAGAAGCTGACTCATGATCAGTAGGTAGACTTCAGACTCATGCTAAATCTCCATGAGAAAGGTAAGATTCTTACCTGTTCGTAGGAAAAAGTAAGCCATCTTTACCCTCACCCCTACCATTAAAAAGGAGAAGAATGTGTTTGGCTTAATGTTCACATGAGAAAATGCTGTTGATCTTAAGTGAGCATGTGACATGTTTGCTGCAGGCTGTGAGGGACTCCCTTTGTGTGTGTTGGAGCTTTCACTGTTTGGGCCTTTCCTGCAGAAAGGGATAGAAAGTATGATAAATGCTTTTTTTTTCTTCTTGTTTTTAAATCCTCACCTGAGGATATTTTTCCATTGATTTTTAGAGAGAGTGGAAGGGAGAGGAAAAGACAGAGAGGAACATCGATGTGTGTCTCCTGCATGCACCCTGACCCAGGCCGGGGCTGGGGAGGATCCAACAACTGAGGTACATGCCCTTGACTGGAATCGAACCTGGGACCCTTCAGTCCACAGACCGATGCTCTATCCACTGAGCCAAACTGGCTAGGGTGATAAATGCTTTTCAAAGGTATATAAAAACATGCAGCCAACAGGTATTAATTAAAAAGAAAAGGGTCTTATGATTATTTAGCTCTTAGGATGTGCCAGGAGCTTCTCACATATGATTAGGTTAGTCTTCATCATAGTACATAGAAAAACTGAGGCACTGTGAAGGGAGTTGACTTTCTCAGGGCCCTGCACCTAGTAAGGTTCAGAGTTGGGATTCCAAAGCAGGTGTCTGGCTCAGAGTATCTAATGACACATTCAAATGTCCAATGGCCCATCATAGGCACCTGAATGAACATCTGTCTCTTCCTCTCTCTGAGCATATGCTACCTTTTCTTGTTCTATGTTAGCCTTATCTGCCAACAGTGAGACCACACTTGAATGCCAGGGAGTGTGTTGTTCCAGCAGTGGCAGAGCCCCTGTGGGCAGGCCCTCTGTGCAGGCCCTCTCGGCCGTGTCCACATCGAGCTAGTACTAGTCATCTAGTAGCTGCTTTTGAGTACTTGTGGAATCCACAGTGAAAGCTGGCAGGACTCCTCCTGCAGTGTGTGCTGCTTGTTTCCTGCTGACACATCTAGGATGTGGAGCTGTGGAGTCCTCAGTGCCTGCCTTACAAAGGAGGAACTGTAGTCTTTCTTGCCTTTGCCAAGATGAGGACACAGGATGCCTGGAGAGTCTTTTGGCTCTTGGGAGTGCTGCCATCCTCATATTTCAGTGTGCTTTATATTTTCTTTCTGCTCTGTGGCATCCTTGGGAACAGGACTCAAGTAGTACATCCTGGTGGCCTGATCAGTGAGGGGGTGCTGGTGTGGGACTAGAATTGATCAGAGCCTGCTGAGTTAGGGCCACTGCAATGCCTCTCAGAGCGGGGAGGGTCCATGCAAGGTGAGCCTTCACCCTAAGCAAGGTCTAATGAGATTGGAAGGGTGGTGGAGAATCCTTACATTAGCATCTTGCCCTCCTAGTCATCACTTTGGGTCCAGCAGTTTATAGATCCAGCCTTTGTATTATGCTGGGAGCTCCTCTAGGGGCTTAAAAGTTTAGTGGGGCAGACAAGGCACACAATGGACAGTTCCCATAAGGGTGCAACCAGGGGTTTAAAGGGAAGTAGTCAGTTCCCTCCATGTGTGCATGTACACATGCATGCATCCACATGCATATGCACACATGTGTGCACACATACACATACTTTGTATCTTTAAGCAGAGTTAAAATTCTGCACTTCTAGAACTTCCTAGTTAAGGAGCCACATGAGGAAAGTCAGTTTCCTCCTAGGTTAGGGTTGCATACTCACATTTTATGGCCGGGTCTGTCCCCCAACAAGGCATCTGGCCTCCTTCCTTCGCTCGGGTACAGAAACCTTCTGGCTCTTTCCAGAAACTTGATACCTCTTTAAAGATGAAGATTTGCCATTATAAAAGATATGCATGAACATATTAATTTTATTTTGGACAGCAGATTTGTTAGAATAATTTACACAGTGCCTTGCCTGTAGTATTTCTTTAGTAAAGACCTATTGAGAAGTGTAGGGGAGATAGTAAGAATGTGGGCTTCAGAATCATGCAAACCTGAGTTCAAAGCCCAGCTCTGCATTCTAAAGCTGTGTGAGTTCGAGTTCAGGGTCCTCTTCTGGCATCCACATCCAGTGTGCCACTCTGATAGTGGCAATAATAATACTACATATTGTTGAAAAATAAATATGTAACCTCCCCAAAAGGTTCTTGAAGGTTACAGCATTGTTAGAGGTGGCCTGAGTTATAAGTACACATTCACTTCAACATACACTTAAGTGCCTACCTGCCAGGTACCACGCCCGACAAACAGAAGTGACTCGGGGCTTTTCTCATGAAGCTTCTATATTTGCAGGGGGATCAATAGCTATAGATCAATTAGTCTAACAATAATTAAAATAATTTTAAAATATATTTAAGTGCAGTGAGAGTGCAGCTGGGAGAAGTAGTTCTGTTTGGATGGAGAGAGAAGGAAGAAATTTGTCAGGATTTTTATTGCAGCTTTAGAAAACAGCTCTGGCTGTCATATGCAGAGGGAATTCACAGGAGGGATTGCAGGTGGATGTGAGGCTGAAGGGCCAGTTTAGGGAATCTCTCTGGTAGGTGTGAATCTTGGTGGACCTGCCTGCTGACAAAGCTACAGAGGTAGGGTAGGACCTGGGCCCCAGGCCACCTGCTGCTGGGTAGTTGGGAGCTGCTTCTGTAACACCCCTTTTAACCCATTAGGGGAGGATTGTTCTGGAAGCCTTTGGGCTTGTGAGAGCTCTACACTCACCCAGGCTCTGTCTGTCCAGTTTGTGTCTTGCCCTCTGACTTGGAGCTGTAGCTGTAGATCGACCCTCATTTTCTGCTAGGAGCCAAGTTCAGTCATAGGCTACATTTAAGCAGCAGGTGGCCAGTGGAATCCTGGCTCCTTTTCCCCTCTCTCTGTCTTTTCAGCCTGCGATTTCGATACCCAGGTAAGCTCACTTTGCCCCCACTCCTGCTTATTTCAAGTGGCACGTTGTTACCCTGCCTGAAAGACAGCCCCTGCCTCACTCACAGGCAGGGATTGTATTCTCCATCATTACTTTTAAAAAGGTGTTCAGCTAGAAAATTGCGTATTATTTCCTCTGTAAAGGTTTCTCCTTGCTGCCTTTGTGTAGCGTACAGCTGCCATAACCACAGTTGATATTTTGTGTGCTTGCACTTGCAAGTGCATGGTGCAGGAAGATTAAGATAATCAGGCCATCCTCCTGGGCAGCAGCCTTCCAGTTCAGCTTTTATGAACTGGATTTAAAAAATAAATAAATCAGATCATATCACTCTCCTACTTAAAACTCTCCAGTGGCTTCCCACTGCTCAGAGAAGGCAGTGTACTCTCCGGAGCACCACCCGCCGAGCCCCACACCAGCGGCCTCTCCCTCTCTGCTGTTTGTTGTGTGGTTTGTTCGTTTCTGCCCGTGCTTTGAAACCTGTCACATTTGTTTCCAGGTAAGGGCATTCACATTTGTGTTCTCTCTGCTGGGAACCAGCCTCCCTGTATCTTTGTGGGCCTTCCTTCCTTCCTTTGGCTGTCAGCTCAGATGTCACTTCTTCACAGGGCCCTTGTTTGGTCATTTAGTCCTCACTCTACCTCTCTGGGCTGTCACTCTGTTCTCTAAGTCCCTCATCACCGTCCAACTTCTTTTTAGTTTGAGTTCATCTATCCATCCCCTCATTCAGCGCAGTGCCCCTTGCTCCAAGAATAGTCTGGCTACATGAGCATCTAGGACATTTTTGTGCCTGACTGGCTGACTGAACGAGTGAAATAGCAGCAACAGGGACATTTTACAGGGAGAGGCAAAAGGCATAGCAGGGATTGTGCAGAGATGCTGAGAAGAGAGAGGGCGTCTTCAGGGAGGACCCAATGAGACCAGGTACTCTGCTCCAGGGAGCCCCCCACCTGCTCTCTGAGAACAGCTGTGGCACGGCGTGGCCATGGGAGTCAACATCCTTTCCACAGGTAGCAGCTCTCATCCACTCTTGGTTAATGCCCATTTTCCATTTTTTCATATTGAAGTAAAAATGTTTTTTATATAAAATTATGGTTTTATAAATGCTGGCGACTGATTCAATTGAAAACCAAAGCCAAACCACCTAACAGACCAAACAAAATAGGATCAAGTAGTTCATGGGCCACTAGCTTGACTTTCCTGGCTAATTCTTTAAGAAAGAGAGAGAGAGAGAGAGAGAGAGAGAGAGAGAGAGAGAGAGAGAGAAGGAAAGGAAGAGAGGTAGAAACATCAATGATGAGAGAGAATCATTGATTGGCTGCTTCCTGCATGCCCCCTGCTGGGGATCAAGCCCACAATCTGGGCATGTGCCCTGACTGGGAATTGAACTGTGACCTCCTGGTTCATAGGTCAACACTCAACCACTGAGCCACACCGGCCAGGCTGACTAATTCTTTTATTATCCATTCAGCAAATACTTGGTGAGCTCTTTCCCTGAATTCAGAGCTTCAGTTAAGGAGATGAAAGATCCCTGTCCTCTGCGGGTTCATGGTCCAAGGGAAGGGCAATAAAGCAGTCCAGTACAATGCTGAATGATGGGACTGAGACAGAGAGGGTGCCTGGCCAGCCTACTTTTCCAGAGGACATAGGGCTGCCACTTGGGGCTTTCACCTGCAGGAAGTCCTCTTGTGATTCATTGTTGCTCTGTGCTAATCTGGGGTTCCTTGTGCCCACCCCCTCTGGCCACCTACCTGAGTGATATGTTTAATTTCTAACCGGAATCACTCTGTGCCCTAGAACTCAATTAGAAACTGCAGAGGTGGTATCCTGGCTTCTTAAGATGGTCTTGCTTAGAAAATGATACCAGGTAGGACTTTATTACTCTGGGAGATGAAGTCCGTTACTTAAAAATTTTAGCTCTACCATGTGTGGCTCTGGGTGACTTAATTATTCTATACCTAATTTTTCTTGCCTTTTAAGTGGGTTTAATAATAGTTTTCTACCCCACCATGCTGTTGTGTAAATTAAAGGAGCACTTTTTTATAAATAGTCACTGCTGCTTTTATCGACTTGTCCCTGATTGTTTCACGAGGCTGCTGATCCTTGTTTCTGTTACAACCAAGATTATACGTTTTGCTCAGTACCTAGGTGTTGCTAAGAGGAAGGAAGGCTGCAGAGAACGTGTTACTTATTGGATCAAATGTGTGAGTTAACCAGCATTGAGCATTTTCCATTGACTCCTTCCTTGTGATCTTATTATTTTCTACTTGGGCTACATAGAACAGCAGGCTTCGGTTGCCTCAGAGGCCATCTGTCCTGCGATCCATTGCACCTGAAGCTTCTGTTCTCTGGTCCTCTGGACATGGGCACTGTGTCTATATTGTGGATGGGGGTCTCAGCACTGCAGCCTGTGGGTGGAGACTGGGAAGGAAGCAGCATGAGCAGACACAGCCTTCAGAATAAGACCATTTTCATACAACTTTCCCTGGTAATAAAAGGAAATGGGAGCTTCAGAGAGAGCTTTCAATATTTCAGCAGATGGTCTTATAATACAGTGCTTTTGCAAAGCTGTCTGCGAGACATCAGTGACTCTTAGAAAATGTGCATTGACTAATGAGGAACAAAAAAGTGGCACATTGCCCACCCAGTGTGGCTCAGTGGTTGAGCTTTGACCTATGAACCAGGAGGTTCATTCCTTGTCAGGGCACATGCCCAGGTTACGGGCTCAATCCCCAGTGGGGGGCATGCAGGAGGCAGCCGATCAATGATTCTCTCTCATCATTGATGTTTCTATCTTTCCCTCCCTCTCCTTTCTTCTCTGAAATCAATAAAAATATAATTTTAAAAAAGTGGCACATTGCTGAGTTGCCTTCTCTTTCCTGCCACAATAGCTGGTTTTGGAAAGTTAGGAAGGTAATGCTATAGAAGTGGCCTCTCCTGATTTCTCCATGGACTCTAAAGAGCTGGGACTTGGTCCTGGATCAACAGTGCCCACACAGCTCTGCCCCATACCCACTCTTCTGGACAGGACCCATTTGATAGTCAATGAAGGACAGCAAACTCTTGTGGCAACCCTATGAGGAAACCTGGGTTCAGAGAAACCCAGCAGCCAGCGTCTTGTGGTAAATAATTGTTAGAGCCAGAATCTGGACCAAGCTCTTAGACAGCATAGTGTATTACTGTCTTAAAGATTAGCATTTCTTTCCCCCAAAATCAACTTTCCAAAAACATCATTTTATTGTTTGAGCAAATATTTCCTGTGTGTCCCTGGGGATAAGGCAGCAAACACAACCGTTGACCTCCAGGAACTTATAGTCTAGAAGGGGAAGAGGCTGGCAAACAGACCAGCAAATACACAATTTGTCATCTTGGAACGTATCTGTATACACACAAGTTTATGCTCAGTTCAGGTTGCATCTGGCAATACTCAGCAGTTTATGTTAGCAAATCCGTGTGCTAAATACCGTATTAGCTGTGTGAATATATGTAGCTATGTATAGATGACACAGATAAACACAAGGTGCACTATTTCATTTGTCTTCACAATCTAGGTGGGTATAGTTTCCCACTTTCAGACCAGAAACCTCCCTGTGTTTCTCTGCTCCCACTTTGCATTTAATGAGGCAGTCTTCTCCTGTGGGGCCCTCCTTCCCACTCCGCCAGCCTGTTCTGGTCCTCACTGTCTTCTGTAGTCTGGGTTATTGCATAGGCCTTCTAACTGGTCTCCCAACCTCGTCTTTTTCCCCCTCAATGTTTTGATAACTTTATTTCAGAATAATTGGTTTCCTTTGTAATCCTATGAATTTTTAATGTATTTATTGATGTATAATGCATATATCATAAAATCACTTATTTAAAATATACAATTCAATGGTTTTTAGTATATTTACTGCATTGTGCAACTGTCACCACAATCTAAGTTTAGAACCTTTTCATCACCCCAGAAAGAAACCTGATACCCCTTAGAAGTCAGTCCACATTCTCTACTACACTATCTTCAGCCCTTGGAAACCACTAATCTGCTTTTTAATTTCTCTGGATGTGCCTATTCTGGATATCCTATATAATAAAAGGCCATCCTATATAATAAAAGGCCAGGGACCATAAGCATAACGACCGGAATGACCGCTCGACCAGTCACCATGAGGTGCATTGACCACCTCTCAGCGCCCTCCCCTCCCCCCGCTCGCAGGCGAACGGGGAACCATGGGGAAGCCGGTGGGTGGTGGCAGGGCAGGACTGGGGACTGGTGAGCAGGTGGAATGGCTGAGCTCTTGGTCCCTCCCCCCTGCCCGCAGGCTCTGATGGATCAGCGATGGTGAACAGGGGAACTGGGGTGGGTGGCGGGAGGACCAGGCTGGCTGTCAGGCTGTTGGGATCCCCAGCTCAAACCCGGCTCCTCAGGGGCTCAGGCCAGTGGGAAAGCTGGTGCTGGCAACTTCACCTCCGTGCGTGTGTGCCGGGCCGGCCGCTGATGGAATGCGCTGCCCACTTGGGGCCACTCACACGAGCGCTGTCACCACCACTGCTGCTGCTACTGCCGCTGCCGCTGCTGCCGCTGCTGCCGCTTCTGCCGCTGGGGCTTGTGGCACTGACGGAAGCTGCGGAAAATGCCTGTGACCTACCTGCCCTGGTGGCGGAGGCAGCGTTCGGCCTCGGGACTGGCGAACGGGCACAAGATGGCCCTGATCACAGGCTAGGCCTAGGGACCGTACCCGCACGATTTCGTGTGCTGGGCCTCTAGTTTTATATAAGTGGAATCATAATATGTGGCTTTTGTGTCTGGCTTATTTCATTTAGTATAATGTTTTCCAGGTTTATCCATGTTGTAGCATCCATCAGTACTTCAGTCATTTTTATGCCTGCATATATTCCATTGTTATGCCTGCATATATTCCATTCCATATATATCACTTTAAAAAAAATCCAAATAGACATTTAGGGACTGGGTATAGGGGAAAAGTGGGGATGACTGCCTGCCAATGGACAGAGTTTCTTTTTGGGGTGATGAAAATGTTCTAGAATTAGATAGTGGTGATGGTTGTACAACTTAGTGATATACTAAACACCATTGAGGTTTTTAGCATATCATTAAGGTTTAAAAAGGGTGTGTTTTATGGTATGTGAATTATATATCAATAGATAAATCCAATAACATTTTTTAAAAAAAGATATCGATAACAGTTACTGTGGATAGACATATTCAGGGGGACATATGTGTAATGAGGGAAAGTAACATTGATATGTGCCTATGTGAGAGGGAAGTTGACAGAGCATCTCAGAGCATCTCAGTATCAGTTTAAGGGCAGAGATGATCTCAGATCATCTCAAAGTTATATTTGTCTTTGAGATTTACCTTTTTACATTAAAAATCTGCTATCCGTTATGGTTGTGGATAGTTATATCTTCTTTTCTGTTTCAGAGTTTAATAATAACACTTTTATTATCATGATAATCATTATTGGCTGCCATTTATTTTTTTTAAACTACTACAGTGTGCCAGATACTGTGTTTAATGCTTTGTGTGCATAATCTTATTTAACTTCATTCCAACCTTATGAAATATAGGTATTATTAATCTCCCCATGGTATAGATTAGGAAGCTGAGACTTAGAGAAGTTCTGACTAGACCAATGTCACTAGGGAAGTGGCAGATCTAGTACTTAAAAATAGTTCTTTTCTCACTCTAAAATCTGCTGTCTTACACCATACTTTATCATCTTTTAAAATTAGAACACATTATTATTAATTTAATGGAAGGGGTGTGTGACACATAATTTAGACCCCAGAATGGCCTTCTGGGAACTGGCATTAAGGTCTGGGACCTGGATGTAGGTCTGAGCCCCGGATGGAGGTCTGAGCCTGGGACTGAGGTCTGGACACTGGAGGGTGGTCTTGGGCCCTAGGTGGAGGTCTGGGTCAGGGCCTGGACCTCTGGGTCATGAAATGGTGGTCTGGACTACTGTGGAGGTCTGGACCCCAAGAAAGGACTGGATACTGGGTTTGAGGACGGGCCCCGGGATGGACTTCTTGGCCCCAGCATGAAGGTCTGGGGCCGGATGTAGGTTTGAGCCCCGGATGGAGGTCTGGGTCTTGGCAAGGAGGTCTGGGCACTGGAGGGCAGTCTGGGCCAGGTGTGGAGGTCTGGATCAGGGGCTGGACTTCAGGGTCGTGGAATGGTGGTCTGAACTACTGTGGAGGTCTGGACCCCTATAAAGGACTGGATACTGGGTTTTAGTTCTGGGCCCCAGCATGAAGGTCAGGGACTCGGATGTAGGTCTGAGCCTCGGATGGAGGTCTGGGTCCTGGGAAGGACGTCTGGGCACTGGAGGGCGGTCTGGGCCCTGGGTGGAGGTATGGGTCAGGGGCTAGACCTCTAGGTCATGGAATGGTGTTCTGGACTACTGTGGATGTCTGGACCCTGATAAAGGACTTGATACTGGGTTCAAGGACTGGGTCCCGGGATGGCCTTCTGGGCCCTGGCATGAAGGTCTCGGGCCCAGATGTAGTTCTGAGCACCGGATGGAGGTCTGGTCCTGGGAGGGCAGTTCCAGCCCCAGCTGGAGGGTTGGGCCCTGGGGGCAGGTCTGGTTCGTGGGCTGGACCTCTGGGTTATGGAATGGTGGTCTGGAGTACGGATGGAGATCTGGCCCCCTGATAAAACACTGGATTCTGTGTTTGAGGTCTGGGCCCTGGGATGGCCTGCTGGGCCCTGGCATGAAAGCCGGGGAACCGAATGTAGGTCTGAGCCCTGGAGGGAGGTATAGGTCCCGGGAGGGAGTTCTGGGTACTGGAGGGTGGTCTGGGTCCCGCATGGAGGTCTAGGTCAGGGGCTGGACCTCTGGGTCATGGAATGGTGGTCTGGACCCCGATAAATGACTGGATACTGGATTTGAGGTTTGGGCCCTGGGATGGACTTCTGAACCATGGCACGAAGGTCTGGGGCCTGATGTGTAATCTGCGGCCCTTCCCACAGCTATAATTCAGAATCTGTATTTTATCAAAATCTCAGGTGATTCTAATGTGTGTGTAACATTTGAGAAGCATTGTTATAATACATAATTTTAGAGGCATACGGTTCAATGATCAACCAGTGAATTTACATTATCAAAACACAATTCAGGATGGGATGTCATGACCCCAAAATGTTGTGAAGTTGGTGACTTGGGAGCCAGGAAACATGTGTTCATAGCCCTACATCTGCGTGACTGGGAACAAGTTACTTAATTTGAGTCTTATTTTATTCATACATGAAATGAGGAATCATTTTGTTTGTCTCAATTCTTAAAAATAAAGCTTATAAGGCCATTAACTTACCTCTCAGATATCTCATTAGCTGTGTCACATACTTTTTAAAATATTTTTTTTCCTTTCTTGTTTTTCACCTGTTTGTATCTTTATATTTAAAATGTATTTTTTTTTTATCAATAGAGTTAGGGTTTTGCTCTTTCATTGGGGGTATGATAGGTAGAATAATGCCGCCCCCCCGAATGTCTACCTCCTAATCCCCAGAACCTGTGAACGTGTTCTTTTATATGGTAAAAGGGACTTTGTAGATGTGACTAAATTAAAGATATGTGATGGAGATATTATCCTGTATTATCCAGGTGGATCCAAACTAACTTTAAGGGTCCTTATCAGGGGTAATGGGAGATTGGAATGTCAGAGGAGAGATGATGACAGTAGTTAGAGGTCCAGGTGATGTGGGGCCATAAGCCAAGAAATGCAGGCAGCCTCTGGAAGCTGGCAAAGGCAAGTAAATAGATTCTTCTCTAGATTAGCAGTTGCCAACCTTTCAGACTTCACGGACCACCAGTGGTCTGCCGACCATGGGTTGGCGACTGCTGCTCTAGAGCATCTAGAGGATAGAGCCCTGCCAATACCACGAGTTTAGCCATATATGATCTATTATCTCTGTAACTGTAAGATAGTCAATTTGTATTGCTTTAAGTCACTAAGTTTCTTGGTAATTTTTTTACAAAATAGAAAACTGATATGGAGGGTAAGTCACTTTATGTTTAATGTCATTATTGATGTGATTGGATTTAAATCTACTAACTTGACATTTAATTTGTTTATTCTGTCTGTTCTTTGTTCCTCTGTTGCTAGTTTCTTGAAGGTTGTGTGTGTGTGTGGTGGGGGGGCGAGGTAGTGAATCAATATACTTCAGAATTCCATTTTATTTCCTCTATTGACGTCTTATTTGTGCCATTTTTTGTTACTTTTTAAATGGTTGCTCTAGAATTATTTTTTTTAAAAACCACTATGTTAAAAAATATTATTTCAGGAATTAAGAACTTTATGAAAGCATCCTGCTTGGAATTTTTCTGAGCTTCTTAGATAAGTTATTTGTTGTATTTAATTATTTTGGAAAGTTCTTGTCCTTTGTCTCTTTCTTTTGCCCCATTTTTCTCTTCTCTATGACTCCAGTTAAGAATATGCTATTTCATTTGATATTGTCATATCTTGGTTGCACTGTGCCATTTTATTTTTCGTGATCTTTGTGTTTCAGTTTGAGTAATTTGTAATTACTTGCTTTCAGGTTCATTGATTCTTTGCTCTGTCCATGATTTCATGACATACTGTGCTAGAAATTTATTTCTAGCATTTCTGTTTGGTTCTATTTTATAGTTTTGGATGGTGTCAGTGAAAATGGTGGAATAAGGATCTCTGAAGTAAGGATCTCTTACAAAAATGGTCAGAATCTATTTTTTCAGAACTCTGAAAATTAGCCGAAGGCTTGCAGCAACCCAGGAATATCTGTTTAAAAAAAGGGGGTGGGGGGAGCATGGCGTGAATCTCAATAAGGACAGTGAGCTTTGTGGCATTTTAAACTGCCTTATTCCCATCCTCTTCTCCCCAATTAAGCAGTAACCTGGAAAACAGACAGCTGCACCCAATCTCATTTGAGGACTCAGCTTGGGGAGGCACTGCCTCCATCTTCCCTCAAGTGACAGGATTTAGTTTCCCTCTGACTCAGTTCCTTACCACGTGGGCATCTCCATCAGTGTGAACAAGCGAGGAAGAGAGTATGACCAAGACAAAAATCACTGTCGTTGGAAATTGGAAAGTGACAGCTTATCACTTTTGCCATATTCTACCCATCAGAAGTTAGTCACAAGGCACAGCCCATACTCAGGGGAGGGCTCACACAAGGGCATGAGTATCAGGAGAGGGTTCATGTGGTTCACTTAGAAGGTGTCTACAACATATTTATTGTGATAACTGATTTACTTATACTTATTCTTATAATTTTTTGTTGTTGTTAATCCTCACCTGAGGATATTTTTCCATTGATTTTTAGAGAGAGGGGAGACACATACAGAGAGAAACATTGATGTGAGAGAGCCGGGGTCAAGCCTGCAACTGAGGTATATGCCCTCAACCAGAATCGAACCCAGGACCCGTCAGTCTGTGGGCCAATGCTCTGTCCACTGTGTCAAACCAGCTAGGGCTATTCCTATACTTTTCTATTTACATCCTCTTCTCCTTCTCCCCTCAGTTTCCTCCTTCCTCTCCTCCCTTTCCCTTCTCTTCTTCTTTCACCTTCCTCTTCCTCTGCCACGCCTGCCATGAAATAGGAAGTCAAGACTGACAGACTCTTCTTTCATACTTGTTATCTTTGTCTTCCATTGCAACATTCTGGCTGCAATCTCTATACTATATTTCAGTTTACTAATTTCTTCCTTACTGCCCTCAGCATAGGGCTTGTCTTATCCATTTTATTTTTCATTTTGAAGAAATTGAAATTTATAACATTTACCTGTTAATGGATTTTCCTGATCCAGGTCCATAATTTCTTCTTTGTATTTATTTTTTCTCTCTTTATACACCAGAAGTTATTTCTTTCATATATTTTTTGAACACATTAAAAATACATTTAAAATATTTTATCAATTGGAAATTTGAATACTGGCTGAATATTTGATGATGTTAACATTAATTTTTTTTACCTTTTCATTGAATTTGTTGGGGTGACATTGGTTAATCAAATTATATAGATTTCAGGTGTACAATTCTATAATACATCATCTGTGCACGGTATTTTGTGTTCATCACTCAAGTCAAGACTCTTTCCACCACCATTTATCTTCCCTACGCCCCTTTCTACCATCGTTAATTTTTTAAAATTTGCATTGGTGCTGTGGTTCTGTTTAGGAAAGTAAAAATCCTTATCTTTTAGACAAATATGTTGAAGTATGTACAGATGTGCTGTAAGAAATTGGAGGGTTGAGGGATTGTGGTGAGTATAGGTGAAACAAGACTTCATTTAGTTTATAATTTGAAAGCTTAGTGATGCCTGTCTTGGGTTTTATTATATTATTCTGTCTTGTTTTTAAAATTTTCCATAATAAAAAGTTTTTTCAAATTCTGTTTGTAATGTCCCATAAAATAAATTTAATCTGGGGTGAATTCATATTCAAGTTGCTGATTTTATAATTATTCTTTTTAAGCATTATATTTCTGCACATATTTGGGATTAGTTTGCAGGCTTGTTTTGAGTAGAAAGTTTGATATAGGTCTTGTTTTGCTTTGTTTTGTTTTCTCATTTATTCTCTCCCTGTGTAGTATTTTTGTGGTTGCCTATATCACACCCAAGTGCAGGGCCAGGTGTGATGTGGTCTTTGGAGGCCTGTCTCCACTGTGGTTCTGGTGGTACTGCGGCTCTGGGACCTATCAGGGGTGTTTGGTTCATTTATTAGGGCTGTAGCCTGGGCCTGTGGGCTAAACGTAGGTCCAAGCAAACTGAAAACCACGTCCTACATTGGGATCTTGAGGAATTTGTTACATCAGCTTCTTATTCTGGGGTAGCCCTAGGCTCTTTGTGGCAAACCTGGCCCCAGTGCCTCCCCTCTGTGGAGCAGTATTTGCTCTGGCCATCTCTGCTGCCTTCAGCCTCACCTACTGCTTTGCATTTGTTTAGTTGGGGATTTTAATCTTGTTTTTTGAGGCTGGCTATGTCTTTTTTGGTCTTGTGCTCTTATTTTTTATCTGCCCTGGCTATGTGTTTGGAGCAAAGTAGACACATCAGAGTATGAACTCATTGTGGCTCTCAACTGGAGGAAATCCTTGACTAAATCACTAAAGATTCCTTTCAATTCCCCACTCAAAGACTGTAATCTGCTGAGTATATCTTCATAAAGGTGATATTTTTCCTTTGTGTTGGAGATAGCATACTTTATTCAGTATTTTTCCTCCCAGAAGACTGTTTTGGAAATCTCCTTAGAGAAAATAGCAACCCGCTACCCCATAAGTTATTCTGTCTGTGGTCTCCTCAGCACACATCCCTCTCTGAAATTACCTGATTTATCTGCTCCCACATTTGTCTGTCCCACTGAGATCTAAGCTTCCTGGGAACAGAAACTTTCTCTCTTTTCTGTTTGTATGTGCAGCCCCTTTATGATAGTGTCTGTCTCATGGTGGACACTCAATAATATTCTGATAATTACTGAATCAGTCACTGAAACCTGTCTGTGCCTCCCTCATTTCATGGTCATGCTGAGAGATGCCTGTTGCATGTCCTCTGTGAGTGCTGGGAAGCAGGTGTTGGACTGCTACAGCTATGTAGAGTGACTAGTGTTGTCTGATGTCCACCTTCATTCATCAAAATCGAATCATTGAGGGCCTACTCTGGGCCAGGCACTGACATCCAAGTGTTTATATCTCATTCATTTTCTATAGCCCTTTACCATGTCACCTCCTGTCCACTATCAGTCACTGGATTTCATTATAAATCACAGATGAACAGAGTGGGTTGGTAGTACTGATTAGGGGATGGAGTGAAGGCAGTGAGCTAGTCACCTGGCTGGCTCACTGCTGGAGGCCAAGGCTTTGGGGGATGTGCTGGAGTCGGCTAAGGCCCTTCCTCTCACAGAGCTTCTGTTCCAGTGGGCAAGACAGACTCATAGCTCTTGAAGCAGTTCATCACTTACTTGGTAACAGTTTAGTTATGTGGCAAATTGATATAATACAGAAAGGCCCCTGGCTCCTCAATATACCTTCTACCCTGTATGAACAGTCTCAATGTGGCCTGAGGAAGTGGCAGTAGTTGGGGAGCTCTGCCTGGAGCCTTAGCTCTGCGTCCCATTCTTGACATCAGTATTCATGATAGCAACATGGGCCGAGCATTCCTGGAGCTGCTGCCCATCCCGATGTGTCAGTTAGATGATGGGTGGACACGTGGAAGTGCCCCCTTGTCTGCTGCCCCACTGACCCCTAGTGAATGGCCATGGAAGAGCCTCAAAACAATTTTGCTTTCAGATGTCATCTTCCTGCTTGGCTGGGACTGTTGGCCAACAAATGTCCAACAGGGCCCGGGAGATATTTCTGTGCTGGCTATTTTACTGTATCACATTCTCTGATTGCACCAGGGATAGTTAACTGGTAAGTGCTGGCTGCTGAGGATCCAGCACAGATTAGCCATGCTTGCATTCTTGGAACCTGCCTCAGCATTATGCTTTGAAAAATCCTGCGAGAAATCCCCAGTATTCAGTCTCACTGTTTGTATTTAGTTTAGTGTTGTTTTTTTTAAGTGTTGGCATTCCACAGGCATTCCAGAAGCCTTCTTGGCATTTTTAGGTATTTTACAGCTGCCTCAGGAGCCAAGTTACTACTCTTCTGTATTCTGCAGGTAAGAAGAAAATACACAAGAGGAGGCTAGCAGCTTCCTCAAATTCACAGGCCCCTCGGTGATCTAGCTGGCATTAGAACTTGACTCTCAGGTGGTCAGCCTGTCACCCAGCCCTGCTGGCTTGGATTTTCCTGGGAGCAGTGTGGTCCTCCAAACCCAAACCTTTCCTCAGGCACTGTTGTGGGGTCAGCTCCCACACATTACCAACCTTCCCCCACACCCACATCCCCTCCCGCTAACGGCTTCAGAAAGGCTTCATGCCAAGGAGGGTAGCAATGCCAAGGAAGTAAGCTTTCAGACACACCAGTTCTTGTCCTACCTGGTGTTTCTGAGCAGTGCAGAACCATGCACTCATAGTGTGGTTTGAAGGAAGAAGCCCAGAACTCAGTGTCACACTGACTTAGGTTCATGGTCCACCTTAGTCGTCGACCAGCTCTTGGGGTCATGAGAGTGAAGTCATCCAGGAACCTAGAATGGTGTCTGAGCACACTTGACCCTTAGCAGAGGGTGGATGGCAAGCAGATGGCATTATTCCTCCTACAAGCACCAAGCCTGTCTTCCGGAGTTCTTAGACCCCACTTTGCCATGATGTTGGTGTACCATTGTGGTGGCCTGCAGTGACCATGCCCCTTTCTGGGGGTTTCCTTTAACCTCTATACAGTCCCGTGTGGTTCTGTTCCAGGTTTATATGTTACTAGAGGCCCAGTGCATGAAATACGTGCATGAAATTAGTGCATGGTTGTGGTCCCTAGGCCTTGCCAGCGATTGAAGCGCGAGTGTCTGGTATGGAAGGGCAGGTCCCAGTTGACCTCTGGGCCCTGGACAGCACCTGGGCCCCTGGGCCTCCCCGCTCTGCTTGAGTCACGGGGCCCAAGTCCCCACGCAGAGATGTGGTGAGTGCGGCTGGACGCTGCGGGCCAGGGCACAGTGTGGGCCTCTGGGCTGCCCAGCGGCACCACCCAGGCAGGCAGCGTGCTCTCTCCTGGCTGGCCTCGCAGACCGGCTTCTGCGTGAACCCCTGGGGAGCCCGACTGGCCCCTGAGGTCCTGTGGCTGTGGCCCGACTCACCCGGAAGAGGCTGTGCGGGTGCAGGGCGGGCTCCTTGCTGGTGCCCTGCACCTGAGCTACCCCAGTGCACGAGCCCTGGCGTCCCAGGGGAGGGTAGCAGGGGGAGTGAGAGCAAGCTTGGACACCCCGCACCTCTGTCCCTGTCACCCCTGCCCCCAGGTAGCTAGCGAGAGGTCACAGCCCCCCACCTGGGTGCCGCGGGAGGTTGGTTGCCATCGCTCACCCCCAGTTCCCTGTCCCAGCCCGGGGCCCAGCCCCAATTGGGCAGTCAGGGCTTGCCGGCCGCTGGTTACCGTCTGTGGGGCGAACGGTCAGGGCCAGGCCCCCTGCCTGGCTCCTTCAGCACCTGGGAGCCGGGCAGCGGCCCTACCCGGTGGTTGCTGTCTGCGGGATGATTGGCAGGGCGATTGGGCCCCACTCGCACCCGCCTTGGCCTGGCGCTGCCTGCTCACCTGCTCCACCATCCCATCCCAATCTCATCGGGGTCCATCAGGGCCCGTAGCACCTCCACTGCCAGCGCCGCGACATCCGCCATGTTCCGCGCCGTCCCCTGGTGGTCAGTGCACGTCATAGTGAGCGGTTGAACTCGCGGTCGAACTCCTGGTCGAGGGGACAATTTGCATATTAGGCTTTTATTATATAGGCTACCTGAGTAAGTGGGACCTAGGTGGAGTTAGAAAATTTTTCGAGGTCACTCAGTTAGTGAAGGGTGATGTGGGTTCAGCCCAGGTTAGCTGGTTCCAGGTTGCTTGTCATGGTTAACCAAGCCCCTCCTCCTAACTGTGACCATGAGGGCGAGTCCTCAGCTGTGTGCACCAGCAGTTCTGTTTGTTCCCACCAGGCGGGCGAGGGAGCCACTGCAACCTCCAGCTCTATGGAGTTTGCCTCACCAAAAGGACATCCCTGCCTCTTACAACTTAGAGAGTGAGTCACTGGCCTGGTGTGGTGCCAGGTGCACGGACTCCATGGCCAGGTGTACGGACATCTGCATCTGCCATTAGGACCTGGCCCCAGCTCTTCCCTTGTAGCGATGAGCATTGGGACACTTAGCCCCTTGTTTTTTTTTTCATTTATAATAGGGCAGTGGTCGGCACACTGCAGCTCGCGAGCCGCGGTTTGCTGCTCTGTTGACTAATGAGTTTGCCGACCACTGACCTAGACTCTCGATTCCAATAATTACTGGCTGTTGTTGTTTCTTGTGATTAAGCCCCTATCCCAGTGGTCAGCAAACTCATTAGTCAACAGAGCGGCAAACCGCGGCTCGCGAGCCGCATGTGGCTTGCGAGCCGCAGTTTGCCGACCACTGTAATAGGGGATCATAATAATCCTACCTACCTTTTAGAGAAATTGTAAGGCTCAGATGAAAGAATCTATGGGAAGCACTTGGTCCAGTACTTGGCACATGCACTAGTAGCATTCAGTAAGTGTTAGTGCTTGTCATCTGCGAAATGGTTCTTGCAATGACCTACCTTTAAGTGTTGTGGTGAAAATTAAACACAAGATAGGCAAGCGATCTAGCACAGCACGGGTTTCAGTTCATTATCGTTCTTCTTCTAATTTTTAATGCCACTGTGAGCAGAAATCTCCTTGCAGCCCTAGCCCAGCTGCTTATGGTTAACATGGGCTTTGTTCTCTTCCAACCAGGCCAGCGAGCTGGAGAACCGAGAGTCAGAGCTGAGACGCCGCAACGCCTTCTATAAGGAGCAGCTGGCGCGCATTGAGAGGAAGGTAAGACTGGTGCTCAGCTGCCTTTTTGGGAGCCCAGGTCTTAACGGCACTGACAGGGAGAGAGGAACCCACAGTTCCTCAGTGCCCATTCACCCCAACAGCCAGTCACCCCATGGACATGCCCTCCTACATGCCACAGCGAGCACCACACCCCCAAACTTTCAACAAATGGCAGTCACAGAGATCTTTTTGTTGAATGCGCTTGCTCATTGTAGTTCAATTTTAGTAAAAAATCATTGCACCACAGGGCAGTGCGGAGACCCAGTATACCTTTCTCACTTTAGTTAAGCCGCACTGGATAAAAATAATAATAACGTGAAGTCTTGCTGTACAAATATATTAAAGTTGTATTATTGATTTTCTCCTGGGATTCGGGGAGATCAAAGTGCACCATGGCCATACTACTTTTCTAAGGATAAGCCTTTGAAATGAATGAGATTCAAAGACATGTCATGCCTTTTTTAAAAGCCTACAACAATTCCTGAAAATGCATTTGGTAGCTTGCTTACTTTGAAGGGGGAGGGGGGACACACTTGTTGATCACGGCAGATTATTTTTCAAAGAAACAGCTTAAAATGTGGGAGGGTAAAAAAATAGTTCTCTCTCCTGCCTGAGACAGCATGCCAAGCAACCCGAGCCATCAGCTTATTGCAGGCAAATCTTTGAGAATCGTTTGTCACGGTTTGGAGCTTTGAAATTGACAGTTTGCTTGAGGGGCTTGATTTTCATAGGGGCTTTCTCCTGTGGCATGCCACACTGGAGCCTGGCAGAAACATGGATTTCTGGATTTCCAGGCAGCAGGGACATGGGGGCATTTCCTCCCTGCTCCATGGACACCCCCACCTGTCCACCCTCTTTGGGGTGTCTAGGGGACCATCAGAATTGTGATGTGAACACAAATGCTGATGGTGACAGCCTGTGGTCCGAAGGGCTGGCAGGAGACCTCGAGCTGCCTACAGAGGTGGGTGGGCCTTAACAAGCACAAGGTTCCCGGAACAGCCTCCTGCCCAGGTTTGACGATAGCTGTAATGACAAGGATTGTGATTTGAGATCCTGGAAAAGGGTAAAAACATTCCACCAGCCATAGCTCTAATTATCACAGTTGCCCATATGTTCATAAGCACAGATTTTTTTTTGTTAAGTGTGCAATTTTACGGTCTCCTGCTGTGCTCCTCCTGCGTTTTCCTCTCTGGGTTTGGCATGTGTGTGTTTGGGGTGGAAGGCAAGTAGCCTCACAGCTTTTTTCCTCCCCTAAAATCTGTTTTCCCCTCGTCACGGTCCTGTCTCCTCTCTGTTATAGTCCTCTGCTTTCCTGAAGGAAAGGACATTCTCCGGGATGAGCCCTTCTTTCTCATCTGCTCTCCCCACGCATCATAAAGTGAAGTCCAAACTCCGTATGCATGCACATGCAGGCTTTTATTTTGTTAATGAGGTTTTCCTATAGGATTGTGAATAGTATGGAATGCATCCAGAAGGAGGTACAAAAACATGATCTCCTTTCGACTCTTAAATAGCAGCATTAAAAATACATACATATATATATACACATATATATATATACACATATACATACATATATATATATATATATATATATATATATATATGGTTTTTATTGATTTCAGAGAGGAAGGGAGAGGGAGAGAGAGATAGAAACATCCATGAGAGAATCATTGATCGGCTGCCTCCTGCATGCCCCACACTGGGGATCGAACCCGCAACCTGGGCATGTGCCCTGACCGGGAATCAATCCGTGACCTCCTGGTTCATGCTCAACCACTGAGCCACGCCAGCCGGGCTAAAGAGCAGCATTTTGCTGTGATAATACAAAGGAGGAAAGAGCCTCAAACATCCCAGGAATTGGAGATTGGTGAGGGAGCTGGGGAATGGAGTGGGCTGGAGAGAGGGGATCGAGGAGGCATGGTCAAAAGCTTAATTGTATCCGTTTTGAAAAAGTTTTCCATTTTTCTCTGTGGATAATTTTATTCCGGTAACGGCTTGGGAGGATGGAAACAGCATCCGACAATCTCTTTTATGAACTGTTGCTTTTATATTATTCTGCTTTCATTTGTTGAATACTCTCAGACCTTGACATTTCTGTACACACAGCTCCGGGGCCTTCTAACCATCAAGCTACTTTCCTTTTCTTTTTTTTTCCAATTCCTTTTAAGTTTAGAAATTGGTGGTGGAAACCTGTTCAGCGGGAAACTTGGAACAGTTGTTGAATCATCCTTTACCACCCCAAACTGTTGGGCATTTGGTCACAGGTGAGAGAAGGTTGGGGTGGGGGAGACAGAAGCCTGGGCTCTTGGAGGCCCGTTGGTCCACATGCCTCCTGGCTGGACCCCTGCGGAAGGATACCTGCCTGGAGTGCTGGCCCATTGTGCTTGGCAGGTAGGAACAGCCTGCACAGAATCCAGACTCATTTTTCAAGGAGGAGACTTCTTAACCCCTTTGTACTGCAGTATTTATTCCCTAGATGATTATTCTTAAGTGCGCAAATCATATTTTGTAGGGCTCCTATGCTTTATAATCTTTCTGAGTAATTTTTCCTCACGCCCACACTGTAAGATCTAAGTGAGGAGTGTTTTCCATTTCACCACAGAGAGCAGTGAGGGTCTTAGAGCACCGGTAAGCACATCCCAGACACGGAGCTCACACACACGCTGCGAAGCAGAGGGCAGTGCGGGTGAACGCTGGACCTGGGCCCTCGTGCAGCTCTGTATCATCGCATTTTGCAGCCACTTCGCCTTCGTGCATCTCAGTTTCTTCAGTTGTAAAATGGAAATACTAATGCTTTCTTTCAGGGAGTTGGTGGGGGTATTAGCAAGGGAAAATCTGCAAAAATGTTGGCATATGCCATGGCTCCACCTATACCACTTCTGGATTCAGCTATCATGGGGCTAAGGGTGACTTATGCTGAGTGGCGCTGAACTCGGCCCTGATGGCTGTTGAGCTGACCACTCTTCTGCCCTCCACCATGGGCCCAAGTAGGGTGGGGATGTAAGCGGGCTTTGGAGTCCAGCAGACCTCAGCCTTAGTTCTGCCTCGATAATTTAACAGCCTTATGACTCTGAGCAAGTTGTTTAAATTCCAGAGCTTCTGTTCCCTTATCTTTGAAATGGGAATTTTAAGACTAACCTGCCAGTTGTTTTGGGGATGAGTAGTCATTTCTGTAAAAGTGCCTGAGATAGAAGTTTTCATTTCTTTCATGTTATTTCCAGCCTCTTTCCTCTAATTTAATAAATGCACAGCCATTCATTAATTCCACATTTAATTCTGCTAAATGCCCTGAGATTAAGACAATTGTGGTTCTTGCCTCATGAAATTCAAAATCCAGTTTGGAAGGGGGAGTGGAGGTTTTGAAGATTAGGACCCCAGATGGGAAGGTGCCGAGAGCCAGCTGCATGTGACCAGCAGACCTTCCAGCTGCATAAAAATAGTCTCATTTTTTCTAAACTCAGCACCTGCAAAGCGGAGAGGGCATTTTGGGGGTCTAGCTTCTAAGAGTGAGGCAGGGAGAAAGGAAGATACTCAGAAATATGTCTTCTTTTGGATTTCAGGCTCTTTCCTCCAGAATGTTGATCTCGCTTCCTTCCCATTGGTGCACGCCATCCCAGCCCTTCTCCTGTTTTTGTCCTTGCTTTTATTCCGGCCTTCTTGTTTTAAGGCATGACTGTCATGTGATCCTGCCAATCCTACAGCCTTCTCAGTGACAGCACTGAACGGCTTCCTGTCTGGTGTCTCTGGGGGTGCCAGTTAGGGCCTGTCAGGAAAACAGGAGCTGCTCTAGGGTTCAGGGAAGAGGAGTTTAATACAGAAGGTCCACTTCACAAGTGAAGTTGGAAACGTGAAAAGGGCCCAGCCTCACAGATATTGCGGAAATGTACTAACAGCCACAGGACTGTGTGCACTCAGTAGAATGGCTGACAGGGGAACGATGGACACCTCCAACTGCCGGTAAGACTGTAGTTTAACCCAAGCTCTCAGGCACCGCTGATGTGCTATAAATTGGCAAAGCCACTTTGGAAAACTGTTATCCAGTGTCTACTGAAGCTGAATGTGCACATTGGATGGGCCCATTTGTATGACGTACAAACACAGCAAAACTAATCTGTGGTGTCAGCCAGTGGGATAATATTACCTCTTGAGGATAGTAGTGACTAAGGGAACATGCAGAGGGCAAGGTTCCTTTTCTTGACCTGGGTGCTAATTACACAGGTGTGTTCAGTGGTGAGCGTTCATCAAGCTGTGCTTAGAGGATTTTACACTTTTCTGTCAGTATGTCCTACTTAATAAAAAGTTGAGTGCAGCTGAGGAAGGCAGGCCTGCCCTCAGGCACTAATAAAGTTTTATTTTTGTTGTTGTTAGTCCTCACCTGAGGATATTTTTCCATTGATTTTTGGATGGAGTGGAAGGGGAGAGGAGAAACAGAGAGAGAAACATCGATGTGAGAGAGATACATTGATTGGTTGCCTCCCACACGGCTCCAATCAGGGCCGGGGATTAGGCCTCAGGCACTCACAGAATCACCCGCCATTCCTTACACTCTGGGCCCTGTGACCCTGTCATGTGTTCTAGCACTCACCACACTGCCTTGTGGTTCCTGGCGTCTGCAGTTTTTTCCACTTCCAGACTGTGAAGGTCTAGGAGCTCAAAGTTCTCATTGATCTGATTCATCAGGGTGTTTCATCACCAAGGACTGGGGAGGCATAGAATAGGTGCTCAGTAAATGCAAGAATAATGAGAGGAAAATGTGTGTGCAGAAGTAGGAAAGAGCGATGCAGTGGGCCCCAAGAAGAAAAGGGGAGCTCTTGCCAAAAAGGCTTTTAGGTAGAAGCTGTGTGTAGAGAATGAGCAGGACATGGAGAAGGTGAGGCTTCTGGATGGAGATCCCAGCCAATGTGCTCCACGTACCAGTTGGTAGTGGGTGGTAAGCTGTAAAAATAGGTTGGGGTCAGATTGTGAGGGACCTTGGATGACTGGCTGACAAGCGTGGCCTTCCTTTAGGGCAGTGGTTCTCAACCTTTCTAATGCCACGACCCTTTAATAGAGTTCCTCATGTTGTGGTGACCCCCAACCATAAAATTATTTTCGTTGCTACTTCATAACTGTAATTTTGCTACTGTTATGAATCATAATGTAAATATCTGTGTTTTCCAATGGTCTTAGGCGACCCTGCTAGCGGTTCTCAACATGTGGGTCGCCATAGGTTGGTCGCAACCCACAGATTGAGAACCGCTGCTGTAGAGCCTAAGACCATCGGAAAACACAGATATTTACATTACGATTCATTAACAGTAGCAAAATTACAGTTATGAAGTAGCAACGAAAATAATTTTATGGTTGGGGATCACCACAACATGAGGAACTGTATTAAAGGGTCGCGGCATTAGAAAGGTTGAGAACCACTGCTTTAGGGTAATGGTGGGAATTCTTCAAGGGCTGTAAGTTGGAGAGAGATTGGAGCTTGGATAGCCAAAAGAATAATTAAGAGAAAGAGAAAAATTTGAGCAAGCCACTACACTTGGGTAATTCTAAACATGCACATATGAAGTGGAGGTGACCAGCAGGTGATTGAGAAGTGTCAGGCAGAGTTCTGTGTCCTGCAAGATGAGTTACTACAGTTTCTATGAGCATGTGTGTGCCAGGCTCTTTTATATAAGTTGTCACTAATCTTTGCAGCAACCCTGTGAGGTGGATTATATTACACATTTTACAAACGAAGAAATTGGCGATCAGGTGAAACGAGCTGCCAGAGGCTGTTCATCCACTAGGTGAAGGCAGGGCTCCAGCGTGTACGTTCTTTCCCCACATCATGCCCCTTCCCAAAGCAGCTCAGGAGGAAGAGCTTCAGGAGAATGTAGTGCCATGGCTGCAGGGCAGAGAGGACTAGGATTGAGAAGAGGCCTCTTAATTGCTTTGAAAGACATGAGTTACGTTAAAGGAGCCTTTTCAGGATTGCAGTGGAGACTGAAGCAGGGTTACATGAAGGGTTATTTGGGTCTGCAAACAGAATGAGAACATTGTAGTTTAAGAGCGAGTCACTTGGCCCTAGCCGGCTTGGCTCAGTGGATAGAGCGTCGGCCTGCGGACTGAAGGGTCCCAGGTTCGATTGCGGCCAAGGGCACATGCCTGGGTTGTGGGCTCAGTTCCCAGTGGGGGGCATGCAGGAGGCAGCCGATCAATGATTCTCTCTCATCATTGATGTTTCTATCTCTCCCTCTCCCTTCCTCTCTGAAATCAATAAAGAAATATATTTTTTAAAAAAAGAGGGAGTCACTTGAACCCATTTGTGAGAGGAGGAGAATTCATAATGTATCTCTGAGGGGGATCTAGTGGAAGCCAGTTCCAAAGGTGGTTGGAGGGCATGCAATGAGAAGGGCCAGTTTTTCCTGGGAGAAGCATTCTCAGAGGAGTCAGCCTTTGGTCCGGGAGGTGGAATGGGTTTCCAGTTGTGTGGTGAGTGAGTGGTGTGTGTTGCTGGAAGAACTGCTGACTGCCAAACTGCCTTAATGGCCAGCAGACATTTATCCTGAGTGAGAGGAGGCCCAAAGTCAGTACCAGAGACTCAGAGAAGTGCTCACCATTTAGGTGCAAGGCAAGTATTTCCAAATGTGACATGCCTGCATAGAAAAGCTGCCAGAGCATTGAATTCAGAGGAGGAACAGATAACAGTGACAAGAAATCGACCCTAGTGGGAAAGAAGTCTTATCTCCCCCGATCATCCTAGGGAGCAGTTCTTTACCAGCTGAGCTGGTAAAAAGGTCTGAGCCCAAAGGCCTCTTGAAGATTATTGAGTCCAAAAGTTCTTCCCCAGGTGAGGTGAAGAAGGATACCTGCACACCAGTTATCTCGCTAATACCATTTTGTAGGTTCTCAACAGTGTATGGTAGTGATAAGTGAAAGGGATTTAGAATGGCCTTTCTTAGCAAGAGTGGACTTGTTATGCCTGTGCCAATGGGACCCAGGGCCTTTGATAAGGGTGATCAGTGAGACAGGAGGGAACAAAGAAATTGAGGACCATTGTTCCAATTCAGTTATTTTCACAGATTAAAATAAAAAGGCTCCAACAGCAGCTAAGAGGTTTGAGACTCACTTGGTAAACTGGGTTTTTAAATCTAGAGGGACCTGGGTTTGACTCCTCTTCACCACCTATTGGCTTTATAGACATGATCAAGTCACTTAAGCCCTGAAGCCTTGGGTGTCTTCCTTTTTACCAGGGGACAGTAATAACTACATTTTCAAGGTAATAAAGGGCATAACATAGAACCTAGTCTATTGTAATATATCTATATATATATAAAAGCCTAACCAACCATTACGATCAATCACTATGACGCGCACTGACCACCAGGGGGCAGACGCTCAACGCAGGAGCTTCCCCTGGTTGTCAGTGCACTCCCACAGCCAACCTCCTGCTGCTGGCCAGCCAACCACCTGTGGTCCTCCCTCTCCCAAGGCCCCTCCCCCAGGCCAGCCAGCCAATCTCCCGCAGTCCCTCCCCCCGGCCTGCCGACTAACCTCCCGCAGTCCCTCCCCACCCCCCGGACTGGGCGAGATGGCCCCGATCGGCCCCGATCGCTGGCCAGGCTGAGGGACCCCACCAATGCACAAATTCGTGCACCGGGCCTCTAGTTATAGTATAAATGGTAGCTGCCATTACTATTACCAGCCAACTATGCAATATAATGCCATTGCTCTCATTGTCCCCAGAGGTCATATAGCTAGCTAATAATATAAGCAGGATTCTAATTCCTTGCTGTTATGTGCATTAGTCTTATAGTTACTGTTTTTTACATTAGGGTGAGAGTAGTTGTTAATTATAGGTGCTAGAGTTAGATGCTTTTATATTTTGGCTTCCACCACCCCACCTCCACCTCTAAAATCATCATTTCACTCCTACTTCTACCTCCAACTCCTCCACTGCCACCTCCATATCACCTCCACTTCCACCATCACCACTGCCACCTTCACCTCCACTGGCACCATCATCTCCACTATCATCTCCATCACGTCTACCTCTATCTCTATCCCCACCATCTCTACCACCCTGACCTCTACCTCCACGTCCACCATCATCATCACTTTCACCACTTTCACCTCCATCTCATTTCACCTTCCCTGTGTCTACTTTGTATATTGCTTCTGGTATGTTTGCTAAAGATCTGTTTCTTTACCTCAGACTCATCTCAGACTTTGCAAAAATCCTTTTGTTTATCTCATACTAACCTTTGAGGTGAGGCGGGAGCTGAGACTCCAGTCTCTGTTGCACATTTGGAGAGGCTGCAGTTTTCCTGGGCCTTGTGGCCAGGCTTTTCTGGGACAGAAGTCTGGGATAAGAATCCAGCTGAACTGGTGGCACACCTCTTTTTTGCTGCACACAGTACCTAAGTTATGTCACTTAGGTGTTATGGCAGTGGGGGTGGGAAGTAGGAGAGGAGTGTTTATATTACAAATGAAAATGAGGACACTCAGCGAGGTTAAGGGATAGTGTAAGGTTTCAGCGCCATTAAACTTCAGGTTTAAGACTTAATTCTTTCTGAATCCACATGTGTAAAATTGGAATAATAGTGGTTCCTATCTTGTAGGGCAGTTTTAGTTTTGAGAATTAAGTGTGTAAAATATTGCTAGCAAATTGTCCCTCTCTGTCTCCAAAGCTGGCTTTCTTGGTGCTCAGTAGCTAACATTTGCTGAGTGCTCTCCACTTGCAAAGCCCTGGCCAAGCACCTTACTGGGAGTCCCTCCTTTGACTTTCATAAGAACCCAGCAATCTGGGTGATAAAATGACAACTGCCCTTGTTTGAATTCTTGCTGTGAAAGTGCCAGGTGTGTCCTAGCCTCATGACATGTACTAATCTATTGCATCCTCAAAACAGTCTTGTAAGGTAAGAACTATTATCATCCCCGCTTTACAGCTGAAGAAACAAGCTTTGAAATAGGCAGCAGTTTTCACATGAATAATTTGGGGTTATGGGTAGCAGTCAGAGTTTGCTGCCCATAGGCCTTGGCTGGCTAATTCAGGGGATCAGTGTTTCATCAGCTACTCAGAGTATTGTTTGAATCTGTATTAAAATGATCCACAATGGAATTTACTTTAAGTAGAATAGGACAATAGTAAAATGAATCTCTCTGTTCCTATCCTCCAGATTCAATAATTTTGCCACATTTTCTCATATCTATTCCCATTTCCTTCTTTGTTCTTTGCTCATGTACTTTACACCAAACCTCAATCAGTGACCATGACTTTTCCCCTACATACTTCTATATGTGTCTCTAAAAGGTATGGACATTTTCTTACATAGCTACAGTATTGTTTCTTGCCTCAAAGAATAACATTATTTCTCCAATTTCCTAAAAAATCTATCTCCAGGGGTTTTGTTTGTCTGTTTCTGGTATAAGTCAAGACCCACCAGAGCCACCATGTTGCCATTGGTTCTGAGACTATTAAGTCTCTCATCACCTCAAACTCTATGCTATTTTTTTAGACCAACGACTTACTGCAGAACTCTTTAGGTTCTTATTACCTTTTTTCTACATCATTGTATTGAACCCAGTCCAGAAAACTAAAGGTAAATGCTGTGGGAAAACCGACTGTTCCCTGTGTTAGGAGGGGACATTTTCATGCAAAGCCAGAGCCAAATCACAGTGGTAAGGTGGCTGTGCGCGGCTGCTGATTTATGTCATTCCCTCTGTTATTGGTGCTCCGGTCCTTTTAAGCACAGGCTCAATCACTATCTCCTCTTGAAGTGGTCTCAGCACCGCTTCTGGCAGCAGCTACATTAACATGCAGCAGTTCCTGCCCTGGGGTCATTGTCTGTTGGTTTTCCTCCAGCACATTAAGTCTCCTAAATAAGTACTCACAGGTTGAAGAGCCAGAAGTGTCTGTCAGTCATGTGTGTAGTTTGCCACCTATCCCTGCTGAAAAAGACCCAGTCAAACAAATACTTTTAATTAAATAGGGACTCCATGGTCTTTCCCTTCCCTTTCCTTCTCACCTTGTTCCTTCCCAGCCTCAATCAGCTCAGTTTGACCCAGTGAATTCCCTTGAACCTTTGCTTCACTCACCTGGCCACCGTGGTGGTGAGATGCTGAAAAGGTAACCCAAACTTACCTTTTGGTCTCTCTCTACTGGTACTTTGCCACCCTATTGCACTGGTGGCCAATTCAATAATTTTGCCACATTTTCTCATATCTATTTCTCATATCTATTCATATCATTGAGCTTAACGCTCCTGATCGTCCTTTGTCCTCCCCCACAATGGCGGGGCCTTGCTAATCTCTCTCTTGAGTGGTCACCATCACCTCCCTACTGTTATTCTTTGGCCATACCCTTCTTCACCTATGATCTGGCAGCCACTTGTTGCAGAAGGACTCTTTCTGAAGCCACCAGCCACTCCCCGCTGCATTCAGGAGAAAGCTGGGATTCCTCAGCCTGGCCTTGCCTGTGTTTTCTGCCCTTCCCCAGTTCTACCTGGCATGCTGCCCAGCCTTATGGCCTCTCCCTGGATGCTAGAATCACCCTGGAGGCCTTCTCTGACTAATTCCTATTTCCCCCTCTGCACCCCGCTGCCACCTACCCTACTGGCTGTTTTGTTCCCAGAGTGAGCTCAGTGTCTGGTAGATGCCTGACATGGTGGCTCAGCAGTCAGGGCAGCTGACAGCACTGGCAGCACAGAGCAGCCAGCAGCAGAGTGGGGCTGCAGTGCCTGTTAGTAGATGGAGGTGATTCTCTGCATGTTGCTTGGTGCTACTCAAGGGCGCCAGGACCTCTCTGCCCTGAAAACGCTGCCTTGGCAATGGCATTGTGGGAATTACCCCTCAGTCTGCTTGGAGCCTAACCAGCCGTGGTGCAGCATTGCCTTTTTAAAAATTGCTTATACTTATTTCTTAAGTATCACCTGTTCATAGTAGAAAAAACAAAAATTGCAGATAAGCCCAAGGAATAAAATGAGCTTTGCCAAATTAGCCCTCCATCTAGAGAGGTAACCATTGTTAACATTGTGGGGGATACTGCCAGACCTGTTTCTGTTGTGGTAATATTGGTCATGGTATATATATTTGAAAAACGGATTATAGCCATCCATGTCCTTTGGTAACCTTTTAAAAACTCAATCCATTATTTCTTTCTACATCAAATCTATTTCTATACTTAATTAGTTGTATACTATTTCTTCTTATGACAGTGTCTATAACTTACTCTACCAGTTCCCTCTCTTTGCACTAAGTTGCTTTAGGCTTTTCCTAAAAAGGGGGGTGGGGATTCCTTTGACCACCTTTATTACTGCCTGAACTCAGTTATTAGGAAAAATACTTAGAATTGTGATTACTACACCATAGTTGTGTCCAGACTTCAGGCTTGTCACACCTTGCTAGATTGCCGCGCAGTAAGTTTGTAACAGTTCACACTCCTGCCAGCAGTATATGATGGTGCCGGGCTCCCTTCCTTTCATCTGCATTGCCTATTTTCATTTTTAAAATTAATTATGAGTGTAATGCGTGTTTGCAAGAAGTTGAAGCACCATGAAAGCACATGAACTCTCCAGAAGGAACACTGATAGGAGTGCTTCCAGCCGTCCCCTGCGGATATCAGCCTTATTTGTGTGAAGAACAGAAGTGGTTTCTTTTTTATAGATGGAGGTCATAGTTCATATTTCTTAACTTGCTTCCTGTATCTAACAGTATGTCTTGGACAACTTTGCAGGTCAGTTCTGCTGTTTTCCTTTTCATGATTGCAAGTTGGGATGACCATCATTTCACCATTTTCTTGCTAATGGACATTTAGGGTTACTTTCACAATTAATTTTAATAAATACATCCACATTTCTCTTTAGAAATATGTACCAACAAAAAGGGTTAGTGTGCCGAAACCGGTTTGGCTCAGTGGATAGAGCGTCGGCCTGCGGACTGAAGGATCCCGGGTTCGATTCCGGTCAAGGGCATGTACCTTGGTTGCGGGCACATCCCCGGTGGGAGGTGTGCAGGAGGCAGCTGATCGATGTTTCTCTCTCATCCATGTTTCTAGCTCTCTATCCCTCTCCCTTCCTCTCTGTAAAATATCAATAAAATATATTTAAAAAAAAAAAAAGAAAAAAAGAAAAAGAAAAAGGGTTAGTGAGTTCCCCTCACACATCTGTGCCATTACAGCCTTTTATCAGCCTTAAAATGTTTGCATTTCTTTATTAATATGGCTTAGCATCTTTTCATAAGTTTTTTGGCATCTTGTATTTCCTCTTTTGAGAATTGCCTCTTCATAGAATTTACCTATTTTCCTATTAGGCAGTTGGTTGTTTTATAACACTTATTTATAGGACTTCTTTATGTAATATGGGTATTAACTGCTAATTATTATACTTACGGCAAATGTCTTTTCCTAGTTTGCCTGTTTTAACTTTATGAGTATAGGTTTTGGCATTTTGATATTTAAAATCTATATTATATGATAACCTTAAAAGCTCCTCCATTTTCATTTATTTTTAAGTTTGTCGATTTGATGGACAAAAAAATGGTCTTTTGAATTTGTACTTTTTTATTACTAATTGAGTGATTGTGCTCATTGTTTTCTGAAACCTGTTTACCCACTCTAATCACTGTCAGAAGCTTTTGTCTGAAGGGACTCTGACCTGGTGCAGGTGTTGTCCTGCTGTCTCCCCAGCTGGTGATTGGTTAGCCACTCGCTAATTTCCCCACAGGTTGGACAAGCATGGGATTTGGATCCATACCTGGGTCTGCCTCCTTACCTGAGTTATGGCTAATTGTGTGACCTTAGGCAAATTAGTTAACTTTCTTCAGGGAATAATAACAATGACCTCATTGGACTAATGAGGACTGAATGATAACATGTCAACATGCCTGTCATATGTGTACGGATGTGTGGTCGTGTTCCTTTCTCCTGAGGTAGTTCATCCCTGTAATGAACAACTGCAGTTGTTTTCTTTTTTAAATATATTTTTTATTGATTTCAGAGAGGAAGGGAGAGATAGAAACATCATTGATGAGAGAGAATCATTGATCAGCTGCCTCCTGCATGCCCCCTACTGGGGATTGAGCCGGCAGCCCAGGCATATGCCCTGACTGGGAATCGAACCGTGACCTCCTGGTTCATAGGTCGATGCTCAGCCACTGAGCCACGCCGGGTGGGCTGCAGTTGTTTTCTATATGGAGATCAGCTCAGGCGTTCTGCATGTACTAGTAAGTATGACTTGCTGGTTCAACTTTTACTGTGCACAGTAATAGCTGTTGCAGAACCCTACAGGACCAGCCATGTGGTGCTCCAGAGAGGTGAAAACTAACTCCTCCTCCCCCTGCCACCCTTCCCACTCCCACTGCCCTTCCTTCCCAAGTAAACCTTATCTCCAGTTGTCTCAGGCATTCCTCACAGGAGGTAATCGGAACATTCTAATTTTGATAGATTTTAGCTTGTCCCTGTCTCCACAGGCCCTGGAACTGAAGCCAGCAGGCTGGTTTGATGGATGGAGCAGGACAGGGCTGTGCTGTTGCCCTCGCTGGTCCTTCTGTGGGGACATTTCTCCCTAGCAAAGCTGCTAAGCTGCCTTTGGCCATGATTAGGTCCCTTGGTTGCCTGTGTGCACACTGCTTGGAAGCCACATTCCCTTCATTCTGCATGCATGTGGACCCATGCACACAGGACTTTAATCAGGTCCCTGTTAATTGGGATGGACTGGGATGCTCAGCCTTTCAAGATGTTCGGATTCTGATTCTGTTATCCATCCAATGTATTTGGTCTCCCTCTGAGCTTCACGTCGCCTACACATTTAATCTCATGCTGCCTCTCCTCTTCCAGTCATCAGTAATGATGCTGAGAAGGAAGGAAGATGCCACGCTCCATGGGCAAGCCATTTAGTCTTCCCTCTCTTGAGCCTTCCAAGAACGGGAGCACTACTCCAGCTCCCTTCTGCTATTGGTCCACCCAGGCAGACTATTACTATGCAACGTCCCCCATCACTCTCAGCCATGTCTCCCTTGCTCTAACAAGTATCCCCACCACTGTAGGAGGTGCCCTCCCCCCATCAATTTATGACAAAAGTGTGAAGTGACTATTTCTGTCTGTCTAGGCTGGCTTCTAGGTGGCTGGCACTTCTGTTTCTAAGTACTCCAGGGGTGGGAAAACTTTTTGACTCGAGGGCCACAATGGGTTCTTAAACTGGACTGGAGGGCCGGAACAAAAGCATGGATGGAGTGTTTGTGTGAACTAATATAAATTCAAAGCAAAGGAGCGGAGGGGAGAGCAAGAGAACCCTCCGCTCTTTCGGCTCCGCAGGCCGGATAGAACAGCCAAACGGGCCGGATCCGGCCCGCGGGCCGTAGTTTGCCCACGGCTGACTTAGACTGTAGAATTTTGTCAGGGATCTGAGTTTGGGTTACCAACTATAGTTTGCAAAAATACCTTTTCTCTTTTTGCTAAATTGGACATTGTCTTGTCTTGGGCATCTTCCCATTTTCTTTGCATCCTTGAAATTGGCAGCACCTAGCAAGTCTGTTCTGTAAGTTAATTCAGAGCTGAGATGTGATTCATCTGGATCAGGAGATTTGAATTCATTTAGTGTGACTGGATGTTCTCTCACAATCTCTCTCCCAACTTGCGTTTCAATTCCCTCATATCAGTGTTTGATTCACCCTTTTCAGTCTGAAGATTGTTCTCCTTGATAGAAAATAGGAGTTTAGTAGTTCTTTCTCTCCATCATCTGTTAACTGAACACCTTTCACCCCAATATGGGCCTAATCCTTTCTTATTCCTGTTGTTCCTAAGCCAATTTTAAAAGCCTATTTTTTTGTTCTTCGTGTTTTCCAAACAGCTCAGCTTACCTGACCGCCCCCCCCCCTTTTTTTTACAGGCCTAGGCCACTCCTTAGTGTCCCTGGCTGGTTCTGCACCCTCTTGCCTTCTGTTAGATGTGCTTCTGTGAAAGCTCCCTCCACTGCCCCCAGAAGCCCTCTGGGTCAGGGACTCAGGTGTTTCACTCCTGGAAGCACAGGGCAGGAATCACCTCTGCATCTTTGAATCAAAGCTCTCCTGCTCGGAAGATCTGACCTGCACCTGAAGGAGTGAGCAGGGGGCCCATCCTGATTTTCAGGTGCATTGGAGCTGAGAACAGCTCGCCATCCTTTTCCCCTTACTAAGATCCTTCATGATTATGTTATTCAGAAATGTGTTTTTAAAAGACTCTTTATTCTTAAGCTGTCCTCTCATCACAGAACAGTGGTTCTTGACAAGGGGTGGTTTTGTCCTCCAAAGGACATTTCGTGGCATCTGAAGACATAATGATTGCCCTTACTGGGGGAAGGTACTATTGGTATCTTGTGGCTAGAAGTCAGGGATGCTGTTAAACAGCCCCACAACTAGGAACAACATGTCAACAGTGCCACTAACTGTGGTTGTAATTGTCACCAAGGTGCCTGTGCACAAATGCAGGTTTCCTCTGGAGAGTCCTGGTCCAGGTGGGGCTCAGACCAGCATTTTAAGCAGCACACACAGGTGATTCAAACCATTTGAGAAATACTGTTTTAAAATCTTGGGTAAGAGCCCTGGATTCCTTGAACCCTGTCTCCCCTGTGAGAGAGCCCCCAAGTTTAGACCCACTCTCTCCCGAACTGTCAGGAACTCTGAGGTCAAGGTGTGTTTTTTTCCTTTGGGCCTACTTAGGTCCAGCACCTTGTGTCTTTGGACAGCCCAGATGTTCATCCCTACTTCCTAAAACCTTGGGGCCAACTGAGACATTTTTCATGATTGGATGATTGGTGAGGATGTTGCCCCATCACCACTGCCCCTGTCCCTATCATGATCTGCTTGAGGCAGGATACTGCTTACTTCTCATTCAGGCCTAACCTTGCTCCCCTTCTCCTTTGGCCTAAAGCCAGGTGTGTTTTAGCATGTTTGAGCTCTCAGGTTAGGCATGTATTTTTTTGCTAGGGTGTTACTATGCCTCTACCTTCTAGTCAGGACTCTGGGAGAAGTCCATAATCCTGGGGCAGCTTTTATTGCTGTTTACTCGGGCATAACTGGTTATAAGTAGCCACAGTCACATGAGTATTTCTGTGTATCTCCACTGGCTATTTCCTATCACATACATTGAGCATCAGGGGTTGCAAAGCATTTTAGGATATTCAGAGACTATGGTGGAGGCTACCCAGCTCTGTCATCTTCTCTAGAAGAGAACCTGTGCTGGAGTTAGTCCAGGGCCACAGTACTGCTTGCTCTTCCTGTGTTGCTTGAAGGACACTTGGTGATTGCTCAAGTGCATTATGTTCATTTTTCCCCTCTTTCTCCTGCAGCCCTCTCCCTGCCTTGCTTCATTTGTTTGTTCTTTCAAGTCCATTATTCACTGCATGCCTCACTGATATCACCAGTGGTGTTGGCAGAGTGAGAGCTGAGGAGGGAAGACTTCATTGTCAGCCCAAAGAGACCTTGAGCACACTCAGTGCCTGTCCTCCCCTAGCGCTATTGATTGAGGGTGCAGGACGCCAGTTCAACTGAGGGCTGGTTCAGGTTGGTCAACCAAAGGAACTGATGCACAGGGCCAGGTCTGAGTAGAGCTTGGTGATAAGACCTTCTGCTTGTCCACACCCCTTTGCTGGCCTCTGCTGTACCTGGCAGCCACCACCCTGAACAGAGAGCGGTGGTCTTGCACTTCAGGTGACCACCCATATCTGCCATTTATCAAGTGCCTAAGAATCAGGCACTTTCCCTTAGGCTTTATCTGCCAACATACACATCTTGTAAAGTGGATGCAGTCATTCGCATCAGACAGGTGAGGACTTTGGACCTTGGGAACTACAAGAAGCTAGTGCAAGGCCACCAGACTCATAAGTGGCAGAGGTGAGATTTACACCTAGGGCTGGCTAGTTTAAGAATCTTTAGTCTGGCCTCCTTTGTTCAAGCTGTAACATGTTTATTTTTGTAAAGAGCAGGCATGCGTCAAAAACGGAAATGGCCACAGCCCTGCAGAAGCAGCCATGTTGCCTTGCCTGTTCTGCATCCTGACTGTGTACTCTCCGGATTGTCTGCTGCCACATCCTGTACTTGTGAAGTGCTTGTCTAGTAGCCTATGGTTTGCATGAACATTTGTATAGTGTAAACACTGAAGATAGATATAGTGTTATCTACAGTTTTGTTCCTGTTCTTAGGATCAGTGTAAGTGTTCACAGTAAAGTCTAACCCAAAAGAATCCTTAGGAAGAGAGTGAGTCATTGATTCAGGAGAAAGAAGTCAGAGTCGAGGGTCAGGGGGCTAGGGCCTGGCCGGCAGCAGGAGTGCCAAGAGTTGTGTGAGGCCACATGTGGAGGCATTTCCATTGGAGGGCTCACCATCACCTCAGACCACCATCTTCCCCTGGAAATGTGCATGGCCCCACTTGTCCCCACATTGGAAAACTCAAGGTCTGCTGGTCTCTTTTCTTTCCTTGTCCCTGTATTTCTTACATTCAGGTCATTATCACACTTCCCAAATAGTTAAAATCTGTCTCCTCCTCCCATCCTCACTGCCTCATTATTTGTTACGCAGAAGAGAGGAGACATCCCTAACGATCCCCTTGCCTTTAGTGGCAGTCCTCATAGTCCAGATTCCTCATTGTCACAAACTGACTCTGCTGGTTCCGTGCTAAAAAAATGGTCCTCATCCTTATGGTTTGAACTTCACAGTCCTAGGCACTCAGCCTCTGCCTGCCATCTCCCCACAGTTCCCACAGGTCCACCTTACACTGTCCTACCAATAGAACTGGCTTGCTTTTGCTTGGTGTATATTCAGTGTTCCTTTCTTGGACAGAGTCTGAAATGTGCTTCCCCCACCCTGTCCTCTACTTCACCTGGTCTGTTTTTGCATCCCCTTTAAGACTCAGCTGAGCCATTTCTTGCTCCAGGTAGCCATTCTGGATCCTTCCTGGCAGGGCTTAGTGTTTCCTAGGCCCCATGTTGGCCACTGCATCTTGATATTGGTCATTCTCTTGCCTTAATTTGTGCTCCATGTCAGGAAGTGATTCTTACTCCCATCACAGCACTAGAGGTCCAGAATTCAGAGCAGGAAGAAAAGAGGGACGAGGAAGAGAAGGGGAAGGAGGAGAAGAAATGAAAAAATATGAATAATGAAATGGCAATAAATACATATATATCAAAAATTAAATCTAAAAAACAATAAATAAACAAGCAGAACAGAAACGGACTTATAGGTACAGAGAATAATTTCAAGGTTGCCAAATGGGAAGGGGTGTGGAGGATGAGTGAAAAAGGTGAAAAATTAAGAAGTACATATTAGTAGTTACAGAATGGTCATGAGGATGTAAATTAAAGCATTGGGAATATAGTCAATAATATTCTGTTAACTATGTATGGTGTCAGAAGGGTATGAGATTTATCGGGATGATCACTTAGTAAGTTATATAATGTCTAATCACTGGGGTATACACCTGAAATGAATATAATATAATATACTAACTGTAATTGAAAAATAAAAAAATGATTTAAGGAAAAGAAAAAAATCCAAGACAGAGTTTTCCCTCAGACATTCAGAACAGAAGAATAAGAATTATGAGGAAAGTCAGTAAAAACAACTGGATCAATAAAGTTTGAAGAGTGAAAGCAGACGAATGACTCAACAGACTGAGGAATATGAGCAGAATGGATGGAACAGGTTTAAATGAGATCAGAGAGGCATCAAAGGGGTTTTGATAATAGAAACATCCAGATTATGAAGATTTTAAGTTGCTGGGCTATGAATCATCAATTGCTGACTGCTATCCTGAGGCCAAAATCGTGCCTCTGCTGAAATAAGAAAAAAAAAAAAAAAAAAAGATAGAAATGTGTGAATCTCCTGAAACTCAGGAAGGGTTCACCAGAAACCAATGAGATGGTTCCCTACAGGGATGTGTGGAAATGGGTTGGGAAGACAGGGAAGGAAATGGAACATCTCTTTTTATATATAGTTTGACTTTTGAGCATGTTAATGTTTTTCTTATTCAAAAATTAAATCAACAAAGATGGGGTTAAAAATTAATACAAACAAATAAATGAATTCGCTATATATCAAGTAGATACTACGCCACACAGATGAAACAATATTAATTTACATCGATTTTTAGTCTCGGCAAGATGGCTAGACTAATCTCTCCCTGCTTATTCCCACTAAGTACAAATATGAACCTGGGAAATAAGTTTGGAGGCAACCATAGAAGAACTCTTAAAGGCATGAAGAAGAAAGGAAACTGGCTAGGGACTCTGCAACTAGAAGGATAACACAGCCTGGTGCCTCATGAGTTCCCACCCAATGGCAGAAAGCAATCCAGTGCCATTATCTCTGGCCCCCAAACCTAGTGGCAAACAAGTACTCAGGTAGATTTATTCCTTCACAAGATTGAGAGGGAGTCCTGCCAGACATACTGGGTAGTCCCAACAGCACCAAGAAAAGAAGATCAAGTGGGAACCCTACTGACACGTGTCTCCCAGAAGCACTCTTTATCCTTGCAGGCTATAGACTCATTTTCTTCAACAAGAGACTCCCAAGTGGCTCAACAGCAGCAACAGGATCATGCCACAACAAGGGGCCCAAATGGGAGTATTCTTTGTCTAGTCAGTCAGAGACACCCCCACCTCTACCTAGAGACCCCAGGTGGTGGGTAGCATTTGCCTTAGAAGTGCACTTTGTCCTGTGAACCAGAGTCCTTTTTCTCCCCTAGAGACACAGCAGGGGGCATCTTGCCATAGATTGCTATGGCAGCACTCTGTGTCCCGTGGGTCAGAGACTCCTTTCCCCCACCTGGAGATGCTAGGAGGCCTGACATTGGCAGGAGGGATTTCCCCACAACAAGTAGCTGGCAAGGAAGCAGTCTTTGTCTCCACAACCACAACCTCGAGAAGCACAAAGCACTTCTGTCCCCACAAGCAACCCAAACAGATATCAGCAAGAGCCCTAGTGACCTCAGATGAATCAACAGGTCAAGATATTGTAATAAAGGCTCTGAGCAAATTCTAAAGAAGATAAACCCAAGGAAATCCACACCTACACTATAAATAATGAAATTTCTGCAAACTAAATACAAAAAATATCTTGAAAGCATCAGAGGAAAAAAAAATCAACATCCTATCTAATAAAAGAGTAATATGCAAATTGACCATCACTCCAACACACAAGATGGCTGCCCCCATGTGGACACAAGATGGCCGGCAGGGGAGGGCAGTTGTGGGCGATCAGGCCAGCAGGGGAGGGCAGTTGGGGGGACCAGGCCTGCAGGGGAGGGCATTTGTGGGGGACCAGGCCTGCAGGGGAGGGCAGTTGGGGGGGACCAGGCCAGCTGGGTAGAGCCGTTAGGGGCAACCGGGCCAGCAGGGGAGGGCAGTTGGGGGCGACCAGGTCAGCAGGGGAGGGCAGTTAGGGGTGACCAAGCCTGCAGGGAAGGGCAGTTGGGGGTAACCAGGCTGGCAAGGGAGGGCAATTAGGGGTGACCAGGCCTTCAGGGGAGGGCAGTTGGGAGGGACAAGGCCTACAGGGGAGGGCAGTTAGGGGTGACCAGGCCAGTAGTGGGGGCAGTTAGATGCAATTGGGCAGGCAGGGGAGCAGTTAGGCATCGATCAGGCTGGCAGGGGAGTGGTTAGGGGGTGATCAGGTTGGCAGGCAGGAGCAGTTAGGGGCAATCAGGCAGGCAAGCAGTTGGGAGCCAGCAGTCTGGATTGTGAGAGGGATGTCCAACTGCCCGTTTAGGCCCGATCCCGGTGATCGGGCCTAAACGGGCAGTCGGACATCCCTCGAGGGGTCCCTGATTGGAGAGGGTGCAGGCTGGGCTGAAGGACACACACCCTCCCGTGCATGAATTTCGTGCACCGGGCCTCTAGTATTAGTTATAAGAACACCAGTTTGAATGACAGTGGAATTTCATTTAAAACCATGGTGGAAAAAAGTAAATGACATATTTTTCAGGTACTGAAAGAAAAGATCTCTTAGCCATGAATTGTATACACAGCAAAACTATTGTTTAGGAATGAAAAGGAAATAAGATATTCTCAGATTACAGAAAATAAGAGAATTTATTGCTAGCCAATCTACCTTTAAAGAATGGCTAAAGTAAGTTCTTGACACATAAAGAAAATGATACAGGAAACAATCATGGAACATGAAAAAGTAAGAACAATGAAAAAGTAAAAATATGGGTAAATAGAATAGAATATTCTAATGAGCTTTTAAAATCATACTTGATGATTGAAACAAAAATATAACACTCTCTGATATGAGGCAAATGTATGTTCAAAAAATGCTCAAAGCAAAAGTTTTAAAAAGTGGAGAGAAGAAAAAACCTAAATGAACAAAAGGTTTCCATACTTTAAATGATAAAATATTGATACCAGTAGATTGTGGTAAGTTACATATGTATATTATAATATTCAGTGCAACCACTGAGGAAAATTATGAGGCAATAGACTAAAAAACTCTATTAATAAATCAATATAGAATCCTATGAAATGTTTAAATAGCCCACAGGAAGGCAGAAAAGATAAGTGGAGAGTGAGAAACAGAGGGAACAAAAAGAAAACGTATTATAAAATGGTAAACTTAAGCTCTAACATGTCAATAATTACCTTAAAGGAAGATGGTCAAATTTGCCAATTCAAAGGTAGAAGTTTCCAGAGTAAACACACAAATACACAACTATGCTATCTATAAGAAACTCAATTCAAATACAGTGGCATAAGTTGAAAATAAAAGGATGAGAAAAAAGGTTATGTCAACATTTATTTTTAAAAAAACATAGAAGTGGCTATATTAATATCAAATAAAGTATTTCAGAACAAAGAAAATTATCAAAGAAGGACACCATATGATGATAAAAGGGTCAATCCACCAGGAATACATAATCCCAAATATGTATGCATCATATTTGCTGGTGTGGCTCAGTAGTTGAGCATTGATCTAGAAACCAAGAGGTCATGGGACGTGCAGGAAGCAGCTGATCGATGATGTTTCTCTTTTATTGATGTTTCTATTTCTCTATCCTTTTCCCTTCCTCTCTCTCTCAAAATCAATTTGAAAACATTTAAAAAATATATGAAGTAAAAACTGATAGGGCTGAATAGAGAAATACACAATCTAAAATAATAGTTGGGGAGATATCAACACCTCCTTCTCAGCAACTGATAGGAGTACTAGTTGGAAAATCATCAAGGATATGGAAAACCTAAATTGCACAACCAAGCAACAGGATCTAATTAACATATAAGCAATACTCCAACAATAGCAGAATACATATTTTTTCAAGTACTTCTGGAACCAAGGTAGATTGTATCTTGGGCCATAAAATAAACCTTAATACATTTATAATAACTGAAATCAACATATCAAAATATGTGGGATAGAGCTCAAGCAGGGCTGAAAGGGAAATTTATAGCAGTAAATATTTTTATTAGAAAAGAGAAAAAGTTTCAAATTAAATTTAAGTTTGTACCTCAATAAACTAGAAAAAAAAAAGAGAAAGTAAACCCAAAGCAAATAGAAGGAAGGAAATAATAAAGATAAGAACAAAAATCAATGTAATTCAAATAGGAAAACAATAGAATTGATGAAACAAAAAACTGGTTCTTGGAAAAAATTAATAAAATTAATAAACCTCTAGCAAGACTGACAAAGATAAATTATCAATGTCAGCCATGAAATTGGCTATATCCCTGAAGAATTCCAGCCCATAGAAGAGAATAAGGTAATACTGAGGACAACTTCATGCTCATAACTATGACAGTATAGAAGAAATGGATCAATTCCTTGAAAACCACAAACTTCTAACACTCAACCAAGATGAAATTGATACCTGAATAGTCCTAAAACCACTAATGAAATTAACTTCATGATTTGAAAACTCCAGAAAAATAAATTCCAGGCCCAAATGGTTTCTCTGAAGATTTCTCCTAAATAGTTAAAGAAGAATTAAAACCAATTTTATACAATCTTTTCCAGAAAATAGAAGATCAGAGTAAACTTTTCAACTCATTTTATGAAGCCAGAATAACCTTGACAGACAAACAGTATTAACAAACCAGACAATAAAAATACATTAAAAGAAAAGAAAAATATTCCAAGGAATTCTAAAACAGCAAAAACAAAAAATTCTCCTAACCTCCTGGGTCACAAGACACTAGTTCAACATACAAAATTACTTATATTATATATTAGCATACACTAACAATATCTGGAAACTGAAACTAAAACTGCCAAAAGTCTGATCCATAAAAGAAAAAATTGATAAAATGTACCTTATCAAAATTAAAAACTTTGTTCTGTGACAGACCCTGTGGACAATATGAAAAGAGAAGCTACGGACTAGAAGAAAATATTTATAAGCCACATATCAAACAAAGGACTAATCTCTAGAATATATAGAGAACCTTAAAACTCACCAGTGGAAAAAAGTAAATTAATTAAAACAACAAATTCAATTAAAAATTTAATCAAGGGGATATATAGATTGCAGATAAGCACATGAAAAGACATTTAACATCATTAGGCATGGGAGATATTCAAATTAAATCCACAATAAGATATTACTACATACCTATAAGATAACTAAAATAAAAAATAATGACAACTCCAAATGCTGGCAAGTGGGGGATTGGGCAAGAGGGGAGAAACTGAGTCACTCATACATTGCTAGTGGGAATGTAAAATAGTACAACTTCTCTGGAAATAGTTTGGCTGTTTCTTATCAAAGTAAACATGCAATTACCATATAACCCAGGAATTACATCCTTGGCATTTTCCCCAGAAAATTGAAAATTTATGTTCGCACAAAATGAATGTTAATAGCAGCTTTATTCGTGATAGCCAAAAACTAGAAACAACCCAAATGTTCATCAACAGGTGGATCATAAATAAAGGTGGTTGCCCATATATAGAATTCTACTTGCCAATAAAAAGAGCTATTGATGCAAAGATGAATCTTAGATGAATCTCCAAATTATGTTGAATAAAAAAAGCCCACTCCAAATGGTTAAATATTCTGTGACTTTACTTTTATAACATTCTTGAAATGACAGAATTATAGAGCTGGAGAACAGATTGTGGTTGCCAGAGCCCAGGGAAGTGGGGGGATTGGGCAAGAGGGGAAGAGGGTGAGTGCGGTAATAAAAAGGGAGCACAGCGGATATTTGAGGTGGTAGCACTGTTCCATATTTTGACAATTATGGTAGTTACATGCATCTATACATGTGATAGAATTGCATAGAACTACATGTAGAGCTAACTGTGTACAAATAGTGCATATGAAACTGGTAAAATTTGAACAATACTAGTGGACTATATTAGTGTCTGTCTCCTGGTTGTGATATTGTCTTATAGTGATGCAAGATATTAACACAGGGGGAAATTGGGTGAAGAGTACATGGGATCCTCTGTATTATTTCTTACTACTGACTATAAATCTGAAATTATCTCAACATAAAATATTTAAATACAAATGAATCTAGGTAACTTTAGAACATAGTATTCTGTATATCCTCAATGGCATATATTCTAAGGAATAAAATAAATTTTGAACTTCACTTAGTAGGTTGATTTTCAGTTGTAGAATTGATGTGACAATTTCAAACCATTTTATTTGTATTATAGGACTGAACAAATGAGTATTGATGTTGTGAGGAACTAGAGTTCTCCCTGGAGGAGGATGGAGGTACAAATACCAAATGGAAGAAGAGGCAGAGCCATGTAGTGATGGTTTGGAATTAGAGGGATCAATACAGACTCAAGGTTTTTAAGAACTATATTCTCCCTAGCACTGTTCACTGAAAGAACACCAAAAAATAAAGATAGGAACAGTGAGCACTCCTCTTACATACCTAGATCTTGGTTTCTAACTACTATTCCTAATAGAAAGGAACCAGTGCTCCTTGGAAACTGGCTAGTTCCAAGAATGGAGCAGGAAATTGACAAGGTGAACCTAGAACATCTTAGTGAAAAAATAAGGAATTATTTTAAAAAATGTTAAGGATATGTGATTCTACATGGGACAGAGGAGCCAGCCCCAAAGAGGTCACACTGGCTATATTTGGAATACCTTGTTTGAGCAACAAAATGAAAAATGACAGAAATGGATTATAATACACTGAATTTTTTAAAAGAACCTAAATCCATACTGATATAAAAATATATAGAAACAAAAGGAGGATAAGGAAAGGAAAGCTGCTTTTACCAAAATGATAACTATAATAAATATAGAAAGAATGATAATCACTGTTTTGCCACTATAGTAATAATAATTAATTCAGTTAAAAACCATGAATTGATTTAAAACTATTGGTTGAAAGACTGTTGGGAAATAGGATAATCATATAGTCTTAAAACATCACTTCTCAGATTATTTATTAATTATGAGGTAAAGTGATATGATTGTAGTTACTACATAACAAATCACCTCAAAATTTAGTGGCATCAAACAATTATCTTATCACAATTGTGGTACTGAGAGTCAGGAGTTCAGATAAGGCACAGGAACAACTTATCTCTGCTATCTGTAATGTCTTGGGCCTCATCTGGGAAGATGTGAAGGCTGGGTGACTTGATAGCCGGGGCTGGAACCATCTAGAGCTGTCTTTCACTTATACATCTAACAGTTGGAACCTAAGATGGACTATTGACCGAAACATTTGCATGTGGTTCTTTATATGTGCTGTTTTAGACTTCTCGCAGCATGGCAGCAAGGTAGCAGAAGTAGGCATTTTATGATCTAGCCTCCAAAGGCACATAACATCACTTTTACCATATGCTGTTGGTTGAAGCGGTCACAGAGTTCCACCAGGGTTGGGGGAGGGGATATCCACCTCACTGCAGTGTGGGAGAAGTGTCATGTCACATTATAAATAGCATGTGGGATGGGAGGCATTGCTGTGATTATTTCTAGAAAATATCTGCCGAACAAAGGAGAAGTCTAGTGGTCTCTACCTTAATTTTTTATGGTACACATGACAAGGGCACTGTATCACCTATATCATTTTTCTACCAGGAATTTTAACCTGAATTTTATCATGAGGAAACAATCATTAAATGCAAATCAAGGGACAGTCTCCAAAACAACTGTTCTGGACTCTTCAAAAATATCAGTATCCTGCCCCGGCCGGTGTGGTTCAGTTGGTTGGGCATTGTTCCATGCACTGAAAGGTTGCAGGTTCAATTCCTGCTCAGGGCTCGGTCCCCAGTGTGGGGTGTGCAGGAGGTAGCCAGTCAATGTTCTGTGCTCTCTCTCTCTCTTTCTCTCTCATGCTAAAATTCAATAAAAACAGCCATATGAACCAAACACAACGTGTGATCCTTGGTTGAGCCCTGAATTGGCCACTATTCTTGGGACAATTGGAAATATCAAATGTAGATTTTTATATTAGTGTTATATTTATATAAAATGTCCTGATGTAGACATTGTTTTGTGTTTATATATGAGAATATCAGAATATCCTTATTCTGCCCTAGCTGGTTTGACTAAGTGGATAGAGCATTGGCCTGTGGACTGAAGGGTCCTGGGTTCGATTCTGGTCAAGGGCACATGCCTGGGTTGTGGGCTCAGTCTCCAGTAGGGGGCAGCAGGAGGCAGCCAGTCGATGATTCTCTCTCATCACTGATGTTTCTATCTCTTTCCCCCTCCCCCTTTCTGAAATCAATAGAAATCTATCTAATAATAGAGGAATATGCAAATTAGCTGGTTTGCTGTAACGTCACGACCAAACAGCAGGGACCTGAGGCTGCATGGCACCTGGCCGGGGCTAGGGACCTCAGGCCACACCCCCCGCCCTGGCACCGGGCTGGGGGACCTGAGGCTACACCCCTCCCTACCCGGAGGGGCCTAACGGGGGTAGGGCCAGTTGGGTTGGGGTCTCCTGCATTTTCAAAGCACATCTGGTGGTGGGTGGGGACTTAACTCTAGGTCCGCAGCGCTCCCCAGACTCTGACAGGAGGGAGATTTTCATATACATTTTACTAATTTTCTTTCATTTCTGACACTTCTATTATAGAGAAAGGGCAAATAGCAATATTAAAATATTTCCTCTAATTAATTCCCTTTTAATGTGCACAAATTTTGTGCACTGGGCCACTAGTGTATATACATATATATGTGTGTGTGTATATACATATACATATACATGTACATATACATATACATATACATCCTTATTCTTAGAAGATGCAGCTGGAGTATTGGAGTACTTAGGAGTGAAGTGTCATGATGACTTTAACTAACTCAAATACCTCTAGCCCAAAAGACTGTGTGTATGTGCACACACACACACACACACACACACAAATGTGTAAATGTGGCAGAACCCGAACCAGTGATAAATCTAGGTGAAACATACATGGGCATTTATCTTACTAGTCTCCACATTGTGTAGGTTTGAAACATTTGAAAATAGAAATACTAGGGTGGAGTAAGCCTACACCCAGACTCTCTCCCTAAGTGGCAGAAATAAGATTTCTGGGAGGATGGAAGGAAAGGATAGTAAAAAGAAGAGGAAGAGCTCTAGCTGGTTTGGCTCCATGGATAGAGCATCAGCCTTGGTCCAAAGGGTCCTGGGTTCGATTCCGGTGAAGGGCACGTACCTTGGTTGCAGTCTCCTCCCCAGCCTAGGCCCTTGTCAGGGTGCATGCAGGAGGCAACCAATTGATGTTTCTCTCACATCAATATTTTTCTCAGTGTTTCCCTCTCTCTCTAATAATCAAGGGGGGAAATGACCTTGGGTGAGGATTTAAAAAAAAAAAAAAGAGGAAGAAAGCGAAAAAAAAAAGAGGAAGAAAAAGCCATCAGCATTGCTATTTGGTCACATGCTATTTGCCACCTACGTGTGACAGTGTACTAGCTGTGATGCACAGGGAGTCAGAAGAAAAAGCTAGTGTGGCCCCTGACAGACCTCCTTTCTAGGAAGGAAACTCATAGAAGCAGCAGCTAAGTTGCACAATACCCTGTGTTTTATAGAGACAAAGACTAGAAGGGGTGGTAGCTATGAGAGATGAAGTGAAAGACATGTGTCGAGGTCTCTCTGCAGAGCCAGGCCCTTCCTTGACTTGTACTTGCCCCAGGAGGCTGTCCACACTCAGACCTTGGATCTGGAGTGTTGGCCAGACCAGTCAGAAAACAAAACATGAAACACAGTGATCTCACTAAGAATAGAGAAGAAGCCATATGTACTAGTCAGCTCAGGATATCATAATAAAGTACCACCGACTGGGTGGCTTCAACAATAGAAATTTATTTCTCACGGCTCTGAAGGCTGGAGGAAGTCCAAGACCAAAATTCCAGTCAATTTGGTTCCTGGTGAGAGTCTCTTTGTGGCTGTAGGCAGCCACCTTCTTGTTGTGTCCTCAAGTGGTGTGATGGTTAATTTTATGCATCTACTTACTTGGGCTAAGGGATGCCCAGATAGCTGGTAAAACATTATTCCTGGATGTGTCTGTGTAAGTATTTCCAGAAGATATTAGAACTTGAATTGATGGAATTGGTAAAGAAGATGGCCCTCAATGAGGCTGGGCATCATCCAGTCCTTTGAGGACCTGAATAGAACAAAAAGGACAAGTTTGCCCTCTGCCCTTAGACACTGGAATTCAGTTCTTTGGCCTTCAGACCCAGACTAAATGACATTGCCCACTTTCCTTATTCTCCAGTTTGCAGATGGAAGATTATGGGATTTCTTGGCCTCTATAATTGTATGAGTGAATTCCTCCACACAGTCCGGCACTACCCCATCTGTATCTGTACCTCCACCTCCACCTCCACCTCCACCCCCACCTCCACCCTCTCATTCTGTCTTCTGTTTCTCTGGAGAACCCTGAATTATACACATGTTTTCTCCTAGGTGCACGCGTGCGCGTGTGCGCACGCGCGCGCACACACACAGTGCTGAGTTCTCTGGTGTCTCTTCTTATAAGGACACCATTTCTATTATGACCTAATTTAATGTAATTACTTCCAAAGAGGCCTTATCTCCAAATATAGCAGGGTTAGGGATTCAGCATATGAATTTGAGGGGAGGGGCACATGGATACAAACATTCAGTCCATTCAGCCCGGGTCTCCTAGGCTTACACCTCACCTAGACAAAATTCCCCTCTGAGATTCTCAAGTCCCTACTCTAACTTATGCACCAGATTAAATCACAAAGCTTTAAAATATAAATGTGCGTTATCGTCTGAGAGGATGATACTAAGGAATCTAGGTGATGACAAGGATCTAGCAGAAACCTATTCACACTATTTTGGGGGCAAATTCTAGGCTTAAAGAGATTAATGATATAAGGATGAGTAAAAGGGAAAGCTTAAAAGCCCCATCAGAGGCATATAAACACTGATGCAATGCTAAAGGAGAGAAACATAGTACTCAAGATAAAAATAGCCCTTTTTTTAAGTTTTAAATTTTTGCTGCTAGAAACTATGCACTCAAGGTAGTTAAAAGAAGTTATGAACAAGAAATAAGGGGAAAAAAATAAGGGAAATGATCCCTGGTTGCTGATAGATATGGAGGATGATAGTGTAGATGTAACATACAGAGAATTGGGTTCTTGGGATTCCTAAAGAAACCCAGAACAAAAGGACACAGCAATAATCAAATATATCCCAGAAGGAATCTGTCTGAGTCAGAGAGATACCTAAATTGATAGCACACATTTGCAGACTGCGACCTGTGGGTAAGTTGATGGCAATCAAACATGTGCATGGAGCTTTCCCACTCTGGGTCTGTTTGCACTCTCCAGCTATCTTGGCAGGTCTCTCAGGCTTGCTCTACACAGATGGGCATGAGACTGCAATGCCCCAGGCAAGAAACATCTCCTGACACCCCACCGCCTGCAACCCCCAGCACCCTGTCCCAGTCCCCCATATCACATGTTCCTGCCTCTCTTGGTGCCTTCATTCTACCCAACATTTGAGTAGTTTGCCTTTTTCCCTGCCCTCAGGACCCTGCAGTGGTCTCTCTTGACTGCAGCTTCTCTTGGCTGCCCACTCCCAGCCCTGCATTAAGCTGGGCCCAGTGCACCCTGACAGGCCTGAATGACACAGGCTCTTGGAGGGTGTGCATTTGTGCATCCTGCCTCTACCACAGTATACTTTGCAACTTACCTTCTTTCTTGTATTATTCTTCCAAAGAGCTAGGGGTCCCAAATAAGTGTTCATTGAGTGAGAAGAGAAGAGGATATGGGTTTTGGTCACAGACTGAAAGACGTGAGTACATTTGTCTCTGTGGTCAACGGAGTAATGGCCCCCAAAGATATCCATTTTGTAATCTCTGAAATCTGTGATTATGTTGTTTTACGTGGCAAAAGGGAATTAAATTTGCAGATGGAATTATCCTGGGTTATCTGGGTGGGCCCAGTCCTAAAAATAGAAGAGGGGGACAGAAGGGAAGGTTGGATTGATTAAATGTAAGAAGGACTCACCTATCACTGTGGGCTTGGAAGGTGGAAGAAGGGGCCACAAGCCACGATTGCAGGCAGCCTCTGATGTTTGAAGCCAGCAAGTTTGCAGTAGTTTGTTATTGCAGCAGTAGAGAACTAATACAGCCTATAAGGAGGAGCACAGAGGGATGGTGAGGAGGGAAAAGAACAAGCGCTGGGAAGCCCATATGCATGGGTCTGACTCCCACTAAGCTATTGCTGAGAAAACTTCAGCCCCACTGTCACAGATGTGGGGGTGGGGAGCGGACATGTAGGCTACCCATCTGCAAGAACAAACTCCAGGCCCCAGGAGCAGACAGCTGCTCAAATAGTGGGGTTGGGCAGTGTGGGAGCCTGCCTGGGACAGACAAAACCAAGCAGTAAGAGTAAATTAATATGTTTTTGAGACTACATTCAGCAAATATTTCTTACTGATGAGGCTTACTGCTGTTAGCATGATCAGGATGAGTTGTCCTGGCACAGGACACTGCATAGAGGGGTGGCCAATGGATGACATGGCTGCCTCAGCTTGGGAGAGATGGGGTGGGTGGGAAGTGGGTCCTCCTTTGAAATGAGCATCATGAATTAAGAGTTGAGTGGCTCTGAACTCCAGGAGGGGGCTCTTCTGGCAGGTATAAGTTGACCAACTTCTCAGGGAACAGAGGGACCATCTAGCTGCCAGTGTCCCTGTTATACCAGGCACAGTGGTAGATCATCAGTTCAAGACTAACAAGGACTTGTTTGGTCAAAATAATGGCAAAGGGAGGCTCACTCCTTGGGGCTGGGTGATTTCAGGATAGACATAGGAATTGGTGGTGGTGGTGGGAGGTGAGGCAGCCAGAATGAAGGAGGCAGAAAGACCTGGCAAGTCCTGACACGTGAGGGGTGAAGTGGGGATCAGGCTCAGTGGTCAGGCCTCTTCTTTGCTCATGAGAGGCCACCCTGCCATGCCAAGGGAGAGCTGCTTATGGCAGACTCCCACCCACTTCTGCTAGTCCTTCCTCAGAGCCAGGAGTGGGGGCAAAAGAGCCCTTTCCCTTTGATACCCCCTGTGAGGGCTCAGAAGCACAGGAGCCCATTTAGAAGCTCTGGCCAACCTGCCCCAGAGTGCTGTGCTCTCCCACCCCTTCAAAAGCCTGTTCTTTTAATTCCCCCTCAGGGCCATCTGCTGACAGGGGAAAGTTTTGCACCTGGGAGAACTTTAGATGCCTCTTGCAGAGAGTTGAGATTGGCAGTGTTAGGAGGTCATGTTATGTGATCAGGGAACAAGTGTGTTGGGTGAAGGTGGTGCTTGACTACCCATCTTGTACTCTGCTCACAGACACTCCCTGCCGACTCCTGCTGACTGAGCAGCAAGGAGTGAGGCTGCATCAGCTGAAGTTATTGGACTCTGGCAAGCCAGGCTTATATATCTGCTGCCTCACAGCCTGAATTGGCCATGCTGTTGGGCCCCTAGAGACTCACAAAGGTAAGGGAGACATGGCTATTTTTGGCCTGGATTAGGAAGTAGTTCAACCTCCAGACAGAGAGCCAGTGCCCCAGTTCATGATAAAAGTGCCTCATCTGGGGTGGCAGAGTGCCTGAGAAAGTGCTAAGTGGCCTGGCCAGGGCTCAGCCAAGGCAAAGCTGTATGTTGGTCATGCTAGGAAATTGTTTTGGCCTTTATCCGTACCATCTACCCTCTCTCTTATTAAATGCTGTGTGCTGGGGGCTGCAGTCACATGTTGAATAAGATTCAGACTCTGCCTGCTCTGATTGACCACTCCGAGTCTGATGAGGAACCTGGGCATATCACTCAGTGATACAGCAAGGTTGAAAGTGCTCTGAGAGGAGTCCAGGACAGAGGCACCAAATAGCCTGGGGCAACCCAGGAAGTCCTCCTGTAGGAGACCCTTAACTTTAGAGGCAGCTTATATCTGCCAATCTATATATTTTACATCTCTCTCTCTCTCTCTCTCTCTCTCTCTCTCTCTATATATATATATATATATATATATATATATATGTATATATGTGTGTGTGTGTGTGTATCTGTCTGTATATATGTATATAACATTTATTTTTTATATTTTTTAATTTATTCAACTACTTTTATAGGAGCAGATGTTTTATCATAGCATCTTTCCTTGGCAGTGTATAATGATGTTTCTTACTTTTAAAAAATCTGCATAGTATTTTATTCTTTGGATGTACCATAATTTATTTAACCACTCCCCTACTGATAGTTACTAGTTTATTATTATTATTAACAATGTAGTAAAAATCCTTTAATATATATCTCTCTACACTTATCTATTTCCTTATGACAATAGATGTTCATTAAAAATGCTGATACACATTGTGAAATTGTCTTCCAGACAGATTCCATCGAATCCCGCCCTGCCCAGCGGTGTGTGCAAGGACCTGCATAACAGTGCTTCTGTCTGCCAGTTCAACAGGCAGAATGTATCTCGTGTTCTATTTGTATGTTTTGACTTAATATTGAGGCTGAGAGTCTTATTTCTGAGTTTATTGGTCATTTGTATGTGAGGTAGGTTGTAAAGACTGTAAAGCTAGGATGGGGATGCTGGTGGCGAATACTCCAGTAGCAAGAAACAGCCCATTCAGAGGTGGAGAGCGGGGGGGATGGTCTGGCATCTTCTGGAAGCACTCCATGTTTGGTGTTTCTTCTGCCTCTTACATCCCCAGGTGCCATTCTTACCTTCAGTGAGGCTGCTAGCCCCGCCTTCAGCCTCTCTGAGCTCTAAGTCCAGGTGTGGAGATGCCTGGCACGCAGAACTATGGTCAGGATGGAATCAGAACATGCTGCAAAGGTGCTTTGTCAGGAGCGAAGCGCTGTGGAGATTCTGGGTGTGGAGCTGATAGATAGTCTTGGCCCTCCATCATGGACATCCCTCCAACATGAACTCTGATTCTGTCTCAACTCTTTATTTTTTAAAAAAATATATATTTTTATTGATTTCAGAGAGGAAAGGAGAGGGAAAGAGTGAGAAACATCAATGATGAGAGAGAATCATTGATCAGATGCCTCCTGCATGTCCCCCACTGGGGATCAAGACTGCAACCTGGGTGTGTGTCCTGACCAGGAATCATACTGTGACCTCCTGGTTCATAGGCTGATGCTTAACCACTGAGCAACACCGGCTGGGCTGTCTCAACTCTAATTCATTGTTATAAATTAAGTTTTTTAACAAATCAGTTTTTGGTAATAATAATTACCACGATAGCTGCAATTCCTTTAAAACTAACTATTGCCATGTACACTCATCAGAAATTGTCTTCTTTTTCATCACGGAAATCTGTGAGGAGGTGATTTTCCCTCCATTTTATAGAAGAGCAGTAGAATCTTTCTAAGGCAGCATTACATGCTAGGGTTTCTGGAAGAGCCAGGGCTGGATCTAATCATACTGGCCGCTGTCTCCTAGGAGATGGCTCCCTGACTCCCAAAGGCTTCTGCGATGCGCTGTGTGCTTTCGTGGGGACAGAAGAGCTTTTAAGTACTTTAAAATTCACTTTGTTTATTTACGTTGACCTTTTAAGTCGCTCTTAGAATCTTTCAGCCCAGTGTGCTAGCCACTGTCCTTGTGCTCTTGGCTCCTTTCGCCTTGATCAGGTTGGAGAATGTCCCCCAGCCCAGCACCACCTGTGGGCTGTGGATTTCTAAATCTGGGACTCTTCTACTTATGATATATTGCTTATTTGCTATCTCTACATATGTTGAGCTGGCTGTGTTTACAGATATGAAAATAGAACCTTTTAAAAAATACCTTTTTGAAGCCCCCAAACATTAGGCTTATATTAAAACCTGTGCGGCTTTCCTCAGTACTTGTGACATTTCCTGTTTGCATTTGCGCCGCTTGGAGAGCAAATATACACTGGTGGTTACAGATTTATTTTGTCTTCTGCTCTCATTTATGGAGTTCATGTCTTAGGTCATCTAGGCATTCATCATTTTAGAGGGAGCAAAATACTTATTTGCATCTGTTACTTTTCTTTGTATCAAGTCTTCTTTTCTTTTTAAAAAATTTATCTTTATTGTTGAGGGTATTACAGGTGTCCCTCATTTTCTTCCCATTGCTCCACTGCACCTGGCTCCCACCCTACCCCAGGCCTTCACTGCCTTATTATCTGTGTGCATAGGTTATGCATAAATGCATATAAGTTTTCAAAATCATTCTTTGATGAAGAAGAGCAGGCTTTGGGGGAACACAACTGGATTTGAGTCCTAGCTGACTGACTCACTTTCCAGCTTTCAGCCTCAGGGTCTTTGTCTGTGGAATGGTGTGAATAATATAAAAGCACTTTAGGACTGGCCTATAGTAGGTGCTCATAATAGGCGAATTCCCTCTCCTGTAGATGAGGTAGCATCCTGCAAAAAAGCAAATAGTTTCCCAAAGGGTCTTTTACAATCTTTAGTGAACATTTAGCAAGACCTTTTATGTAGCTAATATTGAATTGAGATAACTAGTAAATTTCGCAATAAGGGAGGGAATTATTTTTTTAACATAGGTAACAATTTACATACTACATATACACTGACTTACATTATCCCCACAAAGCCATCTACCCACCAACATTTTGAAACTATTCTAAAATTAGAAATTGGAATCCATAGGACTTGACAAACCATGAAAAGAATTCATATGTGTGAAGGAAAAGAGAAACAAAAGCAGGGTTTGTTATTTTCACCGAGTATTGACAATAGGAATTGAACTTGTTTCAGATTGTTTTGGGTAGCAAAGAGGGTCCATGAAAGAGACGGGGGTGCAAATGGATTATTAGAAAATTTGGTCAAGCAGTTTTTCTCTTCCTTTTTTTCCAACCTGCTTTCCTCCTCTGATTTCTTTTTAAAAGAAAATCTCAAAACACAAACTATCAAAAAACTAGGAAACTTAATACAAAAGACCAAATTTTGGTGTCCCGCTGTAGTTACAAGTTTTGAAATACGAAAGTCAGATTTTTCAGAAGTCAGTGTTCTTTGGGGAGCCAGAATTTGGCCCTTAGCACCCACATGCGTATTTGGTTACGGGTGGGCTGTACACCTGCATTTCCGTGTGTAGACGGGCTAGAGGAGCTGCTTGGTGAGCACTGCTGACTTAGGTCAGTTACTTGACACACCTGGTATCGGGAGGCAGGTACAAGAAAGTCAGTGCTAAGGCCCAGCTCCATGCCCTCCTCCCAGAGTGAAGACCCTGGCAGAAAGAGAAGCGTGGAGGTTAGGCAGCCAGGAGTGGGCATGGCCAGCTGACTCTTCTAAATCTAGTCATTCAGGGTTCCTGTGAAGTCTTGAGTTTTTAACACTTTGTTTTAAGGCATGGAGACTCCACCAGCTCTTTTGAAAACTGTTCTTTGATCAGAGTTGTGACATTCAGGTACTGGGAACACTGAGATTTCCCTTTACTTTTTTTTTTTTAAAGTCTCATCTTAGCCCCACTCCCTCATTCTTCTAGCTTCCTCCAGCTCTTGGTAGAAAGAACCGGTAGCCCCCTTTTGCTAAGACCCCTATGACGTGCCCATTGGTCTGGACTCCTCTGAAGAATCTAGCACCTCAGTAGAAATAAATTTAAAGCACATGTTGCAAAAGCAGTTGAATCACAGTTTGAAAAATATTTTGCAAAAAAAAACCTGTTCAAAATGTAATTGTTTGCAGTAAAAGATGTGAACTAATTTAGAGAGTAACATAATTTGTGAAATTTCAGGAAGGCAGCATATACCTAAAAAAACAAATACTCTATTTAAGCCCCAGCAGCACCTCATCTGTTGCCAGCAGCTTCTGGAGAGAAAGAGATTTTCTCTTTTTGGGGAGTTGAAGGGAAAGATACTGCCTATGGTTCGCACATAAAATGGATGGGTATATTTGAATGTCCTCTGTTGCCTGGCCACTGTCATTCTCTTTGGCTGCCCCCAAACAAGGGGAAGGAGCATGGGAGGAAGTTGGAATCTAGGAGGGCTGATGTCAGCAGGAGATGTGGGAAGAGAGTTGCAAGGATGAGAAGTAGAAGGGCCCGTCCCATGCTGCCAGGATGTGAAGTCCTGGGACTGAAAACTTAGGAGGAGAAATCGAGCGTGAGTGGAGAAGAGCCTTCTAAGTGACGCTAGAAAGAAGGTGAGGTCTCAGATGCCAGTGATGAAAGTTAGGGGTGGGAGAGGCTGCCTAATTGTATTGATTTCTTTAAAAGCTTGCTCGATGAATACTGTTTGAATGTATTTACTAAAACAGCTGAATTGAAACACCATTACCAAGGCTCATTCTGTTTTGAAAACAGAAGCTCCTTTACTAACAAACTTTGATAGAAATAAATAAAGGTGTGTGCCTGGGTAGAAACATGTGAGCCCTTCCCCTGTTATAAAGGCTGCTCACCCCATCACACTGGACTTTGACAGGGACTTATGGGCGGTCTTTTGGAGAGACCTGTTAGGTTCTACGCTCATGTTCAAAAACAGGGGGAATGCCCCCATCCAGTTTGGTAGACATATAGTATTATGCTTTGGGACTACTGAGATATTTTTGCCTCTTCCAAGGTCTGCCTTTAACCACACTTTAGTAGTTTTTTCTGGAAGAGAAATGAGAATCCTCGGCTCATCCTCGTGTGGAGTGTCACTGGTCAACCTGCAAATGATTAAGCACATCAGGTCTGTGCGGCATAAACAGATGGGCTGGATGATCCCAGGCTTAGCAATTTGCTCCTGCGTAGCATGGTCCTTCGGGGGCACAGGAAAGGTGAGTGTGGTCCTGTTTGCCTCTCAATACCCCCAACCACTCCCAAGCAGGTGCAGTTTCTCACCTCTGCTAGGAACTGTGTTTCACCTTTCATGCCCTTGACACAGGCACAGAAGCTCCAGTATCCACACTGCCCTGCCCAGGCTCAAGGGGCCAGGAGGGCTCTGTAAATCACCTGTGCTCAGCAGCCTTAGTGGTGCCAAGCGCGGGGCCAGGTGCTGAGGAGAGGGAGCAGGTGGGCAGCGATCAACAAGACCCAAGTCCTGCCCTCTGGTTCACCGTCTGTGGGGAGAGCATGAACTTATGCTTGCAACAGCATGTTATGAGGGCAGCCATTGTCAGCAGGAGGTCAAGTAGCCCAGAGGCCATGTCTGAAACTCTTTCTTGAGGCATCATCTGAACTTGCCTGGAAGATTCAATGAGTCGGGCATGTAGCCATCCTATATAATAAAGAAGTAATATGCAAATTAACTCTCATGCCCTCACAAGATGGCTGCCTACGACCAGGTCGGCAGGGGGTTAGTGAGGGATGACCAAACGGCTGAACAAGCAGGCTGCGTGGGGCGACCAGGCCGGCAGGGGGGTTAGTGAGGGACGACCAAACGACTGAACAAGCAGGCTGCGTGGGATGACCAGGCCGGCAGGGGGGGCCGTTGGGGGCAACCAGGCTGGCGGGGGGAGGGGCAGTTAGGGGCGACCAGGCCAGCAGAGGGGGGAAGTTGAGGGTGTCCAGGCCAGCAGGGGGGGCAGTAAGAGGCGACCAGGTCAGCGGGGCGGGGGGGGGGAGTTAGGGGCGACCAGGCAGGCAGGCAGGTGAGCGATTAGGAGCCAGTGGTTCAGGATTGTGAGAGGGATGTCTGACTGCTGGTTTAGGTAGTCGGACACCCCCTGAGGGGTCCCGGATTGGAAAGGGAGCAGGCTGGGCTGAGGGGATGCCCCCCCCCACACCATACACGAATTTCATGCACCGGGCCTCTAGTTTAGAAATAAACATTTATTGGACATCTATGATATGCTGAGGGAGGGCCATTTTTAAAACATATTTTTTATTGTTGATAGTATTACAGATATCTCCCATTTCCCCCCTCTTTTCCCCCCTCCTCCCAGCCTCCATCCCCCTCCCCTGGTCTTCGCTACCCTATTGCCTGTGTCCATGGGCTATGCATATAAGTTCTTTGGTTTATCTCTTCTCGTCCCCCCAACCCCACATTGAGATATGTCAGTCTGCTCCATGCCTGAGGGAGGGGTATTGAGAAGACTTTACTGGGGCTCCTACCAGGATACCGAGTCTTCCAGGTGAAATGAGGTGAGGTGGGGGATATGAAAGGAACCCAGGAGAGGCACATGGAGGCATAGGGGTTTCTTCCTTCTCAGGGGCCACGAGAGAAGATGGTGTTTGAGCCTAATCTGGAGGCATGTGTTGGCACTGCCTAGAAGGTGGGTCTGAGGTGGAGGAGTTGGTATGTCAGGCTCAGGGGGATGCAGGAGGAGGTGTGAGGTGGTGTGACCATGTTTGAGATGGTGATCATGGGGATGGGGGCAGAAGGCAAGCAGAGGTCATGAGAATGGGACAAGTAGGGCAGGTGGGTACAAGCAGCTGGGGTGGACTGGCTAACATACCAAGAAGGGGTTTGCTGAAAGACTGCCTGGACTCCCAGGAAAGGCAGGAAGATGGGGAGCAAGGCTTGGGCATGTTGGAGGAGGAGGGTGACCCTGAAACAGAAGCAGCCATGGGGAGGCAGGCACCATTAGAGATGGGGAGACTAGCTGTTCTCCAGATGTGTGCTCCTTTCTCAGGGTCCCATGTCCAGGGTCATGCAGGCCCCTGATTAAAACCCTCCAGACCACATCCAATGGAAATAAGTGGTTCTTGTACAGACTTCTAGGAGTCGAGATGGAAATGGATGCTGGGCAGTCAGAGCCCCGGGCTGTCCCTGCAGTGTTTACTAAGAGTCCATGGGAAGGTCTACCTCCTGCCATCTTTTATTTTTTTCCTTACTTCCCCTGTTTCCCTGACTGCCCCTAGAACCTGCGTTTCTTGGTGCACTGGGAATAGAGAGCCAGCCCACCTGCCTCAGAGGGTGGTTCTCAAACTCTTTGGTTTGGAACCCATTTATACTCATAAAAGCTATTGAGGACCCCAAAGAGCTTTAGTTTATATGGGTGAAAACTCAACATTGACTACATTAAAAATTGAAGCAACATTTAAAAAGTTTATTCATGCATTTTAAAATAATAGTAAGAAACCTATCACATGTTAATATACATAACATTTTTAATGAAAAAATAATTATATTTCAAAACCAAACATAGTTTAGTGAGGCGAGTGGCATTGTTTTAAAATTTTGCCAGTCTTAATGTCTGGTTAGCTAGGAAGCCAGTGCATTCTCATATCTCCCTCTGAATTCAGCCTATTGTGACCTACTGTTTGGTTGAAGCACTCAAGGAGAATCCTGTGTATGCCCCAAAGGGAATCAGGGACCCCCTACTCTGGGGTAACTGTGGGAAGCTTTTTTAGACCATCGGGTGCTGTTTGCTCCTAATATGGGCAGCTTCCCAGGACAGCACCCTGTCACAGGATGCAGCTTCCCTCGGGTAGGTGCTGGCTCTTTGTGCTCCCACACGTGTTGGAAGCCATCATTTTCCTCCCAGTCCCAGACCAGCCCCTCCTTTTAGCAACCCTGTAGTGTCCTTTGGACTTCATTGCTTGCTCTTTGGCCTAATAGGTTATCCACTAGAACTGGTCTAGGAATTGTTCTTGTTTCTAATAGCATGAGGAAGATTTATTCTCCCTAGCGCTCGATTAAAACCCTCCGTCTGGTTGTATCTGCTATGAAGTGGCATGGTAAAAGGGAAAACCATTCATGGAAGCATCAGCCAGATACACCAGCTTTAGATGTTTTAGAATAGCATCCAGCAATGCTCCTCAGGCAAGCTGTTTACCCTTCTGAGCATCACTTGTTCTTCAAGCTATAGAGAGGGGCTGTAAATAATTTCTGCCTTACAGCATTGTCAGAAGGATTACTACCCAACACATATTAAGTGCCTATAAATGGTAGTTTTCATTTTTGTTATTATTATTATGCTTTTTTTGCATTCAGGGGTTTCTTGGCTGCTTGTATGGAATGCCATTGTTTTTATCAGTCATTGTGGATGTTCTAGCAATGCTCCATTGTCGTAAGATCTAAGTTGGTTTCCATACAGCACACTCTAGCTTACTTCTGCTATCCCTCTGTGCAGAACCAAGAAAATGGCTCCCAAAAAAGTCCAGCTAGTTGCCCAGTGTCCTAGGGATGGATTGCAGCCTGGAATCCAGGCCTTGTAACACTCGGGCTCTCATTTCCAGGGGTCCTGTGTTCTGGGTTTCAAGTGACTCCAGACTCTGACCAAAACACCAGTGATGTCCCTGTGGCCTGGAAACACCGTGCACTGGGCCACTGTGGACCAGCCATAGTGCATTCCATGGTGTCCACTCCGCCAGGGCAGCCTTGGAGCTGAATGAGAACCACGGCACAGACCAGCACGAGCCTGGTGAGAAACTGCTAGTTGCCAACTCAGTATTCATTCTTACTGATGTTAGAACCGGTTTTATTTTGGGAGGCAAAGATTCCTGCTCGCAGCCCCTGCCTCGCCCCTCAGCAGCCAAGGATAGCCTTGTGACCTCCTTCTAGCCCAGCCCACAGGACTGAGGGATGTGTGTGGCCTGGGAGAAGTCTCCCTCAGCAGGAGTCCTCCCTTCCTGCCTCTCTCTGGATAACTGTAGTGTGGATCTGGGAGAGCTCCAGCACCCTCTCCTCAAGGAAAGGCAACTGGTGACAGAGGCTACACAGGACACAAATGCGGACAGGAAATGGGAGTGGAGGCCCTCCTGACGGAGTTCATCACCACACAGATCAGGAAAGGCCCTGCATGTGGTAGGAGCCACTGTTACCGTAGACTTTCTGTCATGCGTAACCAAATCTAGCCCTAACTGATAAAGATCCCCTTGTAGCATACTCTGTTATCTAACATCGAAGCCGAAGCCCAATTAAGAATTCCCCTTCTGTTGCACCTAATTGTATTGATCCATTTAACCATTCCACATTCAGCAGATATTGAGTTACTCTTTTGTGCCAGATACTGTACTGAACCAGTGGCTGCATTTTAATTAATATTGCTGACATTAACAGACACATTTTCATGCTGTGCCCCACCCTGCTGCATCCTGGGTTCTGCGGAACTCTGCCTCCTTTGTGGGATAGGACTTCCTGGAGGCCCTGGGCTACGTGGAGGGGCAGAGACCAGCAGAGAGAGGAGGGTGCCCATGGGCTCCTAGGGGCTTAGTTGGAGATGTAGCTCTCTCATCCGGGCAATGCTGGGAGAGCTCGCCAACACTGGCAGGCGCTGGAGATGGAGGAGTGAGGCTTGGGGGAGTTATGTGTTGGGGGTAGGAGGGTGGTCTCAGAACCCCAGTGCTCAGTCCCCCGTGGGCTCCTCCACGTAATCCCATCTTAGAGGGGTCAGGAATGCTAGGCAGGATCGGGGGGAAGTAGAGGCACTCTGGGAACCAGTGTGTGGGGCTGGCCATGCCGTGTACCCAAGAGTACAGTTAGGAAAGTCATGTGGGCTGCCCACAGTTCCCCGGGCACAGGAAAGCACCCTCCTTGGCTGAGGGCACTTAACCATTTGTACGCCATAAGTGTCTATAGATGCAAGCGGCGGGCCTTTTTTAATTAAATTCAAAATATCGTTGCAGTTACTGAACTAGATCTGCATCCCAAGAGCTGTGCTTACTTCATCCATCTCAGGCCTGGCTGGTCTCTTCCCCCAGTCCGAGTAGTCCTGTTTACATGGAAGCCACCGTGTGAGTCAGCTGGGACTTCTGCTCTGGGAAGGAAATGGACACATCAGCCCTATGTCACTGTGCGTGCCAGCCATGGGAGATCCAAGCGCAGTGCCTGTGGGGAGATGGTTAGTTCTGCTCCATGGCAGGACTCCGGGTCTGCTCAGGGCCAGGATGTGGTGACAAGGGACATAGACTGCACAGCTTGCAAGCGGCTGGCAGCCTGGTGGGAGTGAGGGGTAGGGATTAGCACATTTTAGCATGGAGGGTGTACACCGTGGTGGAGGAAATAAAAGCCCGGAGTGACTGTCTGTCAGGCACGGAGGCTCCTGGAAGGAGGTGGTGTCAGAGGTGGCTGGGAGGAAGGCACAGTTCTAGGGGCAAAAGGGAAGAGGGGCCCAGATCAAGGCTGTGAGGGCACTGAGGGGTGCGGGCTTCAGCTGAAGGTCCTTTCGGGGCAGAGCTGGGGTGTCTGAAAGGTCACTGTGTCAGCTGTTGGGATGTCAGTAAGAAGGATGAGGTATAGCCAGGCCTTGACACTGCCCGCCCGCCCGCGCCCCTCCCCCCCCCCCCCCACCGCTGTATCTGGCCTTGAAGGGGTAGACTGCTATGGGCCTTGCAGTTTAGGAACTCGTTGCCCCCTTTGAACCCACCAGAGTCATGCAGCCCCAGGCCAGATGCCTTTCCATGCAATGGGCACACTTGGCTGCCACGCTCACAAGCTACCTCGGGACACTGAGAGCAGGATATTCCTGCAGCACCGTCACTGCATTCTTACCATCCGCTTTCTACCCCTCCTCCCCGCAGCTTCTCCAGAGCAGAGGGACTACATGAGTGTCAGGAACATCATTTATAGAAAGGAGCCTGTTGCCACAGCAACCCCAGTGAATGGCTAGTGCCTGGTCTGCAGTCTTTGTCTAAGTCCACAGAAAGCACTATAGGAGGAGCAGCTGGCTGGACCCGGCTCTGGTTTATGGGTGTGTTGATAACATGGGTGCCCCACAAAGGAGCTGGATTGGCAGCCCTGAGTTGACAGTTCACTAGGCAAGCTGACCCTGAGCAGGCTCTCTGTTGAAGCCACAAGCTTCTCACAGCTGCTGTTCCACCTGCAGCCTGCATAGCCTGTGTGGGGAGGACCAGTCAGGGACTTTGTAGTGACCCCAGAGGTGCTTCACTCATTTCTGGGGCTCCCCTGGATCACCTGCCAGCTGCTTGGAGAATGGGTGGGTTTTCTGTATGACAGGGAAGCCCTGCTTTGAGCAGGGGAGCAGGAGTGGTTAGCAATTTGGAGAAATAATAAATAGCCGAGCAAGGGCTCCAGGCTAGACAGTGTCCCAGGCGGGCACTCACCCTCCACCAGCAGGGGCAGAGTCAGCTCTGGCTCTCCTCTTGATTACCGCGGTCCTGTGGGGCTTCGAGGGCTGCAGCGATCCCCCTACTACAGGGATGGGCGCACTGGCTTCTTGAGGACCCCAGGGACAGCAGGGGAGAGGAGGCTGCGAGCAGTCCTTCCCCCACCTCACACAAAGCAGGGCCCCTACATTTGTGTAATGTGCTGGGCTTCTGAGCAAGAGAGTCCATTTGAACAAATCTCTTTACTCTCAATCCACATTATAAGGTTTCGTGATTACTTATATAACGTAGTAAGTTACACTCTCTCAGTGTCTTGATTTTTCCAGGAGTATTACTGAGCAGTGGCTCTCAGCCAGCCTTTTTCTCTGTCCCTAACCCACCCAGGGCTGTGACCTTTCCCCATAAGGAGACTGCTCTCACTTCTGGGAGTCCAGAGGGCTTTGGGAGGGGATTAGGGAGATGGGAAAGCGGAAGCTCCAGCTCTAGGCCTTGAATTTCTTGGTGAGGGAGGAGGAGAGGACATTGAAGGGAGGGACTTTTAGGGACGTTATTGATGGGGTTTCAATTTGGCCAGGGGAAGGAATGGGATGGGATTTATTTAGCAGCTACTACTTCCTAGGCACTGTTCTGGTGCTGGGGAGTTTGCATTAAACAAGGCAGTGCTCTGTTCTCCAGTATTTCAGATGCCAGTGAGTGTTCTGAGGACAGAGGGAGGTGTTAGGAAGGGCTTGGGGGTGTTGAATTAGTTTGGTCTGTGGGGCCTTCCCTCAGAAAATGGCATCTGATTTGAGAACTGAGTGAGAAGAAGGTGGCACTCATGGAAAGGTCTAGGGAACAGGTCTGGGTCCAAGTTCTGGGAAGTTCTGGGGGAGCAGGTCTGGGTCTGAGTTCTGGGGAAGTTCTGGAGGAGCAGGTCTGGGTCTGAGTTCTGGGGAAGTTCTGGGGGAGCAGGTCTGGGTCTGAATTCTGGGAAGTTCTGGGGGAGCAGGTCTGGGTCCGAGTTCTGGGGAAGTTCCGGAGGAGCAGGTCTGGGTCTGAGTTCTGGGGAAGTTCTGGAGGAGCAGGTCTGGGTCCGAGTTCTGGGAAGGTCTGGGGGAGCAGGTCTGGGTCCGAGTTCTGGGTAGTTCTGGGGGGACAGGTCTGGGTCCGAGTTCTGGGTAGTTCTGGGGGAGCAGGTCTGGGTCTGAGTTCTGGGAAGGTCTGGAGAAGCAGATTTGGGTCAGAGTTCTGGGAAGATCTGGGGAAGCAGATTTGATCATTGCTCTGGATGGTCTTTGAGCAAAAGGAAGAGCTAATTGTAAGGCCCTGAGGTGGAAATCAACATGCATGTCCTTAGGTCAGAGAGAGTTCAGTGTGGCCAGAGCCCAGTGGGGTGAGGGAGGGGGTGGCCAGCCTGGAGGAGGCCTCTGTAGGTGATGGGAAAGCAGTTTGATGTCATTTGCAGGGGTGGGAAGTGAAAGGAAGGCTTTAAGCAGATGTGACTGTACTTTGGGGAAATGCCTGTGGCCACTGAAGCAGATAAACTAGTAGGACAAGTGTGGAAGCAGGAAGGCTCTTACTTAGTCATCCAGGTACACGATGGTGTTGGCTGGGACCAGGGTTGAGGGAATGGGTTGGTGAGGGGAGGCGGACTGGAAGTTTGCTCAAGGTTAGTGACTAGACATACGGATGCGTTTGAGGGGTTAAATTAGAGGGAAGAGTGGGTCAAGGATGCCTTTAGGCTCTTGTCCTGAACTAGTGTGTGTATGGGAAGAGATGGAAGTCTTGGGGATGTGGGGTGTGGAAGTTAGTGTTAGCCCTATTCCAGAGCATCCATTAAAGCTTTAGCCCCCAATGACTCAGAGCTCCAAGGTGGCCATGTGTCCTGGAGCAAAGAAAAGGAAGCCCTTAGGCATTTGGGAAGTATTTGTGCTTGTAGCTGTGCTTGAGCACCCTGAGAACTTCCTGAGGCTTACACACTACAGGGGGCCTAGCTCCAGACTGGCATCAGCTGTTACATCTTGCAGCCTGCATGGTTGTCTGTTTTCCTCCTGGGGCCCACCTCCTCTGCTCTGAGCCAGACAGGAGGGGCATTCTCTGCTGTCATCACAGTTCATCCCTTCTCTGGAGGCCTGCCGTCCAGTCTTCTCAGTGTCAGCCTGGACGTCTCTGCCATGGTGAGCTGGCCCTTCTGCAGTTGAGGTGCAATGTCCTAGAGCAGTGGCCGGCAAACTGCGGCTCGCGAGCCAAATGCGGCTATTTGGCCCCTTGAGTGTGGCTCTTCCACAAAATACTACGGCCTGGGCGAGTCTATTTTGAAGAAGTGGTGTTAGAAGACATTTAAGTTTAAAAAATTTGGCTCTCAAAAGAAATTTTGATCGTTGTACTGTTGATATTTGGCTCTGTTGACTAATGAGTTTGCCGACCACTGTCCTAGAGAGACTGCTAAACCTGTACAAAATCCATGAAAACTTTATTGCCAAGTTAGGATTCTGATCCATGGAAGTCATTCAGTCCAGCCTCTGACTGTCCAGAACTTTCTGCTGTGGTATTCCTAGCAAATGGCCCCTGGCCTAGATCTTTCCCACCATAGGGTACCCACAACTTCATAATGTAGCTCATTTCTTTGCTCGAGAGCTCTGATAATGTGAACTTTCTCTGTGTTGGGCATCCTTGGAATTCTGCTAAACAGTCCTGGGTCTGTTCTTTAGAGGCCCAGGTCTGTTCTGTCCATCTGTAGCCTTTAAGAGAGTGAGGGTGTCCTTCATGCCCCTTCTCCAGACTCCAGCCCCTTATTTTCATTTTTATATGAGGTGAGAGGTCTAGAGACCTAATGACCCTGGTCACCACCCTCTCAGGAGACATCGTAGTTCGTTCCTCTCATATTTGAGGCCTAAAAAGGAACCCGGTCGTTCAGTGTCATGCAGAGTGTCTGTTCCTCGCCCCCGACACTTCTGTCTTCCATTTTGTCTCTCTCGGGTAATTAGTGCTGATTGGGAGAGATTTTCCCTCTCTCAGATAGCTCTTATTGCCCGAAAGTCTCTTCAGCTGATTTGTTTTTAATTGACTGATCTCTAAGCTTTGAATCAAGCATTTCGGAATCATTCGGATTCCTGGGTAAAGGAGGGTTTTCTCTCTCCCCTCTATCATTGAGATGTCTCGTCGCTCTAAGCTGCTCATGCATATTCTCTGCCTTGTCTAGCCCTATGGGAACTGGTGGCACTGCTTGGACGAGGGCAGGGCAGATACTGAGCATGCCTAATAGTTCTCATTTGTTGCTTAGGAGCTGTTATTACGGCCATTGATCCAGTGAACCTGAGTTCTTTGTTACTGTTACAAAATATAAAATGCCAGGGCAATGATAGCAGGGCTCCAGATGGGAGGGGCTGATTCCAAAGGGAATGCTGCTCAGGAAAGGATTGTCCAGAGCCAGCCAGGGAGATCTATCTGGGAGTAGACACTGACCTCCCCTGGGGCTGCGGGCCCACCCTACTTTATTTCTGCAGAGGGAAGAGGCAGTGACTATCTCGGGCATTCTGCGAGGCTCTGCTTCTAAGCCTGGGAGGAGGCCATCCCAAAACAGGTCCCTTAGAGCTGTGGGAAAAGTAACCAACTCCTGGTGTGTGTGTGTGTGTGTGTGTGTGTGTGTGTGTGTGTGTGTGTGTGTGTGTGTGTGTGTGTGTGTGTATGTGTGTATGTGTGTGTGTGTGTGTGCCAACTCCTGGTGTGTGTGTGTGTGTGTGTGTGTGTGTGTGTGTGTGTATGTGTGTATGTGTGTGTGTGTGTGTGCGCTCCCTGGATATCCTGGTGCCTGCCCATACAGAGGAGATAGTGACTGGCAGCGGGGGAGGCAGTTGACCCACAAAGGGCTCTGCCCTGGGCTCACCTTCGCCACTGCTGTTGTGACCACACCTCCCAAAGTCCTGCCCAGAAGGAACCAATGAGTATTTGGGAGGCTGAGCCTGGAAAGCCCCTGCTAGACTAGTGACCAGACAGGGGTTTTTGTTTGCTCTTTTGCAAAATTCACATGGCAGGGCTGCATGGACAGGCATGGAGACATGGGAGCTGTCTTTCTGGCATGAGCCAAGACCTGGAGGCGATGCTGAGACACATGGAACAATAGGTGCCTTCTGCTCCATTATTTATTTAATTCAAAAGCCATGTGTGCACATGATTAAACATGCAAGACGATGTAAAATGGAACACCACTTTTCTGCCAACCCCTTATCCCACTTGCCAGAGAGTAGCCACTGTTAGGTCTTGTGTATCCTTTCAAAAAATTGTAATGCATATTCAAACATATATTTTACCCAAATTGAATCAAAGTATATTGCTCTACAGCTTGCTTTTTCCACTTTAATAATATGTCTTGGAGTTCTTTCTCTCTTGGCATATATAAACCTTTCTCATTCTTGTTAACGATTGCATAGCTAAAATCATAGATTCTTCAAGCTGAAAAGAACCTTCCAATCAATGGGATCTAATTGCTTCATTTTGCTAGAACCTGGAGAAGTGAGGTGACTTGCTGGAGGGCAAGTGAGTTAGTGAGAGGGAAGGATTCCTCGGAGAGCTTTCTTTCTGGCTGGGCTTGGGGATGACAGCTAGGAATGGCGCTGCTAGCGGCTGCGTTTCATTGCATCATTGTCTACGTCCATCATTCCGCGCTGTTGGCAGCAGGAGGAAGGGCGGAGGACAAACCCTTTAGCTGGAGATGATATGTCTTCTTCACACAGTGAAGTACAGTTCACAAGACCCTGGAGTAGATATGTCATCTGGGCCAGCAGAAATGTGTGTTCAGGCATCAGTGAGAAGCCCCCTGTCTTCATCAATAGAACAAACCACCCATCATTTGGACAGCAAAGGGTTTCCTAGAAGTCTTCAGATCTTGAGCGTATTCTTTGTAGTTCTTTTTAGGCACTGAAGCAGAGCTTGGCAGCAGGTAGCTGTGACTATTAGTGACCCCATACTTGTTCCTTCGCTGTATTTTCCGGCCCCACCCCCTTACTGCCTATGGCCACTGGCATCCTACCTTATGTGGGTGAGAGATGAGTGAGAGCCTCCTTGGGGGACTGCCAGCTGCAGTTGTGTGTTGCTGCATGACTGCCCACAGTGACAATGGGACCTCTTTCCTGTGAGGTGCCTGAGAGCCAGTGTTTGTATGTTAACGAGCTTTCTTCACAGAGTGCAGGTCAGAGCCAGGAGGGCCTTTGGAGATCTGCTAGGCCAGCTTGTCCCACCCCAGGGTATGTGCCTCCCAGGGCTGCCCACTCACGTGCCAGGGTGTGGGCAGTGAGACTTCAGACTAGAAAGGGCACATCTTCCTGGAACATCAATTTTACATGAAGCTTCAGGGGGAGAAATGCTATTTTTATATTAAAGCAAACACTGATATTATGGAATAGCATGGAAAGTTTAAGTTACTTTTTAAGATAAAACAGGCCATTTTAAAGCAGTTTTAGTCCTCTTTGCCTTGGGCAACTTCAAAATTAACCCTCCTATTCCCTGGAGGGCATGTGTTCAATCTCCTCTGCTGTTTGGGACTTTGTTTAAAAGTGTTTTAGTTAGATTGTTGCATTTTATTAAGAAAATGGCAGTTTAGCCTGGCTGGTGTGGCTCAGTGGTTGAGCATTGACCTATGAGCCAGGAGGTCATTGTTTGATTCCCAGTCAGGACACATGCCAGGGTTGTGGGCTTGATCCCCAGTATGGGGGTCAGGGAGGAGGGGTCTGTCCATCAGTGTTTCTCTCTCATCATTGATGTTTTTATCCCTCTCTCTCCCTCTCCCTTCCTCTCTGAAATAAATAAAAATATTTTTTAAAAATAATAATAGAAAGGACAGAAGGAAGGAAGAAAAGAGAAAGAAAAAAGGAAATGGCAGTTTATCATAAGGATGTGCACAGCTAGAACCAGGATATGGGCAGGGCCCTAGGCTGCTCAGGTGGGTGCCTCTCTGTGTGCTGGCTCTGTTCACTCCCTCCTGACAGCTCTACAAGCCAGGCTGTGTTTCCTCAGAGTCTCTCCCATGGCTTTGGGTTATCTTAGTCCTGAACCACCCTAATGACTTCCTCTGTGTTAACCTCCACTTGCTTCTCTGCTTATTTCCAAAAGGAAAGCTGATTTGGCCCAGTTCATCTTTCCACAGGCTGAGAATTGCCTGCCCTTTGGTCATATGAGCTGGAGTGTAGGGTTCAGGGCCATTTTGTACAAAACCTGTTTAGTTAAGCTGCTGCTTCCGGAGGGGTAGCTGGGCCCACTGAGCCTAAACAGGGCTATGAACCAGAGAGTGAGTAGAGGCGAGGTGGCAAAAGCAACAGCTATCTACTACAGTGGCTGACCACTGGATGGAGATTTTGACCTTTTGCCTCCACTAGGATGTTAACGTATTCTTGTTGTGGTCTCTACCCCTGATCATAACCAATCATATTATCACTCATCCAGTGCTCAGAAACAAGGCCAGTGTATTGCCTTTCCTGGTGGAGTCTAGAACTACTTGTCCCTAGTGAATGCAATTACTTTGCTTAAGATAAGATTCTCTTCCTGATGCAAGCACGCTGAGTCTAACCAGGCTGGGGCCTGCACCTGCCATCTAAAGCAGAGCTCCCAACTCCACTTGCTGACAGTTTTAACTCTCATAAGTTTTTTGTTTGTTTGTTTGTTTGAGAGAGAGAGTGGAAAGGAGGAGGAGAGACAAAGAGAAGAAACATTGATGTGAAAGAGACACATCGATTGGTTGCCTCCTACACTTGCCACAACCAGGGCCAGGGATTGGACGAGCCTGCAATCCAGGTCCTGTGACCTTGACCATAATTGAACCCAGGACCCTTCAGTCCACAGGCCAACGCTCTATCCACTGAGCCAAACCAGCTAGGGCTCTCTCCGAAGTTTGAGGGAGAAATTAGAGAAATTGTTCTGAGCCAAAAAGGATTAGAGAAACAGAAGGAACCTGGGAACCTTGGGGAGCAGTGCCTGCACCACTTGAGGGAGGCCGAGTGCCAAGGGAAAACACCCCAGGCTTCCAGAGAAGTTGTGAGCTATGGGTGCAGAAATATTGCAGACTGACACCAGCCACCTGAACCCTGGTTCTTCAAAGGGAAGAAGAGACTTTCTAATGTGCCCTGGAAGCTGGCTGGCCTCCCTGGCAAGCTGTTCACTGGACTGACACAGCTATGGTTTGGGAATGCTCTGCTCCCGCCTGTGTGGGCTCCTTGACCACTGCCTTTTAAAGAGTTTCACTTTTCACTCAGTAAACCCTTCTTGGCTACCTGTTGTGAGCACAGTCCTTGTTCTCTAGAAGTTCTTGGTTTAGTAGTAGGAGAAAAACTGTGAGTACCCCTAAGACAGGTCACCGTCACCTCCCTGAACCCCTGCAGGAACCTCCCAAGTGGTTTTCCTTTCTGTCTGCCCCCCTTCCTCCCTCCCCGCTTTGTTCCCTGCAGCTTTGCACTATCCTCTGCTTTAGATCCTCCCATAGCTCCGGGCACAGGGAGTGAAGCCCAGTGGCTCTGCCCATGCATCCAGTCCTCCACGGTCCTCCCTGCCTCCCCTCCCCTGTGCCTTTGCACTCCCTTTCCTCAGCCTTCCATACTAGCCTTCCACACCCTCTTTCTTTGTCCTCTTTCCCTTTCCCTTTGTTTTTTTATTTTTTTCCCTTTTCTTTCTTTCTTACCTTTTGTTTTCTCCCCTCCCCTCATTTAAGTATCAACTACAGTTTAACTTCTCAGAGATTATTTCTCTTGCCCTTCCCCTTTGCTCTCCATCACACCTTCCTGCCTGATTTCCCTCATGTGAACAGCAGTATCACGTTTATTTTCTTGTCTGTCTCCACCCTGGCCTGTAAGCTCTTCAAGAGTGAGACTGTGCCTGTCCCATTTGTTTCTTGCTTCAGTGTGACCTCATTCTAAATAATTCCATCTGCAACAACCCTATTCCCAAATAAGGTCACAATCTGAGGTGCTGGGGGTGAGGACTTCAACATACGAATTTGGGGGGACATATTTCAGCTCAGCACATAGCATCTGTGGGGGTTCTGCATTTTGCCACTGTCATTATGAAGCCTACAGCTATGCTTAGGCCACCCTACCTACAGCTATGCTTAGGCCACCCTACCACTACCCACAGCTCAGATGTGAGAAGGTGTTGGGTAACTAAGGCCTCCAGGAGCCTATTGCCCTGGTTTTGCCTTGTGACCCATTTGTGCTCTTTTCAATGGTGTTTTCCCATTTCTTCCTGCTCCATTTATCCACTCTCCTCTCCCACTCAGCTAGCCTGCGTTCCCTGTGTGCTCCAGGCTGTACTCCCACTGTGTGGTCCAGTCCACCCTTGTCCAATTAGCAACAATTCTGAGTAGCCTCCTGAGTGGGCACTGTCTCCAGGAAGGGCAGCCTGGCCTGGGTGTGACTAAGCATGTTAAAAATAATGCCATGGCACCACCAAAAATCTCCAAGGAAATGAATTTGGAGTCAGAGCTGATAGGGTGAATTAGAACTTCCGGAGAGACAGAGGGGATTGTTTCTAGGCTGGGGCCAATACTGGCCAGGGCGTGACTGAGCATGCAGGCATGTGAATGGCACTCAGCTTCATGGAGCTTCCGTGGAGCAGAGTTGCTGCATATGGACTCAAGAGACTAGAAAGCAGGCGGAGGAGGGCTTTGCCACCAAGCCAGGATGCTCAGGCTGTCCTGGAAGATGCCAAGAGCTGGGAAATGTTAGCAGAGTAGTAACAGGATTAAGTTTATGCTATAGAAGTTAGATGTTATGTGGAAGAAATTTGGAGCTGGGGAGAAAAGATAGAGGCTATCATGATTGCTTTAGGAAAAAGACAATGAGTACCTGAAGTAGGGCATTTGGGAGGGAGGGCGGAGAGGAAGAAAGGGATTTGATGCATTTCTGAGGCAGAACAACAGAAATTGGTGACTCTCAGAGTAAAGAGAGAGTGAAGATATTCTGAAAGTTCTGACTAGAATAACTGAGTTAAAAGGAAATAGGGGAAACTCTTACAACACAACAACAGAAAGACAAACAACCCAATTTAAAAATGAGCAAAGGACTTGAATAGACATTTCTCCAAGCACACACAAATAGCCAATAGGCACATGAAAGGATGTTCATGTGTCATTAATCATTAGTGAAATACAAATCAAAACAACAATGATATACCACTTCCCACCTATTAGGATGACTATAATTGTTTTTAAAGAGAAGAATAAGTGTTGATGATGATATGGAGAAATTGGAGCCCTCGTGCATTGTTGGTGGGAATGTAAAACATTTCACTAGTGTGGAGAACAGTTTGGCAGTTCATCGAAAAGTTAAAAACATTATTACTATAGGATCTGTCAGTTCCACTCGTAAGTACATACCCAAATGAATTGAGAACGGGGACTTCATGCATATACATGTATGTTCATAGAGCTGGTTGTTTTGCAATTTTGTGACTGTATTAAATGCCACTTGAAAAGTGGTTAATTTTATGTTATGTTAACTTTACCTCAATAAATGATTTAAAAACAACCGGAAATGTGAAACTTAAGAAGAGGAAAAAGCACATTAAATGTGTGTCTGTTGAGGACCAGTGGGGCACGTGGGTCCAGTGGGCAACTGGATAAGCAGAGAGGGCTTTGAGCTTCACCAGTGCTCAGGTTATACTGTGAGAGTCTCACACGGACATCGGTTCCTGTAGGGGAATGTATAATGGTAGCTTGGATTTACTATCACTCCACTTCTGTATAACATTTGGTCTAGGGGCTAATGACATCTTTTTGAGTCAGGTGACTGAATTTAAGATGATCAGGTTGCTTTGTGATAGGTTTAATTACCACATTAGGAAGATGCTAAGAAACAGATAAACATCAACCCAGAGACTTCTCCTTACTCCTATCTCAGTCAACATTTTTATTAGCGATTTAAAGATGTAGAAAGTCCACTTATCAAATTTGCTAATTATCTAAATCTTGGCTGGATAGTGAATGTTTTGAATGACTATCAAAGACATTTGCTGTTAGAGGCTGCCTAGAATCCACTTTTCCTTCTTTTTTGTGTCAGTGTCTGGAGTTTCATTTAGATACCTTCCTTTCCTGTCCATATAGCCCTTGTGTTTCTGAGTGAAGTAAACCCAGTGCCAACTCTAAAGTGTTCTCCATATGGCTTAAATGCATCTTCACATTCCATCCTCCTCGCCTTAGTGGTTTATTCAGCTAACATGACCCAGGATAGGCCCAAAGGAGAGAAGTTTGGGGACCCTGGAGAACGATGATGCCTTGGGCTTCAGAGAACATACTGTCTTTTCTTCATTCATTCACCATTTCTGTTGGCAAGAGTGCCTTTCCATCACGTATTAAAAGGAATGCTCTATTTTCCTGCTGTATGTCAACAAGGAAGGAAGGTGCTGGCAGCTAGCCACCTTGCAGCCATGAGGAGAATGAGGCTTAGGATGAAGCTTACCTAGGGAAGGCAGATGGACAGATGAAAATAATCAAGTTTCTTTTTTTTAATAATTAAAATTTTAGTGACTTGATTCAAACACTTGATTCTTACCAAAAGTACCACTGGTCTTTGCAGTTATGTGAGTAATTTCTTTTAGTTGGTCAAACCACTTACAATCTAATTTTCCACTACTTGCAACCAACAGTGTCCTGACTATCACAGTGATAAATCAGTCTTCAAAGAGCTCACCAGATTGCATTCATTAAATTGAATGTTTGTTAAATTGTCACACTGAAACTTTTGGGGAATAATGTTGGACTGTTTTACTTGGGTCCAGAAATTTTCTTGTACAGGTATTTTGTAGTGACATGAAGAAGAAAAAAGGGGTAAATCCCTCCCATTGATGTGCCAAGGCTCAACTATAACAGAAAGGTGTACACAGCCCACATGGGGGGTGCACCTGGAGTGCCCAGCTTTGGTGATCAGAGAGTCTGTGCCACTGGACCCTATAGAACACATACTACATTAGACCACTCTACCAAGCCCAGGAGACGTTTCTATGTATTATACCTAATACATAGAAACAAACAGGGAGGCAGCCAAAATGAGACAAAGAAACATGTCCCAAATGAAAGAACAGAAAAACTCCAGAAAAAGAACTAAACAGAATGGAGTCAAGCAATCTACCAGATGCAGAGTTCAAAACACTGGTTATAAGGATGCTCAATGAACTTAGTGAGAAAATCAGTAGCATAAAAAGAACAGTCAGAAATAAGAGATACAATAACTGAAATGAAGAATAATTTACAGGGAATAAACAGTAGAATAGATGAAGCTGAGAATCAAATCAGCGACTTAGAAGATAAGAAAGCAAAAAGCACCCTATCAGAACAGCAAAATTTTAAAAAGCCTCAAAAATGAGGATAGCCTAAGGAGCCTCTGGAACAACTTCAAGCATCCCAACATTCACATCATGGGGGTGCCAGAAAGAGAAGAGAGAGAGCAAGAAATTGAAAACCTATTTGAAAAAATAATGACCATGTTCCTATGGCAGTAATCTGTGTGAGGGAGGAGGCAGTCATGTTCCTAGTCATGCTGCATCTTGAACTGATATTCTCTTCATCCTGGAACATAGATCAACTGAGGCTCTTTCCAAAGAGTGTCTGCAGGATTTGGGGAAGGTTTGAAACCATGCGATTAGAGGAAGGGTTGGGTACTAGTAAGAGAAGACTGGCATTATGATAACTGGAGGGTCAAGTTCTGTAAGGTCTCCTGAGTGAAATGGTACCATTAATCACTATCATTTGCGAGTGCAGTTGTACTCTTACTGTCTCCCTCCTGCCTACAGCACTCCTCTTGAGGGAGCCACCAGACCTTACAGTTACTCTTACTGTCCTCACTTGGTCGATGAGGAAACCAAGGCACAGAGTGGTTAAGTAACTTGCCTAAAGAGACACCAGTAGTACGTGGCAAAGCCAGGGTTTAATCTCAGGTCTCAAGCTCAAGTTTTCCTGACCTTAGAACAGTGATTCTCAACCTTAGCTGCACATGAGAATCCTCGGGGAGTTTCTTTAAAATACTGATGCCTGAGTGCCAACCCAGACCAATCATGAGACTCTTCCAGGCGGGCTCAGGCATGACTTCTGAAAGTTACCCAGTAATTCTCATGTTCTACCAGAGTGAGACTGCTGGCCTGGAGTGTAAACACCAAGCTAAGGGCCACAGCACAGCTGCCTTCAGAAGCCTGGGAGGAATTTCAGATACATGGAGTTGCAGGTATAAAACCATCGGGACATATAAGGGCTGTGGTGAACTAAGGAGGGCAGGACCCAATCAAGGGCATTCAAACGTTTGAAAAGTTAATGTAGTGCTATTGAAACAAAGCCCATAGGAGGCCTACCTGGGACCTAGCTTCAGAGCAGGTCTGGGATAGAGCTTGAGATGTTCTCGATTTCTAACAAGCTTGCAGGCGATGCTGATTCTGCTGGTGCATGAGCCTTCCTTTGATCAGCAAGGCCTCAGATTGCCACACTGCCTCAGACTGGCCAGATGGAGGTGTAATGGAGAGGTGAGGCAACTTTCAGCTGCATGGGAGGCCCAGGTCCTAAGCAGCAGGGTGTCCAAACTTGTAGCTGCCTGCCTAGGGGATCTTCCCTCTCTTGCAAGTCTCCCGAGAGGAACTAAAGGCATGCTTTCAGGAGTGTGTGGCTGGCCTCCATCACAGAGGGCTGAGTGTCCTAATGCTGAGAATCGCTGAGTGCGGTGCCATGCCCAGAGCCTGCCTCTGCAGTTCATCTGGATGCAGAAGTTCACGGATCAGCACAAAGAGGCAGAACATCTGTTTAATGCCTCTCTGACCTACATGCACAGCACCTGAAGGGCTGATGTAAATAGCGCCTGAGAGGGTCTGCACCGCAAAACCCTTGTCATACCATTTCCCTTGTTCCTTAACCATGGAGTTCCCAGCCTCGGAGCTTTTCACAGCTTTCAGGCTTGTCCTTGAGATTTCCACTCTGCTATTCTTTGTCGCAGAGAATCAGCAATTCACAGCAGTAGGACTCAGATCACCAGTGAGTTGCAGAACTGGAATTAAAATTCATGTCTATTGATTTTTTATTTTTATTTTCTATTGTGCATTGTATTTTGTTTTCAAACTATTTAGATAGTCATTTAGCCAAATATGTTTCTGCAAATGTAAAAAAAACAACTAACCAGCAGCACCAAGGCCTGGCTGGGTGCCCAGCTTTTGTGTGAGAGCAGTGATGCTGCCCGTCAGACGGCCCTGCCTCCTTGCACACCCGCCGGTGGAATGATTACGGTGGCAGATTACCTTGTCTGTCCTGTTTACTGCAAGCACACCGTTGAATTCTCTCACTGTCTGCCCTCACATGGCTTCTGTCCATCTAGGTTAAATGCTGCTTGTACTTAGCAGCTGTTTAAAGCTCTTTGCCTTCCTTTCTACTTTAATGCCCACTCCCTGACCTCAGTTTGGTTCCAGGGTTTCCATCCTGGTCTACAGTCCTCAGGTCTGCATACTGTAAAATTTACCTTCCACATACTATAGGTATTTTTAAAAATATATATGTTTTTTGCCCACACATCACTTTAACCTTAACTGTTTATCATACTTCTTCCATGAAATTTTTCTTGAGTAATCCTACTCCTCTAACTTTATTTTTTTCTGATCCCTTCCTGGCACTCCAACACAAAGTCTTCCCATTAGACAGGCGCTAACCTACACCTCTGACCAGCCCCTTCTATTGCAGATTGCTCATCTGTTTATGAGGAACCGTAGGATTCCGTCAGACCACTGCAGTCTTGACAAATACATGGAACCTTGGTTCTCAAACTTCATTCATTTCTGAAGGCTGTTAAAAAATCGAATCATTTTTTCCATTAGAAATAATGTAAATTGAATTAATCTGTTCCAGATCCCCAAATGATTTCCTGTTTTAACCTTTCGTGTATACAGTGCATGTCTTATATACTGTTTAATCTATAAACACTTTACAAACAAAAAGGACATGAAATATAAATGAAAATTAACAAAAAGGAAATGTAATGTATAGTAAAAAATGAAAATTTAGCCCTGTCCCATGTGGCTCAGTTGATTGGATGTAGTCCTGTGCACTGAAAGGTTGCTAGTTCTATTACTGGTCAGGGCACATGCCCGGGTTGCCAGCTTGATCCCCAGTAGGGGGTGTGCAGGAGGCAGCCAATCAATGTTTCACTCTCACACATTGATGTTTCTCTCTCTCTCTCCCTCTCCCTTCCCCTCTCTGAAAACATCAATAAAATTCTTTAAAAAAATAAAATTGAAATTTTAATAATGATAAGCAGCAACAAAAGCCAAAAGCATATGAAAATACTCAATGTCCTGAGATGTTAACAATGTGAGGTTTAGCAGTAAACTGACTCATACTCACGAATTGTCTCCTTTGTTACCTGATCATGCAGGTATCAACATGAAAGGGTTGTTGGGTTGAGAAGTGAATTGTTTGAGATGAGAGATGTTTGAGAACCAAGGTTTGACTGTATTCCAAAGAGGTGGGTCTTCTCACCCAGACACAAATACACAATGAAGAACAACTCTTTGGTAAGATCAGCACTCACCCAGAGGTCTGGTGGCTAATGGTTAGTAGTCAGTGTAAATAAAAAGTTTAAAAAACCTGTACAGTTATTACTAACTACCACAGCTTTACATTTATTTAATGCTTCGCAGTGTGCAAAGTGTGTATGTGTGCATGTGTGTACATACATATAGCTAGATGCCCAAGGCTATATACTTCTACCTTCCTTGTAAGGAGAGACTAGTCAACTCCCCACCCCCAATCACACACACACACCCAGAAATGCTAGGAGACTCAGCCAAACCCACAGAAGAGGTGTGGTCCAGAAAACCCAGCTCTATGCCTTCGACTCCTCATAATGGCACAACAAAGACAGAGAGCCTGCTTTTCCTCTGACTTTTCACAAATGCAAATAATTATTTGAAGGCCTCACTTAAGGCCACTGTCACAACACTCTAATTAGCAGTTGACACCTTAGGGAATGATGTTCAGATGGCAGCCAGCCAGGTGTGTTAGGAAATAGGACATGGAGTATATGTCCAGGGATGGAGATATACTGTCTGGAAGGGCAGGATGGGGATGCCCTAGAGAAGTGGGGGAGGGGATAAGCTGGGTCCTGGCACAGTTAGGTGTGTGCTCCAGGTAGAACGTTCCTGTGGCCTTGAGGGGTGGATTCAAGGAGGCTAGGCCAGGGACTGGAGGCCCACCAGGTAGCGAGTTGTTGGCCAATTTAGGCTGGAGGTAATGACATCAGTGCTGAGGCAACACTATGAGAATGTGGAGAAGACAGGGTCCAGAGATCAGAGTGAGTGGAGTAATAATACCATTTATTCTTCAAGTATGGACTCTGAGCTCACATGGTTCCCAGTCCATGTGAAGGAACAGGCATATTAGCCAATGATTGCAGTGCACTGTGGGAAGTGCTGCCATACAGTATGTCTCAGTCAGGACACCAGGAAGGGAATCATTAATTTGCCTGGGATATGGGAGAGGAATGACTGCCCAGTAGAGGGGCATTGTTGGGTATCAAAGCATGAATCAATTTTTCAGGTGGATGGGGAAGAATCGGCAGAGAAAACAGTATAGAGAACATGATGGAGGCTTGGAAAACGATGAGTCATGGCATGAAGTACAGAGCATATCAGGGGCAGTGCCAAAGATGTTGCTCTGTAGACGGTGGAGAACCAGTGTGGCATATGAATAAGATGTGTCCTCATAATAGTCCACTCATAAGATAATAAAGATTGAATGAAAGCAGTGACAAGGGAGAGAAAGGAAAGGCCTCGAGAGAGAAGCAGGAGGCAGAGTTAGTCACATGTATTTGCCAGCTTGATATGGGGGCCCCAAGAGCTATGATTGACAGGTTGCCCGCCATGCAGGAATTGGAGGGGGAGTGGTGGTATTTACTAATGCAGGAAATGCAGGGAGCAGACACGTAACGAGAGAACCAGAAGATGAGGGTTTGAGAGAGGAGAGTTCTGGAGGCAGTGTCCCACGAAGGGGAAGAGGAAATTCTAATGAGATCAGATCATCAATGGAGCTGGGGTCTGCTGGGGGGTCAAAGGGGATTTCAGCACTCAGCTAAGACTTATTTAGTAGATGCTGCAGCAAAAGCTATGGAATTCATAGCCTGGACTTCACTACTCCCCTGAGCTCCTCACATATATCCTCACAGCCTTCCTGACTTTTCCGCTGGTTGTCCTGGACATTTCTCACTCAGCAGAGCCGAGACCGAGGTACGTGTCTGCTTCTCCCCTGCTGACAGTGCAGAGCATGTTCAGCACCCCTCGGTGAATGCCCCGCCACCTCTCCTGCAGCAGCCTCCAGGTGGCTTGGAGCCCACTCTCTCCTCCTAGTAGGCTCTCCATTACATAGCAAATGTGATCCTTCCAGAATGGAAATCCGATTGTATCACCCCCTGATCAAACCCTCCAGTGGCTTCCTGCCAATCCAAGAACGGGAACCTTGTGTGAGCATGGAACCTGTGGAACCTTGTGTGAGCGTGGTCGGGCCCTATGTCCTTCCACTGCCTCTGTTTTCTCGTCTTAATGTGTTCCATCCATGCTCCTCTTGCTTTCCTGAGAACACGCCAAGTAGTCCGACCTCAGGGCCTTGCCCCAGATCGTATCTCCCTCATCACACTGTTCAGATCTCTACCCCAAGTCACCCCAGCAGAGAGGCCTTCCTGAATCAACCCATTTAAAATCGCCCCACCCTCATCTTGTTTCTCCTCAACCCCCTGACCCCTGTGTCTTTTTATGGTGTTTATTACCAAGTAGAATTGTTTTCTTGCTTTTCCATATCGAGACTGCTAGCTCTATGAAGGAAAGGACCATTTCTCTTGATTACTGATGTGCCCCCTGATTGTGGAGCAAGACTTAGTAAACAGTAGGCACTCAATAACTATTTGCTGGATGAAATGAAGAAACAATTAAATCTTGACATGCTGAGCAATATTCTAAGAATGCTTGTACCCATTATTCATTGCATGCTCAGGGGCAAAGGGGAAGGGTGAGGGAGAAGGATTAGTTTTCAAACTTAGGTTAGGTGTCAGCTGAGTGGGGAAGGGGCTGGGCCAGGAGGAGGGAAACAGGGCAAAGACATAGTGGACCAACTTCATAAATAGCCAAGAACCAGCTGTTCAGACACTTGACCAAATTGCATTGCTATTCATTCATTGATAGTCTGGCTGACTGCATGTCCTCAGCATTACAAAAGTTTATATTGATTATTTGAACTTTGCACAAAATACTTATATTCACGTCTTCTTTGTGTTTTTTATTCTTTTCCAGTCAGAGATTCTCCAAATCCTGAATGCATTTTTTTTTCTTCTCCTTTTAAATTAGCTCTCCTGGGAGGGTGGGAAGCTTTGGTAATTTGGATTGGGAGATCTACATCTGCTGGATGACTGGCCCAGGGACATCTGCTGGATGACTGGCCCAGGGCGTGTTGACTGCACCTGGGCTTGGGGTTCTCCTGTCCTCAGATTCTGGGACTTCCTTGACCCCTCACCCCCGGCTTTCCCCAGTTTCACTAGTTTGCTGGGAAACCTCCCCAGGCAGCCAGGGTCCTGGGCTTCACATTTTTCTATGTATGTTCTTTCCACGTGGCCTTTGGTTTGTGATGTTCCTTCCTGGGCAACTGCTGGGCCCAGAGCAAGGGCACCAAGTGGGAGGCTAATAGGCCTGTTCTGGGGTCCTGCCTCTTTCCCTGGAGGTCTGGCCCTGGGTGGGACCCTTTGCCTGGCGAAGCCTGGTCTTCTCTGGCAGAGGAGCGACATTCCTACCTTGAAGCATTGCTCTGGGCGTGCAGGGGCCAGCGTGCTTGCAGGTCCCTGTCACAGCACCTGGCCCGAGGGAACTGTGGAATCTTGTGAGCAACATGCTTGTGGCACAGAAAAGGACTAGTGAATGTTGCTCTTACCTTCTCCCAAAACATTAGTTACAATGCTCTCACTTGTAGGGAAAGGGTCCAAGTTCTGATTCTCACTTAACCCCTGCAGCCCCCTCTCTGCCCGGCCCTGAGTCCTGGATGGGCTCCACCCAGTCTGAGAGCTTTCCTCACAGGGCTGCGTCCAAACCTGGCTCAGTCCTTGGTGCCCACAGAGCGGCCCGCCAGTCGCAGAGTGGCTGCCCAGCAGACCTTCTCAATTGACTAAGCTAATGACCATGTCCTTAGCATGTTTTTGGATCTTTCCTGGTGGTTCTGACCCCCTACTTCCATTTACTGAACAACTTTTTATTGAGGGCCTACTATGTGCCAGGTAGTGTTAGGGTCTCTGGGGATAGATCAGCAAGCAAGACAGGTGAGCCCCTCCTTTGTGGAGCTTCCATCCTGGAGGAACCTTTCCTCATTATCTCAGCACTGCCGGGTCTCTTCCAGATGTTTTCCTTGGTTGATATGCATTTGGGTGTTAAGTTCTTAATATATGTATTGAGCTTATTGTGTGCCGGACACGGTTCTGAGCATTTTGTATACATTATCTCACTGGCATCTGTATCATTTCCAACAAAACTGTATGAAGGAGGCTCTATTAATGTCTTCAGTTTACAGACAAGAAGCCAATGTCCCCAGTCTGGATGCTGGCCCATGTTTACAACTCCTGGGAGCTGGGCCCTAGTTCAGCCCACCTGACTCCAGAGCCTGTATCCATCCTCACTGACCCTGGCAGCCTCTCTTGATCCTGGCACATGCCTTAGACCTTAATTCTGTCTTTGCTCTGGACAGAAATGCCTCCCATGACACCCAGTGCAGGTGTGTGTCTGTCAGGGCTCCCAAGTTCCCAAGTGGCTCCTCTGCAGGCCGTCAGAGTGAGCCTGGTTATCTTCTTGTCCACAATCCCCAGACCTGCTCTAAGCATGGAGCCAGTGGGTTACCCAGGCCTCCCCCACTCCCGGGTACCAGCTCCTCTGGGGGTGGTGGGGGGCAGCAGGACCATTTCCCTGGCCTTCCACAACTGTTTCCCTGTCCTCCCCTTCTGAGCCTTTTCACCGCGCTTCCCTTCATCCTTGTACTCTCTTTTGATCTTGCAAATCCAGGCCCGTGGAGAAATCAGACAGTATGAAATATGAAAACTGCTTGGGAAGTAATTGAAGAAACACTGCGACTTTTGAAACCCGTAGAGATAACACACCTTCTTGCTCACGTTATTTAATTTTTAATGGCAGATTTAATTAATGGAAATCAGGTTTCTGGTTTCAGATGTGCATACGAAGCAGCTGGAGGAGAAGGAGGGGTGGCCGTTTATTGGGCAGAGGAAAAGAATCCAAAATCAGGAATCAGAAGAGTCTGATGGGAAAGAAAAATTCCCCAGAAATAATAGCTCACTACTATCAGTGGGTGTTAATTAATGTGTGTAGATTCAGTACAATGCGTTTCAGAATGATTTCCAGTGACTTATGAATGGGTAACAGGGCTCCTTTTCAAGTGCAGGCGTCGTGGGATTATGCTGTGGGAACCCAGGCACTCTGCTGGTACTGCAGTTCACCGTCCACACAGCTGCCAGAATACTCTTTCTGAAATACAAATCAACCCTGACACTCCCTTGCCTAAAAAATAAAACCTTGGCCCTGACCGCCATGGCTCAGTGGTTAGAGCATTGGCCTGCACACAGGAGGGTCAAGGGTTCGATTCCCAGTCAAGGGCATGTACCTGGGTTGCAGGCGGATCCCCACCTCCAGTCTGCATCCAGATGGAAGGCAACCCATTGATGTGTCTTTCTCACATCGATGTTTCTCTCCTCCCCTCTTCCTTCCACTCTCTCTAAAATCAATGGGAAAATATCCTAATTTCTCAGGAAAGGATTAAAAAGAAGAAAACCTTTGTTCCCCACTCATTGGGCTAGGGTCCATCTGGGTTCTGAGCCAGTTGAGACCCTAACCTCCCCGCACTCCCCAACCCCTGCTGGGTCCCAGCTGGCTTTCTTTCCAGGTGCAGGCTGTGGAGAGGTTTATTGGTCACCGAATACCTACCTTCTGTCCTTTCTGCTTTTGCCTTTTTAAACCATGTATTGTTTTTTCAAAAATATTATTTAATATTTGAAAAAGATTAGGCTTGGAAGCCAGGCTAATGGTATGGCCCAGGCTGTCCTTTCTGATGCCTCCATGTCATCTGGGGTGACTGGCCGAACTTCTATTGTACTTGTGATGTGGCATCATCTGGGAGCCCAGGAGGCCCAGGAGCAGGCACCCTGGTCTCAATACTCAGTGGGTTCCCGTATGAATGTCTGTGGCCAGCCCTTCTAGAAGCCCCTTCGTGCTGGGGAATCTGCAGTGCGCCCTGCTATTCCCAGCAGAGGGGTCTGGGTGCTCTTCGGAAGCCTCAGGAAGGCCTGCTGGACACAGGCCGAGAGCACAGGAAGCCAGCTCAGCACTCCCAGAGTCCGACCAGGGCCTTGGTGTACCAGGGAGCAGCAGTGGGGCACCCAACAATGCCCGGTCGGTCTGGGTCTACGCAGGCAGATTGGAAGGCAGGGTGAGTGGGTGGGTCAGGGCAGGAAGGGGACTTCCTCTGAGTCATTCTGAGAGACAATAGAGGAAGCTGCCATCGGGTAATCACAACCACTTCTTGGCCTGTGGGCACTTCCTGTGACAAATCTTACTGACCACATGTTCAGTCTGAGCTTGTGGTTGACTTAACCACTTATCGGTTCACCCTTGCTGGTCTGTGTGCCTGGAGATACAATGAGCTTTCCGTCAACCAACAGCACTCTGGGCCCATCTGGGATGGGGATACTCCCTTATAAAGGGACATTGACGAGTGGTGGGGCCTGGAAGATGGGGACCTGATACTGTTCCAAAGAGGAGAAGGCGTGGGCTGTGAGGCTGTCTTGTGGGAAAGGAAACAGACCCAGATCGGTGGGGGTGCTTAGGTAAGGCATATGTTAGCGTTAGAAAGTTCTGTGGTGTAATGATAGTGGCTACCATGGACAGGGAGGGTATCGTGAGCCAAGAACCACCGGCCATGGTCTCAGCCACCCTGTGAGGGAGGGAACACGGAAACAAAGCTCAAGGAAGTAAGTGACCCAAAGAACACTGCCAGCATGTGCCAAAGCGGAAGCTAAAATGTGGGTCTCTGGACCGTGCAGCCTTCTGTGAGGGCTCATGAATTGGACTACAAACTGAGTCTCAGCGGTCCCCACCAGGGTGTCACGGAAGAGTGAGGGGAGGCCCTGATTTCACTCATCTCGTCCTTACTCCTCCGCTCAGAACAGTCAGTGTTGGGTGAATGTCAGTCTGGCTGAGGAAGAATCGTGATCTCTTGGCTGGAACATGTAGCTCCAGAGAGAAATGTGCTGGGCAACTTGGAATGAGCACGTGCCAGCGGGAGCCAGGGCAGCCTGGCCAGGAGGGAAAGAGAGCCCCTATTTATTTTGTACCTGTTGTGTGGTGGGAGCTTTCTCACGTCCCAGCTATGTGCCTGATGGCCATCGGAGAGGGGTGTTGGTTATCTCCCCAGTTCAGAGATGAGGACATGAGCCAGGAAGAGGCAGCATGACCTGCCCAGGCTCACTTGGTGGCTGGGGGAGGAATGCCTGGTATTGGCCTCACCCCAGCACCACCCAGAGCTGAGTTTCTACACTGTTCTGTCCCGGTGTGCTCCCTCCAGCACAACTTTCCATGCTGATCTCCCACATGACTCTTCCCTGAGGCTGCTGTACAGGGGTAGGGGTCCAGACTCCACCTTGATGTTCTGTAGATCCTAGGGGAGGTGCTTCCTGCCCCACCTTGGTTACCTTCCCTGCAGATGAGTGATGGGACAAGGCACTTTCTCTGCCTGGCTCTGTTCTGAGCACCTTTCACCTATTTCGGTCTGTCTAAGGTGGGGGTCATTCCCCTCAGGCCAGGCTATCTGTGTGCATGGCATCTGCTGCTATCTAGTCACCCTCCCTGGGGAGGTCTGACTGCCGGCCTTGTCTTGGGTTATGATCTGGGTGATTTAATTCTTGAGGCTGTTCCTGCAAGAAGTCAGTCCTCACAGTTCTCTGCATGGAGCGTGGTGGCAGGTGGGCTAGCTGTGTGTTTCTTTTGGTCTCCTCAGGGAAACAAGTAGAAAGTGCTGGATTCTGGGCCTGTGTGGCCTGAAGCAACTTGCCCCTGAGACAAAGGAAGTAGTGACTTACCCAGAGTCACAGTGAGATGGCCCCTGGGATTTAATCCACTCTACCTTGTTGCAAACCTGGCTGTCTCCACACCAGCCTGGCTCTGTACATGTACACCCATGAGGTAACCTCAGAAGGGATATAGTGTGTGCCTTTGGAACCACCCTGCAAGGCTCTGTCCAGTCACCATGCCAAGAAGCACCTTGGTGTTGGCAGGCAGCAAGGCACATGCCCAACTCAGGATCAGCCGCCTGGGCTGTAGCCCTGGCACAGCCACTTGCTGTGAGTTTGGGCTAGTGGCTTCATCTTTCTGGGCAGCAGAGTCTACCTATAAAATAAGGCCTGGACCAGATCCAGACTCAGCAAACTTTTTATTTAAAGACTAGAGGCCCGGTGCATGAAAATTCATGCACTGGAGTGGGGGTCCCTCAGCCTGGCCTGCCCCCTCTCACAGTCTAGGAGCCCTCAGGGATGGGAGGCGACCAGGCGATCAGAGGAAGGCGACGCCCCATCACACCTCTGCTGCTGCCTCAACTGGCCCTGGTTACCTGAGCCTCGGGCAACCCTGGGCGACTGGGCAGCTGCCATCCGAGGCTTACCTGGGCAGCTGGTGGGCTGAGGGGACTGGGGGACTCCGGAGGCAGGCAGGAGGAGTGGCTGGGCCTGCCTGGGGGCTTGAGGGGACTGGGTGGTGCCATCTTGTGGCTGTGGGCGCCACCATCTTTGAGGGCGTGACAGTCAATTAGTATATTCCCTCCTTATTGGCTGTGGGCACCGCCATCTTTGAGGGCAGGGTAGTCAGCATATTCCCTCCTTATTGGCTGTGGGCGCCACCATCTTTGTGACAGCGTGAGGGTCAATTAGCATATTCCCTCTTTATTAGATAGGATGGTAAATATTTTAGGCTCTGTGGGCCATACATTCTCTGTCACAACAACTCAACTTGGCCATTGCAGCACAAAGCAGCCACAGAAGTGAAAACAAATCCAGACTGTGGCATATTTCAATAAAACTTTATTTACAAAAGCAGGTGGCAGGTTGGGATTTGCTCATGGGTGGTGTGTTGCTGACCCCCAAACTGGAAGATCCATGTCCTTCCATTCTTTGCTCGGCTAGGATTCTGTAGCTGTGGTTGGTCCAGGGTAGGAAATAGACCTAAGCTGTGGGTCAATCACTAGTCTGCTTTGATGCTGGTCAAGAAATTAGTGTCTGTCAATTTTTTTTTTTTTCAGAGAGAGAGAGAGAGAAACATCTATCGGTTGCCTCCCATACACACCCTATCCTGGGATCAAATCCATTACCTTTTGGTCACCTGGCCAGGGCTAGCTAGCATCTGTCACTTTTTAATGCATTTGCATCATGTGACAGGGCCAGAGGGAAATTGCAGTCTTTGGTAACCTGTTCTATTTTTCTCTTTGTAGAATGCTGAGATGTATAAACTATCTTCACAGCAATTCCATGAGGCAGCTTCGAAAATGGAGAGCACGATAAAGTAAGAATTTGTTTATTATTTTTTGTAAACTTAGCCTGTATTTGTAAAAATTCCCATACATGGCTTGAAACCTGCCACCACCTGCCTAATTTCAAATTTCTGTAATAATACGGAGTACAGAGGACCATCTGTTTTTCAGTTCTCTCACCTAGATCTGAGGCAGCTATTGGTCACCTGTAATTGACCACATGAGCACTCACTTCTCCCCTAGCAACCTGGCAAATGGAGTGGGGCTGCGGCAGACTTGGCAGGGCTATTCCAGGCCAGGTGTCCATCGGGCCCCCAGAGAAGTCAGGGAAGGGGTGCTGCTGGTCCCCCATTTGTTCAGCTGGTTTTCAGGGAATGGGTCTGTTCCCTGTGGGCACCCCATGTATCTGGCCCTGTGCCACAAGCTCGTGTATGCTGACACTCGAGGTGGCCCCTGCTTTACTCCAGAAGGACTGGCTCAGGGACACTGATGGCTCTCTCGGGTCGCACAGTGCTGAGGGCAGCGTTCAGTCCCTGTCTGTCATGCTCCTGTGCTGTCAGGGGAGGCCCCAGAGCCAGAATGTCAGGATTGGAGGTGCATGCAGTGTGTCCAATATAGATGCAGTTCTGCTTAGTTTAGGGGGCAGGTCAGGGAAGGTCTGAGGGATTCCTGTGGGGAAGGGAGAGCCGGGCCTTATGCTCTGGGTTATTTTTTGAAGTTGGTCTCTGTGGACCCTGTAGACCTTCATAAGGTAACCAGGGGCTCCTACCAACTCGCTCCTCCCTTGTGGATCTTTTCTCCTTCAAGGGTGAGTTGGGGTGACTCCCAGGCAAACCAGTCAGAGTGCAGAGTGGTGAGGGATTGGGTCTGGCACCAAGAGAAGGAAACAGAAGGTTTAGGTGACCAGAAGATGACACATTTCTTGTGAACACGGCTGTTGATGAAAAACGTGTGGAGCCAGGAGGGGTCGGGAGGGTAGAGGAGATGCACATGCAGTACAGGCCCAGTGGTACATAGACACCCGAAGCTGGGGAAATACCACCAGATTGGGGTACAACTGACTAAAGAGTAGGTTTGGAAAAGAGAAACGGTTATCTGAAGAGTTCGAGTCCTGCAGTAGTAATAGGAGACCAGGAAAAAGACCTTTCCAGGCAGCAGGTAATATGCTGAAAGGTCCTGCGCCTGCCCATTGGGATCCCACAGGGCCTTGGGTGTGGGTGGGTGAGCGCTATGAGCTGTATGGACCCTGCGGAATGGAATGTTCCAGCTGTCCTTGCAGAGTGTGTGGGCCACCCCACATGCAGAAGCTCCTGTCCTCACAGACGAGGGCTCCTGTGCGACCCGAGTAAGCACTGTCCTCACCTCTGGGGCTGATCAGTGTTCATGATCACAATCAGTGAGAGAAAGAGGTTGGAAAGCAGTCACACCTCAGAGGTGGGTGGGTGACAGCCACCCTAGTAATGTGATCCTGGAAAGGGCAAAATCGGGGTTGGCTCCTGGTCCTGGCCACCCCCTGGAGTGTCTGTGGGGCAGTGATGCCGGATCCAGAGCCCCCTCCCTTTTCACTGGATCATGGAACCAACTGCTGAAGGGAAGCAGCTCTGGGGAGAAGCCGGGCAGCTTTACAGTCACTGGACACGCATTTCGTCACCTGCCATGTGGCCCACATCCTGGGAGTTGGGACTCATGCACTCCTGGTCCCTGGCTTAGTGAATTTGATGGTATCGTCATATTCTTTCTCATCATATCCTTTGAAGGCAAAGGGGAGCTGACACATGAGTATATTTTTAATCTGAGCGAAGCGAAGAGTAGTTTGCAGTATCCCTTGAGAATGACTTACTAAGCACATTACTTAATGATAGGTGCTTTACAGGCACTTCAACTATACGCTCTTATTTACTGTTATTGGTTGCATTTCACAGATGCAGAACTGAAGCTAGAGAGGTTGTCCACAGTCATACGTGGTTCCCTGCTGGGCTGGGGTCAGGCTTAGCTGAGACTGCTTTGTAGTCACCGTTCTTCACTGTTTGCTTCGGCTTCTTCCCTGTCCCTTGAAAGCTCCCTCTGAACATAAGATGGGCAGCAGGTTGGAGCTATGAGTCTGCCTGGACCTGGAATCACACCTCAGTCTTGCTTCTGATTGGCTCTGTGCCCTTGGGCAAGTCACTTAACCTCTCTGGTTTCCTCATCTACAAAACAAAGAGGAGCAACCCCTTTAAAGCTTTTAGTGAGATACCACAGAGAAAGTAGACCTAAGATGTCAACAACTGTTGGTATAGTTTGACTTATGTCCAAACCTGTAGAGAATTTTTATGAGTTTGAGTCAAACTGATAACTGTTGGGAAGCAAGCTACCTACAAGTTGAGAAAATGTTCCTGAGAATGGCAGTGTTGCAGCATTTATACCTTAGAATCATAGGAAGAGATGTCAGGAGCACTACAGGAAACGCATGGCTGGTAGATGAAAGGGGTGGGAGGAAGCAAACCTGGGAAATCTTGGGGCCTGGATAAAAAAGTAAAACAGGAGACACTTCTTTTAACTGGCGGGTACAGGACAGTTAATAATTAACGTTTACAGCACACAGAGATGGTGTGTGGGGAACAAGATAACCATGAGGGTTTGTGTGGTCTCCTGCTCTGGTGCAGGGGGTTGTGCCTTGACGGGTCTGGAAAAGGGGATTCCTCTGACATTTCAAAGGTATGTTATCTGAGACCACAAAAAAAGACAATAGACAGGCTCACCTAAGATAAAGATTGACCTTTGTCAAGGAAGCTATAGACCTAAGACCGTGGTCGGCAAACTGCGGCTCGCAACCCACATGCGGCTCTTTGGCCCCTTGAGTGTGGCTCTTCCACAAAATACCATGGCCTGGGCGAGTCTATTTTGAAGAAGTGGCGTTAGAAGAAGTTTAAGTTTAAGAAATTTGGCTCTCAAAAGAAATTTCAATCGTTGTACTGTTGATATTTGGCTCTGTTGACTAATGAGTTTGCTGACCACTGGCCTAAGACAACTACTAGTATCTGCCTGGACCTGCTTTTACTTAGGAATTTTCACACCATCCTTCTGGTCTCTCAGTTTATCGGGTTTAATATGTGACCCTTTTTTCGTCCACAGACTGTTACTAATAATGGCAGTCATTTGAATCACTTTTACAACACCTAGCTTGACATAGCATGGAACAGATGTAATAAATAGAGTTTACTAAAGAAGAAAATTTTGTCTTTTCCCAAATAAATTAAACAGTAAGTAATGTAGAGTTAAAATTATTGTACTTAAACATAAGGTGGGGACAGAATCTTTGATTGAGAGTTGAGAGATTTCTTGGATTGGTAAATGATTGTAAATCGCATTGTAAATGCCACAGGCGTAAGTGCCAACTGCTGACAGCAATACTACTGGAGAATTTTCTTCTTTTAACAACTCTGAGTAAACTGAATGGTTACTTAGATGGTTAATTAATGTTTCACACACTTTTTTGTGTGTTTTTTTGGTATTGTTTTGTTTTGTTTTTGTGAGTTAATCCTCACCCGAGGATATTTATCCATTGATTTTTAGAGAGAGTGGAAGGGAGAAGGGGAGACAGAGAAACATGGATGTGGAGAGACACACTGATTGGTTGCCTCTTGCATGCATCCTGACCAGGGCCGGGGAACCTGCAACCAAGGTACATGCTCTTGACCAGAATTGAACCAGGGACCCTTCAGTCCTCGGGTTGATGCTCTATCCACTGAGCCAAACTGGCTAGGGCTCACCCACTTTTTAAACACACCTGTATAGGCTATTTGCCAGGCACCATGCTAAGTGCTGGAGATAAACAAGACAGCTTTGGTTGCTACCAGCAAGGAGCTTATAGCATTTGGAGAATGGAAAACAATATTTTTAAATTAATAGCACAAAAAGCAGTTGCCCAAACAATGACTGATTACAGTAATGAGTCGTGAAGGAAAGACTGAGTTTGAATTTAAAAGCCCAGGTTTGAGTCCCTAAACCTAGACTTGGAAGTTGTTAAGGCTTCTAAGGAAATGGCATGTCAGCTGACTCCTGTAAAATGAGAAGTTGGCCAGAGGACGGAAGGAGAAAGAACATTTCAAAAAGAAGGATTACCTGTGCAAAGGCCCCAGGGCAGGAAGTAATTTAGCACATTCAAGGAATTGAAAGGCCAGTGTGGGCAAAGAAAGGAATGAAAAAAAAAAAAGAGAGAGATAAGGATGAAGCTGGGTAAAGTCAGCAGAAGCCAGCCCGGACAGAATTTTGCTTGTATTCTAGGAATAGTGAAATACCATTTTAGCTTTCTTTCTTTCCTACTATATGCACTTAAGGTATTAATTTATCTGAAAACATAGCTTTAGCTATACCCTGCAAGTTTTGATATATTGTATTTTCATTATAATTAAATTCAATTTTTTTCTAATTCTTATTATAATTTCTACTGGACTCATAGCTTATTTTAAAATGCATTGCTTAATTTCCAAACAGATGATAATTTTCTAGGTCCCTTTTTATAATTGATTTCTAGTTTAATTTTGTGATTAGAGATACTCTAAATCCTCTTTAAAAGTTTGAAATTTGGTGTATGACCCAGTTTTGGTAAGCCTTCCATGTGCCCTTGAGAAGAACGTATATTCTACCCATGGGTATAGTTTTCTGTTTGTCAATTAGGTTCAGGTGGTCGTTCGTATTCAGATTTTCTGTATCATTACTGATTGATGGATTTATGGTTTCTTTCCGAGATCACTTTCCTTCTGACTGAAGAACTCATTTAGTATTTAGTTTAGTACAGCTTTGTTGCTGATGGAAGTGGGGTTCTTGCTCTGTTGCGAGAAAAAGCATTTTCGAGGACCCATGAGGGAGGATGAGGTCTGGTGATAAGATTTTTTTTTTTTTCAAAATTGATTTCAGAGAGGAAGGGAGAGGGAGAGAGATAGAAACATCAATGATGAGAGAGAATCATTGATCGGTTTATCTCCAGCACTTATGCCCCACACTGGGCATAAAGAAAGTGATAAAGAATTATAAATTTACTAGATCATCTGCAAACCAGATGGGCTGCCCAAAATGGTGTCACCCAGGCACAGGGAGTTAGAGATTTTAAAGGACTCTAGGTGGGCTTTTTCAGCTGGGAATTCTCTGGGTTGGTCCAGATCTGGGGCAAGTCCGGAGGGGAAAGTTACTGGTTTTAGCAAATGGAATATGGTCTAAGCGAAAAGGAATGTCAGTTGTGAAATGATCTAAAGGTCGGTTTCCCAGGGGAGGGGGTATCGATTGGATTATTTGATCAGAACTAACAAAAATAGAAGGCAGCCCCTGGGTTCCTAATGTCCCATCTCTGTCTTTCCTGCCATGGAAAATCAGGGCCAGAAATAGGGCCAGTGTCCAGAGATCCTGTGCCATATTAAAGCTTAGTCCTTTGTAGCCTTTGTGGTCTGCCAGGCCAGAGGTGACTGCTAAGCCATCTCAGTCCTCATCCAGGTAGGTTAGCACTGTTCCCAGCTCTGATCCATTGTTGTGGGGTGTATCCAGTCTTGGAGCCTGTGTTTGGAGTCCCGGCTGCCAGCAGTGTGGCTTCTAGACCCCCATGGCTGCTACAGAGAGAATGCTTAAACCCATGGGACAAGCATGTGTGTGTGTGTGTGTGAGAGAGAGAGAGAGAGAGAAAGCGGGGGGGGGGGGGGGGGGGCGGTAAGGGGGTGGTGAAAGGCTTTGTTCCCTGGGATTAGATTATCTTAAGTTTGGGAAGGACCAGGAGTTTATTCAAAACTAGTGGCCTGGTGCACGAAATTTGTGCACGGTGGGGGGATTGTTCCTCAGCCCGGCCTGCATCCTCTCCAATCTGGGACCCTTCGAAGGATGTCCTACTGCCGGTTTACAGGGATCGGGCCTAAACCGGCAGTCAGACATCCCTCTCACAATCCAGGACTGTTGGCTCCAGCTGCTCACCTGCCTGCCTGCCTGATTGCCCCTAACCACTCTGCTGGCCGGCCAGCTCGCCCCCAACTGCCCCCCGCTGCCGGCCTGCTTGCCTCCAAATACCCCTACCCCCCGCCAGCCTGATCACCCCCAACTGCCCCCTGTGCCAGCCTGCTCACCCCCAACTTCCCCCCCTTCTGGCCTGCTCGCCTTCCCCTTCCCTCCCCACTGGCCTTCTTACTCCCAACTGCCCCCCTGCTAGCCTGCTTACTCCAAACTGCCCCCCCTGCTGTCTTGATCACCTCCAGCTGACCCCCACTGACAGCCTGCTCACCCAGAACTGGCTCCCCTGCTGGTCTGCTTACCCCCAATGGCCCCTGCCATCCCATCCTGGCCTGATCACACCTGGCGACACAAGGTCCCAGCCCCTCCTTTTTTCTTTTTCTTTTTTTTTTTTTTTTTCAGCACCTCCTTGAGTGGAGGCTGGGGCCAGCTGGAAGCAAGTATCTAGGATTTATTTATCTTCTATAATTGAAACTTTGTAGCCTTGAGCGGAGGCCAGGGCTAGCCAGGGTGGGTGGGAAGCTTGGCTTCCTCCATCACCAGGGGGCAACCCAAGCCTCCTGCTTGCTCCAGCTCTGTGGCTGCCACCCTTTTTGTTGGGATTTATTTATCTTCTATAATTGAAACTTTGTAGCCTTGAGTGGAGGCCAGGGCCAGCCAGGGCAGGCGGGAAGCTTGGCTTCCTCCATTGCCGGTGCAACCCAAGCCTCCTGCTTCCTCCAGCTCCGTGGCCAGTTGCCATCTTGGTTGGGTTAATTTGCATACTCGCTCCTGATTGGCTGGTGGGGCGTGGCTTGTGGGCATAGCAGAGTGATGGTCAATTTGTATGTTTCTCTTTTATTAGTGTAGATAACCAATCAATTTCCCAAGCTTTAGTGGGTGGGGGGGGTGGCTTCTGATGGGACCATCCCCTACTCAATCCATTCTTTCCCTAGGCTAGACCAGTGGTTGGCAAACCGCGGTTTGCCGCTCTGTTGACTAATGAGTTTGCCGACCACTGTCATATACTACCCTTTACCTTTTTGCACACATATGCCACAATTGCCTAATCCTCACAGCTTCCAGCTACACGGTAACATTTAGTCTAGTACAGTGGTTGGCAAACTCAGTCAACAGAAGTGGCTCGAGAGCCCCGGTTTGCCGACCACTGGGCTAGACTGACAGATCTCTATAGTCTCCATTTGGGCTCTTATTGAGCATGTGTTTACCTCCCCCTTCACTGTTTTATCCTTTACCCCAGTGATCTGCGGGAAGGGACCCCTGGGTCCCTGGGGAGTGTGTGAAGCTGTAACTTTCTGGTGAAGCAAGCAGGCTCATGCTCCCCACTTGATTATGCTCAACAATGTCCGCTTCCCTTTGCTTCTTTCCTTTATTAATATCTTGTTATTTATGCCAACAGCTTTGCTGATTATAAATTTTTAATTGTGTGGAAATACCTTTATTTTGATGAATATAGCAATCCTCTGTTTTTAGCTCTCTGTAGGCATCTTCATATTCTCATTTGATACCTGTTTTTTCTTAGAGAAGTCAACTGTTCATATATTGATATTATTCTTACTCCTTTGTTGTAATTTCCTTTTTTCTCTGATTTTCAGATTTTCTCTTTGGTTGTTGTTGTTGTTGTTTTTACCAATTTGACTATGGTGTGCCTAGGTTTAAATTCTGCCCTCGCACCCCACCATTGGTTTCATGTCTTGTGGTTTAATTTTTTTTTATCAGTTTCAGAAATTTCTCAGCCATTATCTCTTCAAATAAAATTCTGCCCTGCCCTAGCTGGTTTTGCTCAGTGGATAGAGCATTGGCCTGCAGACTGAAGGTTCCTGGGTTCGATTCTGGTCAGGGGCACATGCCTGGTTGCGGGCTCGATCCCCAGTAATGGGTGTGCAAGAGGCAGCTAATCAGTGATTCTCTCTCATCATTGATATTTCTATCTCTCCTTCTTCCTTCCTCTCTGAAATCAATAAAAAAATATTTTTAAAAATTCTGCCCTATTGTATCTTTTCTCCTCTCTGGAATTTCAGTTACATGTATTACTGTGTCTCACATGTTTGTGGGTGTTTCCCCCCCCCCTATTTTTCATCACTTCTTTGTCATCTCTATGCTGTAGCCTGTGTTTTTTCTATTGACCTTGCATTTTATTAATCCTCTTTTTAATGTGTCAAGTCTGTCTTAAACCTATTCATTGAATTCTAAATTTCAATTATTGCATTTTATTCAATTCTAGAATTTTTGACTGCTTTTTTTTTTTTAATTTCAGTCTCTGGTGAGATTCTGGTTTTGTCATCTGTTTTCTTGAACATATTAATTATAGTTATTTTGAAATCATCTGAGGGTCTTTTGCTATTGCATATTTTTTCTCTTGGTCCTATATATTTGTGTGCCTGGTTAATTTTCAGTGAATGTCATACATTATACAGATAAAGTACAGTGGCTCTGGAGTATGTTCTCTCTCTCAGAGATGCTCTGCCACATTTCTTGTTGCTCATCTGTGTGAAGGTAGATCACCTTAAGCCCATGAGGGACTGAGCTGAATGGAGGCTTGCCTGCAGTGTTGGTAAAGCTCAGGCTACTTCTGCTTTACCGCTGTTCCTAGGGTATGGCTTTCCAGGGCTCCTCTTTCTTAGTGAGTTCTAAACCCCTATTTTACTCCTTCAGCTCTGTGAGATTTCTGAAAATTCTACACTTTCAATGGATTTTTACTTAGCTCCTTAGCATCTTGCATTAAGTAACTCAAGAATCTGACAAATGCTTTAAAAGAGGAAAACCACTAAGTGTTGGCTCACTTCTTTTTAGCTCCCTTCTCTCTAGATTCCTGATCCCTCATATCCTAGCTGCCTTGGCAGCCCCAACCTCCAAAGGAATGTTGTCTCTCTACAGTCCTGTGAAATTGCCAAAAGCCCTGCTGGCTTTTCTGCCTTTTAGCTGAATCTGCCCTACTCTCAGCCTTCCTTCCTGCCCCAAGAATTGGCATAAACTCTGAGGGCAAAAGTGACTTTGGGAATGAATGCTTACCTTTCTACAGCTCCCTTTTCATAACCTTGACCCTTAGTTTTTAGATGTCTTAGAACAAATTATTGTATTCCAGCTTTTAAAATTTTTTCCTCAGAGGAGAGCATAGTTTTTTCACTAGCTGCTTCACTGTAGCTGGGAGCAGAAGTTCTGACTTAGCTTTTGATGAATGATTGGAATTTGCCAAGCAGAAAATAGCCATGCCAGGTAGAAGAAACAGTAAGTACTGGAGTCCATCAGACACTGGTTACATTAGCAGCATTGGACACCAATGGCATGGGTGATGTTTCCCAACTTTTTTGGGGCCCACCAAACTTTCCCGAAGCCTGCCAAGCCCAGCATGTGTGCAGGACAACAGAAGGTGCCTGCCTGAGTTGAGGGACAACAGGGAACTTATGACTGAAGAGTGTTGCTGGTGAGGCTGACATTAACAGTTGGAGGACTCTTGTTTTGGAAGAATTTTATTGTTGGGGTAGAAAGGAATATTCAAAGTATGTAGACACATGCAACACACACACACACACACACACACACACACGGACGGACACACACACACACGGACACCCCTCTACCTCACAACAGTGTAGCAGGTGGAATTATTCAGATTTTTTGAAAGAAAGGATTAAGACCCCAGGGAACATCCTGCATTTATTGTGTCGCATCTATTTTTTATGACAACCTTCAATCCTCTTCCTGTGGGATTCATTCAGAGCTTGTCTGGGCTTCTTCCTGCCAGGAAACTTGTACAGTCCTCCCTGGCCCCACAAAGAGCCAGCCCTCAAAGAGGTTAGAACAGTTGAGATGAAGGAAGAAGGGTATTAACTGTTTCCTGAAACTGAGTCATTGTGCTCCAAGGACTTTGATCCAAAGGGATCTGATTAACATGGACACGGCCAAGTGGAACTTGCTGGAGCTGAGCTGCTGCTCTGTGCTTTCACCATCACTTGCTAGTGAGCCTTCTTAAATAAACAATGGGGAGGGGTTGGGACCCACCTGGAAGAATAAACTATTTTCTGGGGCTGAGCTTCTCCAATTTGCATCTATTTAGTGAATTAATGACAGATCAGTCACCTATTAAAACAATGGCCATTTATTTGAACCCCTACTAAGATGGCATTCTAAACATTGTTTATCCCAGACAATGTTCAAATTGGTCTGAATTCAAAAGATGTTCCTATCTCTCGCTTCCCTATTTTACCTAACCTTTTAAAAGGAGCATTATCTATTTAGAAATTTACTAAAATATGTGGTTTAAACTGGTGTACGTGGCCCTTTGAGAGGTTAACAAATCATATCCCACTTAATAATTTATTTAACAAATCAAAATTCAGTGAATACATTTCTTTTTTAAAAACCAGTTATTGACCATCACCATGTGCAGCTGATAAGCTAGGTGTGTACATAGTACCTGAGGTCTCCTGGTCACAAGAAGCTCATGTGGCAGATGCCATTATTGTCCCATTTTGCAGATGTGAAAACTAAGTCAGTTAACCTCTCAGTCTCATTTTCCTAGTCCAGTGGTCGGCAAACTCATGAGTCAGCAGAGCGGCAAACCGCGGCTCGTGAGCCGCATGTGGCTTGCGAGCCGCGGTTTGCCGACCACTGTCCTAGTCTATAAAACAGCACCAATGATGATGCCTATTTCTGTCAGGCTCTTATGAAGACTAAATGCAAAAATCGACAGAAGTGCCTAGGGATGGACACACAGCCAGGTGGCAGCAGAGTGGGATTTGAACCACGTCAGCATGAGTCTACACTTGTTCTTTCCTGCTACACTGGGATGCGTATCCTCTCTCAGGGACTTACAGGACAGAGGATTAGCTGCTTGTTGATTAGCAGGATGACTGACTTCCCCAGAGCTGTAACATTTCCTTATATTTCTGTCTACAACTGTGTGTGTGTGTGTGTGTGTGTGTGTGTGTGCGCGCACATTTACTTCCATAGCAATGCTGGCAGAGTTCTGCCTCTTTTTTTAGTGAGAGAGACAATGATGTGTGGAGAATGGATGAACAGAGGTAATGTTTGTGTATCATATGGAAATGGAACATCCAAACAGAAGATGTGGGGTGATAGTGCTCCCCAAGGCCAAAGTCTTAGGCTGGTTCTGTGGGTTAGTGAGTGTGGCCACCTGCAGAGAGCCTCAGTAACTTTGTCTGGGAGAGGAGGGAGTTGGCTCTGGCCTCTGCCCCCATTGTACACCTGACAGACTGTGGATCCCAGCCGTCTCCTGCTGAACCTGGACATGGCCTCAGGATCCTCAATGTAGCACTCTAGTAGGGTTTCAACCCTTCAGGGTTGCCATTCATATGCACGGATCCAATGAGTTCGAAAGATAGTTTTCAAATCCGAGACTGTGCTTGGTTCCTGATTTCAGAATGCAGAATCTACTTGGTTGTTTATTTTTATACATCCTATGTTCTGTCTGGAATATCCTCCCTCCTTTTTCCTTACATATTATGCTCACTTTTCAAAATTCAACCTAAGCATATTTTCTGCTTACTATTTGTTTTACCCAGAGGTCAATCCAATATCTTATTTTTCTCTGTATCTCCACTGTCCAGCTCCGGACTTAACTGTGATAGATGCCTACCAAGTGTGTTCTGGACAGAGCTGGTGCCTGTTGTGAGGGGTAGGGTTTAAAAACAAATAGTTCACTGTTTGAGCACCTTTTCTGTGAGGCATGCACAGGGCCTCCTGTGGGATGGGGACTCGTGTGGAGCAGGGCTTTGAGGTCAAACTGGTGAGTGTGCAGGTCCCAGCAGTGCTGCCTGGTGTGTGCCTGTGTTAGATGATGTAACTGTCTGAGACACACTTCCCTTGCTTTGGAAGTTTGTTTTGAGGGCATCAGGAGGTAATTTGTTAAGCACATAATAAGTACTCACTAAACAGTAGGTATTATATAGAATCTCACATTTTAGTGAGAAAGAGATTGGAGGGGACGTGTCCTAGAGAGACCCTCCATGTGTCACAAGCAGCCACAGGCAAGCAGGTGTTGTGGCCCTGGTTCCAGGTGTGAGAAATTAGAAACAGCCTCACTGCCTGTGAACAGGTCAGTGGGTGAGATTATCCATGTGCCTCTGGAATAGAAAACAGCCGTTAAAAAGAATGTTCTGGAGCTCTGTGTGTTGGCACAGGAAGATGCCTGAGATGTGTTACTAGGTGAAAAAGCAAGTTGTGGTTTACTGTGTATATGTACACTGCTCACACATACACTGACACACTAACTGTTCTGTAGGTGTGTGTCATATATGTGGATAAAGAGAAGAAAGTCTGAAAGAGTACACTCCAGACGAACACAGTAGTTACCTCTAGGCAGTTCCAGGATGTTCAGAATTACAGAGAGGGTCAGAGTGGACTTACTTTAGCTGATGTTTTAATTTTGTATATAATTAAATATATTATTACGTATAGCTTGTATAACAAGAATATAAAGACAGTTATAAGAGAAAGAGTGTTGATGATTTGGGCCCAGGGAGAGGGAGGTTCCCAGTTGGGATCAGGTCCCCAGTCTGACAAATGACAGTGACAACACAGAGTCAAGAGCTGGCCCTGGAACTGTGTTCCTGGTGGTAAGAGTGTATGTGTGTGCATGCTTATGTCCATGTGTGCACATGTGTGTACATGCGTGTGAGTGTGCACATGTAAGTGTATAGATGGGTTGTATGTGATGACATGTATGTGTGCACATGTGTGTGTGCATGTATTGCTTTCTGGTCAAGGCTTGGCCTCTAACTCTCTCTGGTGCCCTTTCCTTGAACTTTCATCCCATCAAAGAACCTGTTGGACTAGATCTGTGGTTTTTCAATCTCCTTTAGCTATGGCTCTCATATCAGAAGAAAACTGTGATGTCAGAACACATAAGGCACAGATAAGCTATGCTTCTGCATGAAGCCAGAGTGGACATTCCGAAGTTCTTGGGTCAGAAGACTAACTCCTGGAAGGCTGGAGGTCTGGGTAAAGGTGGGCTCCTTTCCTTCCAGGCCCCCTGTCACCTGCCTTCCATAGGCTGTATCCTGCATGATGACACTATCCTACAGGTGCTGCTGGCCAGGTGTGGGCCAATGCACCATTTCACGCAGTAGTAGGGAGGTCATGAAAGATGAACCATGAGACAGGCAATGTAGCTTTTTGCTGGCAGATATACCCAAAGGTTCAATCCAGAATGAAGTTATTGAGCAAAGGAAACTTAGGAATTAGCCCATGGCTTTCTGTTCTGCATTCTGTATGTGTCCCCATAAATCAAGTGCTGGGTGCCTCCTGCTGTGCCACTCAGGCACACAGTTGAGAGATTGGCAGGCTGCAGAGGCAGTGAGGCCACAGTGGTTGAAGGGTTGAGTAGGTAAATGCCTCCTGGGAGGGAGAAGGTTGGCCAGAGCATGTAACTATTCCTCTGAGAAATCTGACTTGTAGCAGGTCTAGAGCCTTGCACTGCAGCTTGAAAATTAAAGTTAGATCCAGAGAAGGATTTTCTGATTTGCAATGGGAGATGATAGAGTGATAACCAAGGGAATGAAGCTGCACAGCCTTTGTCTTCCTCTGTAGATGTTTAAGAAAAAGCAACAGTGTGGATCTGTAATTGGAATGTGCTGTACCAGCCCTCTTTCCCATCTTATCACAAACAACAGAAGGCCTACTTCCTCGACGCCAGCGTTGGCATTCTGTCTCGGCTCCTCTGGCTGGCAGGCAGCTGGCCACCTGGTTTTCCCCAAGAAGAGTTTCCTGGTGGTTTGCTCTTGACCACTGCTTAGGGCAGGGAGGCCACCCTTGTTCTGGTGACTCATTCCCAAAGTACCTGCTCTGGCACTGTGGGCCACCATGTACAGAAGGGGTTCCGGGGGGCCTGGCTGTAATTGTACATAACTTTATCCTCCCTTAATGTCTTTTATAACCACTGCTCTTTAAAAAGAGGATTGAATCTGGCTCCTCTCCTGAGGCTGGTGGCAGACAGGACATGTGCGCGATGGGTAAGAAGGGATCTTTGCCTCCACTGGAGAGCGCAGACCCTCCCCAGGCTGCCCTGCCTGCGGCCTGCCCACCTCCCAGGGCAGCACTCTGTCTGGTCTTGTCTCAGGTTTGTCTCTCTGCCCATCCAAAGATAGAATGCCTCCTTTGTGCCCCTTGAGCCTGGGACCCCGGGGACATCCCCTGGGCCACTTGTAGCACCATTCTGCATTTCTGTGTTCGTGTGCCACAGCCTACTGGAGCACAGGCTTTCTGTGGGCAGTCACCTTGCTTTACTCACCTTCCTATCCCAGGGCCATGTGCATATTTAGTGAATGGAAACCTGCCATAACATGTAATCGCAGTCACAGTTTAAGGAGAAAGCACTCCCGGAGCAGAGGCGATGGGGCAACGAGTCCTGCCTGAGTGCACTGGGGCTTGAGAGATGGTCCAGGCAGGCGTGGCCATCAGTGGTCAGTGAGAGAGAGTGTCAGGTGGGGCCTTCCTTGTGGGGTGTTAAAAGGAAGGTAGTGCACCTACACGGGGGTGTAAGGAAGAAGCAGATATCTGAGGCGGTAGGGATGAGGCTTGGATGCAGCTGAAAGGCCAGGCTCGTCCCGGAAACGGATACAAAGGGCCTTGTGAGCATACGAAAGAATTTGGAATTCATCCTACAGGCAGTGGCGAGCCATAAAAAAGCTTTTAAGGAGAAAAATGGACATGCCCAGATTTGCGTTTTAGAAAGATAACTGGCCGCATTTGGGAGATGAAACGGTAATGTGTTGGGTGGTGGCAGGAAGCCTACTTGGGGCCCACTGCATTTACTAAAGCCAGGAGGGCCCACCATCCAGCAGCCACACTGGGAACGCCGCTGTGTGGGCATGTTCCAGGGTACAGCGGGAGTTGGGTAGAGAGGGCCCCTGCGCTCAGGGCAGCAAGATGGACAAATGGTCAGCAGCGATCATTATACAACTGCTGTGAAGAAGGTAAAATAGGAAGACATGTAGAGGGTGACTGGGACTTCTAGATGGAGGATCAGGACTGTGTCTGACACGGGAGCAGAACTGAGCGATGAGGCAGATAGCGGGCATGGGTGCAGTCAATTACTGGGAGGCTAGCGCCAGGCCGGAAGGCCCAGGTCCAGTGGGAATGGAGGAGGAGTAGGGAGGCAGGGAGGCTGTTGACTGAGGCTGGAGTGAGCATGAGCCTCCCAGAGGCTTGTTCACTGCCCCTCCCCCAGTGCTGCAGGCAGACGTGGGGCTCCCAGCTGTGGGTAGGACAGTGGGCTCAGCGCAAGTCCTGTGGGGTTTGAAGTGCCTGGGGCCAATGTCCCGAGCTGATGCCTGACCCCAAACCAGGGGTTTTGATGGGGGTTCTGACGAGGGTAGCCACAGGCTCCATGGGGAGGGCAGCCTCCACCTAATGCTTTCATACTGCTCAGAGATTCATGACTTGGAAACTGGGCTTAGAGATGGCAATTTGTTAATCCCTTCCCTCAACAAAGGTGAAACTGGCATTTCATTCCCAGCTCTATTAACGGATCACTTTGGGAATAAAGCCAGCATCCCCAAGGCCCAGCTAGGGCTCTTTTCCTCTGTGCCACTTTTATTTTGTTACATTTAGATTAACTTCTGGGGATTAAATGTTATTACAGTAGAAGAATTTTTTTTTTAATCAGTGAAGAGGCTACTGCTTAGCACCATCATCATTCGAGTGATTTTTTTTCCCCAAGTACTGTTGCCTCCCCTCCCTGCTTCCTAAGAGCAAGCTCTGCTCAGGTTTCTGCTGTGGGAAGTAGCAGCCTGGTCCGAGGCAGGGCCTTTCTAGTCTAACTCACGTGGGCCTTGGCATGCTAGCACTGTCTGGCCGTGGGCCCACCCTGCAATACGGCATGTGGGTGTGTACACTCTTTCTTCCCAGGAAGGTAGCCTTGGCCGCGGGATCAGGAAATTGTTAGGTGGTAAAATGGTGACAGAGCTAAAGAATTCCCCTCAGATCTGATCATGGTCAACCACACTACTCGTCTCTGCAAGCACCATGGGCTCTGGGCTCTGTTGACCTCTCAAGAGGCTGCCAGCAGGACCCACTGTGGTGAGGCTAGATACTGGGTCCTGATATCCAGTTCTTCCAGGATCAGGTGGATGTTCCAGATTTATTTCCTCTGCAGCACTCTGTAAAAACATATTCATTTTAACAGACATTGAAGTTTAATGGGAGCAGGTATCTCTGGTGGTTATGTTTCAAGATCTTAAGACTCCAGACCATAGGAAGAAAGTCCGTGGCAGGATGAGGTAGGGTTTGAATGGGTAGAGTCTCCACCCCTGCCCTCAGAGAGCTCTCTGTTTCTGCAAGTGCCAGCTGGAGGGCCTGCCCTGGGCATAATACGTGCTGGCCACATGTTTACCCTTGGCACTTGACTCATGCCCACCCCAAGTCTGTGGATCCAGGCCAGAGTATACCCTGGAAGGTGCAGCTTGACTTATGGCTGTTGGTTGCTGGTTTTATTATACAGGAAAGGGCTTTTTGTTCCTGGTATAGTCAGATTCAAGACAATCAAGATCCACAGTTCTAAGACTTCCCCCAAAAAGTCCATTCTCTGTGGGAAGTTGAGGGTATCTACATTAGGCCATGATTAATCATCACTACCATCATTGCTCCCCTCCCACACACATGCACAAATGAGATAAGGATCTGAGTCTCTGCCTGGTGGCATTCCAGAAACCACAGAGCACATGGCTGGATGGGCCCTTGGGGTCATCTAATCCAGTACCAGATGCAGACGGGTTCTTCCTCACCAAGTTGTCCATGTCCATTCCAATTGGCTTCCAGACTTCATCTCCTCTCCTTGTGCTCCCCATTAGCAGTGGGCTCTGGAAGCCAAAGCAGGCTGACCAGCCAGAGTGCAGTGCACCATCATGTGCCTTATCTACACCCTGGGCTCTGTCAGCAGCACATTCCCAGGCTGCAGCACCACAGTAGCTTGATTATGCACCGTCTTGTTAGCGGGACCTTTCTGACCATTCATATAAAGCTTCTGCAAGCTCATCTCCATGCACAGCTCCTGAGTGCTCTGTTTGGACTTGGGGTTCAGGACCTTGTATTTATCTCCAATATACTTCTTTGGGTAGATTCAGCCCAGCCTACAGCTGATTATTTGGATATATGGATTCTGTCATCCTGCATATGCACCATTCCTCCCAACTCAGTCTTCCATAAACTTGGTAAGTGTACCTTCTCCTCTTCAACTAAGTCATTGTTGAAAACGTTAAGTTGCACAAGGCTGAAGACAGAATACCGGTAGAGACTTCCTTCAAAGCTCACCACCTGCACGTGGTTCAGGAATACAAGGAGTTCCCAAAACACTTCCTGGGTCATCCGGCTTATGTTATTTATCCTTTTCTACCAGATTGGACTGTGAAGGCAGAGGCTGGGGCTAGCAGGCAGTTGCAGGGCCCTAGCCTCCTATCCAGGATATCCGTTACAAGGAGCAGGCGAGGGTGTGAAATGACATGTTTCTAGTGGGCTTGTTTGTTGCTACTGATCACCAGTTCCTCTTCTTAGCACTTTGAAACCAGCCTCCTTACTAGACCATTCTAGAAGCTTATCTGGGCTTCGCCTACATTTTAGGGAATGTACCCTTCCAAGAAGTGGAAGACTATTCCTTTACAGTATTCCAGTATTCCGCGTTCAAGAGGATTCTTTAAAGCTACGTAGCTCAGTGGTTTAGACCTCTAGTTCTCTTGGTGTTTTTGGGTGCAGGCACAGGAGCTTGGTCCCCTCTGCTCACCTTCTCATCTAGGAAGACCTGTACTTTGGGGCTGGCATCCATTCCATCTTCTGGGAGGTGGTCTGTTACCTGGAAAGACGTAGGCCTTAAGTCCAGGTTGTGCCTCTCCCTTGTTGCATGAAACGTGGCCAGTAAGTCCACTCTCTGAGCCACGGTCTTCTCCTCTGTAACAGGGTGACGACCCAGAGCTCCCAGGGCTGTTGTAAGTGCTAGGAAGCAAGCCTCTTCCCATCCCTTTTCCCTCTGCAGCCCACAGTTCCATCTCCTTTGGAAGCAAAACAGAAATTAATCCACAGTGCAGCTTCTCCTGCCTCTTGCTGCCCCTAAAGCCCCCCACAGCTTGGGGTGTCTAGAATAAGAACTTCCTGTCCCACTGCACCCCTACTGCTGCCTTGTCAGTCTCATCTGCCCAGGCTGGGCTGCCTTGTCCTGAGGAAACCCTGGTATGCAGGCTCCATCTTGCTGCGTAGGGCAAGTCTCCATGAAACAGGCCACAGGGGAAACGTGAGGATTTGTGCCCAGCACCCAAGGCCCTGTATGGCCTCACCCCTATTGTACTAGAACCGTCCCCATCTGCCCTTCCCACAGAGAAGTCCAAGCCCTGGATCCCTCATTGAGTCACTCTGGGATTTCCTAGTTACTGGGGGCAGTAAATGCCCTTTTTACTTAAATTAGTGTAATTGGGATTTTGCATATGGAAGTGAAAATTCTAGAACGCCTTTCATTTTCATTCTGGTCCCAGCTCGCAGACCCTTAAGGTCTGCTTATTGAGTTGGCCTGGTTTTTCAGAGGCCGACCCCAAGCTTCACTGTCAGCCTCCCTCTGGTGTTGGTTGGTTAGGCTGCTGTGTGGAGACCTGCTTGTTGTTTGGACCCTGTTAAGAGGAATGGTCACCGGAGCACATGCACCTGAACTTTGACCTCAGGCTCTTTCAGTGCAGGCAGCCTTTCCTCTGGCTAGAATCCCCCAGAGCATTTCAGGTAGACATGCCTAACACTGCCCTCTCTTCTTAGTGGCCATCCCCCACCCCCCAGGTCCCCTCCTCAGAGCTCTCAGAGCTCCCTTCTCAGTAGTCTGCCCCAAGTAGAAGGGAATTGAAGTCCCATACTGGCTTATAGGCCTCTGGTGTTATCTGCACTTTGAAAGAAGGGCCAGGATAGACACCACACAGATGGACAAGCCTCTTTGTCTTTCATGGAGCATTGACACCTGCCTGAAACAGGGAGACCCTCTTACCCCATTTTTATGATGAAACTTGCCAAACATTGTTGGTCCAAGAAATGGCAGGGCCAGAATTCAGGGCCTCGTCTTTCCTGTCCACAGCCCAGGATGTTGGTGTCATCAAGAGCTCAGGATCACTAAGGTGCATGTTTATCAGGTGCCAGGGATTCTGGCAAGATGTTCTGTGTGGTCATTTGGAGGAGAGAGTGGTTGTAAGGCCTCTGCTGTGCCCTCTGACGCTCACGAGCCTTAATGACACAGTTCTGTATAGATCTGCTGGTACCCATACGCTGTAGCCTTGGATTTCCTCAGAATCCTGTGGAATGCAGTCCAGGGCCCTGCCCCAAGCTGGCAGCCCTGGAATCTGCATTATTTTAAACAAGCTCCCAAGTGATTGTTATGAGCCCTACAGTTCAGATCAGCTGCCAAAGTGAATGTGTTCTAGCCAACAAATTACTCACATTCACTTTCCTAGAAAAGCCCCCAGGGAATGCCAGTAAATTCATCCCAGTTTCAGAATAGCTCAAGGCCCTAGAGGCTGGAGGGGTCTGCTGCCTTCTCCCCAACTGTGGAGTCCTCCCCCGGCTCAGACTCCTCTTCAGGGTCAGGCCCAAGAGAAGGTCCTCCTCTGCCTGTAGTCACTGGCAGCCCTGCAGGAGGGGACACTGTCCCATGCACCCTGAGGCCTGTGGGCCTGGCATGAGCTCCTCAGGTGGGCTCAGACTCCCTGCTGCCTGTTGGACTGCAGAGCAGCCAGTACACCCTATGACCAGGCCAAACCAGGCGGCCACCAATGGGCATGCTCAGACCTGGCACAGAAAGGCTGCATAGCCACTTTGGCTGTGATGAGCTGCCCATCTGGGCATTGTTTCAGCAGCCACCTGGTGCAGCCACCACACTGAACTCCTGCCCTCTGGTGGGCCTGGGTCCCCTGCTTTTGAGAACTTGCCTTTCACTGACTCTGAAAGGAGCGCCAGCCTAGTGGGTTGGGTTAGCATCTGGGAGACTGCTGAGGGTGCGGGGTCTCAGGCTGGGGGAGCATCAGGAAAGCTGGGTGACACCTGCAGTGCAGCCTCCTTCTGTGCTCCTGCTGTGGGGACCCCTAGTTCCCTTGGGCCTCTCCAGTGGCTTTTGTGGGTGGTGTGCCCTGTACCCAGCAGGACAGGGCTCAGGAAGCTTTGGGTGCCAAAGTAAGTTTTATCCTGGTGGTGATAATAATTAAGGACAGTTAATTCTTCCAGATCCTATTCATGAGTTTAAAAAATTCTCTAAATCCTAGACATTGGTTTATCCCCTCCTAAAACTTGCCCCAACAATAACAATAATACTCTTTATTCACAATTGATGATTTTAAAAACTTATTTAAGGAGTGAATAAAATCATCTTTAGAAAACTTCTCTAGTTTTATTGATCTCTAACATACAAGCCAAGTAAAACTGATTGCAACATCAAAACACCCCCTCTTTCTATACACATGCTCACATATTCTCATTCATACAATCATACGAACTCACATACATGCTAACACACACACACGTGCTCACATATATACACACTCACTCATGCATTCACACACAAATTTACATATATGCTTACACACACACTCATGCACTCACACACTCGCTAACACACACACACACACACACACACACACACACACTCTCTCTCTCTCTCTCTCTCTCTCACTCACTCATGCCCTCACACACACTCACCCTAATGAGATTATACATTTTGTGTTGGGGGTTCGGAGCTATTCCCCTGTCAATGACATTCCCTGTGCTCAAAATCTGACTCCACAGAAATCGGATCACTGGAATGCAAACATGTTAATGTGCCTGCCTTTGTACATATACGTATTTATTTGCTGCTAAAGGGATCTGTTAGGAGCCAAACACAGGAAGTTCTTACCAGCAAATTCCTTAAGGAGGTTATGTTCACTTGCGTATAGTCAAAGATGATTCTGGCTTTCTGGGTTCTTCCTTTGAATTTCACAGGGATAGATAAGTTGCCTTCCAGACTCTTCTGAGTTGACAGTTGTCAGGAATGCCCTGGAGTTTTACTTAAGCTAACAAATGACTACCCTTCCCATTAATTCTACAAACAGTCCCCTAATTAGTGAATTGGCTAATAGCAGTCGCCTCGGGGGTTGTTAGCCTGACGTGCTGGCATTGCTCTGAGGGAGCGCAGTGTCACTGTGCTGAGGTGCTGTCAGGCGTTGCTGGGAGCCCGTGCAATATCGCTCCCCCTTTTTATCTTCCACATGGTCTTCTTGGGTCCGGTAAATCGATGCCTACCTCAAGCGGCTGTGAGTTTCTAAATGTGGATTATAAATAATGGTTTGCTTTCTTTTCTTAAATAAAAGGGGATTTTTTAAAAAGTGGCCACATTGATCCTGGATAAGGAAAGTTTTTATGATACATAGTTCCATGTTTTAAAGACACACCTAGTCAATTTAGACATCATTTTGGAAAGAGCCTGTATCTCATCATGTGCTCTGGGACTCATGTGACTACAAATCACCTGCCCTGTCTCGGGCTACGCAGGACACTCAGCTGGTGCCACTGGCAGTGTTTTCACCCGGGGTCTTAGTTTCCTGTGAGCAGGATGGCCGTGTTGGCACAAAGTAGACAGAGTCAGTGTGTCTGTGGTGTGGCACCAGTCTGTGTGCAACGTTAGCACTTGGGTGATGTTGAGCTAGGAACACTCCCAGGGATAGCACCTTACCTGACCTCACTCAGCCTCACAATGACTAGACCTTGAGTCCCAGGCTTACATAACAACTAGTCCTTAAGTTCTAGGGTCACTCGATGACTAGTCCTCAAGTCCTAGGCTCACTCAGTGACTGATCTGTGAACCTAGGCTCACAGGATGACTAGTCTGTAGGTCCCAGGCTGATGTTCCAGAGATGAGGACAACACCGCATGGGTGAAGCACAAAAGAATGAGCCTAGACTGGGTTGCCATGGTGGGAAACTTTAGACCAGTAACAAATGTAACAAAAGGCTTTTTGCATTCAGGTTCTGTTACTGAACAGATTCTTGCTACATCAGCTCAAAACCATGTGCGGCTTAGTTTAAATGCCTATTTAAGCAAAGGCCAAAAGTCTGTTTGAAGATATAAAAGAAAAAATAGGATGTTCATAATACAAAGCTTACAGCTAGTCATGAATGTAAAATTTATGACACGTTCCACACAGTAAAAGAGAGTAGCGAAGCTGCATTTATAGTATTGAAAGTAACAGAAATGCATCTTGAGGAATTAAAAATTATGAAAAGGTGATTATACAGCAGAGCAGATCTTTAACATGGATTAAACTGAATTGTTTAGGAAGTGACATACCAGGTCAACATGCATTTCAAAAGAGGGAAGAACCGTGCTGGGCTGGGTGGGAGAGTTTTGCTTTTGCTTTTGCTTGGGGCTGATGTGGCAGGAAGTTGCTGGTTCATGGTCCAGAAATCCACATGGATAAAAAGCCTTGGCCACTCCTTTACAGTGTATGCACTAGATGTACCGGTTAATAATGCGGATTTTTTTCAATAGATGGAGTTACACATATGTTGATATGTGCAATTTGATATGTCTGCTCTTTTGCTGTATTGACAACAAGCTTCAAAACTTCATATGTCAAATTTGTTAAAGGTGTTAACATCATAGATATTTTTATGCTTAAAAATGTCGAATTTCGTGCCAAAAAAAGAGCATTTGTGGGAAGTTTTAATTCATTACTTTATTTTTTTTTTCCCTTACGCGTCTTACGCGCCTTATGCGCAGGCGCACCATTTCTCTCCACTAATACTAGCAGCGAATATTTTATTTTATTTTATTTTATTTTTCATTACTTTATTTTGAAAAAAAAGTTATCGTATACTTCAGGAAGCTTATGATGAACATGCTCCATCTCAAGATACTTGTGAACGCTGATTTAAATGCTTTAAAAGTGATGACTTCGATGTGAAAGACAAAGAACATACAGGTCAACCGAAAAAGTTTGAAGACCAACAATTACAAGCATTATTGGATGAAGATGCGTGTCAAACTCAAAAACAACTTGCAGAAAGATTAAACGTTGCTCAGCAAACAATTTCCGATCGTTTACAAGCAATGGGAACGATTTTAAAGGAAGGAAAAATGGGTGCCATATCAACTGAATGGAAGACAAATGGAAAACAGAAAAGTCATCAGTAAAATGTTGCTTTAACGGCACGAAAGTCTTTTTTTGCATCGAATTGGGACTGGATTTATTTTGAGAATCCCAAATGCACAAAATCATGGCTTGATCAGGTCAACCATCAACATTGACTGCAAGACCAAATTAGAAAGAAGACACTGCTCTGTGTTTGGTGGGATCAGGAAGGTGTGGTGTATTTATGAGCTTCTAAAACCAGGTGAAACTGTTAATACTGATCGCTACCGACAACAAATAATCAATTTGAACCACGCTTTGATCGTGAAACAACCAGAATGGGCCAGAAGACACGGAAAAGTAATTTTGCTTCATGATAACGCACCATCACACACTTCAAAACCAGTTAAAGACACGTTAAAAGATCTTGCCTGGGAAGTATTAACCCACCCACCGTATTCACCAGACCTTGCTCCTTCAGATTACCACTTGTTCCAATCGATGGCACATGCACTTTCTGAGCAGCACTTCAAAACGTATGAAGAAGTGGAAAATTGGGTCTCTGAGTGGTTTGCCTCAAAACAAGGAAAGTTCTATTGGGACGGTATCCACAAATTACCTGAAAGATGGGGGAAATGTGTAGCTAGCGATGGACATTACTTTGAATAAAGCACTTCGATGTTTTTCTTGAAATTATTGTGTTTTCTTTGATTACAAAATCCACCATTATTAACCAGTACACCTAGTATGTACTTGACCTATGGACAGTGTATTATACAAGGCACTCCCAGACCAAACAGTTGCCCGCATCTGGGCACCCAGATAGTGCCCCATGGCGCCTGCAACCCTGGACCAGCCTCTCCTGTCTTCTCTGGTTGCAGAGCCCCCAGAGCGTTCTGGTGGCCCCACAGCCAGGCACACCTGGTTCAGATCCTTCTCCTACGTGACTCCCTAGCTCTGGGTCCTGGGACAAGTGGTTCATCTGCTCTGAATCTCAGTTTGCCCATTTGTGCTAATACTGTCTTTGCAGGCGGGAGCAGGGATAATATGAGATGATGTTTACAGAACACTGAGTATAGAAGTTGGCACAAAACACGGCCTCCAAAATAGTTAGTCCTGGACTGTTCATATACTGTCATCACTGGCCACTTGTGGCTATTACATTGGATTTCAAAGACCTAGCACAAAAAATGAATGTAAAATATCTCAACATGTTGCTTACATGTAGAGATGATAATACTTGGTTAAATAAAATGCATTATTAAAATTAATTTCATCCATTTGTTTTTACTTTTTTATTGTGGATACTAGAAAATTTTAAATTCCATGTATGGCCCACATTCTATTTCTATTGGACATTACCATTGGTTTCTATCTTCCCTCACCCCTTGCCTGCCTCCCTCCCTTCTTCGTGTCCCCACCACCTCACAGGTGCCCAGCATGCTAGACACCAGCCCTGTGCCCCATGGCTCCCCACACAGCTCTCCTCCTCATCTGCAAGGTAGACTCGCAGAGACAGGTGTTATCCCCATTGGACAGTTACGTAAACTGAGGAATTCAATCCGGGCCATGCAAGTAGAAAACTGTGGAACCAGCAATCTTGCGAAACATCCTTTTCTTTCCCCATTTTAAACACGAGGAAGCTCTAGATGAAATGAAAGGCCTTTGCCAAGGTCAGAAGCCAGTTAGCAGTTGAGTAGGAACCAACCTAAGTTTTCTGGCTCCAGAGCCCACTGGGATTTCCCTACCCCGTACGCCCCCTGTTTTGCTGGCTGACGTACAGCAGGGTTTAAGGTGCATTGAGTTCGGTGTCCACATAGAATTGGAGAGACTGAGCTTCTGAGCACCACAGAGGAGCAGCTTGGGCAGTGCAATGGACCGCAGATTTGGATGAGAGAGAGAGCTGCACCTGTTGCAGCCTTCAGGACCACTGCCTCTGCAGCTGGTCTAGGGGAGGTGGGGGAAGGTGGCACCTTCTACACTGGGTGCTGGGACAGCATGGGCTTTGGAGTCTGATCTGGGCAACCTTGGCAAACACACTCTACCTGCTGTGTAGTTCAGGGTCTTCATTGTGTGAATATTGAGTTCTGTTCTCTGCAGGTGCTCAGTACGTGGTAGCATCCCTCTGAATGTTCAGAATCTCTGCATGGGTTGTGCTGTGATTCACTGGTCTCTCATCACAGCGCTGGGCTCTGCATGCCTTGCATCCTCAGGTGACACCAGTGGGCATATATCGGTAAGAATTTGAGCAGAGTGTGAGGGAGATAGGCTTGAAAGGGATTGGAGGGCATGTGATGGTCTTGCAGGACCCTTGCTGTCTCTTCCTAGCAGAGCTGGAAGTTTGCAATAACCTCTGGGGCCCAGACCCAGATAAGGATCCAAAAGTCTAGCATCCTAAGCCATATGCCTGAGAAAAATGTGGGGTTCCCGCTCTACAAAGAGGCCAGGCTGCAGATTATCTTGCTCTGCAAATGGCCAGCAGCAAGTCATGACGCTGAGAACCCAGAGAAACGGCTCTTCTTATCCAGGGCACCGTGTCCTCACTCGCCTGGTTTATAAAAGTACAGGCTGCCACCAATCCATTTCCATCAGGGCAAATGGGCAAGGGAGCCGTTCTCTTGTGACTGTCGGCTCAGGGTGAGGAAGGTGGTAACCCTCTTCATGGCGAGCATTGCAGGGAGAGGAGTTAGGCACCAGCCATGAGAGCAAAGACATCCGAGAGTCAGTACCAGCCCCATTGCATTCTGGCGCTGTGATACTGGGCAAGGTAGACCATGTCCCCTGGTCTGCTTTCTCAGCTGGGAAGTGGAGGTGAGAGAACCCCCAGTACACTGGCATTTAGGTTACACGGGAGTGAAAATGTGAAGGAGGAGGCGGAGGGCTGGCACATAGTAAGGACTCGATCAATACCGTTTGTCTTATTTATCACTGCTGTCAACTCTGCTGGAATCCAACAGTCAGTGCAGACTTCCAAGTTGCAATTTTTTTGTGCCATGAACCACATTAAACGACTCATGCCAAAAAGGTTTTAAATGAAATGCCTCTCATAATGAGAGAGAAAATCCCGGTACCCAAGATGCCCCAGTGCTTCGTCAAGAGCTCATCTTCCTGTGGGGCATCAGTGGGTAATTACAACCAGGCGCGGAAGGAAAGGTCAGCTCTGCTGGCTGGTCCCCAGCACTGCAGGGTCCCCTTCCCTCAGGAATGCCTGCGTGTTGGGCCCCGCCAGTCCCACATGGAGGGCCTCTGGAAGCTCTGCTTGTATGTCCCCAGGCACGGGGCCTCACTGCCTCCCAGCTCAAGGTATCAAGAAGCTGTCTAATTGCCCCTGCTCTTCCTGCACCGCCTTTTGTCTCGTTCTTCCTTTGCTCCTTGGTGCTCCTGCAGATATTCCCGCAGATGGAAGGGGACGACAGGTTGGAAGGCATTTTTGTTGATCAGACCCTAACTATGGACCAGCACCATAGACGGCTCCCTGTCATGCACTTTGAATACATCACCTCATTTATTACCACTATTCTATAGACAGGTGCCCAAGGTGATACGGAGCTAAGGAGCAGGGGAGTCAGCCTGCAACCCACACCAACTGCCTCCAGAATCTGCCCCTCAGAGGGAGGTGTGGCTAGGGAACACAGCTGGGATCAAATTGTGGCATTTTGAGTGCCAGGAGTTTGGGCTTTATTCTGATGCCTTGGGGAGCCATCAGAAGTAGCTGAGCTATGAAATGGTGTGATCAGATGTGTGTTTTAGGAAGATAACTCTAGTAGTAGTGTATTAAGTCTGTTAAGCCCAACTCTTCCATTCTATCCTTGTGCAGTTATTTTTAAACCCCAGTGTAGGAAATTACATTTGTCTTTACCAATTTCATGCTCATTTCTGTCTGTTGTTTCAGCTTCTTTCTCAGTGTGTGTGTGTGTGTGTGTGTGTGTGTGTGTGTGTGTGTGTGGCGCGCGCGCATGGTGGGGGGAGGGGTATGTATGCCAGGAGAATGCCTTGAGATGGCTCCCTGCCATGCAGCCACTGGCTTGTGACAACTGTGACTTGTGGCAGCTTAGAAAGCAGGAATTTTATCTCTCACATACCTGGGCAGTGATGGAAAAAGATGGGATGCCAAAATAACATGACTTATCTTTTAACAATTCTGCCAGAATTACACTTATTCTGTTGACTCTGTCTGTAAGCAAATTGATTTGGAACTTCTATTTTAGAATTTTAGAGGTAAAACAGCCTTTATTTGCTCCTTCTGGTTCAACAAATATTTAGCTCCTACAGCGCGCAAGTACTCCTTTACTGTGTTTCTCATGCCAATCTGTCTTCATCCTCTATAACTGTTCTCTGGGTGTATATAGTGTGTGTGTGTATAACACTGTAAGAAATGAGCTTTTTAACTCCATTCAGGTACTTTCATAGTACTTTAGATCTACAATGTGTAGGTTTGGTGTTTACACATTGTTTGATTTGTTGTTTACCGTAGCATCTTAAAATGACTACTGATAAAAAAAAATCATATGGGTATATATCTTTATAGTTTTTCAAAAATGAAAAATAGTTTTGTATTCTCATTTGAAAAATGATACATGAATATTGTAAAAAAATGAAATGATGCAGAAAATATACACTTAAAAGAATCCAAAATTTCTCCATGCTTATGTTGTGGTGACATCACTCTGCTCACAAGAACACAGATGCACAGTTGCACACAAGGGGGATCATGAGCTCCTGAGAAACACAGAGTTTAGTATTTTCTATTTCCCCTTCACATGCCATGGATCTCTTTCTGTATCAGGCAAAGTAGATTTACATCTTCACTTTTGATTAGCATATTATTTTTCTGTATGATTATAGCAGAATTTATGTAACCAGTCCCTTATTGATGGATCGTTGGGTGTTTTCCCATTTTCTTACCAATATCATGAACACTGCGACAAGTAGCCGTATCTTTCTTTGTGCACTTATTTGTTTAAATCCTTCTAGAGGGAAGAATGGGGTCAAAGGACACGCACACCACACAAATATATCTACATTTGTATTTATATACTTACATCCTCCTAACCGGCCCTCTGAACGATAGAGGTTCTGTACCAGTTTTCACTCCAAACACTGATGCTGCGGGGTGTCCATTTCCCCCACCACCCAAGCACAGGATTGTAACTTTTCTAAAAAAACATCTTTGCCAATCTCAAAAACAAAAACAAATAAACAAACAAAACCTCTTGTTTTTAAAACTCCTCTTTTCCTCATTGTTAGTGAAATTAAACCCTTTTAAGTCATTGGCCATTTGTATTCCCTCTTTTGTGAATTCCTTACTTATGGCCTTAGCCCATTTTTTCTTATTATGTCTTTTTAAAAGATCTTTGTATAAAGGTGTTATTAATCTTGTATCATTTCTTGTTATAACTGTTTTCCTAGTTAATTTTTAAGTTTTTGTCCTTTGGAAGTTGATTTGGGGGTAAGGATAAAAAATATTTCTGTTGTTCACTTTTCTTTTAATATCTTTTCATTGGTTTCAGAAAGGAAGGGAGAGGGAAAGAGAGATAGAAACATCAATAATGAGAGAGAATCATTGATCAGCCGCCTCTTGCATGCTCCATACTGGGGATTGAGCCACAAACCCAGGCATGTGCCCTGACCGGGAGGGAATCAAGCCATGACCTTCTGGTTCACAGGTCAGTGCTCAACAATTGAGTTACACCAGTCGGGCTGTTGTTCACTTTTCTTTTGTGACTTACATTACCAGGGACTTACCTCCCTCAATACTCATATTTTTAGTAACTAGTACCACTATGGTTTTATTCTCTGCCATTAAATCATTGCTCCAGAGGACCTCACTGTGATTTATTTAGGTGTAAGATATGAATTACAGATCCTCCTTTGTTGTTATTTTTCTTCCAAATAAGGAGTCCTTTGTCCCATCAGCAGTGATATAAAATTCCACCCAATCATATGCTAAATTCCTCAGGTCTATTTCTAGACTGTTTTTCAGCGCCTATCCTGCATGTCTTAAATACGTTTAAAACATATTATGCAGCTATGGTGGGCTCTTTTTAGGATAAGTGCATCTTTTTTTAATACATTCAGTCCTCTCAAATTGTCATCTTTATTGTTTTGTTTTGTTTTGAAATATTTTCAAACCCATAAAGAGTTTACAAGAATGATGGTGAATTTTTTCTTGTCCTAAACTCAGATCTCCTAATTGCTTACATGTTACAGAGTTTGCATTATCACCTTTCTTCTAGATTAAAATACTGTCTTTTTCTAACTTGGTGTCCTATCAGCCCTAACTATTCTAGTACATCACCTACCTCCCAGGAACACATCTTCCAGCCCACACACAGCTCTTCTTATCAATAAAACCACACAGATTCAGCCACAGACCACATGCACATTTGGCCTGCTATCCAACTTCATCTCTTTCCTTTTTGGTCCAGGATCCTGCCCAGGAGTCTACACTGCACTTACTTGTTATGCATCATCAGACTTATTTGGTATGGAACAGTTGCTTAGTATTTTCCTGTCCCTCATGACTCAGACAGTCTTAAAGAGTACAGGCCTTTCTTTTTGTGGGTGACCCCAATGTAGATCCACCTTACGTTTCTCATGACCAGATTCAAGCTATGTGTTCTTGGTAGGAAGAACCCAAACTGGTGCTGGGCCCTTCGCAGTGATATTGACCTTGACCTGGTTACTTTGGTGTCTGCCTGGTCTCTGGTATAAAGTATAAGTTTTCCCTTTGTATTTGATTAGTATTTTGTGTGTGGATGCTCTATCGTATGCCAGCATTCTGGTCCTCATCAGACCTCCACCCGTCATCCTTCTCTCCCAGGTATGACTCTTGCCTGAATCAGCCACCACCATAATGGTTTTAAATGGTTTATTCCCATTGTTTCTTCTACATTTGTGAATTGACATTCTATTAAAGGAGGAGTTTTCTCTTTTCCCCCATTTAGTTAGGTATTCACTTATCTATATACACTGAGTGGCCAGATTATTATGATCTATGAACGCATAATAATCTGGCCACTCATTGTATATCCTGTATAATAAAAGGCTAATATACAAATTGTCCCCTTGACCAGGAGTTTGACCAGCAGGCAGGTCGGCCAACCGCCCATGTTCCCTCCCCCTGGCCAGGCTGGCCGGCCCCCACCCATGCACAAATTCATGCACTGGGCCTCTAACACACACACACACACACACACACACACACACACACACACACACTCTGAGTGGCCAGATTATTATGCATTCAGAGATCATAATAATCTGGCCACTCAGTGTATAAAAAAGCCTAATATGCAAATTGTCCCCTTGGGAGTTCAACTGACCAGGAGTTCGATCGCTCTCTATGACGTGTGCTGACCACCAGGGGGCAGCGTGGAATGAAGGAAGGCCCCAGCCAGCAGCCACTAGGGACCCTACCTGTGCATGAATTTCGTGCACTGGGCCTCTAGTTCATTTATGTTAGTAAAGAGTCAAGAATTCACAATTACTCATTGAGTTGTAATATATATTCTAATTTATTTTGATGTTCAAAATGTGCTTGATTTGGCCCTTCAAACATACTTCTGTTCTTTTGGTATGTTTCTTTATCCTCTGAGCACTTCTTTACCTTCTGGCACAAGGTGTTCCTGGATTATCTTGATCTTTCCTGGCCCCAGTTCTGGAATCAGCCACTTCTCCAGGAAGCCCTGTTCTTATCACTGGACAGTGGAATTTAGAAACCAAGACCTGGGCACTGAGTGTGCTCATTGCTACTAGAGTGTCAGTGTTTCTAGATACTCTCAGTGACTAGAGCTAGGAATATACATATGTACAAGCATAGTAGATGTTTGTATGTGTGTGAGTAACATACACTTGGGCATTCATCTGTAAGGATGTCATGTCTGTCTGTGTATGTAAAGCTCACACTGATACCTCTAATTCTAATGCCTCAGGTTCTTTGTAGCCTTCTCTATGTTGAGATCCCGTCTCAGAGAGCGAGAGGCCTGGCTCCCAGTATCCTCAATATATATACTTATTTGTTCAATCACTGAACTTTTGTGCTCAGTGTAATCAACTGCCCCACTGCTCTGGTTGCCTTCCTACTCATCACCTCTGCATCTCTACCCACTGCTCCAGCTGTGGGCACACCATAGCCACCATTCTCCAGTGGCCCCTCACCACCTGTTTTTTGTTTGTTTGTTTTGTTTTTTAACTTCTGCTGGAAGGGAAACACAGGGGCAGAAAAGGCATCCAATTCTTTGTGTTTTGAAAAGAGCTGAAGTCCTTCAGCGACTTCAGTGGATGGAGTTGGGAAATGGAGGCATAGCCTCCTATCCCCCTGCATGGCTGCAGGATGGAGCCATGTCCATCCCCTCATCCCCCTTGCTTGTTGGCTTCTTCACCTTGGATTAGGTTGAGTCAGGGTCTCGCTGGACTTCATTGACCAAGAGCTGACTCTGTCATCATACCAAGTTGTGACGTTAAAGGATGAGACCAATTTTTCTGGGTGCTTTTTACACAAAGGACACTGCCACAGTTCCCTTCTTGCCTTTGGTGACATTTGAGGTCCAGGGAAAGGTGATGCCCTTGAGGATCCCCTTTGCCTCTTGGGGTGTCACTGTCGTTGTACGGGGCGTCGGGCTGTCATCGTTTTCCTTGCCTACACAGTGAATCAGGCCCAGTGTTTAGGAGCCCCGTACAAAATGCCAGGGTTAGCCAAAGGAAGCTCCCCATGATTTTCTGTGCTGCTCAGTGTCTGAATATGCTAGGGAGACCATAGTTTGAGGGGAAGGACTCACGGGGAGGCTCCCTTAATCTGTTTACTCATTGTGATTCTGAGTAAGATTTCAGCTGATAAAACGTTTCTACAACTTAGGCTGAGAGGAAACGCTCTGTGTGAGGATGGCGGGAGAAGACAAGGTTCAGAGTTATCATTTACCTTGGGCTCCAATTGGGCCCTCCTGGTGGGCTCGGAGTAAGCAGAGCTTCAGGAGAGCCTGAGTTCATGGACAGGTGGGGGCTGATGGGAGAGGCCCAAGATGAGGCCACTCTGGTGGTGGGAGGAGAGAGGATATGGCCTGTGCAGGCTGGGCATGAGGAGCAAGCAGGAAGAGGTGTGGAGGGTGTTCCTGAGGCCCAGGCCAGGTGTCCAGGTAGAGGGTTTGGTGACAGTGAGGAGCCCAGAAGCATGTTGGGGATGTGAGGGGCTCAAGACTTCAGTTTGGGTTGCACTAGGCAAAGGGATACAGGAAGCCAGACCTGAGGGGCATCGGTGAGGAAGGCCCCCCAGAGAGGAGCGGGTGTGGCTTTGACCCAGGCCTGATTGCACCACCACTAAGGGGTTTCTGTCCGAAGCTCACCTAACTGGGTCCCCATTCATTTCTGGCCTTTCTGTCCCTGTGTCACTTGCAGGGGGGTGGGGGGAGCTCCAACCAGAGCAGACACTGGGAACTCTTGCACTTGAGTGACAGGCTGGCAGGGGCAGTGTCCGCATTCCTATGCCTAGGCTTTGTGTCTTAGCTCATGTGGCTGCCTTAATCCCGCTGGTGGTTGTGGACAGGTGGGAGGCCTTGGTATGTTCATTCCCAATTACTGTTGAGCACCTGGATGCTATGAAGGTGTCCTGGGCCATCTGGTTCCCAACCATGAGGCTGGGTGAACATAGCAGGAGCAGCAAGGGCTGGGCTCTTGGGAGTCTTCCTTCGGAGCTGGGGCGTTGGGGGTAGTAGAAGGAATCACAGGATAGCTATGTGGGATGCCGTAGCCCAGGCTGGATGTGAGGGAGCTAGCAACAGGAGGGTGAATTGTGATAGGGAGCAGGAAAGAGGAGGAGGAGGCTGGAAAGCAAGTGCAGTGTGGCTAAGAACAGACACACTCTCAGGAGGTTTGGGATGGATAGCCCAGGCCAGCCTGCCAGGTTACAGAGGCACTGAGCCAGACCAGGCAGGCATCCAGCGGGTCAGGAGGATATGGGCTATGTCTGCAGACACTGTAAGAACCAGCCCCAGAGACTTCCTTACTGATGCCCTGACCACCTCAACTGATTTGTGGAATATCTGCTATGTTAGGTGACGGCCTATGGGAACAGGTAATAAACTGGGATCCTGCCCTTAAGACACGCCCAGGCCAAGGGGAGATGGGCTTCACACAGGTCTGGCCACAAGTGCTCGGTGCCCTAGTAGGTGATGGTCAGCACCCTTGCAGGTCAGCAGGGCAGCAGAGCAGAGGCCACACTGGATGGAAAGCAGGCCCACGCAGGACCACTGTCTCCCAGGCACTGTGAGAGAGCAGAAAGCGCACTGTGGCCTGCCTGGGGAGGAGCAGCATGGCTAGCATCCCTGTGGAAGTGGCACTTGTGCGAACCTTGCAGAGGTGGGGGAGCTGTGCCAGAGAAGAAAGGGTGGGAGTCAAGGTGCAGACTGGAAAAACGGGGCATGTTGAGAGGTCGGCCCACCGTGCATCCTCTCACCACCTGTTTCTTTAGCACCTGCTGTGTGCAGCACTGGCCAGGGCTGGGAATAAATTAGCAGTGGGAGGAGTATACAGGCCAGAGAACAAACAGAAGCATGGCTATGAGAGCTCTGCATACTATGAATCACACGGGCAGGCTCCTGGCAGGCAGAGCAGCAAGCATGGCATGGACACACAGGTGGCCCTCAGCTGGCATCAGTGGCATAGAAGCACCTGGTCTTCCTTAGCGGCTGGGGACTTTGCAGGTAAAGGGGATGGGACTGTGTCATGAGGGCAGCTCCATCTGCCAGGCAGCCTGTTGGCCAGGGGCTTGGCAAGCAGGGGCATGGGAGCAGAGGGAGTCATGCGTGCCTGGCCCCTGAGGCCCAAGAGAGAGTGTGTGTGTCCAGGAGGCAGGAGCAGGTCCCTGTGTTAGAGCAGAGATGAGGGCTAGAGGTGACAAGAACCCTGCGGGGCAGCAGAGCAGATTGAGCACAAGGTCAGGAGGGCAGAAGAGCTTTGAGCACCACATAAATGACTGAATCCAGTATGAGTCAAGCTGGGGCCTGGCTCACAGTCTAATTGCGAGTTAGTCATGTTGGCGGCAGAGTGCAAGGTGGGCTGGAGGGAACAGGGAAACTAGGAAACCAGTGCAGAGCCCATGACAAGTGGTGGGACATCTGAATTAGAACAGAGGACACAGGAGAGTGAAAACAGGCACCTAAGAGATTGGGAGCCAGAGTAAGCGGATCTCCATCCTCCACCTCTGTGGTCCCAGTGCCAGTCTTGTCTAAGACTGCCTCCTTCTCCCCTGGTCCCCTTGACCAGCGTGACACCCGGGCTGAGTCCTGTCCATGCTGCATGCCTCTCCTCCAGTTCAGAGCTCCACATCTATTTGTGTGGTGTTTCTGCTTTGCTACATTAGAGGCTCTGTGAGGCTTTGTGGGAGGAGGAGGTACAGGGCAAGGAGAGTGGAGCTGGGAGCCTTGCCTGTAGGCACAGCTGGCACTGAAGCATGGAGCTAGAAGGACAGGCCCAGACATTTGGCCATCCTTCTGCAGGAAGCCTGGGCCAGGGCACCTGCATTGTCATACTTAGAGAGGGCCCTCCACCTGGTGTTAGCCAGGAGCTGGACTGGGAGCAGACCAGCAGAGGATTGTAAACTAGTTAGGAGCTGACTGAAGTTGCCCTGATGGTAGACAATGAGGGCTCAGAGGGAAAGTGTAGGGAAAAAAGTGGCTTCTCCCAGACTGGGATCCTAGAGGCCCTCCATGCAGTTACACTTGCTGGCTCCTACCTTTGCCACGGGCCATGCTGGAGGGGGTGGTGTTCTGAAAACCTTCAGCAATCCAGGCAGAACACAGCTGGGGCCCTGGGACCCCCACTCTAGGGCCAAGGCTGCCTAGGGACTGCAGTATGGGCCTCCGATGGCAGAAACAGTGCCAGACAGCTCTTCAGCCCCAGGTGGTCTTGGTGTTCTGCTCCTCAGGCACCAGACACCACTGCGACCCTGCTGTTTCCTTCCTCGTCACAGGCTCCCAGAAGGTGCCAGCCTGCGTCCATCCCACACGTCTAGTGAAGCTGGAGGGGTCCCTAAGGGAATGTGCATCCTCTGTTGTCTTTTCAACAAAGGAACCAGGCCAAGGATGGCCCCTCCCCATTCTGTGTGTGTGTGTGTACCTGCATGTGTGCATGGAGTGATAGTCCCGGGGAAGAATTCTGTCACAGGCAGCCTCTTCTTCACTGACTGAGGGCAGCCAGGGGCCAATTTGTGTTTTGTATCCTCTTGTGAGCAGAGCTCTCCCTCGGCTCTCAGCGGAAGGGCTGTCTTGCCAGGCCTTGCCTCTTGGAATAGCTGCTTCCAGCCCGAGGGATAGGGGCAGCTGGAGGCCGGCATTCAGCAGCTGATAGTGATCCCACGTGGCGCGTTGATCGATGGTGGGATCTCTGGGCTCCACTTACCCAGGGTGAATGGCACATCGTCAATAGCAGCCAGTTAACCAAGTCCTCAGTAACCAGCTGGTCTTGTCAGCACCTCAGCCCTAGCTACAGTTAAAGCTGAAACCTTTCCTGAACAGCTAGATTGGAGCTGACGAAGATGAATGTCTAATTCACTTGCGATCTCCTTAGTGCTGCCTGTAATAAAAAGCCTGCTCTATATAGTCATCCCCTGCCGATGTTTCTCTGAAATTAAATAATCAGGAGGACATATAATAGTCCAATTCCACACCAGGCCAATATTATCAGATTGATGTCAGCCGTGATAATAGAAGAAGGAGAAGTTGATGTGATTTCATTTATTAAATAAAATAAGAGCACACCGAGGGTTTGGGGCTGCTCACAAAGGATGCGGTGCACACTCAGGCAGCTGACCTTCCCTGCCAGCTAAGGGGCTGGAGATGCTGTCCCCACCTGCCCAGGCCAGCAGCACTGGTGGGGCCCTTCACTTCCTTTGCTGTTTCCTTCTCACCTTTCCAGTTCATGCTGCTCTTTGTTCTCAGCCTCCCTGCGTGGCCACACATTCATGACCTTCCTCCCTCACTCTTCCTCCTGTGGATCTGGGCCTGCGAGCCCTCTTCCACTTCCCACTTTGAGTCAGCAAATGTCTGGCTTCATATGGGAGCCCTGACTACTGTGTGATTTGGGGCAAGGGTCTTTGTTTCTTCTTTGTTGTTTTGTTTCTCTCTTGGTTGTTTCTTCTTTGGAATATTTTGGGATTTTCCAAAGGCAGAATGGAGCTAAGATGGACAGAGTGTGGGTAGCAAGGGCTGTGGAGCCAAACACACCAGGCTCTTATCCTCAGTGACTCCATCTCACTGTTGTGTGACCTCAGGCAAGTCACTTAACCTTCTGAGACTAGTGTCGCCATCCACAGAAAGGGACAGTGGTGCCTCACTCACAGGGCTATTGTGGATATGCCTACGACCTGGCATGCAGTAGGCCCTACAGGTATTGGTGCTCAAATGACCAGGGCCACACGTCCATCCAGATGTAATCTCAGATGAGGCTGGATTTTCTGCCTATCCTGTTCACCAAGATAGAAGCGTGCCCCTTGTCAACTCCCCTTCCCATAGCCTGAGCCTCACCCAGATCTCTCCCTCCAGTGAAGGTTTCGTGGGAGCACGGGGAGCAGCTCTGTAGACCTGGTTATGAATGACAGCTTCTTCACTTGCCAATCAGGTGAAGGACTCAAGTCAGAAGAACCAGTTCTTCTCTACTAGTAAATGGAGACGGTAACCTGCTGGGGTGGCAGAGGCCAGACACTGTGCAGACCACCGAGCCTGGCTCTCGCTGGATACTCGTTAAGGGGTAGCTGCTGTGGCCGAGGAGCCTTATGTCATAGAAGCTCTCATGTTGCTCTGTTAGAAGGTGACTAGTGATTCACCAGCCTGCCACCAATTTCCACTGGTCTGACACTTCCAGCTCTGCCTCTGGAGGTCAGGTCCCATCCTTTTCCTCCATGGCCGACTGCATGCATTTCCTAGGGCTATTGTGACAAAGAACCAAAATCAGACTGGCTCTCTCTGAGGCAGGAGGCGGGTTCTGTTCCATGCTTTTCTCCAAGCTCCTTTTATTCCCTGGCTTATAGACGTATCACTCCCGTCTCAGCCTCCGTCATCACTGTGGCCTTCTCTCTGTGTGTCTGTGTCTCTCTCTGTCTCTCCTCTTCTTATAAGGACACCAGTCATATCAGATTAAGGGCCCGCCCTACCCTAGAATGACCTCATTCTAACTAATTGTATCTGTAATGACCCTGTTTCCAATCAAGGTCACATTCTGAGGTTCCAAGAAAGACATGATTTGCGGGGGAGACTCTCCAACCCACTGACCATCATGCGTACAGATAGTTCTCAGGAGCCCTTGACCCCATCACCTCACCACATTGTCTTCTCTAGATAACTTTTTTGGCTGCAAGTGACAGACACTCAGTCCCAGCTCACATAAGCCAAAGATTGAGTGTATTAGTTTGTGCTACAGGAAAGCAAAAAATGGTTCAAGAAGTTCAGATGGCTTGAAGGTGTGTTTCCTTCCTGGCCATGGCTGTGGCTGTTGAAGGTCTACTTTTCGATCTTCCCTGTGAGGCACAGTTTTAGCCCTGTACCTTTCATTGGGCCCACGAGGCTGTGGGACTGGACTGTCCTAGCCCAGTCTCGATGGTATGGACTGGGGCGGGCAGAGCCCCACAGAAGCTGTGAAGGGTACATCTGCTTCATCTGGTGGCAATGCACAAGTGGATGACAAGATACACAGTCGCTGCTTCATAAAGTTCCCTTCCTCCTGAGGCCTCACATGGGGTACTCCCTTCAGGGCACACCCAGTCACATGCTTTCGGCATGCAGCTCCAAGCCCTGTGTGCAGACAGATAGACCGAAGAGGAATCCGATGATGTGCATGCTGGTGAGGGAGAAGGCTCCTACAGTCAGAGAAGGCTGTTCAGAGCTCTGCCCCATGGATGGCGCAGTGAGAAAAGAGAGAAGGAACAGGTACCGATGGAAGGAGCCTGGGTCCCTAGGCCATGTTCTGGGTGCTTCCCCCTGGTACAGCTTTGCCTGGGGGAAAGTGGGAATGAGGCCAAGAGACTAGCAGGCTACCAAAGGCCTGAAACCAATGCCCTCGCCCAGCTTGTGAGATGTTGGGAGCACAACCTGCCCTTGTGGGGCATTTGGACTAGTGGCACAGTGACTTCAACAACACAGCTAAATACAGATGGCGAGGGAGGCATCTAGAATGACTCCAGGTCTCCACCTGGGGTGGGTGACCGTAGGGATAGTGATACCACTCACCAAGACAGGAACTAGGGAGGGGGAGTTGGATTCCTGGTGCTAGATGGTGAATTCCACTGAGAACATGGCAGTCAGGGTAACAGAAGCTCAGGTGGAAGGCTCCAGGGGCTTGTGTGGTACAGAGGTCTTATGCTCCAGAGGGTTAATTGTTGGAATGGTGAGAGGATACCATAAGTTAGGGGGTTGGCAGGAGTAGTTGATGAGCTGGCCCAGGGGTCTGCTTGGCAAAGGAAATGAGCAAGGGGTTTTTGTGCCCAAAGGGGCGGGGTGGGGAGCAGTGGTTAGGAGGTGGAATGGTGCCCAGGGAGGGGATTTTGAATGATGCTGAATGCCCAGAAGTCATCATGTCATCGATGCAGCCTTGTTAGCCTTTGCGGGGGGCCCTTACTCCCCAGTGTCTACATCATGATGCTGGTGACTGATCAGCAGAAGGGCCTGCTGTCTTAGTGAACAGGGCAGTTCTTGGAATCGGGGGTCTCTGCTACTCTGTGCCCACCTGTGGCCATCAGGCCCATGCTCAGGGCTGTTGGTGAGGCAGGCTGTGGATGCCCTTGGTGCTGCTGGAGCAGCATTCAGCCAGTTTCCTGAGTGCCCATGATACCAGGAGCCCATGCTGGTTCTGAGTCCCAAGGAGCTCCTCCTGGTGGATTTCTCATCTCCATCTGACTCCTGAACACACATGAAGTAACAAAGCCAGAGCCTTGCCCTGGTTTGTTGGACCCCCAAACTTGTGTTCTCCCCGCTGGCCCACAGGGTGCCATGCTCATGTCTGCTGGCTCCTTGGAGAAGGGATGCCATGATTAGTTCTGGGGAAATGAGGCACCAAGGTTCTAGGGAGAGAGGCACTAATGAGACCTGGGCAAGCTCTGAACTGGGTCTGGAATAATATGGAAGCTTAGGTTATAGGGAGAGGGACATGTTCAGACAGGAAGCCCCAAAGCCTCCCTGTCTCAGCTCTGTTCCGCCAAGTGCCACCAGGAACCCCAGCCCCTCTCCCTCAGCTCTTCCCATGCCTTGCCTTGATATTCCACATGGGCAACCAGGTTGTTAGTGAGAGCTGTACTTCACAGCATACTCCCCTGTTCTTTGGCAGCCTCCAGCAGGCAGTGTCCCCATTGTGCAGATGAAGAAAGTAAGGGCCTAGGAGGTGAGCGGCATCCTTAGCAATGCATGTGAGGCTTCAGACTTGAGTGATGTTAAACCCCCAAAGCCAGCGGACACCCTTAAACGGGTGAACAGGACTTATCTCAATCCCTGAAAGTTCACAGAACACAACAGATACCCTTTTTGTGTGTGCATTTGAAGAGCAGCTGTTCACAAGACTAAATGTTTTGAAAATCAGCAGTTTCTTAAGCAGGTTACATGGACCACGGCTGGGCAAGGCTGTGCTTGGATAGAATGCACCTACTTTCATGAATGGTTTGAGCACAGGCCTAGCCCTGCCCTGCTCTGAAAAGGCCTTGTATTGTCGATCTGTGCTCTCCCTGTCAGATCTCATTCAGAGCTGTTTTGCAGGCAGATGGGTGAAATTTCTTCCAGTTGACATTTGCCTGCCATCCTGTCTCCTCATATTGTTCCTGATAAATCCCTGAGGACAGAGGCCCGTGCAGTCCCAGAGGTGGTGCTGGTGTGGAGGGGCTGGATTTCGACATGGCCCAATTTCTCCTGATCTGGGAACCCACTAAGTGTTTGGTGACAACTGCCCTCAAAATGCACAGTGGTCCTTGTCCAGGGACCTGCAACCAAATGAGGAGGGGACAAAGGGAGAGGGACTAGTTACGAAGAAACTGCTCTGCCTATTTATGACCCGAAACATGAGAGCCATGCCTCTGCTGTAGGTGGAGAGGGCAAGGCTCTCGGGGTCAGGGCTCTGCTTCTAGGATGACTCAGCTGCCCCACCTGGCTCAGGCCACTTGGACCCCACCTGACCTCCAGGACACCTGTCCACATAGACCTGTAAGCCTTGGACAGGCCCGCAGCTCAGAGCAGCTGTCCCTACTGAGCCTGATGCTTCCACAACCAAGGAGGCCTGCCGGGCCTGCCAGCAACTGGGCTGAGGCCAGGAACAGGCCCTCCTGGGAGTCACATGATGGTGGGGTGCTGCTTCAAGGCAGTGCAAAGGAGGGTGCAATAAAACCTGTGTCCTCAGGCGCTCCTGCTTCGGGGGCAGCGCCCAGTGAGGAACAGCGGAGTAGGGCTGGTGTGAAGGACAACAGAGGTGCCAGGAGAGCGCCCATGGAAAGACATGGCCTCCTAGGCCACACCCTGCATGGGCAGGTCAAAGCTGGGAAAGGAGAGGCCCGGGCCTCTGGAGAATGGAGAACCCCAGAGATTAAAACAGGGAGGGCAAGGCAGTGGATGGAGGGCAGAAGCAAAGGTCTGTGACTTCATGTCATTCCTGAGAGAGAACATTGGAACAGTTGGAACTGAAGCAGCAAGCACAGTCAGAGAACTGACCCGAGGCAGAATGCCCATTTAGGGCCCGGCTGTCCTCAAGAACGAAAGTCCAGTGTTTTTATTGATTTCAGAGAGAGGGAGGGAAAAATACAGAAACATCAATGACGAGAGAGAATCATTGATCGGCTGCCTCCTGTACACCCTCTACTTGGGATCAAGCCCAAAACCAGAGCATGTGCCCTGACCCAGAATTGAACCATGAACTCCTGGTTCATGGGTCGAGGCTCAGCCACTGAGCCACACCAGCTGGGCCAAAAGTCCATATTTAAAGTCCTGCAATTAGACACATCCATGTCAAAAAGTTTTTACATACAAGAATGGAGAGACATCCTATAAGCATTGGAGGAATCAGGTGGTCACCCCACTGTACCCCAGTTGTTGGCTGTCCCTGTGACTCTACCCAGTAAGAGGATCCCTGAACCGCGTGTTGCTGGGGCAGAGCCTGGCCTCACAGCCTGCCGGGCTGTCCTGTTCCCTCCTTCCCGGAAATGGAAAGGTCGCTTTTCCCGCACACTCTTTACCTTCCGAGTCGCACACCTTTGAGTTGGCATGGCATGGCTTCTGTGGTTTATAAATCGTCATTTTTATACGAGCTTTGGGCCTGAGTCTTATTAGTCTTAGCTAAACATAGTCACTTCACTCCCCTCTTTAGTGATGGGTTTAGGGATGGGCTTTGACACAGTTCAGGCCCGTGGAAAAGGAGAAAGCTGATGTGCGTGAAACAACAGACCTGAGATGACAGCCACCGTTCTGCTTTGGTGCAGGGGAAGGAGGAGAACTGGCTGGGGTGGCGGCATTGATGGTACAGCAGCACTAGAAGTGCCACCTCCAGACTCTTAGTGTGACGGTAAATCCTGGTGTCTTACTTCCTAAGCAGCTGAGTATTCTGTTCCTTTATGTTCATAACTGTCTGGAGTTATCTTAAAATAATAATGGTGCAGTAGACGAGTGGGTAAAAGGCTGTAGTACATTTACACAAGGGGATACTACTCAGCCATAAAAAAAGAAGGAAATCTTGCCTTTTGTGACAGCATGAATGGACCTGGAGATTATTATGCTAAGTGAAGTAAACCAGTCAGAGAAAGACAAGTACCATATGATCTCACTTATATGTGGAATTTAATGAACAAAATAAACAAACAAACAAAATAGAAACAGACTCATAGATACAGAGAACAGACTGACAGCTGTTAAAGAGGAGGGGGGTTTGGGGAGAGGGTGAAACAGGTGAAGAGATTAAGCAAAAACAAACAAACAAAAAACAACTTCATAGACACAGACAACACTGAGGTGATTACCAGAGGAAAGACGGGTGGGTGGAGGTAGGAGAGGATAAAGAGCGGATAAATGGTTATGGAAAGAGACTTGCTTTTGGGTGGTGAACACACATTATACAGATATGTATTATATAGACCTGTACACCTGAAACTGTATAAATTTATTAACCAATGTTACCTCTAGAAATTCAATAAAAATTTTTGTTTCCTATTTTAAAAAAGAAAAAATTAAGTTTTTGTAGGTTCTAAACCTCCTTTGAAAAATGAAGAAAGAAAAAATAATAAAGTACTCCCAAAATACTGTAGTGGCTATCTCTAGGAAGTAAGATTCTCAACAGTTTTCTTTTTTAGACATTTCCATAGTATTCCCGTTTTCCTCACTGTGCATGTATTAGTTTTTAAGTCAGAAAAATAACTTTGTGTGAGAAAGTAGCTATAATGTGTATAATTACATGGTCACAATCAGGTGTACAACTTAGGCCAGAATTGCCCTGGGAGGTGGCGGGAGTGTCAGCACCACAGTCCTCCAGCTGGCTGCTCCTCTCCCCCTAGGGCAGTGGTCGGCAAACCGCGGCTCATGAGCCACAATGTGGCTCTTTGGCCCCTTGAGTGTTCTAACACCACTTCTTCAAAATAGACTCGCCCAGGCCGAAAACCAACTTCTGCGCATGGGCCACGAAGTTTCAATCGCACTGTACGTGCGCGCCCGCACGTGGTATTTTGTGGAAGAGCCACACTCAAGGGGCCAAAGAGCCGCATGTGGCTCGCGAGCCACAGTTTGCCGACCACAGCCCTAGGGCAAGACCCCACTTCCCACAGCACTAGACCCCCTGCGGCCCCCTGGTTCTCTCTGAAGAGTTACTGGAAGCCGAGGTGCGGGACCTGCTACCTAAGCCATGGTGTTGAGCGAGTGAGCCCTTGCCCTCCCCTGTGCACTGGGATGGAGCCCCAGGCCTGCCTGCTTTGTGTCCCACAGGCCCCGCAGGCTGGAGCCCATGTGCTCAGAGCTGCAGGCTCAGATCCTTCGCTGCTACCGCGACCACCTGCATGAGGTGCTCCTGTGCTCGGACCTGGTCAAAGCTTACCAGCACTGCGTGAGTGCTGCCCACAAGGTAAGGCCCGGGGCTTCTGGGCTCTGGGGGCGTGGGGGCGGGCACTGCCAGTGCTGACAGCTGTCTGCCATCTCTGTCTGCTGCATCAGGCATTCTAACCTCAAGGTCTCTGCCTTTCACACAGGGAGGGACTCATAGGCCTTAGATGCCCTCAGGCGCCTCCTGGTTCAGATGTCCTGCCTGGCTGTTCCCACAGGGCTCTTGGAAATCTAGGCTAGGAAAAGGGCCCTGTGGGCATTTGGGCCCCACTAGGCCAAGTCCAGGGGCAGCACTGGGCAAAGTCAGGCCCCACCTTCAAGGGGCCAGTTAAGAGCATGCATATGCCACCCATTTCTTACCTTTGAGCACTTGAGGGTGGGAGCATGGAGGAGGGCCCATGGCATAGGGTGGAGATCATGGAAAAGGCAGGTAAGCCCTGTGAAAGAAGAGCCTTGGGGTTCTGGAGGTGGAGGCGCAGGTGTGGCTTGCCTCAGAGGAGGAGGGGACTAAGGGGACCCCCCTGCCCACCCCACTCCTATGGTGGTCTGAAGGGGAATGCAGGACCCAGCCTCTGTGAGAGGGAAGGGGTAACAGTGGGTCCAGGTCTCAGAGGCCTGTGGTTGTCCTAGACATCTGAGGCGGGCAGCATCCCTCCCCTGAGACATGGTCCTAGGACCTTGTCCTCCTTCTCTGATCCTCCCAACCAGTTCCCGTTCCCCTCCTCACACCTCCCCAATTCCTGTCCCTCTTCTAGACCATTCCATCCCCTTCCCAAGTACACTGCTCCAGACTGGACCTGGCCCCTCCTCACCCTGACATAGCTCCCACACACACGTACCTAGGGGCACTTCAGTTCAGAATCACCAGAGGGCTGGTGTGTTTGTTAAAAGAGCTGTGGGGTGTGGCCTTTTTCCCGTGGAAAAACCTCTTTTGCCCAAGTAGGAGACAAGCTGCTGTGAGTTCTGGTGGTGGGAAGCCTAAGATCAGAAGTCAAGGGTTTCTCTGCTGCTCAATAGCCTGGCCTCACTAGACCCTTCTCACTCTTCTGTCAGCCTGTTCGAGGCTCTACCCAGCTCACACCTGCCCAGTGTAGCTGTGGGACAGAGGGAACCCAGCAGCAGGTCCGCATGGGATCAGGTGGGGGCAACGCCTGGATAGGAGGTCATTTCCTCTCCCCTGTGGAGCATGGAAAGCTGTTTGCTCATCTTCAAGTTGGGCAGAAAAGACAGCCAACTGTTGCTGCAGCCCTGTTGAGGGAAGGAGCCTGGAGCTAGGCGGCTTGCTAGACCACACTGGGGGCCATGGAACCGAAGGAAGGCTCTCCCGTGCCCTGTGCATCTGCTGAGGTCTTTGTGAAAGTCTGCAGAGTACCTTTCCCCTGACAGGCCCTTCCAAGCCCCTGCTCACCCATAATGAAGGTTATTTTTACCAAGGGAAAGACATGGGACTGAGGCAGCTCCCCTGGCTTCCCAGCAGAGCCCTGTCTCTGTCCTCCCTCTCTCATCCAGACCCTACTCCCCCCCCACACACACACTGGGGCCAAGGTATGATCACAAAGGAAGGCAGATTGCATTTAACCAGCGTGCTCTCTGTAGCTCCAGCATGCCCGAGAGAAACTGGGGCACTGCCAGGCCTGGCTCCCTCTTTCCCACACCTGTGCTTCCCCTCCCCCAGAAAAGCATGTTCGACCTGACTCCAGAAGGGCCTCTGATTGTGCCCTGCGTGGGAAAGGCAGCCGGTGCCAGAGAAACTCAAACTGCCCCCTGCCAGCCTCCACTGCAGAGGAGCCTGGCAGAGCTGGCGATGGAGTTCAAGGCTCTAATAGTGATTTGCTTCTAGAAGCGGCCAGGTGGCAGTGTCTCTGGCAGAGGGAGTAGGAACAGGACAGAGGCCCACCTTGCTGGGAGTTGTGCAGGAGGCACTTCTCAGAGCACGGGCAAGCTCCTGCCCGGTGCAGCACCTGCTGAGCCTGGTGGCGTGTGTGTGTGGATGTGGACAGCAGGTGAAAGCCTCAGTCCAGGACATGCTCTCCGAGTGGTTTCACGTAGGCAGTTCTGAGAGAACAGGGGAGACCTGGTGGGGCTGAGGAGAACTGAGCTGAGGCCCACCTATCTTCGGGGCGGGAGGTCAGGTGAGTAGAGGGTCCATGTTAGCTGGTCCTGGTGGCACGCACTGAGTGAGCACTGGGCCTGGAGGTGAAGAGGCCAGTTCCGGGCTGCAGGACCAGCTGGGAAGGACTCTTTCTATTAAACGCCCTCTTGGAGCCTAGGTCTGGGTGCGCAGGGTTCCTGGGAGAAGAGGGCCATGCCTGAACTCTGACCTCTTTTCCTTTGTAGGGTTGAGAAGCAGCCATCATTCCTGGCCCTGGCAGTGACTTGGAGCCTTGAAGAAGAGACCAGTTATGGGACCACAGCCTCCAGACCCCCCGACCACAGCCATCTTCTGCCAGGTGCCCATGATGCTTAAGAAATGAAGGATGTGCTTCTGTCCGAAAACAAATAAAGCAGCTGTCTGTGTTTTCAGTCACTTCTACAGCTGCCAGACAGTCATTGGTGTCTCCTCTGTGCAGCCCTGTTCTGGGCCCAGCAATGTAGGCTGATAAGACAGGCTGCACACCTCGAGGAGCACCCAGCCTAGCAGGGGAGACAGGTGGGATCCATAATTCTGCTGTGGCCACAAGGGCAGGTAGGAGATTAAATGAGGGAAATGGTTCTTTCTAGGGACAGAGCCAGGACAACAGGCCAGCTTCCCAACAGAGGCACTGTCTGAGCTCCATTTCTGAAGCTGATGGATGACTGCAGGGCAAGCCAGAGGAGGCTTAGAGTGGGATCCCAGATGCGGGCTCGGGGGAGCACAGACTGCGTACAGCTGGGCGTTGCAGAGAGCAAAGTGGGGGCCGGAGGGCAGGGGGTAGATGCCAAGCTGAACTGCTTCGGGGGCGGGGGGGGGGGATGGTCTCTAGCAGGGAGCAGCACTGTTCAATCCCTCCCTCTGAGTGATGCCACCCACACTCCTAGGGGAGGGTTGGCCCAAGTGGGGCAGGGCACTTGAAGGTATGAGAAGCCAGAGAGAGGCTGGTGGGGTGAGCCAGGGGAGCTAAAATGACAGGACTCTGGTTTTGATCAAGGATGAGTTCTAAATTTCTGGCTTGGGTGCTGTTGATTCTACAGACTGAAATGAGGGACACAAGGACTGAAGGGGGCAGATGACAGCTGGGTTTGAGATGTGCTGTACTCAGTTGATGTCCAAACACTGGCTAGTCCTTGACCTTTGGCAGGGCCCTAGGCTGAGGCGCCTTGAGCACCCAGGGCTGCACTCTGTGAGGCCGAAAGAGGAATTTGAATTTGGGGTGGGGCTTCTGCTCTGCTGACCTTGGATTTCCTGCTAAAGTTTGTTTGGAGAGCACCCAGCCATCTGGAGCTAAGAGACTGCAATCTTAACTTAGGCTTTGCAGCCCAAACATCGCTGCTCACTCCTAGATCCTCATACACAAAGCTCAGTGGGCAGTTGAGACTTGGCAGTGTCCTGTTATCTGAGCAGGTAGATGAAGCAGTTTTATTCAGCCAGGCTACATAGTGGCGGCCCCCTCTAGGCGTTCTGGGCTCCTTTACCAGACCACACAAAGGTGAGTGGCCAGGGCCTGAGCCCCTCCCAGCCAACTCCTGGCAGCCCAGGGAGGGGCTGGCCCTCTGCAAGTCAGCCTGCTGGAGTCACAGGTCACCTGGCTCATTATCTTAAGTGACATCCGAGCAGCCATTCAGCCAGAAATTGCTGAGGCCCTTCTGAGACTCCCTTAGAAGCCTCTGGTGTCCAGGGCATTGTCCAACTTCCAAATCTCACAGGAATAATTCCAGACTCCATCCTCCTACCCAGGAGTCATTTGGGGGCAGCTGTGTGTACACCTGGGTCTGTGTGTACCTGTCCATCTGTGTGTGTGTGTGTGTGTGTGTGCACGCGCACACATGTGTGTATAGTACATATATGCCTTTATGTGTGTGCACATGTGTATGTGTACTGGGCTATGTGCACAGTCCACACGCAGCTGTTTATCTGTGCATGTGTGTTTAGGTTCCTTTGTATGTGTGCACAGGCAGCCAGCCATGTTCACCACCTACTAATGCTCCCAGCCTCTCTCTACTTGGATCTTAGCCCATTTCCTATAGAGTTAGAACTGAGCTTCCCTTGCCTGATGTCCACCTCTCCCCTACTGGGGACTTGAGGTATGTGTGTCCAGAGCCATCTGTATCAGTGTGTTGGAGTGTCCGTGTGCGTGTGTGTGGGGGGGGGGGTGCGTGTGCTCAGTGTGCAGGTTTTGTGTGCATATGTACCTGTACATGACTCGCTTATGTGTGGGCCTGTCTCCAGTCCCTCCACATGGCCATACCTCACAGAAAGTCAGGCCTGAGAGAGATTGTGTGGGGGAGGGGTGTGTTCAGTGAGGTGTGGACCTGGAGGCAGACATTCACATTCCTGGACTCAGGTCCCAGCTGCATGACTACTGAGAGGGAGGGAGTGTTAATGCCCATCACGCCCGGTTGTGGGGGATTAAATGATGATGCTGGCTGTGGCATATGGGATCCAACCAGGACACTAGAAAACACTGTAATTATTTAAACATAGGGAATTTAATGCAGGGAATTGATCACAAAGGAGATGGAGGAGCTGAAACCCTAATGGGATAGTGTCATAACCCAGGAATTAGTGGAAAGATTCTGTCACCTCTGGTCTAGAGAGACAAAGGGAAGAGACAGAATTGCCCAGTGGAAGCTGGCCCCTTAGGGGTTGGGGCCACCAAGGGGACACAGCTGCTGCAAGATGTGCTGCCTGTGGGCTCTCCCCTCCTCCCACCATCCAGCCTCCATTCATTCATGCCTCCCCTTAGCTGAACCTAGCAGGATTGGAGGGCAAGGCAGCCCCGGAGCTGCCCCTTGCATGGAGGAGTGGCATGAGGCCCAGGACCACAAGCAGATCAGCAGGAAGCACATCAACATGACCTTTGGGGTGTACTGAGCAGGCATGTGTGCCTGTGCTTGGGTGGGTGTGAGTAGTGGGTGCCAGTGGCAGCATGTACACACACCTGTGTGCATTTATAGCTTGTATTGGCACATGGTGGCCAACTATCATTCAGCCCCAGCAGACACTTACCCACGGGCCAGGTACTCTCCCACACCTGTCTCCCACGGGCCTGCAGAATAGTTATGCAGTTACTGCCACACTTTACAGACCAGGGAACTGTGGTGCAGAGAATCAGAGCAATTAGCTCCAGGTTGCACAGTGCTCAGTGCTGTGCTGCACCTCCTTTTGGAGGCGGGGTCCCTGGTTATGTGCTGGGCCAGGCTCCCAGGAACCAGCTGACGGGCTCCCCTCGCCGGGCTCCCCAAATTGAAAGTGTGGCCCCTGGCAGAAGAAATGGCCAGAGTTCATTCCTTCCGATGTCATTATTGAGCTGAGGAGGCCCAGCAGTGCCAGGGCAGGATCTGAGCCCTGGGGCAGGCCCTCCTTTGAGGTACCAATTCCTTCCCATTGGGAGAAAGGGGCCCTGCCTCACACACACGCTGCCATCTCACCTACCCATGACCGCTGCTGTCCCTCCCTAATGCAGGCACAGCCTCAGACATTCCGAGTCATTGCAGGTGGCTGGAGTGGGGGTGAGAGCAGGGCGTGGAGGGAATGTCCGATGTGCACTGGGCACAGGAGGGAGCAGTGTTACTGCGATATGGAGAGGGCCCGGCCCTGTGGCGCTGCCAGAGGAGGTGACTCGTGGCCTCTTAGGAGGACACATTTGGTAAAACGCAGCAAAAGCCTTTTGAAGTGTACAAACTCACAAAAAACAAAAACAACAACACCAATTCCTCCCACCCCCAATCTAGCTGTAGTTGTTTACAAAAGACATCACCTCAATGCTGAGGGCATGGGTTGGTTGAGAATAGAAAAATTGAAAAAGATACACCTGCAAACTCTGAGGAAGTTGGAATGATCATGTTCCTATCAGACAAGGTGGACATCAAGACAAGGAGTGCTGTGAGCAACGGAGGGGCTGTTCAAACAGTAACAGGGACATCTGGCAGGGCCCATGTGTGCCCCTGGTGCAAGAGCGAAATACTCGGAGCAAGATTGACAGGGCAGAAAGGAGCTTTGAGAACATACACCCCTCCGCCTAGCCAGGGCCGGCCGCTGGCTCGTAGGAAATCAGTGCGCAGGTCCTGTGTCCTGGGCTGTTGGCCCTGTCCCTGCTCGGTCTCTGCCGTGCCCGCCAAGCAGCGTGAGTTGGAGTGTCAGAGCAGCACAGTTGCTGAGACTCAGCCTGTTTCCTCATCTCTACAAGGGAGACAGTCACAGGTGCCATCTCCGAGTGGGTGGTGAGGACAGGTGTCCCTGGTTCAGTGCTCATTAGGGTGATGGCAGGAGGCCTGCCACTCACATCTCCTCAGGGCTGGGCTAGACAGCCCTTGACCCTGAGTTCTCTCCCTCTGGAAAGTGCCTTTGATCAGGAGCCACTTCACCAAAGCCAAACCCCAGAGGCAGGGGCTACACTCAATTATTGCAAGGGTGTGCAGGCCAGAAAGCTGAGCTGGGCCTCGGGGAGACTGCTTAGCAGCTCAGCTTGTCCCCTTGCCCTCTGCTCCTTCCCCTTACCACTGAGTGTTGACCTCAAGGGCACCCCTTAATACATGTCCTGCAGGCTCCCTCTGCCCCAGACTTGGCTTCTCTGTTACTGTTACTATGTCCTAGTGACTGAAGACCAGGGCAACACCTGATCCATGCTCGCGAGCCTTATAATCTAGCAGGAGAGCCGACATTGGAGTTCAGTTGTGAGCAGGCCCCTCGGGTGAGGCCCAGGGAGCTCTGGCCCAGGGTGCCCAGGCTATGGGATCAGGGAGGGCTTCTCAGAGTTGAGGCTTATTCTGGGATCTGAGGCTGAACCAGAGTTGGCCAGGTAAAGTGACTGCTTTATTTATCACAGTGTTTATTACAAGGGCAAAGTACTGGGAACAGCCTAAATGCCCAACAATAGGGGATACATTAAACAAAATGTGGTACATCCATAAGATAGCTCTGCAGCCACTAACAACAGTGACATGGAGTTAGTTACTAACATGGAATTCCATACGCTCTATTTTAAGAAAATAAATAGTATATTCTGTCTGACCCATTCTTTGGATGAAAACATATCACCTAGACCAGTGGTCAGCAAACTGCAGCTCGCGAGCCACATGCGGCTCTTTGACCCCTTGAGTTTTTAGCAAAGGCCAGCTTAGGAGTACCCTAATTAAGTTAATAACAATGTACCTACGTATATAGTTTAAGTTTAAAAAACTTGGCTCTCAAAAGAAATTTCAATCGTTGTACTGTTGATATTTGGCTCTGTTGACTAATGAGTTTGCCGACCACTGACCTAGACATATGCAAAAATATACATACACACAAAGAAAAAGGCCAGAAGGCTATACACCTAAATGTTACAGTGCTTTTCTCTAGGGACAGGATTATGGTTGTGTTTTGTTATGTGTGTGTGTACACACACACACACACACACACACACATATGCTTAACTATATTTTCTGTTGTTTAAAATTGACATGAACATTTTTATAAAATAGCCCCCAGGCTCAACTTTTCCTGAATGCCCTTGGTGGGTGCAGCCCTCCATGGCCTGGGCCCCGGTGGAGGATGCCCAGGGTCCTATCTTCACTAGGGCCACCTGGCCCAGTGGTTGCCCCTGGGCAGAGTCTGGATCTCCTTGAATAAGGAGCTTTTCCTCGGGCTAAATAGGGGCAGTGAAGTTAGGAGAGGAACAAGGCAGGGCCCAAAGTGCGCCAGGAGGGAGGCCCCCAGGGGTCGCCTTAGTTATTCCTCTTTTGCACAACAAACATTGGCATTGAATGCTTGCTGTGTGCAGTCATGGTTCTAGTGTTGGAGGTGCAGCATTGAGCAGAACAGAGCTGTCCCCAGGTTCTTAGAGATCCGCAGGGGAGACAGACAAGATAAAATCAATGATCTAAGATGTTTTGCAATGGGGGAAAGTCGGGGACCCAGGAGTGCCAGAGGTGGAAGTTGCCATTTCCAGTGAGGACAGGATACCTGTACCCACCCCCCTCCCTGGGGGTTTCCACTCCCAGACAAGGCAGCTGCCAGCATCTCTGTGGCCCTGGAACCAGCACAGCCAAACCCAGGTTACTCTTAAGGAAAAACACTTCCACTTCATACCTGATAACCTGCCTCATTAAATTTAATGGGCCAGTTATTCCCGTAAAATAAACATCAACTAATTATAAAAAACACATTTGCTGAAGTTTGACTACGGAACGAATAAGCCAATTACATGGTTATTCATCCTCAAAACACACACAGCAATGAAGGGGGCAGACCACAGCAGGGGCGGGGGGTGGGGGGGTGGGCTGGTGGAGCACCTGGAATTCAGAGTCCCCATCCCTCCCCACTTCCTGTCCAGAGCTCAGTGGGCCTCAAGAAAGTCAGCATCTCAGAGAGCTGGGCAGACTGCAACCCAGACAGGGGCTGACTCGGGCCCTGCCTCAGTCAGGACCCTTTTAGCGCAAGTGACAGAACCCTACAAATGGACTTAAGCAAAAGGGTGTGTTGGCTCATGCGATTGAAAAGTCAAGAAGGAGGCCTCAGCATGGTGGATTTGAGAGCTTAAACAGTGACTGGGACTGGTCTCTCTCCTCCTGTCTCTTCGTTCTGTCCTCTCTGTGGCCTTCACTCTTGGGCTCCATGAAGTGCCCCAATGATTCATGCCTTGTAGAGTTTCTCTTTCCCTCTAGCTCCAGCTTGGGGTTGAAAGGCAGGTAATAAATCGCTCTAGAGCTGACAAAGTGATATCAGGAACCTCTCAGGGGAGGCCAATAAACATACAAAAAAAATGTTTCACATCCTTATGACTCATCAGGGAAATGTAAAAGAAAGTCATAAAGAAATACTTCTACACACCCATCCACTGGCTGAACTTCCAAGGACAGACAACACCAGGTGCTGGTGAGCATGAGCAACCTCCGGACCCTCATACACTGGTGCTAGGAGTGCAGAATAATTATACTACTTTGAAAAATGGCTTGGCAGTTTCCTATAAAGTTAAACATCCACCTACACTCCAATGCAGCAAGTTTACTCCTGTGTTGATACCTAAGAGAATGAATATGCACGGTGTCTAGATGTTACATACAGAAATGTTCATATCCTATCTAATAAAGAGGGAATATGCTAATTGACCCTCACGCTGTTGCAAAGATGGCGGCGCCCACAGCCAATAAGGAGGGAATATGCTAATTGACTGTCACACCCTCAAAGATGGCGGCACCCAGTCCCCTCAGCCCAGGGCCAGCCAGAGGCGCAGGCAAGCCTCAGATAGCAGCTGCCCAGCTGCCCAGGGCCGCCTGAGGCTTGTGCTGCCAGCAGTGGCAGCAGCAGAGGTGTGATGGGGGCATCACCTTCCCCTGATCGCTGGGTTGCCTCCTGCCCCTGAGGGCTCCCGGACTGTGAGAGTGGGCAGGCCGGGCTGAGGGACCCCCTTCCAGTGCATGAATTTTCATGCACCGGGCCTCTAGTCTATATATATAAAAACGTAGGTGACCGTTTGACCATCTGACTGGTAGCTATAATGTGCAATGACCACCATGAGGCAGATGCTCAGCACAGGAGCTGCCGAGCTGCGGTGACTTGGCAGCTGCGCTTCTTGGGTGACGCACCCAGAACCAGAAAGGAGGGAGCCTGATTCCGGGGTTCATCACCCGAGAACCGCCCTCTTGCAATCTGGGATGGGGGGAGGATGTCAGAGAGCCAATTTGGGCCCAATCCCCACAGGCCAGGCTGAGGGACCCCACCAGTGCGTGAATCTGTGCACTGGGCCTCTAGTGGCTTTATAACAGCCTAAGTGTCCCCAGACAGTAGAATGGGTAGGTGGTTGTTTATTCATACAACAAAATACTACCAAGCAATGAAAAGAACAAACTAGAGCTCCCATAATGACAAAGACGACTCTCACATCTCATGGAGCAAGAAAAGCCAGATAGAGAGGAGTCCACGCTTCTCAGCTTCCTAACAAGTGACCACAAACCAGCTGCTTACACCCACATGGTCCTGGGTCAGCCCTGCTCGGGGCTCACGAGGAAACAGCCGAGGCGTAGCCAGACTGGGCTCCTCTCCCAAGTTCCCCTGGCTGCAGGCAGAGCTCCTTCCCTTTGGCCGTTGCACGAAGGCTCCCCAGTGCCCTGCCACATGACTCGCAGGCCCTCCCTCAACAGGGCACAAATTTCTTCAAAGCCAGTGAAGGTATTCTCATATGACCATGAGAGAGAGAGGTCCCTGACCTTTGACAAGGCATATTGGTTAGAAGCGAGTCACACACTTTTGGGGAGAGTTGCACAAAAGTGTGACTCCCTGGAGGACAGGCCTGCTGGAGTCCATTTCTACCAAGTTTAAGAGTGAGGGGGCAGTATCTTGAGGTAGCTCTTGTGGGATGATCTCCAAAAATCTGTTAGTAACAGAAAAGAAAAAAGAAAGAAAATGAAGGAGCAGGGTGTGCAGTTTGTGTCTTTGGAGAAAACAGAAAGGCAAGAATATCCATGGAATGCCCTGCGGGTGGCTCGGTTGATTGAAGCGTCATCCCGTACACCAGCAGGTTTCAGGTTCGAGTCCCTGTCAGGGCACATATCCAGGTTTTGAGTTTGGTCCCTGGCCGGTGCATGTATGAGAGTCAACCGACCAATGTTTCTCTCTCTCTATCTCTCTGTGTGTGTCTCTCTCTGTCTCTCCCTCCCTCTCTCTCTCTAATCAATAAGCATATCCTTGGGTGAGGATTAAAAAACAAAAGAATATCTGCGGGTGTCTGCATTTGCATGTAGCAGAGTACTGTCTCTGAGCTGAGGGGCCCGCAGGAGACTGAGTTTTCATTGTGTACCCTTTTGTACACTACTTGCATTTTTTTTTATCATGAGCATATATTTTAATAATTAAAAGGCCTGTTTTAATTGTTAAAAAATAAAAAAAAGGTCAGACCTCTTGGGAGGAAAAGGGATCTGGAGACAGCAGCAGCTGCAACAACAGTGGAGTTGCCTCCACCTAACCCCACCTTGCCGTGGAGAGGTGGGGGCTCCATCACCTGAATTGTGGTGGTCAGACTCAGGGACTACAGCATTCTCAGTGTGACCCTGGGCTATGTCACCTTACTTCTTCTTTTTTAAAATATTTTTTATTGATTTCAGAGAGGAAGGGAGAGGGAGAGAGAGATAGAAACATCAATGATGATAGAGAATCATTGATGGCTGCCTCCTGCATGCTCCACACCAGGGATCAAGCCCACAACCCAGGCATATGCCCTGACCAGGAATCAAACCGTGACCTCCTGGTTAATAGGTCAGTGCTCAACCACTGAGCCACACCGGCCTAGCCACCTGACTTCTTCATGCCTGATCCCAGTCAGTCCAGAAAGCCACCAGGTCTTCACCAGCAGATAGGGAGAGAACACTTGAGGATGCACACAGAGGAAGGTGGAGCCAAGAAATGGATGCCTGGTGACATCATTGGGCCCTTAAGCAAAACCTCCCTGGACTTTTCAGAGAAGCAAGTCAGTGAATGTCCCTTTGTATGAAGGAAAGTTAGGTTTTTGTTGAGCCTGGTCCGATTCATGGTTCATGTCACGTCCACTATGATTGGCTGTTAAATATTTTGAATATCACCCCTGGTGTTTGTCCTTGCCTGCACTAGAGGGGTTTCCAGTGAGTGGGACTTGAACCAGGTGACATGTGTTCAGGTCCCAGCCTCTCACTGGCCTTGCTCGGCTGCCCCCTCTTCCTGTGGGACCAGGGCCTGTGCCCTCAGGGCTGATGCCCAGGATGACCAGCTGCATGGCTGGCTGTGGCCTTACCCATCAAAGAAACAGGAGAGAAGGGCTGGTCTCATCCACTCCCCACACATTCCTTGTCAGGGACCCGGTGACACCTCTGCTTCTGACCTGCTGGAGGCACAGGCCCAGAAATGGTGACATCAGGGCCCATGAGCCCAGGGCTGCTCCTGACCAGGCAGGTGGGTGGGTGCTTCGGGACAATCTTCCCAGAGAAGGAGAGCCTGTGCTGTGTCAGGAAAGATCAGCAGGGTGACTTCATGGGGACAGAGGAAAGCAGTATCACGTGCAAAGCTCATGGCAAAGGGAAATCACAAAGATCCCTATGAGGAAGCGTGGAGAAGGCATGACAAGGGAGTGGAGGGGGTCACTGGCAAAGCCAGGGCTGCTGCAGAGGCCTGGCTGGTGGTGGTCAAACTCAGGGACTTCAGCATCTCCCCTGGGCTATGTCACTTACTTCTTCATGCCTCCATTTCCTTATCGGTAAAAAGGGGACAGGCGTAGCCCCTCTGTGACCTGTGATAATGAGCTGAATGAGAGCTCTCTGCCTGGGGGGTGCCCCGTGTTTTCTCTGGTCCTCACAAGGACCCCGGGAGCAGGTGCTATTTGCCACACGATTCAGAAAAGACACTGAGGGATGCAGGTGTAACTAGAGTGGAGCCCAGAGGGACTGGGCCCTGTGTTTCTGCCTTCGAACCCAGGGGAGGGTTTTCCCAGGAGGGGTGTCACAGAAGGGAACACAGAAATTTTAACTTCCTTTTTCTTCTCCACTCCCACCCTTAAACCCACCCACATCCATACACAGGCAATGCACAGCCACAGAGAGGTGTGCATGGGGCAGCCAGGAGATAATGAAAGCTCGGCTGGAATGGCTGGGAGAGGGCGTGTCCCAGTCAAGGCCTCAGATACTGTGGGACAGAGACAAGCTTTCCCTATTGTACCCTCAGAATCCCCCACCAAAACCATGAGAGAGAATAAATGGTTGCTGGGGTTTTTTTTCTTTTTAAGATTTTATTGATTTTTTTTTTTTTTTTAAGAGAGAGAAGGAGAGAGAGAGAGGAGAGAAACATCGATGTGAAAGCAAAACATTGATCTATCAGCTGCCCCCTCACCCCTCTTCCCCCAGAGATAGAGCCCACAGCCCAGCATGTGCCCTGACCAGGAATCAAACCAGCAACCTTTCAATGCATGGGACAACGTTCACCAACTGAGTCACACCAGCCAGGGCTATGGTTGCTGTTTTAAGCCATTAAATGTTGGGGTGATTTGTTATGCAGCGATAGGTAGTGAATACTTCCCACAACCCTTATAGACTGTCTACCTTAGACAGCTTTAGAGCAGAAGTCCATCATAATATAGAAAGATGAGGTCACTGTCTTCATGGGGTGTGCATTTCAGGGGTTATGGATAATAAACAGCTTAGAAAATATCAGGGGATGGGCATGAAGGGGGCCTGATTTATGGGGGGTGGGGGATGGGGCATCTCCAGGATTCTACTTGGTGGCCTCTGTTGCTGCAATGTTCTTCTGGTCTGTGGGGGACCCAGGCAGAACTATCCTATCCAACCAGCCGTCACAGAGGACAAGGGAACCAAAGAGGCAAGCTCTGCTTCGAGAGGTAGTGCCAGCAACAGAGCGGGGCCTGCTGCTGCTTTTGCACGGTATTTTTAAACTTTTGATTTTGAAATAAGTATAATCTTTAATAATGATAGCTTCACAGGAAGTTAGAGACAGTAGAGAGAGGTCTCACATATCTTCGTCTAACCTCCCCCAATGGTTATGTCTTATGTAACTATAGTGCAACATGGACACCAGGGCACTGACATCGATATAACGTATGTGTCTAGTTCTGTGTCCTTTATCACATGTAGATTTGGGTGATCATCCTGTGGTCAAGCTAGAATGCTCTCTCCCTCATGCTACCATTTAGCATCACACTCCCTTCCCCCACCATTCCTCACCCCTGGGAAACTCTAATCCATTCTTCATCTCTGCAGTTTTGTCATTTGGAAAAATGTTACATGGTCACACTATTTGCATTTTCTGTGATTATTGATACATTAGGGCCTTTTTTATTTTTTGCTTTATTGATTCCTTTTTTTTTCTTTTTATTTCTTTTTCCTGACTTCCTGTGAGTTACTTGCGTACATTTTATAATTCCACTTACCTACAGTATTTTGAGAGTATCTGTTGGCATAGATTCGTAAAGTTGCTCTAAGGATTCCAGTTTACACGTGTACTTATCACAGTCTACTGTTTTTAACAGTTTCAGTGATGTGTAGAAATCTTATCTCTCTACATTCCTTTACCCTCCCCCATATATAATATGATTATCTGAGATGTTGCCTCTAACTACACTGAGACATGAGGCAGTGGTATAATTTTTGCTTCAACCATCCAGTGTAAATTCAAAAGCTTTAGAGCAGAAGTCCATTGTTCTTTCTTCCTTCCTGGTGTCCCAACATCCCTTCTTTTAGCATTTATTTTATCTGTTTAGAGAACTTTTTTTAAGCATCCTGTCAGGGTAGTTCTGCTGGGGACAAATTATCTTTTCCTTCATATGAGAATGCCTTGACTTCCCTCATTCCCTGAGTAGAATTTTCCCTAGTCAGAGAATTCATGACTGACAGTTCTTCTTTCAGGAGTTAATAATGTCATTCCATTTCCTCCCAGCCTGCATGGTTTCTGACCAGAAGTCCACATTATTCAGACTGTTTTTCTTTCCCTCACAGGTAAGGAGCTGTTCCTCTGTTGCTGCTTTCAAGGTGTTTTTATCTTTAGTTTGGGGAAGTTTGATGATTATGTACCTTAGCACAGATTTCTTTGGGCTTATACCTTTTGGAGTTCATTCAGCTCCTTGAATCTATAGGTTTATGCCTTTTGCCAAATTTAGGAACTTTTCGACCATTATTTCTTTGACTACCCTCTTATCTCCTCTCCTTCTGGGGCTCTGCCAATGGCAGAAATGTTAGACCTTCTGTTGTATCCCACAAGCTCCTGACACTCTTTTGTATTTTCTTCTCAGTCTATATTCTGTTTTTCAGACTGGGTAATTACTATTATTCTATCTTCACGGTTTCTTTCCCTTCTCCTCTGTTCTGCTGTGGAGCCATCTATTGAGCTTATTCTGCTTCTTAATTTAAAAAAAAACTCTAGCCGAAACCGGTTTGGCTCAGTGGATAGAGCGTCGGCCTGCGGACTGAAGGGTCCCAGGTTCGATTCCGGTCAAGGGCATGTACCTTGGTTGCGGGCACATCCCCAGTGGGGGGCGTGCAGGAGGCAGCTGATCAATGTTTCTCTCTCATCGATGTTTCTAGCTCTCTATCCCTCTCCCTTCCTCTCTGTGAAAAATCAATAAAATATATTTTTAAAAAAATAAAAAATAAAAATAAAAATAAAATAAAAAAAACTCTAAAATATCTATTTGATTCTTCTTTATACTTTGATATTCTTGCTAAGAATTTTTACATTTCCATTTGTTTCAAGCACATTCATAATTGATCATCAGCATTTTTTAATGATGGCTAGTATAAAATCCTTGTCAGAAAATTCCAACATCTTTGTCACCTTAGTGCTAGCATCTGCTGACCATGTATTTTCAAACAAGCTGAGCTTTCCCTGGTGCTTGCTATAATGAGTGACTTTTGATGGGGTCCTGCACATTTGAGGTACTGTGTGCTGAGACTCTGGGTTGCATGTCAATCTTTGGTTTCACAGCTTGACTCCTCAGACCCCACATGTGTAGACAAAGAGGGCACTGCCCATAACTTTTGGGGGTGGCAGGTTCAGCTTCACCACTTCAGTCCAGGGGATTTTAACACAATGGGAAAACCTCGGCTGCTTCCCTGATTCCTGGGGGTTTGATTCTTGGGGCTGTGGGGTGCAAGGGCAGGGGGTGAATTTTCCAGAGGCCACAGCCCCAGAGAGGACTCCCATCCTTGGGAACATCATTTGGACCAAGCCAGAGATTGCAAACTGGAGACCTTGTGGCTGGGCTCTTCTCACTGGTGTGTCTTGTTTACTCAACACTTGACCAAGAGTAGATCCATGCTTTCCACAGTTACCCTCCAGCTCACTGCCCACTCCAGCCCTAGATTCAACCCGCTTTACTCTTTACATCCATCACCTACCTGGCCCCCAAAGTCACTGAGTTTGCAGTCCAAGGGCAAGGTAATGCTGAGCCCCTCCAATGGTCTTAGGAAGTGTCTGTGGAGTGGTGGGTGGGGAAATCTGCTACCATGTATTCTGTGCAATGTAGTGTCGATAGAAGCCTGGCTGCATCCCCAAGGCCAGGGGAGAGCTGGTGACAGACCTGAGCCCAGACTGGTCAAAGCTGGCACCGAGAGGGACAGGTAGCCTGAGGAGGGCTCGTGGGTGGAAGGGGCTGTAGTCAGAGAGGCTTTCTAGAGGAGGGGGAGTTAGGAGCATGGGCCTTGAAAGATGAAAGGTAGAGATGGGGTTACTCCTGGACAGGGCATGGCATGTGGAAAGGCCTTATGTGTGAAGGTATCTTTGGAGCAAGAATCTTTGCATGGAGTTTTGGGGGACCCAAGATGGCAGAGTAGGTGAAAGTTATACTCACCTCCTCCTAGGACCAAACAGGATTTACAACTAAAGTATATAACAAACAACCTGAATAACCAAATGAAGACTAGCTGAACAGAAGTCTTATAACCAAGGATTTATAGAAGATGCCATATTAAGATTCGTAGGAAGGGTGGAGATGGAAAAGTGTTGGTGCTGGACCCACACTTGGCAGTTGCAAATCCAGAGTGGTATCTCAGCTGCAAAGGTCCACCCAAGGAGTGTGGGGTCTCAACGCCACCTGGGCACCAGGGCTGGGAAGAGGAGCCCACGTAATATTTGGCTGTGAAAATCCGTGGGGATTCTGTCTACCAGGGAGAGACAGGGGTCTGCTAGAAACCCATGTGCCTTCTTAAAGGGCCAGTGTACAAAATATTGTTTGTGGCCACTCACCCTGGGCTCCAGTAGAGGGAAGGCAGCTTAGAGGGCTGTGTGAGTTTGGGGACAAGGCTAAAGGGACAGCTGCCAGGATCCCTGTACTGAGGCCCTCACCCATGCTACCCATAGATGCTATTTTTCCAGTCAAGCACTCCCCTCCATACAATAGCAGCCTAAGGAAATACACTAGCCCCAAGCTCCCAACTCCCTGTGGCCCTGCCCTACCAAACTTGTGCCCTGAAGAGGTGTTTTCCGGATGCCACTAGCCTGGGACCAGCACTTCCAACTTTCTTGGAAGCTCCTAGGAAGATCTGGGAAAGCTCTTAGGAAGATCCAGGTATCAGAGAGGAACGAGAAAAGACAGTTCTGTGGCTCTAGGGCAAGGACCATTTTCCCTCTCTTGCTGATCAGTGTCACCCCTTGGCAGGAGATCCCTAGCCCCATCCTCCCAACTCCCTAAAGCCCCACTGTGTGGAGCTCTACCCCGTGAAGGAGTCAGCTGGCTGCTAGCAGCCTGGGCTCACAGTGTAGACTTTCTTGGAAGGCTCTTGAGGTCTGGGCAGACTCAGAGGAGTAGAGACTCAGTTTTGTGGCTCTAGAGCAAGGGCCATTTTTTCCTCGCACACTGGTACCCCCATACCTGTGTCCTCCCTCCACATGGCCAAATCTTGGTCTGCTTTAGCCTAATGAACTCTGCTGGCCTTACCCTGACAACTCCCTAAGAACCAGTCCCATCACAAAGGTCCTCAGTCCCCAAGTGAGTGTTGGCTAACTTTTGCTGAATGGCCTCCGACCAATTACAACTAATGAAATTGAAGAAGTAATAATAATAATAATAATAAAAACTGTCAACGAACAAAAGCCCTAGACCAGATGGCTTCACAGGTTAGTTTTACCAAACATTCAAAGAAGAACTAACACCCATCCTTTTAAAACTACTGCAAAAAATTCAAGAGGAATGAAGACTCCTAAATTCATTTTATGAGGCCAGCATTTTCCTAAATCCAAAACCAGATAAAGATACTACAAAGAAAGAAAACTATAGGCCAATATCCCTGCTGAGCATAGATGCAAAAATCTTCAACAAAATATTAGCAAACTCTATTCAATAATACATTAAAAAGATCATACACCATGATCAATTTGGATTTATTCCTGGGCTGCAAGGTTGGTACAATATCCATAAAGCAATTAACATGATACACCACATAAACAAAATGAAGGATAAAAATCATATGATCATATCAATAGATGCAGCAAAAGCATTTGATGAAATCCAGCACCTATTTATAATAAAAACTCTCAGCAAAGTGGGACTAGAGGGAAGATACTTCAACATAATAAAAACCATATATGACCAATGCACAGCTAACATATTCAATGGGGAAAATCTGAAAGCATTTCAAAAACAAGACAGGGATGTCCAGATTTCACCACTCTTGTTCAACATAGTACTAGAAATACTAGCCACAACAACCAGACAAGACGAAGAAATGAAAGGCCTCCAATTAGAAAGAAGTAAAATTGTCATTATTTGCAGGTGACATTATACTGTATATAAAGAGTCCTAAAGATTCCACCAAAAAAAGTACTAGAACTGATAAATGAATTCAGTAAAGTAGCAGGATACAAAATAAATACCTAGAAAATGTTTACAGTTTTATATACCAATAATGAACTACCAGAAAGGCAAACAAAGAAAACAATCCTATTTACAATTGCATAAAAAATACCTATGAATAAATTTAACCAAGGATGTAAAAGACTTATACTCAGAAAATTATAAGACACAAAAGAAGAAATTGAAGAAGATAGAAGCATATACTGTGTTCATGGATAGTAAGAATATCATTAAAATTTCCATACTACCCAAATCAATCTATAGATTTAATGCAATTCCCATCAAAGTACCAATGGTGTATATCACAGAACTAGATAATCCCAAAATTTATATGGAACCACAAAGGATCCCATATAGCCACAACTATCTTTAGAAAGAATAACAAGGTTGGAGGTATCAAGCTACCTGATATTGACCTATACTACAACACTGTAGTAATCAAAATAGCATTATAGAGGCCTAAAAGCAGGCATAGATCAATTCAACAGAATAGAGAGCCCAGAAGTAAACCCATGCCTATATGATCAATTAATATTTGACAAAAAGGGCAAGAACATACAGTGGCGTGAAGATAGTCTATTCAATAAATGGTGTTGGGAAAATTGGACAGGTACAACAAAAAAATAAATAAATAAACTAGGCCACCTTCTTTTTAAAAAATATACTAGAGGCCCGGTGCATGAAATTCTTGCACTGGGGAGACGGGGTCCCTCAGCCTGGCCTGTGCCCTCTTGCAGTCCAGGACCCCTCGCTTCTTACCGCCTGCCTGCTCGCTGTTCCTTACCGCTCGGCTCACTGCTCCTTAGTGTTCCTTAGTGCTGCTGCGGATGCCACCACCACTGCGCTTGCCAGCCACGAGCCCAGCTTCTGACTAAGCAGTGCTCCCCGTGTGGGAGTACACTGACCACCAGGGGGCAGCTCCTGCATCGAGCATCAGTGTGCATCATAGCGACCGGTAGTTCTGGTTGTTCCCCCATAATGGTCACTTAGGCTTTTATTATATAGATGTTTTTATTGATTTCAGAGAGGAAGAGAGAAGGAGAGATAGAAACATCAATGAGAAAGAGAGTAATTGACCAGCTGCCTTCTGCACGTCCCCTACTGGGGATCGAGCCTGCAACCCAGGCATGTGCCCTGACTGAGAATGGAACTGTGACCTCCAGGTTCACGGGTTGATGCTCAACCACTGAGCCACGCCGGCTGGGCTACACCACCTTCTTACATCATATAAATGAATAAACTCAAAATGCATTAAAGGCTTAAATGTAAGACTCAAAACCATAAAACACCTGAAAGAAAACATAGACAATAAAATCTCAGACATTTCTTGTAGTGCTATTTTTTTCCGATATATCTCCTCAGGCAAGGGAAACAAACGAAAAAATAAAAGGGACTACACAAACTAAAAATGTTTTGTATAGTAGAGAAATCATTAAGAAAATGAAAAGACAACTTACTGAATGGGAGAAGATACTTGCCAATGATACTCAACAGCAGTGGGGGCCCATCATGGGGAGGAAAGAAACACTCGAGTCTACTTTTGCTCAAGCTCCGAGTCACTAGAATGCAGAAGTGGCCCCTGGAGCTGCTCCTGTGTTGAGAACTTCCCCCCAAATCCTGACCAGAGTCATTCCTAGGAACTGTTCCGTGCCACCCAACAACCCCCATGCCCTCCTGAACTGCTTGTCCAACAGAAGCAAAACCACAGAGGAAGCCCAGAGAGGAAAAGCCCAAGCTGTCCACTGACTCATTTACCCCCATGATGCCTGGTGTGAATCCAGCGGAGCCTCTTGCCTCTCCATCTGCATTGGGGCGGCCTCCTTGGAGGGTGCTGTCAGGACACACACACACACACACACACACACACACACACACACTCAGGCATGCGAAGATGAAGAGCTCCCTGCTAAATTCAGGGCAGACGCCCCTGGGTTAGACAGAGCAACGGATACTGTTGCACTGGGCTCATTGGAGCAACAGTTATTTCCCGTTTTCTCAACCAATTGCCTGTTGGGGATCTTCTCCCCATGTTCCTATTGGATTGTTGTTTTTTCCTTACTGATTCTTGGGAGTTCCTTCTATATTCTGGGAGTTGCTTCTATATGCATCTTTGGTCAAATATATGTGTGTTGTAAATATCTTTTCCTACATCCTGGCTTGTCTGGGCATTCCCACTTTTATAACTCTTAATGAATTCTAATTTTAATAAACAAAAACAACCAATTGTAAGGTAGTTAAATTGATTCATATTTTCCTCTATTTTTGATGCTTTGTTGAAGAAATCTTTTCTAGCCCACAGTCATAAAGATAATCTGCTCCATTGTCTTCTGAAAGTCTTGTGGTTTTCTTCTTGGTGCTTGGGCCTATGGCTCTCCTGGAATGGATGCTTGCATGTGATGCTTGAGCGTTGTATAATCAAATTGCCATCTTGGGAAGACCTTGCCTTTGCCATATGGGGAGTGGACAGAGCGGTGATATGAGCCGGAGCAGGGGACAGAGTGGGGATGTATGGGAGCAGTGTAATCGGCTATAATAAGTTTTTGAGGAGAATCCATGGGGTTCAGGGATGCAGGGGCCCTGTCGGGGGGAAGGCTATTCAGGTGAACACTGGGGTTCCTGGTTGGGCAACCATAATATGTGAGGGTGCCATGTTAACCATGAGCTGGCCAGCACCCAGAGTCCAGCATCTCTCTTGAACCACCCCAGGGACAGTGGAGACAGAGGGCTGGACCCCAAAAGTGTGGCCCTGGCTCTTGGGGACTGTTGAGCACAGAGTGAGAAGGAGGGCCTTGAACAGTGCCTGCCTCACTGGCTCCACAGAGGATAGGGTAGCAAGAAGCAGACAGAGAGATGGGGACAGCCCTGGTGCCAACACAGGGATGGACATTTTCTCAGGCCCACTGTGGTGCTAACACTCATTCCTCCTCACCACACTTCTTATGGGGGTCTCCAACTCCATCTCAGGAATGAGGAAAGCAGGGCTTGGAAATAGATGGGACTTGCTGCACATTAACCAACCATGTCAGAATCCACACCCAGAAGTCCACATGGAAGGGAGGTGCTTGGGTCTTGTCTGGTTCATGTGTGTGCAGTGTAGCAGAGTGACTGAGTTGAGACCACAGACTATGGAGCTCGACTGCCGGGGTAGCCTACCAGCTAGGCAACTTGGGCAAATCACTTCATCTCTCCCCCCTCACTTTACTCATCTGTAAAATGTAGCAGAGTCCTGTGTTGAGTCAGTGCTAGATTAGTGCTTATTCAACAAAATAGTAAATAGGATTTTTGAAAAAGATTCTCACCCTCATTCAGGGACATGCAACTTAAATGAAAAACCGTGCACATCACCAGATAGGCAATGAGTGACAAGAGTGGGTGCGGATAGGGGCTACTGGGGCCCTCCCAAAGTGCTGCCAGGACTGCAAACCTAGCTGTCATTTGGGAAACTGTTTTGGGTTATCCACCCAAACTAAACGCACACCAACCTGGTGACCTAACAGTCCACCCCAGGGTCTAACTGCTGCCAAGAGCCTACAAAGATATATCCACAACAGCTCACTGCACAGTGGCCCTAAACCAGGGCGCTGGTCCATCAGCAGAAGGGATGACCAGTACCACATGTAAGGACACTACAAGCAGAGTGAACAAACTGCCCATCAGCAACCCCACTGGGATGGGTCCTCACGGCAGGCTGATCTCGTTTCTGTGATGCCCTACGACAAGCACAGCAAAGCAACAGACCATACTGAAATGCTCAAAGGATCCAAGAGAAGGATTAACCCAGAGATAGGATAGGGGCTGCGAGAGGGGAGGGAGGGGATGAGGCGGGAGAGGGATGAGGTGCGAGGGATCCCTTGGCCAATCTAAGTCCTTACCCCGGGCTGTAGCTGTTTTCTGTGGAGATGACAGCGAGATTCTCACCAAGCATGAGCATGAAGGTACTCTGCTGCTGTCATCCACCAGCTCGCCTTCCCACCATGAGGCTCTCTGGCCCTATCGGTTCTTAGATTTTCTCCTGCGCCTCTCCTCGCTTCCCCTGGGGCATTGTGCTAGGAGGACTCCCCAGGTCCCCACCTTGGGGCGGTTTTCAGAATGTGCAGGCAGCAGGATGAGCCTTGTCACCGGTTAATGCAGTCTGCCCCCATGCTGGGCAGCCCGCGGGAGTGCGGGGGACGGTCCGGGATAGCCCGGATTCCCGTCCCACCACGCCCCCACCTCAGGACCCTGGGACTAAACTTTCCTCCAGGGTCGCAACCACGTCAGTGAATGCGCAGCAGGGAGGGGGTGGGCGGGTCTTACGGCCCGGCCGAGGGCTCCATTTTGCTCACTGGAGAGAGTACCCATTCCACCTAAGAGTTGTGTCGTGGAGGCCAAGAGCCGAGGACACACGGAGCCTCACGACCCTGGACAGGGCGCTTTCCCTCCTCGGGCCTTGGTTTACCCTTCCGGAAACGAAGGTTGTGCTCCCACCCCAGGCCCACGGAGGCCGGGCTCTGTCCCTGGAGACGGGAACTCAGGACAGCCCACACACGGGAGCTACCCGGGACGTCCTGCGCAGCCCCCGCATGGAGCCATTTAAGGCCAGCAGCTGCATCGCTCTGAGAAAGCGCGCAGTGGGCCCAGGAGGGCGCGCGGCGCGGGGCAGAGCGCCCCCTGGAGGCCGCGGACGGCCCCGCCCCCATGCCGGCCCCGCCCCCGCCAGCCCCGTCCCGGCCTCAGGCCGCGCAGGCGCATCGCGTGGTGCTCCGCGGGCGGCGAGATCGAGGCTGGTCTGCAGCCGCGCGGCGCTCGGCGCCCCATTCATGCTGGGCAGCGGCGACGCGGCCACGCAACGGAGCCGGGGTGCGGCGGCGGCCTGGGGCTGGGCGACCTGCGCGGCTGGGGCGGCCCCGCGGCTGGGCAGGCGGCAGCGGCGCGGGCGGCGGGGCGCGGCGATGGCCGGTGGCGGGGCGTGCCCCGGGGCAGCCGGTGAGTAGGGGCGCAACTTTCCCCTCGGCGCGGCGCGGGGGCGCGTGGTCTCAGCGAGGGCTCCCCGGGTGGGAGACGCCCTCGGGCCCGGGGCGGCGGCCTCCGTTGGGCAGCGGCGTGCGACCGGGCGGGCAGGGGGTGTGCGTGGGGAACTGCGGCGCGCGTGTCCGCGTGTCCCTGCGGCTGCGGCCCGTCTCCCGCGTGTGTCCGGGCGCGGCCGCGGCGCCGGCGCTTAGCTCGTCGTGTCCCCGCTGGCCCGGAGTCGGACCCGGCCCAAGGCCTCGCGCCATTGGCCTTTCCCCCGGCCAGGCCCGGCCCGCGGAGCTTCGGGAGGCAGCGCTCTGTGCGGGCGCCGAGGCTGGGGCCGCGCTGCCCTCTCCTCAGAGGCAGGAAAGAAAGTTTGCGGCGGCCCCGCGGGGAGGGCCCTTGTGGGTGCCCAGGCCGCGCCCGGGGCTGGACCGCGGTCGGACATCGGGCCGCCGGCAGGGCCGGGCCGGGCTAGGCAGGCCCCAGCAGGGCCGCGGGAGCCGGAGGAGGGCGTGCGGGGCTGCGCCCCCAGTTGGCCCTCAGGGCCCCGGGGTGGAAGCTGGAACCGCTTCCTCCGGACTCACGACTCCCCCTCCCCCCGTTGCTCTCTCTGGCCTGGGGCACCGGGAGATGGGTGCTATGTCCGCCCAAGGCCCACAGGGCCGCGCACCCAGGCTGGGAGGGGGCGGTCGCCCCGCTCGCTCGGGCCTCCTAGGACTCCCCCCTCTCAGGGCCTCTCCAGGGTCAGCCTGCTTCCCTCGGAGGCTTCCGATTGCTTCCTGAAGGGTCCGGGCCTGGTGTGCACCATGGCTAGGGCAGCGTGGCTGATCGCGGGCTGCCTCTGGGAAGGGGAGCGGGGCTCCAGGGAGTCCCCTGCCTGCTGTGAGATCCAAAGTGCAGTCGGGGAAGGGGGGTGAGAGGGGCTCCAGTGACTGCTTAGAGCCCGGAGCTGCCATTCCTCTTTTGTGGGGTGCTGGGGCCACGCCCCTTGAAAGAAAGGGGTGTGTGTGTTGGGGGTGATATGGACAATGCCTTTGCTCCCTGAGCCTTAGCTTGCGCACCTTCTTCTATGTGCTGGGGCCGGTTTTCTGGGTCTGTGCAGGAAAAGGGGGGTAGGGCTCAGCCTTTGCTCCTCGCCCCTGTGGAGCACCCTCAGTACCCTTGGCTCCCTGTTGGTTTTGGGGTGTACAGGAGAGACCAGGTGTTGCACCAGGCAGCCAAGACTCTGCCCAACCCTTGAGGAGCAGCACCCAATCCCAATGCTAGAGGCAGCCCATTCTGCTTCATGGCCAGGCTGCAATGCAAGTCAGCCTGGGAGGGTGGCACAGATAGGCCCAGCAAGGGCATTTCAGGCAGGTGACGGCATGGACAGAGGTTTCACAAGCTCCTATGTGTTGAGGTGTGTGCTTGGGAGGGGGGGTGGGGGGACAAGTGAGATGCCATGGACAAAGCAGATAACCCTTTTCTGGCCTCCTGTGTCCCCGAGGTCATTGCCTCTGCGTTTGGGTCTGCCAGGAGGAGAGGGTACCACCCCCAGGGAAGGCCAAGTGGTGGGCACTTTTTCTGAGAAGCAGGACTCCAGTGCCCTGTCCAGATCTCTGTAGGTCTTGGTTCCTGAGGGCTGGTCTGTTGGGAGAGCAGGGCATCTCAGGACCACCTCCCGAGGTCCCTGTTAGGGGAGGTGGGGTGGCAGGCAGCTCTTTGTCCTGATTGATAATGGTGAACCACCGGGTAAGATGGCAGTATCGTCTCAGTCCCCTCCCTGCTCCAAACTGTCCAAGCCCCAGAAGGACCCACAGCCGGGGATGTGGGGCTTGGGCTCTCCCTCTGTGAAGAAGGTTCTGAGTGAGTGAGGGTCTTTGTTTCTCAGGGTGAGGAAGAATGGTGGAGGGGCCACTGGGAGAGGGACAGGGGACATTGCTCTCTGTTGCATAGCTGAGCCTATCCTGCCCAGGAGTGGAGCATCCTGTGCCAAGCCTGTCTGCTTCTGTCCTGGCCTCTCTCACCCTTGCTCACCCCCAGTTGGCACACCCTATACCAGTTCAGCTTCATCCTCCCTTCTGGCGCTGACTGGGCCCCAGGAAGCTGCAGTCATTCTCACTGCCCCCTCCAGGAGGTTCCACCCCAGGCCTTTGCTCTTGCTGTCCAACACCCAGGACACCTCCTCCCCCACCAGCTCCCACTGTGCCTGGTCCTAAAACTGGTGAATAGGCTCCATGGGGAGCTTCCCTAGGCCACAGTGGCTGGTTCTGCTCCTTCCCAGCAGCAGGGCACAGCATGTGTGGTGCTCCCTTCCCCTGGCCTAGCATGGTCCTCCCCAGCACCCAGGCAGCTTCGGAATGAATGCTTTTTTTCCTGGGCAGACCAGAGGTATGTGGGAGTCCCAGCAAGTCTGCTGGCTATCCAGATCTCTGTAGGAGCGTGGGAATCCGTCCCTGTCCTGCCTGGACTAGCTGCGTGACCTTGGTCTATCTGAGCCCTGGGCACCCTATCTCTAAGATAGGAGAAGTGACCCAGACATCTTTGCTGGCCCTTATGAGATGGTGGTCATGAGGGACCCATCCCTGGGTCCTGGATCCCCTTTTCCTGGCTGGCAGCCCCATCCCATTGGCCTGTCCCTTCTCTTCCCTTCTGGGCGGTCTCTGTTGTGGGAGAAGAAGAGGGGGGATGAGCCCATGGGGTGTGGGCCCAGGGTTTGGATGGTGGCTTCTTCAGCTGAGTCTCTCCTGTTTAATATAAAAAGTAGGGCCCGTAATTGCATTAAGATGTGTATAATTATCCCGGAGGAGGGGAGAGCCCAGCCCCTGGTAATTGCAGGTCTGCTTTGAACTGATAAACGGTGAGTGATTCATGTTTTCTTTGGAGTTCACATGCACTCAGCTTTCAACCCAGGCCTTGCTGCCACTGTGAGAAGCCTTTTCTCTGATCTGCCTTGGGCTTCTGAGCTGGGGGCAGGGTGTAGAGGGTTGGGGACTCCTCTCCTGGCTGCCAGCAGAGGTCCCTGGTGACTGTAGTTCTTGGGGCTATGTCTGGGCAGAGATCCTCAAGGAAAGGCAGCTGACATCCTGCTAGGAGGGTCCTGCAAGGCAGCACAACCTGGTTTTCTTGCTAGTGGGATCCTGGCTAATGCCTCTCGCTTCCTGAGCCTCAGTTTCCCTACCTGAGCAGTGGGTGTGGGCATTCACTGGGCAGAGGGTATGAGGAGAGGGAGGACAAGGTGAGGGAGCCGGTCCTGCTCTGTCCAGGACCCATTCATTTATTTATTCTTTCATTCACAAGTATTGGCTCCTGGGGTCAGCTTTGGGGATACCATGGCAAATCACAGAGCTAGGCCCTGCTCACAGGGAACTGTCATTCTAGTGGGGAGAGTGTCTGAGAACAATAAGTAACAAAGCCATTAGCAAGTCTTGTGCTGCAAGTTCAAACTGGGTGACTGGTTGTGAGGGAGCACTTGCTACCTTTAGCTAGCAGGTTAGGGGAGGCAGCTGAGACAGAGCGGGGGTGTGGGAGCAGGAGAGGGGACAGCAAGTCCAAGGGCCCAGGGGAAGGCAGACATGGCAGACCTCTGGGCCTTGTCTGGCAGTCAGCTGCCCTGTGCCCAGCTCCCAACATGGTCTTGGCAGAGGGTCCTTTGGGCCTCAGCTTCCCAATCTGTAACATGGGGCTGTCAGGCTATGTTAGAGGCATTCTCTGGGAGCAAAGGATGTGTGCAGCTCTCGCCAGCACCTGCCTGCAGTTGGTGCTCAGCATCTCTGCCGTCATTCTCCAGCCAGGAGTTGGGTGAGAGGCCCCAGCACATCTGGCTGAGCCAGGATAGGGCCCTTGCTGGCATGGAGAGTGTACTCCTGCTGGTGGCACCTTGTGGGAGTTCCCTGACCTTCCCCTCTTACCCATGAGAAAGAAACTGTTGTCATTCCATTTTACAAATGGAGAAATGGGGCTGCATGGCTACAGCAACAGAGTCTGGATTTAAACTAGTACCTGACTGTAAACTTCTGGGCTGGGGGAAGATGAGACTTTTCCAGAGAAAGGGGGTGCCATAGCAGAATTGGGGAGCGGGGCTGGTGACCTTAAATGTGGTTCAGAAAAGTGGCCTGGGCTACTGGCTGGAGACTGGGCTGTAGGTGGACATGAGCAGAGGGGGCCAAGTGCTATGGTCATCCACGTGGGAGAGGGGTGGGCAGATTAGGAGAGATTTAGGGGGTGAGTGTAACCTGGGGATGGAGGCTGAGGATCATGGGCATGCCTGGGCCTGTTATGAGAGTGGGTGGTGCTGGGAGCATGATGAGGTAGGGGAGGAGAAGCGGGTGGAGGTGAGCCTAGGGGCTGGCCAGACTGGGTCTGGGTTGGGGTAGAAGGGCTGAAGGTTGGGGAGAGAGAGCCACTGCTGAGAGATAAGGTTCAGGGAGCCTCTGATCTTTGAATGAATTTCTCTTTACTTGGAGTTGGGTTAAAGGTTTTGAAGGGGAACTCAGGCAGTTCACTAGGGCACCTGGGAAGGGTTAGGTGGGGGGCATCTGGGAAGGGTTAGGTGGGGGACAACTGGGAAGGGTTAGGTGGGGGGGCATCTGGGAAGGGTTAGGTGGGGGACAACTGGGAAGGGTTAGGTGGGGGGGCATCTGGGAAGGGTTAGGTGGGGGGGCATCTGGGAAGGGTTAGGTGGGGGGCACCTGGGAAGGGTTAGGTGGGGGGCACCTGTTGGCTGGGGATACGGATGATAGATGAGAGATGCACACAGCTTGGTTTCTGGATCAGTCTTCAGAGTACAGGGGCTTGAGGTCCAGTAAGGGGCTGGCCCCAGAGCGAGGGTGACCCAGATTGCCCTCTGCCCTCACTGAGAATTCTGCCCGTATGTCCTTGTCTGCTGTGGGGGTAGTGCCTGCAAGTAGGATTGTCCAGGGCCTGCAAGGGAGCACTTGTCCCCAGAGCCTTGAGTATAGGCTATCACCCTGGGAGCTTGGAGTTTGGGGGACTTGCCCCTAGGACATGGGGAGGCTCTGAGTCAGGCGGTGATGGCTCCCAGTCTAGACCCCCAAACCCTTCTCACCTGCTTCCTCGTTCCTGGGTCCATTACTTTCTTCCACCTGGCTGGCAGTGGTAGGCCTAGGCATTCATGGTGCGTGTCTGGTAGCCAGACAGGAGTCCTGTGCTACATGTTGGGGTCACAGGCTTGGTCTTGATGACTCCTGGTGCTCCCCTTGCATTTGCAGGGTTTTAGGCCAGGGAGATGTCCTCTCTGCACCTCTGGCTTCTCCAGGGTTAGATCGTGCCTGTGGAGGTGGAGGATGGGATGCCCCAGCCTAGACAGGCACACCAGAGAGCTCAGCAGCTGGTATGTGGGCGTGTCTGCCCTCTAGGGGTAAGGTCTTGCTTACACTCACACCTTCTCTCACTGTTCTCCCCACAGGGCTGAGGCTCCTGGCCCCGTGATGCACATCCCTGCAGGACCTGAGCACCGAGGCCTGAGGCCCAGGCCTGCCATGCCCCTGCTACGTCTAAGCCCGCGGGTGCTCCTGATGCTCTTGCTGCTGCTGGGGGTCATTCGGGCAGTGGCAGGTGCCACTAGGGCTGGCGGGGGTCGTCAGCCTGTCTTCCGCACCTTCTCAGCCAGTGACTGGGGCCTCACCCACCTGGTGGTCCACGAGCAGACCGGCGAGGTGTATGTGGGCGCAGTGAACCGCATCTACAAGCTTTCGGGGAACCTGACACTGCTGCGGGCACACGTGACAGGCCCTGTGGAGGACAACGAGAAGTGCTACCCACCACCCAGCGTGCAGTCATGCCCGCATGGCCTGGGCAGCACCAACAATGTCAACAAGCTGCTGCTTTTGGACTATGCTGCTAACCGCCTGCTAGCCTGTGGCAGCGCCTCCCAGGGCATCTGCCAGTTCCTGCGGCTGGACGACCTCTTCAAGCTGGGTGAACCGCACCACCGCAAGGAGCACTACCTGTCGAGCGTGCGTGAGGCAGGCAGCATGGCAGGTGTGCTCATTGCCGGGCCGCCGGGCCAGGCCCAGGCCAAGCTCTTTGTGGGCACGCCCATCGATGGCAAGTCCGAGTACTTCCCTACGCTGTCCAGCCGCCGGCTCATGGCCAACGAGGAGGACGCGGACATGTTCAGCTTTGTGTACCAGGATGAGTTCGTGTCGTCACAGCTCAAGATCCCTTCAGACACACTGTCCAAGTTTCCGGCCTTCGACATCTACTATGTGTACAGCTTCCGCAGTGAGCAGTTTGTGTACTACCTCACTCTGCAGCTGGACACACAGCTGACCTCGCCCGATGCTGCCGGCGAGCACTTCTTCACTTCCAAGATTGTGCGGCTGTGTGTGGATGACCCAAAATTCTACTCATATGTTGAATTCCCCATCGGCTGTGAGCAGGCGGGGGTGGAGTACCGCCTGGTGCAGGACGCGTACCTGAGCCGGCCTGGCAGCGCCCTGGCTCGCCAGCTAGGCCTGGCTGACAATGAGGATGTGCTATTCACCGTGTTTGCTCAGGGCCAGAAGAACCGTGTGAAGCCGCCCAAGGAATCAGTGCTGTGCCTGTTCACGCTCAGGGCCATCAAGGAGAAGATCAAGGAGCGCATTCAGTCTTGCTACCGTGGTGAGGGCAAGCTCTCTCTGCCCTGGCTGCTCAACAAGGAGCTGGGCTGCATCAACTCGGTGAGTGGGCACTCTGCCTCCTTAGGGTGGCTGCTCCCGCCCTGCCAGCCTCACAAACTGAACAGCCTTGGCTCCGTGTGACCCCATTCTCCTCTGAATAACAATGTGCCACTTACCCTGTGCCAGGTGCTGCCGCTTGCCCATTGTTTCCCAGAGGGTAGTGGTCGGCCTCAGAGCTTGCTTGCAGCTCTAGGCTGTCCTCTTCCTTTAGGAGGTGTGGGGGGAGGAACAGGACATGTCCTTCAGTCCACAGGTCCCTGTTGGACAGAGTAATGACCACGTGCCTGGCACTGTTCTGGCTGCTTGCTGGCCCCTTCTAGTCTCTATTTTACAGATGAGATCTCTGAGGCTCAGGAGATGAGGCACCAGACAGCATCTCCCCCCACAGTACCCTGTCAAGAGCTCTGCTTACCTTTGTCCTGGGTGCCTGGCCATGTGGGATTTGATGACACCAGCACTGACATTGGGGCTGCCTGAGCACATAGATACTGGGAGCTCAGTAGCTGGCAGCCATAGCTCCTGTCTCTAGGCCCTGATGGGGCCGGCCTGGGACCAGCTGCTTTTGGGGAGCATCTCGTGTGCTCAGGTGGTAGCAACAACTTTTTTTCCAGAGGAAGACACCAGGCTTAGAGGGGAACTTGTTCAGGGTTGCAAGTGAAAGAGCCGGGAATTCACCCAGTTTGGGGACTTCCAGAGCCAGGCCTCAGCCCCACTGCTCCTGCTGCCTGGGATTTGCTGGGTGGCCCAGAGAAAGCCTAACCCCACTCTGGCCTCAGTTTTCCCATATCTGTAATGGGAGTGACACTTGTTTGTCTCTAGGGCAGGTGGGATGGTGAGGGTCCCCTTCTCATGTCCAGTGCAGTGGGGGCCTCATGACAGGGCCACCCTCCACATCAAGGCTCTGGGTACACTAGACCTGTGGTTGGCAAACTGTGGCTCGCGAGCCACATGCGGCTCTTTGGCCCCTTGAGTGTGGCTCTTCCACAAAATACCACGGCCTGGGCGAGTCTATTTTGAAGAAGTGGCGTTAGAAGACATTTAAGTTTAAAAAATTTGGCTCTCAAAAGAAATTTCAATCGTTGTACTGTTGATATTTGGCTCTGTTGACTAATGAGTTTGCCGACCTCTGCACTAGACAGATGCATCATTCATTCTCCCCTTGGTCTTTCAAGGAAGGCATTCTATCTCCATTGTACAGATGGAGAAACTGAGGCTTGGAGGGGCAGTGCCTGCTGAGGTCACACTGTGATTTTCATTCCTTGTGCCCATGGCCAGGTCTGCCCCTTTCCTGGGCATTGGTCCTACTTCCTCATATCCCCTCCAGGACGCCAGCCCAGCCCTGACCTTGCCTCTCCTCCTGCCCATCCCCTTCTGGCTCCCAGCCCTGGTGGCTCTCTCCCTCTACAAACCTCAGACTTGAGCCTGCTACCGAGGGGACCAGCTATCCCCTTTTATCCACCTAACAGCCGTGGGCAAACTACGGCCCTCGGGCCGGATCTGGCTGTTCTATCCGGTTCTCTTGCTCTCCCCTCCGCTCCTTTACTTTGAATTTATATTAGTTCACACAAACACTCCATCCATGCTTTTGTTCCGGCCCTCCGGTCCAGTTTAAGAACCCATTGTGGCCCTCGAGTCAAAAAGTTTGCCCACCCCTGACCTAGAACCTGCCTTGTTCACTCTGCCCTCCTCCCTTTTGCCTTGGAACAGCCCGCAAATTCCCTGTCCTCTGGTCTTCTCTGTAATTTCACACTCAGTCACCTCCTCAGCTGGGCCCCTCCCCTTGCCTTTTGTGTTGACCCTTGTCTCCTCTCTTGAATAAAATCCTGCAAGACAGTATGTTGTCCACAGCCCCCTCCAGGGCTGTCCCCTGCCTCCGTGTGGCTATCACTGGGGTAGTGCGCCTGGTCCCTGGTTGGCTGCTCCCTGACCTTCCCCCAAGCTGCCTCCTCCTTCATGCCTCCTGATCCAGAATGTGTGTGGGGCCTGTGTGTAGTGTGCATGTGAGAAATGGGTCTAGCCCTGGGCCTGCTGGGCCTCAAGGAGCCTTGGTTTCTCCATCTGTCGAATTGGTTCCCACTCTCAGATCTGTGTGGGGGTGCCCTGGGCCACATCCCTTCTGTATGGCCCTGTGCTTGCCTAGGAGGACCCTCCGTGAGTCCCTTCAGTTAGTAGAGCTGGCTGGTCCTGGCTTTGAGGCTCCACTCTCAGGGAGAAGGTGTTTGGGCAGGCTGGGCAGCCTAAAGTCTCACCTCTCTTCTCCCACAGCCCCTACAGATCGACGATGACTTCTGTGGGCAGGACTTCAACCAGCCACTGGGAGGCACCGTTACTATAGAGGGCACGCCCCTGTTTGTGGACAAGGAGGATGGCCTGACCGCCGTGGCTGCCTATGACTACCGGGGCCACACTGTGGTATTCACTGGCACTCGAAGCGGCCGCATTCGAAAGGTCAGGCCTGGGAGTGGAGGTGGGGATGGGATAATGGGGTGGATGGAGCTGGGGGTAGGAGACACCATTGCTCTGTGACCTGGAGGCCAGATCCAATGTATGAAGAGTTGGGGGCGCCGCCCCTGTGTTAGGCTCAACAACCGTGGGGACTCAGACAAGGGGTAAGCGTGGGCCAGGGTGCCTCAGTGGGCCCCTGCCTGCCTTCCCTTGCTCCTCCTGTGGGTCAGTGTTGCATTTGATACTGTAAAGGCTTTGGCTGGACGGATCAGGGTTTGTGAGAGGCCTGGCCATTCCACCATCCTCCTGGGGCCTGGAGATGCTGGCCCTGCTTGCTGAGGATACACGATAACTTGGGAAGTCTGTGTGTATGGGTGGTGGGGGCAGGCACACCTTCCTGGGCCCCCTCCCCTCCTGGGGATCCAGTGTCTGCTGAGGTCGCCCTCTGCTGTGTGGGAGGCCCACCCACCCCCCACCCTTTGAGGAGGCAGCAAGGCCAAGGGCAGGGCAAGGGTAGTGTCCCTCACCCCCACCTGCCATTGGCTGGGTGAGTGGAGTGTGGTGGCTCACTGCAGAGTGACAGGGACCAGCTCCAGGACCATCCCCTGGGCTTCTCAGGACGAGAATGGGGGTATTGTGGGGCAGGGCCTGTCTGGTATTTCCAGGTTTCCTCCTTACCAGCAAGTGTTGGGCTGAGCGGAGCTGTTATGGAACTGGGCTGGGAGGGCTTCCTGGAGGGGCAGGTGGAGTGAGCCACCTTGTGAGTCAGGCTGACTTGGTGGGGCCTGGGTAGGGCTGGCCTGCTGTGGAGGAAGGTCCCAGGGCGTCTATAGGATGGGATGCCTCGGAGCCCAGGGAGTCAGTGCAGGGACAGTCTGGCTAATGAAATAATAGCTGTCCCGTGGCCTCGTGCTGACACAGCTCCCTGCTGTGCACCATGGCTGGGGGCTGGACTTGCCTGTGCTCTCAGCTCCCATGTGGGGTATGGAGGAGAGGTCTCCCCATGTCTGCATGGTGGGAATCATGTTCCACTCCTCACAGACTCCATGACCTCGGAGAAGGGACACCCCCCGCCCCAGCTTTGGGCTGCTGACTGAAGATCACCCTGGGGTGCTGAGGGTTTCTGCTCACAGTGACTGTGAGGCTGAGTGCCTGCCCAACTAGCTAGTGGGGACACAGGGAGGCCAGTGCAGACCCTGCCACCTTCCATGTAAGCCCCTGTGCCCTCGTGTTGAAGGTACTGCCTGTGGCCTAGTGTGGGGCCCTTTCCCTTCCTATGGGTGAGGCCCCCACTCAGCATTCACTCCTTCCTGCCCCAGGGAGGACACACAGGGCTAGGGGAGCAGGGACGAGGGCCATCAGAGCCTCTGTGGGGTGTGTTGCATAGGTTGTGCCAGGAAGGGACCAGAGAACCTCCCCCTGAGGTGGGTGCGTGGGAAGTGCTGGGGAGTCCCTTGGACACATTCCACATGGTGTCCCAGAGCCTGTTACCCGGGGCTGGGAATGCCTCTCTCAGTCTTTTGATGGCTGATGGCTGGCAGGCAGCTGGCTGAGGTACTGTCTATGCCCACAGACCACCCTGCAAGTCTGGGAGAACAGGTTAGTACACCCCTATTCTGCCCACTCCCCCCACCCCATACATACACTCCTCACTCTCTGTGCCCCAGGGCCTCTTCTGGGTGGGATCTGGGTGGGAGCTTTTGAGTCCAGTTAGTCTTGCTCTCCTGCCTCTCTGACCACTCCCACAGAGGAGAAACAGACCCAGCATGTGGACTGTGGAGTTGGACTTGGGCCCATTAATGAGAAGGGGCTTAATTGGGCATTGGAAAGCCAGAAGTCCCCTTCTTCCTTTCCTCACCCCCTCACCCCCCATACCTGTTTTACAGAGCCCCAGGGGTACTGGCTCTTTTCACCCATGGACTCATCAGCTGGGCACCACACACTGCGCATGAATGGACAGTGCCCTTTCTGTATGTGGGGTCAGTCATGTCCAGGCTGTCCCCCCAGTGGTGGCAGTCTGCAAGTTTGGGGATCCTATTGCATTGATTTTGAGGCTCTCAGAAGTGTGCCCCTGCCTCACCCCTAGACTTGCTACCTGCACCCCTTCCATCCAAATGTACCTGCCCCAGGAGAGGGTGGCTCAGTAGGCTGTTGCATTGCTGTTCACACCCCAGTCTCACACAAATAGCTGAGCGTGGTGTGCTCTCGGCTCTCCCCCTCACCAGCTGTGTGACCTGGAGCTGGCCAGTCCAGCTCCTCTGAGCCATGGTTTCCTGAGTGCAGCCTGAGGAAGGAGAGAGGATGTGCAGGCAGGCCAAGAGCGTGGTGTGCTCCTGCTCTCACTTGGGACATGCAGTGAGTGCCTGTGTGCTGGCGTCTCCTCACAGCAACCCTATCATCCGATTGACAGACGAGGAAACTGAGGCATGTAGGTGGAAGTTGCGGGCATACAGGGTTGTTGGCTCCAGGGTACTAGCTGTGACTTCAGCCTCTCTACCTTTGTATGGGTCCCTGGAGGACAGGAAATGGGGGCCCCTACTTCAGTGACCCTCTCCCGCTCTGAGTAAGCCTAAGGTGGCCCCTCTTCCAGGGACACCTCCCCCCCACCCCACCCGCTCCTGCCCTGAGCTGCCAGCCTGCAGGGCTCTTTCTTTCCACAGCCCAGGGCATCAGCTTAGGACCAGGCCGAGCTCCAGCTCCTGTGGCCCAGCCTTCCTCTGTCTGCCTCCCCCTCCTAGAAATTGGCTCAGATCCCACCCCAGGGCACATCTACAGGTGGAGGATAGGAGCAGGGTGGTGGGGCTAGGGGGAAAGGGTGCCCCCCTTTGCTCCTCAGCTCGGGTTCCAGTCCCACTCTGCCACCCCAACTCTGTGACCTCCCCTAGGTTCCCATGCTAAGCTTCTAGCCTTGACCCACTGCAAAGGATGCCTGCTCCCTGGCATATGCCTTCTGGGCTAGGGACCAGCAAGCATCAGCGGAATTCACTCTCCCGCCTCAGCCCATGGGGGTGGCTGTGGTCCAAGGGCTAGGGCCCAGGCAGGAAGGGCCATCGGATGCCCTCTGTTTAGCCCAGCTCAATGCTGTGCCACCTTCCTGCTCATCTACCCAGCTACCTCTCCTCTAGGCCTTAGTGAGGGCTGGGCCCTTCCTGCCCTGGAGGTGGGACCTCAGGCCTGGCCTTACTGTGTGAGTGCAGTGGGCACTGCCTTCCTGCCCTCTGTTCTCACCTCATGCTGAGGCCTGGGGTCCCCACCCGCTGCTAACCCAGGGGCAGTACATTCTATGCTGGACACACCTCTGCCTTCCCCAACCCTGGTCCTTCTTGGGCTCTCTTTAAAATTTTTCAATCCTCACCCAAGGATATGTTTTTATTGATTTTAGAGAGAGGAAGGGAGAGGGAAAGAGAAACATCGATTGGTTGCCTCCCATGCATGCCCCAACTGGGGATCGAACCCACAACCTAGGTATATGCCCTGACTGGGAATCAAATTAGCAACCTTTTGGTGCATGGGATGATGCTCCAGCCAACTGAGCCACCTGGCCAGGGCCTTCTTGGGTTTTAAGAAGCCACTGAAGAGCTCCAGGGATGTGGTTGGCTCCTAGGAGAGACTCTTCCAAATGTATAATATTGTAGCTGATAAATTTAATACTTGCAAACTTCAGCTGGTCAAGGCTTACTGGGGGTGCCCCCTAACTCCCCTCCTTTTCCCTAGAAGTCCTGCCTGCCACCTGCTACCCCCTATAGGCAGCCTCCCCTCCTGGGCTGACATGCCCCCAGAGCCCCAGCCCTGCATATAGCCCCTCCCACCCTCACCCGTTCTGTGGCCTCTGGGGACCTCCTTGGCCTTGTAGGAGTTCCCAAGATAGATCCTGGTTTGAGTTCTTCATAGTCAGCTCAGTACCTGCCCCCTCCCCAGCCTGGTGGCCTTCTCTGACTCTCCCTTTCTGCCAAGTCCTGTGGGCCTGGTGAGGGGTGCCCTGGGGCCAGCCCTGCACAGGCCCTATCAAGACTTGGCTGAGGAATTCAGTTCTACCCTCAGTGCAGCCTTGCCCACTCTGGTGGCTGTGGACCCTGTCTTCCCAAATCTGTATTTTGTGTGCGATCTCTTGATGGTTAAGTTTTGGCAACTAATATACATTTTTAGAAAGTGTCATAGATCAACTCAAGGGTGCTGTGAGCCACCAGTTTGTGGCCTGGGGATATGGGCCATGACATTGTGGGCACCAGGGTACTATGGGTAGGCCTCAGAGTGGGGCCCAAGGGACAGCTGTCCAGGTGGGCGCTGTGGCTGCTCCTGTCCAGAGTGAAGCCCCCTCCTCTCAGGTTCTCAGTTTCCTTCTCTCCACACTGGGCAGGCCCTGCCTCCCCTGGCTGTTGGGTGGCCCATGGGCATGTTGATATTCTTTCCTCTGTGGTGATCCCTGTATGGAGGAGAGACCGAGGGCTATGGCTGCAACACTCATCCCCCAGAGCCTGGGCCAGGCTGGCTGGGCTGCCATTCCTATGCACATAGCCTCACATCTGGAGCTGCCTGTTCTCACCTTGCCCTCGGGCATCACTGCTTTGCCTGTGGTTGCTGCTCTGGGTCTAGACTGCTGGGGACAAAGACACCTCTTACTGGGCCTGGAGAGCTGAGGACAGGGATACCTCTTACCCTCCAAAGGCCTTCACATCTCTAGAAACTTCCCTCTAAATGCCTTTTTCCATTCCCCTGGTCCCCCTCCCTCCCCCCCCCCCCCCCCCCCCAGCCAGGATTCTGAAATTCAGAGAGTCAGAAATCCTGAAAGTCAAGTGGCGCATTCAAGACCTATGTGGAGTGATGGGTAGCAAGTTCCTGCTGCTGGGGTGGCCAGTATGGATCTCTTCTCAGAATCTTTGTGTCAGGTCCTCCCTGCCCTGGGCTGAGAACCTGTTCGGTGCATCCATCAGGGACCCCTGTTCCCCAAAGCCCAGGTCTGTGCAGGAGGCAGGTTGGGGAGCCTTGTGAGGTTGGGAGCAGGGGTGAACAGGGATGTTGGCCCCAAGAGAGATGTTGGGCAGGACCAGGCCCCAGCACTGTTTGTGAGACTCGACCTTGCTGTGTGGTAGCCAGAGTAGTTCTGTGTTATGTGGTGGCATGTGCTCCGCACATATGTACATGATGTTCTACTTTGGGGGCGTGGTGGTGTGTTCCTCGTGGGTCTGTGACAGCAGTGTTGCTTCACGAGTTTCTGTGCATGGCTTCCGTGACCGAAGAGCCTTGTTTCTGTTAGGCTTCTCCCTGGGAGTTGGGCTGCCAGATCTGCTGTGGTTTTTACATCCTGAACCTCCAGGTGTTTTCCAAGACTAGGTGGGGATGTGTGGCAGAGCCTGTCAGGGTGGTTGGTCAGCATGCACTCATGCTTATGCCAGGTTACTGGTCCTGGTGGTGGTCATTCCCCTGGGGATTGTTGGCAGGGAGTGGAGCGGTCCTGGCTGCCAGCTTCCTTGTCTTAGGTGTTTTGCCTGTGGGCCCCACAGGTGTACTGCCCCTGCCCACCAAGGACAGTAGTCACTAGAATCTTTGGGTGGCATCGCATTGTGCCCTGTGGATGTGTGCGTGTGACCTTCTCTTTGTGGCTCCCCTGGTGCAGCTGTCCATGGTGCGCTGAGCTAGAAGGGCACAGGGACCTCTCATTCATCCTACGGGTCTGTCTAAGCCGTCCCAGCTCCTTGTCCCAGAGCACATGCTACATGAGCATTGCTTCTGCTTCCCATCAGGTGGTGGCCAGTGGAGTTGCCCACAGATGTGCATGGAGGATCCTGTATGGCCCAGCACTCCAGGCCCCCTCCTCTTTGTGGGGTCTGGCTAATCAGGCCTCATCCCTGGCAGAGGCACCTGGGTACCTTTGATAAGTATGACCCTTGCAGGTGCTGGCTAGCATTGGCCTCCCTGTGTTCATTCCTTAGCATGTCCAGGGCCAGCCTGGGGGCAGCTTCATGATGGCCCAAGGTTACTGCCCACAATGTGCAGTCTCCCCCCACCCTCCCACCCATGGTAGACTGGGCCCTGCCCTCCAGGACATGTCCTCTTGGGGGTCAGAGTGTGGGAGCCCTGGCAGCACAGTGAGATGGGTACAGAGGCTGGAATAGTCCAGGGGATTGGGAGTCTGCTGGGAAGGGTGTTTGGAGGGAGATAACAGCATGGCCAAAACTCAGGGTACCTTAGTGCATGCTGGGAACTGAGGGGGCCTGAGGAAAAAGAGGTGTCAGGTGATGCCTCAGGCAACTCTCATTCCACATGTGGTAGCCAATTCACTGGTGATCTTGCAGTGGTCAGTGTTGTGGGGGCAGGAAGATATCCCACAGGATTCTGAGACTTTGGAGTGCTGGCCTTGGTGGAGGCAGGGAACCAGAGGATTGTGGTGGCTTCAAGAAAATGGAAAGGGCTTGTGTCTACTTGCTTGTGCTGGGGACCCAGCAGGTGGGGGTAGGGTGGGTAATATGGATCTGTAAGGGCCCTAGCTCTGTGGAGTTCTGGCGTCATAAATGGGAGGGTGGGCAACAAATGCCTTTTGAGTTTGAGATGACATTGGGCCAGTCATCTCAAACTCAAAAGGCATTAACACCTGGTGCCACAGCATCCTTGGTTGCACCAGGTGTTAAATTTCGGGCTGCAGGTGGGCACTGTGACCACATCCCAGCTGAGGACAGTCCCAGACAATGGCGTGTGATAGAAGGCCGTGTAATCTACACTGCCTCCTGGCCTAGCTTTGTGCAGCCTCCACAGCAGCTGCAGATTCTCTGGACGAGCTTTGCACCTCCGCCCTATGGCAGGGTTGAGCCTTAGGAGCCCAGTCTCCAGGCAGCTTCCAGCAGGCTGGCCTCCCCAACTTTTGGAACCTTGACCTCTTCACTTAACTCTGTTAGAGGTGGTTGTCTGTTGGCAGATGAGACTGAGGGTCATGGAGGACCACTGCTTGTGTTGATTGGTCCCTGTTCTTCTCCGTCTGTGAATTGGGAGGTGGGAAAGATAAGATTCCTGGGATCCTCTCCCACACACACTTCTGCCAGGTGTGTCTGGCCCATTTACAGCCATCGGGTCTCTTTCAAATCATGTTTTAATTATTCAGTTACTGCCAAGAGGAAATTGCTAGTTGCTTTTCCAGTATCAAATTCTTCCTAGTCTTTCTGAGAATGTTCCCAGGAAGGGGCCTGGAACCTTACCCCAATCAGAGGAGGAGGGAATCCCATGGCAGCCCATGAGGGGGAAAGAATAGTCCAGGAGCTTGTGTCTGTCAGGGCCTAGCCATTTGGCCCTGATTGGGAAGGAGAGGGAAGACAAGCTCTGCTCCTTGGGGAATCCTTGCACAGCCCCTCCTCCGGCCACCCTCCCTCCCAGGGGGCTGGGAACAGGCTTGGCAGCTGCATCTCGGGAGGAGGAGGATGCCTGTGAGGTCCCAGCCCTGTGTGCTGGCTGCTGCTCCTGTCCTCTGCCTTTCCTCCCACCCATGGTCCTGTTCTTCTACCCCCAACCCCCGTCTGGAGACCAGGAATGAGCTCAGTCAGTGCACCCTCACTTCACAGACATAAGGGCTGCATCTTGGGGTAGGCATAGCAGAGAACTCTCTTCCTTCCTTTTGGGCTAAGCTGGGCAGTCCCCTGCCTCCGGGCAGCTAGGGCGCGTGCCGGTCTTGGCAAGCAGCCTGAACAGCCCAGAAATCCACCCAGTGCCCCCGCCTGCCCTCAGCCTGGAGAATGGGCCCTTTGTTGGTTTCAGGCTGGACAGACAGCTGACCTGGTCAGGCTGTCAGCTGCCTGCCCGCAGCAGTTGGCCAGGGCCATACAGTGATAGGTGCAGGGGAAGCCAATTGGGCCAGCCTGGGCCTGGGGCCTCTAGGGCCAGGGGCCACCCACCTGCCCCTAGCTGCCTCCCCTTGGCCCTGGACAGGGCTCCTTCTGCAGGGACCTGAGAGTGAAAGGGTGAACCTGTTCCCTGGCCCATCTGTGGGGAGGGCAGACGGTGCCCCAATGGTGGTGGTATTAGGTGCTCAGCCCATGATCAGTGCCTTGCCTGGCCCTGGCTCCAAGAGGTGTCTGGTGGTGCTGATAGCCCTTTGCCTCAGCTCAGAATCCAGGGAACTCCCAGTACAGAGGAGTACTCAGGGAAGACTGAGGGAAAGTGGACAAGGCTGGGAAGCCCAGGCAGAGGCTGGTAGCTATGCCCCTCTGGGCCAGAGCTGTGGGTGGGTGGGTGGGTAACTGAGCCAGGTGCAGCCTGGGATGTGCTCAGGGAAGCTGGACAGCATTGCTAAAGCCATCTGGGTAGATGGAGGGCTCCTTTCTCAGCAAGGGCGGGGAAGGGCACTATGACAGAGGGACCTCTATGGCAGAGCTGGATTTGGGCTCTGAGCTTTTTGTGATGGGAGATAGAAGGGAGGGCGGTCGCAGCCAGTCCTGGAAGTTCTGGTGGTCTTTCAGGAAAGGTTTGCCAAGCACAGAGGTGACAGCTGGAGGTAGGGGGGAAATACCAGGGGACTCCGGAAGTCTCCTGTGTGCTCTTGCAGGCCCAGCTGTCCCAGGGTGGGCCACCTCCAAGTAGGTGGCCCTAGAGTGGACAGCTGTGGGTGTGGGTGTGGTGTTGGCATGTGCACTGCTGGTGGCATGTTCCCGATGTCCTGCCAGAGGTCTGGCCCTTGCCTGCCCTGCATGCTCATTTTCTGTGGAATGCACTCCTGGTGGCACATTGCATCTATCCTCCCACTTTTGGGGCAGATGCTCTGTCCCCAAGTGCAATTGACAGTCCAGGGCCTACACAGGCCCCACAACCTGAAAACCAGCCAGGACACAGCACGCATGTGCCCAGGACTGGTCATTCCCAGCTGGACCCCTGACTATCACATGTGTGCATGTAGGGGCCCTGGTGACCCTGGACCATGGCTACTCAGTGTGCAGTGTGGGGCTGTTACCCACTCTCATCTACCCTCTGGCCTGTGGGCTGGGCCTCCCAACACCCTCCTCGCTCTGTGCCCTTTAGGAATGTCCTGTCTCCTTGGGGCCTGCCTGTGTGTGTTTAAGGGCTGGGGGCAGCCCAGTGTCGGGCAGGTGGATAGACAGATGATGTGTTTGCTCCCTGTCGCAGCTGTTGGGTGCCACCTGTCAGAGTCGGCATGCTGCCGGCCCAGGGGCGGGGGGCATTCCAGAACCCATGCCTGGCCTGCATCCCCTCTCCCACCTTCTCCAGGACCCCTGGGAGGAGGCCCAGCTCGCCCCCTACCATGACTCAGAGCTCATGTGCCCCCCTGGATGTGACAGGCTATGCCTCAGCCCATACCCTCATCCCTGAGAGGGAAGGTGGGGTTCAAGAGTATCCCCTGTCAAGGACCTGGGGGCAGGTGTTCCCCAGTGAGAGACTAGGCTGGGGTGTTGGAGGGAGGGGCCGTAAACTTGGCACTGAGAGATGGGGTCAGGCTTGGACTTCTGAGTGCTGCTAGAGGCATCTTCAGGGATGGGGGCAGGGGAGTGCCAGGCCTTGGGGAGAAATCCAGAGTCCTGATTCTAGTCACTTGGGTTAGGACAGCCTGAGCTCAGGGTCTCCACTGGGGCCCTGCCTTGCCCTCCTATTTTGCTCCCTGGCTGCTGTCCAGGCTGGCCTTGTCAGGTCTGTGTAACTGGCTGCTGAGGTTTGGTGATTGCCATGAGGCCTACCTTGTGGCCCCCTTTGGCACACTGGCATGTTCCTCACTTAATCCTCAGAAAAGCTTTGGTATGGGGAAGGCTGGCTGTCATTCCCCTTTGACAGGGAGGGAAACTGAGGCTCAGAGAGGTTCACCCCCCTACCAGGGTCACACATCTGGTGGGTATCTGAGCCAGGGCTTGGGCCCAAGCAGTGTGTGTCCAGAGACTGGACTCGGCTTCCTGGGCCCTCTCTTGTGGCTGATGTCTCTTCTGGGCCCAGCAGCTCAAAGAGCTGACCTCCAGCTCCCTGGGAGTAGTGTCTGCCTGCAGGCCGCCCACCCAAACAGGGCAGGAGGCTTGTGGGAGTAGGCTGGATGTAGGTTGGGGTCCTATCTGGTTTCCACAAATAGGGGCTCTGAGGATGGTGGCCCCCTCACTTGGTATCTTCCTCCCAGAAGCCGGGCTGGAGCCATTTGGGCAGTTACAGGCCCACCCCGGGTTCACCACCCCCTGCCCAGCACTGGGCGGTGCTCTTCCTGGTCTGGTTTGACTTAAGCCTGCCTGCTTGGCTGAGAGGCAGCTGAGAGGATGTGCAGCTGAGCAGAAGTGGGGGGTGGCTCCGGGCTCTCAGGAATGCGGCCTTCCCAGTCTCTCACAGCCAGCAGCCTCTGGCCCGGAGACACAGCGCCACACCCTGGCTGGCTACCCTTGTCCAGCCCCTGTTGGAGCTTTTCCCTGCCCCGAAGCCCACCCCAGTCAGTCAGGCCCACCCTGTTCCATCAATGTGGGGGTGCAAAACAGGGACTGAGCCCTGGCCCCAGCCCTGGCCCTGAGGTGGAGGTGGAGAGGTGGGCTTGCTGCCCTGGTATAGCCAAAGCTGGGAGGGGCCTGAGCAGAGCCAGAAGCTCTGTGCCCTGGGAGCCTGCCCAGACCAGCTGAGCTGGGCTGACGCTGCCCCATGAGTCCCATCTCTGGAAAGCCCCCTGGGTCTCTCTGTTAATTAAATACATTTGTTTGGTAAAAGCAACTAAAAATACTTGTAGCATTGCAAGCTGCAGAGAAGAGCTGGCTAATTAATGCCTAGTTTGTTTGGTATCTGAAATACAACTTCCTCTGAGGGTGAGCCCCAACTCCAGGATGCCCTGGGGCATGCCCCTCACACTCAAGCAGTCTCCTCACCCTCGAGGCTTCAGGGGTCTCACTTCTTAGCCTTCTCAGCTGTACTGGACCTCCCATGCTCCCTGCAGGCCCCTCTTTTCCTCCCTCCCAAATAGCCTCTCCTCTGGGAGGTCCAGTCTGTCCCAGGGAAGGTGGTGTGTTTTCAGGGGTTACCTGCCACCTTTGCATTGGATATGGTTGTGTGGCTCCGTGATAAGTGAAGGGTGGGGGCTGTGGTTCTCTCCAATCCCCAAAGACCTCTACCCCTGGGCTGTGGCCTTTGTTGACTGAAGAAGGGTCTAGGCCAGGACCAGCTTACTGGTATGCAAAACGTCCTGCGCGTGCCACTTGGGTTGAGGTGGGGGCCTCAGCCTTGTTCTTGTAGGGCTTTGGGGGATGGCTAGGGGAGGGACTTGGGACCCCCACTTTATGTGGGTGTAGGACTGGGGCACAAAGACATCGGCACAGCTTCTCTCAGGCCTTCAATGCCACAGATCCTGGTGGACCTGGTCAACCCTGGCGGCCGGCCAGCCCTGGCCTACGAGAGTGTAGTGGCCCAAGAAGGTAGCCCCATCCTTCGTGACCTGGTCCTCAGCCCTGACCGCCAGTACCTCTACGCCATGACGGAAAAGCAGGTGGGTGCTACACTAATAGATGCATGTGGGTGGGCCTAACCTGGGGGGCTGCGCATGGCCGCCGTGGCCCACACTGCCCATGCTGCCTCTAGGTTCTCCTGGACCAGGTTAGGCATTCCCACCCCTCCCTGAGTGACTTCATATCCACAGGAGCAAATATTTGAATGAGAACATTATCAGAGTATTGGGGTCATTGCAGGGTTTGGGGCAGGCATCTGGAGCCCGGAGTCCTCAGACTGTGAACTGGCCCAACACTGGCCGCATGTGCCTGGTGGGGACTTTGGGCAGCAGCCTCTATGGGGCCTGTGGCTGGCCTGGCCCAGCTTGTCAAGGCCATGTGCTGTGTTCCAGGCCTGGCCTGCTTGCAGCCAGCCTCTGCCTTTCTGCTCTGCCTAGTGAACCATGGCAGTTGGAGTGAAGGGGGTTGGGAGGAAGGTGGGAAAGACAAGACCTCTCTTCCTTGACCAGCTCTCACTTCTCTGCCCCTCTCTGGCTGTCTGGTTCTTCCCCTTCTCTGGGGACCTCAGAGCCAAGCAGATGAGGTCAGGGCAAGTGGGGCCCAACCTTCCTCTGTGCTTAAGATATGGGCCAACAAGCCATGGATCCCCTGGAACCTTGGAGTCCAGGCAGATGGGAGAATAACTCTGGCTGGAGCAGTCGGTTCTCTGGATGACTCACCTGTACCACTTGCTCGTTCCCTGGCCATCACCATCCTTGGCTCCCAGGGAAGAGGCCTAACTCAGCCAAGGCTGTGTCCCCCAGGACTGGCTTTTGAATAGTCCTGGCTGGAGGAAGTCCCAAGATGGGGGTGTCCCTGGATTATGGGGTCAAAGGGGCACATGGTAGTGCTGAGGAGGTGAAGCTGGTAAGGGGTCTCTGGGATGGGCCTGGTGGAGCCTGACACAGAGTCCCCTCCTGCCAGGTGACACGAGTGCCCGTGGAGAGCTGTGTGCAGTACACTTCATGTGAGCTGTGCCTGGGCTCTCGGGATCCCCACTGCGGCTGGTGTGTCCTGCATAGCATGTGAGTCTGGATGGGGTAGGGTGGGCAGGAGGGCCCTGATGGTTGTCTCTGCCCTGGGAGGGCCCCAGATGGCCTTGCTGTGCACCTCAGGTGGTCACAGCTCACCTCCGAGCTCCTCTGGGTCTTCATTGGGTTTGGCAGTTTCCTGTGACCAGCTGAATGACAGCCAGTCCAGCCACATCCCAGTCAAGACGGGGTGCAGTGAAGCTGGTGGGCTTCCCCAAGTACAGGTGTTGGCTCTGCTGAGCATAGCCTAGGTGCTGGGTTGCTCCTTGGGCTAAGCCCAGCCTCCTCTGCCTGTAGCTGCTCCCGTCGGGATGCCTGTGAGCGGGCGGATGAGCCTCAGCGCTTTGCCTCAGACCTGCTGCAGTGCGTGCAGCTGACTGTGCAGCCTCGCAATGTCTCCGTCACCATGTCCCAGGTCCCGGTGAGTGTGGCCACTCGGCTTGGGCCGAGGGATGGGGCGGGGAGGGGGAAGAGGTGACAGGACTCCATTCACCCACACCTCCTGCCCTGGGTGCCCTAGCTGGTGCTGCAGGCCTGGAATGTGCCTGACCTCTCCGCCGGTGTCAACTGCTCCTTCGAGGACTTCACTGAGTCTGAGAGCATTCTGGAGGACGGCCGTATCCACTGCCACTCGCCGTCCTCGGGGGAGGTGGCGCCCATCACTCAGGGCCAGGGTAAGTGCACCACAGCTGGGTCTGGGCAGCGTTCGAAGGGGTCTCCTGCTGGGGAGGTGGACTGTTGTTGAGGACAGAGAATGGGTGTTGCATGGTGACCAAGGAGGATGGCAAGGTAAAGAGCAGATGCCAAACGGGAGCAGTGTATAGACAGGAGACAGGTGCAAAGATGCAGGGGCCCACCTGGTATGCTCAGGTGTCCATCAGCCGGAGGGACTGAGGTGCAGCCAGGGGCTGTGTACCTGGTGGTTGGGATGGTCCGTGGTGAGACCATTTCCTGTTCGGGGGTTGCCCTACATGGGTGGTCCTGGTGATTTGAGCATGTGCTGCCCTACAGGAGACCAGCGGGTGGTGAAGCTCTACCTGAAGTCTAAGGAGACGGGCAAGAAGTTTGCATCTGTGGACTTCGTCTTCTACAATTGCAGTGTCCACCAGTCGTGAGTGTTTCGAGCCTTGTGCACGGGCAGGACATGGTGCAGTGGTCAGGGTGGGAGGCGAGTTCTGCTGTGAGAGCAACCCCCTGGACAGAGGGGCCAGATGAACCTGAGGCAGGGGCAGCGGTCAGAGCAAGCGGGTGGTGACCTGCACTGGTTCACACTTGGAGAGTCTTGCTCTTAGCCTTGGTATGAGGAATGGCCTGTGGGCACCAAAGCAAGGCAGGGAGCTCCAGAGCGGGGGGAGGACGCTGCTAGGCTGTCTAGATGGGCAATGGTGTGCCATGGGACAGGCTATTCAGTACCTGCTATTCTGGGACAGGTAGCAGTCCAGGTCCTCTCTAGCTCATGTTGCCCCAGATGTGGATTGGGGGGTAGGGGATGGAGAGGCTGAGGCACAGAGAACCAGGATGGAAGCTTGATGCCTGGCCTTGGAAGGGCCAACATGGGTGTGGGGACGGTTGGGTTCAGCCTCAGCTGTGCCTGCCTTTGTTGATGTGGCTTGGATATCGTTACTACCAGGGTATGACCTCTGTTCTGGGCCGGCCGGGATCCTTGGGGGGCTGCACTCCAGAGCTGGAGGGTATTGAGGGTCTCAGGAGAAGCCCAGTGGCTGGCAGGTTGGTAGGTTCTCAGAGAGCCAGTGGTATATGCCTGGGGGTGGTAGTGAAGGGGGCCACAGAGGCTGTAGAGACGAGGTAAGAGTCATAAGCTATGGGGGCAGAGCACTGAAGGGGCCCTGTCTAGGCTCTGGGGACGTTTCAGAATGACTGGGACAAGCTCTTGTCAGGCAGAGCCTTCAGGGTGGTGGATATCTCCCATAGCTCTATCCACCAAAATTTAAATCTAAGTTAAGACAAGACAGAATTTAAAATGTACTTAGTGTCACTAACACATTTCCAGTGGTAATTGTCATGTGTGTCCTAGTGTGGACGGTGTAGACTTTAAATGTGTCCGTCATCAGGAAGGCTCTGTAGGCTGGTTCTCGGGTGGACTGTCAAGTTATTCAGGGTCTGGGGGAAGAGCAGTGAAGGAGGGAGGGAGCACCAGGCAGTTCAGTGGGTAAGACCAGTTGACAGGGAAGGTCTCTCTGAGCAGGTGGAGGATCAGCCAGTGCAAAGGCCCTGGGGTGGCCCCATGATCAACCACGGGAGGAGCAGCAGGGAGATGCTGTGGTGTGGCCCTGTACGGCAACTGGTGGAGGCAGGTGATGCCTGGCCTCATTGTCCCACTCCCTCCTTGCAGCTGCCTGTCGTGTGTCAATGGCTCCTTCCCCTGCCACTGGTGCAAATACCGCCATGTGTGCACACACAATGCTGCCGACTGCGCCTTCCTGGAGGGCCGCGTCAATGTGTCTGAGGTAAGGCAATTTCAGGGGAGGGGGGGTGCAGGGTTTCGGTGTTGCAACAGAACCAGGTGTCGCCTGCAAGTGTGCCTGGGAGAGCACCTATGGGTAGCTGAGATGCCAACCAAGAGGTCTGTGAGGTTGGGGACATCCTTTATGGCTGTTCTGGCCTGAGGCCAGCCAGTGGCATTTATTGGTGGTCACTGAGTCTCTTGTGACTTTTAGGGGAGCTGCAGAAGCCTCAGACCACATGGGGCACCATGTGGAGAGGGATCTGACCATACAGGACAATGGGAGCCTAGAGTGTCAGGTGTCTGGCTAGGTGGGCCCAGTGCCCTGAGTTCATGTGGACAAGGGGACATGTCAGATTGATCTACAAGGAGCTGGTCAGTTCCTTGGAGCCATCTGAGGTCCTGGGTGGTAATTGATGGTAATTAGGTCATAATTATTTGGAGTCTGAGCCAAGGTACTGACTTCATGAGCAGTATGGTCACTACTCCTGGAACCCAGGCTCTCAGGACCAGGATGGGCAGACCTGGAACCTGCTAGGCAGGGAGGGAGTGGCCAGGGGTCTCCATGTCCAGCCCGCAGATCCAGAGCCGGAACTTGAAACCAAGGCTCTGTTCTTTGCAGTGACACCATGCCTGTTGGTGGGACAGGGCAAGAGGGTGTGGGTCCTGCCAGCCATGGGGACTTGGCCTGAACTTCTGTGAACAGTCCCGGGACAGAGGAAACGCATCACGCACAGGGCCCCTGCCATGCTGTGGGCTTCTCCTCACAGAGCCTTCCCTGGTCACCCCTCACATCACCCTCTGGACCTTTGTTGCACACCATGGGACAAGATGGCAGTGGGGGGCAGGCTGAGAGCAGGCAAGGACTGAGGGCATCTGGACCTGACAGTGTCTGTGAGAGTGAGAGTGTGAGGACCAGGGCCATAGAGGGTGGGCATTGAACTTGCTGGGAGTTGGGCCTGAGTGAGGAAATGGGCCAAGGTGTCCTGGGGGTGGGCAGGGGCCCTGGGGCAGCAGGAAGCTAGTGGGGCTGATTCCAGTGGGGTTAGTGACTGTGGAGTCTAGGAGCCTCGGCGGGCTGTTGTGGGCCTCGATGGCCAGGGGAAATAGAGCAGCAAGTGCAGACCCCTCCTGAAGAATCTGCTCATGCAGGCCGAGCGGGGAGTGATTGTGGGTCCAGGGAGGGTTATTGGGGGATGGATTTATTCCACATAGATGCCGTCATAAGCTGTAGTCCCAGGTTTTATGGGTACATTTATAGGGAGTGTAACATCCGCAAACAACCAATCCTATTGTTTGGAAGAACTTGGGCTCCCAGCCCATGTCTCTCCTTCCCATCTCTTGTTTGGATTTGGCTCCTCTGGGGCCACCCCTCACTCAGGAGCTTGCTCATTCTGCAGTGTCTTGGTTCCCTACCCCACTGGAAGGAGTCCCCAAGAACCCCACTACTTGCCCCGTCCCTGTACTCTCACGTTTGCTTAGGTTGTTTGAAGTGGAAGCCACCAGAGCATGTTAGGGAAGGGCGTTGAGGAGGCAGCTGGTGCAGGTCTAATGCCTGGCAGGGGTCCCATGTAGAGCACCCCTGAATCTGAGTCCACACGCACTCTGAACCCAAATCTAGAAGCTAGGGCTTTCTGCTAGGAATGCTGGGTCTGCCTTCTCCAGGAATGGGAGGAGTGGCCAGCATAGGACAGTCATGTGCCCTCTGTCCTGGTGGCCTCCTTACCAGGAGGGACTTGCCCTGGTCATGGTATCCCTGGAAGTGGAATGGAAGGGCAGTCTCCTAAAGTCTTACTGTGTGTAGGCAGAAGAGTTCTAGGTCAGGTGACTAAAAATCTAACTTGAGTCATATGAACAGTTGTGGCTCCTCACTCACTTCGTAGACTTGAGCCGGCTTACAGACCCAGAGCCCCCTGAATGGGTAGAAATGGGTCCCCTTAAGGAAGAACTCTGGTCCACATTACGCATCTTTCTCCCAGCTCAGCCTGGCCTCAGGCCACTGGTGGTGTCTGAAAGGAATGTCAGAATCCTTTTGATGGCTGAGGTGCCAAGGCCCGGCCAGAGAGACTAGCTGGGGATCACAGGGCCTACACTCTGAGACTGACAGTGGCGCTGGCTTCCTGAGCAGCCAAGATAGTGTCCGCAGAGTGGAGGTGTGAGGTGGAGGAACAGTGAGAACAGTTCTGGTGACCAGGATGAGCCAGGGGTCCAGCAGGGACAGACAAGGTCTAGGGAGGCAGCAGGAAGATCCCTGAGCCTTGTGGCCGGGCTGGGCACCCCTTCAAATGGCAAGGAGAGTACTGGCATAAGTCAGGGCCCCTGAGTGCAGGGCTGGTGGCCCTTGGTACGCGTCACCATCATCTGCCTCTCCCTGGTGGAGATGGGGTCACCCTGTAGACCCAGGGGAAGTGGTCAGCCTGCCTGGTTCTGCTCCCCCAGTGTCACTTACAGGCCCCAAAAACCTCTGCAGAGCCAGGCCTGGGCCCACACTCTGCTGGGAGATACTGCAGGCCTTGGGGATTACGGCCTGTTTTCAGCATCTCTATTTAAAGCCCAGCTCAGTGGCATGCCCCTGGGTCTGTCTCCTCCTGTGGCTGCTGTCAGTGTGCTGCAAGGGAGCTGGGCTGTTGCATCAGTTATTGTTGCCAAAATGCTGGCCCTGGGGGCCCTGGCTGTTTTTCTGCCTGACTATTTTTACATGCTTTCTGGGCCCCCAGCAGAGCTTACAGCCCCAGCGCTCACTCTTGGCTGCTTCTGTCTCAAGGGCCTTTTCAGCTATGGACCAGATGAGACCTCTTGGTTGCTGAATGGTGGGGTCCTAGAACATTAGACAGAGCACACTGAGCCCAGAGCGGGGAGGGCCTGCCCCAGGGCACAGAGTGCAGCCACATAGCCTGGCAAGTGTAGAACCCAGGCTTCCTGCCTCTGGAGCAGCTGGCTGTTCCTGAGGTCCTCAGTCTTCCAGTGTATAAAGTGGGCACAGTGGTGCTTGCCCAGGAGAAGCACGGGCTCTGCACATAGATTGCAGTCAGGGCCACAGAGGGATACACCCTGCTCACTGGCCCCCTCTACGCTCAGCTGAAGCCTTGTCACCCCCAGGACTGCCCGCAGATCCTGCCATCCACTCAGATCTACGTGCCAGTGGGCGTGGTGAAGCCCATCACCCTCACTGCCCGGAACCTGCCGCAGCCACAGTCGGGCCAGCGTGGGTACGAGTGCCTCTTTCACATCCCGGGAAGCCCAGCCCGTGTCAATGCTCTGCGCTTCAACAGCTCCAGCCTGCAATGCCAGAACTCCTCGGTAAGGCTGGTGGAGCTGGCAGGAGGCTTGGGGAACCCCTTCTGCTGGACTGGGCTGGTCACATTCACAGCCTTAGGATCTGCTTTCTGCTCATGAGCAAAAGGATAGGGCACAGCCAGTGTTCTTCGAGCTCCCAAGGTGACTGCCACGCCCCTAAGGCATGCCTGGGTGTGTGGGTGGGGCATGGCCAAGAGCCACCCAGATATTTGGAGGAAGCACATCTCAGAAGTGGGAATGGGCAACTTAGATGTGGCAAGATATGCAGACAGGGCTTTGCGTGGGGTCTTGGGAGCGTGGGTGAGGAGGCCAGGTTGAGGGTGTGGAAACTCCCACATGCTGCAACTACCCAATGCTTCCAGAAGGCCAAGGTCAGGGTGATTTGTGTCCAAGTACTCAGTTCCTTTTACATCTCTTGCGGCCAGACACAGAAACTGTTCATAGTGGCCCATGCGTTTGCATGCTAGTAGGCAGGTGTTGCCCCAGTGCCAAGAAGCAGCCACATTTGGAGCCTTGAATCTAATAGGATGACATTTTCAAAGCTTGTTATCAAGTTTAGTGAATTTAGTAACTGTGATCTCTGTAGAGCCAAAACCTTTCCTTGTGGGTTGAGGGAGTGGTGGTCCCGAGAGGCCTTCTTGCAGCTCTTTCTGTGACTGCTAGCAGGCCTCAGTTTCCCCATCTGTTCAGGAAGAATGTAGTCAGGAGAGGAGGGGTTTCCTGTGGTGGCCAAGGCCCTGTTGGCTTCTGAGTTCTCTGCAAGGCCTGTGTTTGGCCCCCACCCTGTAGAATCCCAGTGTAAGGGCCCCTTTCCAGTGGTGGCAGACCCTTCACCAACCTCTCCTTTTTCCTAGCAGGGTGTGCTGGCGTCGGGGGCGGGGGTCATAACAGGCTCCTGGGGGCAGGTCAGCCAGCTGGCTGGTGCTGGAGTTCCTTGTGCCCTGCTGCCTGTCCTGTCCTTTCAGTTCTGTCATTTCCTTACTGTATCACTGACTCTGCCAGCCACACCTTCCACTTGCATCTCTGTGTGGCTCCCTGGCCTAGCCTTGTCCACCTTCTTCCTCTCTATCTAAGGCCGTCTGTGTGTATGTCTCTCTCTATTTCTGTTTCTTCTCCATCCCCGAGCCTCTGTCACCTCCTTCCCTGCACTCCTCCTCCCCTCTGCCTCTCCTCTCACCAGGCCCACATTTATCTTTTCTGTCACCATTTTTAAAGGGAACAGGAGTATCAGGGAATGTGATAGGATCCAGCTAAATTCATGCAGATAAAATGACGATGGATTGCTCTGGGATGGAGTGGAGGGCCTCCACTGCAGACAGTGGGGCACAGCTGGGAGTGCTGGGCCTGAGCTCCCAGGAGGGGAGAGAGAGGGGGCCGAGCCTCACCTGGCAGTGCTTTTTACCAGCCTATGCCCAGGGCATGGGGGCACACAGCTTGTACCTCAATTCACAGAGCATCCCTGACAGGCATCCTAGGGGTCCAGCTAGGAAGTCCTGAACTCCTGGTGGGGGAAGTAGGGAGGTCATCCTGGAGGATACACGACATATGCTGCTGGGTCAGAGGTTTGTCTGGAGAGCAGGGGCCAGGGCCACTGGGAAGGAAGACCTGGGGTTAGGGGCTTGGAGGGAGAGCTGGGTCTGGCAGGAGAGGATTAGTCCCTAGGTTGGTTGGCGGCCAGGTGTTTCTGTTGGGTACCCAGCTCTGGATTGGAAACACCAGTCTGGACAGGCAAAGCCCCCAGACCCTGCCCCACCAAGCTCGCTCCCAGCATCCAGTCCCCGTGGCCAGGAGGGGTACACAAGCCCTGACCTGCCTCCTGGGGTTTTGGCCTGACTCCGCACTGCATACTGTCCGCAGTACTCCTACGAGGGCAATGACATCAGCGACCTGCCTGTGAACCTGTCGGTGGTGTGGAACGGCAACTTCATCATCGACAACCCTCAGAACATTCAGGGTGAGCCGAGTGGGGTGGCACTGGGGGTGGGGCCGCGGCGTGGCCCAGCTGACTGTGTTTCCCCCTACAGCCCACCTCTACAAATGCCCGGCCCTGCGGGAGAGCTGTGGCCTCTGCCTCAAAGCTGACCCTCGCTTCGAGTGCGGCTGGTGTGTGGCTGAGCGCCGCTGCTCCCTGCGTCCCCACTGCCCTGCTGACTTGCCTGCTGCCTGGATGCATGCCCGCCATGGCAGTAGCCGTTGCACCGACCCCAAGATCCTCAAAGTAGGTGCACCTCTTGGGCCACCGAGGGGAATGGGGTCTCTGACTGCCTAGCTGCCTCCCTGTGCAGCTCCTCATGGCCCTTACTGGCCTCCCACCCTCTGTCTCCCCACAGCTGTCACCAGAGACAGGCCCACGGCAGGGAGGCACCAGGCTCACAATCATGGGTGAGAACCTGGGCCTGCGCTTCGAGGACGTGCGGCTGGGCGTGCGAGTGGGCAAGGTGCTGTGCAGCCCTGTGGAGAGCGAGTACATCAGTGCCGAGCAGTGAGTGCAGCCTGGGGAAGGTGGGGAGGCCCCGATGCCCAGCTGGACTCTGCAGCCTGCTGAGGCCTCTGGTGCCCCATAGGATCGTCTGCGAGATTGGAGATGCCAGCACGGTGCGGGCCCATGACGCCCTGGTGGAGGTGTGCGTGCGGGACTGTTCCCCCCAGTTCCGGGCCCTGTCGCCTAAACGCTTCACCTTTGTGGTAAGCCCCACCCCACTCAGCCTGGAACCCTTTCTTCCCATGAGGCCTCAGGGGGCTGTGAGGCCTGTCTCTGCAGGGCCTGGCTTGGCCCAAAGGCTACCTCAAGTGTGGGGCTCCTTGTCCTCCCATGGGCCCCCTCGTGCAGCAACACCTCTGCTCCTAGTCTCCATCTCCCCTCCTCATCTCTGGGGTCTGACTCCAGGTTCCTCTGTACACTTTGGGCCCTGCCTCTGGGCTCTGTCTGAGAGTCCATGAGCACAGGGCCTGGGCAAAGCTGGAGATGCAAGCAAGCCTCTGGGCCAGTGGGTAGGCCTTTCCTGGAGCTCCAGCAAGTTCCTTCTTCCCATAGACTCCAACCTTCTACCGCGTGAGTCCTGCCCGGGGCCCTCTTTCGGGGGGCACCTGGATTGGCATCGAGGGCAGCCACCTCAATGCAGGCAGTGATGTGGCCGTGTCTGTTGGCGGCCGGCCCTGCTCCTTCTCCTGGTAAGGGGTGTGGATGGGGTTGAGGGTGGGGTGGTAGGTATGGCCCACCTTTCCCTGGCGGTGGTTGGTTCGCATGTCCCCTCCTGTTGCCTGGGAAACAAGGGGAACCTGGAGAGCCTGGCCAGGGTGATCACTATGGAAACCAGTGGTAAGAAGGTTACCATGGAGACAGGCTACCTCAGAATGGGAAGGACAGGTAGGCAGGGCTGGCCGGTGGGCAGGGCCTGGGCTCAAGGGGCAGGCATAACCACCCTGTCCTGGGATTGAGGGATCCCTTGGGAACATTAATAAGTATTTTTTAAAAATTTTAAGAGAGAAAAAATGCTAACAAAAGCCCTGAGGCTTGAAATAGATAATTTTAGATTAGGGATGATAATGGAGCGGCCCTTTAAATATTTTCCTGTGGTAATTACCCGTTATCAGACTAATTATTGGTGTTTGCAGTCTTGCTGTACTCGCAGGCCTGGTGGCAGTGGGCCTCCCAGCTGTACTGAAAGAGCTGAGGAGATGGGGACCCAGGTGCAGGTAGTGACTGGCTGGCTGCCCAGTGGGGGTGACCCAGTTCCCCCATTCCAGCCAGCTCGTTTTGCCTACTCCAGGCCCAGGCTTAGCCCCAGTTTCACATCAGGGGAAGTGTGTGCATCACTCATGTAGCAAGAGTTGGCACTGAGCTTGGCACTCTGGTTCTCCTAGCAGCAGAAGCCCAGGCTGAGTGGAGGCAGTGCCACAGCAGGTGGGAAGGTCAGGGTTCCACAGTCTCTGTCTCGCCAGTTATCCCTGGGCCTCCTTGAGTTCCCTTACCACTCAGCAGCCTGCTTGTGGTGCCTGCCCAGGCTGGGCTCTCAAGTCTGGGCATGGGCATGGCTGGGTCACCTGGGGAATGAGTCAGGATTGCCCCTTAGCTGGTGGGCCGGTCAGATAGGGCCTCGAATATCAAGCAGGGCAGTTTGGAAGGAGAGGGCCAGGATGGGGTCCAAGATAGGCAGATAAGCGCCTGACCCCTTGGAGGGGCTAATGGGAAAGTGGCTGTAACAGTCCTCAGGTCCTGGTGTGCCCCGTTTTACAACTGGGTAGGTAAGGCCTGGGGAGTAACTTGCCCACATGCCTGTTTTCAATGGAACCTAGAAGCTTAGCCCACCTGGGAGGTGAGCTGTAGCACCCACATCCTCACTGTCCCATGGGGCCCCTCCAGGAGGAATTCCCGGGAGATCCGGTGTCTGACACCCCCCGGGCAGAGCCCTGGCAGCGCCCCCATTGTCATCAACATCAACCGTGCTCAGCTTACCAACCCTGAGGTGAAGTACAACTATACCGAGGACCCCACCATCCTGAAGATTGATCCCGAGTGGAGCATCAACAGGTGGGGCTGCCCCAGCCTGCCCTGAGCCCCAGTGATCCCCTCTGTCCCTTGTGATGCTGTGAGGATGGAGCTCTTGCACTGGTTTCTCCTCTTCCTCTTCCCTGTGTGGTCCTGCCACCAAATTTTTTGTTTGGAGGGACCAGTTGAATTTCTGGTGGTTTCCTTACAGTGGTGGTGCCTTGTGCAGAGCTGGGCAGGGTGTGGCCACACCCTTCATATGCTGCCCGGGTCTGTCTCTGTGGGTGGGAGTAGAAATAGCAAAGTTTAAGACTTTGGTCACTCCCCTGCTCTAGATGCAGCAACCTGGAAAATTGTGTTACACAAAAATTTCTCTAAACTCTGATGTTACACTCTTTAAAAAAAAAAAAAGAACAAAGAATAAAGATGTTCCAGCCACAGCTCTCAGGATAATGGATCCCTGTCCTCAGATGTGGTTGATTTAATCTGAATTCTGGTGCTGAAAGATTGTAACCTGCGTATGTCTTCTGGGAAGCTGGGTAGTGTGTCTGGACCCACCTGTTTGTGCTGGGCTGGGATAGAGAGCTTCACCCCATGACCCCTCATTCCCTCATCCCCTCATCTTCTAGTGGAGGGACCCTTCTAACAGTCACAGGCACCAACCTGGCCACTGTCCGAGAACCCCGCATCCGGGCCAAGTACGGAGGTGTCGAGAGGGAGAACGTGAGTCCTTGCCCCTTCCTGTACCCCTCCCCCTCCTCGTGCAGTCCAAGCTACCTTGGCAGTTGCTGTACTTGGAGGCCCCAGGGAAAGAAGCCATTCCCGGCCTCTGGGTGTGCATATGTGGCGGCAGCCCCTTGGCCCTGCGAGGGCCAGGCTCCCTGCGCAGAGCAGCTGGCCCAGTGTCCTCGCTCCTGTGTCCCCAGAACTGCCTGGTGTACAACGACACCACCATGGTGTGCCGGGCCCCATCGGTGGACAACCCTTCCCGCAGCCCGCCCGAGCTGGGGGAGCGGCCTGAAGAGCTGGGCTTTGTTATGGATGACGTGCGTGCCCTGCTTGTGCTCAACTCCTCCTCCTTCCTCTACTTTCCCGACCCCGTGCTGGAGCCACTTAGCCCCACAGGCCTCCTGGAGCTAAAGCCTGGCTCCCCACTCATCCTCAAGGTGGGTCTCACTCAGTGGGCAGGAGTGGGGGTGCAGGTGAGGCAAGGGCCAATGGGGCTCTAGCTCATCCCCACCTTCCACCTCCAGGGCCGGAATCTCTTACCACCTGCACCTGGCAACTCAAGGCTCAACTACACGGTGCTCATCGGCTCCACGCCCTGCATCCTCACAGTGTCGGAGACACAGCTCCTCTGCGAGTCACCCAACCTCACGGGGCAGCACAAGGTCACGGTATGTCCATAGGCCAGAGATCTGTGCCTCAGCCCTGGCTCTGGTCTACTGGGTCCCTCCTGTCTTTGACCTGCTGACGTAGTCCCACCTATGACAACCCCAACTCTGTGACTGAGCCCAGCCCCAGGCAAGCCCTAACTTGGCCCTCATCCAATCCATGTACGCCGGGTGGCCTGGTACCTACCCTGGGTCCCCAGTGCCCCCATCCCCACTGAGCAGTCCAGGCCAGGGGCAGATGCTGTGGGGATCTTGAGTGTGTGGGCCCAGGAGCTGTGAGTGGGCATGTCACCTTCTGAACAGCCTGCACCCTCACCTCCAGGTTCGGGCTGGTGGCTTCGAGTTTTCTCCGGGCATGCTGCAGATGTACTCAGACAGCCTGCTGACCCTGCCTGCCATCGTGGGTATCGGCGGGGGTGGGGGCCTCCTGCTGCTTGTCATCGTGGTGGTGCTCATTGCCTACAAGCGCAAGTCTCGCGATGCTGACCGCACCCTCAAGCGGCTGCAGCTCCAGATGGACAACCTGGAGTCCCGTGTGGCCCTCGAATGCAAGGAAGGTCTGTTGGAGCTATGGGCAGAGAAACATGAGGGATTCCAGGGATATGGGGCATGCTGGGGTGCTGCTACCTTTGAGCCAGGGGCTGTCTGCCTGCCAACTAGACTCAGTTTGCAACATTCTTGATGGCCTCACTGTGCTGGGCTTGTTCCCAGTGAGGCAGGCAGGGGCCTCACTGGGGCCTGGGGCCTTGGGGCCTTAGGGCCTTGGGGCAGGTATGGCTTCTGTGGGGTGCTGCTTATAATGCAGACTCTAGCCATCTGAGCCCATCTTGGCTGTAGAACCTTGGACAGACATAATCGTGGGTGTCTCGGTTCCTTCTCTGTAGGATGGGCGTAGTGCCAATGCCCACTTCACTGGGCGCTATGAGTGTCCAGATGGCCTGTGCAGAGCCTGCAGGGCAGTGCTGCATGCATGCTCATGCTAGCGTGGTGGCTCCATGCCTGTGGCCAAGCATCGTGCTGAGTGGGGCCTTTTCTTTACCCCTTAGCACATGCAGACCCTGGCCTGGGGTAGCCTTAGTCCTTGAGGAGCCCTTTCTCAGGGAGTCAGGCTATAGTCTTCTGAGGATGGGCATGTGTACGTCTTGACCCTGGGGTGTGAATGGCAGAAATCAGGGAAAGTGCAGAGTATGCTGGCTTCCGGAATGTAAGCCTGTCAGGAATCCCTTCATCTTGGGGCTCCTCGCTCCCTGTGGTGACAAGATGGCCATAGTGGGTGAGCTTAGCTTCCCTGCTGTGCCCAACTCCAGCCAATTCCTGATGTCACACCTGGTCACGTGTTCCCCAAGCCTGTGACCCTGAAGCCCCTGATGGAAAGTGGGTGGACCCCAAGGGCAGGTGAAGGTGGTCCAGAGAATGGGGTGGGTTCTGGAGGCAGAGGCCATAGATGTCAGAATTGGGTGAGCAGTGGGCTAGCGGGTCAGCAAGCTGGAACAGAGTGCATCCCCACGGTCTGCCTGTCACTTCCTGATGTTTCACAGGAAGGCCAGTGTGCCCGAGGTGCCATGGCTCATACCTGGCAGAGTTGAGGGCAATGCTGCTAGCTGGGTGGGTGGGACTGAGTACTGGCAGCAGGGAAGTGGGGCTGGGGCTATGGGCGATGGTCTGCACAGTGGTCACTTGAGGGTTAGGTTCAGCTACCATAATGTCCGGCTTCCTCAGGGCTAGGGCCCCAGCAACAGGCCAGCCCCTACCCACTCATGGTCTCGGGCTCTGTGCATGTCTCTGAGCAATATCTAGGAGTCTGGGGCTGTTATGAGGGGTGAACAGCAGCACTGGTGATAATCACCAGTCATTGGATGTTTGTGAGGAGCTAGGCACAATCATAGCATTTTGCTGATATTGATTAGTGAATGCTCACAGTTCTAGAAGGCAAATACTAGCAGTGTTCCTAATTTTGAATGAAGAAAAGGAGCTAAGTGGTAGGGTGGGCCTAAGGGCCTCAGGGTCATAATGAGCCTGTCATCAGGTTGTTAACTTGAATGGGACCAAGGTATCCCTTTGCCGAGTACCCTGCCAGTCCTGGGAGCCTCCTCACTCCCTGACAAACCTGCCTGCCACTGATGGGACATAAGCAGGTGTGCAGGGACCAGAGCAGAGTTCTGCAGGCGGGAACCTCTACTGGGGCAAGGACGGCTGCCCACTGAGGTGGGTGTGCATGAAGCCTTAATCTGCCAGCGTGTGTAGGTGCAACAGCTGGCGGGCACTCCAGGGCAGCCAGGTAGAGATAACCAGATGCCCAGTCCTGAGGAGTTGAAGGCCCAGCTCTCAGTTAAACTTGCCAGCTGTTGCCCAGAGCCCGCCAGGCACTCCTCTATCTCCTGATCAGATAGCTCATTCCTAGGGCTGCTGCAGGGTCAATGCCTCACACCTCTGGAATATTTCCGTCAGGGCCGGCACCTGCCTGCCTTGTTTCTGAGAGAGGCTGAGCCGCCTGGGGTGGGCGGGCAGTGTAGCAGCCTGCAGGCCTGAGCTGTGCATTTGGTGGTTGTCAGTGTGGAGGGCTGGGGGGCTTGCACAGCCCCTGGGTCCTGGCACCTCTGCTGCCCACCATCTCCCTCATCTGGACATACCCCTTCTCTTTCCAGGCGGCTGAGTCCAGGGGAACCAGGGTGGGCGGTGGGTGCCCTCTCAGGTGGCAAAGAGCTGACATGCATTATTACTCCACCCCCACATGCCAGTGTGCGGTATGAGGGGTGAACGCCTGTCTTGGGCCCAGGCGTTCCCTAGTATTGCTGCATGTTGGGAGTACCCCTCGGGGCCTGGGCCTTGTCCAGTACCTTCTCTGCTCTCATCTTGGCTAATCCTGTGACGACTCAGAGAAACAAAGGGATTTTATCCCTGTGTTAGGACTAGGGAAACTGAGGCATAGGCAGGTGCAGTAGTTTCCTAAGGTCACTCCACCAGTGAGCAGCAGAGCTAGGGTTTAAGCCTGGTCCTGAGTGGGGGTCGGGGAGCCTGGAGGCCAGTGGGGCACCTGCCTTGATTCCTGGTCTGGCCATAGCCTTTGCAGAGCTGCAGACGGACATCCACGAGCTGACCAATGACCTGGATGGTGCTGGCATCCCCTTCCTCGACTACAGGACGTATGCCATGCGGGTGCTCTTCCCCGGAATTGAGGACCACCCAGTGCTCAAGGAGATGGAGGTGGGCTGCTGGCCAGGGCTCACCCGCATCCACCCGAGGGGCTCCTGGGGTGCTGGTAGGCAGCTGGAGGGTCCTGATGGATGGCTTGAGCCTGCAGGAAGGGGAGCTGGGAAGCAAGGAGGAAGGTCAGGAAGGGGTCTGGGGTGGGAGAGTCACAACCCAGCAACCCACCCCAGTGACTGGGCTCCTTGGGGCCGCCTTTGTTTTGTGGAGCCCTTTAGTCTGTCTCACATACCCTACAGCTCACCTGGTCTGTCTCCTGGGTGGTTCTGAATGCCAAGCTTCACTGGGCAGGAGCCCAGCCCATGTATGCTGGGAGGTGTGAGTGCCCAGCTGAAATTCTTGTGGCTGTTTGGGGCAGGAGCACGTGACCAAGAGAGCATGGAGGCCATCAGAGCTGGGCTTTTCTCTGAAGATGTCGGAGTCCTGGCTGTTGGCACAACACATCTTTAGGGGCCTCCATGGCAGGCCAGGAGCCCAGTTCCTAGCTGGGAATAGCCAGGGCTCTGCAGATCAGCTCTGTCGTGTTCTCTAGCCGAGGGCATCCCTTCTCTGCACACCTTGCATGTTGGGGGCCTGCTCACCTGTGCGGTTCCATTGGTGGGATGTTTCCTCTTAGACTGAACCTGGAAGGTTTCCTGTCACTCTGGCTTGGGCTCAGGCGTTCCCTGGGATTGCTGCATGTTGGGAGCTCTGTGTCCTCTGTCAGGTCTCTCTCCTGATGTTGCTATCTGCTGTGCTAGTCCAGCTGCTTTCATAGCTGTGACTGTGTGTTCTTCTTGGGGCCTGCCATCCGTCTGCCTGGGCTGGGAGCCAGGTGTTACTGGTGCCTCTGGCACAGCCCAGTAGGAGAGAACCTCCTGCCTGACAAGGCTTGGTACACATAAGAGAGCCAGCCATGCCCTATCCCACCTCTTTTTCACACCTCCCTGCCATGTGGCCCTAATCAGCCTCTTCCTCCACTGGACTTCAGGCATCTTCCATGAAGTGGGGAGGGTGGTTTCTGGGTTGATGGTTGTGGCAAGAGCAGAGTGAAAACATGGATGTTCAGATGGGGTGTTGGGTTGGGCTCCCTCCAACCTGCTAAATAGTGGCAGGAACAGGCCCTCATTCTACACCACTCACTAATGCTGGTATGTCTGGGTCTCTGCCTGGGTGGGTATCTCAGGCAGCTGCCAGGCTACATCCATTCTGCTGAGGACTGTGGAGGCCTGGACACCTGTCAGGGTGTCACCTGCCTCTGAGGCCTGCTCTGTGGCCTTGCCCTGCCCTCTGGCCCTGTCCTGCCCAGAAGGCCTCTTCCCTGCCCGCGCCCCCCCTCCCTTCCCCCCGGGACAGTACTGGGTACCCTGCTGTGGGTCTGAGCAGGCTCCTGTCCATCCAGGTACAGGCCAATGTGGAGAAATCATTGACACTGTTTGGGCAGCTGCTGACCAAGAAGCACTTCCTGCTGACCTTTATCCGCACGCTGGAGGCCCAACGCAGCTTCTCCATGCGCGACCGTGGGAATGTGGCCTCACTCATCATGACAGCTCTGCAGGGCGAGATGGAGTATGCCACGGGTGTGCTCAAGCAGCTGCTGTCTGACCTCATTGAGAAGAACCTCGAGAGCAAGAACCACCCCAAGCTGCTGTTGCGGCGGTGAGCCCACACCTCCCACCTTTAGACACCAAGGCCTGCTGGGTGCTCGGCCAGGGGTGTTACTGTGGCGGTTCTGGGGGAAGCTCCGGCTTCCTCTGGCCACAACTGTTTTTGTTTTTTTATTCATTAGTAGTGGGGACCAGGTGTGTTGGGCATGGGTCTCCACTCTGGGACCATCAGTGCCGGGCCTGAGTCATGCTCAGAGGCCTCCTCTGGGGCTGAGGACTGGGGTCTCCACCACAGCTCCCCAGCTGTGAGTGCCTTTAGTGCTATAGGAAGGGGTGAGGGTGCGAGTGGGCATATTGTGTGGGCCTGGTAGTAGGAGTTATGTCACCCTGCCTCTGTTTGTCTCCAGGACTGAGTCAGTAGCAGAGAAGATGCTGACCAACTGGTTCACCTTCCTTTTGTACAAATTCCTCAAGGTAGGTGGGCTGGGAGGAGAGAACAACAAGAGGGTCTGAGAACAGATGAATGGGTGTGAGGAAAAGAGGAGGCCAGAGATGCACAGTCTCAGCCCAGAGTGGCTCAGAGTGGACTCCCGCAGGACATGCACCCATTGGCCCCTCTCCTGTCTCTATGAGGCTGTCCAGGCCTCAACCAGCTACCTAGGCAGGAGTGGACACCCCAGCTATGAGGCAAGCTGTCTTGGGCCTCACAGCCTGCGTGCAGCTGAGCTGGAGTTTGAATACAGGCCCAGGTCTCTGCACTATACCCATAGCTTGGAGCTAAGGATGAGGGGGGACAACCTGGCAGGGGAGTCCATGTGTCTAGCACCCAGTGCTGGGCCAGCCTGGGGAGACACCTGGGGCCTGCTGATGGCTCCCGTTGTGGGGAGAAGTTGCACAGACAAGCCCCTGTTCAGGCTTGGGAGAGCCCCCCATCCCTAGAAGACAGGCCCTGACCTGTGGCCATCCTCAGAAGGGGTGGAGGCAGAGACCACAAACAGCAGCCCAGGCCAGACGTGGGTCCAGGTGGATCCCGTGTGGGCTGCACATAGAGAGTGGGAGATAGCTCAGACCCAGGCATTTGCTTTCCCTTGAAATCTGAAGGCTTGGCAGACACACTCAGGAGGAGGGGACAGTGAGCCCCACGCCAGGCCCAGGCTGTATGTTCATTCGTGCTTCCGCTCATTTCTCTGACCTCTGTAGACGCTCTGCGGACGGCCAGCATGATGGGCAGTGGAGCCTAGTGGCCTGAATATTCCCGTGATTGCTTCTTAGCCGAGGACCTCTTGTTTCCTGTGTCCTTACTGAATCGGGGACACCCAAGGGGGCCTTCAGCCCTTCACTCAGAATGCTGTTGGGCCCTGGCCCTGGTGGCGTAGAGGTGCCCAGAGCAGAGTCCTGCCTGGCTGGGGAGAGAGGGTAAATAGGAATCGGGACACGTGAAAAGGGGGCAGATGTCAAGGGGTGGGTGAGGTTTGAGGAAGGGAAGGAGTTGCTTAGCAAGGCAGAGGGAGCGACAGCTCTGAGGTGGGGGTGAGGTACTGTGTGGACAGGGAAGACAGGCTGGGCAGGGCTCATCTGGGAAGATCTAGGCCTGTGGAGAGTGTCCAGTAAATGCTGGGGTTCTTGTTATGCTGAGCTGGGAGCCAGTAATGAAAAGTTGTTCATTTCCTATAAAATTCGGTGAGACGGTGATGTATTTACTTGCTCATTGAATTGCACTCTGGAATCAGGAGAAGCAAAGTTTAGAGGACACGAGCCACTGGGTCCGAGCTGCCTTAGCTTCATCGACCCGTCTGCTCCTGAGTCTCCACAGGCGGAGAAAGGGGTCCCAGCTTGACAAATCCAGTCTGAGGCCTGGTGGAGGGTCAGGCTGCAGGAAGTAGGCAAGTGGGGCCGGCGCAGAGGGTTGAAGGCAGAGCGGTTGAGTGGGTGCTGCTATCAGGAAACTGGGTGTTGTGGGCTCGAAGGTGGGGGCCACTTCATGGAGGGTCGGGTCGGGTCGGGTTGCGGATAGGGGGAGAGGAGGCCGGGCCTGGCCAAGGGAGCAGGAAGGCAGTGTTGGAAGCTACAGGCCAAGCTGACTGGCCCACCCTTATAGGGTTCCATTGAAGAAGCTGAGCAGGGCCAAGGTGTGCTTCGATCTGCTCAGAGCACCCCCCTTCTCACAAATCATGTTTGCCCCCTCATGATATGGATGTGTGGGGTGCTGGGCAGGAGGAACTGGCCCAGAGCCATGTGGATCTGCAGGAGGGGTACCCGACACTGGCTCAGGCTCCTCCTGTCTACATTAGCTGGCCACTGACTTTGTGCCACAACTGTTTTTGTTTTTTTTAATGTATACCGTCACTCCTCTGTGTCTGCAGGTTCTATATCCATGGATTCAACCAACCACAGATCAAAAATATTCAGGAAAATAGATGTTACATTGTTACTGACGTGTTACTATGTAGTTAGGCCTATGATGGTTATATATACATTGGACTAGGTACAGACTTTTTTCTTGTCATTATTCCCTAAACAATACAGTATAAAACTATTTCCACAGCATTGACATTGTATTAGGTATTATAAGTAATCTGGAGGTTATTTAAAGTAAGTGGGAGGATGTCTGTAGATTATGTGCAGATACTATGCCACTTTATATAAGGGACTTAAGTTTGCTATGGGGGAAGTCCTGGAACCAGTCACCGTGAGTACTGAGGGATGAATGCACTGTATTATTTCTTTTTTCAGTTTTAGTAAGAAATAATTCACATACATCACTGTATAAGTTTAAGGTATGCAACATAAGGGTTTGATTTACATATATTGGGAAATGATTATCACAAAGGTAAGGTTAGTTTACATCTCCATCTCATATAAATAAATAAATAATTCTCATGATAACAGCTTTTTTCTCCATTGGTCCATACTTTGACTTGCTAGACGTTTTTAGAACAATTTTAGTTTCACAGCGAAATCAAGCAGAAGTTACAGAGATTTCCCATGTATCACGTGCCCTCTTACAGCCTCCCCATTATTACATCCTCCACCGGAGTGGTGCGTTGGTTACAATCAATGAACCTAAGTTGAAATAACATCCCCCAAAGTCCATAGTTCATGTGAGGGTTCCCCCTGGGTGCTGCGCATTTGGGTTTGGACAAATGGTAGTGACTTGTACCCACCATTGCAGTATTAGTAGTTTCACTGCCCTGAAGATGCTTGTGCTCCACCTGTTCACCTGGCAGCCACTGATACTTTCCTGTCTCCACAGTTTTGCCTTTTCCAGAATGTCCTGCAGTTGGAATCATACAGTATGTAGCCTTTTCACTCTTCTTTCAGGTAGTAATATGCACTTGAGGTTCCTCCATGTCTTCCCATGGCTTGAAAGTTCATTTCTTTTTAGTGTGCCATTTTTAAACACCCCAATCCCTGTCATTCTTTACTGTCTTTAAGAAACAAACAAAAAATGAATTAGGAAAGTAACCCCTGTTCATTTTAGCATACCTAAACAGCACAGAGTGAGTGAAAGTGCTGAGCCGTCCTCCCAGTTCTGGGGTAACCACCATCAGTGTTTTGATGTGTGTCCTCCACGCTAGTTTCTGAACTGTGAAGCAGATATCTATAAATAGCATATATAAGAAGAAACCCTAGTGTTGTGCCTTTTCTTCACTATAGGTTCTTTTCGTTTTAGGACCATACGTTTCACACTGCACTGTACTCCCCTCCTCGGACAGAGGTGTGGTGGCCGCCTTTGCAGGTGGTTTTCTTTCTTGTTAACAGTTGCATAATGTTCTCAGTGTGAGTGTTGCGCTGCTGGAGGTGGTGGGAGAGCTTGCGTTTTTCCTCTCCGTGGCCTGCACTGCGGCCAGCATGCTGATCCAGTGATCATTGCTTGCCACGTTAATGCTTAAGTGGATATCCAGAACGATGATTGTAGGTGATCAGGCATGTTCATTTTTTATTGGAATATATGCTGCCAAGTTGTCCTGCAAAGAAGGGTTGCACCGATTTAGTGTTTGAGAATCTTACCCAGGCCTTGGATAATAACTATTTTATCAGCTTTTTTTTTTTTTTTTTCTTTGCCAGCTTGTTGCTTTAATTATTATTTCTCTAATAACTTGGGCATCTTTTTGTTTGATTGGCCACTTTTATTTTATTAATGTCTTTTTTTTTTAAATCCTTAATTGTTTTTTTAGGGTTATTTCTTCCAGTAGTTTATACAGGGTGTTTTTTTTTTTTAAATACAAAGTTTCCATTTTGTATAGCTCCTATGTTGTTCATAGAAATGATTTTTATTTGTGTACTCTGTGAGCGAGGCTCGCACTTGATTCCCCCTCCCCACTCTGAAGTGGAGAAACACTTGTCCTAACATCATTTATAGAATAGAATATATTTGTATTATCTTTGTACTTGAAAATTCATTGGTATTTCTGCATGTTCAGAGCTGGGGCTGGGAGGCATTTGAGGACATCCTTTTCCCTCACTTTATAGGAAACTGAGGCCCAAGGAGGGTAGGACTAGATGGGTCCTTGAGTTCTGGGCCTTCCTGTCTCCTAGCCTTAGATCTTCCATTCCGACTTTGCCCCGTCTGAGCAGGTTTTGCAAGAGTGGTTGGAGCCAGCACTGGGGAGCCTGCTGGCTGGGCCAGGAATAGATAGCCTGCTCAACCTGCGCCCTCTGAGGACACTTGGCATTTGAGGACTAGGCACTTTAGAGGTACATGGATCTGGGTTAGAATCCTGGCTTCCCCATATTCACTGTGTAACCCTGGGCCAATAACTTCTTCCTTCTGACTTTTAAAAATACCCCTTTCTTCTGCACAGTGCAAGCAGGGGAGCCTTTGGGCGGGTGCTTGGTCTGTCCCACAGCCACTCTCTTCAGATGGGGTTTGCAGGAAGAGGCAGCTATTAATTGCAGTGCATCCTAATCTGCACCCATTCTTACCTCCTTCCCTACTGACTTAATGAAGTCAAGTTTGCAAATGAAACATAATTTCAGAGATAGACATGTCGGGGAGTCTAGGGCTGTTTCTTTAATTATTGCAGATGCTAACAAGGTGCCCAGAGCGCCTGGTTATGGGGCAGAGCTGCTGCTTGTGTGGTGACGGAGTGGATGGGGTAGGCCAGTGTGCTGCCTTCTTAGAGCACACTCCTGAACTGCATCCACTGGGGGCCAAGGCGATACCGGAGCCTGTGCCCACACTCGGGCCTTACCTGTGCAAAGGGCACAGCAAGTCAGGCCTCTTGAGGTGTGGCTCTTGCAGTCAGGGCCAGCCTAGGACAGACAGGACTGATGAGCTCTGACGTTGACTGTCTTCACTTTGCTGTAAGGACATGAGCCTCTTCCTTTGACAGCTCTTTTCACTCATGGCATTTGTTGTCCAGCAGTGTCTGGAACCCCAGGCATACACAGGCTCCGTGCTAGGTGTTGGGCTGTAATGTGGGTGAGCTGGCTGTGCTTTGGCCCTCAGGCAGCTTCCACTCCAGCTGGGAGAGGGCCTCAAAGAGAGCAACAGAAGCCGGAGGTTGTAGCAGGGCCCTGATGGTGAGGGCCAGCAGCTTTGGCCTGGGGGAGCTGTTCTGAGAAGGCAGATTGGGTGGAGTCAGAAGGGCCAGTGAAGACCTGAGGAGAGATTGCTGGCTGTAGGGACAGCAGTGCCAAGGCCCTGAGGTGGGACACTAGGTGGTTGGAAGAGCAGGAGACAGCTTTCGTGACTACAATGTGGTAGCTGGGGGCAGTGGTCGGGGTGGGAGCAGAGCAGACCTTCACAGAATGCCAGAGGCCGCCCCACAGCACCGTGGCTCTGACTTCGTGCCCCTCAGTGCTGGTGAACTGCCCTGTGTCGGTGCATCCGCACCTCGCGAGTAACGGAGCTAGGCAGCCCTCTACCTGCAGTGGCGGGGTCCCAGCCAGGAGGGCCCCTGGTAGCCAACAAATCAAGGTCATACCTAGTGATCTATGGCACAGGCTCTGCCCATGTTGTGGTCCATGGGGGTCCAGAATGCAGTGTTGGCACTTCAGGCTCCAGCAAGTGGGGTGCTAGGGCATTGGCTAGGGACTGGGGCAGTGGACCCGCTGAGGCCTAAGCTGGGGAGACTCAGGGCTTTAGTCTTCCTTGGTATGAAGCACACGTGGCCACATCACGTTTTCTCATGTACTCGTGACACTCTTTGCTAAGGTTGCGTTGGGGTTTTCACGTCAACATTCATAGGGGCAGCGGGTCTGTTTAACTTATTCTCTTGCACAGTCTTTGTTGGGCTCTAGAACCAGGGTTCTACGCGCCTTCTTAGAAGAATTTGAAAAGGTTGCTGATTTCTCCTTGCGGGAGTGGTGCAGAGGCACTGGAAGGGTGGGGGCAGGTGGGCAGGGGTGGAAGCCCCTGGGGTCCTGGCTGCAGCCTGACTGCCCACTTGCCTGCTGCCACAGGAGTGCGCAGGGGAGCCTCTGTTTATGCTGTACTGCGCCATCAAGCAGCAGATGGAGAAGGGCCCCATCGACGCTATCACGGGTGAGGCGCGCTACTCCCTGAGTGAGGACAAGCTGATCCGGCAGCAGATCGACTACAAGATGCTGGTGAGCGCAGGCCCAGCGTCCTGCCCTGACCCCCACCCATGCTCTCCCACCAGCCTACTCCCTGAGAGGTGAGTGCTGATGCTGCACCCCTCCTTGCCCCCAGACCCTGAACTGTGTGAACCCTGAGAACGAGAACGCACCTGAGGTGCCAGTGAAGGGACTAAACTGCGACACAGTGACACAGGTCAAGGAGAAGCTGCTGGACGCTGTGTACAAGGGTGTGCCTTACTCCCAGCGGCCCAAGACTGGGGACATGGACCTGGGTGAGTGAGGGAGGGGCTCCATGCTATTTGGCAGTGTGGCCGTACTGAGGTTCTGAGCAGTGGGCCTGCCAAGGTGGCCTCCCAGGTGTGCAAGGAGTGGGGCAGTGCCAGGGGTTGGGTTTAAGGGCTGGAGAAGTCCAAGCAGGGCCTCTTGTTCCAGGCCAGGCACTGGCTGCTGGTGGAGGGTGCTGGAGGCCGTGGAGGGGTGTTGAGGGCTTGCGGGAAGGGATGTAATTCCAATGGCTCTGGATGTGGGCAGGGCAGGGTGGAGGCAGGTGGGGTGGAGGATGGAATCAGGGAGTACACTTAGAGGGCCACCTTGTCCAGGTAAGAGTCAGGGATTGGGGTTCCCACTTACTGGAGGAGGAGGGTGGGCCATCGGAGCTGGGGCAGGGAGTGGCACTGTGTGGCTCATGAGCTGGGCATGTAGGGGTACCCACAGAGCTGAGAGGGGTGGCAGAGGAGGAGCAGCAGGCCTGGGAATGGGGAGTCACACCGTGGATGTGGCTGGAGAGGTGGGGGCACCAACATGGAGGCCTTCAATGCCAGGCTGAGGAGTTGGAAGAGCTTCCTAGAGCTCAAAGGCAGGTGTTACGTGGGGGTCGGCTATCTGGGGCGGGACAGCTGCCGCTGGGGGCACATGCTTCCTGCTCTGAGCCAGGCTGCAAGCTGCTGGGAGGGAGGAAGGGAGGAGGCTCTGCACTAAGGGCACCTGGAACACCGGTGCTCCTGGGCTGAGAGGGAGACCAAGGAAAGGGGGAAATGAGGCACCTGCCTGTGGCCCCGCCCCTCACTGTTTTCCTCTCTTCAGAGTGGCGCCAGGGCCGTATGGCGCGAATCATCCTGCAGGATGAGGATGTCACCACCAAGATTGACAACGACTGGAAGAGGCTGAATACTCTGGCTCATTATCAGGTGACCCTGCACCTCCCACCCTCTGGCCATGGCTCAACCTCTCCTCAGGCTCCAGGGCAGTGCGGAAGCTGGTGTCCAGCCCCTGGTTGTGCATGGGCGGCAGATGTTGGCAAAAAGAGGGACACGGGTCACATGTATTACCTTCCCAGACCCACCACTGGGCCCATCTGGAGGTGTACCAAAGGCTGGCCTGGGTTTGCTCTCTCCCTGCTATGGTCAGGCCCTCTTCACGTGGCCCTTCGCCACTCACCCGTCTGAGGGGCATCCACTGCTTCCCGTGCTCTTGGTCTGGGCATGGCCTCTGCTCCAGCTCAGAGGAGCCCCTTTGCGGTGGGAAAGGGCAGGTGCTGGGTGCAGTGGGCCTGCCACCTGACTGAGACTCAAGAGTGGTGAGGTGACTGGCCTCCAGCACAGCACCGGGAAGGACTGGAGGTGTCACCACAGCTCCCAGCAGTGGGTCATGAGTCTCCCGGCCCTCTGCCCACAGGTGACGGATGGGTCCTCAGTGGCTCTGGTGCCCAAACAGACGTCTGCCTACAACATCTCCAACTCATCCACCTTCACTAAGTCCCTGAGCAGATATGGTGAGAGGTCGGGTAGGGCAGTGGGCAGGGTTCACTGGCCTGGATGGCACGCCTACCCTGGGCCCCTCTGCAGCAGGGCCATACAAAGGTTGGAAGGGGCCACATCACGGCCTGTCACCTGGACACAGCCTTTCCCTCAGTTTGGAGGCTTCACCTTTCCCCTATAGCACATACCCATATACAACTTGTCATCCTCTGTCCCTCACAACCCAGGGAGCGGGGGCTGAGGCCCCTAGTTTTCAGAAGTGGAAACTGAGGCTCAGACAGAGGAGCTTCTAGCCTGAGGCTGCCCAGCCAGGGCCAGGGCAGGGTGTGGGTGCTGGATGCAGTGGGCCTGCCAGCTGACTGTGTGGTGCCTGCAGAGAGCATGCTACGCACAGCCAGCAGCCCCGACAGCCTGCGCTCACGCACACCCATGATCACACCTGACCTGGAGAGCGGCACCAAGCTGTGGCACCTGGTGAAGAACCACGACCACTTGGACCAGCGGGAGGGTGACCGTGGCAGCAAGATGGTCTCAGAGATCTACCTGACGCGGTTGCTGGCCACCAAGGTAGGCCTGGATGGGCAGGTGGTGGGGACGTGGGCGCAGCACAGCCAGCTTCAGGTCACCGAGGAGCTGAGGGGCTGCCAGTGGTGCCCTGGAGCTCTGTGCCTTTGCCTGCCTGCAGGGCACGCTGCAGAAGTTTGTGGATGACCTGTTTGAGACCATCTTTAGCACGGCACACCGGGGCTCGGCCCTGCCACTGGCCATCAAGTATATGTTCGACTTCTTGGACGAGCAGGCTGATCAGCACCAGATACACGACTCAGATGTGCGCCACACCTGGAAGAGCAACTGGTACCTTTGGAGTGGGATTGGCAGTTGGGCAGGTGGGGCACAGCCAGGGAGGCAGGACTGAGCAGCTGCAAGAGGCCTGTCCTCTGGGTACCCTGTTCTGATGGGTGAAGGGAAAGGCTGGCCCAGGTTTGCTCTCTCCCTACTATGGTCAGACCTTCTTCATGTGGGCCTTCCCGATTCACCCATCTGAGGGCCATCCACTGCCCCCCAGGCTCTGGGACTGGGCATGGCCTCTGCTTTAGCTCGGAGGAGCCCCTTTGCTGTGGAACCTGCATGTATGCACACATGGCTCTGTGCAAGGGTGTGAGTGTGGGCTTTGTGTGAGAAATGAAGTTGGTGGACCAGGCCTGTGCCAGCCATTGGCAGTGATGAGGACAACAGTGGTAGTGACAGCAAACACTTTGGGACTTTCACCCCCTCAGGTAGTCAGCACTCCACCCCCAGCACCCACTCCTCAGTCTGGCTTTTGTCTCCCTGAGCCTGAGCATGTGGCCCGCAGCATCTGGCCCATCTCAGAGAAGCTCCTGGGCCTCTGGCCTCTTCCCCCCCGATCCCTGGTAGCCTTTCCCTCCCAGCACTCTGGTCTCCACATGCTGCTACTTCCCAAGCCTGGATGCAGCCCTGGGCCTTGGGCTTGGCCTGTGCGGCCTATGGGCCTTGGAGGGGTTCCATGGGCACCAGGGAAGGAGCATTGTCTGGTCTGCACCATCCAGGAGAATTCTCTGCAATGACAGAATGTTCTAGATCCAGAGTGGTGGTTTTATCGGCCCCGTGTGGCTACTGAGCATTTGATGTATGACTTCTGCAGCTGAGTTTCTAATTTTTAACTTTGTTTATTTCAATTTAAACAGCCACAAGTAGCCCAGTTGATGGCTGTTTTAGGGGTGGCATTTTGGGCACAGAGGTCAAATGTCTGTGGGATGTCCCCTGGAGCCCTTCCTGGGCAGAAGCAGGCTTGTGATCGTGTGTGAGTGCATGTGTAAGCCTGTGGCCATGTGGAGGACTGTCCTCCCGGAGTGTGGGTGGCAGGTGACAGCTCTCACTTCCTGAGAATCCTCGCCCCTCTCTAGGCCTCAGTTTTCCCATCTGCATGGAAATCCATGGTCACTGAAAGTCAGAGCCAGGTCGGCTGGGAGGGGTACTGACCATGCATCTGACCTGCCCACGCAGCCTGCCCCTGCGCTTCTGGGTGAACGTGATCAAGAACCCACAGTTTGTGTTCGACATCCACAAGAGCAGCATCACGGATGCCTGCCTGTCGGTGGTGGCCCAGACCTTCATGGACTCCTGCTCCACCTCTGAGCACAAGCTGGGCAAGGATTCGCCTTCCAACAAACTGCTCTACGCCAAGGACATCCCCAACTATAAGAGCTGGGTGGAGAGGTGCGGCGAGTGTGCAGGGGGTGGGTGGTAGCCGAGGGCTGGGATCCAGCTCATGTACCAGCCTGCCATCTGCCTGCAGGTACTATGCTGATATTGCCAAGATGCCTGCCATCAGCGACCAGGACATGAGTGCATACTTGGCTGAGCAGTCGCGACTACACCTGAGCCAGTTCAACAGCATGAGCGCCTTGCATGAGATCTACTCCTACATCACCAAGTACAAGGATGAGGTGAGCACACCAGCCTTGCCCAAGTTCGCCTGCTTCACACCACCTGCTCAGCCCTTCACCAGGCCTTGCCAAGCAGGGCTCCCTCCCCAGGACCCTTCTGCCAACCGCATCCAGTGCCTGCCTCCTCTGATCTGCTTGCCCATTAGCCACCTCACGTGCTGAGGCGGGGATACAGTGCTGTTTGATTGCCCATCAGGCCTGGCAGGGTCCGGCTGTGCTGCAGCAGGCCAGGGAGCATGCTTCTGGGCATGGGGGCTTGGAGGAGCAGGGGAGCAGATTGCAGTGGCTTCCTGAAGTGGAGAACATGGTTTGGTGAATGACTGTTCTCCAAGGGCCCATTACAACAAGCATGTCAAACTCGCAGCTGGTGGGCCGCATGCCTCCCTAAATAAATGAGGCACGCAGGCCGCGAGTTTGACCTGCTTGCATTACAAGGTGGATGGGCCTGGGCAGCATCTCCGGAGCCTTCCTCCTTTAGCATTTTCTGCTGACCTGGAGTGAGCCTGCAGCAGGTCTCCTTGTCATCTGCTTCACAGAGCTCGGGCTTCCTGGGGAAGGACTGACTCGTGGGCTGAATTGGTTGGGGCACATAGGGCCGGAGAGGCAGGATGGGCATGGCCATTGCTAAGGCCCTGAGGCCAGAGTGGGCCTGGCTACAGGGCCATGGAGGCTAGGAGGCTGAGAGGAGGAGGGAGAGCGGTAGGCCAGGCTGAGGCAAGGGGTCTGTCGCTGGGTGTGCAGGCCTTGGGGAGCTTGGCTTTCTTGTGAGAGAGGCCATCAGGGTTTGGAGACAGAGCTGTGATCTGACTGTCGGGTGCCCAGAGGGAGGGCGAGTCAGGGACCATGTAAGGGCTGGGCCATGGTGGAAGGGATCAGGACTTGCTGATCAGACTGGCTATGGGGTGTGACTCCAAACTCAAGGTGGAATGAGCTACGGGAGGTGGCAAAGTCCAAGGAATCCGCCTTGGATTTTTATTTAAGTTTGAGGTGGAGCTGGGACTCGGGAGAGACTCAGGCTCCAGGGTTAGCGTGTGGGCGTCGGCAGCCGCAAGATGGCCCTAGAGGTGAGTCCAGAGCAGAAAGAGGACAGGCTGAGACTCAGAGCTGGGGCTAGGTATTCGGAAGTAAGGTTGGGCAGATGTCCTGGGCTGAGAAGGATAAGCAGCAGATCCTGGGCAACCCACCTGGGGGTTGGAGACTAAAGCCTGCCCTCCTCAGGCTCATGAGGGAGAGCAAAGAAGCTAGAGGTTCTCTGCGGAGCTGCACTGTAAGGGGCCAGAGAAACAGGTGGTGGAAGGCGACGTGCTGTCAGGCTGAGGGTGCTCCTGCTTCCTGGGGCTCGCAACAGGCTGAGTTGCCTTGCAGGGAGGGCCTCCAGCGGGTGGCGGCATGTCCGTGTCCCCGGTGGCCAGGTGGGGAACTGCACCAAGGGGACATGAAGGGCTGGCTGTGACCAGAGCCCTGTTTGGGGCTGGTGTTTTGGGGGTCGAGTGTAGGAATAGTGACCAGGGGGCAGGGGGACTCAGTCTTCGTACCAATGACCTGGAGGTCCAGGTTCCTCCGCTCACAGTGGTGGAAGGGATGGGATTAGGTATCTGCTGCAGAGCCCTGCCAGCCCCAGCCATGCCACTTGCTTAGTGAGTGTAACCCTCCAGGCTTCTATGAGGTGGTCCCATGTGAGCCCAGCGAGCCCGCCAGGCTCACTAACACCCTGCCTGCCCCTGCAGATCCTGATGGCCCTGGAGAAGGACGAGCAGGCTCGCCGGCAGCGGCTCCGGAGCAAGCTGGAGCAGGTGGTGGACACGATGGCCCTGAGCAGCTGAGCCACCCACCACCACTGCCCAACGGGAGATTAGTGAGAGGGCCGCAGGGTGGCCTCCAACAACAGCCAAAGCTGGGAGGTCCCTGGAGGCAGCCTTCCCCCACGTGTGCCGAGTGCCTGTGTGCTCGGGGCAGGCGTGCGGGCCAGCGTCCTCCCCGCCTCTCTTCCCCCTGGCTGGGGGTCCTGGTTCTTACTGGTGTGGGTGAGACGGTGCCTGCAGCACCCTCCGTGCCCAAAGCTGCTGGCCACAGGGCAGGTGGATTCCAGTTGCAGCTGGAGACCTTGGAGACGCCGGAGACTGTTGAAGACCTGGAGAGTAAGGCTGGGCCCTCTGGGAGGAGGGATGCCCGTCTGGTTGTCTCCTCGAAGCCAGGCTGGCGAGGCCAGAAGGGCCAGGAAGAGGGGCTGGAGGGGGTCAACCTTCTCGGCTTCCCTGGCAGAGTATAAGGGCTGAGGCCTGTCTGGCAGCCTGGGAAGGCTGAATGCCAGGCCTGGCCCAGGTGAGCCGAAGTCAGTCTGGACTGTTGCCACCCACCTGCCACCCTCACGCTTGCTGCTGCACCACACCACCATCCTCCGATTCACCGCGTGCTCTGCGGTGGAGGCAGGAGCACCTCGCCCAGAGAGAGGCCCAGCTCCCTCCTGTGGAGGGGCTGCAGGAAGGCAGCGCTCCCCGCTCCCAGGTGAATTCCAGAAGGACTCAGCGACTCCTTGTGTGTCCTCAGGGCTGTGCCTCTGGGGGCCACTGGGGTCTGGAGCTCCAGTCATGAGCACACATTCCCATTATTTATTCCTCCACTGCATCCGCTCTGGGCAAGCTCTCCAGCATGGAGCTCCTGGGAGCAGCCCGACTGTCCGATTCCCTCCCTGCATCTGTCTCCCCCTCTCTCCACATCCACCTCCAGCGGCTTCCAGCCTGGCATCTCGGCAGCATGCTGGCCCCTCACACGCAATGGGACGTCTGGGGCTATTTTTTGTTCTTTAGGGGGAACAAAGAAATCCTGCTGCACTCTGTTGGGGTGGCCAGGATCATGGCAGAGCCGGCCAGGAACATGGCAGGGTCCTGGGTCATACTCTGGCCTGGCTGGGAGCAGGACACAGTGACCAGAGGGCCTGGTGGTTGGCTCTGTCCACCCTGCCTTCAGTAAGCAAGAGAGAACAAATTTTTAACTAAAACCCTGTACATTAGTATATATATGTGTGTGTGTGTGTATATATATATATATATATGTATATATATATATGTGGCTCTAGCCTCAGTCTCCAGCCCCAGTGGGGTCCTGTATAGCTGACTGGAGGAGGAGAAATTTTACAAACAATTTAGAATAAGAAAATTAAGGCAGTGGGAAAGCAATACCAAATGGTCGTGAAGCAAGTGGCCAGATTCCCTGAGTGGAACACTCCAGGCCTCCACCCCTCGACCTGTGGTTTGTCCTGTTTTTTTTTTTGTTTGTTTGTTTTGATGTATAAAGGAGAGAACTTCTCTTGGCGCCCCACCCCCACCCCACCCCCAGCTTCCAGGGCGAGGGGCTGTGAGTTCCTGCATGACTGTGCTAGCGTTAAGTCTGACTTGATCTTTTTAAAACTGCAAGTGTTGAATACTAGAGATGTTAGACACTTTTTAAAATGTTTTTTAATTAGTCACTTGTGAAAGCAGACAAGCGGCCCCCCTCTTCAAGTTCACTTTTTTGACGGTACTAAAGATTCCCATGGACTTTAAGGGACAGCTAACTGTGGCCAGCGTCATCTTGAGGACCCCGCTAAGCTGCATGGGCCAGGCCGCACACCTCTGAGATGGGTTAAGGGCGGCCCCTTGCGTGGGGAAGCAGCGGGGAACCTGAGAACCTGACTGGGACCGGGGAAAACGGTTCCCCCTCACCCGCTCCGTGGGTAATGAGCAGGCTCGGTCTCCCGCCGCCGTGGATGAGGAGCTGGAGCCCAGGCAGCCCCTCTGACACTCGTGCAGCCCGCGTGGGCTCGTCCCTGGGCCGGCGTGGGGGCAGAGCTGAGGCCTGTCAGAGATTAAGCTTGCTTTTTGGTGGCCACTGCTCTGGCCTGGATTCCAGTCCCAGGTGCACCCTGCTCCTCTCTGATGCTGCCTGGCTGTGCCTGGCTGTGGGCCTCATTTCCTCCAAAGTCTTCCCTGGATGCTGGCTTCCAGTGGAAGCCCTGTTCTTCCAGTTCCCTGCTCGGCCCTCTTCAGAATCCAGTTCCAACCCTTCGTCCGGAGGCCTCCCGCCTGCAGACAGCCCCGCGCTCACCTCCCGAGGCTGCTCCTGGGGAGGGGGAGGGGGAGGGGAGGCCCACCTAATAGCGCACACCTGTCAGGCGCAAGCACTTTAGCAATATCTGTTTACATATGAGCTGATCAAGCTGATTCTAAGCCTGCTGTCTGCTCAGTGCAGCAGGTCCCGCACCTCCCTTCCCGCCAGATCTTGGAGTTAGGTTCTGAGTTCTTGTCAGTGGCTCTCGGTCCTCCAACCTCTGTAGCACCCCAGGCGCTGGGCCCAGGCACTGCACCACCACCTCCCAAGCATTGTCCTGCCAGGGGCTCTGACCCCGAGCTCTGGCACTGGCCTGAGGGGGGGGGGCTGGCAGGAGCCTGGAGATGGAGTGCTACTCTGCAATGAAGGCCCCTGTGCAGGCCCAGATCCAGGGAGTCTGGGCTGCAGCACAGAGTGCTGTGCAGGGACACCGCGCCCCCCCCCCCCCCCCCCCCCCCCGCCAGGCACTGCTGCTATGGCCTGTCCTGCCTCCGGCTGTCCCTTCCAACCTTCCCCACTCTTGTCTCAGGAGTGCCCAGGGACAGCTCATGCCTTGGTCTGGGAGCCCGGCCTCTCAATATACCTCGAGCTTGCCCTGCACTCCCTGACCCAGGGCGGAGCAGCCAGGGTCACCCCAAGATGGAGGGCCCTAGATGTTCCCCCCTCCCTGGTCTGACCTTGCTGAGAGCCTCCGCCCTGGTTCTTCTCCCAGTTCTGGATGTGATGGCTCATGTTGGTGCTACACACGCTAGAATAGATATATTTACAGAGAGATATTTTTAAGATGAAGCCCACAATTAGCTGTCCTTTACCGCCACAGGGCCCCCACCCAAAAGAAGAGCAATCACTTGGCGGCCTGAGCCGCCCCTGCCACTGCCTCTCCCAGGAGCAGAGTGGCTGAAGGGGCGCTCAGCCCACAGATTGTGTAAATACACGGTCATTTCCTATTTTACTGTTCAGATTTAGTACTTGTAAATACAAACATTAAGGAGAGATTAAACATTTTTGCTAAAGCTCATGGCTCTGGGCTTTTCTTGCTGAAAGGGGTGTGGGGGTGGCATGTGCCAAAGACTGCAAGCACATCCTTGCTCAGAAGTGTCAGCTATGCTAGGACTAGGGGCCACAGGTGCCGATTGGCCTCCAGGGTTTCAGCCGCCCCACAGGTGTGCTGCCCCGGCCAGGACTGCATTGCTCCTGTGTGCGAAGAGCCTGCAGGTGTCTGGGCCTTGGAAGCACTTGGAAACCCCCGGAGCCTGTTGTCCAGGGGGCCCTGCAGTGTGCTTTTCAGAGGCTCCCCAGGGTTTCATGTGCAGCAGGGTTGTGGGCCCCTGGCTCAGAGTAGTGGTTCCCTGGGAGCCCTTTAAAATGCGGGCTCTGGTACAGAGGGCCTGGGGCAGTCCCGATGCCTGTGGCCAGCAAGCTCTGAGGACCTGAGGCCATAGTTCTGGGACTCCACCTTGAACAGCAAGGGGCTAACACCGCATGCCCCTGTCTTTCTCTGCCAGGAGCTCTGTTTGGAGCCTTGCAGCCGAGAAAGCCTGTTTGGGGAATGTTGGCCTTCCCAGCACAAGCCCCTATTCCATCCCGTGGAAATGATGGCATACGTCTCTGATGGTGAAGGTGTGGTGCGGCCTTTGCTGGCTGTGGTCCCATTTTCTCCATGGCCAACAGGGATGGCCCTTCCTGCCCAGGGGTCAGATGTGATCATTTTGGATGAAGCAAGCCGGGGTCTGGGGGACACAAGTGTGTTGTGTCCCCAAAGGTCATATCTGGTTCTGCTCTGTACCTGACCTTCAGGTTACCGCCAGGCAGTGACAATGACAGAGGCTGATTGCTCACTTGTAGTTCAGCCACTGTCCAAGCTTGGCCGGTGAGTCAACTGGTTTGGACCTCACAGCAACCGTGAGGTAGGGGTTATTATCCCCAACGTATAGACAGGATGCTGAGGGACACACAGGTGTTGCCCAAGGCTGCCCCGTGGTAAGGGACGGCCAGACTGAAAGCAAGTCCCAGCGAATCAGGAGGGAGGTTCCCAGGGCACCCTGGCAGCACTCTGGCCTGCCTTCCCACAATGGCTCCCCTCCGTGTGCTCTGACAGCAGGCCATAAGTCCTAATACCTCCTGCTCCAAATTGGGCCCGCCCTGACAGCCGGGCTCAGGCATCACGCTCAGCGCCAGGCTCAATCACTAAAGAGAAATCAGTATAATCACCATGAAATTGCATCAGAAGCAAATTTAGCAAATGTGGTCCAGTCTGGGGTGTGACGTGGCCTGTTCCCGTGGGTCGGTCCCCTCCAGCTTCCTGGTATAATCAGCCCTGCCTCAATTACCCTCGTGAGGCTGCCAGGGCCCCAGCCCACCAGCCGAAAGCGGGTGATCATCTCAGCTGCAATCAGCACACACCGTGCAGCGATCAAGTGTAATTATGCAGCTGGCACAGCGCGGGAAGAAGGCAGGCGCCTTCTGATTGCCGACCCCGTGGCTCACCAAGGGAATTAAAACCATCAGCTATTAATATGGGGGCTGTCTGCCTACGCAGGGCATGTGGATGGGGGTGTCTGGGTGGCAGAGGGTGAGGCTAGCCCGCGATCCAGCACCTTCAACTGCATTGTGATGGGACGGCACACGAGCTCTGTGAGCAGGCATCAAATAGTAGGCCAGACTGAATAAACACCAAGGTAACTGCATCTGGGTCAGAAGAAAATATAATCGCATGTGACGGTAGCCAGGGGGACAGGGTAGGCCGCTGGGGAGGCGCAGTGGTGTGGAGACCTGAGGGACGAGGGGGACCGGCCATGGTGGTATCAGAAGAGCGCTCCCTGAGTCGAACGAATGGGGCCTGCCTGAGCAATGGGGCGAGGAGGCAGGGTGGGCACTGTGTGAGGAGAGGCAGCAGGTGTCCAGACCCAGGATGGTCCGCATCCTGGGGGGCCTCAAGCCTGAACAGCAGTAGACGGGCTGTTCTGAGCTCCTTGGGAAGCAAGGAGAGTGGGCTCTGTTAGCATCTGGAGGCCATGGGACTAGAGGGCCAGAGGCTGGAGGAGGCCAGAGACCATCTGGGAGACTCCTGAAGACGTCTCCCTGTGACCTTGGCCCCAATGTACCCCTTTGGGGCCTTCCTGGAGACCCGACAGCCCATCAGATGGTGTTGTTCTGTGGGAACATGTGGGCTTTCTGAAAACAGAGCTGTGTGACTTGTTCTGATCCATCATTGGATTGTCAGTGGCAGTGGCTTGAGTCATACCTGAGCTGGACAGGTACCTGTGTTTCAGGTTCACTACCCACCCCCAGTCATGGCAACTATCAGTGTGTCTCTTTCACATTGATGTCTGTCGCCCTCCCTCCCTCCCTCCCTCTCTTCTTCTTTCCTTTTCACTCTACCTGAAAAGCAATGGGAAAAATATCCTCAGGTGAAGATTAAAAAAATAAATAAACAGTTAAGATGTTCAATTTTACATTATGTGTATATCGCCACCTTTTAAAATAATAATAAATTAAAGAGTCTGAGCTTTATTGTGCGGACAAGAGGGCCACAGAATATTCTGCAGCAGGAGCACTCGGCTCTTCCCTTCGGCCTTGGTGGTCTCTTCTATACCTGGGCTGCAAGGACTTGGTGACCCCACACCTCTGGCTGCAGTCCCCGCCTGGGTCCCACCTCCCACAGCCTGAAGCCCCAGCTCCTACAGGAAGATTCCTTGGGCATCCCCACCCTGCTGTGACCCAGCACCAGGTGGTCCTGTGTGTTCCTGCCCCTGCTGGGCTTGGGACTCCAGCCTCTCTCAGTTGGTGGCTCCCAGGTGAAACGTCCTCAAGCCCAGCTTTCAAAAACACTGGCCCTAACTGGTTTGGCTCAGTGGATAGAGCGTCGGCCTGCGGACTGAAGGGTCCCAGGTTCGATTCTGGTCAAAGGCACATGCCTGGATTGTGGGCTCGATCTCCAGGAGGGGGCGTGCAGGAGGCAGCCAATTAATGATTCTCATCATTGATGTTTCTCTTCCTCTCAAATCAACTAAAAATATATTTTTTAAAAAAGCGTTTCTTGTCAGTGGAGCAGGTCCTTTGTGCTCAGTACGGATGCAGTGTGTGACGTGCTCCTTGGCCCCAGGGGCTGGAGTCCTGGCTCTAGACGCTTGGCTGGACTCGGGTTCCATTTCCAGGGAGCAGGCCCTTGCTTCAGGGGCAGCGGCCAGGACCAACCTTGGCCATGCCCTCCTGTCACACCCCCAGGTGTCCCACTACTTAGGCGGGCCCCTTGCCTCACCTCTTTCGCTTCCTGGGACACCCGGGGTCCTCCCAGCAGCCTGGAATGCTCCTCTAAATACACTCTCTCCTTTTTAACCTGAAGAAATTATTTAAAAGGGAAACTTTCTGGCACTGTCATAAGTGAATGACCAGTATCGCTTGCCATAAATAGGTGATTGAAAAAATAGTACAGTAGAAGTAAAAGTAATATAAAGTTTTAGCAACAAGGGATTGAGCACATAAAGCCCTTCTGTCTATTAAGTTACCAAGTGCCAGTCAGGCATGGGGACACCCAGGACCCAGATGCAGCTCTCCCTGTGTTCTCAGCTGAGCCTGCACCCTCTGCTTTCAGTTCCCTCACTGGCAGCAGCCAGCCCTGGCAGGAGGCTGGGGTGGGAGGAGGGAAGGGCCCTGCAATCAATCCCCCAGGGTGTCTCTCCCGGCCCCTCCTCCCCCCCGCCCCGCACTGTCTGGCAGCCCAGCTCTGAGCCAGCAATGCCATTTCTGTCAGCTGCTCCTTCCGCGGGGTGGCCATGGCTCCTGCCCTCTGCCTCTCCCTGCTGTGAAGTTCCCTCTGGGGCACTGCTTCTTTCCACTGCTTCTTTCGCGACTGAACCCTGCCTGGGAGAGTCCCCAGCTTCAGTGAAGGTCAGGTCTGTCCTGCCTAAAATACTCACTCACCACCGGGGTGGCAGCCCACATATTTCAAATACCTGGCATCAGTGGACCTGCAGGGTGGTCCTGCCCCAGTGTGTCCCTGCTCCTGCCCTGTGTGGCTGAGTTGCACCTTTCCTCCCTTTTTTCCATTGGCTTCCAGCCACCTCCAGGGGAAGCCCCCAGGGCCCTCCCCCAGACACCAACGGTGCCCCCTCCCCATGTGTGTGAGCAGGGCAGTATCTGTCTCCCGTGGGCTTGGTCTCTCTGGCAACAGCCCCACACAGGTGTGTGACATTCCTGACATTCTTTATATGTTTGCACGGCCTGAAAGGACAGAGGGTAGGGTGCAGCAACAGTTTCAGTCCAAGAACGAGAATGAGAGAGGTCTCATTTCTCTTGCTGGAATGAATTATTTAAAAGTAGTTTTCAAGATACAAATTTATCTTGAAGTCAGCAGTCTGCAAGAGGGGCAAGGGGCATTCCTGGCTTGGAAACCTGGGTCTTGTGCTTAGTACTGTGTAATGGGGCAAGCCTTGGTCTCTTCCTCATCCTCAGTTTCTTCATCTGTAAAATGGAAGAACAACTCTACCAGCCTGTCAGGGTTGACAGTAGAATTGTATGATAACCTTCGTGTAAAAAAAGAGTAACGGGAAGTATGTTTGAGGTGCGTGCAGGTGCGTTTTCATGCCTGCAAATCCTAATACTAGTATCCTGGAGGGTGAATGACTATCCAGAGCAAAGGAATTCTCCCATCACTTCTGGCCAAAGCGCCCACTTCCTCTGTGAGCCAATGGACGGGAGCAAAGGGGGATTTCTAAACCTCAAGAGCCGGAAGCAGTTTTAAGATGCAGAGACCACTCAGGAGTCCCTGCCACAGTGGGCAGGGTTGGGGTCCAGAAAGTCTAAAGACAGGAAGAGGAACCTGCCGGGGTGAGGGAGCATGAGCAGCAGCGCATGTCCCAAAGCCAAGGTGTTCAGTAAGGAACCGAGGCTGGGGCAGAGGTGCCTGGGGTCAGGGCTGTTGTGCCAACAACTCCAGGGAGAAGCGTTTACTGTGGTCCATGCTGCTGGTTCTGCAGGGCACAGAGTGCCCTGTGTGGTGAGATGCTTCCCCCACCTCCAGGCTGACAGAGGAAGGGACCCCCCTTCCCTAGTGGCAGGAAGCCTGCTGAGTTTTTCCCTAGACCCCAGTGTCATCTTGGGAAGAAGGAAGAAAAGGGAGGAAAAGCCCTGTTAGGAAGTTGAATTGTGACTTAGACACAACATTTTTTACAACAGAAACTGTGTTAAAACAAAATAAATAGTAAATAGCACGAGACTGAGATATTTTTTAAAGTTTAAGGTTTTGTTCCTATTTCCCAGTGGGGCTGAAGCTTAGGAGCAAGATCAGATAAACTACAGACAATTAAGAGGCTACGCCCAGCCGGGTGTAGCTCAGCAGTTGAGCGTTGACCCAGGAACCAAGAGGTCACCAGTTCGATTCCAGGTCAGGGCATCCAGGGGTGGGCAAACTTTTTGACTCGAGGGCCACAGTGGGTTCTTAAACTGGACCGGAGGGCCGGAACAAAAGCATGGATGGAGTGCTTGTGTAAACTAATATAAATTCAAAGTAAAGGAGCGGAGGGGAGAGCAAGAGAACCGGATAGAACAGCCGGATCTGGCCCGTGGGCCGTAGTTTGCCCACGGCTGGCATATGCCCAGGTTGCGGGCTCGATCCCCAATGGAGGGCATGCAGGAGGCAGCCAATCAATGATTCTCTCTCATCGTTGATGTTTCTATCTCTCTCTCCCTCTCCCTTCCTCTCTGAAATCAATAAAAATATATTTAAAAAAAAAAAAGAGGCTACATGACCAGAAATACCTGAGCAGAGCTGTGTGCATTTTCAACCCTAGAGACTGTGCTGGGCTGAGGTGCAGAGTGGAGGTCTGTAAGCTCTGCCTGCCTTGATCTTGGGCAGTGGTCGGCAAACTCATTAGTCAACAGAGCGGCAAACCTCGGCTCACGAGCCGCAATTTGCGGACCACTGGGAACTGCTCCTCTTCCCAACTCTGGGCAGCTGGCCACGCCTCCTGACTGACACATAACCCCAATCAGAGCATCCCTTCCTCCTGTCAGGCTCAGCAAGTCACCTGAAACTGTTGAAAAGGAGAATGCTCCTTTATTTGATGAGTTTGTAAGCCAATAGCTAAGCTGAGCCACTTTAAAAGCCTGCCCAGGAGTGCAGCCAGATCAGAGGAATGTGGAGCCAAGAGCTGATAAAGAGAGGAAAAAGAGGTAGGAATGAGAGAGAGAAATAAAGAGAAAGAGAGGGAGGGTGGAAGAGATAGGAAGAGGGGGAGAAGTCAGAGGGGAGAGGAAGATGCAGCTGTCCCCAAAGACAAGCTCTCTTCTGGCCTTTAATTACATTAGACAAACCAATTCCTTCTTCTCCTGGCTTTGCTCAAATCAATCTGCCACGTGCAACTTCTAGGATGCAGACCTGCACTGTTCAATGCGATGGCCGCTGTCTACTGAGAACTTCAAATGTGGCCATTTCGAACTCAGAGGTGCTGGGAGTGTAAAATACACATCCGATGGAAAATATCTCATTAAAGTTATTTATACTGATTACATGTTGAAATGATAATACAGTATATTGGATAGATAAGGTTAACTATGTCATTAAATTTAATTTTACTTGTTCCTTTTAACTTTTAAACATATGGCTATTAGAAAGTTTAGAATTGCATTTCTGGTTCATGTTATGTTTCTATTTGACAGAGTAGGACCAGACCAATTTTCTGGAATAAAAGAATATGCTTTTTTATTGTGCATGCCTCTGTGTGTGCGTGTGTGCGTGTGTGTGTGTGTGTGTGTGTGTGTGTCTGACTTAACACTAACTGCTTCTGAGGAGACTGCTTTCTGCTAACCAGGGGGTCCTTGGTTTTCTGAGGATGTGGTGGATCTGGGCATGCGAGTTTGGCTGGAACTGGGGAAGAGAGGAAACACTCTGCGTCTTATTTTCTAACTGCTTCGTGTAGCTGTAGTTCACCTGTGCCGAGGGTGCGGTTCAGTGCTTTGTAGAGCATTCACATGGCTGTACAACCATCACTGCACTCAGTTTTAGAACATTTTCATTGCCCCAAAAGAAAACGCTTTCACCTTTCCTCCACTGCCCCCACCCTCCTCCCCACAGTCCCTGGCCCCACTAATCTACTCTCTATCTCCAGAGGCTGCCTATTCTGGGCATTTCATATACATGGAATCACACCGTACGGGGCCTCTTGTGCCTGGTTACTTTCCCTTCGCGAAACGTTTTCAAGGTTCTTCCGTGTGTGGCATGATCAGTACTTCATTCCTTTTTTATGCCTGAATAACATTCCATTGTGTTGTTAACCTAAAAATAAAAGGCCAAAGTGAGACACAACAAGCATTTATTTGTGATAAAAAGAATAGCTCTTTGGAAAGCAGTGATTTGGGCAGAAACCCAAATAGTGTTCAAATTAGACAAAGGCGATGGGTATTGATGAGGAAAGGAAGGGGAGCAGTTGAAGGACATTTGAGTTGTTTCCACGCTCGGACTGTTAGGAATAGCGCTGCTGTGAACAGTTGTGTACAGATGTTAATGTGGATGTATGTGTCATTTCTCTGGAGGGGATACCTGGCAGTGCAGTTGCTGGGTCATATGGGAATTTTGTTTGGCAGCTGAAGGACCTACCAAACTGTTTTCCACAGCGGACGCACCATTTTCCATTCCCACCAGTCAGGTATGAAGGTTCCATTGTCTCCACATCTTTTTCAGTACTTACTGGTATCTGTCGTTTAGGTTATAGTCAGCCTGGTGGGTGTGAAGCAGTACCTCATTGTGGTTTTGATTTGCATTTCACTGATGATCAATGAGGCTGAGCATCTTGTCATGTGCTTATTGGCTACTTATTGGCTATGTACATTCTTTTGAGAAACCTCTATTCAGATCCTTTGCCCATTTTAAAATTGGTTATATGTCTTTTCATTATTAAATTATAAAAGTTCTCTATATATTCTAGATTCAAGTCCATTATCAAATATACAATTTGCAAAAAAAAAAAAAAATGTTCTCTCATTCTATGGGTTATCTTTTCACTTACTTGGAGTTGTCTTTCAAATGCTCAGCTTTTAGTCAAAGAATGAGAAATCTGATGTTAGGTTCAGGGGTGTGGGATGGAATCCAGGGAAGAGAAATTGGAGCTGGCAGGCAAGGCAGTGCCTGGGAAAGACAGAGAGAAAGGAACTCTGAAAACACCAGAAATATAGAGTACAAGCTCCTTTGAATCTGTTACCTGGTGATAAACTTGGTTTCATTTTTACATTTTAAAAACTCTAGTAAAATACACATAACAAAATTTACCTTCATAATCATTCTTAAGTATACAGTTCAGTGACATTTTGTACATTCACATTGTTGTGCAACAATCGCCACCCTCCATCTCCAGAACTTTCTCCCTAAACTACAACTTTCCGTTCTCCCCACCCCACCCCAGCCACTGCCACCCACCACTCTTCTTTCTGTCTCTATGAATTTGACTACTCTAGGGACCTCATATAAGTGGAATCATACAGTATTTGTCTTTTTGTGACTGGCTTACTTCACTTAATCATGATGTCCCCAAGATTCATCCATGTTGTAGCATGTGCTAGAATTTCTTTCCTCTTTAAGCGAGAATAATATTCCAGTGGAGACTGCCATCCAAGGGATCATGGTTATTTCTGTGGGTGATCTGAACCAGGGCATAGAACGTTGTCAAGAAATTTTACAGCCGCAGACTCTACGGGAGGAGCTTACAAAGGAACTCCTTGCTGGACTGTCTCAAAATCTGAGGTTCTTTTCCAGCAGTCCCCTGGCTCTGGTTTACTTATAGGAGCCCCTCCATCTTCTCTCTACCACCAGGACCCAGTAGTTGGTATCAGGGACATCTGCTCAGAGCTGCTGTGGCCACCAGCTGGTGAGAGGTCAGAATATTCCTCAATTTAACTTCCCACTAGTTGAGACTGTCACCTTCTGCCTCCACCCACAGAGGTCGCCGGACACCTGGGGATCCTGCTTGGACATCAGTGGAAAGGACATGAACCCCTGGCCCATCGCTCATGGCGGGTAATCCTGGATTAGGAAGGAACTGCAAAACTGCAGAGCCACTTCAGCCAGGGTGTGTTCCCAGCATGCCTGCTAAAGGCCCATTAAACTTGGGGCTGGTCGGGGCGGGAAGAGGGCTCGAAAGCTGATAGGCAGTCATTCTTGATTTCTGCCAATTGAAATACTTCCCATAGCAAATGACCCTCAAAACGTCTTCCACCATGAGACTGAGTTGAAGCCAGGAGAAGCTATGTCCCCACAGCTCTGTGCAGGTGGGGCTGGCAGATCTGTTGGGAGGGGCTGCCATGAGAAACGTGTGGTCTGCCATCCTGGTATAAGGTCCCCAGGTTATGACCTCTGGATTCTAGAAGCTCCCTATGCATCAAGGCCTAGTCATTCTAAGGTTTGCTGATCTGAATTCTCCATCTGTTTTCTCAGGGGCCGCCTTTTCAGTGAGACTTCCATACCGTGATTTGTAATGGCCATTACCCCTAAACTGTCTCCAGCTCTTCATCCTGCTGCAGTTTTCTCCCACGCACCCATCACCATCATTTCGGTTGCCTTGTTTATTGCCCTGTGAGGGCAGGGCTTTTTCCCGTCTTGGTCCCTGCTGTGTCTTCTGCACCCAGAGCAGTGAAGGGCGCACCGCAGGCCCTCAGGAAATATCTGTTGCATGGTAATGGCTGCCTGGTCTTTGCACAAGCATGGCCCACACTTTTATGTGGCCATCCTCGCCCATCTTCAGCCAGGGGCATCAGCACCGTTTCTCCTGCAGGTGTACAGCTGTCACCCATTCAAGGCAGGATTAGCTGTCTCCACAGCCTGGTCCCAGGAATCTGCAGGACCCTGATAATTCCCCTCCCCCGCCGCCCCTCCTCCCCAGAGCAGAGCCTTTGTGCCCCTCACACGGAGGACCATTTCTCCTCCATAACAATGCTCCCAACTCTGACTTGCCCACAGAACTCTGGGTCCAAACAGCACTCCCCTCCCCATGAAGAAGCCACCGCAGGCTCAGCACTGGGGAGTTCCAAGGCTGCCAGGTAGATTGCAAAAGTGGCTCCTTTTTCTCCCTATTACGGCCTGTGCTGCTCTTCCCAGGAGGATGCAGGGTCATTCCCCACCCCTGCGACTCACCTGGGTCCACAAAGCGTGGTTGAAGTGCTGGTGTGCCAGTTCTGAGACTGGGCCTCAAGAGACCTCAAGGCGTTCTTTCCCTGGGATTGCAGGGACGCAGCTGGGCCGGCCAAACAGCTGGAGGACGAGAGGCCATGTGCAGTGGAGGCCAGCTGTCTTGGCCATCCAAGGCCAGCTGACCTTAAACATATGACCTGTGGGCCTGTGAACAATAATTAATGTTTGTAATTTTAAGCCACAGAGCTGGGAGTGGTTTGTTAAGCAGAAGGTTGCTTTTAAAGTGAAGGACACCCAGTTGAATTTGTATGTCAGGTAAACAATAGAAAATTATTTATTGTGTCAACATAAGAACGGTCCAAACCTGTAAGAATTTTTTATGAGTTAATTTAAGCCAAACTGACAACAATTGCCGGGAAGCAAAATCTCAGTGGATTGAGAAAATGCTCCGAAATACGGCAGTTTTACCACTTATTTTATATATATATCAGAATCAAAGGGGAAGATGTAAGGGGTTTTCATGAAATCCACTGGTGCTAGAAAGCAAAGCAGGGAGATCCCTGGGGTTGGATAAAAAGTAAAAGGAATAGACACATGCTTCTTTTACACGGTGGGTATAGGATAGCTAACAGTTGATAATTAACATGATAATAATAACAATGAGGGATTTGTGGTCTCTGCTCTGGTGCATTGGTTGTGCTTTGAAAGGTCTGGAAAAAAAGGAAATTACCATAGATGGGAAAAAAGACAACAGATAGGCTCAGGTAACGTGAAGATTGAGCGATGTTGGGGAAAAACAGCAGCCTGGGACATGACTACCTGCCACGACCTGCTTTTCGGTAATACGTTTTCATTTCAGACCATCCTATGTGGTTACTTCAGGTCGTGATTTCGGCTGTGGTCCTAATGTGGCTTTTCCTGCCTGGTTCCCCTTCCCCCTGTTCTCCAGGCCTCCTGGAGAGCCTGCCGCTAGCCCTGGCCATCCATTCAAGGAGTTTCTGTTGCTTGTAATCAAGAACCCTGAGGATTCCAAGGTCCTCGTGTCTGTCAGGCTCTGGAGTCAAACTGCCAAGATGCTGGCCAGCTGGTTGGGCCGTCTCCCTCGGTCACTTAGGACACCGTTCCCTGCAGTCGGATGAGCCAGGCTCTGGGAGTGGGAAGGATCTGTGTATACTCCCAGATGAAAAAATGATGCCCCATACACTGCCCCACACAGTATACTGGCCCTGTGTGCTGAACTTCCCTGGCTCCCACTGAAGCTGATCCAGCTTTTTCCTGCCCCTCCAAGGCCCCTGATGACAAGCTCAATATCCAAACATTCTGACACTACAGTTCATTCACCCCCCCCCGCCCCCACCCCCAACCACACTCTCCACCATGCCTGGGGCTTCAGAAATGTCCTGAAATATTCCAACAAACTACGTCCCGCCGGGCAAGAAGCCAGTCTCCTTGCCTTCCTCCAGCCACTTACTGGTGATGAGCCATCGTGGAGTCCAGCACTGAAGAGTCTGTTCCCGTGGGCAGCCGAGTGGCCCCATCAACATGGGGGGCTCAGGCCTTGTCGCTCGTGCCCAGCTTGGTTCTCCCAGACTTCTCATGTTCCCTTCGAGCAGGGTGTGTAAACCTGGAGACTTCTGTATTACACCATTCCTTCAGTGTTTCTGACTTTGGTACCTTCAGTTACAGATGACAGAGTGCTCCTCCTAAGACCCTTCCGAGAGGTCTGGCTTCTGTAGCTCCAGTGGACCTGCTCCCTGTCGCAGGGCCCATATCCCAGGCGGGCTTGGCCTGTAATTTCCTCTTCTGCCTCTCAGGTGCTGGGGCTCACGGTGGCAAAGTCACTTCCACAGTTTCTGGGGCCATCCTTTCCTAGGAGGGTGTGTCCTGTGACGAGGTGCGGGGGTGGGAGAAGTGGAGGGGGGTGTTCTCCTTGTCTAGGTGATGACTTTGCATTGCAGCTTTGGTCAGAAACTGTTTCCCGGCACTGACCAGAGCCATCGGCCAGAGTTCCCAGTTGCAGGCAAGCAGAAGCAGACGCTGATTTGAACAGAACCAGAATTTATGGAGAGGCTATGGGGCACCTCACAGGACCCCCAGGAGTCTACATGGGCCACCTCTGATGCCCAAGCACACAGCAGGAAGCAAGGGGATAAAGAGGGTAGGTGCAGGGGTGAAGGTCCAGGCTCTCTTCCGCCGATGGTGCATTATAAGGACCAAAGTTGAGGCAAGTTAAGGGTCTGACACAGAAGGTTCCTGGGGCCAAGGACACGCGTGTTCTCTGGCAGCAGCACAAGAGCAAGCGTGCCTAGCCATGAGCTGTCACATGCAAACTAGCCAGTTGGCAGCCTGCCAGGGCACAGCTGTGGGTTTTAGCTGGAAGAGGACAAGAGGGTCCTGAATGGGTGTCACCAGTGGGTGACCAATTTAAGACCTCACAAAAATGAAGTGACTCATAGGTTTAACGTATCATGCATATTCAGTGTTGCATATTTAGTATCACGAATACTTAGTGCCTGGCTGGTTCTTCCGTCCCTTTTTATCTATGGTTACCACACTTGTGTTGTGTTCTCTAGCATGTGTCACAGATCATTAACTACTTATCTATGCTTCATCTTGAATTTCACTCATTCCATTTGTTTCTTACTTTCTCCAGCAGAGTTGAAGGTTCCCAAACAATATATCACATACACATTATAGTACTATTTCTTCCAAATCCTATCTAATAAAAGAGTAATATGCAAATTAATCATCACTCCGCTACAAAAATGGTGGCGCCCATAGCCACAAGATGGCGGCGCCCAGTTCTCTTAGCCCCGCCGGAGTCCCCCAGTCTGCCCAGTGGCGGCAGTCTGGGGTGTCCGGCCGGGAGGCGCCCACCCCCCATGCAGCGATCCCCGCCCAGCAGCGGCAGCCCAGGGTGTCTGGCTGGGAGGCACCAGCGCCCAGCACAATCCCCGGCCACAGCCTGGGCTGGGGTCTCAGGCCGGCAGGGCCTCGCACCCAAACCGTGCACTCCCCCGGCCGCGGCGGCAGTCTAGGCTGGGGTCTCAGGCTGGCAGGGCCTCGCACCCAAGCCGCGTGATTCCCTGGCCATGGCGGCAGCCTGGGCTGGGGTCTCAGCCTGGCCGGGGTGCGATCCCCTTCCAGCCATGGCAGCCTGGGGTCTCATCCACTGAGTCACACCAGCCAGGCAGATGTGGAGGAATCTTAAATGTTTCTTTTTTAAAAATATATATTTTATTGATTTTTTACAGAGAGGAAGGGAAAGGGATAGAGAGCTAGAAACATCTATGAGAGAGAAACATCGATCAGCTGCCTCCTGCACACTCCCTACTGGGTATGTGCCCCCAACCAAGGTACATGCCCTTGACCGGAATCGAACCTGGGACCCTGAGTCTGCAGGCCGATGCTCCATCCACTGAGCCAAATCAGTTAGGGCTGTCCAATATGCTAAAGAAAAAACCCTATCTAATAAAGAGGGAATATGCAGGGGAGGGCATTTGGGGGTGACCGGGTTGTCAGGGGAGAGCAGTTGGGGATGATCAGGCTGGCAGGGGAGCAGTTAGGCATCGATCAGGCTGGCAGGGGGGTGGTTAGGGGATGATCAGGCTGGCAGGCAGAAGTGGTTAGGGGCAATCAGGCAGGCAGGCGAGCAGTTGGGAGCCAGCAGTCCTAGATTGTGAAAGGGATGTCCGACTGCCTGGATTGGGCCTAAACAGGCAGTCAGACATCCCCCGAGGGGTCCCAGATTGGAGAGGGTGCAGGTTGGGCTGAGGGACACCCCCCCGCAGTGCACGAATTTCGTGCACTGGGCCTCTAGTTGTTTTATAAAACTACGTAACATATCACACACATTAGAGGGTGTATAAAATGTATGTGTACATATACATTTACAGCAAAACGAATGCCTGTGCACTTCATCAGTTACCAAAGGTGACATTGATAGTCATTAAGAAGTACCGGCAACTGTACTTAATGAGAGCCAGGCTGGTGTGGCTCAGTGGTTGAGCATTGACCTATGAACTAGGAGGTCACAGTTTGATTCCCGATCAGGGCATATGCCTGGGTTGTGAGCTCGATCCCCAGTGTGGGGCATGCAGGAGGCAGCTGATCAATGATTCTCTTTCATTGATGTTTCTATCTTTCTCTCCCTCTCCCTTCCTCTCTGAAATCAATAATATATATATTTTATATTATTATATATATATAATATATATATTTTTTTTTTAAAAAAAGAAGTACCTGTGAGACCCGATTCCCCAAAGTAACTCCCTGTTCTAGAATGTGTGCTGAATGTGTATTTTCTTTTATTGATGGTTTCATCCCTAAACAATATACTGTTTGGTTTGCCCATTTTTGAACTTACATAAATGAAATCACACGTATGCATTTTCTGTGATTGCCTCTCCTGCTCAGCACCAGGGTTGGAGGTAGTTGGTGTGGATGTGCAGTTTAGGCTCCTTTAAGGCACGGGCAGTCCTGGGAAGACCTCGCCCATTTTCGTGGCTGCAGAGTGCTCTGCTGTATGAATGGCCCACGAATCCCATATCCATGGACACCCGGCCCCGTTCTCTCGGGTGATTTTAACAGGGCTGTGATGAAAGCCCCATACAGCCCTGGTGCTCCTGGCTTCATTCCCAGGAGAGCAGTCGCCAGTGGTCAGTGTTCTGTGTGTGATTTTCCAGGTCACAGCAGAACATTCCCCTAGGGACCGCGGCCGTTCACTCCCCACTAGCACGAGAGCATGCCCTCTCCTCCACATCCCCACCAACATTTGATTCCCCCCCCGCCATTTTCTATGTTTTACTCATTTGGTGCTTGTGAAATGGATCCTACTGTAGTTTTCATTTGACTTTCCAAGGTTACTGATAAGGTGTATTAGTCATTTAGATGTTCTTTTTGTGAATGTCTAATTGATACCTTTTTGCCCATTTTCCTAGTACACTGCTTTATTGACTCAGAGTCTTTTATATATGTTGAATATGAATCCTGTTACAAATACCTTCTTGTAGTTTGTGACTGGTGATTTCACTTTTGTTTTTTATGGGTTTTTGGTGAATAGAAATTCTTTATCCTATCTAATAAAGAGGGAATATGCTAATTAACCATCACTCCATCACAAAGATGGCTGCATCCACAGCTGAGGCCAAGTTCCCATAAGGAGCCTTAACAAGCAATCAGCAGGGACCTGAGGCTACGCCCTCCCCCACCCCTGTGGGGCTTGACAGGGGACCTCAAGGTGCACTTCCCATCCTGCTGCTGGGCTAGGGGACCTCAGGCTGCTCCCCCCACCCCAGCACCAGGCCGGGGGACCTCAGGTCGCACCCCCCACCTGGTGGGGCTTGACAGGGGACCTTAAGGTGCATTTCCCGTCCTGGTGCAGGGCTAGGGGATCTCAGGCTGCTCCCGCCGCCCCAGTGCCAGGCCGGGGGACCTTAGGCCGTGCCCCCCCACCTGGCAGGGCTTGACAGGGGACCTCAGGCCATGCCCCCCACCCAACGGGGCTTGATGGGGGACCTCCAGGCTGCTCCCCCGGCCCCAGTGCCAGGCCGGGGGACCTCAGGCTATGCCCCCCACCAGGTGGGGCTTCACAGGGGGCTTCAGGCCGTGCCCCCTGCCCCAGCACCAAGCCAGGGGACCTGAGGCTGCGCCCCCCTGCCTGGTGGGGCTTGACAGGGTACCTCAAGGTGCACCCCCAGTGCCAGGCTGGGGGACCTCAGGCCATGCCCCCCACCAGGTGGGGCTTGACAGGGGGCTTCAGGCCGCACCCCCCGCCCCAACACCAAGGCAGGGGACCTGAGGCTGCGCCCCCCTGCCTGGTGGGGCTTGACAGGGTACCTCAAGGTGCACCCCCAGTGCTGGGTCGGGGGAAGTCAGGCCACAGCCCCCACCTAGGGGGGACCTGAGGCTGCACCCCCCTGCCAATGGAGCTTGACAGGGAACCTGAGGCTGTTCCCCCATCCTGGTGCGGCTTGATGGGGGACCTCAAGGCACGCCCCCCCTACCCCAGTCTGGGCTGGGGGACCTCAGGCCACGACCCCTGTCCTGGTGCCGGGCCAGGGGACCTGAGGCTATGTTCCCTGCACAGCAGGGCTTGACAAGGGTGGGACTAGCCAGGTCTGGATCTATCCCAATTGGGGGGGGGGTGGTGGCCGGGTCTGGGTCTCACGTGATTTTGAGGTGCATGTGGGTGGGCAGGGACTTGACTCTGGGACCCGTGATGTGCCCCAGACTCTGACAGGAGGAAGGTTTTCATATACATTTTACTAATTTTCTTTCATCTCTGACACTTCTATTATAGAGAAAGGGCAAATAGCAATATTAAATTATTTCCTCTAATTAATCCCCTTTTAATGTGCACGAATTTTGTGCACTGGGCCGCTAGTTTTAATATAACTGACTTTGTCTTTTTCTTTTTTTCTGTTTGTCGAAGGCCTCACTCTTAACCCCAAAGTCATAAAGCTATTGTCCCATAGAGTCTCCTGGTAGTTTCACTTTTAAGCTTTTGATTCCCTGGGTTTTGTGTAGGGTGTGAGGCAGGGACCTCACTTTATTCATGCCTTTCATATGGATGGATCACCAATGATCACATACTGTTGTTTGACTAGTCCATCCACTTCCCTCTGACCTGCAGGGTCACCTTGGTTATACTAGTAAATCAAGCTTCCAAGATGTGTGGATCTGTTTCCAGCTCTCTTCTATTCCCACTGAACGACTTTCTTCCTACCCTGGGGTCTGTTGGGTAGTCTTGAAGGGAGGGGTGCCTCCTCTCTTGCAGCCAAAGGCTAATAATAGCAGTGTGCAGTCTTCTCCGGTCCCAGTGCAGCCAGGCCTGGGAGTAGGATGTGAAGGCCATTGGGTCCTGCACTTTAACTGGGGGTACGGGGAAGTGGTGGGTGCTTTTCGTCAGGGGATGTGGCGGAGTAGACGGAGCATGCATTTTACGGAGCTCACTCGAGCTGTTTTGTGGTATATAATGCAGAGAGGGCCAGTGTGACAGCAGGGACCAGTCAGGTGCTGCCTCACAAGCTGAGATGGATGCGCCTGGGCCATTGCTGACTCTGCATGTGGCTCAGCTCTCCCTGAGGGTGTCCTGTGGCTCTTTCTACAGAAGCTCTTTTCACATGTGGGTGGGCAGGGACTTGACTGCAGCCCGGGCCAGCTCCTGCAGGCAAGGCACCTGTGCCCCAGGGCCCTTGCACTTACTCCCTCCCCTGCAGTTATTTCCTCAGATGCCTGCCCTGTATGCATTGCTCCCTCACCCTCTTCTGGATTTTACTCAAAGCTCTCTCTTCCCCCGAGACCTTCCTGACCACTCCATTTAAAATAACTTCCTGCCTCCCTGATAACACCCTCTCCCCCTTTTCAGCTTTAATTATCTTCATTGAACTTTCACCATCGGACATACAATACAATTATTTGTTAATTTTGTTCTACACATCCCCCTCCCTAGAATGTGACAGTGCCCCAGTGCCTGACACGCAGCTGGTGCTCAGTAGCAATTCATTGAATGAGAGAAGAAATAAGTGACAGTGTGAAGGATCCCTGGGGCCTGAGGGCCTAGCAGCAGGACAGACATAAAGCAGGTGCTGATTGAGTGTTGAATGGAAGAACATTCCTTGTAGCACCAAACTGTTCTCTTAATACCATTGGGGAAAACCCTCTCAGAGCTCCTCCTTTATGCCACCAAAGCATCTGAGGGCTCTAGAAGTATGCATGTCCTAATGCAAGCATCTAGGGTTCCCTGCATCCTTTCAAGAAAAACAGCTCAGCCCTAACTGGTTTGGCTCAGTGGATAGAGCATCGGCCTGTGGACTGAAAGGTCCCAGGTTCGATTCCGGTCAAGCGCATGTACCTTGGTTGCGGGCACATCCCCAGTAGGAGGTGTGCAGGAGGCAGCTGATTGATGTTTCTCTCCCATCGATGTTTCTGATTCTCTATTCCTCTCCCTTCCTCTCTGTAAAAAATAAATAAAATATATTTTTTAAAAAAAGAAAAGAAAAGAAAAACAGCTCAGATGTGACCTCAGTTTGACAGAGGGGTCATGTGACTTTGCCCAGTTCACGCAGCTGGTCAGTGAACCAACCAGACTTCCTGACACCCAGTCGCCTGGACAGAGGATTGTCCGCATGGAGTCCTGGGCCCAGAACCCACTGACCCACATTCCCTCATCCCTATCATGAAGTAACCACAAACATTTTTGAGTATCTCTTTCTGAAAAGTTGTTGCTTGGCAATGGTTGCTAGGCAAAATTCATAATTAATGAAAAGTTCAGGGCTCTTGATTGGAAGCCCTCAGGGATGCCGATGCATCTGCAGACTATGGTGGGAAGAATTCTGAGATGGCCCCAAGATTCCTGTCCCAGGGGCATACTGCCTGGTAATCAGCTTCCCTGGAAGGTGGGCAGGGCCTGTGAACAGGATGGGATAGCCGCTCCCTTGATTAGATTACATTATGTGGCAAAGAGATATATGGGGTCGTCACTCCTATGGCCACACTGCATTTTATTAAACTCTGTCCTTCATACCAACCTGGAGAGAGGCTCTCCTGCCAGCTGTAAAGGAGTGAACTGCCCTGTTGGTAGAGCATTGCGTGCATGATGAAGGTCTGAGGGTGACCTCTAGAATCGTAGACTCTCCTATGGACAGCCAGCAAGAAAATGGGGACCTCAATCCTACAGCTGCAAGGAATGCGGTTCTGACAACAACCAGGGAGCTTAGAGGAGGGCCCAACCTCAAATAAGCCCACAGCCCCAGCTAGCACCTTGATTTCAGCCGGGGAAGACCCCAAGCAGAGGACCAGCTAACCTGTGCCGGACACCTGATTCACAGACACTGTGAGATAGAAAAGGGGTGTTGTTTTAAGTCCCTAATTTATGGCAAGTTGTTATGCAGTATAGAAAACTAATACACTGGCCTTGGGGGTGGGAAATCAGCTTTTAGGAATGACCTTAGCCCTTAAATTGGCTGCTAGGACCAAGAAGAAGAAGGTAGAAAACTGGAAAGACTGTGCAAGGACCTTGGTCCTAGAAGTTCCCTGCAAGGTGAAGAGTCTGCTCCCCTTTCACAGATGGGAAAATGAGCCGCAGAGAGGCTGGCATTGGCCAAAGCTACACATGCAGGAAGAATGAGGCTGGGATCTGAACCAGAGAATCCAACTGCCTGTGGGGGTGTGCCTTTTTGGGGTGTATCTGCAGATAAAGTGTTCACGGTGTGGAGCAGTGGTCGGCAAACTGTGGCTCGCGAGCTACATGCGGCTCTTTGGCCCCTTGAGTGTGGCTCTTCCACAAAATACCACGGCCTGGGCGAGTCTATTTTGAAGAAGTGGCGTTAGAAGAAGTTGAAGTTTAAAAAATTTGGCTCTTAAAAGAAAGTTCATTCGTTGTACTGTTGATATTTGGCTCTGTTGACTAATGAGTTTGCCGACCACTGGGGGGCAAGGTGATAGACTGGCACATAGGGACCTAGAGGGGCCTGTTAGGAATTGAGTGAAACAATCATTTCCAGACCATTCCAGTTCAGTGTTCCTCAGTCGGTCCTTCCTGTAGTCAGTGTTACAGCTTCTTGATTCTCATGTCAGGTAAACTCTTCATTAGAGAGAAGGATTTTCAGCTCTCTCATTGGTCTCTTTGGCATTTAGGGCATCCATCTGGGCTCTAGGTGTCTTAGGATAAGCTTCCTGTGCCAGGTGAACCCTAGGCTGGGCAGTGTGGAAGTCATCTGATATGTTTGTCTAGCATCCATTTCTTCCTCTGAAGATTTACATCTGAGGACTTCCCCTCCCTATTTGCATTAGCTGGGTAGGGTCACCAATCCATATCCCACCAGAGCTAATTTGTGACCAAGCTAGGCTAATATTTTCTTGAACTGGAGTCTTGTTCAGAGGGTTAAAAGCATTAAATAGGAACATTTATGCTTCACCCATATGGTATCCATGGGGAGGACCTTCTTTAGGGCCACACCCAGGACTTCCCACCGCACCCATTCCTTTTCCCACCCCCTGGAGGATACAAAGGCTCTTGATCGGAAGATGTCAACCAGTGGTCTGCTTTTCTTGATAGGGTGGAGCTCATTTGTTTTAGGCTGATCTGGTGGGTTTCTGCTTTTTCTTCCCCCATTGCCTCAGAGCGGAGAGAAGTTTCATTTCTGGGTGGTTAGGTCCCATTTGCAGACTCATGTTTTCTCCAGATGGCTGCTGCCCCTAGGTGCAGCCTGGGAAAAAGGGTTCGAGACAAAGAATGTTAAAAAACCATGTTTGCCACCGTGTTCATCCATCTCAAGCTGACATTCTGAGCTCCATCCTGCTGCTCTCACCTCAGGCATGGGAAAAGGACACTGTTTACTGGTCCCACTCAATCCCAGGATGGCCTGGAAGTGTTTGGAGCTGATTCATCCTAAATTGCACTACTTAGAGACTCCGGAGCTGACCTGGGTCTGGGCCTTTCTAAGATCTGTGCTTTCTGCTTTTCTTTGATTCTGTGAACCGTCTGTTATCCTTCCATAAATTGTCATTTCCCACAAATTTGTAACCAAAGAACCTTGCCAATACAGGCAGTATCTTCACTCTGGATCATTGGACCCCGCCTCCCCAGCACAGTGGGTGGGTCCTGCTCTTATGGGACACTGCTGATGGGAAATGGATTGGGAGCCAGGTCCCTTGACTCTGTTCCTGCTCTGCTCTACCTAGAAGTGTGATCTTAGACAAGCCCCGTCCCTCCAGGATAAATGAAGAGTTGAATTAGAGGATCTTTTTTGGTTTCAACAGTGACCAACCTCCAGCTGCTGGAAGGAGGTCTGGTTGCAGGAGGATTGCATAGCTGCTCTGGATTCCTGCGCCAACTCTGGGGACCAGCCCATTGCTTGGTCCCTTAGAGAAATAGCAAATACGATGACAAACATCTGAATGACACTTACTGTGTGCCCCACTGCTCTGCATTGGGATTGTCCTGTCTACAGAAGAGAAAGCTGAGGCACAGAGGAGTTAAGCACACACAGGGGACTGTGGAGCCAAGCTCTGGACCAAGCAGCCTGTCTGCCCAGACCTTGCCTTGCATACCATGCTGGGCTCTGCCCCCACCATCTGTGCTTCTTGCTCTCGTGGCCCCATGTCCCTGTCTCTCCATCATGGCCTTGGCCCTCTCACCCACTAGGGGATGCATTTACACAGGCTCTGCAGGAGACGGGCTCTGATTGGCCCAAGCAGTTCACTATGGAGCTCCTCCCACTGTCCCCTTCTTTCCTCCTGACCTCCCCCCATACTTCAGCTCACCTCAGAGGCTGTCTTGGTGCCTCTCTTTGGCCCAAACTTTATGACCTGAACAGCAGGGTCCAGTGACCTGGGAAAGTGGCCACTTGGGAAGAAGGCATCAAAATGAGGAATTAGGAAGAAATGTGGCTGTTTCTTCAGAAAAGAGCCGTGGGCATGGTGGGCTCTCTGAGCCTCAAGGGTACCTTTTCCTGGACATGACCATGAGAACTGATTGAGAGAATGAATGAACTTGCTTGTTAAATTTACCAACGCTTTCTAGGGGCAGTGTTTTTATTGCCAAACCATAGGAAGCTTTGTAAACTGTAGAGTGTTGTATTCAGTTGATGCAGCCACTGGTGACACTCTACCTGCCAACTCTTTCCTTCTTTCCTTGCCAACAGAAAAACCCCAGTGTCATTTGGGTGGAAACGTGCCTCATTCAAGGGCAGAGGGAAAGGTGGCAGAAGCCCATCCTGGTCATCGGAGTCCATTTCCTGGTACTAGACTATTTGTGGGTGCAGAGCCATTTCTGGAGCTGGACTGGGGCACAGGGTTCTCAGTGCCGCAACGTGAGCTCCTAGGAAGGGGTGGGGAGGGCCCACGTGACCACGTTTCTTCCTGGCTTCTCCGTTTTACTCACCTCCGTCTGTCAGGATGTTTTATGTTGTTGTTTAATCCAGACTGGGTTGGATTTTCAGTCACTCCCACTTAAAAATTCTGATCAATTCAAGAGATGGCAGGTCCCCCACTTCCCTGGGGGTTCCTGCTCCAGGTGAGCTGGGGCTGCCCACGAAGGATCTTGACAATTTCTGAGCTTCCAGACAGGGTCTCCTTGAAATCTGTTTGGATGACCTTGATTATAGCCATTCTCTTTGATATGCCACTGCAAGCAAACTTTAATTACAAAGTAATAAGTGCTCATGTAGACTATTCAAACAATGAAGAAACATATAGAATCAAACAAGGAACTGGACCCCACTCTGCATTCCTATAGATAACCAGTATTCATGGTTTGGTGTAACTCTCTTGTCTTTTTTCTATGTATTTCCTTCCCCTCACACCTTCCCCCCCCCCCACAATTTTTTTTTCCATAATGGGTCATACCAAACAAGTAGTGTTGTGCAACTTGCTTTAACAATATATCTTGGGCGCCCTAACCGGTTTGGCTCAGTGGATAGAGCGTCGGCCTGCGGACTGAAAGGTCCCAGGTTCGATTCCGGTCAAGGGCATGTACCTTGGTTGCGGGCACATCCCCAGTAGGGGGTGTGCAGAAGGCAGCTGATCGATGTTTCTCTCTCATCGATGTTTCTAACTCTCTATCCCTCTCCCTCCCTCTCTGTAAAAAATCAATAAAATATATTAAAAAAAATAAAAATAAATAAAAATAAACAATATATCTTGGGCATTTTCCTGCATTAGAACAGATGGGCTGGCCTCATTTAAGGGGCTGCTGCCTCCTCCTGTGGAAGTATGTATCTAGTGATGAGATTTAGATCTCCCCCTCTTCTATTTTATTATTCCAAATACCTTGAAAATGAAGCCTGGGATGCTTCACTTTGAGAAAATCATGCTCTGACCCTTTGAAAGAAGATCTCCCTGGAGGTCAGGAGAGGGGCAGAGGCTGGGCCAGCGTCCCCTGTAGGTCAGGTCCATTTCCACAAGGGTGTTCGGAGCTAGGCATACCTGCTTCCTCGCTCTGTGGCCAGGTCTGAATGATGGGCTGGGCTTGGGCTTGAGGACAGCTGTTCCCATGAGCACTTGAAGGCCTCCCAACCATGGGGACCTCTTCCTAGCGAGAGGGGTTACGGGTCTGGGGAGGGGACCTGGGATCTCAGAGAGGATCCAGCAGGTGATGCTAGTTGAGGTGAAAGAGAACCCCCCACATGTGTGAGCTCCTCCCATAGCCACCAACCCCACAGTCTACACTTTCTGCCTGCTATTGTGAAAGGGGAGTGTGATGCAAAATAGCATGTAAGAAAAAGGGGAGATGCAATTAGGGTGAAATCATAAAGGGGGTCTAGTGAAGATTAAAATAAAGAATTAAGCATAACAATAAAAAAATGGATATTTTTATAATGTATGACAGAAGATTTTGAAACAAGAGATTAAAAAAAGAACGTAATAAAAATTGGAACTTTAGAATACAAAACAGTAATAATAAAGTAAAAGATATGAAAATGAGATTTAGGATAAAGAGATGAAAGGCAAGAAACCAATGACATGCCAAGCAGAAGGCTAGAACACAAAGGAGCCAAGATAAAGTTAACATCCACAAAATAAATTTTTTTAAGTAGATAAAACTGTTGGTTGAAATTGAGAATTAAGCTGTTACTTCTTGGTTCATAGGTCAACGCTCTCTGAAATCAATATGAAGATATTTAAATAAAAAAAAGAAATTGAGAATTAAGGGCTAAGAATTATCAGTGAAAATAAATATAAAAACTGAAGAGAAAATACAGTGAAAAAATGAAACTTAACTGTTCCCTCCTCTAAGATAAAAAACCACCCATCAGTTTCAAAGTAAATAAAACCAGGAAGGAAAAATGAAAGATAGTAAATTAAGTAAGAATGCAAAAATAATCAACTCAAACAATATCCATAATAAAGTGACATAAAGACAATGAGCTAAAAAGCTGTGAATAAATGCCAATCTCTTCCTTCAAAAGTCCATACCCCCAAAGGGGGAAATTTCCAGAGACAATCAAAGCCCTCTATTCCTTACCACCTACTGGATAGGTCCTGGGACAAGTGTCTCCCAGACCTCAGCCAGAGGCTGGCCCTTCTCCTGTCCCCAGGAGCTTGGCCCCAGCTTTGTTTCCCTCATTGCCTGCTCTAGCCATCTCATTATCTCTGCAGTCTGCATCTGTCTCCCTTCTAGTGTGGACCTGGACAATTCCCCAAACCACAGACACCCAGCTGTCCGGGTTATTGAACAGAAAAGCAGCAAAACTAGACAAGTGAGACCGGGGCTGACCTCAGGATCAGCTGCTTTGATTAATGGCCCCTGTCCTGGTGCCAACCAACCAGTCAGTGGAGACCACAATTCTGAAAGGACCCATCCTTTGTGGTTCCTTTAGGTCTCTGAGTTTCCAAGGCTGCCACGCAGGCCTTCCTTGAGCTTGTCTGGCAGGTTAGCATGTGGCCCATTTTTGTCTACAACACAGAGACCAAGGCCTTCTGTGGGGAGGGAACAAATGCCCTAGGCCTTGCTCCCAAGATCTAAGGTACAGAGATCTGTCTGGTAGGTCTGCATGACAAGGGGCCAGCTCTAGAGCGGGGAGTGAGGAAAACAATGACTGCAAGTTGAGAGAGAGCTCAGTGGGGCTGGCCCAGCTCTGGCAGAGAGCATGCTGGGGTGGGGTACTCTGAAACATACCTCGCCCTTGGAGGCCAAAGGTAGCCCATCATAGCTGTATGAAGAGCTGGGCTAGCCAAGGAGGTATGCCAGTGCAATGCTGCTGTGGATCAGGCCACATCCAAACGGCAGCTTAATAGCATTTACTGTTTGGCAAGCTGAATTGGCTGGTGTGAGCTGAGCTGCTTGGTTTGGTCTGAGCTGGGTTAGTCTTATCTGGGATGGCGTGGGCTGGTGTTGGCTGGTCTGAGTTGTACTGATCTGGTCTGGGTTGATCTGGGTTGGCCTGAGTTGGTCTGGTTGTGCTGGGCTGGTCTGAGCAGGCTGGTTGGGCTAGTCTAGGCTGAGCTGGCTCAAGCACCAGCGGTCAGTTGTTGGATCAGATAGGCTGTCTGGTCTAGGATGGCCTCTGCTGGATGACTATGGGGCCTCCCATTCTCTAACGGGGTGGCCTAGGCTTGTTCTCAAGCTGAGGCAGGCTCTGAGAGAGATGCCCATAGGCTCAGCACTGGCACAATGTCATGCCTACCAAATTCTCCTGGCCAAAATAAGTCACAGACCAGACCATATTCACAGGGTGGGGAAATGGACTCCACCCCTTGATGGAGGTGCTATAGTCACATTGCCCAGAGTGTGGACACAGCAGGACAGGAGTGCACAGGATGTCTGTGCAAAGCTGACCATCAGTACTCAGCACACAGCCCCTATGCTGGGGGCTGGAACACAGCGATGGGCAGGGATAAGATGTGGCTGCTGCCTTTGGAGTGCACGGTCTTGAGGGAGGACACTAATGCAGACCCAGTAGTGGGAAAATGTGACAGAAGGATTCCTTGAAGAGGATTGGGCTGGGGTTGGAAGTGTGAGTAGGAGTATACCTGTGGGCAGCAGGAGCAGGGCAGGCGACTCCTGACTCCTGGTCCCTCCTGGGCCTGGAGGCAGAAGGTAGAGAAAAGCCAGCCCAGAGCTGAGGAAGGAGGGAAGCTGGTGCTCATGCTGCAGGCACTCTGGAGCCCACAGTCCGGCACAGGCTGCCCCACCAAGCAGCCCAAGGATTAAATGGACTTTGTTGGGATTACTGCTGCCAATCAAGTTCAAGTGCATTTTTAAGAGCTTAATTTTCGGCCCTAGGTTTTAAATAAAATCATCAAGTCCAGTCGATTAAACTCATTACGGCAGATGGACTGGCTGGTATTCATGCTGCCATCAGATTTGGAGAATTAATTAGGGGCCTGTTATCCTTTGTCAGGATTAGTGAAACCAGCCCAGAGACCCGGGGTGTCTACTAAAAGACGGACTGATAATCTTTTTAGCAGGGCCCCCGAGACAGAGAGAGATCTGCCACTTTCACCTCGCTGGTGTCTTTGATCCAGTGGTGCACAGACCTAGGAGCCGGGCTTGGGGGTCGGGCAGGCTCCAGGGCACAGATGATTCTGTGGGTGGCCAGGGTTGGCTGGCTAGGAGGACACTTGGAGTGTCATGTGCTCAAACAGCATCCCTGACCTCTTCTTCCATGTCTCACAATAACCTAGGAGGAGGGGCCCATAGAGAGGACAATTGTCCACTCATTTGCCTTTCAAAAATGTCCCCACCCCAAGTAGTGGGTGTAAAGCTCCATCTCCTTGTCACCAGGCCATGTGACCAAGATGGCCATGTGACCAAGATGGCCTTATCCCTTGTGGGGTGTTGATTGGTCTTTTGAGTGGAGATATGAACCGTGAAAAGCCAATCAAAGCTACCTTGGGACTGCTATAGCCCAGGGTGAAAACAGGGAGCCTGGAACGGCCAGGCCTTTCGGGCCCTGCATGAAGTGTGAGCCACCCTGAGGAGGATGAAGATACAGCGAAAGATGCGCTTCTAGTGATAAGGGTGAGCCTCTGGATCTGGCCGCCTAAAGCTTCTCCTTGGACTTGTCAGTTACACGAGTCAGTCCATTCCTCCTTTTCTGCTTAAGCCGATTGGCGCTGGGTTTCTGCCACTTGCAACCAAAAGAGCCTGAGGAATCAGCCCAGACCTCAGGCCCCCTGCCAGCCAGGGCATTGGAGCTGGGAAGGAGAAACTGAGGCCACGGGCCTACGGTTGGTGAGACTGTTCCTGGTGTTCTCTGACTGCCTAACGGTCTACCTCCCTGGGAGACAACCCCTACCCCCAACCCCCCCGCACACACACCTTCCTGTGGGGTCTGGCTAGGCCAGTGTGGAGGTGGGAGATAGCAAGGATCCTCACAGAGGCAGAGCGTGGCCACAGGGAGGGTGAAATAAGACTTCATGGGGGAGAAGAGGCCGACAGAATGCCCCATAATGCCACACACACTGGCCCATGGCTCCTAATAGCACTCATGAGCACAGGACCATGGCTGGCATTTCCAAGCCTGGTGCTGGGTTTGAACCCCGACGTGGGCTCTGTTTGCAGTGTTCTTTCTCCAAGCCAGAGGGTGGCCCAGCACAATGGCTAAGAGAGCGGACTCGGAATCAGAGTACCTGGGTTCAAATCCCTCCCTGTTCAGTCACGAGCCGTGTGATCTTGGGCTACTTGCTAACTCCCCTTGTCTGTTTGCTGGAGTGAGGACAAGGACATGGGGCTGCTAGGAGGGTTACACGAGGTGATGCAGGTGAAGCACAGAGCTTCGTGAGTGCTGCCACCCTCCTGGCTATGCCCGCCCCATATGTACCCCCTAACTCTCTCTCCTGCTCTTGACCCACTCACCCTAGCCAGTTCTCAGCACAGCAGTCGTATTTCACATATTATATGTCAAGTTATGTCATTTTTATGCTTAAAAGCTCCTAAAGAAACTTAGAATGCAGCTCAAATGCCTTGCTGTGCCTTGCATTCGGTGAACAGGGTGGTAGCACACCATGCCCAGCCTAGCGGAGTAACTAGCGCAGCCGCTGTCTTGTTTCTATAACGGGCTCTGTGTCGGGACTTCGGGAAGGACCTAGGGGACAGCTTGCTTCTGCTCTGCCGGGTCTGGGCCCCCTGGGACTGGTGACCAGAACACCCACGTGTGGCTTCTCTGTGTGTCTTGGGCTCCCTCACAGCATGGCGCTGGGTGCTGAGAGGGCGCTTCTGGAGAGCAAGGCAGAAGCTCTCGGCCTTTTCTGACCTGTCCCTGGAGGTCACATAATGGAGCACCTTCGCTGTGTACTCTACTGGTTGGAGAAGGCACGGTCACATCCAGGCACGGGGAGGAGACACAGATGGCAGAGCGGCAGCGTCGCAGTGCCGCAGCGCACATGAGCTGGGAGGCTTTGGAAAATGCTAGCCTGCCTGGTGCATACAGGTTGACCCTGACCCACACTGCTGAGGGAGCTACCACTTCCTCTCCCTCACTTGTTTCCAGGCAACCGCCTTCTTTCTATCCCTCAGGCGCACAGAACATACGCTGCCCCGGGGCCTTTGCACTTTCTGTCTCTATGTGGCTTGCTCTGTCCACTCCTGAAGAACTCAGCTCAAATGTTATCCCCTCAGGCTGTCCTCCTCTGGCCATCAATCTAATTCACTGCCCCTCTCCAAGAACGCTCTAGGAAAGCACCATCCAATACAAAGACCATGCAAGCCACATCTGTAATATAACATTTGTATAGTGAACACATTAAAAAAGAAATATAATTTAAATTATTTCTCATTAATACTTTTATTTAACTTAACATGTTCAGAATATTATCATTCAATATGTGACCAATAAAGAAATGTTAATGAGATAGTCTTACAGCCTTTTTATTGTACTTAGAAACCTAGTGTATATTTTATGCTTATTGCATATGTCAGTTCAGAAGCTAAATTTTCTTTGGAAATACTTGATCTGCACTTAGATTTGATTAATGTACCGTTGAAAGAGTAGATTTACATACCCAAGTTGTTCCAAATATCTTAACTGATTTGAGCATCCGTTTTATAATTTTAAATTACTTAAAATTCAATAAAATGAAAGCCACAGATCCTCAGTCTCACTGGCCACATCACAAGTGCTCTGTAGTGCCGTTGAGCAGATAGGGAACATTTTCCCATCATCGCAGAGGGGTCTCCTGGACTGTGCTGTTCTAGATCATTCCCTGCACTTTCGTCCACATGGCGCTCACCACCGTCCGCATCGATCTGCCTCTGCTTGTGCATTTGCTTATCTCTTCCCACTTCCTTTGACCTGCAGGATCTAGGAGGTCTTGTTCTTGCCCAGAACTGTGCCTGGCCCACACCAGCACCAGAGAATAACTTGTTAAATAAATAAGTGAAAACAGAATCTAGGCCATCGGCTACATGTACTCAGGGAACCCTCAGCACGGCTTCACGACTCTTACAGAGGAGGTAGCCCAGAGGGGCACAGCATCTCCCCAAGTTCACACAGCTGGAGGCACCAGCACGGACTGAGGCTGTCATGCTCGATGCAGAGCCCATCTCCATCTCTTCCAGGCCACATGGCTCCACAGATGCTGTGGCCGCTGCCCTCATGGGACTTCCGACCAATCTGGGGCGATGAACATGAGCAGGATACAGAGATGGTTCAGTGAATGTGAACAGTACGCTGAGAGACGAACTCCTCCTAAATACCAGGAGAGGCTTCATCGGGGACAGGACAGTTGTCCTGAGCTATTGCGTTGGGCAGTAGGGACTGTAGGGACAGTAATCTCCCTCAAATTGGGCTCCCGTGGCTTTAGTGTGGCTGAGCCAAATGTGGCAGTGGTCTCAGTAGGCCTCTCTCCAGCCCTCCTCCACACTGGTCTACCCTTGGGAGGCACTGCCTACACATGACAACTCATATGACATGTGGCTATGTCCTCTCTTCAGTCACTCCAGAGTGAGAGAGAGTTTGGTGACTCTGGTTGCCATATCTCCTTGCTGGTGAGGGTTCAGGACAGGATGGACCCAGTTCTGAGACCTAGGGAAGTTGGCTGGGGGCTTTGGGAAAGGTCTCAGGGAAGACACCCCCCGCTTCCCCCGCTTCCCCCACCAAGAAGATGCAGCTCCTCCTCCTCCTTAGGAGGGGAGCCTGATGCTGCAGCCCCGACAACAAAGGCGGGAGCCAGGGGTGGGGATGCGCGTGGTCACAGAGGCTCCCCTGTTGGGGCCTGGCCTTCCTCCAGACTGAAGCCTTGAGGCTGGGGAAATGCACATCCTCAGCCTGTTTGAATCAGATATCTGTTGCTTGCAGCCCTGGCCAGGCTGGACCCCAGACTCCTGACCGGCTGAGTCAGGCAGAGGACCATCCTCACAGGCCTCCACCTCCAGCTGCTCAGGCAATGCCTGATGCTTGCAGGCCCCGGCTGGCTTCCTGGGCTCGTGTGAATGAGCCCTTTCTCCCATCTTCTCCCACTCCAGATGGCAGAAATTGATACAGCCTTCTCCTCTCCTCTCCTCTCCTCTCCTCTCCTCTCCTCTCCTCTCCTCTCCTCTCCTCTCCTCTCCTCTCCTCTCCTCTCCTCTCCTCTCCTCTCCCCTCCCCCCTCCCCCCTCCCCTCCCCTCCCCTCCCCTCTCCTCTCCTCCCCTCCTCTCTCCTCTCCTCTCCTCCCCTCCCCTCCCCTCCCCTCTCCTCTTCCCTCTCTCTCTCTCTCTGTCTCTCTCTCTCTCTCTCCCTCTCACTGTCTCCCAACATTAAGTGTTTCCTTCTTGCACAATAACCAGGAAACGGAGGACAGGGTGGTAAAGTACCGAGGTCGCCTGGCTGGCTGCTGTGTGCAGAGTGGGGATTGGGACCCAGGCTGTGTGGCTTCGCAGGTCCAGCTCCACACCACCATCCTTCGGCCCCTAAGGACCCTGTGTAGGCAGCTCTGGGTGCCCCGAGGGGCAGAGGCCAGACAGAGATGTTGGAAGGCGGCTCCATCCGGCTGCCGCCCTGTTCAGACTAATTGAGTGCAGGGGCCTGCGCTGCAGCTGGTCCCAGGCTGTGGCCTGCAGCTGGCAGCTGGCTTCTTCACCAGCCCAAGCTTCAGGGCCTCTGGCCTGCACTGTCCTGGCATCAGCTGGTGGTGTCACTTCCCCAGGAGCATGAGAGATTCGTGTGGGGGTTCCTGGTGGCTCCATGCCAAGCCTTGCAGTCTTGCTCCCTTGGCTTGAACCATCTGGCAGAGGGGCCACCTGCTGCTCCGGCCTGCGAGCCCCCACTCCCTAACTTTTGGGACAGCCTGGCTTTGCTTTGGAGAGATAGCTTCCTATGTCAGTGCCGGGGTCAGGTGGGCTGACTCCGGGAGCAGGAGTGTGGTTCAGGGCTGGCATCAGCACAGCTGTCTTCCTGGCAGCATGCTTAGTTCAGGGGTGATAACGTGACCAGGCAAGGTCCCCTCTCTGTGGCACTCTGGGACTTGGGCGGAGCAATCAGGGAAGAGACGCTCTCTCGCACTGGCTGAGCCTGCTGTGTAGCCCGGGGCTCTGACAGCGCTTGGCCCTTGAGGGAAGAGGCTCCCAGCCTGCCCGCAGTGAGGACTCGCTGCGAGAAGGGAGAGCAGCCTGCCTGGTGTCATGCGGCTGCCTGGGTGGCCATGCCGACTCGGCTGTGTCTGTTCTCCTGTTGCCCTAAGCAGGCTTGAGCTGGGATCCTGTCACTGGCAACCAGGAAGTCCACTGAGGCACAGGTGAGGCCTCCCTGAGGCTGTGCCTGCCTCCTGACTTCTGTGTCACTCTGGGCTAGAGCTGGTGCAACTCACCCACGGGACACCTGGGCTGGTGCCCCCGGAGCCCCTGAGTGAGACGGCTCCCTGTACCGGGTGCCCTTCCCCCTCACACACTCAAGGCCACGTCTGGAAGATGGGGCAGCTGGGGCTTGAACCCTGACATGTCCAGTCCTGAGCCTGGGAGAGCAGACTCACGAGGCACGACGTTTAGGGGCAAAGGCCCTGGAGTTTGGAGTTTGAATCCTGGCTCCACTCTGCCGCACCGTGTGACCGCGGGCAGGGCGGTTAGCTTTTGTGCCTCGGGGCCCTCATCTACAACTTGGATGACAGCTCACAGGGCTCTCAATGGTGCCTGGCACACGGGAAGCACCTCCAAGTGTTGGCTGAGTAGAGCGGAGTGACTCCTGGGGCCACTTGAGCTCAGGACTGCATCTTATCCCAGCAGCTTGGCAGACCTGGGTCCTGGGTCGGTGCCCAACACTCACATGCTGTGCAGCAGGTAGAAGCCGATAAACTGGGGACACTGGAAAAAGATGGCTCCTGCTGCCTCCCTGCCCCCCTGAAAACACATGCACACACATGCCCCAATGTGCTTCCCTCCCGGGGTGGTCGGGGACACGGCCTGGTGTTTCCAGGGCAAGTAGGCCAGGCAATTGGGAGGTTCATCGGCAACCCTGAGAAGGCCCTTATTTTCCTGTTTGCCCCTCAAGCCTGACTGCCCAAGTTGTTTGAACCCTGGTCCCCCGTCTTTGCTGAGTCTGCCCCACTGCCTCTTCCAGTAGTGGGGTACAGGACTGAAGTCCCCATTCATCCCTACAGTTGGGTCTCCTTGGCTGCCACTGCCAAATTAAAGCCCCAAGAAACACGGACACTTCCCATCCGATTAGCTACTTCCCGTCCAAGACTAGCACCTGAGGCTACTGCTGAGTGCAGGTATGCACAAGGGCGCTCACCACCATGGCGGGAGGCACTCAGATCGGATCACCTTTCTGGGTGTCCATTTAGTAAATGGATGAACACCTTAAAATGTTCAGATCTTTGGATCCAGAAATTCCATATCTGGGTATCAGTCATAAGGAAATAATTCCCCAATACAAAAAAAAAAAAAAAAAAAGTCTGTAAGTCCATTGTGTCAGTGCTAGCCCATTAGAGGATTGTTAGACATCCAGCTGTTAAATTATTAGTAGCTTGACACTTCTGGCTGTGGTGTGAGTATTTACACCACAAAAATTGACAAGTGCTACAAGTCAGACCCTTTTATGTTTTCTGGAGAGCCAGTTTAGCAGCATTCCCCTGGCTCATTGGATGAAGTATCCCCCAGCCCTATGGCAAATGGGACATCTCTTTATGTAGTGGTAAGGAACAATCTCCAATGGATGTGGGTAAGTGAACAAAGCAAGCTGCATCTGTCCTTTGTGGGAAAAATGGAGGGACTCCGGTCATGTGTGTGTTTCTGTGTGAAAACATAAATCTTGGGTACCAGTAGTATCTTGGAGGCTAAGGAAGCAGAGATCAAGGACGGGAGAGACGCTCTTCTGTATATTCTATTGTGGTCTTTGAAGTGCTTACCATGTTCAAATGTTTTAAATTTAAAAGACAATAAAAAATTTTAAAAAATTATGTTCATCTCAGTGCTGTTAGTGAGTGTGAAAAATAAGAAACAATACAGTTGTCCAACAAAAGGGGATTGTTGAGGTCAAGCTCATATGGTAGAACACCATGCGGTCTTCCCAAAGGGTTGCTCACAAATTATGTATTATGAGAGGGAGACTGCTAATGAGTGTTTACTTGGAAAAAAAAAGCAGCTTCCATAATTACATATCCAATGTTATCTTGACTGTAAAAATAAACAAAACAAAAAAGCAGGTGGGAAATATGCCAAACCATGGACAGTGTGTTTCTGGTTGATGTTATTTTGGGCAATTAAATGTTTGTTCTTTACTTTTTCCCCCTACACTTTTCAAATGTGCTATGTTGACTAGGAATTACTTTTATGATACCCTACCTCCAATATCTTTATTTTATTAGAGGAACTTAAGCCAGGCAAGGTTGATGCCCCAGAATCTGGTCGGTCACACCATCCTTACCACTGGACTGGGGTCTTCCAAGCCCTGCTGCTGTCGGGTCTATGGTTTCTATGTCCTTCCAACCACTCTGTCCCACGCTGGCCCTGCTGATGGCCCTGGCCTCACCTCTCTCCTCTCAGCTTGCATCCAAGGCATGGGCTGCTTCTTCAGCCCTGCTCAGCCCACCCACCGCTGCACCCTGGGGCCTGGAGCTACTGAGAGGAGACAATAACAGACCTCTCACCCCTGTGAAGTTGTTACAAAGATTAAACACAATGATGTGCGTGCCACGAACTTGAGAGACAAACGTGACAGTTTAAAAAGTCAAATTGAATCTGGCTTGGTAGTCATTCTGGCGGTTCCCCATCCCTGATGTCCTAAGAGTCCCAGAAGAAGAGCGGAGGGTCTCACAGGTGTCCCAGGCTCTGCAGTGGGATCTCTGCTGCTTCTCTGTTCCCACGCCCATGGGCTCCTTTCAAACAGCATCTCTGATGGGTGCTGGGAAGGCAGTAATTCCCCAGGTGCACTCACATGCACACTACACACAACAGGCTGTAGTCTGTGTGCTTAGCCGCCCCTCTGGCTGCTGAGAGCTGCTTGTTAGCTATTCAGGAAAAGTTGCCAGGAACGAAGTCCTTGGGAGCTGGGTTCAAACCTGACTTCACCAAAGTCACTATGTGCCTCTGAGCAAATGACTTAACCTCTTTGTGCCTTAGTTTCCTCATCTGTGAAATGGGGTTCTTGACAGCACTTACCCCATTAAGTGAGGCTCTGAGCTCAGATCCAGGCCAGTCCCCACCTGTGAGCACTGATGCTCATTACAGCTGTGTGCGAGGCTGCAACACAGCACTTGGGCCTGACCTCTGACCTTCGATGTGCCCCCCGCCCCCACTAGGGTCCCTCCTTCTCCTAGTGGTCATTTCCCCTGAGCCCTAGCTGTGACCTGATGCCCAGATGCCACTGTTCTCCTTGCTTCATGACATTGTGTTTGTCTCTAATTTTGAGCTAACATTTCGACATCTGTCTGCTGTACCGCACATTATGCCTCAGGAGGGCCTGCAATCTACATTTATAATGGGGCCTAGCTTCTGCTAAAGCCGATAGGTAGTGTCTGGCCAGTGGTCTACTGGGGCCTCTGATTCATTCTCCCTGATGCCAACCCTGTGCCAAATTCCAGGCTGGTCTAAGAACACAGAGGTGGACACAAGGTGCCATTCCCTGTCCTCAGAGACTCCCAGGTTGGTGGGGTGGGTTGGGATGGGGTGGGGAGACAGAAGTGTACACAAACTATTGGAACCCAGAGTGAGAGGAGGTCCTGCTGTGTCCTGACTGAGTTTGCAGGCCAAGAAGGCTCCCTGGAGGAGGAGATGTGTGGGCTGGGTCTTGAAAAATGTGGGAGAGGTCTAAGCAGTAGGAATAGCAGCTGTGGGGCGAGGAAGCAGGAGCAAGGAAGAAGGGGCTGGCATGATGAGGCATGAAGAGGGCCACAACTGGGCAAGACCACACCCATAGGCACCTCCTCTCAGGTACACTGACGTCACCGGAGGCCAAGGCCAGAGGGCAGGGACTAGGGCTATGATCTCTGCCCCAGTAACATGTCACATCCCTCTCCAAGCCTCAGCGTCCTCATCTGGGAAGAGGGCCTGAGAGAGCTTAGTGGTGACTGTCCTTCCCGGGACAGCTCCAGGAGCTCCCTGCCCAGCTCCCAGAAGACTTCTGTTAAATGCCACTGCAGGCTGAGTTTGTCCCCATCCCCGGGCAGGCAGGGAGCTTGGTGAATTGCCTGCAGAGATCCTTAGCAGGTCTGCCCACTTTGGACCCCTCAGGGAGGAAGAAGAAAATGCAAATAGCTTCCCTCTCCTCTGTCCCCAGCCAAGGGTCAGTCCAGCTCTGTCCCCTCCCCAGGAAGTGTCACAACCACAGGGACAAGGTCAGAGGGTCAGGGGAAGAGGTCCATGTCCTCTCTTCCCAAGCAGCTTTAATGTCTCCTTGAGGACAATAATCCGTTTAACTATTCCTGTTCCTGCATAACGAACACCCATCTTATCCTGCCCCCGGTGCTGTGGATCTGGAATTCAGGCAAATATATGGGCACAGCTTATCTTGTCTGGTCTCCGCTGGGAAGTTTAAACCTGGGGTGACTCATCTGGAAGCTTCTTAGCTTACGTATCCAAGTAGGGAGATTTGAAGATGGGGCTGCCTTCAGGGCCTCTTCATGTGGCCCAGGGTCCCTCGCAGCATGGCGCATGGTGGCCTCAAGGCAGTCAGATTCTTAGGAGGAGCCTCAAGTCCCCAAAAGCAAGTGCCCCAAGCCTTTCTGACCTAGAGTCAGAAGTGGGGCAGCGCCACCTTTCTTGTTCTCTGTTGGCTGAGTCCGTCCCGAGCCCATCTGGAGCCCACTCATTTGGGAGCAGTGCTAAGGACTCTTCAGAGAGGTCTGAGAGGCACTTCATGCAAACCAGACATTGCGTGGTTTCTAGGATTGTTGGCAGAACTCCCTGCCAGCCACTCTTCAAGTGGATGTCTGACATTCCACCATTAGTGCTTCTTTTTTTTTATTATTATTTGAATGATCCCTGTTAAAAATCTCAAGAAAAGTCTCACCTTCAGCCTTCTTAGGCCTGACCCCTGCATACCCACCCTGTGATAGGTCTTGCTTTCACCATCCTCAGGATGAAAACCCAGCTTTCAGCCTGGATTCAAGCCCATTCACCTCCCCTACACCTTCTTCCTTCTTCTCCACTCCTTAGATGGTGCCCTCTCCACCCCTCATGCCTTTGTCTTCGCTGGTTCTTTCTCCCGATGACACTATCCCTTTCTCTGTCTGGGACACCTCTCCTGAGACCCGGTGTCCCTTAGGCTTATCGCATCATCCCCCTTCTAGCCACCCCTCCACCTTCTGCTCAGACCTCTGTCTTGGCCCCGGTCAACCACGGGCCCCCAAGGTGAGTGCTCGCTGGAGACAGAGTGCCTGGTGTCTGAGCCAAAATAATTTGTAAGCAGCCACTTGGCCTTTGGGTACTTGGTACTGTGCCACGCACAGGGGCTGTACAGTGAGCAAGGCCAACAAAACCCCTATCCTCACAGCTCACATCAAGTCGGGGGGACAGAGTGGAAATCAGCAAACCCATGTGGATGGCTTTGCAGTTCAGAGATAGGCTCCGAGGCCAGTTGTTCCTGGTTCAAGCTCCAGCTCCAGCATTAACCGTTGTAGCAGTTGGCTAATGCTGCGTAAAAAGGCTCCCCAAACTCAGCACCTACAAAAGTAAGCATTTCCTCCCAACTGTGCATTGGCTGGGGAGGCTTTGTGAGCTGAGTTCGCGTTTGCTCTGCCAAGCGCTCCTGGACCACATCCTTGGATGCTCCCAGAGGGGCAGGCAAAAGCATTCCGACTCTCAAGTCACATACGTTTACCTCTGTCCATGTTCCACTGGTTGGTGCAGGTCACATGGGCAAGTTCAATCTCACTGGAGTGGGAAATAGATTGCACTCATGGAGGTGGGGGAGGGTTGGAACTTTGATGAACAAAATCTAATCCACCCGCCAGTTGTGTGGTCTCAGGTATTTGCTAACCAGTCCGTGTCCCAGTTTCCTGACGTAGAAAGTGGGGTCATTAATTAAATAAGTATGCTGTTGCTTAACATTTACTCCCAAACTTGGCGGTTAGAACAATAACCATCTATTACCTTTCATGTTTTCTGTTGTTGGGAATTCAGACAGGACAACGCGAGGACGTCTTATCTCTGCTCCTGATGTCTGGGGCCTCGGCTGGGAGATTGAGGGCTGATGGTTGAGGGTGGGCTGCAACCATTTGAAGGCCCTACACAAGTTCGTGCTGGCCTAACTGGGGCCTTCAGCTGGAATACCTACATGCCACTTTTTCATGTGTCCTCGCCCTTCTTATGACTCAGTGGCTGGGTTCCAAGGATGAGTGGAGGGAGAGAGAGGGAGAGAGAGAGAGAGAGAGAGGGGGAGAGAACCAGGTGGAAACTCCATATAAGCCATAATGTTATCACTGTAACTAGCTAGTTAATACTAATAAATGGAAGTAGGCAAAGGGAAGACAGGCATTATAAGCATGGTCATGTGGGAAGCTTCACCAGGAAGCTCCAGCTTCACACAGCAATGTTCCCTTTCCCCATCTGGTGCTGGATTGCTGGGGTGGGGGGATGGGAGAGGGAGAAGGGGTGCCACGGTGCCCGCCTGTCACTCTAGCCTGGGGAACCATGGATTGGCTAGCGGTGGACCCCATCTGAAGCACGTGCCATCTGGGAAAGTTAATTAGTTTGAAGAAGCTCCTGGTTAAAAAGCCACAAAGTGTTTGTTCTCTCTCTTGCTCTGTGACCCGCACTCGCCTGTGCGTTTGCGCATTCTCTCTCCATAGCCATGTGGCCTTCCCTGCACTGAATCAGCCGTGGCACGAGGGAAGGGAAGACTGCCTCCTGGCATGCTGTGTAGCTCTTTTCTTGTTTCAAAGAGCCTCAGGAGACAGCAGGAGAGAGGTTTAATTGCAGCCTGCTCAGCAGCCTCCAGGGCACTGACCCCTTCCCTGGCCACACCCCAGGCCTGGCATGCTTTAATTAAAAACAAAGACTGCTCAGAGGAGCTCGCTCTGCCTATCTGCCTCCTGCTGGTGAGCAGGATGGCAGCTGACCTTTTGCTGCAGGTGTGGGGCCTGAGACTGCGGCAGTGGACGGAGGGCAGCAGTCGGCACTCAGGGGATGGTTTGGATGGTTATTTTCTGGTCATTGACTGCAAAGGTGAGTCCTGAAGTTGCCCTTTCTTGAAAACCTACCTACTTTTCATTGTTGGCACACCCATGAGTCATGCCAGGCAGGCTTGGCCAAGATGATGCCAGAGCCGGCACCAGTGGAGGCATCCCTGGTCCTCCCTAAAGCTAGATTCTTTGTCCACTGGGGCACAAAGTGAGGAGGTTAAACCAGACTCTGAGCCTATGACTTCCTAACTGTGTGAGCTCAGGCAAGCCACCCCACCTCCCCACCTATGGGGAGAACCACAGTAGCCTCGTGTGAGAACTGACAGAGAGAGCAGGGTGCCAGGTGTGGTGACCCAGCTAATGCCCTCATCCCATCTCTGCATGGAGCCAGGGCAGGGGTGCACTGTCTTTTACACATGCACACTGACTACCCCCTCAAACGCTTGAGGTTCATCTCCTGTGCCAGAGGGGCTTGGACAGGGCAACCTGGAAGTCCATGGATTAGGGATCAATGAAGGACAAGAGCTGATAGGTGGATATTCCAGCTTCCCCACCCTGCAGCCCAACAGTGGGCAATTGTTATTATTATTTTGGGGGTAAATTTGTTCATATTGTTTTTTACCTTTTATAGTTCTTTTTGTCCTTAGGTTTATCTCAATAAAGATACACTAATTACTAACTGTGGTAAAACATGCAACATAAAATTCCCATCCTAACCATTTTTAAGTTCAGTAGTGTTAAGTACACTCAGATTCTGTGTAATCATCACCGCCATCCATCTCCAGACCTCTCTTCATTTTGCAAAACTGAAACTCTGCATCCATTGTACACAAAGGCCCATTCCCCTCCCCCAACCCTGGCACCCCCGTTCTCCTTTCTGTCTCTATGAATGTGACTGCTCTAGGTCCTTCATCGAAGTGGAATCATACAGTATTTGGCTTTATTTCATTTAGCACAATGTCCCCAAGATTCATCCATGTTGTAGCAGGTGTCAGAATTTCCTTCCTTCTAAAGGCTGAATAATATACCATTGTATTAATAGACCACATTTTGTTTTTTTGTTCATTTCTTTATGGACACTTGGTTTTGGGGAATAATGCTGCTTTTGGCTATTGTGAATAATGTCACTATGAACAGAGTGCACAGATATATCTGAGTCCCAGTTTTCAATTTTTTTGGGTATATACTCAGAAGTATATTTGCTGGATCATATGGTAATTCTACCTGTAATCTTTTTATGAAACACCATACTGCTTTTCACAGCAGCTGCACCATTTATGTAAAATGTAGAATGTGTCCTATTAATAGTGTACAAGGTTCCAATTTCTTCACATCCTGGCTAACATTTCTCCCTCTCTCTTTCCCTCCCTCCCTTCCTTCTTCCCTCCATTCCTTTCTCTCTGATAGTGGCCATACTAATGGGTGTGAAGTCATATATTATAGTTTTGATTTGCATTCCCCTAATGGTTACTAAAGCTGAGTGTGCTTTCCTTTGCCTGTGGCCATTTGTATATTGTCTTTGAAAAAAAAATGTCTAACTTAAGTCCTTTGCCCATTTTTATATCAGAGTGTTTTGTTGCTGTTGAGGTGTGGAATTCTTTACATACTCTGGGGATTATCAGATATAAGACTCGTAAATAGTTCCCCTCACTTCACAGGTTGCCTTTTCACTCTGTTGTGACCTTTGGTGCACGGAGTTTCTAATTTTGATGTAGTGAAATTGATCTATTTCTGCTTTTGTTTCCTGTGCTTTTGGTGTCATCTAAAAATCCATTGACAAATCCAATGTCTAGAGGCTTTCCCTCCATGTTTTCTTCTAAGAGTTTTATTGTTTTCACTCTTATGTTTAGGTCTTTGATCCATTTGAGTTAATTTTTAATATTATAAGGTAAGGGTCCCACTTCATTTTTTTTTTATTTTTTATTTTTTGCATCTGGATATCCAGTGTTCCCAGCACCATTTGTTGAAAAGACTGTACTTTCCACATTGAATGGCCTTGGCATCTTTGTGGAGATCATTTGATTGCATACATGAGGGGTTCCCCCACAGCAGGTGATTCTGAAGCATGCTCTCCACAGGCTTCCAGAGGGTCCCAAGCTGCAAAGAGTGTACCCTGCCCACTGTCACACCCTGTATGACTTGTTCAGCCTTACTTGTCTCATTGTCCCCCTCCCACTTGTGTTTTCTGAGTCATTTCCAAAAATCACTGCCTACACTTAAGCCTTTGTCAAGGGTCTGTTTTGGGGGGAACCCAAAACAGATATCGAGTACATAGTAGGTGCTCAGTAAGTGTTTGCTTTATAATTGGTCTTTCTGTCACAGTGATTGCTGCTAACTTTTGAGATCTGGTATTCCTAAAGCCTCCAAAGAGCTGCTTTCTACAGTTCACATGCTGTAGTCAGTACAACAACCCTAAAAGGTACATGCTATAATCCCTGCCTGACAAAGGAGGAGGTAGTAGCTTAGAGAGGTTGAGTGCTTTGCCCAAGGTTACCGCTATAAGAGGCTCAACTGGGGTGGAACCCTGGACTGCCTGAGACCAAGTCTGGGCTTGTCTCTACCTTGTACCAGGACCTGTGAAGCACATACGGAGGCTGCTCAGAGCCATGCCCGTGCTGGACAATGTTCCCGCCCTCAGGGCACTTCTGTATCTGCTGAGAGTGCCCATCTTTCTGAGCTGGGACGTTCAGGGCCAGCCAGGTCAAGAATGCCAAGTGTGTCCTCTCTGCAGGTGAGCAAGTCTGAGCATGCACACTCCCGGCTGGGACCAGCAGCTTCATAACCCACCCCAAACACAATGTCATTTTTGCCTTTCTGTCATCCCCTGTTCCTGCCCCCACACCCCTTACCATGATCCCCTGTGGCCTGGGCTGGGGGTTCTTACGTTCTGGAATTTGGGGGTTTGGGCCATGAGCTACTGTAGAGGGATGTGGCACACTTGCTGCTACTGTGTTCCCTGCCTTCCGGGCCTGGGTTCCTTCCACAGGCTGGCCAGGCGAGGACCCAGACAACCCAAATGGATTTAGTTTGTTACTTGACCTGGCAGCAAAGGCAAGGCCAGCCTGGGCTCCCTGCATCCTCTGTACGCTGGCATGCTGCTGAGCTGGAGGGTCCAGATAACAGAAGCCACAGAAGGGAATGGTGTAAAGTATTTAAAGTAATGAAAAGCAAGCTTCTAAAACAAAGATTACCCTATCCAGCAAGGCTATTATTCAAATATTCAAAATTGAAGATGAAATAAAGAGCTTCCCATACTGCCCAGTTGGTGTGGCTCAGAGGTTGAGCATCAACCCATGAACCATGAGGTCACCATTTGATTCCTGGAAATCAATAAAAAGGAACATACAACAACCCAAAATCTATGGGACAGTGAAAGCAGTCTCCTGAGAGGGAAGTTCATAGCATTATAGGCCTACCTCAAGAAATGAGAAAAATCTTTAATAAACTATCTAACCCTAAAACTAATCCTATCTAATAAAAGAGTAATATGCAAATTGACCATACCTCCCCTACACCCACCAGCCACGCCCACCAGCCACACCCACCAGCCAATCAGGAGGGAATGTGCAAATAAACCCAAACAAGATGGCTGCAGCCACAGAGAGCAGAAGGGAGGCTTGGGTTTCCCTGGCAATGGAGGAAGCCAAGCTTTCTGCCTGCCCTTGCCGGCCCAGGCCTCCACTCAAGGCTACAAAGTTTCAATTATAGAAGATACATAAATCCCAACAGAAATGGCTGCGGCCACTGAGCGAGCAGGAGGCTTGGCTCCACTCCAGGCTACAAAGTTTCAATTATAGAAGATAAATAAATCCCAGATACCAGGTCCTCCGCTTGGGTCGCCAGGGGGTGTGGCCAGCCTGCAAACCACCACAGGCCCCTCACCCAGGCCGCCTCACACCCCAAGGGAACCCCCACCCTGATCTGGGACACCCTTCAGGGCAAACTAGCTGGCCCCCACCCATGCACCAGGCCTCTATCCTATCTAATAAAAGAGTAATATGCAGATTGACCATCACTCCAACACACAAGATGGCTGCCCCCATGTGGTCAAAGATCCTGCCCCCATGTGGACACAAGATGGCCACTACAAGATGGCCAGCAGGGGAGGGCAGTTGGGAGGGACCAGGCCTGCAAGGGAGGGCAGTTGTGGGCGATCAGGCCAGCAGAGGAGGGCAGTTGGAAGGGACCAGGCTTCTTTGAATGTTTGGCAGCAATTAAAAAAAAAGGACATGAAAGGATTTAATCTCTTTCAGAAGGAATTAAGGCACTGGGAAAGCACTTGAGCATTCTATATTGGCCCCTCTTGCCTTTTGTGCCAAGAGGGACCCTCTTCTCACAATCCAATTGCCCTCAGCTGTTGCCTAAGCTTTCTGTTCATGCTGAGTTTGAAGCCTCGTGGTGGCTGGTACTATGGATCTGTCTCTCGCCCAATCGTGTGAGCCGGGCCCTCCCTGGAGAAGAAACCTGAGTTCCCCGAGATATGTGATCAGTGTTGGGGTCCCGACAGCAGGCCAGGGGATCCCAAGGCAGGTGCTGGGCATGGAGGCCACGGAGGCATAGGCTACCAAGGAGATAGAACTGAACCTCACATCACCCTGCGTGGCCCCGGAGGATGACTGGTTAGCCAGAGATGGGTAAGATTCCTCAGGGAAGGAACAACCTAAGACAGGCACAGTTGCAGAGGGGTCATCAGGAGAGAACTTGGGGGTCAACAGAGGTGGGGCACAGACCCTCACCCCCCAACCTTGCAGGGGCCTGAACCTCACCCCATCTGAAGGAGGTCTCCTGTCCCCATGGCTGCTTCACTTCCCATGCCCAGCTCTAATCGGGACACAGGTGACAGACAGTGACTTGGCCCAGCTCAGATTGGGACCCAGGTAACAGACAGAGACTTGGCCGACAGCAGCTGCCCTATATCTAAATCCAGCCTAGCACCAGGAATGCTCAGGGCCTACTCAAGAATGCCAATAATCCTTTCCACTAATATTTACAGGGTAAACTAAGATTGTTGGTAGAGTATTAAATTTGACAGTAAAATAATAATCAAGTTTTCAGATTAATTTAAATAGGCTAATTGAAATAAGTGAATATTCAAGAAAATTTAATTGTATTGGACAAAAAGCTGTTCCTAAAGTAGTAACTAAAATTTCTATTGGTAGTTCATCTCATGGTAAAATTCCTGAACATGCAATGAACCTAAAGCAGTCATATTTTTGTGCAAAAAATTAAAATTTAAAGTTATCAAGACTGCATTATAAAATTTACAAAAGCCTCCATTTATCAAAAAAAGGGGGGATAGTAGGATAATATCATGTAAGGAAAAATATCCTATAAGTAAATTACATCTAAAAAATTTTTACTTTACAAAATTAATTTTCATTTGTAATGCTAATAGCAAGACACCCATGAAAAACACACATGGTGTCTAAATAAGACAAAGGACAATCATTTGGGCAAAAATAAAAAGGATCCCAAATCAATTATATAGAAAAGATTCCTTTATTAACTTTTGGTCGAGAATATGTTTGTATATTTTCAGAAAACAACTCCAAGACCATGTGGATTCCTGCAACAGAGAGGAATTGACAGGTCTGCTCCAACCACGAAGACAAGAGGAGAAATAGTCCAGAGATGGAAGATGCTGACGACGCCTTGCCACACTAGCAGTCAGCAGCTGTGCGTCGCAGCAGGTTGCCTAGGACCAAACCAGAGAGGGTCGGACCTGCATTGCCACCATGTGTCCACCATCCAGATATCATTGCTGACATGTACACATAAGGAACTGTTTGACATTGAAACGGGGACTCAGAACTGTTGGACATTGAAATTGGTACTCAAACATTTTTTGTTATTATATGTTTATTTCTAGTCTGCAGAGGCAAGATTTTTTAAAGGAAAGAAATGGGGGAAAATAAATACAGAGGCAAAGAAGCATTGAACAGACTGTCAAACTACAGCGGGAAGGCAGGGGAGGTTGAGGGGGAGCTGTAAGAGATCAACCTAAGGACTTGTACGCATGCATATAAGCATAACCAATGGATACAAGACACTGTGGGGGGGGGCAGGTAAAGGCATGTACTGGGGGGGTAGGGGAGGCCGGGGGGGAGGTCAATGGGGAAAAAAAAGGAGACATATGTACTACTATTTGTAATACTTCAAACAATTAAAAAAAAAGAGTAATATGCAGATTGACCATCACTCCAACACACAAGATGGCTGCCCCATGTGGTCAAAGAACCTGCCCCCATGTGGACACAAGATGGCCACCACAAGATGGCCAGCAGGGGAGGGCAGTTGGGAGGAACCAGGCCTGCAAGGGAGGGCAGTTGTGGGCGATCAGGCCAGCAGAGGAGGGCAGTTGGAAGGGACCAGGCCTGCAAGGGAGGGCAGTTGGGGGCAATCAAGCCTGCAGAAGAGGGCAGTTAGGTGTGAACAGGCTGGCAGAGGAGGGAAGTTGGGGGTGACTGGGTCTGCAGGGAAAGGCAGTTGGGGGGACCCAGGCCTGCAGGGGAGAGCAGTTGGGGGGTACCAGGCCTGCAGGGGAGGGCAGTTAGGGGCAAACAGGCTGGCAGGGAAGCAGTTGGGCATCAATCAGGCTGGCAGGGGAGTGGTTAGGAGATGATCAAGGTGGCAGGCAGAAGCAGTTAGGGGCAATCAGGAAGGCAAGCAGGTGAGCAGTTGGGAGCCAGCAGTCCTGGATTGTGAGAGGGATGTCCGACTGCCCGTTTAGGCCCGATCCCAGTGGGATCGGGCCTAAACGGGCAGTCGGACATTCCTTGAGGGGTCCCAGATTGGAGAGAGTGCAGGCTGGGCTGAGGGACATCCCCCCGCCCCATGCACAAATTTCATGCACCGGGCCTCTAGTCCTATATAATAAAAGCATAATATGCTAAGTGTCCGGTTGACCAGTCAGCCATTCAACCAATCAAAGCATAATATGCTAATGATATGCTAAGGCTGCTCAACCACTCGCTATGACGTGCACTGATCACCAGGGGGCAAATGCTCCGACCAGTAGGTTAGCTTGCTGCTGGGGTCTAGCTGATCAGGACTGAGCGAGATAGGTGGGAAACGCCCTGGAGCCCTCCTGCGGTCCTTCCTTGACTGGCCAACCTCTCGCGTCCCTCCCTAGCCTCAATCATGCACCGGTGGGGTCCCTCAGCCTGGCCTGCACCATCTCACAATCTGGGACCCCTCAGGGGATGTCGGAGAGCTGGTTTCGGCCTGATCCCGTAGGCCAGGCTGAGGAACCCCACTGGTGCACGAATTCATGTACCAGGCCTCTACTAGAATTACAAAGAGAACAAGAAAAGCTCAGAGTAAGTAGAAGGAAGGAAATAATAAAGTTCAGATGGCAATAAGTGCTATAGAGACTAAAAAAAAATCCCCCCCCCCCTCCCGCACACACACACAATACAAAAGATCAATGAGGCCAAGAGCTGGTTCTTTGAAAAGATAAAACAAGATTGATAAACCTTTAGCCAGACTTATCAAGAAACAAAGATAGAGGAGCAAAATAAATAAAATCAGAAATGAAAGAGGTGAAGTAACAACTGACACCACAGAAATACAAAGGACTGTAAGAAAATGCTATGGGCAACTACTAGTATATGCTAACAAATTGGACAACCTGGAAAAAATGGACACATTCTAGAAACATACAATCTTCTAAAACTGAATCAGGAAGAATCAGAAAACCTGAATAGACCAATAACAACTAATGAAATTGAAGCAGTAAAAAAACTCCCAGCAAACAAAAGCCCTGGACAGATGACTTCATAGGTAAGTTTAACAAACAGTCAAAGAAAAACTAACATCTATTCTCCTCAAACTATTCTAAAAAAAATTGAAGAGGAAGGAAGACTTCCAAGCTCTTTTTATGAGGCCAGCATTATTCTAATTCCAAAACCAGAGAAAGACAGTATGAAGAAAGAAAATACAGGCCAATATTCCTGATGAGCATAGATGCTAAAATCCTCAACACAATCTATAATAATAAAAGCATAATATGCTAATTAGACCGGATATCCTTCTGGACAATCTTCCGGATGAAGCTGTGGCCGGTGGGGGCCAAGGCAGTCTCGGCGGTGGTGGGGGCCGAGTCCCTTGCGCGAATTTCATACATCAGGCCTCTAGTATTAGCAAATAAAATCCAGCAATACATTAAAAAGATCATACACCATGACCAAGTAGGATTTATTCTGGGGATGCTAGGCTGGTACAATATTTGCATATCAACAAATGTGATGCATCACGTTAACAAAATAAAGGATAATAACCACATGATCATATCAATAGATGCAGCAAAATTCAACAGCCAATTTTGATAAAAACTCTCAGCAAAGTGGGAATAGAAGAATTATACCTCAACATAATAAAGGCCACATATGACAAACCTAAAGCCAACATAATACTCAGTGGGAAAAACTGAAAGTGTTTCCCTTAAGAATAGGAATAAAACAGGGATGTCAGCTTTCACCACTCTTATTTAACATGGTACTGGAAGTCCTAGTCAGAGTGATCAGGCAAGAAGTACCATAAAAATAAAGAGGCATCCAAATTGGAAAGGAGGAAGTAAAACTGTCATTATTCACCAATGACATGATATTGTACATAGAAGACCCTACAGAATCCACCAGAAAACTACTAGGTTTAATAAGTGAATTCGGCAAAGTAGCAGGATACAAAATTAACATCCAGAAATCAATGCTATTTTTATACACCAATAATAATCTCTCTGAAAGAGAAACTGAAAAAAAACCAACTCCCTTAACCATTGCAACCATAACAAAAAAGATACCTAGGAATACATTTAGCCAAGGAGGTAAAAGACCTGTACTCGGAAAACTACAGGACATTGAAAAAAGAAATAGAGGAATATACAAGCAAGTGGAAGCATACATCTCCTAGGACAGGTAAACAAAGGAAAACATAAATAAATGGACTACATAAAAATAAAAAGCTTCTGCACAGCTAAAGAAACCATCCTCAAAATTCGAAGGGAACTCACTGTAATGGGAGAACATATTTGCCAATGGTACATCTGATAAGCAGTTAATTTCCAAAACATATAAAGAACTCATGCAACTCAACAAAAGGAAGACAATCCAATTTAAAAAAAAAATGGGAAAAGGACCTGAATAGACACTTCTTCAAAGAGGACATACAGATGGCCAAGAGACATATGAAAACATGCACAAAGTCACTAATCATCAGAGAGATGCAAATTAAAACAATGAGGTATCACCTCACCCACACCTGTCAGAATGGCTACCATCAACAAATTAACAAACAACAAATGCTGGTGAGGATGTGAAGAAAAAGGAACCCTCCTGCACTGTTGGTGGGTATGCAGACTGGTGCAGCCACTGTGGAAAACAGTATGGAGTTTCCTCAAAAAATTAAAAATGGAACTTCCATTTGACCCAGTGATCCCACTGCTAGGAATATATCCTAAGAATCCCAAAACACTAATCAGAACGAATATATGCACCCCTATGTTCATAGCAGCACCATTTACAATGGCTAAGATCTGGAAAGAGCTGGAGTGCCCATCAGCAGATGAGTGGATAAAAAAGCTGTGGTACATTTACACAACGGAATGCTCTTTGGCTGTAAAAATGAAGGATCTCTTACCTTCTGAGACAGTATGGAAGGACCCAGAAAATATTATGCTAAGAGAAATAAGCCAATTAGAGAAAGACAAGTGTCACATGATCTCACTTATATGTGGAATCTAATCTGTACAAAATAAACAGACCAACAGAATAGACCTAGAAGCATGGAAGCCTGGCACAGACTGATGGGTCTCAGAGGGAGGGGGGGAGGGGGTGCAGGCAGAGAATAGCCAAAGAACTTGTATGTATATATGCATCATCCATGGACACAGACAACGGTATGGTGAAGGCCTGGGGTGGGTCAGGAACCAGACAGAGGGGCCAATAGGGGAAATTGGGGGTCATCTGTGATACTCTCAACAATAAAGATAAATAAAAAAAGCAAGTGAATTAAAAATAATATTGCACCAGGAATTTTTCTCTTCCAATTTTGCAAGCTCTTTTCTGATAATTGGAGGCCCCCTGGTGTGTCAGAGCCCTGGGCTGAGAATCCCGGAGTGGGGCGGGGCCAGGAATTACTGAAATGGGTACCATCTGGTTCTGTTTAAGGGCTCTCTGGCACAGCAGATTTTAATGTGCTTATTTAATTGTTTCTCCCCAAAGTTATGTCATTTCTAGTGAAGTGTTTGAGATAAATGGCTCACCCCAGAGTCAGCGAGGCTGCGCCTGTCATTCTATAGATGGGGAAACTAAGGGCCAGCGAGGGGAAATGACTTGATCAGAACTGGGCTCTCAGGAGGCAGAGAGGCAGAAATGAAGAATGGCCCCGCAGGGGATGGAGTCAGGGGCCTTTGTCACTTAGGAAGCTGGGGGTGAGGGGAGCAGTCAAGGGTAAAGATGCTATACCTTCTTTCAAAACAAGCCTCGAACCCCTGCCCGCTCCTCCTGCCCTTCACTCACCTACACACCCTCTCCCCTCATGGTGAGTGCCAGCTTGCCAAATGAAATCATAAATTCAGTTACACAGGGACTCAGTGGGGAAAATAGCTTAATGTTTGAGTGCTTCACCCATCCACCAACACACACACACACACACACACACACACACACACACACACACACACACGGTGTTTAATTCGGGACTTACAAACTCAAATGGCTGCAGAGGCCAGTAGGAAACACTGATGAGGGAAGTGGACGGGAGGATACCCGAGAATGATGGAGACTGGGGCAGTTTGGAGGACACTGCCTGACCAAAGGGGGAACCAAGTGCTTCTTGCCAGGCAATTGTTGCCATTCAGGAACGCTACCCCAGGGGGAACAAATCATTAGATTTTTTTAAAAAAGAAGTTGGTAGTTTCACGTTTTAAACAAGTACTTCAGATTTTTAAATGTTTTCAGCTTATTCAAATTCTTATGACACTAAGTGGGTCATGCAAAAATAAGCCATAGGTTAGATTTGTCCTGTGGGTTCCCTTCATCTGGGAAAAGGATCTTGTGACAGGGATAAAAGTACTGAGTGGAAGGGGCAAGAGGGCATAAACAGTGAGCACTTGTCAGTTATTTATTAAGTTCATAAAGGCACTGGGTACAGAAATAAACTAGGGAAATGCCAGGCTCACATTCTAGTGGGGAGATTGCTGTGGTACAAATAATCTCCCCGATTATTATCTGACAATAATAATAACCCTTCGGGGAGCCGGGTAATGCCACACCCTGATTGCGTTAACACTCGCAGCCACCCTCTCTGCCCCTTGGGAAAGATGAGGGGACATGACCCGCTGACTGACTTTCTTGGTGACGCTGGTGATGAGAGACTGGGTGGGAGAGTGCGTGGTGCTATGTAACCCGCCCCACTTGGAGCCGTCTCCTCGCACAGACCAGGGTGGGCTGGACTTCCATAGCCGCAAAGGCCGAAGCTCCTCCCTGAGGTACAGATCAGCAGCTCCTGCAGCCTGAGTGTCATCGAACGTGCACTCCTATGGCCTTTGTCCTGAAACATAAGTTGACTGACACTGAGGAGTAAGACTGAAAGGCATGCAAACCCTATGTGCTGGCTGTTTGCCTGTTTTCATGAGACTGGATTGGTTTTGTCACTGTCATCTTTAGCTTTGCTTGTCACTTCCCTTTTTCTGTGGCTATAAAGGGACCCCAGCACACCGGCCATGGTTGGCATGGTTGGCGCCGTGCTGGGTCATCAGCCTGGGCCTGGCCAATGAGAGAGCCTCGTGAGAAGCAGGGCTGGACTCACCACAGAGGGAGCACAGGCAGGTGATGCGCTGTAGAGGGAGTGGCCTTGCTCTCCAAGGCCACACGACCACATCTCACCATCCCGTTCTGGCTGGATGGTCCTGTCAGTCAGCCCTCCTCTGGCTGTGAAGGAAAGAAGTCTGACTTGACTTAAGCAAAGGGCAGACTTAATTGGCACATGTGACTGTCTCACAGGGTCTGGTCAAGCATGCTCAGTCCAGGCTGGCACCACCAGGAATGGACTTTCTCTCTCCCTCTGTGTTGGCTTCAATCTCAGGCAGGCTCACTTCTCTTTGGGCCTCACTGGCCACAGCCTCCATGTTGCCAGCTCACCAAGCCCAGGGGGAAGTGGGTCCCTCAAATCTCAGCCTCACTTCATTGGGTGACACGGGGTCCTTTGCCCATCACTGAACCGGTGGTCTGACTCTGAGCACTTAGGCCTAACACTCTCTCTCCTTGGACAGGGAGTGAGGACAGGGCGGGGAGGAGTCTCGGCTTCTTTTTTGCCACATGAAGTGAAAGCAGGGGGATGGCCACGAGGTAATCTCTGTGCTTGGGCTGCCATAACAAAATACCGTTAACTGGGTGGCTTAGTAGACATTTATTTCTCACAGTTCTGGAGGATGGGAAATTCGAGATCCGGGTGTTGGGAAATTCAGTTTCTGGTGAGGGCTCTCTGCCCAGCTCAGAAGGCTGCCTTCTCACTACATTCTCACGTGGGGGGAGCAAGAGGGAGAGAGGAGACAGAGAGAAAGCTCTAGTGTCTTTTCTTACAAGGACACTAATTCCATCATTAGGACCCCACCCTCATGACATCACCTAAACCTAATCACCTCCCAAATGCCCCACCTCCAAGCACCATCACATTGTGTTAGGATTTCAGCATATGAATTTTGAGGGGACACAAAGGTGCTGACCAAGATCCCACTTCCAAGGGCTAATTCCAGTCACAGCTTTGCATCCTTCTTGTCTCTAGGCCTGGCTCTTAGTTGTGTTTGGGGGTCTGTCTGTGCCTGTCCTCCTCACTCATTGCTGCCTGCCCAGCCGAACCTCAGTCTACCATGAATGGCTGTTCTCCAGGGCAGCTGTCAGCCCCTGCACCCCACCCTCAACATGATACTATCTAGGTCCAAAGAGGACCCTAGAGAGTTGGTCTGTTATTTTTTGTTCAGGTCTTGGCTAATCTATTTGTCTATGTATTCGTTTATTCCTTTGCTTATCAATTCATTATTCAACAACTATTCACTGAGTCACTAAGATGAGTAAGGGACCATTCCAGAAAATGAAGTTTAGTCAAATTGGTCTCCCATGGGCCCAAGTCAAAAGGACTCCTTTCTCCCAGCCAGGCCTTAAGTGAACTAATCTATTTAAAAACACACTAAGTCCTCACTTAACATCGTTGATAGGTTCTGCGACTTTAAGTGAAATGTCATATAACAAAACCAATTTTACCATAGCCTAATTGATATAAACAAATGTTAAGTTCCTACAGCATTTCATCAATGTTATAACAAAATGATGTTGAATGAAACAATATTATTCAAGGACTTGCTGTAGTTTTATTGAAGTATAATGGCTACACAATGAACTGTGCATAATTAAAGTGTACAATATGATAAGTTTGACATAATACATACCTATGAACTATCGCCCTTGGAGTTTTCACATGCTCCTTTGTTATTTTGTCATCCTGCCCCCCACCCCACCTCCCACACACAGGCAACCCTTGATCTGCTTTTGGCCACTGCAGCATAGTTTAAATTTTTTAAAATTTTTAAATAGAGCAAGATAGTCTGTGCTCCTCCTATTTCTCCTGGTCCTTTGACCTACTGCAGTGGTCGGCAAACTGCGGCTCGAGAGCCACATGCGGCTCTTTGGCCCCTTGAGTGTGGCTCTTCCACAAAATACCACGGCCTGGGCGAGTCTATTTTGAAGAAGTGGCGTTAGAAGAAGTTTAAAGTTTAAAAAATTTGGCTCTCAAAAGGAATTTCAATCGTTGTACTGTTGCTGTTTGGCTCTGTTGACTGATGAGTTTGCCGACCACTGCCCCCGCGTATTTTGAGATTCACTCTTGTTCTTGCAGATTGGCAGGCCACGCACTTGGTTGTGGCGTGGTACTCCCCCGTGTGGCTGTCCCACGGTTTTCTTACCCATTTACCCGTTGGTGGATTTTGGAATTGCTGGCAGTAATCACATGCCGATGAGGATGGAAACCTGACAGCTTTACGGTCTGTGGATGTGAGGCTCTGGATCCCAGCACACGAAGGCCCGCGTGTTGGGTGTTTGAAAAAGGACCGTAGCCTGGCTTTTCCCACACTGTGTTCTGCAGGGAGTGGGTTTTGTGTTAAAAATGTTTGAAGAATGCACCTCATTTTTGGAGGTTCTCCATCCATATTAGCTTGTTAAGCGCTCTGAGAAGACCTGCAGTAAGGAAAATCCAGTGTCTATGAACTAATTTGGTCATACAACCGCCTGTCCCCTTCTGGTCTAGCAATGACTACAGATCTCTCCGGGGGGCAGTTCGATGAGCACAGCCCTTGACAGCGATGCTGCCAGCACATGAGGGACAGTGTCCACTCTCAGTCACGTCCCTTCCGTTCCCTGGCACGGCACTCATCAGGGCTCATGTACTTTCACAATTGACTTAAATGTTTTAAATGACAAATGCTGCAAACACAGAAAAATGATAAGAATAAGAGGACAAATACTCATAAACAACACATGGCTTGTCAGCATTCTGCCTCTCTGTGTGTTTCACAGTGTGTGCGCGCACGCGCATGTGTGATTTAAAGAAGTAAAACTTCATCAGTATGGCTGAAGCTCCCTGAGCATCTCTCTCCTGCCCTGCTCCCTCTCCCTGCTTCTTAGCAGAAACCACTCTCCTGAAGTCGGTGCTTTTCATTTCCAATCATATATTTATTTATTTTTTTTACCTTATATGTTCTTGTATCTCTTAATAATATTTAGTATTGTCTTACCTGTTTTAAAATTTCATGAATGATAATATATGTAAAAGTCTGCATTTTGCTTTCTTTTGCTAAACATGTGTTTTAGATTTAACTATGACTCCTTAATTTTAAGTGCTACATAGTATTCTCTCTCTCTCTCTCTCTCTCTCTCTCTCTCTCTCTCTCTCTCTCTCTCTCTCTCTCCCCCCCCCCCTTTCTTCCCTCTAATGAGGTAGGACCCCCAGGCTTAGACCCACAGGGGCCTTTAGCCAGTGATAGTCCCACTAAGTGAATGATTTGGTAGAGAGCCTGTGCTGCCCAGCTAGGTGCAGGGGTAGCCTTCCCGCTTTCCAGGCAGGAGGCTCTGGAACCTTAAACAGGTTACTCCAGGAGAGCAGCATTCTCAGGCAGGATCGGCTGATGACCCCCCGCAGGACTGTGACCAGCACCTAAGGCTTTCCCAGAAGCCATAGCAGCTCCTACCTCAACTCAACAGTTTCAGTTACTGATGTCTGGCTTAATTCAAAGGTTTGCCAAGGTCTTAGCACCACCTGCCCCATCTCTTCACTCAAAGAAGCCCCAATCTCATACTCAAAGACCTAGCTTTGGGGTGTGGTATCAGTCACCTGCCCCTAATCTGAAAGGATTACAGAGTCTCTTTTGTACTTACTTATGGGCTGCAGACCTTTGGTCTAACCTTATGTATCCAGTAATTTTATTCTAATACTAGAGGCCTGGTGCACGAAATTCGTGCATGGGGGGGGGTGTCCCTCAGCCCAGCCTACACCCTCTCCAATCTGGGACCCCTCGAGGGATGTCCGACTGCCCAGGTAGGATCAGGCCTAAACAGGCAGTCGGACATCCATCTCACAATCCAGGGCTGCTGGCTCCCAACTGCTTGCCTGCCTGCCTTCCTGATTGCCCCTAACCGCTTCTGCCTGCCAGCCTGATCACCCCCTAACCACTCCGCTGCCAGCCTGACTGATGCCTAACTGCTCCCCTGCCAGCCTGTTTGCCCCTAACTGCCCTCCCCTGCAGGCCTGGTCACTCCTAACTGCCCTCCCTTGCAGGCCTGGTCCCTCCCAACTGCCCTCCCCTGCTGGCCATCTTGTGGTGGCCATCTTGTGTCCACATGGGGTCAGTCATCTTTGACCACATGGGGGCAGCCATTTGTGTGTTGGAGTGATGGTCAATTTGCATATTATTCTTTTATTAGATAGGAGGATTAGATAGGATAGAGGCCTGGTGCACGAATGGGGGCTGGCTGGTTTGCCCTGAAGGGTATCCCGGACCAGGGTGGGGGTTCCCTTGGGGTGTTGGGCAGCCTGAGTGAGGAGCCTGTGTGGTTTGCAGGCTGGCCACGCCCCCCAGCGACCCAAGAGGAGGCCCTGGGATCTGGGATTTATTTATCTTCTATAATTGAAACTTTGTAGCCTTGAGCAGAGCCAAGCCTCCTGCTCGCTCAGTGGCTGCCGCCATTTTTGTTGGGATTTATTTATCTTCTATAATTGAAACTTTGTAGCCTTAAGTGGAGGCTAAGGCAGGCCGGGGCAGGTGGAAAGCTTGGCTTTCTCCAATGCCAGGGAAACCCAAGCCTCCTGCTCTCTCTGTGGCTGCAGCCATCTTGGTTGGGTTAATTTGCATACTCACTCCTGATTGGCTGGTGGGCGTGGCTTGTGGGTATAGCAGAGGTATGGTCAATTTGCATATTACTCTTTTATTAGATAGGACTAGAGGCCTGGTGCACAAAATTTGTGCATAGGTGGGGGTGTCCCTCAGCCCGGCCTGCACCCTCTCACAATCCAGGACCGTTCAGGGGATGTCTGACTGTCGGTTTAGGCCTGATCCCATGGACATCCTTCTTGCAATCAGGGACTGCTGGCTCCTAACTGCTCGCCTGCCTGCCTGATTTCACCCCTAAAACTCAAGCTTCTTTTAAAAAAATTTTTAATATTTACATTTCTTCTTTATTTTTTATTTTAAAATTCAAGCTTCTTGAGAACATGAGGCGTTTAACATTATTCCACATTCCTTACAGAGAGCTAAGCATGGTAAACACAGCAAATACTTAGTACTTATGGGCTTCTATAAAAACACTCTCCAACCAGGAATGTTTTAATAGGCAGTCTCCAAAAACTTGAACTGGAACACCTAAAAGTAGAGTGCTCAGATTTCAGGCATCAGGTGCTATTAGCAGGATTTCTATCCCAATTAAACTCTAATTCTGAGCTCTCAACAGTCTGGACAAACTGCCCTTCACTATCTATCTCCAAAATTTCTTTTTCATCACTATCCCATTTTCCTCTGCTTTAAACCAAGGTAACAAAGGAAACCTTTAATTCTGATCTTCCTGCTGCAAGGGAACAGCAAACCTCAATCAAATAATTTCCTGCCAGAAGTCACAACCAAATACTGAAGACGGAGGGCTATAGGGCTGACCATGTACATGCGCAATAACAGGCTCACAGTCTGGCCATAGGCGCCCAGGCGTCCTCCACAATCCCACAATCCTCTGGTCGCATACTTCCGGTTTTCCGAGCTCCTCCTTAAGTGTGTTTCCTTCAGTCGTGTTGCAGGGTCCAGGGCCTCTAGTTGGAGAGGGTTTTTCTGTTTTGGTGTTGGTAGCTGTTTACTATGTGGAATGAGTGAAGTTTTAGGAGGACTGCCGCTGCCATGAACATGTCAGTCCCCAGCGCACTCGTGAAACAACCGCCCGTTCAGTTCACGTCCCGGTTCGCAATGAGGAAGGTACTGTGCTGAGCCGTTTCCAATCGGATCTTCCTCTTCCTTCCCCAGCACACTCCATACCTAGTCCGGGCCGACCACCCCAACCCCGCAGGCCCTTAAGACCTTCCCCCCTATTTCTTTGATTTTCCCCCATCAAACCCGCACCCTATTGAGTTGCCTAGGGGCGCCCCTAACGGCTCCCTGGGGGGTGGGACCAGCCTGGGCGAAGGGCTCTGGTGTTCTGGTCGTTAGGGCATTATGGTCGCTGGCTTTAATATATATAGATAGATTTGGTCTAAGTTTACATAGAAGACAGACCTGTCTGGGAATTCCACACTTTAAAATGGCAGAACAGTACCTGGTCCACAGTAGGTGCTTGGTAAATATGAGTTGAATGAAATGAAATGCTGCTTCCTTTACATCTTGTTATTGCCAACATCCAGCAGCTCTCCATGTTAACTGGCCATCCCACTTCCCTCTTCCCTGGATTACCTGTTAATATCTTTTGCCCATTCTTTTGCTAGATTGTTTGGCCTTTTTTTTTTCTTTCCTGATTTGTAGCAGTTCTTAACATATTCTGAACAATAGTGTTTTTTTTTCAGTTATGCACATAGCAAATATCTTTCCCAGTTTATAGCTTTTAAAAATTTTTGCTTATTGTGTCTTACTGCAGCTTTACATTTTAATATATGCAAAGTTCTCAATCTTTTTCCTTGTAGTTTGTGATTTTGTCTTATTCAATAAAATTTTCTCCACCAGAAGTCATAAACATAGTTTTCTGTTTTTTAAAAAATGTATTTTTATTGATTTCAGAGATGAAGGGAGAAGGATAGAAACATCAATGATCAGCTGCCTCCTGCACGCCCCCTACTGGGGATCCCGTCCACAATCTAGGCTTGTGCCCTCAGCCAGAATTGAACCTGGGACCCTTCAGTCCACAGGCTGACGCTCTATCCACTGTGCCAAATCAGCTAAGGCTAGTTTTCTATTTTTATAGGCCTTCTAGTTTTTCTTCATCATTTAATTCTGTAACATATTTTCTAATTGTATGATTTTAATGAAAGATTTTATCATTTTTTTTCTGTAGGGATAACATTTGCTTTCTGTCACTTTCCCCCATTGATCTGTAGGACTTCTTTCCTTCTGTGTCTGAGTCTGTGTCTCAGCTCTCTATTCTCTCCCTTTCGTGTACTTCTCTTATTGTGCCGATATCTCACTCTTCTGGTTACTAAAGCTTTCTGGTTGATCATAACTATCTTGGGGGGTCCCCCCACCTTTTCACTCAGGAGAGTCATAGCTATTCTTAGTTCTTTGTTCATCCACATAAATTTTAGGATTAGTTTGTCAAGTTCTATAAAATTCCCTATTGGGATTTAATTGTGATTAAATTAAATTTATTGATCAATTTGGGAGAATTGTCATTTTTATGATATTGAGTTTTTTTCATGCATGCACATGGCATATCAGTCTAACTTGGTCTTCTTTTATGGTTTTAAATAAAGTCTTATAATTACCTCCACAAAGATAACACACATTTTTTTTTTTAATTCTCACCTAAGAACATGTTTGTTTGTTTTTAAATTAAAGTTTTAGAGAGAAAAGAAAGGAGAGAGAAACATGGATGTGAGAGAGAAACATGGATCGGTTGCCTTCTGTATGTGCCCTGATTGGGAATTGAAACCACAATCTTTTGATGTACAGGATGATGCTCCAACCAACTGAAGCACCCTGCCAGGACTATGCACATATTTTGTTATGTTTCCCTCCTAATCTTATAAACGTGTTGTTCTTGTTATTGGTGTCTTTTTAAGATTAAAATTTCTTAACAATCAGAAATTTGCTATGGTCTAGAGATACACTACGTTTTTGTATTTTGACCTTGTATCCAGCAACTTTGCTCAACTTTTATTAATTAGCTTCATTAGGTTGTTTGCAGGTTCTCTAGGACTTTTAGTGTAGATGATCTTATAATTTGTGCATAATGGAAAGTTTTGTTTCTTCCTTTCCAATCTTTATATATTTAATTTATTTTTCTTGTCTTACTGTACAAGTTAAGACTTTTAATACACGTTTTAGGTGCCTCCAGTTTCTAGGCTTTTCTGAATGTGACCCTCTGCAGAGATGTGGGCAGAGTTGGGGAATGACTTGTCCTTTACATAGTAAAAGAAGAAAGGATGGTTTAAGGCAGGTCTCTCAACTGCAGGGCTATTGACATTTGAGGCCAGAACCATTCTTGGCTGTGTGGACCATCCTGTGCATTATAGGATCTTTAGCAGCATCCCTGGCCTTTATCCACTAAATGCCAGTAGAACTCCCATTCCCCAGTGTGACAAGAAATGCCCCAGCATTATCAACTCCTCTGGGAGACACTGTCCTCCTAAGTGAGAACTGCTAGTTTAAGGAGACAAGTGTTAAGGGTAGGCTATTTCTCCAGTACAAAAATTTTAGAAATAAAATTATGAGATGCAAGGGTATAAATATTTTCTTTAAAAGGTATGTAATTTCTAATTATAAAATTAATACATTATAACTGCAGGAAACTTAAAAAATGCAGAAATGCACAAAGAAAAAAAATATTTCCCCCTTGCATGCTCCAGAGATAACCATTCTAAATATTTCATTTTATAATCTTCTGTTATTTTTCTATGCATATAGACATATTTCTATTTATAAACAAAAAGAGATTATAGTACACATTCTGTTTTGTAATGTACAATTTTCATTTAACGATGTATAATGATTATCTTTCATGGCAATGAATATAATTCTACAAAAATTTTACTGGCTGTTGATTATGACTGTATGATTGTATTATAACTTACTCAATCCCTTCTTATTCCTTAAAACATATATTTTTATTACACAATTAAGGTATGTTTACTGTAGGAAATCTTAAAGTTAAAATAACCATATAACAAGTAAAAATGACCCATGACCTCACCAGCCATGGTTAATCCATTTAATATTTTAGTTTGCAGCCTTTCTTACTTTTTCCAAAAAAAAATGATTTTTTTGGTATGTACTATTTTATCACTTGCTCTTTTTACTTAAAAATACAATGCTGATGGACATACTTGTATAACACCATTATTGATGGCTGCATAGAAGCCCATTGTGCACAAATAATTGATTTTATATAAGCAATAATTGACTGTTAGGTGACATTTAGGTTTCTTATTTTGCCATTCAAAACACTGCAATAAACCATCCTGTAGCTAATTATTTTTCAGGACAAATTTCTACCAAAAGAATGGGTGGGTCAAAAGGTATGCAAAATGGACATGGATATGGAAAATAAAATTGCCCTCCAGAAAGCTATACCAGGTTATGTTTCCACCAAGAAATATAAATGCCTATATTTCCATATTCTTGCTAACATTCAGTGCAATCCATATATATAAAAGCCCAGCGACCAAACGGCAGAACCACTGGTCTACCAGTCACTGTGATGCTCACTGACCATTAGGGGGCAGACACTCAACACAGGGGCTGCCCCCTGGTGATCAGTGCACTCCCACAGTGGGAGCAGCTGACTGGGATGAGCAGCTGCTCCCACAGTGGGAGCAGCCGCTCAGAGGGCGGGTCCACAGCCACTCGGCTGACCACCCATGACCCCACCAGTGGACAAATCTGTGCACTGGGCCTCTAATAATAGCAATAATAAAGTGCCAGTTTTATAACTGAAAAATGATAGCTTGTTGTTTTAATTTGCATGGACTTGAATACTAATGAAACTGAACATTTTTCAAATGCCTTTTGGTATTTATATTTCTTCTATCACACATTGTTCATGTTCTTTGTTCATTTTTCAGTTTGTATGTTAATATTTCCTTAGTTACTTATATGTTAAGGATATTAACCTTTTACCTAGATACAGATATTGCAGTGCTTTTCCCAAATTCATCATCTCTTTTTTATTTTGGTTTATTTTGTTTATTTTATCTGTTTAAACATACAGAGGTTTCAGATATTTATATAGTCAAAATCTGTGATTCTTTTCTTTTGTGATTTTGGCTTTTGGTGTTATGCTTAGGAAAGCATTCTATTCTTCAAGGTTTATATACACTCATCTGTATTTCACGGTTTATTTTTTTAACTTTATTTTTATTATTGATACTATTATAGATATCTCCACTCCCTTTCCCTCCAATTGCCCACCTCTACCCAGCCCCTGCCCCTCCCTCCCCACTTCCCATTGGCCATCACCACACTGTTGTATGTGTTCATGGTCTATGCATATATGTTCTTTGGCTAATCCCCTCACCTTCTTTCATCTAGTACCTCCTCCCCACACCCTCTGAAAGCTGTAAGTATGTTCCATGCATCCATACCTCTGGTTCTATTTTCATCAGTTTATTTTCTTCATTAAAGTCCACATATTAGTGAGATTATATGGTATTTGTCTTGATCTGACTGGCTTATTTCACTTAGTATAATACTCTCCAGGTCCATCCATGCTGTTGCAAAAGGTAAGAGTTCCTCTTTTTTTTTTTTTTTATGGCTGATTAGTATTCCATTGTGTAAATGTACCACTTCTTTTTTATCCATTCATCTACTGATGGGCACTTGGGCTGTTTCCAAGTGCCCATCTTGGCTATTGTAAATAACACTACTATGAAAATAGGAGTGCATATATTCTTTAGAATTGGTGTTTTGAGATTATTAGGATATATTCCCCAAAGTGGGATCACTGGTCAAAAGGCAGTTCCATTGTTAATTTTTTGAGGAAATTCCATATTGTTTTCTACAGTGGCTACACCAGTCTGCATTCCCACCAACAGTGCACTAGGGTTCCCTTTTAACCACATCCTCACCAGCACTTGTTGTTTGTTGACTTATTAATGATGGCCATTCTGGCAGGTGTGAGGTGATATCTCATTGTGGCTTTAATTTGCATCTCTCTGATGATTAGTGACATTGAGCATTTCTTCATATGTCTATTGACCATCTGTGTGTCCCCTTTGTTGACGTGTCTAATCAGGTCCTTTCCCCATTTTTTAATTGGATTATTGGATTGTTTGTCTTCCTGGTGTTGAGTTGTATAAATTTGTCATATATTTTGAAAATTAACCCCTTATCAGATGTATCATTGATGAATATGTTCTCCCATACAGTGGGTTCCCTTTTTATTTTGTTGATGGTTTCTTTTGCTGTGAAGAAGCTTTTAGTTTGATGTAGTACCATTTGTTTATATTTTTTCCCCTCTGTTTCCCTTGCCCGAGGAGATATATAGGCAAAAATATTGCTACAGGAGATGTCTGAGATTTTACTGCCTATGTTTTCATCTAGGATTTTGGACCTACATTTAAGTCTTTTATCCATTGTAAGTTTATCTTTGTATATGGTGTAAGTTGTTGGTCTAGTTTCTTTCTTTCTTTCTTTCTTTTTTTTTTTTTTTTTTGCATGTACCTGTCCAATTTTCTTAACACCATTTATTAAAGAGACTGTCTTTACTCCATTGTATGCTCTTGCCTCCTTTGTCAAATATTAACTGACCTGAAAGGCACAGGTTTACTCCTGAGCTTTCTGTTCTGTTCCATTGATCTATATGCCTGTTCTTATGCCAATACCAGGCTGTTTTGATTACAATGGCCTTGTAGTATATAGTTTAATAACAAGTATTATGATATCTACAACTTTGTTCTTCTTTCTCAAGATTGCTGAGACTATTTAGGGGATTTTTTGGTTCCATATAAATTTTTGAAATATTTGTTCTAGATCTGTGAAATATGCCATTTGTATTTTAAGAGGAATTGCGTTGAATCTAAAGATTGCTTTGGGTAGTATGGACATTTTACTAATTCTTCCAATTCATGAACACGGTATATGCTTCCACTTATTTGTATCTTCCTCATTTTTTTTCCAATGTCCTATGGTTTTCCGAGTACAGGTCTTTTACCTCCTTGGTTAAATTTATTCCTAGGTACTTTTTTTTTTTCAATAATAAATAGGATGGTTTTTAAATTTCTTTTTCTGATAGTTCATTATTGTGTGTAAAAAATCCACCAGTTTCTTAATAACAATTTTGTATCCTGCTACTTTGCTGAATTCATTTATTAAATCTAGTATTTTTTTTTTGTGAGTCTTTAGGGTTTTCTATGTACAATAACATGTCATCTATGAATAATGACAGTTTTATTTCCTCCTTTCCAATTTGGATGCCTTGTATTTCTTCTTGTCTGATCACTGTGGTTAGAACTTCCAGTGCTATGTTGAATAAAAATGGTGGAAGCACCCTAGCTTGTTTGGCTCAGTGATTAGAGCGTCGGCCTGTTGACCAAAGGGTCCGGGTTTGATTTCCATCAAGGGCATGTACCTTGGTTGCAGGCTCCTCCCTGGCCTGGGCCCTGGTCAGGGCATGTGCAGGAGGCAACCAATCAATGCATTTTTCTGACATCGATGTTTCTCTCTGTCTTTTCCTCTCTTTCACTCTCTCTAAAAATCAATGTAAAAATATCATCAGGTGAGGATTAACAAACAAAAGAATGGTGAAAGCAGTCTGACTGGTGTGGCTCAGTAGTTGAGCACCAACCCACGAACCAGGAGTTGATTCCCAGTTAGGGCACATGTGTGGGTTGTGGGCTATATTCCCAATGGGGGGCATACATCAAGGAGGCAGCTGATCAATAATTCTACCTCATCATTAATGTTTTCTATCTTTCTCTTCCTCTCTCTTCCTCTCTCTGAAATCAATAAAAGAAACTATTAAAATGTATTAAAAGATAAAAACAAAGGCCTGTCTTGTTCCTGATCATAAGGGAAACGCTTTTAGTTTTGCCCATTGAGTATGATGTTGGCTGTAGGTTTTTCCATATATGGCCTTTATTATGTTGAGGTATGATTCCTCTATTCCCTCTTTGCTAAGAGTTTATGGTTTATTGTTAATTAATTTTTTTCCTGGAAATCTTTTTTTTAGATGATATTATCAAACAGATCCACATTTCTCATAGTCCTGAATGGTGCCCACTGTCTCCCGTGTGCTCCTTTCCACTCCATGGCTCTTTCAGTTGTTCTGTATACTATCCTATATAATAAAAGCCTAATACGCTAAGTGTCTGGTTGTCTGGTCAGCCATTCAACCAATCAAAGCATAATATGCTAATGATATGCTAAGGCTGCTCAACCGCTTGCTATGACATGCCCTAACTACCAGGGGGCAGATGCTCCGACCAGTAGGTTAGCTTGCTGCTGGGGTCCAGTTGACTGGGACTGAGCAAGATGGGCCAGACACGCCCTAGAACCTTTCTGCGGTCCCTCCGGGGCTGGCCAACCTCCCGCGTCCCTCTCTGGCCCTGATCCTGCACCGGTGGGGTCCCTCAGCCTGGCCTGTGCCCTCTCACAATCCAGGCTGAAGGACCCCCCCTCCCCCGAATGCACAAATTTCGTGCACTGGGCCTCTAGTGATTTTATAACAAGTTTTCATATCTTGGAGATCAAGTGTCTTCTTCAGTTGACTACTTTTCAACATCTCCCTGTCCATTCATGAACTAAGTCTTCCAGGTCCATTTTGCAATGATTTTTTCAAAATCAAATAAATAAAAATCTCATTTGAATTTTGAATTGTATCCTATTGACAGGTCAGTGCATGTCGAATTTACATAAATGCTATATTAAAATCAGATCTTCCCAACAAAGATAGGGCACAGGTCTCTATTCAAATCTTCCTTGTACTTTTCTGAAAGATCTTCCTGGAAACTTTTAAAGTTAAAATTTTTTTTTGTATTGCCCTGAGGCCATAGAACGTGGTTTGGACAGTTCCTCTATTTTTGTTCTTTTGTTGGCAGAAATTATTTAGGTATTTTAATGTTTGAATATATGACCAGTTTATTCCAGCGGTGTTGCAAAGGAAGATGTATTTTCTGTTGGCAAGGTTCAAAGTTTTATACGTATATACCTCACCCTTCATTCCCAACATGTGCACACACATACACACATACACACAATGTTATTAATTATATTATTCGGCATCTTTAATGCCTCCCTTTTGTTTGCCTACTTGGTCTATGAAGATTATGAGAAATGAATTATAGTCTTCAATTAGTAGAGTATTTTCACAAATCCCCCTCATATTTCTAAGAGTTTTTATTTCCTATATTTAAAAGCAATGCAGTTTGGTGCATAACATTTCACTACAGCTTGGTGCTCCTTGTCCATGTAATGCTTCTTGCTTTTTGTCTTACATGCTACCACATCTGAAATGAATACTTGAGCCGTGCATTCCTCCTGATTTTGTATCCTGGTGTATTTTTATCTTTTGTAACTTTGCTTTGGAAGTGTCACTCAGGAACCGCATTTGGTTTGATTTGTTTTACTAAATATGAAAAGGCGGACTCTTGAATCAGGTTTTCTTTATACTTATTGTGAAGCAGTAAGGTAAGCATGTAATGTTGTAATTAATAATTTCAGGCTTACTTCTGTCTGAAAAGTTTCCAGAACATCTTCTGGTTCCTGCCTTTTCCCCCTTAAGATTCTGTCGCAATTTCATTTGCTTTTGATATATTTGAAGGTTTTGGAAAATTCATGTATTGTGTTTTTAGTTTAACTAACTTCAGCTTTTCAAACACAGGCGTTAGCCCAGCCGTGGGCAAACTACGGTCCACGGGCCGGATCCCGCCCGTTCGGCTGTTCTATCCGGCCCGCGGAGCCGAAAGAGGGGAGAGTTCTCTTGCTCTCCCCTCCGCTCCTTCACCAGCAGCAGTGTTAACATGGCAACGTCGGAAACACGGCCGCAGCTCCTTCTTCTGAGTGGGCGTATTTATATCCGCCCATTCAGTAGAAGGAACAACCTCTCAGTCTTCCAGAGGCTCCTTGTAATGCCCGCGGACGCGTCCCCCGACATCACCCTGGGAATGCGTAGACACGTTATCGTGGTGATGTAGGGAGACACGCCCCTGGAGAGCACAGTATCAGAGCATTAGCTAAAAAGGAACCAACAACACTGTTCCCACTGAAGTTAATGTTTTAAAGACCAAAAGCCTTTCAACCCAGTCTACATTGCCATCTACATCTACGTCCCGGGCATCATTTGGAAGTTGCACTAAAGAAAATGTTTAATTTACTGTTTACACATTTTGTTCTTTTCTATTTGTTTTAGTTTTAAATTATTTTATTATATTTAAGTTTAATTTGAAAGGCTTTTGTACCTTTCCTTTGTTAGGCAATTTTATTTTGTCTTTGCCATCTTCAATATAAGGTATGTTATTGTGCTATGATTCCTCCATTTTTTGAAGTTTCAAATTATAATAATTAGTGTTTACATTCTTCTTGTTAAAATGTTTGAAATGAATAAAACTATTGAAATAAAAAAAAAGACCGTACCCTTTTATGTAATGATGTTTACTTTGAAATTATATTAGTTCACACAAACACTCCATCCATGCTTTTGTTCCGGCCCTCTGGTCCAGTTTAAGAACCCATTGTGGCCCTCGAGTCAAAAAGTTTGCCCACCCCTGCGTTAGCCCTTGTTTTTCCAGTTGTCAGATTCAAGAGTCAAACAGTATCTTTTGGGGTCCCCTCTTTAAGACACAGAGTGGGTGGGGTGGGGTGGCAGAATGGAGGGAGAGGAACTTGTTCAGGGTTGTTTCTGAGACCCTACAAGACCAGAGTGTGTGTCATCTGTGAAATTCTCCTGAACTCTCATTGTGCTTGGAGGGCGCCTGTTGCAGCAACAGCACCTCGTGCTCATGTGGCAGCATTTCCTCCCGGACTGGGGAAGGGGGGTGCAAAAGCCCTTCCTGTGTCCCCGGCAGATTTCCCCCACAGCACTGGCCACTGTTGGGTCACATGGCTGGCCCTCTGCCAACTGCAGTTCAAGGTGACTAGATTGTCCTGGTGGCCTGAGACAATCACTTCCACCCCCCTCTGGCTTGTGGCCACCAAAGCACATCCCAGTATCAATGAATCTTGGGCCTTATCCTGCTTCATCTTCCAATAGAAGTTGAAGTTGATCACACCCTCTGATGATTTTTTTTTTTTGAATCAACTTCATTGAGGTGTGATTTACATAAAATAAGTTGTACCCACTTGTGTGCAATTAAATGAGTGTTCACAGTGGTGTTTACCCACGTGATCACCACCAAAATCTAGTTTGCGTCAGCCTTGAAGTCTCCTCACAGCCCCCACCCCCAGCCACAGCCTCAGGCAACTGCCAGTCTGCTTTCTGTCACAGAGGATAGTTTGCACTTCCTAGAATTGTATGAAAGTAGAATTTTATTTACTCTGTGTGTTCTTTTGCATAAGGTTTCTTTCGCTCATGTGATGGTTTTGAGATTCACCCACTTGTGGCATGTATCAGTGGCTCGTTCCTTTTTATTCCTGAGTGCTCTCCCTGCGTGGACGTTCCTCACTGTTGATCCACTCTTTCCTTTCCGAAGCAACTTCTTCCCTCGGCTTACAGGAGAAACCCTTCTTCTCAGCCTCCTTCTCTGATTCTTTAGTCTCTCTGACCCTGACCTTGGGGCTCCCAGGGTTTGGATAGGTCCTCTTCTTGTATCTATTACCCAGATTCCCAGGGTGGTCTCACCCTGTGTCAGGGTTTCTAATACCCAGAGCCGACTGACTCCCCTGGGGAGCCCCACACCGTGCATACAGTTGCCTTCTTACCATCTTCCACTGGGCATGACTGTTTTCTCTTGCTGCTGTAACAACCACAGACATAGTAGCTTAAGTAATAAAAATTCCTTCCCTTGCAGTGTGTGAAACAAGGTGTCGGCAGGACGCCGTTCCTTCTGGAGGCTCTAGGATGGAACCTGTTTCCTTGCCTAGCAAATAGCTTTTAGAGGCCACCTGTATTTCTTGGTTTGTGTTCTCCTCCCCACTCTTCAAAGCCAATGGATAGCAGCTTCCTCCCCACCCCCCCCCTCTCTCTCTCTCCGCTTCCTTCTCTGACTCTGACCCTCCTGCCTCCTTATAAAGACCCACGTGATGGTAGTGGGCCCACGTGGGACAATCAGGATAACCTCCCCATCTAAGATCCTTAACATAATCACATTTGCCACATCTCTTTTGCCATATGAGGTGATACACTCTATTGGGACATGGATAGTGCATGTGTGTATGTGTGAGGGGGATTTTCCCACCTGCCAGTGTCCAAGCGACTCTGTTGACTCCTCCCCAGCCACCTCCTCCTCAACCTTCCTCCTCTCCCCTGCCCACTCCCACAGCAACCTGTCAGCAAAATCTCTTGGCTCTCCCTTCGAAGTACACCCAGAACCCACCACCTTAGCCACGCACACCTTCCGCCTGGGTTACTGCAGTGGCTTCTAGCTGACTTCCTGCTGCCAGACTCCCAGAGGGGCTCGTCAGCCTCGCATGGTGTGCTGTCTGCTTCTTTCTGGCTTTATTTCTTGCTGCCCCCTCTCCATGCTCCCCTGCATTCAGGCACTCTGCCCCCCCCCCCCCATCTTTTTGCACCAGCATTCCCTCCGCCTAGAGCCCCTTGCTGCCTTCTCAATGAGGCCTTTCATGACCACCTCTTAAACATGCCCTCTGCCAGCTGGCCCCTCCCCCACCCTGTTCTGTCCTGCTTTTCCATTGCATTTAGCTCCTCTCACATACTGTATACCGTGTGCTCTGCTCACTTACCATGATCTTGTCTTCCCTGTTAGAATCCCTGGGCAGGGGGGCGGGGGGGATGGGGTATCCTAAGTGGAATGCAGTCCTGGAATGTTATAGATGCTAGGACACGTCCGCAGGAGGGGGAATGAAGAATGGAGTCAGCGTGAGCTTCGGGAGGATGCCAGGTGCAGGCTGCCTGGGGCTGCTGTTCTGTGAGGGGGTCGCAGCCTGTCAGAGCTGTGCTGAGAAATTCTCTCCTTCCGCCTGGGTGGGCTCTGGACTGGGGTGTCAGATGAGGTGGGGGTGCAGGGGGTCCCTGGCAGGGCCACGGTGGGGATCTCCCAGGAGAGCGGTGCTGGGCCAGCAGCAGGGAGACGTGAGCAGGGTGTGAACTCTGAGGCTGCATGGACGTGCCCATGAATAGGACAGTCTGGTCACTGTGTCCACATGTGTGGGAACTTTTAGGAGTGTGTGCCTGAGGTGTGAGTTGTGTGTGTGGGTGTGTCCTTGTTTATTTATACGTGAGTGTAGAAGTGCATGTGTGTTTATGTCTGTATTTGAGAGTATGAATGTGCCTGTGGACACATGTGTATCTAGATCTGAGCATGTCTGGGTGTGTTTGGGGAGCATGTGTGTGAGTTCCTGGTGTCTGCGTGTGCTGAGTGAGCACCTGGGAGTGAGTATGTGAGTGTCCCTGGATCTGGGTGCCCACCTTCTCTGCAAACTGGTATCCACAGGTATGTGTGTCCATGACAGCGTGTGTGAGTGAACATGGGTCTGTGTGGCCAGCTCTGGGCCCATGTGTGTCTCTGGGTCTGGGTGTTCGTGTGTGTGAGCTGGAGCACGTGTGGCTTATACGTAAGTCATGTCTGTGTGGTCCTGGGTGCTTGCTCACGTCGGCACCATCCAGGAGTACCGGTTGGTGGAGAGACCGTGTGCCCTGACCGTCTGGCAGCCCCATCTTGCCAAGCCCTCAGGCAGGTCTGCTGAATACTAGAGCCTTTTGTCCTGCTCCTGTCACCAAAATCCTCGTCACCAGGCATGGAACTGGAAAACAGCTAGCACAAAGGGGCCCTTGAGCGCGGCCCTCACCCGCCTTCCCCGAGTGCCTCACCCCTTTCTGTCACCAGGGCCACTGGCTGGGGTTAACTGATTGCAGGGAAAAACCCATTAAGCGCCTGCCTCTCCCAGTCATCTGTTATCAGCTCTGTCCTTGCCGTCCCTGGGCTGACGCACACTCGCTCTTCTCCACATAATTGAAGAAAGTTCTATTACCTGCCGTCTCTGACGTGCTGGCCCTGCACGCCATCGCCTCCTGCCCCTGTGCAGTCACACGGCTTCTGGTTTCTTTTCCTTCTTAAGAAGCTGACCTAATTTCCGCCCTTTGTCATTTTCTCCCAAACTTGGAGTCAGCTTGTCCTGAGCCTCGGCTTCACCAAGCCATTTGGAAAGGCGGTCCTGGGAAGGGCTGCTTCCCCTTCGGGGCTGAGTCTGGGCTCATTGGCCAGCTGTCCTGAGGAAGGGCCACTTTCTGGGCACGAGCCTGGATGATTGTGCAGCCTCGGAACCCCTGAGTCCCTGCTGAGCTTGACAGGCTGTCCTGAGGTGACAGATGGCGATCTCCAGGTACAGTGCTGCCACTGAGGGGGCTCCCACTGGGGGCTCCGGTCCTGACCTTGGCTTCCCAATGAACATAGTTGCAAACAAAAGCACCTGGTCTTTCTCCCCACAGCTGGCTTCTCCCGGGGGCACTAGGGCCCTTACTGGCCCCAGGGGATGGTCCGGCAGAGGCTTTCTCTTCCTGTCATAGGCCTGAAGTTGGCAGGTTGGTCTCCCTGGCACTCTGCTGAACCCCCCTGGCTCTCCCACCCCTCACATTGGCCTCTCAGCCTTTTCCTTCGCTTTGGTGACCCTCTCCCCTGCCCAGGACCCACTGTATCCTGCAATGTGGGCAATGCCCAATCAGCCTCAGCTCACCTCCTTGCAAGAAGCACGGGCCAGGGCTTGTCCTGGCTGGGCCTGGGTTCTGCTGAGCACTGGAGAACCTGTGCGGGGCACGAGAGGGGCAGCTCCTGTGCAGTGCCTTGTACCCTGAAACTAGGTGGAGCCCCAGTGTGCATGGCCTCACCCACTGCAGGAGAAACGTAGGGGCACCCTCAGATACCCTGAGTCCTGATTCAGCCTAGTGTGCTATAAACAGAGCTGGAGAGAACTCAGGCCACACCCTGATGCTGGTCCCCAGGAGGTCCTGGTGGGCGATACCCCAGAGTGCAGGTTGCCAGTGATTTGGCGGGCTTTCCAAGAATTTAACACAGCCTCTCCCTACCTCAATGACTCTCTAGACCTTCTGCCTTCTGGACCTCAGGTAGCCGCTGTGACAGAGCCTGCCCTGAAGAACTCTACCCCCGCCTCCTCCCATCCCTGTGCCCCTCACACTATCAGAATAATGCTTCCACCCCCTGGAGGGCAGCAGATGCAAGGGGGAACTACCACTCACATCCCTCTGGCGCACCTGAGCTTGGTCACTCTGGGAGGGGCTTTCTGGGCCGTCTACTCCTGCCTTCTGTGCTCTAGGATGCAGGGCCGCTAGAGCCAGTGCGGGAACCAACCTGCACCCAGGCAGGTTCAGCTTTCTCAGAGCAGTGACGTCTGCATCCCACTGGTCCCTCCAGTCTAGACACCTCGCCTGGGTAACCAGGGCCAGGCATGGCTTCACCATGGTGCTGGCATAGAGCAGTCCCCGAGGCCTCAGTGGATAGGCTGGAGTGGGCAGAGCTAACGCACCCTCTGTTACCATCACCAGGTCACTCTGATGCCACCACACACCTGAGCCAGGCTATGGGGGACCTTGTGCCAGCCTCACAAGGCCTTCCAGCCCCTACACTGGGACATCTGTGCCCCCAACTCCCCTTCACCCCACCCACAATGGACTTCCATTGGGATCTGCTCTATTCTGGCCATGTCAGCCCATAAGATGGCATATGTCAGCCTCTGATTAGAGAGGGGATCAAATGACTAGCTGGCTCACTTGGCACGTGATTCACCTCGCTGTTCCTCAGTTCCCTCACCTGTAAAATGGGATGATAATAATCGTTTCTACTTCATCAGGTTGTTGTGAAATCAGAATAAATGAGTTAATAATTATAAGCCACTTGCAGGAAAAGTGCCAGCACGTGGTGAACCTTCAGTCATGGTTCCCTGCCCCACACCTCATCCTCACCAGGGACCACCACATGTAGCTACCCTCCACGACCTCCAGCAACCCTTACTTCCTGCCCTAAACTTAGAGCAGAGGGGAGGCTGCTGCCCTGCGTTTCGGTCAGTCTGCAGATTCGCTTCGTCTCCTGTGTAGAGTGAGTTTGGTGTTTTAAGTTTTATTGAGGTATAAGTTTCATAGAGTAAGGTCACTGATCCTCCATATACATACCCGCTTGGGAAGCCCACCCAGATGGCCTGCACCTCAGGAGGGTCCTGGGAAATGCCTGCCACTAGCCTCCCTGCTCTGAACATTCTGTGCAGGAACTTTGGCTGCTTTTACTAAACATGGAAGTGAGCTCTACTTCCAGGGCTGGCATAGCAATCCTTTGCTCTGTGTTGTTGTTAAAAGCATTTCAATGTAAGAGGACACTATGTCACATTATAAATTAGTTGACAATAATTAAACAAATTTCACATAAAATACAGATACCTAACTTCTATTGAAACAACAGGAGTTCAGGCAGCACTGGGCCCGTGTTCCCAAGTGATAGTGCACAGTGATGCTCAGTAGGATCGCCACCCAACTGAGCCACAGTCCCCACTGTTCCCAACTGTGGGCCACACCTGGGACGTTTCCCCCAAGTGCACACCAGCCAGGCCCATCTGGGCATCTGGGCTGTGATCTCTGGGAGGTCTGGAAGGGGCTATCTCATCTCCACATCTGTCTCCTCCTGTGTGGCCCATTGATCCACTTATTGATTGCAAAAAGGCCCCAGTCCCTCCCTTTCTTGTACACATGCCCCTTCTCTTGTACACATGTGGTTTCCCCAATCCTGCCAGGGTCCGCTTCTCCACCTCTGGAATGAGGGCTTGGTCATGTGACTCGTTTGGCCAATGAAAAATTAGCTAATATGATGCTGGCAGAGGCTGGAAAACACTGTGTGCTGGAGCTTGCTATCTCTTGCTACACTTGAACCTGAGACTGACATGGAGACAAGTCTGGGCCAACCTGCAGCTAGACAGGAAAAAGCCACATGGAGAACCAAGGCACCAAGGCCAGCAGAACTGCCACTGTTCAGACATGGGCGGGAGCCACTCTGGAACTTTATGCCAACCACAGATACTGGGGAGAGCCTGGCAGATCTGGGTAAGACCAGCACCTGCTGACTCAGAATGGGATGCTAAATGAAAAATGGTTATTGTTTTAAACCATCAAGTTTTGGAACGGCTTGTTATGCAGCAAAAGCTAGCTGATACATTGTATTTGTGCCCTGCAAGCAGGCAGTGCCCTTGAGGACCTGGAGAAGTCTCTGCTCCTTCTGACAAGGCCAGTGGTTCCCCCTATTTCTGAGCACTGCTCTCATGGGACTGTCCAGCAGCCCTGCCCCATGCCCGGCTGAAGTCCAGTCTGTTCCAGGGGCCCTGGGACCCCTGGTTCTGCAGAAAGAGCTCTGCTGACCATTCCTGGGAAATGCACATTGGTTCTCTGTGCTACACCTCTTACACCCGCTATTGGTGCTCAGAAGCCACCACCCCCGCCCCCACCTCCCTACACATGAGCTCTTCTGGGCTTGTCCTGCACTGGCATTAAACACAGCAGCTTACCCACACTCCATGCCACCTGGCCTGCTGTGGTGCACTGCTTCATCCCCAGCTGGCCTGGCTATCCAGACTCTCATCAGGGCCTTCTGTCTGACCTGAGACCGGGGCACAGTGATGCTCAGTAGGGTCACATTCAACATTGCTAAATATTGAAGACACCTGTGATATGAGCACTGCCAAATCAGAACAGACACTGTGGATGTCCAACACCAGCTTGCTCATGTCCCTCGCTCCTCCATGTCACAGCACATGCACACACACGTGCATATAGATGCACACACATGCACACCTACAACCACACTCATGCCCCTCTGGGACCCCTTCAGTTCCATGGGGCCATAGCAGCCAATCTAACTCTCACCCCACTGCCCACCTGCCCTCCAGGTAGGGGGGGTATACAAGGAAGAGACTGAACCAGCTGCTCTGTGAGGCACTCTGGCTAACTGGCTATGTTGTCTGTGGCACTTCCTTCCTTTACCACAATTGGGTGCCTTGGTGTTGGGTTCTGGGCCTCAGTTTCCACAGCTCTGCAATGAATCTCCCAGCTCGAAGTCTCCACCTCAGTTCATGGAGCTGATCGCAGCATCCTGGACTGCAAAGGACCAGAACTATGTGCCTGCGTGGTGAGCGCCCTAGAGAGCAAGGACAGTAATGGATAGTGCCTGCCCTGCCTGCAGCTCTGAGAAGCACCAAGGAGAGAAAGGTGTGGCCAAGTGTTCTCTGGACCAGCTCGAGGTCTTTGCGCCCACCCTAACCCTTTCAGCATCCTATTCTCCAGCCTCACCCAGGTGGTGCCTTAGATCAAGAGGCTTCAGAAGCAGAGAAAGCTCCACTGGCTGGGTCCCAGTGGAGGTCAGATGCCGTCCTGGAGCTCTCATAGGACTGTGTCCCCCATCGGGCTGTGCTCAGCAGAGTTGCAGTCTGACCATTATTTTTGTAATGGTTTGATGAGTGTGTTTATTTTGCACTAGACCATCAGCTCTGTGAGGGCTGGGCTGTTTGCCTCTGCTCACCATTGCCTCTCCAGAGCCTGGCAAGTGCTTGTCACCAGTAGGCGCCCAGCAAATATCTGCTGGATGGATGGACTGTTGCCAAGGGCATTGGCTGGGGAAGAGCTGGGAGGGGCTCCTGCAGTGAGCAATTCCACCTCCTCTTTTCCAGGTTGCTCTGGTCCTTCTGTAATTGCTGGACTGAGCCAGGGGCAGGAGATGTCAGCAAGCTGAGAGGGAGCCTCTAAGTGACAGGTGCTTCTTAGCTTCAGGCGCACCCCGGGCCCAGGCTGAACTGGCTGTTCCAGCAGCCCTGTTTCCTGAGTTAATTGGGGAAGTGGTGGTGGGGGGAGTCAAGAGTGGAGGAAGATCTATTTGGAGCTTAGGCCAAAGGCACTCACTGGTGACAATAGTGAGCCATCGTGTGTGTGTGTGTGTGTGTGTGTGTGTGTGTGTGTGTGTGTGTGGAGAGAGAGAAAGAGAGAGAGAGACAGGGGGGGAGAGAGAGAGAGAGAGAGAGAGAGAGAGAGAGAGGGTGAGTTTCAAGTTTGGGAGGAGTCAGGCAGACAGAGATATGGAGAAGATTGTATATGTGTGCATGTGGTATAGGTATGTGTGTGGGTCTGGGTCTGCCTAGGCTTGTTATTGAGTTTTATATGTGCAGTTGCACATGACTGTATGCTCTTGCGTTTTTGTGTAAATGCAGGCATGTGCTTGTATCTGTATTTCTGTTTGTGAGCACATGGGTACATTTATGCCATGTATGTGCTTATGTGTGTTTGTGTCTGAATTTGTATGTCTCTGAGTACAGACTTTCTGGCATGTATACTTGTTCATGCTTGTCTATATTCATTTCTATGGCTGGTGTTTGTGCCTTGTGAGTGTGTATATCTATGTGTATGTGTTTAGGTCTAAACGTGTGTCTAAATGTGTGTGTGTGCGTGTGTGTGCACGCATGTGTGTGTGTGCTCCTGTGTAACACTATAGATTTGCCCTTGGTGTGGGGCTCTCTAGAAGTGATGGGTGGGAGGGCCCAGTGACAGCTCTTACCTCTAGAGCTTCATCAGCTCCCTGACATGCAGTAGGCACTCAACAAATATCTGCTAACTGAATAAATGGATAAAAGGATGCTTATATGTATGGCAGGTGGGTGAATGGATGAATGAATGAATAAATGATGGATGGATGAAAGATAATGGATGATGGATGCATAAATAATGGATTAATGAATACTGGATCAATAGATGGATGGATGGATGATAGATAAGGGATGGATGGGTGAATTATGATATGATGGTGATGATGATGAATGGATGGATGGATGGCTTCCAGGTCCCAGTCATCTACTGCCTAACCTCACTGTGTAACCCTGGCACAGTTGGCCAACTTGTCTATGTGTCCCTTGTAACATGGGGTGGTGGAGACATGCTTAAGATGGCAACCTGGCAGCCAAGACATGATTTTTGTTTGGACCATACAGTGTTTTAAAGAATCTCAGTGACTTGCCAAATTTTTAAAATAAGGAAATTTCACATAAAGATGCAGATTCCAACTATATGTGACAGAAGATTTTTATTTTGCTTTTGGGGCCGCTTTCTGTCACCCTGGCAATATCTGGCTGCAGCAATGGGGCATGTCTCTGCTGGTGGAGCTTGCACCCCCAGCTCCCCACATTTTCTGCTAGCTCTCTGCCTAGTCATGCCTAGCCCAGGAGGTAAATGAGACCCTGCTCTATTTAAGTATGTGGATCTGAGAAAGCCAATTTCTGGAAAAGAAAAAAATCAGATCTTTATTGAGTGCTTCATGTGAACCTGAGGCTTTGTGTGTCTTAATGCCTTTGGTCTGGCCATGAACTGTTTCCCTGTGGTCAGGCAGGGCTGCTGGTGGCGCAGAGGGTCAGGAAACAATGAGGGGGCATGGCCTTCTATGGATAATTATCACAGTTTAAGAAGGAATCCCCAGCCACATCTTGCTTCCTTGGAGGAGTGGCACTAGCCCATTTTGTGGATGGGGATGTTGGGGCTCTAGGGGTTATGCAGCCTCCCCAAGATCACACCTCTGACTGGCAAAGCTGGGACTGGGGTCCATGTTGACCCATCGTCTCAGTCTGACTCCCCCAGCCCCCATATCAGATGCCTCTGGTTAGGTTGTCTTTGACCTTTGAGATCCCAGGCAATCTTTGGCTCTGGCTCTGGCACCCAAGAAGCTCTTGGTCTATTTTCTCCTGGGAATCTCCATTGACTTGTTTTTACCATTACTGTCCCCTGTGTGTGTGTGTGTGTGTTTTGCTGAGAGGGGGGGGGGGGGGTTAAAGCTTCTTTTATTGAGCTATTATACACGTGTAGCAAAATTACACATTTTCAGTGTACCGCTCAGAGACTGTTTTCTTATGTAGACTCCCATCCATGCCTAGGAGAGATGGAAAACACAACTTGCAATTATACTTTTTGTGTCTGTTACTTTTAAACATTGTCTATCTCCCCATTAATGGCCAAGCTAGTTCTGTCCCCATAGTGTCCCTTTCACTTTGGGGTGCCTGGCTTCCTCCAAGATGGGTCCTTAGTAAGTCCCATTTGAGTGAAGGTGTAAGGAGCTGCTGTGGGGCAGGGCCAGTCCCTGGCCTCAACTGGGCCCTCAAGGGCAGGGGATGGACAGCGTCTATGGTCTGTGGTGGGGCAGCTCAAGATCATTTACTCCTTCAACTAAAAACATTGTTTTCCTTTATCTGGGCTTCAGGGACCTATGGGATCACTTAACATTGGAAAATTGTCAGTTATCCTCCATTCTGTAAGTACAAAGCCATCTAAGTGAGCATCTTTGTAACTGGGGGCCAGGAGAGGACTTCTTAAACCTAATTCCAAAAGCATACGCTGTAAGATGAAAAGAGTGGGTGATGTGTTGTCATCAGCATTAAGGATTTACATTCAATGAGGGACACTGAAGAAAGTTCCCAGACAGGTGGCTGGCTAGCAGAAGATATTTACAATGTCTAAAACTGAGACAACTCTATAGTCTATACTGTTCTGAATATATATTGACTATTTAGTATCTACCACTACCACAGAAAAGTAGATAAAAATGACAAGACCTGCTAAACTGGCAAAAAAGGGACCACTGTATGATGCCAAGTGTGAGGCGCAATGGGCCGCAGGGACCTCAGGTGGGAATGCAGGTAGCTGTGGTGCTTGGGAGAAAGATCTCACAGGACTTACTCTAGTTGAATACTGGCACATGACTTGAGCCAGCAAGCCACTCTGGTACATACCCTGGGAGGCCTCATCCCATGCATATGGGGCCTATGTGAGACGGGGCATGCTGGATCCTTTATGGGGTGAGCAGTGGGGGTCGGGCAGTGGGTAAAGTCACAACAGACAACATGGAACAACCTTTAAAATAGTTCTGGTTGGGGAAAAAGACACAGCATGAAGTTCAAACATAATATTATTTATGTAATAAAGAATATATAAGAAAGAACAATGCTCATGTTGAAAGCATATACGAAGCACATGCATTGAACACAGGCTGGTCACTCTTTGGTAGTGAGGTGAGAAAGGGGGAAAAGGGAATAACAATTAATAACCCAAAAGAGGGGAATCTTTTAGCTATAAATTGAGGAGTGTGGTTAATACATCTCTCCAAACCTGAGGTTCAGCTGCCAAAAACACACAACAACAACAACAAAATCCATAAAATAACAATCAGAATTGCAGCAGGATTTTTTAAATGAACATAATAAACTTATTCTGAAATTTACATATAAGAATAAAACTATTTAAATGGTGAAGCCTATTTTTAAAAAGCCAAGCAACTTGCCCTAACAGATTTTAACACACCCTGCAAAGCCACGGTGATAAGAGAGAGAAACAGGCATAAGAATAAGATGTGAGTCTAACATACTCGCAGGTCCAGCCTGCGGCAGGAGTCAGTTGAATGAAGCTGCTCTTCCGTGTGCTCAGCAGGCCTGGTCTGTATTCGTGCAGTGAGCGGTGATTGAGCATCATCTCTGCGCAGCCCTGGGACGGGTGCTGGGGTGCAGCGGTGAGCACAACAACTCCATTTGTGCTCATGTTGCTTCTAGTGCAAGGGATAAGGCAGAAATAGTCACACAGTCACTTTCACACAGTGATAATGAGCTGTGCTGAGAAAGTTGGGAGGTTGGGGGTACAGGAAGGGGGTGGTGGGGTGAGGTGGTCCAAGAAGGCTTCCTGGAAGAGGTGGCGTTTTCTTGGGATCTGAGAGATGAGTCTGTATACTCTAGGTGAGGTATGTGGTGGGGTGAGGTGGAGGTGCTCCCAGGGAGGAGAAGTGTGTGCAGAGTCTTGCCCAGAGGCAGGAAGGGGGGATGAATTTGGGAAAGTGGAGTGGAACCCTATCTAGAGATGGAGTTTGGAAAGACCCTGAAGACCTAAAGTTCCTATGTCCTCATTTAACCCCCATCATTTAATTCCATGGGGGTGGCCTTTATTTCGCACAGATGTCTCTCAGAACTATAATAAACTCATAGGGTTTTAGAGCTGAAGGGCCCATATTCCAGATGAGGAAACTGAGGCTCAGAGAGATGAGATGGTTGTGAAGGGGGTAAGGGAAAAGGGTCTTATAGAGCTGTGCACAGCTTCTCCAGATCTCCTGGCCTCCAGATAATCCCTGCCCTTAGCCTGGCCTCCCCAGCCCCACAGCACCGGCAGGTGGACCCCCCCCTCCCTCCCCCCCGCCGCCCCCTGCCCCCCGCCCCCTGCTTCCTCTCTCAGGAGCCCAGAGCCTCCAGTTTAAGCAAAGCTGGTCGGGTGTTTAAACAGTATCATTGATTATTGTAAGTGGGCTTATGAGCCTTATTGGCTTAGATTTGTATCTGCAGGAGAGCTATTAATCTTAAATAAATATGTTTTTAATAATCTCCAAGTATTTATAGAGCATAAAGCTGTCAGAAAGGAGACAGGGATTCCTGGAGTTGCTTCCTCAATGCTGCTCCCCGAGAGTCATTATTAAAGACGATCCCAGCAGGACCCCTTGCTCCTTGCTGTCGGGAGCAAACGGAAGACTTGGGTGATTATCATCTCCACATATTCTTAATAAGCCAGTGTTGGTTATTTAACTTATAATAACCACTTAATAAACATAGTAAATTACTTTCAGGTTTAGACATATTCTCTGCTCCCCTTACCCTGCCTTGAAGTTTTGACAGGAAGTCCCAGAGAGGAGGTTCTGCCGAGGTCCCTGTTGCAGTGGCCCTAACATCCGGGGGCACAGGGTCAGGGAGGGGGTCATGATGGAGTAGGGGCCAGCTGTGGAGCCTTTGCCCGGTTTTGTGCCTCAGGCCAGGGTAGGTGTGCCCTCTTCCCAGGGCCAGTAAGAAGGCTAGGAGGCATCCAGGAGGACAGAGCAGACTGTCCTGGGCCCAGGCTGGCCTGAAGGACTCCCCCACCTCCCTGGGCAAGGCTGGGCCACCCAGCCTCCTCTCTGAGCTGAGGCTCCTGCCCAACAAGTCTGCCTCCTTCCACCTCCCTTCTCTATGGTGAGCTGCTCAGTCCCCACAGAACTGCAGACTCGCACCAGTTTCAAAGACCTTTTACATATCTTTTCATCCACCCTCTTTATCAGCTGCCATCATGAGCTAACATTTATTGAACATTCACTGTGTGCCTGGTGCCATTCTAAGCATCTTCAAGATGAAGATTTGGTTCCTGGTGAGGGGCATCATCCTGGTGTGCAGATGGCCGCCTTCTTGATGTGCCCTCATATATCCTCTTTCTTTTCTTATAAGGACACTAATCACATGTGGGGTCCCCACCCTTGCGACATCATCCAACCCTAATCACCTCCCAAAGCCCCACCTCAAATATCATCATTTTGTGAATTAGGGCTTTAACATATGAATTTGAGGGGAGATACAAACATTCAGCCCATAATGGTCTAAAACAACAAAATCATTTATCATTAGCTCTCCTGGTTCCTGCCATAGATGGATGGGCTCAGCTGAGTGGTTCTTGCTCAGAGTCTTTCATGTGCTTGCAGTCAGACAGAGTGGAGGACAGAAGTCATCTTGAAGCTGGCTCCCTCCCATGTTGGTGGTCAGCCCTGACCATAAGCTAGGACTGACATCATCTCTGTGTGGTCTCTGCTTCCTGTTGGCTCCTTTGTTGAAAATCAGTTAGTCATAGATAAAAGAATGATTTCAACAAAGGTGCCAAGTCCATCTTTTCAGCAATCCATCCTGGGACAACTGGGTATCAACATGCAAAACAATGAAGTTGGACCCCTACCTCACAACATATATAAAAATGATCTCAAAATGGATCAAGATCTGAATGTAAGAGCTATTAAAAGAAAACACAGGTGTACATTTTTGTGACCAGTGGTTTGGCAATAGATTTGGCAATGGTTTTTTACATGTGAAACCTAAAGCAACCAATGAAAAATAGATAAGTTGGACTTCATCAAAATTTAAAATTTTTGTGTTTCAAAGGACACTACAGAGAAGGTGAAATGACAACCCACATAATGGGAGAAAATGTTTGCAAATCATGTCTGGTAAGGGTCATGTCTCTAGAATCCTATCTAACAAAAGAGTAATATGCAAATTGACCATTACTCCAACACACAAGATGGCTGCTCCCATGTGGACATAAGAAGGCCGCCACAAGATGGCCAGCAGGGGAGGGCAGTTGGGGGGGACCAGGACTGCAAGGGAGGGCAGTTGGGGGCGATCAAGCCTGCAGGGGAGGGCAGTTAAGGGTGACCAGGCCGGCAGAGGAGGGAAGTTGGGGGCAACCGGGCCTGCAGGGAAGGGCAGTTGGGGGTGGAACCAGGCCTGCAGGGGAGAGCAGTTGGGGGGAACCAGGCCTGTAGGGGAGGGCAGTTAGGGGTGACCAGGCCTGCAGGGGAGGGCAGTTAGGGGCAATTAGGCTGGCAGGGGAGCAGTTAGGCATCAATCAGGCTGGCAGGGGAGTGGTTAGGTAGTGATCAGGCTGGCAGGCAGAAGCAGTAAGGGACAATCAGGAAGGCAGGCAAGCGAGCATTTGGGAGCCAGCAGTCCTGGATTGTGAGAGGAATGCAGTCGGACATCCCTTGAGGGGTCTCAGATTGGAGAGGGTGCAGGCTAGGCTGAGGGACACCTCCCCCCACCCCATGCACGAATTTTGTGCACCGGGCCTCTAGTATATTTTAAAACTTCTAACTCAAAAATTAAAAAAAGACAAATAAGTCAATTTAAAAATGGGCAAAGGACTTGGATTAACATTTCTACAAAGAAGATGTACGTTTGCAAATAAGCACATAAAAAGATGCTTAACATCATTAGTCATCAGAGAACAGCAAATCAAAATCACAATGAAATACCTCTTCATAACCAACTAGGATGACTGTACCAAGACAGACATTAACAAATGGTGAAGGTGTGGAGAAATTGGAACCCTCATATAATGCTGGTGGGAATAAAATGGTGCAGCTGCTGTGGAAAACAGTTTGGTAATTCCTCAAAAAGTTAAAAATGGAATTACCATATGACCAAGAATTTCCACTCCTAAGTATATACTGGGGAGAATTGAAAACAGATGCCCACACAATACTTGTACATGAATGTTCATAGCAGCATTATTTACCATAGCCAAAAAGTGAAAACAAGTGCCCATCAATTTATACATGGATAAACAAAATGTGATATAATTCAATATGATGCCATAAAAAGAAATGAAGTACTGATACATGCTAAAATATGGATGGACGTAAAAAACATTAAGTGAAAGGAGTCAGTCAAAAAGGCCACATATTATATGACTCCATTTTTGTGAAATATCTGGAATTGAGACAGAAAGGAGATTTCTGGTTGGTAAGGGCTAGGGAAGGGGGCAATAGGGCGAATGAGGTGTGACTGCTGATTGGTACAAGGTTTCTTTTTGGGGTGATAAAAATGTTCCCCAATTAGATGGTGGTGATATTCACAACTTTGTGAATATTCAAAAAATCCCACTGAATTGTGTAATTCAAAAGAGTGAATTATATGGTATGTGAATTATACCTCAATTAAAAAAAAGAAATGACAATACCAACTGTTGACAAGAATGTGCAGCCACTGGAACGCTTTCATTATTGCCGAGAATATAAAAATGCTACTGCCACTTTGGAAAGCTATCTGGCAGTTCCTTCTAAAATTAAATATACAGAATATCCTTGAATAACATAATTTTGTTCAACATCATCTATAATAATAAAAGCATAATATGCTAATTAGACCATACAGCCAAACAACCTTCCGGCCATCATTCTGGATGTCCTTCCGGATGAAGCTGTGGTGGTGGGGGCCAAGGCAGAGGTGGTTAGGGGCAATCAGGTAGGCAGGTGAGTGGTTAGGGGCTATCAGGCAGGCAGACAAGCGGTTAGGGGCAATCAGGCAGGCAGGTGAGCAGTTATGGGCATCAAGCAGGCAGGCAGGGTGGTTAGGGGCGATCAGGTAGGCAGGTGAGTGGTTAGGGGTGATCAGGCAGGCAGGCAGAGGTGGTTAGGGGTGATCAGGCAGGCAGGCAAGCAGGGGCAATCAGGCAGGCATGCAAAGTGGTTAGGGACGATCAGGCAGGCAGGCGAGCAGTTAGGGACATCAGGCAGGCAGGGTGGTTAGGGGCGATCAGGTAGGCAGGCGAGTGGTTAGGGGTGATCAGGTAGGAGGCAGAGGCAGTTAGGGGTGATCAGGCAGGCAGGCAGGGTGGTTAGGGGTGATCAGGCAGGCAGGCGAGCAGTTAGGGGCTATCAGGCAGGCAAGCAGTTAGGGGCTATCAGGCAGGCAGGCAGGCAGGCAAGCACTTAGGGGTGATCAGGCAGGCATGCAGAGTGGTTAGGGGCAATCAGGCAGGCAGGCAGAGGCAGTTAGGGGCAATCAGGAGGCAGGCAGGGTGGTTAGGGGCAATCATGCAGGCAGGCAGAGGCAGTTAGGGGCAATCAGGCAGGCAGGCAGGCCAGCGGTTAGGAGCCAGCGGTCCCGGATTGCAAGAGGGATGTCTGATTTCCACTTTAGGCCTGATCCTGCAGCAGTCCCGGATTGTGAGAGGGTGCAGGCCGGGCTGAGGGACCCTCCCCTCCCATGCATGAATTTCATGCACTGGGCCTCTATTTTCATTATAATGCTGATAAGGTACAGTAGAAACTTAACTCTTGTTTATATCAACTAGCCTGTGGTAAAATTGGTTTTGTTACACTTAGTTTCACTTAAAGTCACAGAACCTATTGACAACATTAAGGGAGGACTTACTGTATGGTTATCATATGACCTACCAAATCTACCCATGGGAATATGCCCCAAAGATGTGAATGCATGAATGCATTTTTCACCAAAATAACATGGGCAGACATATTCTTAGCAGCATTATTCATCAAAGCCCCTAAATGAAACAACCCAAATGCTCACAAACAGCAAAATGGGAAAGTTGATCAAATAATGCAGTTGTATACTACACAGCAGTGAGAAAGAATGAACTACTGCTACATGTGTCATGGAGAAACCTCAGACAAAATGAATGATGAGCAACAATAACCCAGAGGCAAAGAGCACACAGCATGAATCTATTCATATCTTGTTAAAGGACAAGTAAGATAATGATGGAAAGGGATGGACAGAAGTGTTCTAAATATTGGTAAGGGTGGTAGTTATACACGTGTACAGACATGTGAATTTATATTTGAGCAAATCCTGCCTAAAGATTTGTGCACTTATGCATATTGTACTTGATAAATTGTCAAGTGCTAGGGTCACTGGGGTGCTGGGCAGTTCCTTGCAGAAACCTGAAAACAAGGAGAAGGCCCAAGACTTCCTCTGCAGCCTGCAGCCACCTGCCTTGGAGAATGGGGTGGGATGAGGTAGACCCAGTCAGGAGAGCTGCCAGCTACCCCTGAGAAGTGAGGGGCTCTGTTGCATTCAATTGAGTCCAGCTTGACACTAAGTGCCCTGAACACTGGGTGAAGGTTGTCCTGGGCACCACCTGAGCCAATCAATGATGGTCCCTGGCCAGGGCTTTGAGCTGAATGCTGTCAGCATCCTGGGGACCTGCTTGTGTGGGTCCTTTTGAAAAGAGCTTTCAGCCACATGGGGAACAACTGGAAGCTGAGTGGAGTGGGCTAAGGGTGGCTAGGTCAGACTGATGTCATATGTCCCCACAATGACCCAGGCTCTTCCGTGGCATGGAGGTGGTAGACAGGCACTGGAACCAGGAAGGCAGTAGCGGGAGTGACCCCAGGTCCCTGATGCTGGGTGACTGGCTGAGCTTGTATGGGGGCAGGAAGAGAGTTTGGGGCCTCCCATCCTTTAGCCAGACCCTCTGAAGACCATGAAGTTTCCTCTCCTTGCTGGGTTGTGACACTACAGAGGACACAGTGGGAGGCCCTGGCCCTACCCATCCAGGTGCATGGTCCACAGGGCCTGTGGCTTCAGGAGTGCTGTCTGGACCTTGACACTTCTCTTCCCTAGTGGCACCCCGTCAGAGGAGGGCTGCATGGAAGGCATTTTTTTAATATTGTTAAGTGTGACAGTATTGGGATGCTGACAAGGTGTGAGTGGAGTGCTCGCCTGCCCAAGGTGAGCTTCCTGCAAACAGAGGTGCAGGGCACAGCAGGAGTCCTCAGACAAGGCCCATGGGAAGGGGCAATGGTGACTGTGAGGCTGGGGACCACCCAGGGTCTGATACAGGGCATCATTGCTGGGGTTGGTGGGGATGTCCAGCTGCCGCCCACACTGGAGACCAACTTGGGAGATGGTGGGCCTTGGTGGCAGCTCTTGACACTGATCAGGCAGGAGCAGGTGGAGGCAGGTACTAGAGAGGAGGGACCAGTTGTATTCAGTCACTGGGCCATCTGCCTTTATCTCCCTGTGTGTTTGTTGTTCTAGGGCACTCTCCCTCTCAGCATTTCCTCTCTTCTTCCTCCTGCTATTGAGTCTCTTCTTCAAACCACCCCCAGCTTTCACATTTTTTTCTTATTAAAAATATTTATTGCCTGGCCAGTGAGGCTCAGTGATTGAGCATTGACCTGTGAACCAGGAGGTCATGGTTCGATTCCCAGTCAAGGCACATACCCAGGTCTCGGGCTTGATCCCCGTGTGGGTTGTGCAGGAGGCAGCTGATCAAAGATTCTCTTTAATCATTGATGTTTCTCTCTCTCCCTTTCCCTTCCTCTCTGAAGTCAATGGAAAAAAATATTAATTGTGGAATATGTTACACATTTAAAAGTTTGTACAGAGGTAAAAGACCTGTACTCAGAAAACTATCTCTTGAAAAAAAGAGATAGAGGAAGATATAAACAAGTGGAAGAATATACCGTGTTCATAGATTGGTAGAATAAACATCATTAAAATGTCCATACTACCCAAAGCAATCTATAGATTCAATGCAATCCCCATTAAAATATCCCCAATGGCATATTTCACAGACCTAGAACAAACTTTCCAAAAATTTATATGGAATAAAAAAAGACCCCAAATAGCTGCAACAATCCTGAGAAAGAAGAACAAAGTTGGAGGGATCAAAATACCAGATCTCAAGCTGTATTACAAAGCCACTGTTCTCAAAACTGCCTGGTACTGGCACAAGAACAGACATATAGACCAATGGAACAGAATAGAGAACCCAGAAATTGACCCAAGCCATTATGCTTAATTAATATTTGACAAAGGAGGCAAGAGCATACAATGGAGTTAACACAGTCTCTTCAGTAAATGGTGCTGGGAAAATTGGACAGATACATGCAAAAACATGAAATTACACCACCAACTTACACCATACACAAAAATAAACTCAAAATGGATAAAGGACTTAAACGTAAGACAGGAAACCATAAATATGTTAGAGGAATCCATAGGCAGTAAAATATCAGACATATCTCATAGCATTATCTTTACTGATACATCTCCTAGGGCAGTGGTCGGCAAACTCATTAGTCAACAGAGTCAAATATCAACAGTACAACTATTGAAATTTCTTTGGAGAGCCAAATTTTTTAAACTTAAACTTCTTCTAACGCCACTTCTTCAAAATAGACTCACCCAGGCTATGGTATTTTGTGGAAGAGCCACACTCAAGGGGCCAAAGAGCCGCATGTGGCTCGCGAGCCGCAGTTTGCCGACCATGGTCCTAGGGCAATGGAAACTAAGGAGAAAATGAACAAATGGGACTACATAAAAATAAAAAGCTTCTGTACAGGAAAAGAAACCATCAATAAAAAAAAACAAGAGAGCCCACTGCATGGGAGAACATATTTGCCAGTGTTACATCCGATAAGGTTTAATCTCCAAAATTTATAGGAACTCATACAACTTAACAAAAGGAAGATAAACAATCCAATCAAAAAATGGACAGAGGACCTAAATAGACACTTTTTTGGAAGTGGACATACAGAAGGCCAACAGACATATGAAAAAAATCCTCTAAGTCACTAATCATCCGAGAGATGTAAATCAAAACAACAATAATGTACCATCTCACACCTGTCATAATGGCTATCATCAACAAACGACAAGTGCTGGCGAGGATGTGGAGAAAAAGGAGCCTTCGCACACTGCTGGTGGGAATGCAGACCGATGCAGCCACTGTGGAAAACAGTATGGAGTTTCCTAAAAAAAAAAAAAAAAAAAATGGAACTCCCATTTGACCCAGTAATCCCACTTCTAGGAATATATCCTAAGAAATCAGAAACACCAATCAGAAAGGATATATGCACCCCTATGTTCATAGCAGCACAATTCACCTTAGCTAAGATTTGGAAACAGCCTAAGTGCCCATCAGCAGATGAGTGGATTAAAAAATAGTGGTACATCTACACAATGAATAATACGCTGCTGTAAAAAAGAAAGAACTCTTACCATTTGCAACAGCATGGATGGACCTGGAGAGCATTATGCTAAGCGAAATAAGCCAGTCAGAGAAAGATAAATATCACATGATCTCACTCATTTGTGGACTTAATGAACAACATAAACTGATGAACAAAAATAGATACAGATACATAGAAGGATTGAACAGACCATCAAACCTCAGAGGGAAGGCAGGGGAAGGGGGATGGGTAAGAGATCAACTCATGCATGCATATAAGCATAACCAATGGACACAGACACTAGGCGGGTGAGGACATGTGCTGGGGGGTGGGAGTGGCCAGGGAGAGGTCAATGGGGGAAGGGAAAAAAAAGAAATAAGGAATAGGCACAAAAAATAATCCCAGAGAATGACTGGGAGGTCCAAAGACTGAGTAATAAGTAACTGGAGTACAGGAAAGGGAACAAAGATTGCCAGGGTGCCAAACTCTCAACCACTGTCTCTGCCCCCGCTTGTCTCTGAGCTACACTCTGCTGCTACCTTACAGCTGCACCATTGTCCAAAATGCAGCCCCAGGTTGAGAAAATAAAGATGCTCTTGTCCTCAAGGCAGCCTCTGTCCCTCTTGGGTTTCAGCCCTCTTTGGAGCAGAAAGCCTTCCCAGCCCCACATTAGCTCTGGGCTCCATCTGTCCTCAATGCTTGGTTCTGACTTCTGTGGGAAGCTGGGGATGTAGGGAGTTGGTTCTTTGTCACTGGTTTTCCAGGTGGTTTGTAAGCACTCCCAAGGAAATGATTTCAGTAATAAGGAAATGAGACCCCTGTGCAAGCTGAAATTGTATGAGCAATTAACCCCACTGGCCTGATGCCAACAGGAGCGCCCCAGCTGCTTCCCTGGGAAAAAGTCCAGAATCCCGGATATGCTCCCTCCTCTGCTCTCTCTCTCTCACCTGGGGGATGTCAGACAGAAGTAGGTGGGCAGTAGGGGGGTCAGGCAGCCAGAGTTGCAAAGGGAGGGCCCTCCTCCCTGCTTCTGATAACACGTCCACCCTCCATGGTTCTATATTCCTGGTGGTTTCTGAGGTTGTGGGGACTCAGAAGGGCATCCTTTGAGGTCCCTGTGCAACCCCCACTGATGTAGATGTTCATGGTGATGAATGGGTGGGGGGGGGGCAGGCAACTCAGGCTGTGTGTGTGTGTCACAAAAATGATAATCACAGTCATTTTCAGCATAACATTCAGACACTTCTGTGCCCAGCAAAGAGTCACAGGGGACACTTTCCTCTCATGAGACTCTTTTTATAAGGGGAGAGGACCCTTGCCAGGACTGGCCCATGCCCGGGTTAGCTGCAAGGGAGGCTGGGAAAATGAACATCCAGCATTTTCCCATCCTCAATAGGGGAAGATAGATTCTGCCTTCAGGAGAGAAGGAAAGGGATGGCTCTGGGTAGGCAGAGTTGGGCTTTGAGTTGCAGTTCACTAGTACAGAAAAGAGGAGGATGACATAAGCTGAGGGACCATTACTCCCATCCAACAATCTCCACTCACCACCACCCTCCTATGTCTGAGATGAGGGAGGAGAGAAGAGAGATTGAGGTGCAAGTTCTGGGTGGCTCACAGCTGGGGCCTAACTGGCTTCATGGCTTTGGGGACATCAAAACCCTTGCTGAGCCCTCATTCCTTTGTTCCATAGAGTGAGTGACAGGACCTCTCCCCTGTGTGTGGATTCAGTGGGTTAAATGCCTTTAGAGTTTGGCTCATGGAAGGTGCTCAGATCCATGCACTTGACATTCAAGCTATGGTTATTAAACACCTACTGTGCACTGGGCCTGTGGCACACACCCAAGAACAGGGCAGAGAGGACTCTGTCCTCCTGGAGCTGCCATACCAGAGAGAGAGAGACAGAGAGACAGAGAGAGAGAGAGAGAGAAAGAGAGAGAGAGAGAGAGAGAGAGAGAGAGAGAGAGAGAGAGAGAGAGAGAGAGCGCTGCAAAGAAAGTTAGCAGGATAGAGTATCATTAGCCAGGGCAGGCCCCACATCTTGTGTCTGGCCATCATGGAGGGCTTCTCTGAGGTGGTGACTAAGGACTGAGACCTTAGTGACAAGGAGAAGCCAGCAGGGCAAAGATCTGGAGCAAAGTAGATGCTCATGGTGAAGAATGGGCTGGGGGATAGGGGGCAGGCAACTCAGGCTGGTGTGTGTGTGTCACAAAAATGACAATCACAGTCATTTTCAGCATAGCATTCAGACACTTCTGTGGCCAGAAAAGAATGACGGGACACTTTCCTCTTGTGAGACTCTTTTTATAAGGAGGGATCAGAAGAATGAAAGCTCTGAGGTAGAAATAAGGTGGTACATTCCTGGAAAGCAAGGAGGTGAATGTGACTGGAGAAGAGGGGGTGGGGTGGAGGGAAGAAAGAGAGGGAGTGGGAGGAGGGAGAGAACTGGGTCAGGGGAGAGGGAAGAGCTGTCATAGAAAGGCAAGTTCCTCTTGAGCTTGGGGATTTCTCTGCCCTGAGGTGAAGCTGAGCCCTGACCAGGGTGCTGAAAGGTTAGCAAAGGGCGGTGGCTCAGAGCAGGCACCTGGACTGGCTCCACATCCTCCTGCTCAGCCTTGGGCAAGTCCCCAAGCTTCTCTGTGAGCAGCTTTCTCCTCTGCAGCATGGGCCAACACTTAGCACCCACAGTCCAGAGCTGTCATGAAGGAGGAGGGCCTGACCCACTACAGGCCCACATCACATGTCAGGCTACAGTCAGGGCCCTGCTGTCCTTCCTAGCTGTGCCACCTGGACAAGTCTCTTGCCCTCTCTGAGCCCCAGATCTGTTGCCTGTCGTAGAGGTAGGGAGAGCAATGCTTCCTGGGCATAGTGCTGGGAGGAGAGGTGAGGGGGTGAGTGCCAAAGCTGTGCCTCCCACCCCCAGGGCAGGGAGTGCTGGATCCCTGGGCTCCATGGTCTTTGTCACATTAGTTGGGATGGATGCCAAAAACTCTGGCTTTGTGGTGGGGCCTCCCTCCTCTTGGAGTTAACATGTCCCTCACTTATTGGGGCTGGCACACCTCCCTGCCGTGCAGCCCATGGCTGAGCTTAGGTGGTGCTCTCCTGGGACCTGGCCTCCCTAAGCGGGTGTCTGGGAGCGTCTGGCAGTAGCGGGAGAAAAGCATTATAAGAAAACCAGTGAGCAAAGTGTGAGGCCTGCTCTCTCCTGTTAATAGCTTGCACAAGAGCCTCTTTGCCATCAGATTCAATTTATTCCCATCTGGGCCCTGCTGTCTCCATCAATTCGGCTAATAAAGAGAGGTGGACGGCCATGACCTGGGCCACCACAGAGGCCTCTTCTAAGCTAATTAATGGGTCTGACAATCCCTCTAATACTTCTGTGCTTAATACCCTAAAAGGGGAAAAAATGAACTGAGGATGGGGGTGGGAGGGATGAGGTGGGAGGCTGCAGCTGGCTGGTGGTGGGGGGGAGGGGGAGGAGGCTGGTTACTCTGGAGAAGTGGAGGAGGCCAAGAGCACAGCTCCAGCAGCTCAGCCCCAGGCCCTGCTCTCTGACCCTGAGTGGCTAGGCCCCCTGTTTGAGCCTCAGTTTTCTCACCTACAAAGCAGAGTGCCAAAGCTGTGCCTCCCAACCCCAGGGCAGGGAGTGGTAAGAGGAACAAGGGGCAAGCTGGTGTTGGCGCTGAGCTCCCTTTGTGTGTGACAAACCCCAGGAAAAAGGCATTCAAGCATGCTGTAATTGTACAGGGCAGTTCTAGAAGAATACATGGGAATCTGCAGTTTGGGGGTCTCTGTGAGAGAGACTCGCCTTTTATAGTAAGTACCTGAGAGTGGATCATGGCTCAGTACTTCTTAGGTGAGGGGCCCGAGCAGGGGTCTTCCCCTCTCTCACCTCAGTGTCCTCTTCTGTAAAATGCAGGTAAGAATAGTGCCTTGCTCCCAGGGCTATTACATGAAGTAATGCTGGTAAGGACTAAGCTGCTTCCTCAATAAACATTAGCTGTCATACTTGTTGTTATTGTGATCTGAATTCTTACCCAGTGTGTATATTAGCTGGTCAGTCACAGTCACTCCAGAATTTCCTGATGGGTAAGCTGAGGCTTTGTGAGGCCTTCTCTCACTATTGTGGGACTTCTGTTCCACTGCGGGTTCTCATAACAATCACGTAGAATATACCCAGAGCAAAGCTCAGGGCTCAATACCACCTCTAACCTGGTGACTCGTATATGCACTTCTCCAGCTCTTGGTTCTCCCCTGGCCTCCAGAGTTATGTGTCCTGTCAACCCAGGCAGGAGGCCATGAGCAAGAATGTGCTAGATTTCAAGGAACCGAAGGAGCCAAGAGAGGATGGGAGAGAGAGGTGGGAACTGGGCTTGGAGAGGTGGGCAGGGGCTTGACTACTCAGTGTTGTAGGCCATGGTGAGAAGTTTGGATTTTATATAAAGTGATTGGAGAACTTGAAGTTGGGCAGTGGCACCAGCTGGTTTCCATTTTTAGAAACTCTTGCTGGATGTTAGGTCACATTCTGGTGATCTACTGCTATATAACAAAGAACCCCCCAAAAGGGCTTTAGAACAGCCATTCTGTTTTGCTCACAATTCTGTGGGTCAGGGTCTAGGCTCCCCGTGGTGTTGGTGGGAGCTGGCTTCTTTATCTCACATCGGGCGTCTTGGTGTTCCTCGCCTTTCTCTGTCCTCCAGGTGGTGTCTCAACATCTAGGCCTCTCCAACACGGCTTGCCTGAGCTTCTCGCACATGGTGGGCTCAGGGGGGAAGGGAGTCGAACTTCTTACACAGCAGAACTGGAAACCATCAGGCCAGATAAGAGCCGTGTCCAGAACCAGCACATCACCACTTCTGCTGTATTCCATCAGCCAGAGGAGTCACAGGGCCCTCCTGGGCTCAAGAGGTGGAGAAGCAGAGTTCACACTGCACAGATAGTGGGGTAGCAAAGCCACATTGTGAAAGAGTGCTGGGACTGGGGACAGCGCGGCAGCCCTGGCATGGATAGATGGTGGGTAAGAGTGAGGGACACCCAGTGGCTGTTAGTCCAGGGAGAGCTGAGGATTCTGTGCATAGGCTGGTCGCCATGGGAAGAGAAGTGGATGAATTAGAGAGATGAGGGAGGCAATACCCATAGAATTTGGTAATTGAGTAGATGGGATGAGGGTGAGAAAGGGGTTAAGAGAGACTCCCAAGTTTTTGACTCAAATCATCATACTAACTATGCCTTTTATTTTCTGATGCTTTGACATCCTGGGGCTATCCTGACCCTGGAAGGGGCTGCCCCTCCCAGGGCCAGTCAATTCCTAGAGACAGTAAAGGACTTACTTTGAACATGATTTTCTAATACAAACTAACCAGTCCAGAGCCCACACGTCCCCACCTCCTCTATGGAGCTCTCACACTCAGAGCCACGGTTCAGCTGTCCTAATGACACAGAACCAGGTACCAGACAGCTTGGGACAGCCCTCCACCCCAGAGTCCCAAAGTTATCCAAATCAGCCAATCCCAAGCTTGGTTACCCTGCCTCTCTTGTTCCTTCTCGCAGAAACCACAATGAAGGTTCTTGCCCACCCCCAGCCTCCTGACTGACCCTGGGGCTTCCCTATGTGCCCTCCCCCCACCCCCATGCTGTGGCATGCCTCCTCCTCATGGGATCTTGGAATATAACAACCTACCTTTTCAATGGTAATTGTTTCTCGATCAGTTAAGCCTCCCCATATGTGAATAATAAAGCTTGAATTTTGCAACAGCCATGAGATCAGGACACCCTAGGAGTGTGCACTGGGGGAGGGCTGTCTGCTTTGGCTTTCCAGAGTGGAAGAGAAAGGGCAGAGAAAGCCCATGCTCGTGGGGCCCTCCCACCCACACCTGTCCCTTTCTCTAGTATGAGAGTGTTCCCATGGCAACCAAGTGACACTGGCCAATCCCCTTCTCCAACAGGTGGGCTCCATTAGGAATGGAAGAATGGAGAGGGGATGCGTGGCCTGTTTCTCTTAATTAAAAAGAAAATATATAACTTTAGTTTTATCTACATTAAAAGACATTCCAGGAGATTGTAGCTATCCCATTCTCCCATCTCTAACACAACTGTTTTCTTTTCTTCAGGACCCAGGCTTTTACTTATTTGTTCAATGGACATTTCCATTTTCCTCCACTGCAATCACAGTGTGCACAGTTGTATGTGCTGGCATGGACAGAGTGGGTGATGACCATGCAGTTAGCACCCCATGAAGATCTTTCCCTTGGATCTCCCTGGTCTCCTGGCTGATGGCTTAGTTAGTGTTGTCATGGAGGGGAGCAGGGTAGGTGCTTCTTACCTACAGCTGTTGAGTACAGTGGGGCAGCCACAGCAAGGAGGGATGTCCAGAAACAGGACCAGGTCCAAATATGACATAATTGAGCATGATCTGAGGGAGAGGACTGAGTCCAGGAGCCAAGTCACTGTGGGTGGCAGAGGTGACTGCCAGGCTGGGCAGGAGCCCATGGCCAGCTGATCCTGGATTATATTTGGCTGCTGCTGCCCAGGACAGCAAGGGCACTGGGACATCCCGGGCAGATGCACCATACGCTGCCTAAGTGGTCCTGGCGTTGGGCATGTTGATGATTTCTCATTTTGGAGGCATTATTTAAAGATGTCTCAATAAAGAACAAAGAGGGGAGGGGGAAGCTGTTACAGAATAAGAGACTTAAAAGACACACAGTGACCAAACACAATGCATCACCCTTTTTTTGCATCCCAACTCCAATAAACCAATTCTAAAAGCTTAAACATTAAAGTTATCTAAAGACATTTAGGAAAATTTGAACATGGGCTATGAAATAAAAGACTTAAAAATTGTTTATTTGGGGAGTATGATGATATTATGATTAGATTTTTTAAAAGTCCTTATCTGCTAGAGACACAAACTGAAGTATTTATGAACAAAATGAAGTAGTCTGGGATTTGCTTTACTAAAAAAAAGTGTGTGTGTGTGTGTGTGTGTGTGTGTGTGTGTGTGGGCACCCAAGTGTGTTGTGGGGTGGGGTGAGGAGAGGAGATGAAACAATATTGACTGTGAGCTGATAACTGTTGAAGCTGGGGATGACACATGGGCTCATTATCCTATTCTCTTTATGTACCTTTGTGTAGGTTTGACATTTTCTATAACAAAATGGTAAAAAGTGCTCCAACCAATATATTCTTGTTCATGGTTTTTCTCACTCCTTTTGCATTGCTTTCTGAGGATGAATTCCCACGAGCGGTATTACCGGATCTAGGGCTTTGACATGTGCAGTCAAAATCACTCTTCAATAAGACAGTGCTGGTTTATGTGGCTGTGAGCGGGGGAGGGGTTGGGATGTGTGAACTCTTGCTGGGCAGCCTTGCCAGCACTTATTCCGATTTTTTAAAATCCTCATCTGAGAATATGTTTATTGATTTTGAGAGAGAGAGAGAGAGAGAGAGAGAGAGAGAGAGAGAGAGAGAGAGATCGACTGGGATCGAACCCTAAACCTAGGTATGTGCCCCATGCGAGAATCAAACCTGCAACCTTCTGATGCATGGATGATGCTCCAACCAACTGAGCCACCTGGCCAGGGCAACTTTTTTTGATTTTTAACTTTTACTAATTCAATAGGTGTAAAGCTTTATTATTTTAATTATTTCGTTTTCAGCTCTTTGATTACAAGGAAGGTGATACATTTGATCCTGCTTCTCCACTAACTGCATTTCTTTCTGCTCCTGGTCCTTTGCACACTTACCTATAGGATCTTTATATGTTAATATTTTCACATATCTGCCAAACTTCAACTATGTAAAGAAAGTATAGATTCATTTTTTTTTCCAAAATTGATCTCCCGGTAACCAACATAATTTTGTAAGTTACTTTTCCTTCACCATCATTTGGTCTTGATTATTGTGTGAATGATGAACTCCTCTTGTATCTGATGGGAGTTTGTTGCAAGGCTCTGTCTGAATTCTTATTCCAGCCTCATCTCTATTTGGGGGCCAGCACCACACACTATGTCAGTAACTTTTACATAGAGTATGTCCTGGCTTTATACTCAGGCCTGTCAGACCCTCTTCTCTCTCCATCTCCTCATGATCCCCAATATCCTGGGCCTGTAGTTAGGAAATTTGGTCTGAATTCCAGTTTTGTCATCAGCTGTGAGTCTTTAGACAGGCAAGAAGGCACAATGTGTGACTTGACACCTAGGTGAAATGCCTGCACTTAGTAGGTGCTCAGCACAAGCTTGCACGTCAGGATTTAAAACTGGTCCCTAGGGGTAAGTGAACCTGCAACTTGGATGAGCTTGGGAGAGTTGAGGGTATCTCCTCCATCTCTCTTGGCAATGCTTAGCCAGCCTGCAGAGCCAGGGCTTGGTACTGGTGTGGTTGCTGGGCACCAAGGCACCTCAGACCCATGTGAGACACAACTGATCTTGGCCTTGTTTCCATGGTTACTACTTCAGGATGGGGAGTACTCAAGCACTCTGCCAAGGAGGCTCTCCCAACATGGGGCATCAGTTTGTCCCACCATGAGGGACTATGTATGTTCCTCCTGGATAGCTGGGGTGGGCCAAAAGGCACAGGTGGGAAGTCACAGAGAGGGAACAGAGAACCAAGCTTGTCTGGCCAGGATCAGGGACTGTGTCTTCTGGTCTCCAAGAAGCAGGCACTGAGATGGAGGAAGTGGTAGCAGGGGCAATGGGAGAGCCTTGGTCTGGGTGCAGGGCTGACACTTGGGAAAGGAGACGAAAGGAGGGAGGACAGGGAGGAAGAGCCTCAGACTGTAGTGCAGCCTGGAGACACCCTGACCATGCTCTTGGGGAGCCCCAGAGCTTAGACTGCCCATGGGGCCCTGGGTTGGCTGGAGCAGCAACTCTAGTACCCGCTATGCCTCCACATGAAGCTACATTGGATCCTGAAGGCACAGGAGCTGCAGGCTGTCAGCCAACCACATCCCTCCCAACAGGCCCTCTGCTGGAGGGAGCATGAGCTGCCTCTTGCCCACCACATGGCCTTCGAGGGTCCTGCCCCTCCCCATGCATCCTGACATGGTGGAGGTCGGCATCAGAGTGTCATCCCATCCAGGCAGAGAAGCAGCATCACATCAAGCCCAGGGAGGACACCCCTCCTGACACTCATTCCCATTCATGGAGAAGCTGGTGGCCACATTGATGGCTCCCAGGACACTGTTAGATGGAGGGCCCTGGGGCTGTGCTGGGAGGCTGGGCACAAGAAGAAGAGGCTGTACCCTCCCAGTGTCTGCCCAGAGGTCAGGGGGCGGGTGGAGGGACATGAGACATGCGAGTGTGTGGACAGCGAGGTGCTGTGTGCCCACATGAAGAGGCTTTTATGGGAGGTGCGAGTGAAGGGAGGTCTCCTGGGGCGAGAACTGGGCTGTGAATGGTGGTAGAATTCATAGGGGAGGAGGCAGAGGAATGTGAAGCAGGATGCTAGAGAAAGGAACTGTGCGGCCCATGGTAGGAGATGGCTGGGTAGGAAGGGCAGAGCCAAAGAATGGAGAGTAGGGCATTCAGGAGGTGGGAAGGTGCTGTGGAGAATTGTTCCAGAGGAATTCAGGGAGAGCGTTAATGAGCATTTGTTGTGTGCCTACTGCCAGTTGGTCATGAAGAATAGAAACATCTTTTCTTGTGTGACTCCCTCTACTGGCCTCTGACTCATCTCAGATGGGCCCTGGTCCACTTTGCTCCAGCCGCATGGGCCTCTCACTTGGAGACATGGAGGTGCTGGAGTGCCCAGAGCCTTTGCATTTTCTGTTCCCTCTGCCCAGAACGCTTTCCCCATGTGAGCCTCTGTTCATCCTTTAGGTTTCAGCCCCCAAATCTCCTTCTCTCTGATCACCCCTCTAAGGAACCCCACCCAATAGTCTTTATTATTACATCACCTTTCTGGCTGTCTTCATTACATGTGACCCAACCTCTAATTATGCCCATAATTTTTTTGGTTTACTTGTTTCTTTTCTGCCTCCCCCCACAAGTTTATCAGCTCTAAGAGGCCGGGGACTTTATCTGGTCAATGACTTTATCCCCAGCTCCTAAGCCTCCCATAGCAGGTGCTCCACAAATCTTTGTGGAATCCATGGTGTCCTTAGACCCTTCCCCGTGGAAATAGAGTACTGCCCACTTAATTTTCCGCGAGGAAGCAGGGAGTCACTGCTTCATGACACAGTGGGGAGGGAATTGGATTTCCACAGGGGTGTGCAGTGAGGACCCCTGGGCAGACACTTTCTGACCAAGTAGCCTTGCATGCGTCAACTGCTCCCTCTGGGCCCCCATTTGCTCATTAAATGAAGCAGAGAACGGAACAGCCCCTCCCGGGGGGGGGTACATGTGAGAGTGGGAAAGACAGCACCACTAAAAACATCTTACACAGGGCCCTAGCAGGTGTGCTCAGTGGTTAGAGCATTGGCCCCATGCACTGAAGGGATACAGATTTGATTCCAGGTCAAGAGCACATACCTGGGTTGCAGGTTTGATCCTGGGCTGGTCAGAGCACATGCAATCGACGTGTCTCTCTTAACACACGGATGTTTCTCTCCTTTTCTCTCTCTTTCTCTCTCCCTTTCCCTCCCTTCCTTCTGCCCTCTAAAAATCAACGGGAAAAAATATCCTTAGTGAGGATTAAAAAACATGCTACACAGGGCCAGCCCCCCTACAAGCTTCTCTCCTCCCTCCCCCATACCATGTCCAGGCCACAGATGCCCCAGTCATCCTGGCCCATGGTAGCTGCCCCTCTTACAAAAAGCTGCAGGCCTCTGCCTGCGCTGAGAGGAGGCCTGAGCGTGACACTCTTCACAGGGTGGGAGATGTGTGAGGGATTTATGGGACAACACTCAAAATGAAAAGCAATTCAATCCAATTCCAGGGTGGCAAGAGGCTTCCTGGAGCCTGGCTAAGTGGGTCTGGAGCAGTGATCAGCCTTGCAAATCTTCTAGCGTGTTTTCTGCATCTGGGACCTCCGCGCATGAGTCATTGGGGTAGGGAGCCAGGAAGCTGGGCAGCCAGCCGGCTGCTCATCAATTAAACTCCTCTCCATTTAATTAAGACATAAAACATCACCCTGTGTGTCTGTGAGAGGGGCTCTAGACACACTACTAAAGACATGGCAGCCACTGCAGCCGCCCCCTGCTGCCCATATCAGACACCTGCCGGGCTGAGAGGCAACCACGGAGTCACACTGCCTGTTCCCTGCACAGGATGCAGCAGCGCTGATGTAGGCTGCTCACATGCTGGCAGTGACATGCAGCTCACTACCGACAGCCCTCTGCTGACTGAGGCAGGCCAGGCAGGCAGAACAGTTAGAGCATGGCCTCTGGGGCTTTCTGCCTGGGGTTAGGCTACCTGGCTGTGTAATCTGGCCAATTCTAGCCGCTCTGACCCTCAGTTTCTCCATCTATGGGCGGAAGGACAAGTATCTGTGGGTGATTTGGAGGACTGACTTAATGTTCACACGGCATTTGGCTAGAGCCCAGAATGTAAACCCCCTCTCTGCACTGGCAGCTGCAATGCCCTCCTGCCTCTCACACCTCTGTCTGCTGCCCCACCTCCCCCCAGACAGTCCACTCCACCCAGCCTTCAGCCTGTGGACACTGTGCCTGGGCCTCAAGTCACCTCTAGGCCACACATGAGATGCCAGGTCCAGCTTACCCTCTGGACTGGGCAGTCTAAGGACAAAGCCCAGTCCAATTCACCTCCATGTCTCCAGTGACCAGCATAAGCCTTAGGTAGGCACAGGGACAGCAGGTTTCCTGAATGAATGAATGAATGAATGATTCCTTCTTGGACTATTTTGTGCTTCAGAGAGTAAGATAAAGAGGGATGATGTGCTAGAAAATTGCCTTTTTGCAAAACAAATCCACTTAGGAATTCCATTTCCCTCCGGAGGTCCTCTACATCTCTGAGCCTCAGTGTTTGCATTTGCAAAATGGGTGTCACATGGGCACCTGCTCCGTGTCCATTTTTCACTTCTTCTTCCTTATTTTGTGGGAGAAGCAGCCATTGTCTCCACACAGGTGAAAAAGCATTCCTTTCCAGGCTCCCTGGCGGCTGGGGGCAGCCACAGGACTGTGACCTGCCAGTGACATGTTGGCAGGGTCTCTGGGGACCCCGGGAAGTCAAGCCTGGCACTGGACCCTCTCTCTCCACTTCCTGCCTTCCTGGTACTGGAATGTGATGTCGGAGAGCACAGGCGTCGGGACCAAAGCCAGGCTCCTGAGAGAGCAGTGAACCGGAGGTGGGACCTGCTGCCTCTGGACTCCTCCCTGCATGACAACAAACCTCTTTAGGTTTAAGCCTCTGCAGGTTGGTGTCTTCTGTTTCTTAGAGCTGAGTGCATTCCTCATGAGTGCTGTGACGTCACCACACATGGAGCACACAGCACCCACGCCCCGCACAGAGCAAGTGCTCCATCAGTGTGTGTTGGTTCACATCCAGCCAGGCTCGCTGTTGTGCTGACCTGCATGGCAAAGCCTCACTCTATCAGAACTGGCCACAGAATGTCTCTCAGCCACGGCCTGCCCTCCTGGACCAGGCCAGAACCATCAGTGTGTACCACTGGTCCCAGGAGACGGAGAGCAACGTCTGCTGCAACAATAAGCAGCCTTGGCCCATGAGCTGACCGTGGCAGATGGGCATGGCTTTGCCACAAGGAAATGAGAGGGATGCCCATCCAGGTGGAGGGGGCCCTACGTGGGGAAGCTCAAGACAGCACCTCCTCTGCCCTGGCACGTGGTGCCTAAAGGGAATAGGGGAGATTGTGTGGGAGAGTCAGGTTGGGGTGGGAGCAACCTTAATTAATGTCAGGCTTCATTCTGTAAACTGGCATCCCCCAACCTCCTGTCGCTGCATTTTTGGTCATGGTGTTAGACCACATATGCTTTTATTTACTTCATATGTTTTCTTCAATTCTGTTCATTTTTAAAAACTTAAACAACTGTGTCTGTAAATCCCCACAGAAAACTGGAAAGCCAGTTCCACTTGCCATCACAGAAAGGTGAGTGTAAAGCAAACACAATGAACTACAATAGCAACCCATTCTAGCTCGCATTTTCAACCTGCCAAGGCCCTGGGCCTCATGCCTGCACTCTTTCTCTGTCAAAAAGGGAGATTAACACATGTTAGAAAGGTGTGAAAGACAGTTTAGAAGCAAACTGAGACTTTCTGAGGGATGCAATAAGTAGGATTAAGGAAGAGAATTAAAAGGGATTTGACGTCATCATGACACGAGGCCTGACTATGCCAGTTGTCAAGCATAGCCAAGGGCAGAGCCTCTGAGGACTGTGAGGCCTAGTAGGGTCCTGAGCAAAAAGAAAATGTAATCAGTGGGTTTTCATGATTTGATTCACGTAGGGCAGTGAATTTCAACTGCTGTGAATTTCAACTGCTGTGCTACAAGAATTTTTAAAACATTCAATACCTGACTATTCAGTCAGGGGCACTGACCTCTTTTCCCTTAGATTGTCAAATTAAAAAATGACAACAGCCAACACAACAATTGCTGTCCGGTGTGAATGAATAAAAATTATACTTTTTTTTTGTCAGATCAGCAAAAGATAGGCAATATATTTTTTGATGTGCCGCAAAATTTTAGTAATTAGTTTATGACTGCCACGAGATGCAGAAGTTTGCAAAGTGCTGATGTAGGGCAAATGGAGATACAAGGTCCTTCCAAAAGGGAGAGGATTCCGTAGGGGAGTAGAAGCTGGGGTCGAGGACTTCCAAAGTAGTTTTCTGTCTCCTGCTATCTGATGGCGGCCTCTGCCTTTCCTGCTGGGTGTGAGGGTCTGTTCCACTTTGATTCCCCTTCTCCCTGGATGGGAATTATCCTCAGGTGGGCAGGAGGGGCCTACACATGGGTCATGGAAATGGAGAATGTGATGGGAAGAGGGCACTGGACAGATCCCAGAACTTTCGATCCTAGATTGCGTCCTCAGAAACAACCTCTCCGGGAACCAATGCTCTTCCAGCCTTCCCTATAGCAGGGCCACAGAGGAGCCACCAGGATGGAGATGGACAGATGTGCTTCCACTTTTCAAAGGGTAGACTGGAGGGCTGGAACCTGTGAGCTGGAGGAGATCTGGCCAGGGAGAATGCTAGGATGGACCATTACATGGAGAACACTTAAAAGCAAAAGGCTGATCACCAGGAGTTCATGGGCTCAGTGGAAAACCAGTTATCATTTGCCACAAGTAGACGGTACTCATCAAATAAATACAGTGCCATTCACTAGGTACTACCTCTAGTTGCTATCAATCTCCGTTTGCTGCACTTTTATGTCTTAAAAAGAGCTTTCTTTACTAAGAAGAAAAGAGACATTTTAAAATAACAGCTAATATCATTAAGATTCTCGTGTGCAATCAAGAATAAAACAGGGCTCTCAGTTTATGACCATTTATTTTATTTATTTTTATTGAGGTATAATTGACATATATTATATTCATTTTGACATAATGATTCAATATTTGTATACATTGTAGAATGATCACCACAATAAGTCTAGTTACCATCTGTCACCTATCATAGTGACAAAAATTTTTTTCATACATGAGATCTTTTAAGATTTACTCTTTTAACAACTTTCAAATATACAATGTTGTATTATTAATAGTAGCCACTATGCTATACATTATCTTCCCTGACTTATTTTATTTTATAGCTGGAAGTTTGTAATTTTTTAGTCTCTTCACCCATTTTCCCACTCCCATCCCTGCTTCTGGATAACCATTTTATCAACATTTATTTTGGGGTAAATTCTAGCTAATGCAGTAGCAGAAGAAACTGAAATAGGAGGTATAACTTCTGTAAACAAGCAGACAAAAATGATCATTAATTAATGTGTGTACAATTAAGTTCCTCTGAATAAATAGAAATTTTATTGCAGTTTAAAGAGCTTCTGTACATAGCTGAATGAAAGATAATTATACGCAAGTAAATAGCTTTCCTATAAATAGAAGTTGCCAGTTTAAAAAAATTGTGATACACACAGAGTGTGCCATCCAGAGGCCCCCTCCCACTCCTCTCCACAGACACACTGCTAAATCACTGTAAAATAAATTAGAAATACTGGGATACTCCAGGAGGCATCTCCAACAAATAAGAATATTCTCCCACATTCACATATACCATCCTCTTACCTACAAAAAGATCAGTTTCATGATATTATTCAATATTTACTTGAGTCCATATTTAAGTTTGCATAAATGTCCTTAGAATATATTTTATAAGTTAAAATCTAGGATCAATAATGATACGTTAGAGTTGATTGCTGTATCTGCTGAGTAAGATGCAAAGTTTTAATTCTCTTTTAGATCAATCTAAATGTGTCCCCCTTCTTACCCTCTTACATACAGAAAAATGCATTAATCTTAAGTGTACAGATTAATGACGTTTTTATTGAGTTACTAGAGGCCTGGTGCACGAAATTTGTGTATAGAGGGGTGGTGTCCCTCAACCCGGCCTGCATCCTCTCCAATCTGGGACCCCTTGGGGGATGTTCGACTGCCGGTTTAGGCCCAATCCCACAGGCAGTTGGACATCCCTCTCACAATCCGGGACCACTGGCTCCTAACCACTCACCTGCCTGCCTGCCTGTCTGATTGCCCCTTAACCGCTTCTGTCTGCCAGCCTGAGCACCCCCTAACTGCTCCCCTGCCAGCCTGATCGCCCACAACTGCCCTCCCCTGCTGTGACCCGCCTCCTCCGCCGGGACCGGTCTCCTCCATACCATGCAGAGCTGTGGGATCCCCAGGTCTCACCACACAGAGTGGCCGCCGGGCCCCACCTCCACTGTGCGCGCGGCCATCTTGTGATGATGTCGCACGAGGGTGTGATGCCACTAAGGCTTTTATTATATAGGATAATTCACCCCTTTAGAGTATGTACTAGTAATTCAAAGTTTTTAAGTGGAATCACCACTAATCCCATAACATTTTCATCACCCAGCCCAAAAAGAAACCCCATTTTCGTTAGTAGTTATTCTCCATTCCCACTCCCCCCGCCTCCCACCCTCCCCATCCCTGGCAATAACTAATCTGATTCTAGTCTCTATTAATTTGCCTATTCTGGATATTTCATATAAATGCATGACTTCTTTCACTTAAGATAATATTTTCAAGGTTTGTCCATGTCGTAGCATGTAATCAATTTTATTCCTTTGATGATACAATATTTTATTGTATAGATATACAATCTATCCATAGTTGATAGACATTTGGGTTGTTTGGTTTTCTAGATGCTGTGAATAATGCTGCTATGAACATTCATGTACAAGTCTTCGTGTGATCATGTTTTTATTACTCTTGGGTATAGACTACTAGGAGTGAAATTGTTAGGCCATATGATAACTCTATACTCTTTGTGGAAACTGTCTTCCACAGCAGCTGCACCATTTTATATTCCGGGCAGCAATGTATGAGGCCCCACTTTCTCCATATCCTTAGCAGATCTAGTTAGTTATTGTCTTTTTTATTATAGCCTTCCTAAGTTGGTATGAAGTGGTATCTCATTGTGTTTTCAGATAGAAAATCTTTCCCAATTTTATCATGTACAGGTTCTTATAGAATGAATTACAAAATTAAAATTATGGAAAATGTGAATTATATATTATATTGTAGAAATTATAGAATAAAAATGTAAAAGGAAATGAATCCAGAAGTAAATTGTGCACATCATAATGCAGCGGTTAACCAAGTCATTAGTGAAAGTGGTTAAATGTAAATAAGTGTTGATTAGAAAAGTATATATCAAGATCAAGCTAAGCCTCCAAAAATCAATAGGATATTAGGGATATATGAGGGGATAATACAAAAATGGTGCTAAGAATCTTGTTTTCCTGGAGGGAGAGTATAGCTGTTGATTTATTCATTTACAGTAAACAAACATAAGTGCATAAAATTATTTATTGAAATATAAATATTGACAGTTAATAAAGAAAACAGTTTCTCAAGGGAAACTCTTAGAATATTTCCCTTAGTTTAATTTAGATTAAATATGGTGGACAAAAGGGCTTCAGACAGGTGTGACACACCTGCCTTCAGGGAAGCCACTCCTCCAGCCTAATTGGGGACACTGTAAGTTAATCTTTCCCTTTATCACATGGGTTTTTATTTCTCACTAGACCTTTAGCTGTTTTAAGTCTCCTCACTTTTGAATTGTGCCTTTTAACCTTCTTGTCAAATTTGTCATTTCTAGAATACAACAAGAGTGCCAGCTTGTCTAATGCATCCTTCTCCTGGACAGTGCAGAAATGGCCCTGAACCCATATGGGGAAACGTTATACCACAGTGATGCCATAATAAATTGCTGGTGAAATAATAGACTATTACATAGATGGTTCTGAGAAAAAAAATTTTAACATGGACATTTTAAAATGAATTCTCTATATCATACCATGTACAAAAATAAATTCCAAATGAATGAAGTGTCTAAATTTGAAAAGCACATGTTTAATATTAGGGCAAAGAAATGAGAAAATGCCTTTAATGATGTTGGGGTAGGGAAGGACTTCTTGAACAATGCATAAAGGATAAGATTAATTAAATTAACTGCATTAAAGGTAAAGTAAGGTTTCCAACTGACAAAAATAATAAAGCTTTTAGATGATAAAAGATAACATCAACAAAGCAAATAGACATACGGGAGATGATGTTTGCAATGTTCATAACTAAGGAAGAATTTGTATCTAGCTCATAAAAAGAACTTCTACAAATCAGTAAGAGTAAGTAGGGAAGTTTTTAGCCATTACTTCTTCAGTAAGTTTTCTGTCCATTTGTTTGTTTCTTCTTTTCCTGGTATGCCTATTATGTGAACATTAGTCCACTTGATATTGTCTCATACGTCCTTTAAACTATCTTCACTTTTTTTTCATTGTTTTTACTTTTTTGCTGCTGTTTGTGAGAGTTCCACTGCTCTGTCTTAGAGTTCACTAATACTTTCTTCTGCTTCATCTAGTCTGTTGTTGAATGCCTCAGGTGTATTTTTCAATTTAGTTATTGTATCCTTCAGCTCTGTGTCTTCTACTTGTTACTTTCTTATATTTTCTCTCTTTGTTGAATTCTCACTGCATCATGCATTATTCTCCCCAGTTTGTGACCTTTACTTTAAACCCTTTATCAGGTAGATTATTTATCTCCATCTATTGAGGTGGGTGCCATCTTCATGCTCTTCCTCTAGCATGTTCATAGCAACAGTATCTTCCAGGAAGGAACTTTTACATATCTGGTGCCCTGTGTTTGCATCTGCAGTCCAGGGAATTCCTCTTGATCACCTGGCTCTGTAGACCAGGGGGGCTTGCATTCATGGGTCCCATGGGACTGTAGCAAGTGGAGGGACAGTACTTGGCAGACTACCTCCTCAAGGTACAGCACATATGTCAGACTGAAACACACTCCATCTTTCTGAAAAGTAGGCCTATTTGCTTATTTAGGAATGTTGGCCTAAGAGGCAGGCTTCTGGTCTAGAACACTGCTAGAGACCTACAGAGGTGCTCTCAGAGAACAGAGGCAGGTGAATTACAATGTGTGTGCTCTCTCTGCCTCACTCCAACTTGCCAGTATCTCCCAGGAAAGAGCTTATACGCTTGTCTGATACCCCAATTTTTGCAGCTGCTGCCAGAGGACACCTCTATCACACTGGACTCTGGTGGCCAGCAGGGCTTACACTCACAGGTCCCACAGGACTGTAACACAGAAGGAAATCTTAAACAGCTACCACCCCCAGGGCACAGCAAGAGCAAGATCCAGGAACTCAGTCTTCCTATAAAAGAGTTCTATAATGTTATCATCACAGCTGTAGCCTGAGAAGCAGACTTCTAATCAAACACACATTTAAGGGCTGGCTGTAAATTTTTCCAGAGACCTGGGCAGATAGGCACTACTTTCACACTCTCCCTCTGTTGTGTTCCAGAGCATAGACATCTCTTGGAGGGGAGCTCCTACATGTGCCTGTTGTCCTGGTTTGGGGGGCAGCTGCTGCCCAGGGTCCACCCCTTGACCACCTGGCTCTGGAGGCCAGAGAGGCTGGTGTTCCTAGGCCCCATGGAATGGTAACAAACAGAGAGACAGTTTAGAGGAACAGACTAGAGCACTGCACAGATAGCAGACAAACACACCTCCAGTATTTCTGTAAAAGAGGCCTCTTGGCTTGTCCTGGAGCTTCAGCCTGAGGGCAGGCTTCATCTAGAAGCCTATGGAGGAGCTTTCAGGAAACATCGGACATGGAATGTCATCTTTGTGCTTTCTCCTCACCACAGCTTGCATGTATCCCCCAGAAAGGAGCTTATACACTCCTCTGGAGTCCCAACTTTTGTAACTGTTCTCCATCAGATGCTTCCAGATCACCTGGTCTGATAGCCAGCAGGGCTTACACTTGTAGTCCCACAGGCTATAGATATTTACATACTTTGAAAGCTTCTGTCTGAGGGTCTGCTTTCCAATCAGCCTGAATCTAAGTGTTGACTAAGGTCCCCCATTTTGAGTCATTCACAAGTCTTGGCACATCCTCAATAAGTAGAAGCTATTAAAAATAAAATAGGCTGCTTGGGCAATCACAAAAGTTTGACAGATAACCAAGAGCTGAGGCAAGGTTGAACAGTAAGGTTCACCTCCAACATGAGGCCATTCCTTCAAGCCTGGGAGAGGTGACTGTTCTATCTGATACATAGAACAAACACAGAGTCAAGCAAAGTGAAGCAGCATAACATACATTCTTCTCAAGTGTACATGGAGCATTCTCCAGGACTGATCATATGTTAGGCCACAAAACAAGTTTTAATAAATGTAAGAAACTGAAATCATATTACGTATATTTTCCAATCACAACGGTATGAAACTAGAAATTATAAGAATTAAAAAACTGGAAAATTTACAAATATATGGAGATTAAACAACATGCTACTAATGGATGGGTCAATAAAGAAATCAAAAGAGAACTCAAAAAAAAAAAAAAAACACCTCAAGGCAAATAAAAATGGAAGTACAGAATTTATGGGGCATAGCAAGAGCAGCTCTGTGAGGGAAGTTTATGGTAATAAATGCCTACCTCAAGACACAAGAAAAGTCTCAAATAAGCAACCTAACTTGATACCTCAAGCAACTAGAAAAGGAACAAATGAAGCCCAAAGTTAGTAGAAGAAAGGAAATACCAAAGATCAGAGCTGAAATAAATGAAAGAGAGACTAAAAAGACGTTAGAAAAGATCAATGAAATCATGAGCTGTTTTTTAAAAAGATAAATCAAATTGACCAGGAGTCACTAAGAAAAAAGGAGCAAGAACTCAGAATCAGAATGAAAAGGGAAGACATTACAACTGATAGCACAGAAATACAATGGATCATAAGAGACTACTATGAAAAATTACATACAAATTGGATAACCTAGAAGAAAATGGGTAAATTTCTAGAAACATACAACCTTCTGAGACTGAATCAGGAAGAAATAGAAAATCTGAATAGACCAATTACTAGTAAGGAGGTAGAATCTGGAATTAAAAACCTCCCAAAAAACGAAAGTCCAGGACCAGGCACCTCACTAGTAATTCTAGCAAAAATGGTTAAATAGTAAACTTTGTTATGTGTATTTTAACTCAACAAAAAAAGATTTTAAGAAATTGGCAATTAAAACTGTGAAGGAGACAGAGAAGAAAGGGATTCAAAGGAGCAAAAGAAAGATTAAGTGTAATATCTTTTCAAAATCTTTAATAAACTGGCATAATATTAAATTTGCCAAATTATAGTGGTAAGTATATAGATATTTATCTTTTTCTCATCAGTGTTCAGTGTTTTGAGATATTTCATAATAATAAAGAAAATAAATGAACTGTGGTAGGTAGGTAGACAGACATGAGCAGAGAAAGGATGATGGGCCAGGTACAGAAGGTCACCAGGGTGGAAAGCCCTTGGTGCTTAGCAGAGCACAATTGTAAGGTGGGACCTTGCCCCCAGGGTGACCTTTCCTCCCCTAGCATATCACTGGTTATGCATTTTGGATCTCCTGACCTTTCATATCACTGGTCATGCGGTTTGAACGTCCAGACCTTTCCTCCCTAGAGATAACATCTAGGCCTTAGTTGTTTCAGCTCCAGGCCCAGGAAAACAGCAAAACCAGACAAGTGACACCATGGCTGATCTCAGGACCAGCAGCATTGATTAATGGCCCCTCTGGTGCTGACCAATCAGTGGAGACCATGACCCTGAAAGGTCACCCTGGAAAGCTAATAATATTTTCTTGGGATCCATCCCTTAAATCCCTGCCCTTAAAAGCCCTTAGGATGGAGGACCCAGTGCACTCTCCCTCCAGGGAATGCGTGCTCCCCTTCTCCTTCTCCTCCCCATTTTTCATCCCACCTCCTCACCCCCCCCCCACCCTCCCCTACTCCCCAACCCCACATTTCCTTTCCTCTCTCTTTCTCCTAAGCTCCAAGAGCCCTTCTTTCACTTCTGTAACTTCTTTCCTAAAGCCCTCTTCTCCCTCCTCTGTGACTTTCTAAATAAATTTTCTCTTATATTTTATATCTTGACTCGGAATTCTTTCCTAGCCAGAACTCAAGTACTGAGGTTGCTGAACCCAGGCCTGGTCTGACCCCACAGGTCTAACACCAGTGCCTTTCTCACCGCTGCCAACAGAACTAAGTCATGAACCCCAAACTCTAAAACAACAACAACAACAACCAACCAACCAAACAAAAACAACAACAGAAAAACAAATAGAGAAAGACAAATTTAATAAATTTTAAAGCAGAAATTACTTATATATATATATTTTTAGAGAAGCAGGCCAACGTATTAAAATAGGCAAAAAAAGACTGCAAAGTCTAACCATTGTGTGAGGAGAACGTCTCATGTATAGGAAAAATGCAAAATAAAACCGCAGTGAGTCACTTTAGCCCATCAGATCGGCAACATTTATAAGCTGGGTAATGCGCAGTGTTGGCAGGGACTCGTGGCTGACCAAGGGGGGCTTGTGCAACTTAAGCAGGATTTCCTGCCTGCTGGCGATCTCTCTTCGGATATGCCGATGTCAGACACTGTCCACACCTGGCTCTCAGCCACCTGTCTGAAGCTACAGTTGATCCAGTTTGGGGCTGCTGCTGCTGGACTTGGCTGCACACAGGAAGGACCAAGCTGTGCTCCAAGGTGGGCTTTTACCAGCACAGGGCCCAGGGGCAGGTCAGCAAATGTCCCAGGGCACCCTGGGCCCGCCTCCTCCTGCCTCCTCTGCCAGTTGTAGTCACTGAAAAGGCTCAGTTTCTAACAGGGCTTCTGGCAGAATCGGGAGAATGGGGCCCCTGGATCTCCCTTGAGGCGGAGGTGCCAGAGGTGCCGTTCAGACTTCAGGGAAACTGTTGGGTGTATTCCCTGTCCCAGAGCCACACATCTGAGTCGTCTGGGTTATTTCCCCTGCCCACAGCAGGGTGGGGCCCCTAGTGGGCAGGTTGGTGGGGCCTCTGGAGCCCAGAGGTTGGGTCAGCTGGAAGCTAGGAGGGTGTTGCTATCAGCTCTGCCATGAGGAGGAAGCACCTCTCAGGTTCCTGGTAAAGTGGGGGGCATGGCCCTGCCCTATAGCCAGTCACTGACAACCCCTAAGTCTGCCCAGACTTGCATGCCCCAGCCTTTGCCACAGCCTCCTCAGCAGGGCTTCACATGCAGAATGGAGCAAGCGGGGATTCCAGACGGTGGGGTAATTGCTTTTGCCCAGGCTGATGCTGCTGGGAGGGGCTTGCTACTTTCAAGAAAAATGGCTGCTGTGGCTTCAGAAGATGACCCAGCACAGGCAGCCTGGTAGCTGCTCCCCTATGTCTTTCCCCAAAGCCACCCACTCCAGACTCTCCTCCAGTGACTCCAGCCTGCACCACCCTCCCTCTGCCAGAGCCCAGGGTGCATTGGCTGTGAATGAAAATCTTGTGTGTTGGCCATTTTAAAAAGTGACTTGTTTTCCAACTGCTCCACTTCTCCCTCGTGTACAGAAAACCTGCTGCCTTACAAAGCTGGATGCTATATGGGTGCTTCGGGCTAGTGAGCTTGGCCTGGGGCCTAGACTTCATGCCTCTCAGTGGGAACCTCCTGCAGCTGAGATACCCCTCTGAATCCTGGGCCTGCCACCCTCACATCTCTGCCCTTCCTACCAATCTCGAGGTGGCCTCCTCTGCCTTGGTTACAAGTCTCCTCTTCAGATAATCTTTAGTTGGTAACTCAGGGTGATTATTCCCCAATTTAGTTTTATTTCCAGTTTGGTTCTGGGAGGAGGTGTGAGAAAGAGCCCCCTACTCTGCCGCCATCTTGAAACTCTCTCAGAGTTTTAATTACAAAAGTAGTACATGCTTATTATAAAAATACTAGAGTCCCGGTGCACGAAAATTTGTGCATGGGGCGGGGGGAGGGTCCCTCAGCCCAGCCTGCACCCTCTCGCAGTCCAGGAGCCCTCAGGGGATGTCTGACTGATGGCTTAGACTTGCTCCCTGCGGACATCCCTGTGGGAGTGCACTGACCACCAGGAGGCAGCTCTGGCCCCGCTGCTACCGCCATCCCCCAATCATCGTCCCCTCCCTCTGCCCGCTGGCACCCACCTTGGCTGGCCTGGTACTACCTGCTTGCTGACCCTGCCACCCACCTACTGGTTGTTTTGCTCGTCAGTTGATTTGCATATTAGGCTTTTATTATATAGGATACAGGAGCATATGAATTAAGAATGAAAAATGTCCATCTCCATCCCCAGGCATAGCCCTTGGATGTATACCTTCCAAGCTTTTCTAAACAACTTCATGGAGACAGGATTTACAGTCACAAAGTTGCCCCACTTAATGGCACCTCACTTGTCATTAGTGAGTTCATAGAGGTATGCAAACATAACAGGCCCTGTTTTCAGTGTACTGTCAGCTCACCTCATCCTTAACGAATGTGAAAACCAGAATTATGTCATGTCCAAGCGGTGAAACCAGGCTTCCTACCACAGCCCCTCATCCTGGACGCCTGAACCTGGCCTGTGGTGTCACCACCAATCATAAGCATGACCTACTTGAATCGTGGCTGGGCCACCTGAGACACTAAAATCCTGCCAGAGGGAAGCAGCTACCAGTCTGACCCGTCCGGAGATGGACGTGCATGTGGGAGGGCCTCTGGGAGCCTGGGACCTGCCAGAGGACTTGCCCATGGGTCTTGACAACCAACTTGAGGGGCACTGGGCCTCGGCCTTCTGAGAAACTTTCTGCTGCTGTCCCTGAAGCTGTCCTTGAAGTCTTCTGAGAACTTTGAAGATGGGGAACAATGGCTCTGTGGCTGGGATGGTCCTTTTGCTTTGGGCATAGAGCCACAGGGCTATTGACTGATGTCAACTCCACCTCAACTCAGCTTCCTCTAGCCCTTCTGTCTCTCCTCTCTCCTCCTTGGTCACTGGAGAAGGGCTAGACTTCCTCTGAAGAAGCCTATGCAGCTGCCTCATCCAGGATGAGCTAGCATCTCCTCTGCTTAATCCAGTCCCCTCTGCCTGCCCCCTCCCGCCCACCACCATTAGCTCTCTTTGAGTGAGATTTTAACATCCCATTCGCCACCCCCTGTGTCCTCCCTGCCCTGCTCCTTCAGTGCTGGCCCCGGACACCCCTCTTCACAGCCAAACCCCTCACAAACACAGAGTCTGCTCTGGCCTCAGTGGTCCCACCAGGCAGGCATGGAGTTTGGGGGGCTCTGGGGGCTGGTTTGCATCCCACCTACCTCCTCTGTTCTCCCCAAATAGATCTCCATGGACCAATTTCCACCACAACAAATGCCTCCCACTGGAGTCAAAATTGCCTTTTTCAGCTAATAATTCATTCTTATACATAGAAGCAGAATAGCTGGGCCAAAGGGAATAGACATCTTAAATTTGAGAGCAATTTCCAAATTGCTCTCCCTAACAGTTACATCAATTGAGTTCTTGCAATCAAGCATGCGAATGTGTTTTTCTCCACAGCATCAGAGCCCCACTTATTAAACTCTTTAATCTGCCATTTGGAGAGGTGAAAAATAATATCACATTCTCACATTTTTTTAAGTTTCTCTGGGTATTCTTAAAGTTAACAGAATTCTCAAGTGTTTATTGGCAGTCACGAGTCTTCCCTGTGACTTGGTTGTACATAATCTTTGTATTTCTTTTGCTTTTCTGTTCCTGGTTTTTCTTTTTTAAAAAATTGTTTTTTTTTTTGTTTTGTTTTTTTTTTGTTTTTTGGCATAGAGATATTTAACTTTTTTTTTCCTTTCTTTTTTTTTTTTTTTTTTTTTTTTGGTCATTCCATCATTTACATTTAGTGGTTTCTACCTTTGGTGACATTGCCAGGAAAGCCTTCCCATCCTGCACACACCTTTTCTTTTCCAGATTGTTTGTTCCTGGATAGTTTTGCAGAAAGATCCAGCCCAGTGGGTCTGCATCTGTAGTGGACTGCTTTTCACAGGCGAAAGGGTAATTCTGTCTCCTGGTTCCTGAACTCCATTTCCATACTCAGCCCTGTGCTGACAGAAGCAGGAGCCTGCAGGCTTGGCCATTTCAGGGTTCTCACAGCTCATGACCTGCCTACGGCCTTCTGTAGTGCCTGCCCTACCAGCCGCTACTCTCCCCTCATTTCAACCACCTGCCCCCACTGCCTAAAGCCTCTGTCTTCCCAGATCACTTTTTCTCACCCCTGGATTCCAAGTCTCCTAGTCAACAGGGTCTTCCCCTGTCAACCCAGCAGCTCTTTTCTGCCCCTTCGATCTCAATGTTCCCCTCTCTCCTTCCCTGTGCCCATTCACTGCTCCATCATAGTAGTCACCCATTTTGCAACAGCTTCAGTCCCCTTTCCCTCCCTCCTCATACTCATATGGCCAATCCCCCATTCCCTGCATGCCTGCACCTGAGCAGTTTAATGTGGCAAAAAAGACACCATATCCTTGCGGATCACTGTGACATCTCACTGTGACATAGTAGTCACTGACCTTGGAGGCCCTGCATGTGCCTGGGCTATGTATTCTCTTGGTTCTCTCTCCTCCGATATCCTCCTCCCTTCTACCACACCCAGTGCCTTCTCACTCTCGGGCAGTGATCTCACTGGTGAAAGACCCCATTCCCCCAATACCCTCACCAAAGCTGCCCACCTACCTGTATCTGTGCTCCTCCATCCTACCACGGTGCACCCTCTAGCTGGGGTAGCACAGCCCCTACCCCTGCTACTTCTGCCGTAGCCTCATCTGCCCCCCTTTAATTTCTTCTGTTCTCCTGGATCATCCCCAAGGAGCACACAGCGTTGTATCATTCCCGTTTCTAAACAACACTCCTTATATCTCTAATGCCCTCCATCTGCCACCGCAGGTCCTGCTCCCAACTTCCCACATGTCTACCTAGCTCTCATCTCTGCCACCAGTGACCTCCTGGATACTACGCTATCTGTAGCCTTGCCCCTGCCCATTCTGGACCTGTTCCTGGGACACTGTTTCCTGCCATTAGCTACTTTCTCAGTCTTGCTGTGTCCTCCCAAACTCTCAATATTCCTCCTGACCCCCCCTGCCCTCATCTCTTCCTCCACCCCCTCCCTATCTTCATCATCTCCTTCCCCCCATTCCTCTCTGCCCTAATCCCCTTCTCTACCCCCACTCTCTGCAATGTGCTCAGGACACACAGCGGGAGTGGGCTCCAGGCTTAGGGCCTTTGGAGCATCTTCCTTGAGACCTCCAGGACTTCCTTCTACAGCCCTTCCAGACTTCCATAGGGAATGGCCCTCCTCAGCCCGCTCAGACAGCACTCTGGTCCCTGCCTATCACTCTGTCCCCGGCCCCAGGGCACTTAGTAGCACCTGCTACATTTGGCTTTTGTTTGAGGGTACTGTCTGTGTTCAGTTCTTGGGGCTTGAGACTGTTTGTTCTGTTTACAGCTTTATACTCAGCCCTTGGGACAGTGAGCAGTACATGCTGGGTGGTCAATAAACAGGTCATTTCCTACGCATGATCCTCCTGTAAACATGCTTATGACTTGAGGACCTGCAGTGGCCCCCTGTCCTTGGCCAGCCCCACTTTGCAGCTTTGTCCCTCAATAGTTCTGCCTTCTCAGCCCTAGTGTGCAACTTCCAGTTCTTGTGCAACATGCTACATACCCCAGGGACTTAGCATAAGATGTTCCCTTTGCCTGGAATGTTTCTTAGCCTCCCTCTGCCATCAAGACCTCATTTAAAAGTCCACCTTCTCCAGAGACTTCTCTGACCCCTGGAGCCACTGCCACTTAGGAGGAGGGGAAAAGGACATGCAGGGTTCAGAGGGAATTTGCTCCCTTGCTTCCATGCCTTTGCACATGCTGTTCCCTCTGCCTTTCCCATCCCTACCACATCTGGCCTGCCCAGCCTTCCAGAGTCCACTTAGGAATCTCCTCCAGGAAGTCTTCCCCCATCTCCCCTGGTCTGGTGGAGGAACCTCTCATCCATCTCTCATTGGTCGGTCACATGGAGCCTCCTATGAGCAATCCCGCCCCCGCCCCAACCAGGGTTATGTGAGACCCAAATAAGAGAAAGTTTATATTGTTTACTAGCTTGTCTATTAACTTACCTAAAAATGGAGCGATAAGTTTCCACCAAGTTAAGAGGGCGTATTTAGGAAACTCTGAGATAAAAATAGAGGCTATGAGACTCATGAAAGACTCATTCAAACTCGAAATGGCCCTGCCTCTCCAGCCAACATGCTTTGCCCTGAGCCCTCCACTCTACTCTGATAGCAGGCTCCCAGATAAAGCTGTGTACTGCCAGCAGGCCACGTGTCTGCCGCAGACTTCGCCTCTCTAAGCCTCCCTCTCTCCACCAGGAAAATAGGGAGCAGCTGCATCAGCACCACAGAACTGTGCCGCGTGTTCTGAGCTTGTGCCTGCAGAATGCTCAGGGCGGTGAGCACAGCCCTGCCCCTCATTATCCTGAGGGCTCTGATCTCTGGTCTCACCTCTCCACAGGATGAAGGGTCCCCAGGGCCTGGTAGCCTGGGCCTGCTGAGTAATGGGGCTCTGCCAGGGGATGTTAATGACTCCAGCCAGGCAATTATTTTTAATGAGTTCAACTTTCCCGCAGGCTATGTGGGGGGTCTCACCCACAGGAAAGGGGAACCAACAGACATTCCTGTGAATGAGCCAGCACCCATTGGGTGGCACCCACTCCTGTCTCTCCTGGCATTTCGAAAGGAAACATATGCCCGTTGTTAATGGAAGAACAGTAACAACCGCCACAGGTAAAACAGCAAACCCGAGCTCCAGGCCAAGCCAGGCAGCAGGCTGATGTCCGCCCTCTTCCAAACGCCCAGACCTCAGAGCTGGGCGAGTTCCCAGCGGTACCTTATCAGATTTGCTCTGAGTCCGAGATTTATGCTCTCTCCCTTAAAAAGGGTGACTCACAAGTGTTACGAAGATGGTAGACATGCCCTGAACTTCCTAACTTTGTCTCATGTCCCCAGTGGCTCCGATATCCACTATGATTAGACAAGGCAGTGTGTGTCCAGGGGCCCAGGAAATGCTAGTTCTGGCAGGGAGTTGGAGGGCTTAGAAGGTGTCGGATGGGGGTGGGCCCCAGGTCCTGGAGAGGGCTGTGGGGTGGGGTGTGAAAGGGCTCCCAGGAAGTGCAGCCACATTTGGAAGGCCCTGCTGATGGACCCGAGCAGAGTGAATTGGTCGGGCTTCATCCTGGAGAGGGCGCCGAGGCTGCTGTGAGTGGAGGCAAGGGCCAGGCACCAGAGACCAGGGCCGGGTGGAGCTGCTGTGGAGACTCCTTCCTTTCTCTTTACCACAGCTCCCACCTGGCTCAGCTGCCAATCCTCCCTGAGGCTCCTGGGCAGCCCTGCGCATGCCAGCCTGCCCTGGAGCCTCACTCCCACCACTGATCTTTTCTTCCCTTCATCTTGTGCTTCTTCCAGACCTCTCTTCACAATGGAGACAACGGGAGAGTCTGGGTCTCTCTAGGAGTGGTTCTTGAGGTTCGCCACCCACTCGTCCCTGACCCCCTTCCTACCCAGCCGCACAGTGACTCCTGACCCTTAACCCCAGTTACACCCAGACTTTGACCCCAGCCACACATTGGCACCTGGCAGCCACACTCTGACCCTTGACCCCAGCCCACATTGACTCTTTAACCGACCACATCAAGCCCTGACACTAGACAGGCCTTGATGGACAACCCTGGCCCCAGACTGAACCACACCCTGGTTCAGCAGTGAGCGTCCTGCTCAAGGGGACTGGGGTGTGGTGTGGGTGCTGGTGGGAGGCACCACGACGGTGATAAGGAGGTCCAGGCCACTGCTCTTTGTGCACCAGACTCCAGAGATGACAGGACCATTCTCACCACCCAGTTGCTAGGTGACCTTGGGAAGGCAGCATTCCTGGCTCTGGAGCTCAATTTGCTCAAGTGTAAAAACCGGAGTCCTATGAATTCTAAAGACTTTTACAAGAAAACAAGTGCTAAGGGACCTGCCCAGTGCAGATCAATTGAGATAATGCATTTAAAATGCTCAGCACAGTGCCAAGTACATCGTGAGCATTCAATAAATGCTGGTTATTAATGTTACTATTAATAACCCCCTGCCCACTTTACCAGGCAGAAGGAGGATCAGTCAAGTGGCAGAGTGCAGGAAGGCGCTGCCCGCGGGGTAGGAGGACATTTTAATGAGAGGAAGTGGGAGGGTTGGGGAGGGTGGGGAGAAGAGGTAATGTCCGAGTCTAGAAATCCATGCAGGGAGAAAGCAGGCTAGGACCCTGGGTGGGGAAGAGGGTTAACACTTACCTCCTGAGTGCCAGAGCCAGGTCGATCTGGAAGGAGATGGTATATCATCTGTCCTCCCCCAGCACTGGCTACCGTCAGCCCACAGTGGTCCTCTGTGTGGATGAGGATATGGGATTGCTGGATTCAGTGGTGTGCTCACAGGTGCACGGCTAGCCCAGGTCTACAGGATCCCGAATGCCTGCCCGCTCCACCACAATGTTGGCAACTAGGGAGGCAGGTCGGAAAGTCAGGAAGAGGAGCAGGAGCCCACATGCTGGGAGAGGAAGAGAGAACCAATTCTCCTGACTCCCAGCCCTCTATGGGCAGAGGAAATGCCATTCCTGCTTTTCCACACTTGGCTTTCACCTGCCAGAGTGGGAACCATCTCCCCTTCCAATCCCTACTTCTCCAAAGTCACCTCTGCATCCTGCCAGCCTCAGTGTGGCACCTGAAAAAAAGAGAGCCTCACTCAGCATTCCTATGAGGACTGGAAGTAGCCGATAGTTATGGATGCCAGCCGGTATGCTAAGCCCTCCATGCAGCTTCTTGTTTCAGTTGTGCCTTCTGTCAATCTTTTCCAAAGGGCTAGAGCTTCCACTTGTGGTACAGGTGATATCACACGTCAGGAGTTAAATAACAGGGCAGCTCTGTCAGGTCTGGGTGAGTATGTCAGAGCCAGTGTGCCTCACAGGGGCGGGCAGGGGGTGGTGACAAAACACACCCTGATTCCATGTTATATTAAAGATATTGGTCAGTGAAATAAGACAAGGAGGAGCCAGTGGAAGCCAGCTCACATAGTCCCTTTACACACACTTCAAAAAGGGCAATGGGAAACATTAAAGGCTTTGGGGGGAGGGTGGCAATTTGATATTCTATATATTTTATGAAATGTACTTTGCCTAAAAGGTAAAAAAGATTGGGAGAGGGCAGGGTGATGATAAGGAAGATAAGTTAGAGATGCAATTGGGAGAGAAAAGATGGTAACCTGAGTTAGGAAGCATTTGGTGAATGAGCAATAGGAAGGGAAAGAAGTGGAAGATGTAAGATTTTTTTTTAGAGGTAGAATGTGTTGGGTGATGGTGACTAGAGAGAGGGGAAAGGTGTGGGAGGATGTTGTTAAGGTTCCTGGGTGGATAGCAGAGACATTGATGTACACAGAGAATGCTGTGCAAGAATCAGCTCTGCAGGAACAATGGTGTGTTCATCTTTGAACATAGTGAGCAAAAGGCTTCTGTGTGATCCAAGGGAGAGCTTGAATGGGTAGTTCAATATGTGGGTCTGGGGTCAGTGGGTGAGCAGGGATGAAAGTAGCTTGAGGAGTTGTCATCCTCAATGAGACCCACATAAATAAGACCACCAATGGAAAATATATAGACAGTGAAGAGAATTCTATTTATGCATTGTCTTTAAAATCAGTCAAAATACACCCTGATTCCATATTATATTAAAGATCTTAGGCAGTGAAATAAGACAAGAAAAAGAAACTTAAGACATATGGATTATAAAGGAAAAGATATAGGCACTTATTTTTTGTAGATAATGTGATTTTCTATTTATAAAATTAAAAAAAATAATCTGGAGACAAATTACTAGCAATAATAGCAGAGTTTAGACATGTAGCTGAATGCAAGATCCATATCCAAACTGTATATACAAATGTCAATTGCATCTATAATAATAGAAGCGTAATATGCTAATTAGACCGGACAGCCGAATGACCTTCTGGACCTCCTTCTGGACGAAGCCGGGGTTGCGAGGGCAGAGCCCTTTGCACGAATTTCGTGCATTGGGCCTCTAGTTTTCACTAGTATATATTATCAAGAAACTTTAAAATGTTGTAAACCATTTCTGTAGCAACAAAATCTACAAACATAACTGGAAATAAATCTAACAAAAGTTGCAAAGACCTGTGTGCAGAAATTTATAAAATTTTCCTGAAGGATATGAAAAAAATACTAAATAAATGAAGACATAGTCCATGTTTATGAGTTGGTAGATTTAATATAAAATAATCTTCCTCACCCTAGCTGGTTTGGCTCAGTGGGTAGAGTGTTGACCTGCGGACTGAAGGGTCCCAGGTTTGATTCAGGTCAAGGGCACATGCCCGGGTTGCAGGCTCAATCCCCAGTAGGGAAGCAGGAGGCAGCTGATCAATGATTCTCATCATTGATGTTTCTGTCTTTCTCTCCCTCTCCCTTCTCTGAAATCAATAAAAGTATATTTTTAAAAATAATAATAAAATAAATAACCTCCCTCAATTTATTTAATGACTTAAAACAACTCCAATAAAAATTCAACAGAATCCTTTGTGGAATTTGACAATTTGCTTCTAAAATTAAAATAGAATCATAAAACACCAAGAATATCCAAGACAATTCTAAAGATGGAAGGTAGACCTGCTCTGCCAGATATCAAGACTTACTATAAAGCTTTAGCAGGGAATGTCATGTAGTATTAGAGTCAGGGTAAATAAGTTAACCAGAGGAACAGATAAAGGGCCCCCCAAAAGACCCAGGCACATATGGAGCTTCTATGTATGACATAGGTCATATGGCAAGCCAGTAGGAAAGAAGTGACTTCAAATATGTACCTGGAATAAGTGGTTATCCATATGGGGAAAATTAAATTACTACTAAAATCCACTCCAGATGGATTAAGAACTCGTATCAATGAAAATGCCTAAAGCAAAATTTTAAAATTTTAGAAAAAAAAATAGGTGAGAATTTCTGATTTCAAGATAGGGAAGGGTTTCTTAAATAAAGTACAGAAAGTGCTAGTGCAAAAGAATAAACAAATATATTTGTCTACATTATGATTAAGAACTTTTATAAATCAAAAGACAATGAAAATAAATTAAAAATATAAGTCAAAGTGTAAGACTATATTTGCAAAACATATTTCTGACCAAGAATTGGTATCAAGATGAAATAAAGAACACCTCAAAAAGCCCTAGCCAGTTTGGCTCAATGAATAGAGCTTCGACCTGCGGACTGAAGGGTCCTAAATTTCAGTTTCAGTCAAGGACACATACCTCTGTTGCAGGCTCCTCCCCAACCAGTGCAGGAGGCACCCAATTGATATGTTTCTCTCACATTGATATTTCTCTCTGTCTTTCCCTCTCTCTTCCACTCTCTCTAAAAATCAATGGAAAAATATCCTCGGGTGAGGATTAAACAAACAAACAAAAAAGAAACACCTCAAATCAGTAAGTAAAAGGAGATAAATGGACAAGAGATAAAAACAGCTGTTGCACAGGACATAAAACACTTGCAGAGGAACTGAGTAATACTAGTGGTTCAGACATGCAAATGCAAACCGCAAGATTGTTTCATTGGCCAATTATAAAAAGTCTGGCAAAACTGAGTATTGGAGGGAATATATATTAACTTACACATGGCTGAAGAAAGTATACTTCAGAACAATCACTTTGGTGTAATTTTATAAAATTGAGCATCCGCATGCCTGATGAATCAGCAATTCCACTCCTTGATATGTCCCCAAGACAAAAACTTGCACATGTCTACTAGAAGATAAGTACAAACGTGTTCATGGTAGCACTGTTCATAATGTATAAGAAACTGGAAGCAACTCAGAAACCCACCTACATGAAAATAGATTAATAAATTGAGTAATAGTCACATATTGGATATTACAAAGGAATGAAAAAATTGATACTCTATAGCTACACCTGTAATTGAGCATAGAAGCCATGTTGGAAGTGGATCAGCAGTCATAGACACCCCAACTGATGTCACAGGGTGGGAGCCTTTCCAGAATTCCTGGCCTATTACATTATGAGTGAAATCAAACACTGGTTCTAAGACACTAAGTTTCTGGGCAGTTGGTTACACTAAATAACCAAAGCTTTGCATTGTTTTTACTCTTTCCATAACCTATACAAAACACCCACTTATTTTTTCTTCCTACATTTGTATGCCATTCTTTCCAATAAAGCTATTTGGTACCCCACCCCCTAAAATAAAGCCAGAACCCTGAAAAATTTGGAGCATACAGGTAGTTTACACCATAGACAATAAGCCTAAAAGATTAAGTGGTGGATACAAGGAAGCACTAAGGTGCTGGATAAGACAGAACCACTCCTGCCCCCTTTTTGAAGTAATGATAGATAATATGCACTGGGTGCTCCTCATGTTCAAGTTTCAATTCCAAGCACCTAATGGACTGCATTCCATGAGGCTGGTGGTACTACCTGTGTCCATGTTATCACTGGGAAAGCTGAGACTCAAAGAAGTTAAGAAACTTGCCTGTGGTTACATAGCTTGTAAATGGAGGTGCCAGGATTGGAACCCAAGCAATCTGGCCCCAGATGTTGTGCCTTTAGCTTTTCTTCTGTACTGCCCTTGCAGACCCATGGATGGCATAGATGGCAAGAAAGAAGGGAGCATGCCCAGGTGCCAGAGCAAAGAGGGAAATGATTGCAGGGCATGTTGGCTCAGGCACCGGTGACTCTGGCCAGTTATGGACCCCACAGATTAGAGGCTTGGGTGTTCTGTACACATAAGAAAAGGAGGTGTCTGGCCTATTGGAGGTGAAGAATTGGAGCTGAAATGCCTTCAACAAGCAAGGACCCCTACAACCCCAGTGGTGGTGGTGGAGGGAATGGATAAACTTCTCACACCTGCCCCGGAGAAGGATGTATGTATGACAAGTTGGAAAGTGAAGGAGTTTGGGTATCACAGGGAAGATGGTTCTGAATCCAGAATGCCTAGAATTTTATCTTAACTTACCTGGTCCTCAATTTCCTTTTCCAAGAATGGATAGAAGTTCTGGTCAAGATGGTAGCATAGGTGGAAGCTGCACTCACCTCCTCCCATGACCACATCAAAATTGCAACTAAATTATAGAACAGTCATCCTGGATAACCATCAGACAACTAGCTAAACAGAAGTCCCATAACTAAGGAATAGAGGAAGCCACCTCAAGACTGGTAGGAGGGCGGAGACAAAACAGGCTGGCCCCACACCGTGTTTGGTGATTGAGAACCAGAGGGATATCTCAGCTGCAGAGGTCCTTCCTGAGGAGCGAGGGGTCTCGGCTGCTTTCAGTTACCGACTAATTCAGAACCTCTGGGAGAGGGACCCAGAAAACAGAATCCTTAATCATTTCTTGGGTGATACAAAATGCAACTGTGTTTAAAAACCAGTCATCTGAGCTGGCCCTGGTTCTCAACCTTGGCTGTCCTTGAAATCACCTGAAAACTTTTTAAAAACGCGGATGACTGGGTCGCACCGCCAGAGCATCGGATGGAGCATGGCCATGGGAAGGCACAAGGAAGGCACCAGCCTCACTTCCTGTGGTAGATTTCCTCACAAAAATAATGAGCCACACAACAAACAAGACATGGGAAACAGCGTTTCAGTTAATCCTTTACTATTCAGATTTAAGTCTATCGCTTCCACAGCCCATGGTGCAAAAGCAAATGAGTTGTTGCTGTGACACTGGGTTCTGTTTAATGTTACAGGCATCACGCAAGGGCGGCTGAGTAGTAATTTGGTTGGCCACCAACCAAGAAAATGATAAGGACTTGGAGAAAACAAGAAGAGCAGCTTTCAGCTGCTAGACGTGGCAAACACAGTAATTATATGTTTTCCCTAAGAAAACACTTTAATATACTTTCAATACACATATATAAAGAGTACTTAAATGTTTTTCTCCCCAACAGTTTTCCCTGTAAAATTGGCGTGGAAAAAAGTGGCACACTGTCTTCTGGCTTTAGAAAAAAGATGTCGAATTAGCCTGGTCCACTCCCTAAAATAGCCTTAGAGATGACAACAAAGGCAAAGGGGGTGTTAATAGACTTTCCAACCAAATGCTAAAAACAGTGACCGCCCCCCCCATCCCTAAGAGCAACTGATCCCAGTGAATGGGTGGGGAGATGGGCAATGGCAGTCCTGAGTGAAAGGGGGCTATGTCCCTTTCATGGAGAAAAGTGTGAAGCGGGTACTTTGGGGCTAACTCTAGTCTATCTACACCATCTTGAATAAACCATAGCCTGCTGATCCCCACAGTAAAGCAGAAATACAGCACTCAGTCAAATGAGCTAATCTGCAATATCCATAGTATGCTTGCAAATCAATGAGAAGTAGGCAGGAAATCCAATAGAACAATGAGCAAAAAATAGAAGGGGCCCTCCATTGAAAGGGAGCTGGAACAGAGAACAAGAGGAAGCGATGCTCAACCTTTCCAGTTATTAAATTAAAACATCACCTCAATGAGATGTGACTGCATCCCCATCAGATCGCAAAAATGAGAAAATTAGTTAATATGAATGTTGGAGAGAAAGTAGATAATGGAAAACCTCATGCCCTGCTAGCTGGAATGTGAGCCAGTTTGGTTATTCTGGAGAGCAAGCTGGTAGTGCTCAGTAAATTTCAGTCTGAGGAGCCCTATGACTCTGCAACCCACCCTCCTGAGTATCAGTCCTGGTGAAGGTCACACATGAATGAGAAACATGACCGAAGCTTTCTCATCACACCATTATTCACGGGGCTGTGAAGACTGAGGGATTCTACACACGCGGTGCCAGGGATATGGATAAATAAATATATGTGTCGGGTGTGTCCTATGGAACATGATGCAGCAGTCCTGAGCACTGGGCGGGAAGTATGTACAGCAATATGGACACATACTGTTGGGTGAAAGGGGAAAGAAATATAATTAGACCTATCAGACATTATCACTTATGTAAGTTGAAACACATGCACAAAGCAATACAACCTATTTTTCACAAGTGCTTGTTTTTCTAAACACATAAGCCAGATCCATTGGATTGTGTGCCATTGGAAGAGGGAAGGTAGGAGAAGCAATCATGGAGAAAGGAAAAACAGATTAATGCCAGACAGGGCCTTGCATGGAGTGCCGGTGAGAGGAGGTCACGATCTGAAGAATGTAACCAACTTAACCTTTTGCGCTTGAGGTCAAATTTTAAAAATTAAATAAAACGGTGCTTTTTGTATAACTGTATGCCAGGTACAAGTATGCAACTATGGCAGCCCTTCCCTTTTTCAGTCCATCAGAGTGGCTACCATTATATAGATTAAATTTTCATGAGTTCCTGCTTTGGATCAAACATTCTGCTTCATCGATCTGTTTTCGAATCAGAACCACATTGTTTTAAGGTTGTGGTTTTATTTATTTTAGTATCAGTTATAGAAATCCACACCCTTGTTTATATTTTCCAAAATTTACTATGCTATTCCTCTTCTTGTGATCAATTTTTTATTTCGGGAAAAAAATTACTAAGGATTTTGAATTATCTTAAAATTAGTAAATTGCTATGGAATTGTTAACATAGATTTTAAAATAAACTTGAATTTCAGAACAGTTTTGGATTTACAGAAAAGTTACAAATATAGTACAGTTCCCATGTACCCCACACTCAGTTCCCCCACACCTCACAGCCAGTTCCCCCGTTTACTAGCCTCTTACCTTACTTACAATTAATGTACGTTTATTATAACTAACGAACCAATATTGATACATTAGTATTGTCCCTGCTTGATTTGGGTTTCCTTGGTTTTTATATGACGACCTTTTTCTGTCCCAGGATCCCACATTACATTTAGTTACCATATCTCCTCAGGCATCTCTTAGCTGGACCCATCTCCTCGATTTCACTTGTTGTTGATGACCTTGACAGTTTTGAGGAGCACTGGTCAGGGGTTGTATAGAATGTCCCTCAACTGAGATTAGTTCAGTGTTTTTCTCATGATTAGACTGAAGTTGTGTGTGTTTGTGAAGAGGACCACACAGGTAAAGACCATTTTTATCACCTACCATCAACATGACAGATCACTACTGGTGGTGAGCTAGGTCCCTTGGCTGAGGTCCTATTTGTGAGGTTTCTCCACTGTAAAGTTACTCTTTTCCTCCTTCCCACGCTGACCTCTTTGCAAGGAGTCACTCAGCACAGCCCAAACTTAAGGAGTGGGGGATTTTGCCTTTTGCAGAATGTCATATAGTTAGAATTATACCATATGTAGCCTTCCAGACTGGCTTCTTTCACTTGGCAAGTATGGGTTTAAGCATTTACTAGTAAGACATTCCTCCAGGTCTTTTCACAGTTTGATAACTTTTCTTTTTATTGCTTAATAATGTCCCATTTTATGAAGGTAACCACAGTTTATCCACTCACCTACTGAAGAACATCTCGGTTGCTTTCACAATTGACCAAGTCTGAATAAGCTGCTTAAATATCCATGAACAAATTTTTGTGTAGACACAACTAGTCAAATAATTTGGGTAAATACCATATAGTAAGAGAGTAACTATAAAAATTGTGGGTTTGCTGGACCATATAGTAACCATTATGCTTAGCTTTGTCCGAAATGGCTGAACTGCCTTCCGAAGTGGCTGTACCATTTTGCATTCAGCTTTGAATGAGAGTTCCTGTTGCTCCATGTCTTCACCAGTATTTGGTGTTGTTAGTGTTCCAGATTTTAGCTATTCTAATCAGTGAATAGCGGTATCTCATTGTTCTTAAAATTTTAAATTCCCTAATGACAAATGATGTTATACATCTTATCATATGCTCAGTTGTTATAACATTTTAAAAGGTATGTATTCTGACCCAGAAATAAAGTTATCCACTGTTGTTGTTTTTTCAGAAAAAGACAGGTCTTCAAATTTTTTGGTAAAAGTTATTTTCAAACATATGAATATTTTCTGTTCTTATTGTGAATGGGATCTCTTTTGATGGTACTATCTAACTGGTTATTTATTTATATAGAAAATCTATCCTCTTGAGTAATTATCTTGTGTTTATCCTGAAACCTCTTACTAATTTCCAGTCATTTTTATACTCTTGGGAAACTTAAGTATATAAACATATCATTGGCAAATAATTTATAATTTTTCTTCAGGTGTAAAAATCATACCTCTTATTTACAGTTCATAAGTAATTGAAATAGCTAGAAACTACAGGAAACTGTTCAATTAAAATGATGGAAACCAAAATTCACATTTTATTCCTAATTTCTTTTTTTTTTTTTTCAAATTTTTATTAAGGTATTATATGTGTACATATCTTACCATTGCCCCCCACCCCCACCCCACTCCCATACATGCCCTCACCCCCCAATGTTTTGCATCCGTTGGTTACTCTTATATACATGCATATAAGTCCTTCAGTTGATCTCTTATTTCCCCCACCTCTCCCTAACCTTACCACTGTAATTTGACAGTCTGTTTGATGCTTTACTGCCTCTGTAACTATCATTTTGTTCATCAGTTTATAATGTTTTTCATTATCCCCAAATGAGTGGGATCATGTGGTATTTTTCTTTCATTGACTGGCTTATTTCACTTAGCATAATGTTCTCTAATTCCATCCAAGTGCCTACAAATGGTAGTAATTCCTTCTTTTTTACGGCAGCATAGTATTCCATTGTGTAGATGTACCATAGTTTTCTGATCCAGTCATCTGCTGATGGGCATTTAGGCTGTTTCCAAATCTTAGCTATTGTAAATTGTGCTGCTATGAACATAGGGGTGCATATATCCTTTCTGATTGGTGTTTCTGGTTTCTTAGGATATATTCCTAGGAGTGGGATTACTGGGTCAAATGGGAGTTCCATTTTCAGTTTTTTGAGGAAACTCCATACTGTTCTCCACAGTGGCTGCACCAGTCTGCATTCCCACCAGCAGTGCACGAGGGTTCCTTTTTCTCCGCATCCTCGCCAACACTTGTCGTTTGTTGATTTGTTGATGATAGCCATTCTGACAGGTGTGAGATGGTATCGCATTGTTGTTTTGATTTGCATCTCTCGGATAATTAGTGACTTTGAGCATGTTTTCATGTGTCTCTTGGCCTTCCTTCTGTCTTCTTTCGAAAAGCTTCTATTTAGGTCCGTTGCCCATTTTTTTATTGGATCATTTATCTTCCTTTTATTAAGTTGTATAAGCTGCCTGTAGATGTTGGAAATTAAACCTTTATCAGTGATACCATTTGCAAATATGTTCTCCCATACAGTGGGGTTTCTTGTTGTTTTGTTGATGGTTTCTTTTGCTGTGCAAAAGCTTTTTATTTTGATGTAGTCCCATTTGTTTATTTTCTGTTTGGCTTCCATTGCCCTAGGGGCAGTATCACTGAAAAAGTTCTTTTGGCATATGTCTGAGATTTTGCTGCCTGTGGATTCCTCTAGTATTTTTATGGTTTCCCGTCTTATATTTAAGTCCTGTACCCATTTTGAGTTTATTTTTGTGTATGGTGTAAGTTGGTGATCTAGTTTCATTTTTTTGCATGTATCTGTCCAATTTTCCCAACACCATTTATTAAAGAGACTGTCTTGACTCCATTGTATGCTCATGCCTCCTTTGTCAAATATTAAATGTGCATATTGGTTTGGGTCGATATCTGGATTCTCTATTCTGTTCCATTGATCTATATGTCTGTTCTTGTGCCAGTACCAGGCTGTTTTGATGACAGTGGCTTTGTAATACAGCTTGAAATCTGGTATTGAGATCCCTCCTACTTTATTCTTCTTTCTCAGGATTGCTGTGGCTATTCGGGGTCTTTTTTTATTCCAGATGAATTTTTGGAGAGTTCTTTCTAGGTCTGTGAAATACGCCGTTGGTATTTTAATGGGGAGTGCATTGAATCTATAGATTGCTTTTGGTAGTATGGACATTTTAATGATGTTGATTCTACCAATCCATGAACATGGTATGTTCTTCCATCTGTTTACATCTTCCTCTATCTCTTTTTTCAGTGTCCTGTAGTTTTCCGCATATAGGTCTTTTACCTCCTTGGTTAGGTTTATTCCTAAGTATCTTAATTTTTTTGGTGCGATGGAAAATGGGATTGCTTTTTTAGTCTCTCTTTCTGTAAGTTCATTGTTGGTGTATAGAAATGCCATAGATTTCTTGGTGTTAATTTTGTATCCTGCTACATTGCCGAATTCATTTATTAAGTCTGTTAGTTTTTTGATGGAGTCTTTCGGGTTTTTTATGTACAATATCATGTCATCTGCAAATAAGGACAGCTTTACTTCTTCTTTTCCAATTTGGATGCCTTTTATTTCTTCTTCTTGTCTAATTGCAATGGCTAATACTTCCAGTACTATGTCAAACAGGAGTGGTGAGAGTGGGCATCCCTGTCTTGTTCCTGTTCTTAGGGGAAATGGTTTTAGTTTTTGCCCATTGAGTATGATGTTAGCTGTGGGTTTATCATATATAGCTTTTATGATGTTGAGGTATGATCCTTCTATTCCCACCTTGTTGAGAGTTTTTATCAAGAAAGGGTGTTGGATTTTGTCAAATGCTTTTTCTGCATCAATTGATATGACTATGTGATTTTTATCTCTCAATTTGTTTATGTGATGTATCACATTTATTGATTTGCGGATATTGAACCATCCTTGCATTCCTGGGATAAATCCTACTTGGTCATGGTGTATGATCTTTCTGATGTACTGCTGGATCCTATTTGCTAGAATTTTATTGAGGATTTTGGCATCTACATTCATGAGGGATATTGGCCTGTAATTCTCCTTCATTGTGTTGTCTTTATCTGGTTTTGGTATTAGGGTGATGCTGGCTTCATAGAAGGAGCTGGGAAGTGTTCCTTCCTCTTGAATTTTTTGGAATAGTCTGAGGAGGATAGGTTTTAGTTCTTCCTTGAATGTTTGGTAGAACTCTCCTGTGAAGCCGTCTGGCCCCGGGCTTTTGTTTGCCGGAAGCTCTTTGATGACTGCTTCAATTTCTTCCATAGTTACTGGCATGTTGAGCTGTTTAGATTCTTCCTGATTGAGTTTTGGAAGGTTATATTTTTCTAGGAATATGTCCATTTCCTCCAGGTTGTCCAGTTTGTTGGAATAGAGTTGTTCGTAGTATTTTTTAACGATCCTTTGTATTTCGGCGGGATCTGTTGTTATTTCACCTCTTTCATTTCTGATCTTGTTTATTTGGGTCCTCTCCCTTTGCTTCTTGGTGAGCCTGGCTAGAGGTTCATCAATCTTGTTTATCCTTTCAAAGAACCAGCTCTTGGTTTTGTTGATCTTTTGTATTGTTTCTTTGGTCTCTATGTCGTTTATCTGTGCTCTGATCTTTATTATTTCCTTCCTTCTGCTTACACTGGGCTTTTCTTGTTGCTCTTTTTCTAACTCTTTGAGTTGTTGGGTTAGGTAATTTATTAACCCTGTTTCTTGTTTTTTGCAGTAGGCTTGTAGAGCTATGAACTTCCCTCTCAAGACTGCTTTCGCTGTGTCCCATAGATTTTGGATTGTAGTGTTTTCATTGTCATTTGTTGTCATGATGTTTTTTATTTCTTCTTTGATCTCTCTGGTAACCCAGTCATGGTTTAATAGCATGCTGTTTAGTCTCCATGTGTTTGATTTCTTTGGGTTGTTTTTATTGTAGTTGATTTCCAGTTTTATGCCACTGTGGTCTGAGAAGATGCTTGATATGATTTCTATCTTCTTGAATTTGAAGAGACTTTGCCTATGTCCCAACATATGGTCTATCTTTGAAAATGACCCATGTGCGCTTGAGAAGAATGTATATTCTGTGGCTTTGGGGTGAAATGTTCTGAAGATGTCAATTAATTCCATCTGGTCTAGTGAGTCATTTAGGATTGATGTTTCTTTGCTGATGTTTTGTTTAGAGGATTTGTCCAATGGTGATAGTGGGGTATTAAAGTCTCCTACTATGATTGTATTGCTGTCAATGTCTCCCTTGATATCCTCCAGGAGTTTTTTTATGTATTTGGGTGCTCCTGTATTGGGTGCATATATGTTTACCAGAGTTATTTCTTCTTGTTGGATTGCTCCCTTTAGTATTATGAAATGGCCTTCCTTATCTCTTGTTATGTCCTTCAGTTTGAGATCTAATTTGTCAGAAATAAGTATTGCTACCCCAGCTTTTTTTTCAGTTCCATTTGCCTGGAAAACCTTTTTCCATCCCTTCACCCTCAGTCTGTGTGCGTCTTTTTTTCTGAGGTGGGTTTCTTGTAGACAGCAGATATATGGGTCGTGTTTTCTTATCCAATCTGTTACCCTATGTCTTTTGATTGGGGCATTTAATCCATTTACATTTAAAGTTATTATTGATAGGTACTTATTTGTCGCCATTCCTATTCTTTACCCCTGTGTTACTTCTTCGCTTCCTGTTTCTTTCTTTCTTTCTTTCTTTCTTTCTTTTTTTTTTTTTTTTTTTTTACAGTAGACCCTTTAGCATTTCTTGCATTGCTGGTTTGGTGGTAATAAATTCCCTTAGTCCTTTTTTGTCTGTGAAGCTCCTGATTTCACCTTCAATTTTGATTGACAGCCTTGCTGGGTACAGTATTCTTGGATTCAGCCCCTTTCTTTGCATGACTTTGTATATTTCATTCCATTCTCTTCTGGCCTGATGAGTTTCTGTTGAGAAATCAGTTGCTAGTCTGATGGGGGTTCCTTTGTATGTAACTTTCTGTCTCTCTCTTGCTGCTTTTAAGATTCTTACTTTGTCGTTGGTGTTTGCCAATTTAATTATAATGTGCCTTGGCGTCGGTCTTTTGGGGTTCATTTTGCTTGGGACTCTGTGAGCTTCTTGGATTTGTGTGGGTTTTTTCTTCCCTATATCAGGGAAGTTTTCTGTCATTATTTCTTCAAAGAGGTTTTCTATTCCTTGCTCAGCTTCCTTTCCTTCTGGAACCCCTATTATGCGGATGTTGTTTTGTTTCGTGTTGTCCCAAAGTTCCCTTAGACTCTCCTCCTGCCTTTTAATTTTTTTTTCTAGAAGTTGCTTTTCTTGGGTATTTTTTTCCATCTTGTCTTCTAGCTCACTGATGCGGTCCTCTGCTTCTTCTAGTCTACTCTTGATGCTTTCTATTGAGTTCTTTACAGCAGCGATGTCATTTTTCATTTCTTCTTGGTTCTTCTTCATTTCCTCTTGGTTCTTGCTCATATTGTCGAATTTGTCTTCCATTCTTTTCAGCCACCTTATGACCATTTCTCTGAATTCTTTCTCTGGAAGGTTGCTTGCCTCCATTTCGTTTACTTCCTTTTCTGGTGATGCCTGCTTTTCTTTCATATGCGGGCTGCTTCTTTGTCTCCCCATGGTCTCTCTTCTCTGGGTGTCTGGTTATGTAGTTCTCTCTCTCCTGGGTTGATTTAAAGGCACAAAATACAGCACTACCAGGTACAACTCACAAGGCACTGAACAGGAATGTATTCACGATATTAATAACCTCCAATAAAGGTGACCACCAGAGAAAGGCAAATTAGGTGATAGGAGAGAAAGAAGAAGAGGAAAAAAGAAAGAAAGAAAGAAAGAAAAAAAGAAAAAAGGAGTGTGAAAATGAAATTGGGAAAAGGGAAAGTAAAGAGAGAAAAAAAAAGTAAGAGAGACAAGAAAGTGACTAAGAGAGAAAGGGGAACAGACTATATATATTGGGGATAAAACTCCAATAGAACAATCACTAATCCCAGCAAATGCCAGCAACAAGTGCCTGGGGATTAGTACAAACTACAACACCAACTAATATGGAGTGAGGCAAGGGAAAGCTGAAGCACAAAACAAACAAAAAAATAAACAAAAGAAGAATAAGCAAAACAATCTCACAAAAAAAGCATAAAAATTGGATATAATCTACATTCAAGCAAACAACAACAAAAGGACAGAGAGAAGGACAAGTTTATGGATAGCTCAGACAGTGAAGGGAGAGGTGTATGTGGACTTGGAGCAGGGGATTGGAGATTAGATATGTAAGTAGGGTGAAATTTTAACAAGGGGTAAACAGAAAGAATAGGGAAAATCTAAAGCAGTAAAAGGGTAAGACAAACAGGACACTGAAAAGGGGGAGGTTAGGAAGAGAGTGATGGCCTAAAGGTAGAGTTGAGATAGAGTAAAACGATGCTAAAGGAAAGATAAAAAATAGAATGTAGAACCCTAATCCCAAAATAAAATGAAGAGAAAATAAAATGACACTTTAAAAAAAAAAAAAAAAAGATAAAATAGCAGTAGTGATAATACGGATTGAAAATAAAAATGTAATCATTAAAAAGGTAAAATCAAGTGATGAAAAAAGAAAAAAAAGTTTCTTGATTAAAAGATGCAAAAAATGAAAATAAAAAAATAAAAGGTAAAAATAAAATGTGAAGTAGTGAAGGTCATTCACTTCCTCTGTTTTTCTGTTTGGCACGCCTGTTTCTCAGTCCAGACAGTATTGCAGTTCCCTGCGATCCACTGCTCTTCGGTGTTGTAAGCCAGTCCTGATTTTAAGCAGGCTGTGTGTCTTAATTTCTCGTATTCCTTTATTTTTGATTACACAAGAGTCAATTTGTGATTCAGCCCCTGGGTGGCAGTGTTTCTGGATTGACTTCCGGGTCTATCTATGGCCTCTCTAGGCAGTGTTAGAGCCTTCTTTCCCTGTGGCACTCGCCACCGGCCTGTGGGAGTGGGCTGCCTCAGAGCTGACTCTCTGATGGTCACTCCCCGCTCCGATCCCCAGGTTCCAGGAAAACAACCTTCCCCTGCAGTCTCCCAGGGTGTCCCCAACTGGGTGATCCTATGTATTGGGCTTAGTAATCAGAAGCAAGGATTTGAAGAGGAAAAAGCCCAAGTGTGCGAACTCCAGGACTGCGAGTAAGCCCAGGCACCCAGGGAGCGCACGGGCTGCGCGTAAGTCTGGACTGCCTGAAATTCTTAGGGTGTCCCTGCACTTCAGATCAAAATGGGTTGCTTTTTAGAGTGCCCTTCTCTTAGCAGCTCTGAGGACCCCTTTCCACAATCACAGATCACGCCAGCCCCTACAGCCACGGATTTTTCTAGGCACAGACTTCCCTGGTCCTCCAGCTCCCGCAAAACGCGCGTTCCTCTCTCCCGCCGGGACCAGAGACCTCACCTTATCCCAGGTGAAATCTGACCTTTCCGTGGTGGAGTGTAGAGCTCCTCTGAACCCGTGTGCTTGCGCCAGTTGGGGAGCGTTGTTCTGGGGCTCGCAGCTGTTCCTGGGGTGCCGCAGTTGTGGATTCTCAGGCTTCAGATAAGCTCCACTTTCCGGATCAAGATGGCGCAGACTCCGCGTCCAAGCCCGCAGCTCCGGGAGGGGACCCAGCCGCAGTTGGTGCTGCCAGGTCAGGGGAACCCCGTTCAGCAGTCCCCCACCTCCTTCTGGAATTCAGCTGTCTCCCAACCAGCCAACAAACACTCCTTGTGCGACCCTCAGCTGTTCTTTCTTTCTGCTCCGGGACAAGGCTCGGAACACGTCTGTCTATTCCGCCGCCATTATTCCCTCTCCCCCCAGTTCATATTCTAGATAAGTTTTTTATGTAGGTAAATTTTACCTCAAAATCAATCCCTAATTTCTATTAGACTTTAGTGTGATGGCTGCTGATCTGAGATTGAGTTTCTAAGATTAGATTTTAAAAAGAATCTTTCTGAATATTCAGTTTTTCTTAGGGAATTAAATGAATTACTCACTTAGGCACTGACAATGAAGTTGTAGAAGTTTTTTATGAAAAACTGTTCACAATACATTGTTAAGTCAAATACAAGGTTCAAAGCACTATAGGGTATGATTTGATTGTGTAAGGAATGTGTAATCCTTGCCTGGTGTATTGTGCATCTGCACCCAACCAGCTATGGTCGAGGAATAGCTTTATTACTCTCCCACCACTGCCTGGTCACATGATACTCAGGCCCCCCTCCCACACTCTCTGGCCATATCTGGCACTTTCAGGAATGAGAAAAGCTTCATTTTCAAGTGGTTCCCTGCCCACCATTGGGAGAATCACCAGCTAGCCTCCTATTGAGAGTTGGATGCCCAAGAACTGTTTGACACTTCAGACCAATAGCAGCTTCCACGGCCAGGCTAGCATATAACCACAGAGGAAGACCCTGGTCTCCCCTATTGCACACTACCCCAATTTTTATAGTTACTCTCTTGCATATCTCATACCTGGCCTGAAGGAGGGAGTGGCGGGACAATGTCATGCCCTCTATGTCTGAGCACTTCCTGCAGATCACCTTTTACTACTGAGTCACTAGCTCCTGATACAAGCTGGAGGAGGTAGATGACGATGCTGGGTCCAATTTGGCTGTTACTGAGTTTTGCATGGATGTGTCTCCCACCAGTCTGTCACATATGGGAGCACTTCTCCGAGAGACAACTGTAATCCTGTAATCACATCCTGTAATCAAATTGGAAAGAGCACACACAAAGGTCTCTGAGAAGCAGGATACGGGTGACTTTTATTTCATTCTTTATGCTTATCTCTTATCTGGTGGTCTGCCCTGATTGGGAACGCCTTCCTCTTGACAGCAAAGTGCTCTGACTCTTCCACTTGCAAAGATACAGAAATCACAGGACACCAAGAGACAGAGGCCAGCCAGCGGAGTGCACTCCCGTTGCCTCCTTTTCCATTTCAGATCATGTCACTAGAAGCTCGCTCGACTCCGACAGGCATTCTTTCACACCACTGCCCCCCTCTCTCTCTTCTGAATGAACTCGTGGGCAGGTTTCAGTCTTTTGGGTTTCTAGCAAAGAAGAAAATGTCTGGTCTGGTCCGATAGCAAACTCCAGACTCTTGTCTAATTTAAAACTCGTGTTCCATCAGCCCAGCTAGGCCTTCAGAGGAGGAAGGAATGCTGGTTACTCTTTTCTCTTTCTCCTCTCTTCATGCTAGATCCCGTGGCTCCCGAGGGCCCCTGTGGTTGAGGAAGGCAGCAGGGCAGACGGTGCCAGGGCTCTCGGTGTGTTGCATGCCCTCAGCTGGCTCTTCTTTTGGGAGAAATTCTGCAGCTTCCTTAGATACCGTCCCCAAGGGCCTGCATCTACCACTTCCTGTGTGAGCAAGCTCTTTTGTGAGGGCTCGCCATCCTCCCCCTGCATGTCCTTGCTCCTGGCCATCCGCCCCACTCAAACTGTCTGGCCACCTCCCTCTGCAGGTGGTCCTTTTGGGTGGAATCGCTCTTGAGGTGCTGCCGTCTGACTTATCCCTCCTGGGTCCTCATCGGGCCTACAGGTCTCACGGCGGTGGGAGAATGCTCAGTCTGCCTAGCTGAGGAGCCACACAGCTCTTACTCTGCCTCTGGGGCAGCCCTCCCTGCTTCTCTCCCAGAGAGGGCTTAGGTGTGACTACTCTATTAGGGGAAGGGAGGCTTGCCAATCTTTCAGATTTGTCCTCTTGAAGCCCTTCACTTGATGAGGGGGAGAGGGCAGCAGAGTCCTGAGCCTGCAACCAAGGTACATGCCCTTGACCGGAATCGAACCCAGGACCCTTCCAAGCTCTCCCTTCTTGGCCTGTGCAAGTCCAGTGAGGATATTGTATTCTTAGGAAATGTGCTTAGCTGTATTTCGTAGAGCTCCCCAAACGGTGGCCTTCATAAATTCCAAAGTTATTTTGCTCTCACCTAAAAGAAGCCTGAGGATAGGCGTCCCGTGCTGCCTGGTGCCTCCACGAGTTTCCCTCTCTGCCTCTCCTAAGTTCTGACTCACATCCTCATGTCCTCGGGATGGTGGCCAGAACCCTAGCTTTTGTGTCTGCATTTCAAGCAGGAAGAGCAGGAAAGGGACAGGCTGTGCAGTGGTCGGCAAACTCATTAGTCAACAGAGTGGAATCAGCCCCCTTTCTCTTCCCTCTGCTTTGTTATGTCACATGACTGCACCACTGCAAGGAACCCGGGAAAATGTTCTAGAACCGGTCATGGCACCGCTCCAGATAAAGTGGGAAGGAGAACGAATGTCAGGAAGACCTGATGCATCTTCTCCCCAGACAGCCTGACACCTGCCTAAGGATGTCCTCACGGCATGGTGGCCTGGCGTGGGACCTCAGCCAAAACTGAGACTTCAGGGAAAGTCCCGTTTTTACTTTCTGTTGTCATACCACGCCAGATACTTCCTGTACTTCCTGCACTGACCCCAGCCCACTCTCAGAAGGGTGGGATTCCTCAAAGACCTGCGCACATGTAGCTTACAGGGGGTGGGGGGATAGGAGAGAGCTGAGGCTTTTTTCTAGAATGGTTACAAAGACTTCATAAGCTCCATCAGGAGCTGAGGGATGGAAGGCTCAGGGCAAGGGGAGTGTTGTTGATATGTTCTATTCCTTTTTGTGTTTTCTTTTGAGGCATAAAATTAGGACCCAAATTAACATCCAATTAAATTACATGATGCCTGGCAAGTGTGGCTCAATGGTTGAGCTTTGACCCATGAACCAAGAGGTCTCGGGTTCGAATCCTGGTCAGGGCACCTGCCCAGTTACAGGCTCAATCCCTGGTGGAGGGCGTGCAGGAGGCAGCTGGTTGGTGTTTCTCTCTCATTGATGTTTCTATCTCTCCCTCCCTCTTCCCCTCTCTCTATAAATAAATAGAAACATAAAAAATACATGTTTACCTTTGTTGGGATACTAATAAACATTTTTCGTCACTTGTTATATATATCAAAAACAAAAGCAGCCCTCGCCAGTTTGGCTCAGTGGATAGAGCGTCAGGCCATGGACTGAAGGGTCCTGGGTTTGATTCCGGTCAAGGACATGTACCTTGGTTGCAGGCTCGATCCCTGGCCTTGGTTGGGACCTGTGTGGGAGGCCCCAATGTGTCTCTCTTACATGGATGTTTCCTTCTGTCTCTTCCACTCTCTCTAAAAATCAATGGAAAAATACCCTCGGGTGAGGATTAACCAAAAAAAAAAAAGGAAAAGCAGATAAAACTCTTGAACAAAGAAATAACTCATTGCACAAAGGACTGTGGGTCTCTGCAGACCCCTTGTGTTCCAACACAGAAAGCTGTGTGGATGTGGCTAACCTTGACAATGAACATGGTTCCCGTCTATTAATTCCACCACCTCTCAGAAGGGAAGCTCCTTGGAAGGAAAAAGATCATCTCTAGGAATTCTGACATTCTCTCTTACATTTTTTTAAAATCAAGGTTTATTGTTAATTTTAGGCACCTTTGTTTCCTAGAGGTAAAAACATTTTCTCAAAATAAAGTTTTTCCTTGAGTATATGAATTTAATAAAGGTTTAAATTTCTTTGAGTGCTTTCAAACACTTCAATTACTTTTATTATGGTGGTGAGAACACTTAAAATGAGATGTACTCTCTTAACAAAATTTTAAGCCCATAGTATTGTTACTGAGTCAATATTGTACAGCAGAGCTTTAGAACAGGGGAATTTCCTCATATGTTTTTCCCCTGCTTCCTTATAATGATAGCACATTCCTTGTGTGTTTATACATTTTTTAAAGAAATTGCTTTATAAGGATCCTGTTATGAAATGTTTGCGCCCTGAGCTGGTGTGGGGCACTACCAATCTCCTCTTCGGTGAAGGAGGCTCGGCAGGGGAGACGTGGCCACCCCAACAGCCTTGCCTGAGACGGGAAAGGAAATCAATAAGCCTGGACGACAGACGATGATAAATTCAGACTAAACAAGGAAAGAAATGATTCCTGTAGCTAATCTTGGTGAGAGATTTCACTGGATGTCTATACAAACTGAAAATTTACCCCCTCTCTCAAAGTTTGGGAAACAAACCCTACCCATCAAACTTTAGAGCTGGTGGTGGACCAGGTGGAAGCTACACTAACACCCTCCTAGGACTAAACTGGAATTACAGCTAAAATACGGAAAAACCATCCTGAATAATCAACTGATGACCAGCAGGAGAGAGCCCTGATGACCAAGGACGGAAAGTGGAGACCACATAGGCTGGTAGGAAATGCAGAGATGCAAGAGGACTGGCTGCACTCCCACAGATAGCAGCTGAAGTTCTGGAGGGATATCTCAGCTGTGGGAGGTTCCCACTGAGAACTCGGGGGTCTACACCCCAAGCTGGGGTCCCCAGCCCAGAATATCAGAACTGAGAAAGGTGCCCACATAACATCTGGTTGTGAAAAGCAGCAGGTTTGCTACCTGCCAGGGAGAGAAGGCTGGAGATACAAGCACCCTCTTAAAGGGACAACACACAAAATTTCATGAGTAGCCACTCACCTTGGGCTCTGGCAGAGGGAAGGTAGAGTGGACTAGAGCTGTGTGAGAAGAATCCAGGTTTGGGGGCATGTAAATTCTTTGTTTAATCTCTTCCCGCCCCTTCTCCTTCCTTCCCTCGGATTCCTCAGTCTTTTCCATGCCTCCATGCCTCTGGATCTATTTTGTTTGTCAATTTATTTTGTTCATTAGATTCCACATGTGAGATCATGTTATATTTGTCATTCTATATCTGACTTATTTTGCTTAGAATAATAATCGCCAGGTCCATCCATGTTGTCTTAAAGGGTAAGAGATCCTTCCTTTTTAAACCTGCATAGTATTCCATTGTGCAAATGAACTACAGCTTTTTTATCCACTCATCTACTGATGGACACTTCGGTTGTTTCCAGATCTTAGCTATTGTAAACAATGGTCCTATGAACATAGGGGTGCATATAGTCTTTCTGAATAGTGTTTTGGGATTCTTTGGCTATATTCCCAGAAGTGGGATCGTTGAGTCAAAAGGCAGTTCCATTTTTAAATTTTCTGAGGAAACTCCATACTGTTTTCCATAGTGGTCTAGTCTTGAATTTGAATTTAAAGTAATTGAATTTCTCTGGAAATGACTAGATCAAAATTCTGCCATCTGAAGAAGAGAGCATGGGTGGAGTTAGGTAAATGCAAAGTACTACAATTGTTTGTCTACCTGGATACGAGAGTCAAAAATATCACATCTCTTAAACTTACATCACTAGAATTATGAAACACATCACACCCATAAAATAAAATATAAGGTAAGCATTCCAATGTGCTTTACCAAAAAAAAGAATATGTGGCAATGTGTTGGGGAAATGTTGAGTAAAAATTTATATTGAACCCCTCATAAATAATGTAATATATGCTGTAAGGAAATACTCCAAAATATTAACAGCAGTGACAGGCTTATGAATGATGTTAATTTTATTCTTTACACTTTTCTGCAAGTTCAGGGATTTTTGTCTTTCTTCTTTTCTTTCTTTCTTTTACCATAAACATATTAATTCTGCAATCAGAAAATAATATTCACGGAAAAACAAAACAAGCAAAAGAGATAAAGGAAGCACCAAGGTGGCTGGGCCTGCCTCTGAAGCTGAGGTCTGGGACTCAGCATTTGCAGGAGCGAGACTTCCCTAATGAAGCAGGTGGAAAGGGGCACAGACAGGGTCAAGGAAAAACAACCCCCACCATGACCTTAATGACCTATAAGACTTGTTGGGAAAGGCAGTCAAGCTCAGCTTGCTGGACCCTTGCAAGGTGGCATAAGATTATGCCTGGGACCTGGGACATTTCCTTCCGTGGAGAGAAGGAGCCGTCCTAACCTGTGCTGGGCACATCTCTTTCCTTGTCCCACACTTGATGTGTACTTCTTTGTTCTGCTTAGGCATGTGTGCCATGTGGCACCTGGCCAACCCCACCCCTGTATCTGTTCCCCAGGTGGAGGGAGCTGGGTCCTTTGCCTGCAGCACAGGAGAGGTGCATGTAGACCACCACCCTCAGCAAGATCTGCTGGACATGGGGGACAGATGCCCACTGTTGAAGTTGATCTTGTCCTGTCTCTTCTCTGAGTAAAGCATTGTTCCGCCCGTTGCCTGTGTGAGTTGTGTCTCTGTTGGCAGCTCAGACACCTGCAAATTGCTACTCCCAGTGGGAGGCAACAAGTGTTATTTATTCAGCAATACTAATGGCTATTAGCGCCTTCTCTATGCCACATGCAGTGCAAAATGTCTAATCATCTTCATGCTTTGATAAAGCTGCATTCTTCATGATCCCTATTTCACAGTTGAGGGAGCTGAGACTATAATGGTTAAGTAACCTCTCCCGGGCCCATAGTTGAAACTCAAACCAAACTCAAATTTGTCTAATTTTACATCCCCAAACTGGAGAGAATCTGGGCCATTGGGCTGCCCCTCCTTTCCTCAAGAACAATGGAGACCCCCAGGGCCAATGCCACATCATCCACATTTGTGCCAAGTTGTGTGTTAGGCAGCCTCTGAGGCCAGGTGAGGCGGCACAAGGTTTTGATTAGATAATTTCCCAACACATTGCGTTCCATCTGCCCTTCGATGCTAATGATTCGCCACCTGAATTTCAGACACGTTGCTCTCCTAGAAAGCCAAAAGTCCAAACGTACTGCTCTTTCATTTTGTTTTTACATTCTAATTCATTCATTCATTTATTCATTCAATCATTTATCTATTTTTTCACCAATTTATCAAACAACTAGTAAGTTCTATTTTGTGCTGGGCATTGTGAAGTAATTAACCAATCTGGAATTAAAAATGGGACTTGTCGGTCAAGGTCAAATAGCAGACACCCCACATGCATCCCCAAAGTGTGGATGTACTCAAATACTTTCTTAAATTTTAATAACCTAGATAAGTTTTGAAGCAAAATTGACATTTCAGGTGGAAGACACAGAGACAACTCAGTACAATACAAGTAAGATACAAACTGCATCCTGGCCTAGGTGGCTCAGTTGGTTGGAGCATCATCCCATACACCAAAAAAAAAAAAAAGGTTATGGGTTCAATTCCTGGTCAGGACACATACCTATGTTGTGGGTCCAATCCCTGGTTGGGGCTGCCTATAGGAGGCAACTGATCAATGAACTGATCAATGTTTCTCTCTCAAATCTCTCTCTCTCTCTCTCTCTCTCTCTCTCTCTCTCTCTCTCTCTCTCTCCCTCTCTCTTCCCTCTCCCTTCCTCTCTCCCTAAAAACCAATAAACATATTCTCAGGTGAGGATTTTAAAAAAACACCAATTGCATAGCCCGTGGGAGGCCATGACTCCAGGGATGGGGTATTAATGCCTGGGCAGGGTCACAGACAGAGACAGCAGCCTCTGTATGGGGCAGGATCAAACATGTGGTCCTTGAGCCTCTCCATAAACAAAGATTGTGCTTTGGTTTAAAAAGTTAATATGTTAGAATATTTTTTCTATACTTGCAAATACATTGTAATGGAAATGTGCATCTTACTGTGTTCCCAGGAGCAAGAAATTTGGCACTGTCTTGTATATCTTGAGTTGGCTACAGTTTGCTGGATTAGTGAAAGAAATAGTGAGTTAATTGTCATCAAGGTAAATACATACCTTTGCATGAATGCTTTCTTTGTACAAACAATTTAATGAATGTAGTTTATTCTAATAAACATTTTTTATCTTAATGTTACAAGTCAACACTTTTTTAAATCATTATGACAAAATTTTCAATATTATAGGAAAATTGATCTTAGCAAACAGATGTAGACAGAAATTCAACTTCCTGAAGACATAAAATAAGTACAGATTGAACTTAAATTTTATGGTAATTGGTATGCAAATATTTCCCATCATTCTCCTAATCCATCTAATGAGATGTGATGGCTAGCTTATTGCTCATCTTTTTAAAGCATCCGTGTTAACAGATTCTCAATTTTTTTTAAGCTTCTTCATTAACTGCTAGGCAAATTCCATAGCTTCTGCTTCAGTTACATTTTTTAGTCAAGTCTAAGGTAAAGAATATGGGCTTATACATTTCTGCCCGAATAACTGGGATTGAATATTTATGCCCACTGGCTGTGGAAGCTCCCTGCACCAGCATCTACTGAAGGTCTCCATGGTGTTGGCCAAGACACAGGTGGTGGCCCATGCTGACCCTCCCACTAGCCTTGCTCTTATAATTGACCTCCTTGATGCTTCAGATGCTGGCACTGATAGTGGCTGTGATGCTGGTTTAATCATCATGGCCTTGACCCCAGCTGTGGTCTTTGCCCTGGCCTGACTATTGCTTTGAAGCACACTGAGTGTCTTTGTGCCCTTCTGCACCCCTTCACCCAGTCCATCCCAACGCTTTCCAGTCTTGTAGCCCCTCTCTGAAGTTCCGTAGAAGCTTCTGAGCTCCTCCATAGCAGGTCCCCTCCAAAGGTCATTCTCTTCCCTTTTCAGGTTGCCTCACTCTTCACATCCCATCAGAAGTTGGGTCTATTCTCTCAGTTCCTGGACTAGAGCCAAGCATGCATTAATTTTGTCCTGTGCCATTTCTGAATGTCCTATCTAACTCTCACCTCCCCAGATAAGCTGAGTTATTTGAAGACCTGGATCACAGTCCCCCCTCTGATGGGCACAGAGCTGGGCATAAGAGCTCTGCCTGTGCAGACTATTGGATGATTAATGACTAATAGCTAATGGCTAATTCTAACCAGGTATGCAGTGCTGAGCAGATACTGCCTTTCCCTCTTTTGCCTTCCTTCACCTTGCAAGGGAGTCTTTATCTGTCTTGGGCATGGATCTTGTGCTGCCTGGGTGTGTAAATTAAGGAATAATAGAGCTGCCGAAGCATAAGCCCTCAATGATGGGAGAATGTGTTTGTCTGCTAAGAAGTAATTTCAGAGAAAATTAACTCCATTTCAACGGAAAGAGAGAGGCTTGGCATAAGCTGGCCAATCCCAGAAGACAATAAAATTACTTCATCAAAGCTCTGCTTGCTTAAATTAACCAAGCAAGCACTCCGGGATTCTGGCTAGACACAACGAGTAACTAGGTTTTAATGAATAAAAATAGCTTCTTGGATAAGTAAGAAAAATAAATCACAGCCTACCTCTAGCACAAGTACATGTGGTACCTATCTTAAGGACAATCTTCCCCCAAGCACACAATGACGATGAGCATCCTGTACAGCTGTCTACACCATTGGCATTGGCTGTGTGTCCCCAAGACTTATTCTTGGCCAACAATGACGAGTCTTCACTAGCTTTGCCCTCAAGGACTAATCATGGTGTCTTGGACAGCAAATCCCCTCTGGCTTTGTACTCATGATTATGGACTGGCACCTAAATCCTGGGAAACTAGGGACACTGATCATTTCCTCTATGACTGTCTTCTTGACCAGCTATGTCCAGGACAATTGTTCATCTTCATCTTATCTTCTACATTGTGTGCTGGTCAACTATGTTTTGAGCAACTGTTATACTGATTGTGTCATCTCGACCTATGACCTTGGTCATCTTTGTTCAATCTACAGATAACTAGATAGCTAGGTCTATCCTGATCAGGCCCTTGGTGATTGTATCTTGACCTAGAAAAGTGTTTAAATAACTCAAATACAGCTAGTATCTCCCTTCAATTGATGAAGGTGGGTTTCCTGCAGTTGTCTTTTCTGTTCATTGGATAAGGTAAGAATCTTCTTCACTAGCAGTGGCATTAAGGAAGGCCCTGGGTGTATAGTCTGCCCCATCTCCCTGCCTCACCATGCCAGCTGAACAACTTTATCTGAATGTAGTTTTATGTATTCTTGCTGTAGCTATCATCTTGCACTCTGGCATCCAAGTCCAATATTTTAAGTTTGTCTGAACTTTTACTCTAGGTGTACCATATTGCTGTGTCTGCCCACCATTATGTGAGCACTACTGAAGGGACATGGCTGTGTTCTTAATGAGTCCTTGTCACAGAAAGCCCTTCCTGCCTTAAGGGCATGGCTACATTTGCACTGGGGGTTCCTGGTGCAGCAAATTCATTGACTACTGAAGAATCATGTTTACTGCTTGCTGTTCATTCATTAGCCAGGCCATGTTCTAGGCACCTGGGACTCAGCAGTGAACAAGGGAGACAAAGATGCCTGCCTTCATCGAACTTTTATTCTCCTGAGGAGGAAAGATCTGCAAAATGATGACATATGACTGGTGGTAATAAATGCTGTAGACAATCACAAAGTGGGGTTTGGAGGACAGGGATAATTAGAGAATGGTTTCCATTTCAATGGGGTGGTTAGGACACATCTCCTTGAGAAGATAATATTGTAACACTGAAGTCATGGAAGAAGGTGAGGGATGAAGCCATGACCTTCTGGGATAAGTGGGGGAACATCTGGTCAGAGCTCAAGGCAGGAAAATGTTGGGCACTTTTCAGGGATGGCGAGCGGCAGTTCAGATTAAGTGACGTGGGAAAGAAAGGAAAGCAGGAGGAGCAGAGCCAGAGAGGGAGCAGCGGCTCGGTCAGAAAGCCTCTAAGACCCAGGCTCTGCACGTGGAGGCCACTGGAGCACGTCCCCCTTTTGGACACAGGCTCTTAGTCCCCAGCCGTCGGAAGAGCCAGATGCTGAGGGCTGGCAGCTGAGCCATCTCCAGGAGCTGCCTCTGCCAAGACCCAGCCTTCCCTGGCAATGCAGGGGTGAAAAGGCCCAGCCCTCCAGTCTCAGTTTGGAATGTCTGATGCCCATTCCAGCCCCAGAGCTCTGGGGGTTTAGTGAGGCTGCACTGCAGCCCAATTGCTCCCTCTGCCCAAATCATCCTCCCTCCCTTCTTTCCTCCAAGGTGCTGTCCAGAGAGGAGACCGCTCTCTGGCAAACAACCTGCAAGCACATTTCTGTCTCTGAGTCTGGCTCCCAAGAGGAAGAGTTACGAGCAGAAGAGACTAAATCACCTGAAATATTGTACAGCCTTCCCCAGGCTAAATCAGAGGCTCCTTCAATGGCAGGGAAGCAGCACCTCTGGTTTTCAGAGAGAGCCTTGTGATGGGGTCTTCAGGGTTCCCCTCCCTCTGCAATACCTCCACTGGATTCACACACTCTGAGTTGGAGGGTGTGGGTGCCCCTTTTCCCAGTATGAAGACTGGTACTATGTCCCCTGATCTGTTTTTGTGAATGTTTGTGCTGCCTTCCCAACTCATGGTAGCAGCCGCTTACCTGAGACTGCCTGATAATTGATGTTTTACCCCAACAGGAACTCCATTTACTGGTACAGGTGAGGTTCAAACGGGAATGACGGTTTCCTCCATAAGGACTTACCACAGCCCCACCTCAATCACCACCATTGCCCCAGGCCCATTTCTCGGTGAAGAAGGTGCAGCTGTCAATCAAAATGATCACAGATATTCCAGTTATAAGATAGACCATAGTTAACACTCTCATATGTATACAGGAAAGTTGTTGAAAGAATAGATCCTAAGAGTTCTCATCTCAAGGAAAAAAACAATTTTTTCTTTCTCTTTTGTATCTATATGAGATTATGGATGTTAACTAAACTTATTGTGGTGATCATTTCACACAATATTTAAGCCAAATAATTATGCTGTGACCTTAAACTTATACAATGCTATGTGTCAGTTATCCTATATAATACAAGCTAATATGCAAATTGACCAAAGGGCAAAACGACCAGTCGCTATGACATGCACTGACCAACAGGGGGCAGAGGCTTAACACAGGAGCTGCCCCCAACCTGCAGGCCCCAGGCCGGCCAAGGTGGGTGCCAGTAGGGGCCCCCACAATCGCCCTGCCGGTCGCCCCACAGATTGGCCCTGATCACCGGCCAGGCCTAGGGACCCTACCTGTGCATGAATTTTGTGCACCGGGCCTCTAGTATTTCAATAAAACTGAAAGAAAAAAATCACAGAGGTTCTGATTAGAGACAGCCTTCGGTCCCACAAAGCACTCCTGTTAACTAGTCCAATAAGCCTCAGGGGCTCTCTGCAGAGAAATCTATCCTAAAGGTTGGAGAATATATAAACAACACATCACACTAATGAGAAGAGATAAGCAACCAAATAGGAAAATGGCCAAAGGATATGAATCCACTGAAGAGGAAATAGATAGGCCAACTGATGCAAGAGATGCTAAACCTTACCAGTAATCAGGGAAATGCTAATTAAATCAGCCATGAGATATTGTCTCATTCACCCACTCAACTGACAGAAATTGGTTTGATAGTATCCTGTGACTTCAATGTTGAAGGAAATGGGTTACTCTTATGCCCTGTGAAAACGAATGTGCCACTTCTGAGTGTCAGTGTGGGCCCTGGGGAAGCCCCAGCAGGCGTGTAGCCAGGATGTTGCATGCAGACATTGGACACAATCATACATCCCTCACCTGGGGAACAGATAAAATGTTCCATAATCAGGCAATAAAATATTGTGCAACAACTGGAAAACTGGGCCCAGATCTGCATGGATCACCAGCAGTCTGGAAGGAAACCCATCAACTTCACAAGAATAATTACTCTGGGGAGCGTGCAAGGGTAAGAGGTTGGGTTTATCTGGAATTTCTTTTCTTGTTTTTAAGGAGACTGTATAGATGTATCTCTGCGTTATTATAAAATCATGCTTTGAGTTTGTCTTGGGGGGAAGGGGACTTCTCTCCCATCTGTTCTAGTCCCTGTTCTCTGCCAGGGAGCTCTTGTGCATCCATCACCGGCCAGAGGACAGTTTTCTCCCAGCCCCAGGGCTCTCCCATTGCAACAGGACCCCCACAGTCCTTCAGAGCACATCCTTTTTGCCTCCACAGGCCAACTGGCAAAGTCACAGGCAAAAGGGCTCTGGAAGAAGCAGCCCTTTGCTTGTTTCAGCCCACGTAACTGGTCTATGTCCCCTGCCACCCTTACAGGCACACAACTCATGTGTCTGGGACACTCTTGGATCTGGGACATATCCTCTGAAGCTCTCTCTGGCTTCTACCTCTTAAATCTTCTCTCACCCTTCTTGCTCCCTTGCCACTGACATTCCCATGGGCCAACGGGATCTGAAGGAACTACAGACCATGGAGAAAGACCCACCAGGCAGAACTCACATAAGCTTCCTCATAGCAGACATTTGCTCACCCCACACACATACACAAACCCTTCCACTGCCTGGCAAGACACTAAGCTCAAGGCCACTCCCTTCTTGTTAAGTGAAGAGAGATTAGCAATTATTATACAGGTATTAAAATATTCTGGTAGGAAATCAAGACACTCTCCTTGAAGCCATTAGAAGACTTAGAAGATCATGTGTAGGGAAATCACTTCCTCACTCTGGAGTTTGATAGTATTTGAAGCTGGCTCATGGCTCTCTTCAGTGTGTCTCTTGAGTGCCAACACACTTTGGAGGACACTGGTAATATGCAAGAGCTTCATCTCAGAGTCAGAGGGAGTTGTGCTCAGCTGATGAGCTGAGGACTGGGCAGTTCACATGGCCTCAGTTTCCTTATCTGTCAGAGAGGCTCCTAACACCCTTGACAGAGTGGTGGGAGGGTGCAGGGAGATGCAGTGTGGAAGACTTCTGACATAGCTCTCTCCCATATGCTCTGGGGTAGTCAAGGTAGTAGAGGGAGGGCTCTTTCAGTGGGTGTGGAAGATGTAGCCAACAGCCCCCTCCCAGCCAACCTCCACTTTAGCACCGTCCAGCCCAGCTCTCTGAAGCTGCATGGCAGGAGGCCCAGGCATGCCCACCTAGCCAGGGCAGGAGAGAGGACCACCCTGGAGCCAACTGGAAGGGTCAGAAGTGATAACCCTTGAGAAATAAGGTGGAACCACCAACTCCAAATATTTCCCAGTGCTCCCTCACATGGGGATGGGCAGTGACTTTATCAGAGAGTTCCTGGATAGCTCACTAATCAAAATGCTGATACTTACTTCTTTTGGAGCCAATCAGTCAGTCAACACATTTTATTGGGTGTCTATGGGCACAGTAGCAAAGAAGACAGACTCCCTCATGTCAGGTTCTGGTGGAACAGACAATACTAGTAGATGCACACCCAGAGGTCTGATTTCAGGGACTCACCCAACCTTGGTGGGAGAGGGTTTCTAGTTTTACCAAAGGGAACCAGATTCTCTGGTCGGCAGCCTAGGTCATGTTCCCTACTGCCGTGGTGGGGAAGGCAGTCCCAGAAGGTGAGATGTGGAAGTTCTCCCTGCCCACACTATAGACCTCAGCCCATTGATTAGTTATGAAACCAACAAAGAAGTTGTGTGAGAGAGAAGGGATGCTGGGGAGGTAGCAACAGCAGCCAACCCTACAAAAGAGTCTAGAGGAACAGTGTGGAGTCATTTCAAATATGGACACATGGGAAGGTCTGGGAATACAGAGAACAACTCCACATTGTCTATCCTTTATACACAGACATTCCAGGTACATGGTGGACCATCTTTCCAATTATTTCCTTCTGGCCCTCTGACATTCTTTTTCACAAATACTACACACACACACACACACACAATGCTTTCTAACTATACTGTTAAATATTAAGAGATCAACACACACATATATATCCTGAGTCTCAATGTATATTTTTTATTCCTGTGGTCCAGAAAGACATGGAAAAACATTGCTCCAAATCACTCACACTTCTAATATAGTAAAATGAGCACTGATTTTAGATTCTAGACCGGACCCTGAACCTCACCAGCCATGGGATCCCAGGCAGGGGACTGTCCTCTCTGACTCCACCTGTGAAATGGATAAAAATCCATCCGCCTTCAGCCCCAGTTAATGTAGAGTGAGAATGAAACAGCATATCTACAAACGTGATTTCTAAACAGTTAAATCCTGCACAAGTGCATGATATTAAGATGGCTAATATTAGGCCCTAGCCAAGAACCCATCTTAAGCCACGGTCCAGGAAACCAAATCTTATTCTTTGATTGCATCTACTTAGCCAGCTGTTCAATTCCCATATGCTCCTTTCTCTTCCAAAGCCTTAGTTGCCAATTGGAATGAAAGATAAAAAACACCATCTGGGCATCGAGTCCTTCGGTTCCCTGCCCAGGACATCTCAAGGCCAGGCGATAATTTTCCAGTTTCTCCTGGCATTCTCATTTCCCCCTGGCTGACTGTGCTGGCCTGGGCCTGAGGGTATAGGCAGGCTCTCTGCCACATTGCGGATGGTTCTTTACTCTCATCAGAAGGCCCCGTGGCTCCTGGGCTCTGCCCCCAGCTGTCCTGTAGGAAGTGGCTGCCCACGGGGCTGCTGCACTATTGACCCCTCCTCTCGATGGCTCCTTCGTGTCAGTGACGTCAGCTCTGCCCTTCACCTGGAGTGAAATGTGCCTCCCACCTTGGAGACTGCATTGATAGAGGGCCCACAGATGGCGAAGAAGCAATGGCTTTTGGCCCTGACCAGTGGCAGCTGGGGATTTTTACAGACACTTCTGTTTATGGATTGCAAGATGTGGTAGATGGATGCAAACCTGGCTAAAATTTTTCATCCTTTCCTGTGTCCATGCCCTTTGCAATGTGGCTTTGTAGCTCTTCCCATCAAGGTGTGGAGTCCATTTCCCCCACCAGACTGGCCTGTGACTTGCTTTTGCCAATAAAATGAGGTTGGAAGTGACATTGATCAGTTCTGAATTTAGGGATGAAGAAACCTTGCAGCTTCCACCAGCTCTGCTGGAACATAACACTTGCTATGTGAACAAGCTCATGCTAACCTGCTGGAAGATGCAGGCATCCTACATTAGCCTGCATTCAGCCAACCCTCTAATGTGAGAGACCTACACCTAAGGCAACTGAGCTGCCTACCTGACCATCACTGGCCCCAGATGCTTGAGTGAGCCCACCTGAGATCAGCAGAATTGCCCAGTCAACACATAGTCTCATAAGATATGATGTTTATTGTTTCAAGCAACTAGGTTAAAGTGTAATTTGTTACACAGCAATAGCTAGCTGATACATAAGATTATGCCTACCTCTCCTGTTAGGTTGTTCCAATGATGTATGTGCATTATAGCTAGTAGGTTAACACTAAATATTAGACATGCCTGTCCCTCTCTCCCACCTCCTCTCACTATCTCAGCTTCTGGTCTTTGAGAGAAGTCCATCAATCTTCTTGCTTAATTATGCTGAGCAAGGGAGCTGTCTCTGTCCTAGCCAACCAGGTTGTGCCCTGGGGTGTATTTTTACACAAAGGCTTACCTTGGTGTTCTGCTATCTCAGTCATTCCCAAAGGATGACGCTGTCACCATTGGTGACACCACCAATGATGTTGGTAGTATAGGGACAAGCATTTTAAATAAAAAGCATTTTATTTTCCATTGTAACATTCTAATATATTTATTTTCAGATATATTCTAATAAAATACATTTAACCCAAGCAATCTATGATGTAATGTTTTAATTTAAAATAAATGTAAGTGCAACTGGATGCTAAATCGGAAATGTCAGTGGAGGTGTCCAAATTCAATAGATGCAGCTCCTTGAAAGTGATGCAAAGCCAGAGGCAGAATTCACAAAGGAGATGACCTGGCACAAGAGTCACAGTCAAGTTAAAGGGTCTAGAGTGGAGAGAAATGTTTTCTAAAGAGAGACATTGGGGAGAGAGTGGCAAAGGTGCTGGGAGGAAACCAGGGGGGTTGACAGGGAGTGAGTGTGCTCTTCCCTCTGACTTAGCGAATGGGGGCGTCCAGGAGAACGTTCAGGAGAGCATGGCACATGCCTCTGAGTTTGGGGACAGGGGGAGTGGCCTGTGATACGTGTCTGAGGAGTGTGAAGGCAGGCAATTGTGGGCATGTGCCCCAGGGAAGAGAGAAAAAGAGCCACTTGGAGCGCATGGGCAGCCTAGGTGCTGAAGAGCCTGAAAGTTGCACACTATGGGAGACCTTCCCTGAGGAAGAGGGAGTCAGATTCCCATGGAGCACCTTGCTGGGCCCCTCCTGGGTCTCAGCAGGGCCTGTGCAAGTGACAGTTTTGCCACTGAGGCCTCCCTAACTCCACACACATGTGCCTCTGATTGCATGATGGCCACACTGGCAACACAGAGGGAGCAAGAGTGAGTGCGTGCTTCTCAAGGACCAGATGTGGGTCACATGGGAAAGAGAAACAGCCAGGAGCTGTTTTAAATCCTACCCAGCAGGGGTGACAAGGTCCACCCTGAGGGGGAAAGGCCCTCCAAGGGACAGGGCCTGCAAGTAATGCATGAAAGTCTCCATGGGGAGAGAGCTACCATTCAGCAGTGACCAGCCAGATAATGATGATGCCACCTTAGAGCACCAGCACCTGTCACCTACATCTCTTCCACCCAAAATGGGGGAAGAAGAGAAAAATGTCACCCAAAGGAGGACTGTGCTACCCCTCCTGCCACGGGCCATCAACCCCCAGAGGGGTTCCCTAAAGAGGGAAAAGCCCTTTATTACTACCTGGACCTGGACACTTGCTGAAATCTGACGTAAAGTAATCCTAGGACAACCAGCTACAGCCAATCAGAGAAAGGCACAGCACTGCCACACGTTTTCATCATCATATCCTTTGAATTATGCTTTTCAGGGTCCCAATGACATATAAGTCAAATTTAAAAAATATAGTGTATAGGCATACCTAAGAGATACTGTAGATTCTTCTCCAGACCATCACAATACAGTGAGCCACACAATTGTTTTGTTTGTTTGTTTCAGAGCATATTACCCACAGTAGAACTTCTTTCAAAATTGGAGTCATTATCAACTAAGTGTATGTAATATTCTAAACCCTTGGTTGTCATTTCAACACTCTCCACAGCATCTTCACCAGGAGTACATTCCATCTCAAGAAACCACTTTCCTTGCTGATCCATAAGAAGCAACTCCTCATCCATTCAAGTCTTATCATGAGATTGCAGAATCAGTCCCATCTTCAGGTTCCAATGTAATTCTAGCTCTCTCGGTTGCAGTTACTTCCCCCCGTGGAATCTTGAGGCCCTCAGAGTCATCCATGAGGGTTGGAATCAACTACTTTCAAACTCCTTCTACCTCTTCCCACAAATCACGAATGTTCCTAATGGAATCTAGAATGCTGACTCCTTTCCAGGAGGTTTTTAGTGTGTTTTGCCCATGTCCATCAGAGGAATCTCTCTCTATGGCCACAGCCTTATGCAATGCATTTCTTAAATAATAAGACCTGAAAGTTAAAATTACTCCTTGATCGATGTGCTGCAGAATGGATGCTGTGCTAGCGGACATGAAAACAATATTATTCTCGTTGTTCATCTACATCAGAGAAGTCAAACAGAGAAAGACAAATACTATATGATCTCACATGTGGATCCTTTAACAGCTGAACTCAGAAAGAGAGAGTAGAGTGGTGGTGACCGGAGGATGAGGGTATAGGGAAATGTTGCTTAAACTTCCAGCTATAAGATTAACAAAGGTCTCAGGATCTAATTAACACACAACATGGTGATTATAGCTAATAATACTGTGTTATATACTTTACTAGAGGCCCGGTGCACGAAATTTGTGCACTGTGGGGGGTTGTCCCTCAGCCCAGCCTGCCCCCTCTCACAGTCTGGGAGCCCTCAGGGGATGTCCTACAGGGAGTGGGCCTAAGCCGCAGTCTGGCCTCCCTCTGCGGGAGGTGACGGGGCTGATTAGGGGAAGGTGCCAGCCCCATCACCCCACTGCTGCTGCCACTGCCGCAGCCGCCAAGGTGTTTTCATCAACACGGACTCCAGTCCCTTCACCACGAAAAAAATGACAACTTTCTTTAGGCATTTTCAAGATGTGTCTTTCATAGGATATGACATTTCTTTCTTTCTATTTTTTTGTACTCACCTGAGGATATGTTTCCATTGATTTTTAGAGAGTGTGGAAGAGAGAGGGAAAGACAGAAACATCAATGTGAGAGGGACACTTATATTGGTTGCCTCCTGCATGAGCCCTGACCTGGGCCCTGGGCAGGGAGGAGCCTACAACCTAGGTACATGCCCTTGATCAGAATCGAACCCAGACCCTGAGGTCGGCAGGTTGAGGCTCTATCCACTGAGCCAACCGGCTAGGGCAGGATATGACATTTCTTAGCCCCTCCAGCAGCGGACCTTAGTTTTTTTCCTCCAGGAGTGTGGTGGAATAACCCTGGATCACCTTCTTGGATTCTTATTACCTAAGTTACCAAGAACGCTGCGAGTGGCGGCATACAGGGAGCTTAGCCAATGAGCAGTCAGAAAAGGTATTTCCTCTGCAGCTCATGAGCAAAGGCCCCCCCTGCGTTGTGTCTGCTGGGCTGGGGGCATGCCCTGAGCCACATGGCAGCCACCGGGGGCACACCCCCAGCCCAGCAGCCCCGTGTTGTGTCTGCAGCCCTCCCTCCCTCCACGGACAGGGCATGGGATGCTTGGGCGCTGCCATCTTTGTGTCAGAGTGATGGTTAATTTTCATAATACCCTTTTATTAGATTAACTACTTGAAAGTTGTTAAGAGAGTAAACATTAAATGTTCTCACCACATACATACAAAAAAAGAAATGGTAATTGTGTGACAGGATGGAGGTGTTCCTTTGGTGGTAATCATATTGCAATATATACTAGTAAGTGAATCAAATTAGCACATTGCACACCTTAAACTTATACAATGTTTGCTTCCTGCCATCTCACCTCAGGAGACACCTGAAGCCTTTCTGTCCCATAATTGGGGATGCTAAGTGTCATCACTTTGTTAAGGTGGTATCCATCAACTCTCTTCATCCTAAGGCACCTTTTCCCATTTTTTAAATTAACAAGTAGTGGAGGAGAAACCAAGATGGTGGCACAGGTAAACACCTGAACTGCTGCCTCACACAACAATTTCAAAACTACAACTAAAAGACAAAACGGACATCTCCAGAACCACAGGAAGGCTGGCTGAGTGGAAATTCTACAACTAGAAGGAAAGAGAAAAGCACACTGAGACTCACAGGAGCTGCGGAAGTGCAGAGGTACGGAGGAGCGTGGAGAGGGCTGGCAACTGAGTACGCAGCTGGATTTCTCAATCGAGAGTGAGACACAAGCCCCCGACTGCTCTGAACTCCAGTTCCGGGAGAGACTCTGGGGACCCAGACTCATATGGGGAGAAACTGGACTGTCTGGCAGCGGGCGAAACTCGAGGGCGGATTTCTCTCAGAGGTGCTTGCAGCGATTACCATGATTACCACGGGACACTGAGACCCAGGGGCCTCTTAGGGCAGGGCTGAAGGGAAGCCATTGCTGTTTGCTCGGCCCTAAGATCCCACCCCATGAAGCCATTGCTGTTTGTTCCGCCCTGAGACTCCGCCCCATCCAAGCTGAGCACAGAGGTTTTTGCATATGAATGGCCTGGTCCTTTGAATTCTAAACTTACCTAACAAACTTCAGCTGAGTCAGTGAGACCCAGAACATCCAAAAGAAGGCCCAAGGCCCTGCAGCAGCTTGCATTGCTTCACACCTGGGCCTCATCTGGGCACCTCCAAAACCCAAACAAAGAAGAGGAATCTACAGATCTCTTCATAGCTCCTGCTGGGTGGCCTCAGGCAGAGGCTAAATTAGCACCTCCTTGGAGATCCAAGAGCCAGTGTACCCAGGGGTCAGAGTGGGACCATCCAGATTACAACTCCTCAGATCCATAAGGGACACACTCAGGGGGCAGACTCAGTGAGCACCAAAGCTCCACTGAAGCAAGTCTTGCCCCATAAGGGTGTCTCCAGCACAGAAGTTCTTCCAGCATAGACACAGCTGATCCTCACAGCCAATTGGCCTGGAGGTCAATTCCCCCCAGTGATACCAACAACAATCAAGGCTTAACTACAACAAGACTGTGCACACAACCCACAAATGGGGTGCACCAAGAGTGTCCACCTCAGGTAACTGGGGAGGCTGAGCCACTGGGCCCTAGAGGACACCTACCACACAAAGTCACTCTATCAACTCAGCGAAGCAGCTAAAATGTGGAGACAAAGAAACAGGTCACAAATGAAAGAAATGGAGGAAAGCAAACGACTGGATATAGAGTTCAAAACCACGGTTATAAGGTTTTTCAATAATTTTCTAGAAAAGGCCGATAAATTTAGTGAGACCCTCCAGGATATGAAAAAGGACCAACTAGAAATTAAGCATACACTGACTGAAATAAAAAAATAATATACAGAAATCTAACAGCAGACTAGAGGATCACAAGAATCAAGTCAAAGATTTGAAATACAAAGAAGCAAAAAAAAAACAAAAAAAAAAACACTCAGCCGGAAAATAAAAAAGAAAAAAAGAGTCCAAAAATATGAAGATAGTGTAAGAAGCCTCTGGGACAACTTCAAGTGTACCAACATCAGAATTATGGGGGTGCCAGAATAAGAGAGAGAGCAAGATACTGAAAACCTATTTGAAGAAATAATGACAGAAAACTTCCCCCACCTGGTGAAAGAAATAGACTTACAAGTCCAGGAAGCACAGAGAACCCCAAACAAAAGGAATCCAAAGAGGACCACACCAAGACACATCATAATTAAAATGCCAAGGGCAAAAGACAAAGAGAGAATATTAAAAGCAGCAAGAGAAAAACAGTTAGTTACCTACAAGGGAGCACCCATACGACTGTCAGCTGATTTCTCAACAGAAACTATGCAGGCCAGACAGGAGTGGCAAGAAATATTCAAAGTGATGAATAGCAAGAACCTACAACCAAGATTACTCTACCCAGCAAAGCTATCATTCAGAATTGAAGGGCAGATAAAGAGCTTCACAGATAAGAAAAAGCTAAAGGAGTTCATCACCACCAAACCAGTTTTATATGAAATGCTGAAAGGTATTCTTTAAGAAGAGGAAGAAGAAGAAAAAGGTAAAGATAAAAATTATGAACAACAAATACATGTCTATCAACAAGTGAATCTAAAAATCAAGTGAATAAAAAATCTGATGAACAGAATAAACTGGTGAATATAATAGAATCAGGGGCATAGAAAGGAGTGAACTGACAATTCTCAGGGGGAAAGGGGTGTGAGGGGGGTGCAGGAAGAGACTGGACAAAAATCGTACACCTATGGATGAGGACAGTGGGGGGGGGGGGTAAGGGCAGAGGGTGGGGTGGGAACCGGGTGGAGGGGAGCTATGGGGGGGGGGGGGAAGGAGGAACAATTGTAATAATCTGAACAATAAAAATTTATTTTAAAAAATTGACAAGTAGTCTGTAGGTGACACTTTGAGACTCTGTGACTCTCCCTCTCCCTGTTCTTTGATGATCCTCGCCTGAGTCATTCATTGGGTTGGTGGTTGCAAAATGAGCTATCTAATGTGTCGGTAATAGGCACAATAGAAGCATCGGTGAAGGTGTTACCAAAGGAGATGAACAAATTATGATGTGGAAAAGGTGCAACCAAAGGCAGGACCTGGAACTGCAGATAAAATAACATGTAGACTTGCCACCACAAATATTTGGGGCACACATTTGCCTCGGAACTTCTAACAGCTACCATGAAGAGAGAAATGTTATCAGCTCCATCATTCTCCTGGGATCTAAGCTGAGAAGAGGGCTGGCAGTAGTGGGGGCGGGGCAGGATGTCACCAGGAAAGGGCAGGTCTCCCCTTACCTACTGAGTGACTCAGATGCCAATGCTGACTCCTGGTTAATATGGCTGATTAGAAATGGGTATTAATTTCAGCTGCCTCCTGAATTCCCACTAAAATGCTGTGAAAGGATTTTAAAGGATGATGATGGGGTATAAGCTCATAAGGACAAAGAGAACAGAAGAGAACAGCAACCAGTGTTAGAGGAAGGAAAGAAGACTGGGAGGGTGATAGCTTAATTAGCAGACCGAAGAATGCTGACTCCTAAGTCTGCTGGCAGTGGGAAGCCTGATACTCCACCTCTGAAAGTATCGGGCATTGAAAGCACTGAAGCAATAGAAAGAGGATCGGTTGAAAGCTTTTTCATTAGCAGTCAGATCCCCAGGTCTCCTCCACAAGACTGTACAGTCTCGTCCCAGCAGAAGGACGAAGGCTACTTCTCTAGAAACTGTAATAGTGGTCTCTAAACTGGGCAATAGCAGGCACAACTGGAATAGAGAAAGGAAGAGACAATAAGTGAGCTAACACACTGAATGCCCAGACCTCCAGCCCTCTCCCCGCCAATACCCTGGACTCCAGTGCATGGCTACTCTCTCCAGGCAGAAACCTGAGATGCTCTGGAATCTGACCAGGTCAGGAAGGAACCTTGAGGGATGTCCCAGGCAGATCATCCTGCAATGAAACCCACAGACAATATCCATCCCTCCCCTGCCACACACACACACACACACACACGTACACGCACACACATGCACACACATGTACACATGCATAAGCACACATGTGCACAAGCACGCACAGAAATCCCCATTAATATTTTAGTGCTCTACGTTAAAATGTAAACAGACAATAAAGGATCAACAGACATCTGAGGAAACCTTTGATATGAGAGGAAGAAGTCAGAACAAACAAACTTAAAGGAAACAAAGGTTATGCAGGGAGAAGAAAACTTCAAAATAATTACCATTAACATACTCAGAGGAATAAAAGATGGCATCCTGACCAAGAACAGAGTATTATTAAACAAAAGGATCACAGAAAGAAAGAGCTCTTGGAGATTAAAATGTGATAGTAGAAATGAAACTCTGAAAAGAAGACTTTGGGGCATACAGTTCAGGGGAAAGCTATGAAGAGGAAAGAAAGAGAAAAGGGAATAAAAGGACCAGAGAGTTAGAGGACCAATTCAGGAAACCAAGCATCTGAATAAAAAAGTTCCAGCGGAAGAGAACAGACAACAGAGAGAAAACAATCCACAGAATAGCGCAGAGTGGAGGGTCTGGAGGTTCTAGCTCCGAAGGGCCCACACCCAGGGAATATGGACCTTTGTCAAGACACAATGTGAAACTTCAGATCCCTAAAGACAAAGAGAAGGCCCAAAAAACTTCCACAAAGAGAATAAAACAAATCTAAAAATTGTACAGATTGTTAAGGATCGCATTGCCACTGATTCCCAAAGCAGCCCAGGGGTTTGGAAGCCAAGGAAGCAATCTCTCCAATATTCCTGAGAATCTCGTTTCCATCTTCAAATTCTTATCTGGCCAAGTAAGAGCAAGAGGAGAGTAAAATTACGCTCCCACATTCAATGCCTTGAAACTGGGGAGTAAAACCAAGAGGTAAACGAAGCGCTCACCACGAGGAGAGGAGGGTAGAGGTCACAGTGGATACTCAGAGATCTGAGAAAACATTTTAGGGGTTCGTGGTAGAATAGATGATGGTTTGGAGATACAGAGAGACTGGAGACTGTTTGAACATGAATGCAACACAAATGAATAGAAAATTAATAGAATAGATTATTAAAAAATTAAGCAAACGTTTTAAAAAATTATACTTCAATAAAGCTGGGGCAAAAATGCAAAAATAATTATTAATGCCAGTGAACAGAAATGTTTTGCAGGAAAGGAAAATAACTATAGTTATGATTTAGCACCAAAAAGTTGTGTGGAGTATAAATATGGATCTGACCCACTTTTTAAGGATAGTGATAGAACATGCATGTCTGCAGGGGAGGGCGAGAGAGCCTCGTTTTCCAGAGTCAAAACATATTGCCTGGAATGGAACATAAAATAAAAAAATAACATTAAAAGCATGTTTACATAGGTAAGGAGATAAATTCCAAAAGGATCTGGGAAAAGAAAGTGTTTTCCTCTGAAAAGTAAGAAATGAGAAGAGATGGTAGAAGGACTGCTATTTTCACAGCAAACCTTGTAAAAACGGGACTTTTTAAATATGTACACTTACAACTTAGATTTAAGCAACTGAAAGTAAATTTTTAAAAATAAGTCAATGTCCAGCCCTGATAGGGTGGCTCAGTTGGTTGAAGCATTGTCCCATACACTAAAAGGTTGAGGGTTCGATCCCCAGTCAGGGTGGGTACAGGAGGCAAATGATTAATGTTTCTCTCTCACATTGATGTTTCTCTCTCTCTCTCTCTCTCTCTCTCTCTCTGTCTTTCTTCCTCTCTCTAAAATAAATAATAAATAAATAAATAGATGAATAAAGTCAATATCCAGCCAAATCATTATTCATATGCATGAGAGCAACAGAAAGATCACCTAGACATATATGAGTTCACAAGTTACAACCTTCCTGAAAACTCAATAGGAAAAAATATTCTACCTCAGCAAGTTTCAAGAATAGGAAAGTTAACTTAGAAGAGAAAGGATTCCAAATAGGGACAATTATTCTTGAAAGAGAAGATACATAATCTATATACATAAAAGGCTAATATGCTAAGGGTCTGACCTTCTGACCAGTCGCTATGACACGCACTGACCACCAGGGGGGGCAGACACTCAACACAGCAGCTGCCGTGACACGCACTGGCCTTTACAGAGAAATGGCACCACAGACCTGGTGCCCACAAAGCCACACTCCACTTCCCCCAAGTGGAACACCACCACCACCCTAGAGCGACAGCCCACCATATAACAGCCAACGCTGCCAAGACCCCATGGTGCAAAATGTGGCCCACAGCCCAGCCCAGCCTGGAAATGGTCACTGTGGGCGCCAGATAATGACATCACATAGCAATACCCCGCTTCCTCTCCCTAGTGACTAGCCTCCTTGGAGTTTCTTCAGCCCAGGAACACAACTTGCTTTATAGCCAGGTGGAAACATTTCACACTTTAACCAAATGTCTGTGAAGCGTTTTCCTGTGCCTCATCTCATTTGATCCTCACAGAAGTCCTGGAGTAAATAGGAGACTTGGTGGAATCCTATTTTCTTTTCATTAGCTGGAAAACTGAGATTTAGAAAGCATAGAATCTTGACCTGAGTGAAAAGAAGTAAGAATGGTGGACCTTGAAAATGACTTCAGGCTTTCTCACTGCGCAGAATATAGTCAAACGCTGCTGCAGTTAAATATTTCACCCTTTGTTCTCCCTGCGTGATCTACAATAATAATCTGCTTCATGTTGATATTTACTGCTGTGGTTACTGACAATTGCCTGAAAGAGAAGTTGGGGCACTTCACTGGGCTGGAAAAAGTTTAGCTAAATCAGAAAGCAGTTTTAATTTAGCAAGTTTATCTATATATATAAAGCTTTTGCTGGTGCCAATCACACATGTGTGTTTCAATCTGTCATTGTCAATCATGAATTTGGTTGACACTTCTATTATAGAGAAAGGGCAAATAGCAATATTAAAATATTTTTTCTAATTAATTTCCTTTCAATGTGCACAAATTTGTGCACTGGGCCTCTAGTGATAAAATAAATGAACAAATTAAAAATTAAGATTTGGATCTAATATCTTAGATTATAACTATAAAAAATTGTGGAGAGGAATAGGCTAATTTCTTTCTACATAGAGGAAATCAATAGTTATCAATTTATTCTTATGTTATTTTTACAATACATGTCCATCCTATCTAATAAAAGAATAATATGCAAATTGACTGTACCTCTGCTACACCCACAAGCCACGCCCACCAGCCAATCAGGAGTGAGTATGCATATTAACCCAACCAAGATGGTTGCTGCCACAGAGAGAGCAAGAAGCTTGGGTTTCCCCAGCAATGGAAGAAACCAAGCTTTCCGCCTGCCCTGGCCTGCCTTAGCCTCTGCTTAAGGCTACAAAGTTTCAATTATAGAAGATAAATAAATCCCAACAAAAATGGCAGCAGTTACGGAGCTGGAGAGAGCAGGAGGCTTGAGTTGCCCCCAGCAATGGAGGAAGCCAAGTTTCCGCAGCCCTGGCCTGCCTTGGCCTCCGCTTAAGGCTACAAAGTTTTAATTATAGAAGATAAATAAATCCCAGATACCAGGGCCTCCGCTTGGGTAGCCGGGGGGCGTGGCCAGCCTGCAAACCACCACAGGCCCCTCACCCAGGCCGCCCCACACCCCAAGGGAACCCCCACCCTGATCCGGGACACCCTTCAGGGCAAACCAGCCGGCCCCCACCTGTGCACCAGGCCTCTATCCTATCTAACCCTCCTATCTAATAAAAGAATAATATGCAAATTGACCGTCACTCCAACACACAAGATGGCTGCCCCCATGTGGACACAAGATGGCCAGCAGGGGAGGGCAGTTGGGAGGGACCAGGACTGCAAGGGAAGGCAGTTGGGGGTGATCAAGCCTGCAGGGGAGGGCAGTTAGGGGTGACCAGGCTGGCAGAGGAAGGAAGTTGGGGGCAACCAGGCCTGCAGGGAAGGGCAGTTATGGAGGAGGCAGGCATGCAGGAGAGAGCAGTTGGGGGGGGGGGGAAAGAGGCCTGCAGGGGAGGGCAGTTAGGGGTGACCAGGCCTGCAGGGGAGGGCAGTTAGGAGTGACCAGGACTGCAGGGGAGGGCAGTTAGGGGCAAACAGGCTGGCAGGGGAGCAGTTAGGCATCAATCAGGCTGGCAGGCAGGCGAGCAGTTGGGAGCCAGCAGTCCTGGATTGTGAGAGAAATGTCCAACTTCCCGTTTAGGCCCGATCCAGAATCAGGCCTAAACGGGCAGTCGGATATCCCTCGAGGGGTCCCAGATTGGAGAGGGTGCAGGCTGGGCTGAGGGACACCCCCCCCCCCCCCGCCGATGCACGAATTTCGTTCACCGGGCCTCTAGTTTAAGAATAAAGGCAAACCAGCAAAATTGAACATAAGAAGTATACCTTCTCAATCACTCCAGGGAAAAACAAAGAAACTAGAGTTAAAATGACACAAAGACAGAAAGAAAACAAACTAAGGCAGAATGCATAAAACAGCAGCCAAAATAAGACCAAGCAGTTGTGACTATTTAACATAAATAGATTTAGCCCCTCATTAAAAGATAAGGGTCAAAAATTTTAAAATAATGCTGTTGATTGATTGATTGATTGATTGATTGATTGATTTTAGAGAAAGAAAAAAAGGGAAGGAGGGTGGGGGGGGAGAGAGAGAGAGAGAGAGAGAGAGAGAGAGAGAGAGAGAGAGAGAGATCAAATTGTTGTTCCACTTATCTGTGCATTCATTGGTTGATTCTTGTATGTGCCCTGACCAGAGATCGAACCCACAACCTTGACACATTTAGACAATGCTCTAACCAACTGAGCTAACACTTAATTTTTAAAGCAAAATGTCTAAAATAAAATGAAATGAAAAGTTGAAAAGTAAATAGATGATAGTGCAGTCTGGGTAAACCAAAGAGAGAACATGGAGTAAAGTATAAAGGTCAACTAATGGAAGCAGAGAGGCAAGTATGATGTCTGCCCAGGAGTCAGACTGCGCTCTGAGCTCCTGTGATAAGCTGTGAGGAAAGGAAAACCCTGGGGCAGGCTACCATCGTCTCCCTCTTGGTATGAGTTTAGCCCAGACAAGTGCTAAACTTGGCATGACCAGGCAGTGGCCAGACTGGGAAAGAAACCTTGGTCGGGCCAACCTCAGAGCTGTGCTTTTTCCTTTCTCCCTGCCAGTGCACAGCTCTCATGATGGAAGTACCCAACAATATCAACTTCATTTGCCAGGGGCCTGGGCCCCTGCTCCTCACTCACACTGTGAAGTCCAGGGGGCTTCAGATGGTGGGGTGGGTCTGAGCAAGTGGCACCCCTCTCCTGGGCAGGTAATCCTACTCAAGCAGGTTCTCCAGCAGTCCATCTGTGAAGTCCAAGTCTGTCCCACTCATCTCTGGGCATAGGCTGTGGGCAGCAGCCTCCTTCCCCCAACAGAGGGTGCCATGTATCTTCATCCACACTCCTAGTCCTCTCTCCCCCTCCTCGTGACCTTAGCAGGTGATGTCAACGCCCTTGTGCTTGCTCAGACCCCTCGCCTGCAGGGGAGGTTGGGAGAGGTCTTTGTGGGGAGCTGGCCTCAGTGGACGAAAAGATATTGTCATTGTAAAGGTGAACCTGCTGCATGTGGCTTGTCCCCTACCAGACTGAAGAGTGTATGGGCTCTTCCCATTCAGATCCACATGACCAAAAGGCCCCAGGTTGTCCTGGTCTGGGGAAGTCCATGGAGAACTCTATCCCACTCCTTGTGCTGACAGCCAAGTCGGAGAAAACAGACAGGCAGAAAGAAGGGAAGGCAGGCATCATAGCCAGCAGTTCTGCAGGAAACACAAGCTGTCCTCACATGGCCCTCAATTATTCTCTCTCTCTCTCTCTCTGTCTCTCTCCATGTCTCTGTCTCTCTACACCATGATGTCCTGCCAAACACCAAGGGCTATAGTTGTTGCACGTCTGTCCAGATGTGCTTACGAAGGGATGTGGTGGCTTGGCACCCACCCTGTGTAAAGATCCCTCCTGTTAGGATTCCCATGACAATGCTCACACAGGGCTTTCTCTACACAGATTTTTGGCATAAAAGAGAGCTCATCTGCCAGGTGGCTGGTCAGCAAGGAGCACAGATCAGTAGAGACTCTGCAAACACAGGCTCCCCAGAGCTCTCTCCAGCAAACACCGGAGGCATTATCAAAAGAGGAGAGGACACAAGGCCCACCAAATAGAATCTTCTGCCCCTCACACTGCTCTCCTGGCCCCCACCATCTCACTCCCTGTAAAAGCCCAAGTCTGGCCCCAACAGCTCTCACCTTCCCACCTGCTACTTCTCTCCGCCTCCCTCACTGGCCCCCCTGCTGTTTCTTGAAGAAGCCTGGCATGCCCAAACTCAGGACCTTTGCATATGCCACTCCCTTCGTCTTGCATGCATGTTCTTACTAGTTATCTACAGGGCTCTGTCATCTGCTCTGCATCATCAGGCATCACCTTCATGGTGAGGCCCACCATGACCACCTTATTTAAAATTGCAACTCCCACCCAGCACTTCCTTTTCTATGTGTCAGTTTTGTTTATTGCCTCGCCAGACTCTAAGTTACACCAGAACAGGGGTTTTGTTTATCATCTTCTAGCACCTAGAACCTTTGCTCAAGAAATAATCCTATATAAGAGGTAATATGCAAATTGACCATAACTCTAACACACAAGATGGCTGCCCCATGTGGTCAAAGATGGCCGCCCCCATGTGGACACAAGATAGCTGCCACAAGATGGCCGGCAGGGGAGGGCAGTTGTGGGTGATCAGGCCAGCAGGGGAGGGCAGTTGTGGGTGATCAGGCCAGCAGGGGAGGGCAGTTGCGGGGGAACCCGGGCCTGCAGGGGAGGGCAGTTGGGGATACCAGGCCTAAAGGGGAGAGCAGTTAGGGGCAACCAGGCTGGCAGGGGAGGGCAGTTAGGGGTGACCGGGCTGGCAAGGGAGGGAAGTTAGGGGTGACCAGGCCTGCAGGGGAGGATAGTTAGGGTTGACCAGGCCAGCAGGGGAGGGCAGTTGGGGGCAATCGGGCTGGCAGGGGAGCAGTTAGGCATCAATCAGGCTGGCAGGGGAGTGGATAGGGGGTGATCAGGCTGGCAGGCAGAAGCAGTTAGGGGCAATCAGGCAGGCAGGCAGGCGAGCTGTTGGGAGCCAGCAGTCCTGGATTGTGAGAGGGATCCCAGCTTGGAGAGGGTGCAGGCTGAGCTGAGGGACACCCCCTACTCCCCGTACACAAATTTTGTGCACCAGGCCTCTACTCTATCCTATATAATAAAAGAGTAATATGCAAATTAACCATCACTCTGCTACACCCACCAGTCACGCCCACCAGCCAATCAGGAATGAATATGCAAATAAACCCAACCAAGATGGCTACGGCCACAGAGAGCAGGAGGGAGGCTTGGGTTTCCCCGGCAATGGAGGAAGCCAAGCTTTCCGCCTGCCCTTGTCGGCCTAGGCCTCCACTCAAGGCTACAAAGTTTCAGTGATAGAAGATACATAAACCCAAACAGAAATGGCGGCAGCCACGGAGCTGGAAAGAGCAGGAGGCTAGGGTTGCCCCCGGTGATGGAGGAAGCCAAGCTTTCCACACACCCTGGCCAGCCCAAGCCTCTGCTTAAGGCTACAAAGTTTCAATTATAGAAGATACATAAATCCAAAAAAAAATGGCTGCCGCCAAGCAGAAGGTTTGGCTCCGCTCAAGGCTACAAAGTTTCAATTGTAGAAGATAAATAAACCCCAGATACCAGGGCCTCCGCTTGGGTCGCCAGGGGGCGTGGCCAGCCTGCAAACCACCACAGGCCCCTCACCCAGGCTGCCCCATGCCCCAAGGGAACCCCCACCCTGATCCGGGACACCCTTCAGGGCAAACCAGCCTGCCCCCACCCATGCACCAGGCCTCTATCCTATCTAATAAAAGAGTAATATGCAGATTGACCATCACTCCAACACACAAGATGGCTGCCCCCATGTGGTCAAAGATCCTGCCCCCATGTGGACACAAGATGGCCACCACAAGATGGCCAGCAGGGGAGGGCAGTTGGGAGGGACCAGGCCTGCAAGGGAGGGCAGTTGGGGGTGATCAAGCCTGCAGGGGAGGGCAGTTAGGGGTGACCAGGCCTGCAGGAGAGGGCAGTTGGGAGGGACCCAGGCCTGCAGGGGAGAGCAGTTAGGTGGGACCAGGTCTGCAGGGGAAGGCAGTTAGGGGTGACCAGGCCTGCAGGGGAGGGCAGTTAGGGGTGACCAGGCCTGCAGGGGAGGGCAGTTAGGGGCAAACAGGTTGGCAGGGGAGCAGTTAGGCATCAATCAGGCTGGTAGGGGAGTGGTTAGGGGCTGATCAGGCTGGCAGGCAGAAGCGATTAGGGGCAATCAGGAAGGCAGGCAGGCGAGCAGTTGGGAGCCAGCAGTCCTGGATTGTGAGAAGGATGTCTGACTGCCCGTTTAGGCCCAATCCCACTGGGCAGTCGGACATCCCTCAAGGGGTCCCAGATTGGAGAGGGTGCAGGCTGGGCTGAGGGACACTGCCCCCCCCCCTTGTGCACGAATTTTGTGCACCGGGCCTCTAGTAATAATAATAATAATATGCTAATCAGACCAGACATCTGCTGGATGTCATTCCTGACCAAGCCGGGCCGGAGGGAAGCCAGTCCAGGTCCCAGGTGCCTGCAGGCACCCCGAGGGAAGCCAGACCAGATCCTGGGTGCCTGCAGGTGGCTGGAGGAAAGAAGGCCGGGCCCTGGGTGCCAGAGGGAAGCTGGTGCCAGCAGCCGGGGGAAAGAAGGCCTACTCTTGCATGAATTTTCATGCATCGGGCCTCTAGTTGTTGTGTAAATGAACATGTGTGATTGGTCAATTGATCAGTTGATCAACAGATGATTGAACAGATGAGTTGTCCTTGCCCCTAGATGGTATGCCTTCCTTCTTGCTCCCCTTGCCCATCTTCTCCTTGGCACATGCTTAGTTTCTGTCTACCAATTTTCTTTCTTTCTTTTTTTTTAATGCATCACCCATTTTCCTCACATGCCACCCACCTCCCCACCTCTGGCAGCCACCAATCTGTTCTCTGTTTCTATGAGTTCAAGTTTTTGTTTTTGTTTTAATTTCACATATAAGTGAGATCATACAGTATTTGTCTTTGTGTGACTTATTTCATTTAGCATAATGCCCTCAAGATCCACCCATGTTGTCACAAATGGCAGAATTTTCTCCTTTTCTGTGGCTGAATTATATATACACTTCTTATCCAGTTCGGACACAGATTGTTTCCATATCTTGGCTGCTGTACATAATGCTGTGACAAACAGGGGGGTGCTGATATCTTTTCAAAATTGTGGTTTTGTTTCTTTCAGGTAAATACCCAAAAGTAAGATTGCTGGATCATATGGTAGTTTTATTTTTAATTTTTTGAGGCACCTCCATACTATTTTCTACAGTGGCTACACCAATTTATATTCGCATGTCTGACCTATTTCCAATCACGGCTTCTCTGTTGTCTTCTTATCCTTTTCTGAACCCTGCCAGGATAGCTTTCCTCTTCTGCCTCCACACCCACCACTGCCAGAGTCCCTGTCAGGGGCACACCCATGCTATGTGACAGGAAACTGAGAGCCTCGCCCCAAAGGTGAGGGTGCTTTTTCTCCCTGTCTTCCCCGAAAAGCCCCTTCTGTGGCTGAGAGGGAGAGACTAAGATGCAAACTTTAACTGTGCTTCTGTAGGAAGCTTCAGAGAAAGGATATTAGCCTGAATAAACTTAGAGCCTTGGCAGCTATATTCAAAGCAAATGTAATTTTGATATTAATTCAAAGAGTCTTGGCAAAAGAGCTAAGAAATTTTGTTCTTGAAATCATAAAAGGAATGGAGAAGACCTATGAATTCTAACAGCTAAGAATTATTGAGATGAGTAGAGATTTAGGGAATCAGAAAAATCTACTCGGAGTGGGCCTCTGTTCTTGGATGGCAAAGGTAGTACCAATCACTGCTGTCACGGTGACAGGTAGATGTTGAATGCCAGGCACAGAGAGGAGCCAAATGCTCCTTCACATGAAAGTACCAGGAGCAGGATCAAAGTCATGTCCCCAGGAGTGGGAAAATAAGAAAAGAGGCCCACAACATCCAAAAGTGCTCTCCTGGGGTAGAACAGTTGAAAACTTTGGGAATTGACATTCAGCTCCCCCAACACACACACAAGCCAACCCCCATTTTTCTTCTGCTCCAGTTCCCCAAATTTAGTGGCTTAAAGTGACCACCATCATCTTATTATTTCTCCCACTTGCATGCGTCAGGAATTCAGGAGGTGCTTGGCCAAGAGGTTCTGGTTTGGGGCCTTTGCTGTGTTGCAGCAGTGGCTGGCTGGGCACTTTTATTTGTGTAGCCTGGGGGCCTGCCCATGCAGTCTTCCTGGGTGGACTAGCTTGGGCTTCCTCCCAATATGGCTGCCTCGCAGCAGACCAACCACTGACCATGGCTGGGCTCCAGGGTAAGTGCTCCTGCCTGGGGCGGGAGCTGCATGGCCTCTTCTGACATGGCCTCCAGTCATGCAGCATCACTTCTGCCATATTCTGCTGGTTACAAGTAAGTTACAAGAGGAGGTAGATTAGACCCTACCACTTGATGCTGCAGTGGCACGCTTCTAAAAGAGCACTTGAGGTAGGACATGCTATTGTGGCCACACTGCCTGCATCCTAGGAGAAGAGAGTGGAACTGGGAAAATTCTGATGGAACAAACAAACAAACCACTAACATTTTCTAGTTTAATGGCTGAAAGTGAGAGCAATTCTAGGGGGGAAACAATAGAATGTAGTCTTAAGAGTCCCTCTCCCCAAGCCCAGATAAATAATATGGAACCCCTAGAGGCATTCTGAGTTCTCATGGCAGGAGTTTGTTGTCTGGGAGTTAGAAATAAATGTCTGCAGCTGAGCTCTCCAGGAGAACATCTGCCAGATAAAAATGCCCCACATCTGCCGGGTCCAGTGCAAGAGTCACAAGCCACATGTGACTACTGAGCCCTTGGAATGTGGTTAATGCAAATGAGAAACTGAATTTTAACTTTTATTTCACTGCAATTAACTTTAATTTAAATTTAGATAGCCATGTGTGGCTAAGAGCTACCAAATCACACAGTGCAGATCTGGAACCAGGTAACTCAGGCAATAAACCAAAACGGTGGCGGGCGGGGGGGGGGGGGGGGGGGCGGGAAGGGCAGAGAGAGGAGAAAAGTGCAGAGAACAGCTTGCCTGAAACCTCTTCCCCACTGCTGAGCTAGCCCTCTAGCTCGCCTCCCTCCCAGGGCCCCTCAGGAGGAAGGAGAGAGGTCAATACTAAGGGCTGATTTAAGCTCGCATCCTCTTAGGAATTAGTGCAATTAAATAAGTGACAAAATAAGGTGCATACAGATTGGAAAGGAAGAGAAAAAGGTATCATTCAAAGTGGTAGTACAGTACCATTGGCTAAAATACAAAAATATTAGAAATAGTAAGCAAATTCACTAAGGTTGTTGTTATAAAAATTAACACATCAAAATCAATACCTTTTTATATAAAACATAAATAGCTAAAATATAATAAAAAAGAACCGCTTTTTAATAGCAACTGACAATATGAAACGCCTTAAAAATTAAAAAATGTGAAGGACTTACTGAAGAAAATTATATAAAGCTCAACTAAAAGACAAATTAAGATAAAATAATTGGAGATTCATACTTTTTTATTAACTAAGAAGACTCATGTAAAAACATCAATTCTCTCTAAATCAAAATTCTAATTGATTTTTTTTTTTACCAAAAACTCAATTGAATTTGACAAAAGTATTCAAATTTTGAACCCATACACCAATGGAAGAGAATAGAGAATCCAGAAAGAGACCCATGAATATATGAGTGTTCAGTGGCTGATAAAAATACCCTAGATGGAGCAGTTTCAGAAGTAATGTGAGAGTACAATCCAGCTGAAATGTGTTGAAGGGGTAAATGAAATTGTACAGTGAATGTAGAGACTCTTTCTGGAAGTTTGCCTTGGTGGCACCAAGATTTGTAAGTGCTAAACTCTCCCTCCCATAATCTCCAACGTCCCCACAACAGTCTCCTCAAAGAAACATACAAGTTACTAAGAAAGGTGAGTTGCGAGAGAGGATCCAAGATGGCGGCATAGGTAAACACCTAAACTGCTGCCTCACACAACAATTTCAAAACTACAACTAAAAGACAAAACGTCTATCACCCAGAACCACGGGAATGCTGGCTGAGTGGAAGTTCTACAACTAGAAGGAAAGAGCAAACAGCATTGAGGGGTGCACAAGCGCTGAAAAGCTGAGGTACGGAGACGCGCAAATCGGGCTGGCGACGGGCATCTGGGAGCGCTGCTTTTTTCAACCCGAAGGGTGATAAGCTCCCGATTACTCCGAACTCCAGTTTCTGGGGAGACGCAGGGGACCCAAACTCCTACGGGGAGAAGCTGGACTGTCTGCCGTGGGGTAGGAAAGTGAGGGAGGCTTGCTTGCAGGGCTGCACGCAGGAATAATTGTTTATTGTGTTGGGGCACGGGACGCGAGAACACGGTTGGAGACGCAGAGCCAGCTTACTGGCAGCCATCGCTGTTTGCCACGCCCTAGCCTGGTCACGCCCTGAGACCCCGCCCTGCACAATCTACGAACCCACCCAAGCTCCAAGCAGCGGCTTTAGCATATGAATGGCCTGCCCGATAGCAGCTTAACCTAGCAAACTTGCAGCCAGGTCAGACAGCTCCAAAACCTCCAAACCCCAAGCAAAGAGGAGAAAACTGTAGTTCTCGCTGTAGCTCCTGCTGGGTGGCCTCAGACAGTAGCTGACCTGCACCCCATTGGAGATTCAGAAGCCAGTGTACCCAGTGGTCAGTGTGAGACACCAGATTTCAACTCCTCACATCCATAAGTGATACATTCCAGAGGCAGACTCAGTGAGCACCAAAGTCCCACTGAAACAAGTCCTACACCATAAGCGTGTCTCCAGCGCAGCAGTTCTTCCATTATAGACACAGCGGGTCCTCACAGCCAATTGGCCTGGAGGTCAATTCCTCCCAGTGTACCAACAGCAATCAAGGCTTAACTACACCAAGACTTTGCACTCAGCCCACAAAGGGGTGTACCAAAGGCGTCCACCTCAGGTGATTGGGGAGGCTGAGCTACTGGCCCCTATAGGTCACCTACCACACAAAGCCACTCCATCAACACAAGGAAGCAACAAAATGCGGAGACAAAGAAACATGTCACAAATGAGAGAAATGGAGGAAAGCAAACTACTGGACGACATAGAGTTCAGAACCACATTTATAAGGTTACTCAAGAATCTTCTAAAAACCGCTGAGGAACTTAGTGAGACCTTTAAGGATCTTAATGAGAATGCCAAAAAAATGGAAAAGGACTAGTCAGAAATTAAGCATACACTGTCTGAAATAAAGAATATACAGAAACTCAACTGTGAATCAAAGGACCCCAAGAATCAAACCAAAGATTTGAAACATGAGGAAACAAAAAACACCCAACCAGAAAAACAAAAAGAAAAAAGAATCCAAAAATATGAAGATAGTGTAAGGAGCCTCTGGGACAACTTTAAGCGTACCAACATCCGAATTTTTGGGGTGCCAGAAGAAGAGAGAGAGCAAAATATTGAAAACCTATTGGAAGAAATAATGACAGAAAACTTTCCCTACCTGGTGAAAGAAATAGACTTACAAGTTCAGGAAGCACACAGAACCCCATACAAGAGGAATCCAAAGAGGACCACACCAAGACACATCATAATTAAAATGCCAAGGGCAAAAGACAAAGAGAGAATCTTGAAAGCAGCAAGAGAAAAACGGTTAGTTACCTACAAGGGAGCACCCATACGACTGTCAGCTGATTTCTCAACAGAAACTATGCAGGCCAGACAGGAGTGGCAAGAAATATTCAAAGTGATGAATAGCAAGAACCTACAACCAAGATTACTCTACCCAGCAAAGCTATCATTCAGAGTTGAAGGTCAGATAAAGAGCTTCACAGATAAGAAAAAGCTAAAGGAGTTCATCACCACCAAACCAGGATTACATGAAATGCTGAAGGGTGTTCTTTAAGAAGAGGAAGAAGAAGAAAAAGGTAAAGATAAAAATTATGAACAACAAAATGACATCAAATACATACCTACCAACAAGTGAATCTAAAAATCAAGTGAATAAAAAAATCTGAAGAACAGAATGGACTGGTGAATATAATAGAATCAGGGACATAGAAAGGGAGTGGACTGACAATTCTCAGGGGGGAGGGGTTGTGAGGGGTGCAGGAAGAGATTGGACAAAAAGCTTACACCTATGGATGAAGACAGTGGTGGGGGGTAAGGGCATGGGGTGGGGTGGGGAATCAGGTGGAGGGGAGCTATGCGGGGAAGAAAAAGGAACACCTGTAATAATCTGAACAATAAAGATTTATTTTAAAAAAATAAAAATAAAATAATAATAATAATAAAAAAGAAAGGTGAGTTGCATAAGCACCCACCACCTCACCTAGAGCCACCACTAAGCTCCTCTGAAGAGAAATTCCTGAGACACCCCAGGCTATGAAGGATGAAAAAAGCAAACAGGAGCTAGAGGAAACAGGACGAGGAAACAGGACATGGTTGGAGGTGAGGGGTGTTCAGTGAGTGTGAAGCAGCAGTCCCAGAACCCTGCCTGCCCCTTCTTTCCCCAACATGCTCCCTCGCTGTGCCCCCTCTCCAGAGTTCAAGGTGTGAACTTACAGTGGTGTGGCTGCCCCTGGGATGCTGCAGAAGCTGTGTCCAGCCTGGCCCCAGGAGTCCCCTCAACTGAAGCCTCCTATCTGCCCCCACGGTTATCACCACATGAGTGTGACAGTCCAATTCACACACTTGGAAGACACACACAAGCTTTTTCTCTGTGCCTGGCTGTGCTTCAGGCTAGAGACAAGGAGCGGGGTCAGACACCATCGGACATTTGGACCCAAGGGTGGACAGACCAGTTCACGACCATGCAGGGAGCTGTGTGAGTACCGAGTGGGCTGGGAGACCAGCAAAGGGTGGCAGGAAAGCTTTATGGAGATGATGGTTCTTTTCTTTATTGAGTTACTAGAGTCCTGATGCACGAAATTCGTGCAAGGGGCTTGGCCTCACAGCCCCGGCTTCGTCCAGAAGGTCGTCCGGATGGTTGTTCTGCTGTTTGGTCTAATTAGCATATTAGCTCTAAATTATATAGGATAATTGACATACAACATTATATTAGCTTCAAGTTTACGACATAATGATTCAATATTTGTATATACAGTAGTCCCCACTTATCCACAGTTTTGCTTTCCACAATTTCCGTTATCCACAGTCCACCAAGGTCCAAAAACATTAAATGGAAAGCTCCAGGAATGAATAATTCATCATTTTAAATTGCATGCCATTCCGAGTAGTGTGATGGAATCATGTGCCGTCCCACTCCACCCTCCAGAGTGAATCATTCCTTTGTTCAGACTATTCACACTGTATACAATACCTGCCTGCTAGTCACTTAGTAGCTGTCTTGGTTATCAGATCAACTGCCATGATATCATAGTGCTTGTGTTCAAGTCACCCTTATTTTACTTAATAATGGCCTCAAAGTGCAAAAGTAGTGACATTGGCAATTTGGATATGCCAAAGAGGAGCTATGAAGTGCTTCTTTTAAAGAAAAGGTAAAAGTTTTCAAATTATTAAGGAGAAAAAAATACTGTATGTTAAGGATGCCAAGATTTACGGTAAGAATGAATCTTCTATCCATGAAATTGTGAGGAAGGATAAAGAAATCTGTGCTAGTGCTGAGAGACAGAGAGAGAGAGACCACATTCACATCACTTTTACTGCAGTATCTATATATATAAAGCCTAAGCGACCATCGCAACCAAACGGATGACCAAACAGGCTGCATGGGGCGACCAAGCCAGCAGGGGGGTTAGTGAGGGATGACCAAATGACCGAGCAGCAGGCTGCGTGGGGCGACCAGGCCTACAGGCGGGGCAGTTGGGGTAACCAGACTGGCAGGGGAGGTGCAGTGAGGGGTGACCAGGCCAGTGGGGTGGCAGTTGGGGGCAACCAGGCCAGCAGGGGGGAGCAGTAAGGGGCGACCAGGCAGGCAGGCAGGTGAGCAGTTAGGAGCCAGTGGTCCCGGATTGGAGAGGGTGCAGGCTGGGCTGAAGGGACCACCCCCCCATACACGAATTTTGTGCACTGGGCCTCTAGTATTGTTATAATCACTCTATTTTATTATTAGTTGTTGTTTTAATATCTTACTATGCCTAATTTATAAATTAAACTTTATCACAGGTGTGTGTATATGTAGAAAAATAACAGTATATATAGGGCTCAGTACTATCAATGGTTTCAGGCATCTACTGGGGGTCTTAGAATGCATCCCCTACAGGTAAGGAGGAACTACTTTAATGCAAATGATCGCCACAATTGTCTGGCTAACATTTGTCACCATACATAATTACAGAACTTCTTTCCTGTAATGAGAACTTTTATGACTTACTCTCTTAGCAACTTTCAAATAAGCAATACAGTATTATTAACTATAGTTGCCATACTGTGCATTATATCCCCATGACTTATTTATTTTATAACTGAAAATTTGTACCTTTTGACCATTTGCCTTCTACCTCCACTCCTCACCCCTGCCTGTGGCAGCCATAAATCTGTTCTCTGTATCTATGAACTTGTCCTTTTTTTTGTTTGTTTGTTTTCACATTATAAGTGACATTATACAATATTACTGTATTTGTCTTTCCCTGTCTGATTTATTTCATTTACATAATTTCCTCTGCTGAGACCTGCATGGCAGGGTTCAGAGTCTACAGGAGGGTCCAACACACAAATGAAAATGCTATACAAGAAATATGAATTTTGAAAGGCATGGGGGGCCAGGTGGAAACCTCTTTCGTGAAGAGGCACACTGAGACCAGGTCGTCTGCTTTTATTTACTTTGAATACATACAAGCAGATCAAAGGTCAAAGGTAAAGTTTGGTAAACAATGTAAGGATTATCAGGTCAGGAAATTGCCTCGAGTCATTGCAATCACAGTGGGGCAGACTCGCGCTGCTATTCAGGCCTGCTGAATATCAAAGTCCATTGACCTTCCAATGTCTCTTTTGCACTTTTATGCTAATTGCCGTTTGCTTTAGCCTCCTGCATCCCTCAAATTCCACCTGTATTGTTGCAAATGTCAGGATTTTCTTCTTTTTATGACTGAATAATACTCCATTGTGTATACATATATGTATATCACATTTTCTTTATTCATTCATTCATCTATAGACACTTAGGTTGTTTCCATAGCTTGACTATTATAGATAATTCTGCAATGATCATGGAGGTGCAGATATCTTTTTGAGTTAGTGTTTTCATTTTCTTTAGATAAATTCCCAGAAGTGGAATTGTAGATCATCTGGTAATTTGTAATTTTTTTGAGGAGCCTCCATACTGTTTTTCATAGTGGCTACACCAAGTTACATCCCCACTAACAATGCACAAGAGCTCCCTTTCCTCCACCTCCTCACCAACACTTGTCATTTATTGTCTTTTTTATGACAGTCGCTCTAACACGTGTGGGTGATATTCATTTCAGTTTTTTGATTTGTATTTTCCTGATGATTAGTGGTGCTGAGCACCTTTTCATGTACATGTTGGCAATCTGTATATCTTCTTTAGAAAAATGTCTACTTAGATCCTCTGCCCACTTCTTTAAATGAGATTGTGAGTTTACTATTAGGTTGTATCAGTTCTTTATATATTTTAGATATTAAACCCTTATCAGATATATAATTTGCAAATATTTTTTCCCATTCAGTAGGTTGACTTTTCATTTTTGTTGATGAAAAGTTTTCTTTGCTCTACAGAAGCTTTTTAGTTTGATATAGCACCATTTGTTTTTGTTTGTTTGTTTGTTTTGCTTTGGATGTCAAATCCAAACACAAAAAAATATCACCAAGACTGATGTCAAAGTTTTATGGTTTCAGGTCTTACATTCAAGTCCTTAATCTATTTTGAGTTAATTTTGTGTATGGTATGATATAGTGGTCCAATTTAATGGATATTGAATTTTGTCAAATGCTTTTTCTGCATCTATTGAGATGGTTATATGAATTTTATTCTTCATTTGTTAATGTGGCATATGATGTTGATTGGTTTGGGAATGCTGAATCATTCTTAGTGTCCCTGAAGTAAATTCTACTTGATCGTGGTGTAGGATCCTTCAACATGCTGTTGAATTCAGTTTGCTAATATTCTGTAGAGGATTTTTGCATTTGTGTTCTTCAGGAATATTGACCTGTAATTAATATTTTCTTATTATATCCTTGCTTGGTATTAATATAAGGGTAATGCTAGCCTGATAAAATGATTTGGAAGCATTCCCTTCTATTCCATTTTTTCAAAGAGTTTGAAAAGGATTGGTATTAACTATTCTTTGAATGTTTGCTAGAATTCTCTAGTGAAGCCATCTGGTCCTGGACTTTTGTTTGTAGGGAGTTTTTAAATTACTGATTTAATCTCCTTACTAGTAATCAATTTGTTCAGATTTTCTGTTTCTTCATGATTCAGTCTTAAAAGGTTGTATATTTCTAAAAATGTATTAACTTCTTCTAGGTCGTCCAATTTGTTGGCATATAAATTTTTGTAGTAGTATATTATGTTCCTTTATATTTCTTTGGCAACAGTTGTAACATCTCCTTCATTTATGATTTTATTTATTTGAGTCTTATCTCTTTTCTTGATTAGTCTAGCTAAATGTCAATTTTGCTTTTCAAAGAACCAGCTCTCTTGGTTTCATAGATTTTTTAAAAATCCTCACCTGAGGATATGTTTTTATTGATTTGAGAGAGAGAGAGGGAGAGAGAGAGAAACAGTGATCAGTTGCCTCCTGTACGCACCCCAACCAGGGATCAAACCTGAACCCACAAGTTGGCTATGTGCCCAGACCAGGAATTGAGCCTGCAACCCTTCAATGTATGGGACAACTCTATGACAAACTGAGCCACAGCAGCCAGGGCGGTTTTGTTGATTTTTGTATTGTCTTTTTAGTTTCTATTTTACTTACATTAGTTCTGACCTTTATTACTTTACTAGAGGCCCCGTGCACGAAATCGTGTGCGGGTATGGTCCCTAGGCCTAGCCTGTGATCAAGGTCATCTTCCGCCCATTCACCAGTCACCAGTCCAGCCCCGCCACTGCCACCCACCCTGGTTCCTCCAGCGATCAAAAGAACAGCCCACTCTGCCTTAGGTGCCTTGTGCCATCAAAAGGCACCTGGCCCTTTGCTTCCTTTAAAGAAGTAAAATAGGAGAGAAACCAAGATGGCGGCATAGGTAAACACTTAAACTGCTGCCTCACACAACAATTTCAAAACTATACCTAAAAGACAAAACAGACATCATCCAGAACCACAGGAAGGCTGGCTGAGTGGAAATTCTACAACTAGAAGGAAAGAGAAAAGCACACTGAGACTCAGAGGAGCTGCAGGAGGCAGAGGTACTGAGACGCGTGTGCGGAGAGGACTGGCAACTGAGTGCGCAGCTGGCTTTCTCAAGCAGGAGGGAGACAAAAGCTCCTGACTGCGCTGAACTCCAGTTCTGGGCGAGACTCTGGGCACCCAGACTCATACGGGGTGAAACTGGACTGTCAGGAAAGAGAAAAGCACACTGAGACTCAGAGGAACTGCGGAAGGCAGGGGTACCGAGGCATGCACGGAGAGGGTGGGCAACTGAGTACGCTGCTGGCTTTCTCAAAAGGGAGGGAGACAAAAGCTCCTGACTGCTCTGAACTCCAGTTCCGGGAGAGACTCTGGGGACCCAGACTCATTTGCAGAGAAACTGGACTGTCTGGCAGTGGGCAGAACTTGAGGGCGGCTTTCTCTCAGAGGTGCTTGCAGCGATTACCATGGGACCTTGAGACACAGGGGCCTATTAGGGCAGGGCTGATGGGAAGCCAATGCTGTCTGCTCCGCCCTGAGACTCTGCCCCATCCAAGCTGAGCACAGAGGCTTTTGCAAGTCTTGTCTCATAAGGGTGTCTCCAGCACAGAAATTCTCCCAGCATAGACACAGCTGATCCTCACAGCCAATTGGCCTGGAGGTCAGTTCCTCCCAGTGATACCAACAACAATCAAGGCTTAACTACAACAAGACTCTGCACACAGCCCACAAAAGGGTGCACCAAGAGTGTCCACCTCAGGTAACTGGGGAGGCTGAGCCACTGGGCCCTAGAGGACACCTAGCACACAAAGTCACTCTATCAACTCAGGGAAGCAGCAAAAATGCGGAGACAAAGAAACAGATCACAAATGAAAGAAATGGAAGAAAGCAAACGACTGGATATAGAGTTCAAAACCACGATTATAAGGTTTTTCAAGAATTTTCTAGAAAAGGCCAATAAATTTAGCGAGACCCTTGAGGATATGAAAAAGGACCAACTAGAAATTAAGCACACACTGACTGAAATAAAAAATATTATATAGAGATCTAACAGCAGACTAGAGGATCACAAGAATCAAGTCAAAGATTTGAAATACAAAGAAGCAAAAAACACTCAGCCAGAAAAGAAAAAAGAATCCAAAAATATGAAGATAGTGTAAGGAGCCTCTGGGACAACTTCAAGCATACCAACATCAGAATTATGGGGGTGCCAGAAGAAGAGAGAGAGCAAGATACTGAAAACCTATTTGAAGAAATAATGACTGAAAACTTCCCCCACCTGGTGAAAGAAATAGACTTACAAGTCCAAGAAGCACACAGAACCCCGAACAAAAGGAATCCAAAGAGGACCACACCAAGACACATCATAATTAAAATGCCAAGAGCAAAAGACAAAGAGAGAATATTAAAAGCAGCAAGAGAAAAACAGTTAGTTACCTACAAGGGAGCACCCATACGACTGTCAGCTGATTTCTCAACAGAAACTGTGCAGCCAGACGGGAGTGGCAAGAAATATTCAAAGTGATGAATAGCAAGAACCTACAACCAAGATTACTCTACCCAACAAAGCTATCATTCAGAATTGAAGGGCAGATAAAGAGCATCACAGATAAGAAAAAGCTAAAGGAGTTCATCACCATCTAACCAGTATTATATGAAATGCTGAAAGGTATTCTTTAAGAAGAGGAAGAAGAAGAAAAAGGTAAAGATAAAAATTATGAACAACAAATACATATCTATCAACAAGTGAATCTAAAAATCAAGTGAATAAAAAATCTGATGAACAGAATAAACTGGTGAATATAATAGAATCAGGGGCATAGAAAGGGAGTGAACTGACAATTCTCAGGGGGATAGGGGACTGGGGGGTGCAGGAAGAGACTGGACAAAAATCGTACACCTATGGATGAGGACAGTGCGGGGGAGGGGGTAAAGGCAGAGGGTGGGGTGGGAACCAGGTGGAGGGTAGCTATGGGGGAAAAAAGAGGAACATTGTAATAATCTGAACAATAAAGATTTATTAAATTTTAAAAAAAATAAAGAAGTAAAATAAACGCCCTCTCACTGCACCTGTCTCTTTTCTCCCTTGTGAATCCTTTCACAGCCCGTGTCACCAACCAAAACCCTAACAATGATATGGGAAACTTAACCAGGAAGGGCTATGCCTGTGAGAGGAGGTGCAAGGAACCAGGACTGCCCCCTTGCTCCTGCCCCGCCCTCCCTCCTTCCCTCTGTCCCTGCACTGGCCCAGCCACCTGGCTGGGCCCCTCCCCCATTGGGGAACCACTCAGCTCAGGCTCTGGCCCCACCCATCCCACAGGGAGGAACATGCGCAGTTTCTTGCAGACCCAGAAGCAGCTGTGGAGTAGGGAGGTGGTGGGTTCTTCCTGAGGAGGGTGTTTGTGCTTTAAAGCTGATGTTCTCCATCCACCTCCCAGCATTGAAGGCTGAAGGTCGCTGCAGGTGCTGAAGTCGTTGTTGAAGTCCCTGCTCCAGAGCCTCTCACAGCCGTGAGTCCCCGTCTGGGAGGCTGCACAGTGGAGGCACCACGTTCCTTTCAGAAGAAACTGAGGATCACCCACTTGCCAGTTCCCAGTTCCCCCCCCCCGCCCCCCGCTGCCACCCAGCCTGGTTCCTCATGGTTTCCCGTTGGCCATCCAGTGATCAGGAGCCTGCGGGATGTAGGGAGGGACCAAGAGGTGGTCAATGCACCTCATAGCGACTGGTCGATTGGTTGTTCTGGTCGTTACACCCTTATGGTTGCTGGCCTTTTATTATATAGGATAGGATTTCTTCCACTAACTTTGGGCTTTGTTCTTCTTCTAATTCTTTGGGGTGTAAAGTTAGGTTATTTATTTGACCTTTTTCTTGTTTCTTGAAGTACGCATTTATCGCTATGAACTTTCCTCTTAGATCTGCTTTCATTGCACCCTATAACTTGTGGTATGTTGTATTTTCTTTTTTGTTTGTCTCCATATATTTTTGTACTTTGCTTTTTATTTCTTTATTGACCTATTGATTGTTCAGTAGCATGTTGTGTAGTCTCCACATGCTTGCACCTTTTAAAATTTTGTACATTTTTAGAACTGATTTCTAATTTCATGTTACTATGGTTGGAAAGATGCTTGGTATGATTTTAGCCTTCTTAAATTTGTTAAGACTTGCTCTGTGGCCTAATATCTATTTTGGAGAATGTTCCATGTGCCCTTGAGTAGAATGTGTATTCTGTTTCTTTTGGATGGGATATTCTATATATATCTGTTAACTTCATCTGGCCTAATGTGTTCTTTAAAGACCATGTTTCTTTATTGATTTTCTGTCTGGATGGTCTACCCATTGATTAAGTGGGGTATTAAAGTCCCCAACTTTGTAATCCTGTCTATTTCTCCCTTTAGGTTTGTTAATATTTGCTTTATATATTTAGGTGCTTCTATAGATGGTGGCTTTTAAGCTGGCCCAGGAGTAACAGAAATTCAGCTGGATTAAGATGTGTGTGTAATAACATCTATTTTGAAAGTACCTATATGTTTTTTGCCCATGCTTTTCATTCTTCCCTTGACTTAAAAATGAACCAACACTTTTCTTCTGGGAACCACCCGTTCCCAGGCCATCTGGTCCAATAAGAGCCAAGACTGTACTGGACTTCTGTGGGGAAATGGGTTCCTCTTCCTGTTGCTGATGGAAGTGGTGTGGGGATATGAGCACGGGAGCTGCGGCAGGAGGAGAGCCCAGGCAGGCCCCAAGGACCCCAAGGATCGTAAGCTAGCTCTTGGAGCTACTGTTTGAGATTCAGGATCCAGTGTCGACAGAGGAGCCCTCTAGACTTTTCATTTACCTAAACCTCGCCCCTTTGTGCTAGCTTGTGCTGGGTTTGCAGCCACTGATGTTATAGAGACCTGATGACAAGTGTGGCACTGTGTCCCGTTGTCCAAGATGCACAGAGCACATGGGGCAAGTGCAGGGGTTTCCTGAGTAAGGAGATGGCATTTTAGTTGGGCCTCAAAGCCGGTCAAAATGTGGGGAATATACATAATAACATTTTTGTGAATACATTTTGACCTATCAATGTCTATTAAGACAAATATTTTAGTCATTGAATTTATAAGAAAATGCAATCTAATTTTTTTAAGACAGACAAATATTGGATCTGGGACACACTGATATCTTAGGGTAGGTGGAAGAAAGAAGTTAATGCTGAGGATTACATGACAATGATGGATGCAGTCACTGAACATAAGAGTGAAGAAATGCTGAGGACCAATGCCCATTCCTCCTTCCAGCTAACAGATTTCGAGTGCCCGCTCCATGCCAGGCAAACCTCATGCTGGAGACCAGAGACACAGGCAAATTGGACCTAGGGACCTCTTTCCCATCTGCAAAATATTTCAGATGCAGCCAGCAGAGATGACAAGGTCCCTGGGGTGACTGAGAACATGGGCAAAGGCTTTGCACAAGGCCTGCAAACAATATCGCTGCAGAATGAGCTGGCTCACTGCCTCTCCCTGACTCCTCACCCCAATAACAGCCATCTTACCCATGCAGTTTATTTGAAATGCATGCCTCCTGTAGCTCCACCCCGGGGCCTTCTGAGCTTGATACCTGATTTTAGAGATCAGAGTGATGGGCACCATGACACACTGCCCAAATCCCCCTTCTGGAATAAAAAGCAAACTCCCCCAGCTCCCACGAGTGCTGTGGGTAGAAAGGCTTGGCAGCCAGTCTCCTCAGTGCCCCCACCCCAGGAGGATCATTCGTGCAGGTGCATCGAGGCCTGGACCACCTCCCTGATTGAGTACAGCTCTGGAGGCCACTCCAGCTCTGGGCCCCATGGAGTCACTCAAGTTGTCATGGTGTCTGCTGCTGTTTCCTCTCACCCTTGCATTGATCCCCAGGGACCTTCCTCAATGGACATCCTGCTCATGAAGCTTTGTTTCAACCTCCCCTTTGCAGGGATAGGTTAAGTGCTTTGCCCAGATCACTCACAGGGTACAGGAATCCAGGGTTCTCTGACTCCAAGCTGGTGGGGAACTGTTTGAGGGGCCACCGCCAGTCTGACCAGCATGTGTTTACCACCAACAAATGGGCCAATATTATCTTCTTTTCTGTAACCCCAGCCAGTCATGCTCCAGCCCAGGATGTAAGGGAGCCCACAGCCCTGGAGACAGAGCTCTCCATGCTGGCAGGCATGCCAGGGTGGCACCCCTACCCCATCCCCAGAAGGTGCAAGCAGATTTCTCACCGTCTGCCACTGCTCATTGTTGAAGGAAAACTCCGCATCCCAAACATTTGTTTAGAGGGAATTAGATCATCACCTCCTCACTAATGAAGCCAGCCTGTGCAAACAGAAGAAGGGAGGACGGCAGGTTGTCTGTCTCTAGGGGTTGGGGCCCAGAAGTTGGCACCCCAGGTGTCTCCAAGGCTCTGAGCACGTTTTGAAAGCAGCCTACGCCAAGCTAGCTTGGAACCTCCCCAGGTGATGTTTGTCTTGGTGGCTGGGGATCCTGGCCCTGAGCCAGGGACTCCGCAGCAGCTTTCTGAGGCCAGAGCAGGCCTCTGCCGCATTCTGAAGGCAGCAAACTCCTGCTTTTCCAGGCTAAGGACCTGCCTCTGTCAGTTTTCCTTACAGCCCTGTGCCACCACAGGCTCCTCTGCCAAAGAAGAAGATGCTACACTCTGAGGTGCAACAGCCATCCTCCTTCCCTTTCTAATGGTGCCTCTGCAGCTGAATGGTCTTTCCTTTTACTATTATTTTAAATTAAGATGGAATTCATATAACATAAAACTCACTGTTCATCAACGGACACTTCAGTGGTTCGTATATATCACTTAGTATATGCACGTTGTGCAACCATAACGACCGTCTAATTCCAAAACATGTTCATCTACTACTAGCAATTAGTCCCAGTGTCCCCTCCCCTCCATCCCTTGTCACCTCTCTTCTACTTTGGTCTCTGTGAGCTTGCCTATTTTGGACATTTCATATAAATGGAATCAAACAATACTTGGCCTTCTGTGCCTGGCTCTTTTCACTGAACATAATGTTGTCAAGGTTCATCTATATTGTAGCATGGACTTGTACTTCATTTCTTTTTATGGTTGAATAATATTCCGATGTGTTGATATGCCACATTTATTTATCCCTTCAGCATCTGATGGATATTTGAATTGTTTTTGACTTTATGGCTATTATAGGTGACGCTACTATAAAGTCTTTCTGTGAACATATATTCTCAATTCTCTTGGGTATATACCCAGGAATGGAATTGCTGGGTCAAGTGATAATTCTGTGTTTAACTTTTTGAGAAACTACCAAACAATTTTCCATAGTGTTTGCATCATTCACCTTTTCTTCAATAATGTACCAGGTTTTAATTTCTCCATATCTTTGCCAACATTTGTTATTTCCCTTTTTTTCCTTATAGGTATGAAGTCATGTCTCCTTGTGGTTTTGATTTGCATTTCCTTACTGACTAATGCTAACTATCTATTCATGTGCTTATTAGCCATTTGTATAACTTCTTTAGGGAAATGTCTATTCAAATCCTTTGTCCGTTTTTAAATTGGGTTATTTATTTTTTATTGTTGAGTTGTAAGAGTTCTTTATATATTCTGAGGACTAAACTCTTACCATATGTATAATTTTAAAATATTTTCTCCAGCCCTAGCTGGTTTGGCTCAGTGGATAAAGCATCGGCCTGCAGACTGAAGCGTCCCTGGTTCAGTTCTGGCCAAGGGCACATGCCTGGGTTGCGGGCTCAATCTCCAGTAGAAGACGAACAGCCAATCAATAATTCTCTCTCATTATTTCTCTCTCTCTCTTTCCCTCCCCCTTCCTCTCTGAAATCAATGAAAATATATTATAAAATAATAAAATATTTTCTCCTCTTTGTGAGATGCCTTTTACTTTTTTGGTATTGTCCTTTGATACATGTAATATTTTACTTTTATGGAGTCTAATTTATCTATTTTTTCTTGTGCTTTTGGTGTCATATTTAAGAAATCATTGCCTAATCCATGCTCATGCAGATTTTCTCCTGTGTTTCCTTTTAAGAGTTTTGTAGTTTTAGCTCTTACATTTAGGTCTTTGATCCATTTAGAGTTTAGTTTTCTTATGTGTTGTAAGGTAGGGATCCAAATTCATTCTATTCCATTGCCCCAGCACAATTATTTGAAAAGACTATTCTTTCTGCATTGAGTAGTCTTGGCACACTTGTCAAAAATCAGTTGACCATAAGTTATTTCTGAACTCTCAATTCTAGTCCATTAATCTCTGTATCTACTTCTATGCCAGTATCACACAGTCTTGATTACTGTAGCTTTAGAGTCCTCCAACTTTGTTCTTTTCCAAGACTGTTTTGGCTATTCTGTGACGTCTGTAATTCCACAATGCACACAGCTTTTAATAAAGTTTACAAACTTTATGCACCTGGAGCCAAACAGGTATGGTAAGTAAGCAAAACCAGCTGGTTTCTAAACGGCATCCCGGCCACATCCTTTTGACAAACACCATTTGTTTGCATCGTGAACACATGGGAATGTTCTTCACTTTCACATAGAAGCTTGCTTTCTTCACTTTTCCTTGACATATGCAAGGATACCCCTCTCCCAGCTTCCTTTGCCATCAGAATGACATCGAGACAGGCCTGAGCTCCAACCATGAGACATAAGCCGTCATCTGCTGGGGGAGCATCTAGGACAGGGATTATGTCATATGATAAAAGAATGGCAGGAGAATTTCCAGCTTTATTTATAATAGGCCCATTGGAAAAAAAACCAAGTGTCCATTAACTGGTGACTGGTTAAAGAAACATTGGCACATCCATGCAATAGAATATTACTCAGCAATAAAGAGAAACCAAATATTAATACATCCAACATTATGGATGAGTCACAAACACCTGTTCAGTGAAAAATACCAAAATCAAAAGGCTGCCTATTAGTTTATTCATATGAAATTCTGGAAAAGACAAAGCTGTGTGACTCAGGTCAGTTTTGGTGGCTGCAGAGGTTGAGGGTGGGGGAAGTGATCAACTAGAAAGGGGAAGTTTTGGGGTGAGAGCACTGTTCTGTATCTTTTATTTATTTACTTTAAATTTTTAATTAGAGTTGACATTCAATATTATATTCGTTTCAGGTGTACATCATAGTGGTTATGTGGCAGGATAGTAAGAAACTAGGAAAATCCCTGGGCAGGTGAAATGGGGAAACTGAGACAAGAAAATTAAACAAGGCCAAACATTTTGGGCAACTTACAGCCAGCTTGTGGATCGCAATACTTTATCTTCCCTAACCAAGGACACTTGAGAGCAAATGGTTTATACCTTCCTCCCTAACCAGAGAATACATAGCTTACACCACCCTGGCCTGGGAAAATAGAGAACAAAGACCCAATTAATGCCATTTGTGCCAGCTAAACCCAAGGACAGATAAAGTTGGGAAACTAATAACAAAAACCCTATTAATGCCAGGCAGACCTAAGATAATAGTAAAATAGACCAAAGAATAGTCCAAAACTCCCCTATACACTCATCTTGATGCATCAGCACATTAAAAATGCATCTGGAAGCTGATGAATATTCTACTGAAACCCTCCCCTTAAGATTCTCCCCTATAAGGAAAAAATCCCTCAAGACAAAGACTCGATGCGGGCTCAACCTAGAGCATGCCCATGCCCCTTCCTGTGCATGAACTTTTTATTTCTAAGGGTCCCCATAGGACTTGCCTCCAGTGGAGGGAGCAGTGGGCAGCAGCACCTCAACCTGGGCTCACCCCCTGATCCTCTCTCCAAGGCCCCCTTTTCTCTGACTTGCCAGTGAGCTAAAGCAGTCCCACCCGGGCTCGCTTCCGTCACTGTGACCTTCACGTCCCAGTGAGCTAAGCAGCCCTGCCCTGGCTCGCTTCTTCCCTGTAACATTTCTATACACAAAGCAGAGCCCCCCTAGGCTCTCCCTGTTGTTTCTTTGACCCTAATTCCTTCCTTTGTTTCATTACCGCTACCTTTAATGAACATGCTCTCAAACCCATCTGGACTCGTGAAATCTTTCCTACACGAAGTCAAGGAACCACACACTACTGGCCACCTGATGCAGACCTGCTGCAGGCCAGCCCCTGTCTGGTAACAGTTAGATGCAATTTATTAAGACCCAATAAAGTCTGGTACCCATCCACCTGTCACCACACATAGTTGTTAAAATATTATTGACTATATTCCCTATGCTGTAATTTACATCCCTGTGACTATTTTGAAACTGCCAATTTGTACTTCACTCAACCCTAATAACCCTCTATCTGGCAAATGTCAGTTTGTTTTCTATATATATGGCATTGTTTCTGTTTTTGTTCAATATTTATTTTGTTTGTTTTGTTTTTTAGATTCCACATATAAGTGAAAGTACATATTTGTTTTTCTCTGTCTGACTTAGTTCACTTAGCATAGGTCCATCCATGTTGTCACAAAAGATTTAATTTTTTCCTCATGGCCGAGTCATATCCCATTGTATATATGTACCACATCTTTTTCACTTAATTGACCACTTTGGTTGTGTCCCTATCTTGGCTAGTATTATAATGCTGCAATGAACCTAGAGATGCATATATCATTTATCATTAGTGTTTTGGATTAGGTCAAATAAATACCCAGAAGTGGGTCATATGGAAGTTCCATTTTTAACTTTTTGAGAAACCTCCATACTGTTTTCTGTATAGAGGCTGCACCAATTTGCAATCCCATCAACAGTGCATGAGCATTTTCTTTTTCCTCATGCTTAGCAACAGGTGTTTCTGAAGGTATGAGGTGATCCTAATTTGCATTTCTCTGATGCTGAGTGATGTTGAGCATCTTTTCATGTCTGTTGGCCATGTGTATGTCCTCTTTGGAGAAATGTCTATTCAGGTCCTCTGTCCATTTTTTAATTAGATTGTTTGTCTTTGATGTTAAGTTGTATGAGTTCTTATATATTTTTAATATTAACCCCTATCAGATGTGTCATTGGCAAATATCTTCTCCATTCAGTAGGTTGTCTTTTCATTTTGTTAACAGTTCCCTTGCTGTGCAAAAAATTTTAGTTTGATTCAGTCCTATTTATTTATTTATTCTATCATTTCCCTTGCCTGAGGAGACATATCCAAAACAATATTACAAAGAACAATGTCAAAAAATATACTACCAATATTTTGTTGAGGTTTTAGTATCTATGTTGGCCTATTATTTTCTTTCTTTGTAGTTTCTTCATCTAGTTTGGGAATTAGGATAATGCTGGCCTCATAAAAAAAGAGCTTGCAAGTCTTCCCTCTTCTTGAATTTTTTGAAATAATTTGAGAAGGATAGGTATTAGTTCTTCTTTGAATATTTGGTAAAATTTGCCTGTGAAGGCATCCAGTCCAACAATACATTAAAGTCATACACCATGAACAAGTGGGATTTATTCTGCAGATGCAATAAACATGATACATCACATAAAATGAAGAATAAAAATCATATGATCATATCAAAGATGCAGATAAAGCACTTGACAAAATCCAGCACCCATTTATGATAAAAACTCTCAGCAATGAGGGAATAGAGGAATCATAATTGAACATAATAAAGGCCATAAATGAAAATCCCACAGCCATCATCATACTCAATGGGCAAAAACAAAACATGTTTTCTTTAAGATCAGGAACAGGACACTTTACCCACTCTTATTCACCTTAGTAGTGGAAATCCTAGCCATGGCAATCAGATAAGAAGAAGAAATAAAAGGCATCCAAATTTTAAGAAAAGGAAGTAAAACTGTCATTATTTGCAGACAACATGATATTGTACATAGAAAACCCTAAAGAATCCACAAAGCCCTGCTGGCGTGGCTCAGTGGTTAAGCATCGACCTGTGAACTAGGAGGTCACAGTTTGATTCCGGTTGGGGCACATGGGCTCAATCCCCAGTGTGGGGAATGCAGGAGGCAGCTGATCAGTGATTCTCTCTCATCATTGATGTTTCAATCTCTCTCTCCCTCTTCCTCTTTGAAATGAATTAAAATGTATATATTTTAAAAAAAAGAATCCACCAAAAATAAAATTACTCATCTAAATTAATTTGGCACAGTAGCAGGATACAGCATTCATATTCAGAAATTGGTGACATCTTTAGATACCAATAATGAACTATCAGGAAAAAAAATTAAGAAAACAATCCCATCTAATATTGCAACAAAAGAAGGTACCTAGGAATACATTTAACCAAGGAGGTAAAAGGCCTGTACTCAGAAAATTATAGGATATTGAAGAAATTGAGGAAGATCTAAATAGTGAAAGCATATACCGTGTTCATGGATTTTCTAGTTTCTGTATCTGAAGCTCTGACCCTGGAAGGATGGTCCTTCCTGGGGTAGCCAATTTCTAGAGAGAGTTAATGGCTCCCCTGCCAGCACACATTTTGTACACAAACCAATCCATCCAGAGCCTGCTTTTGCCTCCTCTAGGGAGGCAAAAGGACCACTCTCATGCTCAGGACCACTCTCCACCTGCCCTAATCACTGAGGGCCAGGTACCAGACAATTCAGTGAACAGCTCCTACACCCCAGAGCCTGCTGACATTCCGCCAATCCTAAGCCTGCTTACCCTGCTTCACCAGGTCCTTCCTGCAGAAGCCACAATAAAGGCTCCTGTCCACAGTTCTCCCTGCTCATGACCAACATTGGCGCTTTCCCGTGTGGCCCGGCATGGTGAACCACGGCTCCGGTTTCTAGGGATCTGTGAGTATAACCAACTATCTTTCCAACAGCAGTTATGTCATGACCTGTTGGCCTTATCAGACCTGAAAGATAATAAAACTTACAGGTTAAAACACAGCCCCGTGAGGTGGTGTGCTGGACCTTCTCCAGGTGCCCCTGCATACCCACCGGTGTCCTTCACCTGCTTTGTGCCTGGGAGCCTGTCCCTGTGTTCAGGTGGCATCTGCAGGCTGGAGGCACCAGCAGGAGGCTAAAGGAGAGTGAGGTGGGGGATGTTTCTTCCCTATCTCCCCCACTGGGCCAAAGGTTCTCTGAGTTCCCCTGTGCCCCACAGGTTGTTTGTTTGGGTTCTGGAGTTTGCTTTCCTAGTTTGCTCCTCAGGTCTAGGCATGTAAGGGCTTCACCATTATTCTCTGGTTCACCCTGCCTACACATTGTCAATGGTCCCTGGAGAAACACTCCTCAGTTGCCCTATCAGAGCAGCTCTGGTATCCTGCTTGCTGAATGAGTGAATGAATGACATGGGTGACTGGCAGAATCTGGGGGTGAGGGCAAACAGAAGTCAACTGTCTCTGACTTTTTCATTGATTTTCTAATTTTTATCCTAGGTTAAACTATAAAAATGTTAAATTATATAGATTAGATGGGAGAAAATACACAGTCTACTACCTTCTTCAGCTAGTTACTTTTCTAGACAGACATATAAATGGGACTAAGTCTTCTCAAAATGTATTTGTTTTTGCCATATCTGCACACCACTATATGGTTATTTCTCTCATAATTTTCTTTCACTCAGCCTACTGTCTGAAAAAGGCAGGTGTATATAATTTACATAATTGGAGACAGAATTTACGCACAGTAAAAGTTACCCCTTTTAACGTGTAATTCGGTGGCTTTGACAAATACAAACAGTCATGAAACTACCAACACAATCAAGATACCAAACAGCATAATCACCCCTAGTATGTTCCTGTGCCCCCTGTTGTCAATCCTGTCTGCCACCCACAGCCTGTGGCAGCCACCAGTCTGACTCCTATGCCTACGCTTTTGCCTTTTCCAGAATGTCCTGTAAATGGAATCACACAGTCTATGGCTTTTTGTGTTTGGCTTCTTCTACTTAGCAAATGTTATGTTTTTTTTTTCCAAATCAAGCTTAAACCAAAAACCATAATTTATTCATTTTACTGTCCAGCATTCAGTTTTTACATATTGTGTTTGTGTGTAGTAATTCACCAAACCATTGGCCACAGTCTTATTTTAGAGTGTTTTTTTTAAAAGTCATGTTTATTAAGGTCTTATTTCCATACAGTAAATTCACCCTTTTTAGAATGTGGTTCTAGGAGTTTTGACAAATCCATGCCTTTGTGTAAACAGCATCACAATCAAGATACAAAACAGAGCCGAAACCGGTTTGGCTCAGTGGATAGAGCATCGGCCTGCGGACTGAAGGGTCCCGGGTTCGATTCCGGTCAAGGGCATATACCTTGGTTGCGGGCACATCCCCAGTGGGAGGTGTGCAGGAGGCAGCTGATCGATGTTTCTCTCTCATCGATGTTTCTAGCTCTCTATCCTTCTCCCTTCCTCTCTGTAAAATATCAATAAAATATATTTTTTAAAAAAAGATACAAAACAGAGTGGGACATCTAGTCAAGATGGCAAAGCAGGTATACGCTGTGCGTGCCTCCTCCCGTGACCATGTCATGAAAAGGGCTGGTCCCACACCCACTGTGGCAGTTGAGCCAGGAGGGGAAGCACACAGCTGAGGCAGGGCCTAAACCTCCAATGTGATGAGCTCTACAACTGGTGGGGGATGGGAGAGTGCTCAAGGCCCGCCCTGCTTATACCTCGCAGGAGCTCCCCTTCCCTCATCCACCCTAGGCCTGCCTCACTCCAGCCTCTACACCACTCTGCAACCTGGTGTGCCCTCCTCTCCAAGCCCCTGACTCACCATCCACCCCGAAAATGCCTGCCCAGCTCAGAGCTCAGCTGGGGGGCCTTCCCTGCTCCCCTTCCCAATCCCAACCTCCTGGGAGGGGGCTGCTGTTCCTGTGTCCCTCACTTCCCGTGTTGCATTTTCATTTTTGTATTGTAGTGGCGGAAGTCCTCAATGCCTCATCTGTAAAAACGTTAGCTGTGCTGACTAAATGGATAAAGGCACATCAGAGTTTAGAATAAAGAAATGCTAGCTAATAATGCCTACTTGTTATGAGGGCTAAGTAATCACTGTTATAACTGATAGCTCATCCATGTCCTGCACAAGCCTGACTCTTGCTCCTAGAATAAGTAAATGCTCACACAATGATAACCCCAGAAGCAGATGGTCAAGTCCAGTCCAAACTCACAGATTCTTGGCTTGGCTACTGGGTAACAGGGGCTGGTGTGCTGGGAACACTGCAGGCACCATCTCTGTTAATCCCCATGACAACCAAATCCGGGCTGGGCCAAGCAGAGCAGAGGGATGCTTTGGGAAAACTGCCTGGGGAAAGCTGGGCTCTGTGCTGGTTCTCGAGTGGCCAGAATTTGGCCTCTTCTGTTCCTCTCTTGCCCCTGGCTTTGGATAAAAGACCTGCAGGCAGCCCAATGTCCAGTGTCCTGAGCATGGCCTTGTGCCCTACTGGGGTGCTCTAGGCTGAGAGGGGTCTGGAATTCCTCAAGGGCTGAGCAGCCAGAGCCGCCAAGGCTGATGCCAGCCCCAATGCTTGGCAAATAGCTTCAGAACCTCTAATCACCCTCTCCTAGTATCTGGCCATTAAATCCCTCCAGACACAGGAGGAGCAGCTGTACCGGCCCCTCCTGCCTTTTAGTCCAACACAGTTAGGACCCATTATTTCTGTCATGTGAATTCTTGAAAAATCATTTTAAATTGTCGCCCTTTTTTTCTGCTTTGGAAAAGGAAAGTGCCAGAGAATATGAAAGCAGAAAAGGGTACCCACACACCATGGTCTCCCCCCGCCTTGATCCCTCCATTTCTTCTGACCTGTTCCCTTGGTAACCGTCAACCTGCTCCTGCAATATTCAAAGGGAATCTCAAAACTGCACATCAAATAGGACATAGGGGGTGTGTCCAGTTGTCTGAGACTGATGGACAAACAGACATTCAGACATCCAGGGAAGACACAGACACAGAGAGACAGGTGGACAGAGAGATGGAGACAGAGAGGCAAGGAGAAAGACCCAGCATGCAGAGACAAAGATGGAGACAGGGATGTAGGACCAGAGATGCCAGAATGATGCAGAGACAGACAGACACTCAAAGTGACAGACAGAGAGAAACAGATGTGGGAGAGACCAATCCAGAGAGACAGAGAAAAGATGGATAAACACAGTGAGATGAAAAGGAAGCAGAACAGACACAGAGATGTGAGACCAGGCAGGGGTGGGAGGATGGAAGGAGAGAGAAAAGGGCACAGAGACAGGAGCCCAAGAAGAGGCAGAGGGAGAGCCTGAAGCACCTGGTTCTAAGTGTGGGGTCCTGGCTGCTTGGGGCCCCTCCTAGTCCAGTGTGTCCTCCATCCTCCAGCCTTTCTCCCTGTCCTCTTGTTCTGGCCTCTCCTCCTGTCAGACTGCTCACCTCACCAGACAGTTCCCTGGTCCCACACACCCGTTGCCCCTCTGGCCTTTGTGAGCACTTCTTCCCAACCTGCCTGAGGACATGTCCCTTCTGTTGCTACCCCATGCCTCCCTGGCCTCATATGCCTTCCTAAAAGAGAGGATAATTTTTGCTGCAGATGCTAATGGTGGAATTCTAGACATCTTGAAAGATAATAGGAAAGAAAGGCCCCAAGGTACCCATCAAAACACACTGTGGGGCCCCTGTCCTCATAGGGAACTCTGAGGAGCGCCTCAGGAATTCCCGCTTAGGGCTAAGGATTGGGGTCAGTGTGTGAGCTGACAGGGCAGCCCCTGGGGATGAGGGGAGGGGTCTCAGTCAGCAGTTCTGCCCCTGTGCCCTTGACCCAGCACCTGTGCCCTTAATCTTGCTCAGCCCCCTGCACCTGACCTCACCCAGGCCTAAGAACCCCTTGGCTGTCAACATGTGACCCGCGTCTGACCACAGGAGCCTGAAAGTTGAGAGAATGGACTAGAGAGATAAAGATGCTGAGCTCAGAGGTCAGGGGGCAGAGTGCAAAGGCAAAGTCAGGGTGCCCCCTTGAAGGGAGACAAACCTAGATCTAAACACCAGCTCTGCCGCCAGCAGCTGGGCACCATGGGTAAGTTGTTTAGCCACTCTGGGCCTCAGTTTTCTCATCCATAAAAGGAGTGCATACTCCAGAGTGATTGCTCAGTGAGGCATCAGGAGTGTATATGTGTAGTGAACTGTGATTTTTAAAAAATAATGACAATAACAATAACTCATAACTTTTTGGCAAAGACATAGCTGGATGCCCGGCTGGGGATCCCAAACTCAGATGCCTACTGGGGCCAGCAGCATGGAGCCTGAGGAGCAAGGTGGGACTCAGGGGAGGTGGCCCAGTATAGCTCCTGGACCCATCCACTATGTGGGCCCAGCGTGACAAACCGCCAGATTTCCAAAAGGAGCTGGAAATACATGAGATCTCTGAGTTGTACACCTTGGTCACCAGTGCCATCTGTAAAGCACTCTGCAGGGCCATATAAGTAGGTTGTGGCCCCAGTTTGCACCCTGAATCACAAGGAACTGCAGGCACAGGAGCCCAATCCACTAGCAGGGGGCACCCTGCTGGGGTTGCTGGTAGCTCCTCAAAGAATAGGAGTGGGCAGAATCGACACACTTTATGTCGTAGGGGCAGGGGAGGCTGGGCTGCAGACTGGACCCCATTGCCCAGGCCAGCAGGTCAGACTGGACCCCATTCCCCAGGCCACTGGGTCAGACTGGACCCCATTCCCCAGGCCATCAGGTCAGACTGGACCCCATTGCCCAGGCCACTGGGTCAGACTGGGCCCCATTCCCCAGGCCATCAGGTCAGACTGGACTCCATTCCCCAGGCCACTGGATCAGACTGGACCCCATTCCCCAGGCCATCAGGTCAGACTGGACTCCATTCCCCAGGCCACTGGGTCAGACTGGACCCCATTCCCCAGGCCACTGGGTCAGGTGGACCCATTCCCCAGCCACTGGGTCAGGTGGACCCATTCCCCAGGCCACTGGGTCAGACTGGACCCCATTCCCCAGGCCACTGGGTCAGGTGGACCCATTCCCCAGGCCACTGGGTCAGATGGACCCATTCCCCAGGCCACTGGGTCAGACTGGACCCCATTCCCCAGGCCATCAGGTCAGACTGGACTCCATTCCCCAGGCCACTGGGTCAGACTGGACTCCATTCCCCAGGCCACTGGGTCAGACTGGACCCCATTCCCCAGGCCACTGGGTCAGGTGGACCCATTCCCCAGGCCACTGGGTCAGGTGGACCCATTCCCCAGGCCACTGGGTCAGGTGGACCCATTCCCCAGGCCACTGGGTCAGGTGGACCCATTCCCCAGGCCACTGGGTCAGACTGGACCCCATTCCCCAGGCCACTGGGTCAGGTGGACCCATTCCCCAGGCCACTGGGTCAGGTGGACCCATTCCCCAGGCCACTGGGTCAGACTGGACCCCATTCCCCAGGCCACTGGGTCAGGTGGACCCATTCCCCAGGCCACTGGGTCAGGTGGACCCATTCCCCAGGCCACTGGGTCAGACTGGACCCCATTCCCCAGGCCACTGGATCAGGTGGACCCATTTCCCAGGCCACTGGGTTCAGACTGGACACCATTCCCCAGGCCACTGGGTCAGGCTGGACCCATTCCCCAGGCCACTGGGTTCATACTGGATCCCATTCCCCAGGCCACTGGGTCAGGCTGGACCCATTCCCCAGACCACTGGGTCAGACTGGACCCCATTCCCCAGGCCACTGGGTCAGACTGGACCCCATTCCCCAGGCCACTGGGTCAGGTGGACCCATTCCCCAGGCCACTGGGTTCAGACTGGACCCCATTCCCCAGGCCACTGGGTCAGGCTGGACCCATTCCCCAGGCCACTGGGTTCAGACTGGACCCCATTCCCCAGGCCACTGGGTCAGGCTGGACCCATTACCCAGGCCACTGGGTCACACTGGACCCCATTCCCCAGGCCACTGGGTCAGACTGGACCCCATTCCCCAGGCCACTGGGTCAGGTGGACCCATTCCCCAGGCCACTGGGTTCAGACTGGACCCCATTCCCCAGGCCACTGGGTCAGGCTGGACCCATTCCCCAGGCCACTGGGTTCAGACTGGACCCCATTCCCCAGGCCACTGGGTCAGGCTGGACCCATTACCCAGGCCACTGGGTCACACTGGACCCCATTCCCCAGGCCACTGGGTCAGACTGGACCCCATTCCCCAGGCCACTGGTTCAGGTGGACCCCATTCCCCAGGCCACTGGGTCAGGCTGGACCCCATTCCCCAGGCCACTGGGTCAGGCTGGACCCCATTCCTCAGGCCACTGGGTCAGACTGGACCCCATTCCCCAGGCCACTGGGTCAGGTGGACCCATTCCCCAGGCCACTGGGTTCAGACTGGACCGCATTCCCCAGGCCACTGGGTCAGGCTGGACCCATTCCCCAGGCCACTGGGTTCAGACTGGACCCCATTCCCCAGGCCACTGGGTCAGGCTGGACCCATTACCCAGGCCACTGGGTCACACTGGACCCCATTCCCCAGGCCACTGGGTCAGACTGGACCCCATTCCCCAGGCCACTGGTTCAGGTGGACCCCATTCCCCAGGCCACTGGGTCAGGCTGGACCCCATTCCCCAGGCCACTGGGTCAGGCTGGACCCCATTCCTCAGGCCACTGGGTCAGACTGGACCCCATTCCCCAGGCCACTGGGTCAGGCTGGACCCCATTCCCCAGGCCACTGGGTCAGGCTGGACCCCATTCCTCAGGCCACTGGGTCAGGCTGGACCCTATTCCCCAGGCCACTGGGTCAGGTGGACCCATTCCCCAGGCCACTGGGTCAGGCTGGACCTCATTCCCCACAGCGGGTCCTGACCTGCACAGGGCCCAGGACCTCAGGGGGGATAACTGCAGTTCTGCTGCAGCCCCACCCCCACCTGCCCTGACATCTGGGAAGGCCCCCAAGATTCTGACTCTGAATGGCCTCTACAAAGGGGAGGGTCAAAGACCATTGTTCTGACATTGTGTGTGTGTGTGTGTGTGTGTGTGTGTGTGTGTGTGTGTGAGAGAGAGAGAGAGAGAGAGAGAGAGAGAGAGAGAGAGAGAGAGAGAGAGTCTGTGCATGTATGTGTGTGCATGTGGGGGGATGGGAGGGTGTCATTATTCTGAGGAACTTGACTCAAATGCAGGCTCCTGGGGTCATTTCTGGAGTGTGATTTGAGGGTCTGGGTGGGCCTAGAAAGAGCATCTTAAGGCACATCCCAGGTGATTCCCATAGTTGCACAGCTGGGAAGCACTGGGCTGGGGCCATGCAGTGTCCTGCCCCGCTCTGAGCCCCATGTCCCTGAGGAGCTGTTGTGTTCTCCCACCAGATCCTGACTCCCCCACTGCTGGCCAGGGAGACCCCTACTGCCCCCGCTGCTCCCACTCTGCTGAATCTGATGAAAATGTAGGGACCCCCGTTGCTTTGTGACTCACAGGGAAGACTGACTGTGCAGGAACCAACCCTACAAATGTTCCCATAGCTCCCCTGCCTCCGCACTGTGCGTCCTTCCCAGCCCTTTAACCACCAGGACCCTAACAAAGGGGATGGAGGATGGGGGACTTCTCCTTAAGGAAGAGGGGGAGGTGGGAATGGGGAGGAGGACACACCTAAAGCTGCTTGGGAGGTGCGCCCAGGGGCCCAGAGGCGCACTCCCTGGAATGCCCAGTCCCCAGAGTGCAGCGACAGTTGCTAGGACACACCCACATCAGGACAGTCTTGTTGAAACCCAGTGGAGAGCCAGTTACTCCCTGCGGGTGAGGGAGGCCCTGGGGCCCAGAGTTGGGAAAAGCAGACAGAGGCTTGCCTGAGACCTGCGTCCCTGACCTGACCACACCCACAAGCCCGCTTTCTTGCAGTTACAGGAGAAGCCACCTACCCTCGCAATCAATTCCCCTTTTGCTTAAGCCAGCTGGCGTTCTGGCTCTTGTAACCAAATATATCACCCAAAACCTACTGACTCAGAAGTTTTGTATTCTTAACAAGTTTCCAGGTGATTCACGGCCGAACGGTGCTGGGGAAGCACTGACTCCAGCACTGCCGATTAGGCTGCGGGTGTCCCAGGACTTGGCACACCTCCACGTTGGAACCTGCCCGCCCCTATGCCAGCAGCGGCTCCTCAAACTCCCTTCTGTCTTCGTACTGGCCTGGGAGGGGGCAGGCCCAGCCACGAGGCCCAATCACTGAGCAGCCTGGAACCATGAAGCCCAGGAGGGTGAGCCCCTACAGGCCTTCTCTGAAGATCATCAAAGACACAGAATGTGGGGGATGATGCTTCCTAGCACAGAGTCCTGAACGGAGGACAGATCTCTCCTGTGCACTATCTACTTCTGCCAGACACTGTGCTGGGCGTGGGGTAGTAAAGGTGAGTGGGGGCGGGGCGACTCCATGCTCTCCCGTGGCTCCCACTCAAGGGGAGAAGATACCACTTCATGAGGCCACCACTAGTGAGCACGTGACTACAGACTGTGCAAAAAAGGAATGGGGTCTTGGCACACACTGCTTTCGGCCCCCAATATGTGTTCTCTCCTTCCTTCTCATCTGGATACATGACCACCTGAACACTCCCCAGCCCCCTCGGCAGCTACATGTGGCCACATGACCGTGTTCTTACCCATGGGGGTGTGAGCGGAAGTGTGTGACTTCTTTAGAAGTGTCTTGTGGATGGAGAGGTGAGCCTTTCTTTGCTCTTCCTTCCTCCTTCTCATTGGAATGGGGCTGTGATGGCCAGAGCTTCGTGCTCTCTGAGGGGTGTACTACATGTCAAGACCCATGGAACAAGATAGAAGCCTATGTTCCTGAGGATTGTGGGACCACCACCGAAGTCAGAGCTGCTTACTTCTAAGCTTCATTTACAAAAGGGAGAAAGAAACCTTGATCTTGCCCAGCCAGGGCAGTCCTGGTCCAATGGTGCTCTGAGAAGTTATAACAGGGGGACTCACTGAGATGGGGAAAGGCCTCTTTGAGGAGATGTCTTTGACCTGAAAGATGAATAAGAGTTGGCTGAGGAGAGCAAAAGCAGAGATGCTCTCAAGCTGGAAGGATAGCTACTCAAGTACTAAGAGGAGGCCGTGGAGGCCAGAGTGAAAACAAAGGAGAGAGGGTGGGCAGGGGCAGGCCACATGGAGTCTGGGGCACAAGCAGGGGAGCAGCATGGAGGGTTTTCAATTGTAAAACACCTTCTCCCTCTTAGGCTAAGAGCATCACAGATCCCCAATTCTGTTCAACATGTGCTGCCCTTGTTAGCGGGCACATTATTCCCCTTTTACAAAGAATTGAGGAGAGTAGGTGACAGCCTCAGGTCAATTCAGCTCACCTGAATCCCAGCCAGGATTTGAGCCCATATCCAGCTGCATCTCAAACCCTGAGCTTCCCCTGTATTATGCTCTCGGCCATTCCCAGGTGACCAGGTTTCCGGTTGTCCAGCCATGTCCACCAGGAGAAGAACGTGCCACTCAGCCTTGGCTCCAAGCACTTGAGGTTTTCCAGTTGTTTCAGGGCCTCAGAGATCACTGATCCTAAGCCTGCACTGGGCAGATGGGGAGACTGAGGCCTGGGGAGAGGTTGGGGCCTGGCCAAGGCCACACAAACCATCTGTGTAGACAAAGGATTGGAAGAAGGCTATGCTGGTTCCCAGGAGAGGTCAGCAGGGGCCAGGAAGCTGGTCTGCAAAACTGCCTCTTTATTCAAACCCAGATGGCTAACTCTGACTTATGGAAGGCACACACCATCATAACACAGACCCCAGAGGGACAGCTTCACATCCACTGTCCCTTCTCCTCTGAGCATCATTTCCTCAGAACCACCTGCTGAGATGAAAGTCCTTTGTAAATTAGAAAATGTTCTGCTAATATGGAGGCTGGATATAATTAGGTATAGCAAGAGTGGGTGCCTTCTTGGTGTTTTTTAATATAAAAAAGTTTCCTCTGCCCCCTCCAATTATCTTATCCATGACAGAATTTACACCATTACCAAGTCATCCCTCCAATTACAGTATTGTCTATTTTTAATCCATTCTGGAAAATGCAGATTCCTGCTAAGAACAATAAAACATTGTCTAATCAATCACTTACACTTTAGTATACATGAGTTTAGTATAAATGAGGAGAGGCTCAAACAGGAAAGGGAAGTTTGTTAGAGAAAAGGGTGATGGGAAGGGATAATTACAGAGCCAAGCACTGATTTGCTGGGGTGTCACTTCCTAAAGGTGAGGTCAACCTGGACACAGTGGAAACCTGGCCTCTTAAGGCCTGGGGGTGAAAGAAGACCCAGGAGTCACCCAGAAGAAGGGATTGGATGCCTAGGCATTATGTGGCCTTTCCCTACCTGTAACCTCGCTCCCCTACTGGCCCTACCCCACAGTCTGCAAACACACTCAAGATGCTCCTACCCAGAAAAGTCCAACCACCTCTTTTTCAACATCCCTGAATATCTGAACAAAAAGAATATGGGTTTTAGAGTCAGAGAGTCCCGAGTTTCATACTTAACTGTCACTTGCAACCAAAATTGCTGCAAAAAGCTACCCTTTCATGCATCTTTGTACCACCAGATTTAAGCACAGAGCCTGACACAAGAAACAGCCTCCAAAAATATCACTGAGCTGCGTTCTCTGATCCTCAGTGTCCTCACCTGCAAAATGTCACCAAGGAAAAGCTCAGTAGACAGTATTTTATTTATACTAAAATGTAAATGACTGACGAGGTTTTGCTTTTTAAAGAGGGATATGCCTGGACTACAAGGGACAAAAATGATAAATCTTTCCTCGTAGGGCAATGGTGTGGACTAAATGAGATCATTTATTAATTAATGTAGCAAATATATAGTGAACACCGACTGTGTGCCAGACCCAGCTCTGAGGATAAAGACGTAAACAACAAAAAAAGTCCCTGCTGACATTTAGTGTGGAGGACAGACAATAAACTAACAAATAAATGAATAACTTAATATGTATTAAAGTCAAATCATAATCAGTTCATTAAAGAATATTAAAATGGAGTAAGGGGACAATGTGTGATGGTGGAGTATGATTTTATTTTTTGTGGGGCTTGTTTTTATTAAATTTATTGGGGTGACATTGATTAATAGGATCATATAGGCTTCAGGTGTGGGTTTCTATGTTACAAGATCTGTATATTGCACTGTGTGCCCACCGCCCAAAGTCAAACAGGAAAGGGAAGTTTGTTAGAGAAAAGGGTGATTTGCTGGGGTGTCACTAACCTCCCATCACCATATATTAGGCCCCTTTTACTCCTCCACCCCCCAATCCCCTTCCCTCTGGCAACCCCCACACTGTTTGTGTCCACGAGTTTCGGTTTTATATCCCACATATGCATGAAATCTCACGGTTCTTAGCCTTTTCTGACTGACTTATTTCCCTTAGCATAATATTCTCAAGGTCCATCCATGTTGTTACAAATGGCAGTATTTCATCTTTTCTTATGACCGAGTAGTATTCCATTGTGAAATGTACCACATCTTCTTTATCCAATCCTCTATCACAGGACACTCAGGTTGCTTCCATGTCTTGGTCACTGTGAATTAATGCAGCAATGAACATAGAGGTGCATATATCTTTGTGAATACATGTTTTTGAGTTTTTCAGATATATACCAGAAGAGGGATTGCTGGGTAATATGGTAGCTCTATTATTAATTTTTTGAGGAATTGCCAGACTATTTTCCATAATGGCTCTATCAATCTACATTCCCACCAGCAGTGAATGAGGGTTCACTTTTCTCCACAACCTCTCTAATACTTACTATTTGTCTTGTTGATAATAGCCATTCTAACAGGTATGAGGCGGTATCTCATTGTAGTTTTGATTTGCATTTTCCTAATTGCTAGTGAGCCTGAACATCTTTTCATATATTTGTTGGCTGTTTGTGTGTCTTCTTGGGAGAGGTGTCTGTGCAGGTCCTCTTCCCATTTTTTAATTGGGTTTTTGTTTGTTTGGTGTTGAGTTTTATGAGCTCTTTATATATTTTGGAGGTTAAACCTTCGTCGGAGCTACTGTTTGCAAAATCACCTCCTATTCAGTCGGCAGGCTGTCTTTTTGTTTCGTTGTTGGTTTAGGCACTATCAGGATATTGAAAATGCAATCCACAGAGTGGGAGAGAATATTCACAATATGTACATCTGTCAAATGACCCATATTAGGATAGAAAGAATTCCTACAAAACAATAAGAAAAAGACACTTCTGAATAGAAAACTAGGCAAAACTTGGACAAATCTTCAAACACAGGATATCTCAATAGCTAGTAAACATATGAGATGGTACTTGACTTCATTAATCATCAGAAAAATGCAAATTAAAACCCCCAATGAGTTTACTATACACTTTTCACAATGGTTATAATGAAAACTACAGAAATCTACCACGTGTTGAAAATACTGTAACACTCTTATGCTTCTGGTGAAGGAGTAGATTGGTAAACTACTGTGAAAAATAGGTTTGCAGTTTCTATTAAAGATGAACACAAGCCCTCCCTAACCCAAGCAATCCCATTCCATACCTAGGATATTGGGTATATTCCAAATACTTGATTGAAAAGCATCCATATGTTTTCAATATACAAAAGAAATATACACAAATGTTCACAGCAGTATGTTTGTGAGAACCAAAAAGAGATTACCAAGTTCCCAATAATGATAGAATAGGTGGGTGTGAAATCTAAGTAGCAAAGACAAGCAGGAAACCACAGTAAGGCTGCACCCTGCATTTGTCTCTCACCATCTCCCAGGAAGCGTTATCTGAAATCAAAAGCGACTATGGCCTGGCTGATGTGGCTCAGTGGTTGAGCATCAACCTATGAACCAGGAGGTCATGGTTCAATTCCCGGTCAGGGCACATGCCCAGGTTGTGGGCTCAATCCCCAGAAGGGGGTGTGCAGGAGGCAGCTGATCAATGATTCTTTCTCACAGTAATGTTTCTATCTCTCTCTCCTCCTTTCCTCTCTGAAATCAATAAAAAATATATACGTATTTTTAAAGTGACTATGGCCATTTCTGCTTTCCAAGTTATGTTGTACATACAAAAGAATGAGGAATTTTTTTTTTCTGTGCCCTTTCTGATGGAAAATTTTGCCAAAGAAAGGGGGTCTGGAGTAGGTGGCCCCTGTTTAGCATAACACATAAATCTACCTGCCAAATGTAAGGGAATCAGTTGGGGGAGCCTGAGCTAAAGAGTCCTGGAAAAGAGACAAGTGGCAAGTCTGTGGGGTAGGGAGAGTGACAGCAACATCATGGAGGCCTTTTGAGGGAAGGAAAAAAGCCTTGAGGACAGGGCATATCTCTTGTTTACTTTTAGGTTATTTGCTGGGAGATGATGTGACATATCCTTCTTCAATCTTCCTAAATCTTCAGCCAATTTTGTAACACACCCATCTGGTGTATGGGGGAAAAAAATGTGTCATACATCATAATCAATCGAAAACAGAACAGAGACAGCCCATATGGTTGAGAGTGACAATCCAAAAATGGAACAACAAGATTTCAGAACTAAGAGTGAAGCAGGAAAATGTAACCACCTCCTCCAGAACAACTGGAGAGTCTGGGAAGGAACCAGTTATTCCCATGCTACTTAAACTATTTCAGAGTATATATATCAAGGAAACATTTCCAATCTCATTCTGTAACATTTGACAAAACACACACATGAAACTAATTTTTACTTATGTAAAGATACAAACGTCCTTAATAAAATATTGGCAGAATTAACTCCAGAGGCCAGAAAGAGAATATGCCATCATACAAGAATTCAGGAATGCAAGGCTGGTTCAGTATTAATACATCTCTTGGTGTTATTCACAACATTAATAGGCTAAAAAAGAGGAGCTGTGGTTATGTCCATGAGTACTAAAAAAGTAATTTAATAATATTCAACATCCATTCCTGATTTTTTTAAAAAGCTTTTAATAAACAAAGTATACTAAAGAAGGTTTCAAGATGATGGTATAGGTGGTACAGCAACAAAAAGAGAGAGTTAAAAAAATAAGGAAATAAATGAATATGTCCCTGAGCTATAAACACACCAAAGCTACTGGAACAATTCTCCCTGGAAAACACCTGAAAACTAGCAAAATAGCTCTTCCATAATAAAGGATAAAAAGGCCACATCAAAATGGGTAGGAGAGGCAGAGACCCCAACCCCAATGCGGAGATCCACAAGTGGAAGGGGTATCACAAACACAGAGCTCCTCTCTGAAGAGCAAGGGGTTTGAGCCCTGCATCAGCCACCCCAACCCTGGGACCTGCATAAGAAAGACAAGCCCCCAGAACATTTGGTTTTGAAAACCAATGTGGTTTACATCTAGGAGACCCAAAAAACTGTTAGAAATGGAGACACTGCACAGACTTACTTATGCTGAGTCCCAGAAAAAAGGGCAGGAGTTTTAAAAAGTGCCTCTAGACCATACATGAAAAAGATTAATGAACTAATATTACAGCATATGCCAGAGGGACGGAGGTCTGTTAGAACTCTCTCCAGGAATAGAGGTGCTGGCAGGTACCATTTATTCATTCTCCTTCTATCTTGTCCACCTGGCATCTCTGGGTGCCATATTTTGGTGCTTGTCCTGCCCTAGCTCTTCCCTGCTGCTCTGTCCCACACAGCCCTATGCTCCTCCACCACAGCACCATCTCCACTCTACCCAGGAGACGAGCTCACCCCAGCCTGGGGCTCCACCACCACTGCCCCTGTCCTGCCCACCCAGGAGGATGCATGTATTCCAAACAGGAGGTATACCATGAGCTCCTGGCACTGGAGGCAAGGTGGGGTTGTTTTACTGAGCCTTGGGGGATTTAATCAGGGAGACATCTCTTGGCAGGGCATTGCAAAGGCCAGACTGAAACACACCCTCAGCCTTCCAGTGACCACCCTTTCAAGACTGGGAGAGATAGCTATTTTCTTAATACACAGCAACAAAAAGAGAGAGTTAAGAAAAATAAGGAAACAAAAGAATATGTTCCAAATAAAAGAGCAAAATAAAACCCCAGAAACAAATCTTAATAAAATGGAGATAAATAATTTATCTGATAAAGAGTTCAAAGTAATGGTCATAAAGATGCTCACCTATCTGGGAAAAGAATGGATAAACACAGAGAGAACTTCAACAAAGACACAGAAAAGATAAATGCTGAACATAAGTCACAGAGTTGAATAATACAATAACTGCACTGAAAAATACATTAGAGGGGTTGCACAGCAGACTAGATGAAGCAGAAGAAAGGATCAGTGATCTGGAAGTCAGGGCAACAGAAATCACAGAGTAGCAAAATTTTTAAAAATATAAAATGTGACATTAAAAACATAAAATGTGAGTGGGCATCCTTATCAGAAAGGAAAAAGTAAAAACGCCACGATTTGCAGATGACATGATGCTATATATGAAAAACCCTAAAGACTCCTACCAAAAAACTGTGAGAACTAATAAATGAATTCAGTAGTTTTTCAGGATAAAACAAATCAATATAAAGAAATCTGTGGCATTTCTACACACTAATATAATACATAACTATCAGAAAGAGAAATGAAGAAAATAATTCCATTTACAAATGCATCAAAAAGAAAAAAAATACATAGGCATATACTTAATCAAATTGGTAAAAGACCTGTACACAGAAAACTATAAGACAATGATGAAAGAAATTGAAGAAGATACAAATAAATGAAAAGATATCTCATGCTTATAGATTGGAAAAATTAATGTTGTTAAAATGTCCATACTACCCAAGCAATCTACAAATTCAGAGCAACCCCTATCAAAATGCCATAGGCATTTTACATAAAAATAGAACAAATAATTTTAAAATTTATATGGAGCTACAAAAGACATGGAATAGCCTAAGCGATCTTGACAAAGAGGGACCAAACTGTAGGTATCACACTGATTTCAAATTATATTAAAAAGCTACAGTGATCTAAACAGGATGGTATTGGCATAAAAATATACACAATAGAACTGAATAAAGAGCCCAGAAATAAATCCACACATATGTGGATAATTAATTTATGACAAAAGGAGTCAAGAACATACAATGGGCAAAGAATAGTCTTTTCAATAAATGGGGTTGGAAATATTGGACAGCCACTTGTAAAAAAAAAATTGAATTGGACCACTATCTTATACCATACACAAAATTAACTCAAAATAAATTAAAGACTTTGATGTAATACCTGAAACCATAAAATTCTTAGAAGAAAATATACGTAGTAAGTTCCTTGAGATCAGTCTTAGTGATGTTTATTTAGATCTGACTCCAAAGGGAACACTTGTACAGTGTTAGTGAAAATGTAAATGGGTGCAGCCACTATGGAAGACATTATGGAGTTCCTTCAAAAAATTAAGAATAGAGCTACCATATAATCTAGCTATTCCATTTCTGGGTATTTATCTGAAAGATAAGCTAACATTAACTTGAAAAGATATATGCACCACTATGATCATTGAAGCATTATGTACAATAGCCAAGATATCCAAACACCTGCATGTCCATTAATGAATGAATGGATAAAGAACATATATAAGGTGCAATACCACTCGGTTATTTAAAAAAAGAAATCTTGCCATTTGTGATGACATGGTTGGACCTTGAGGGCATTACACTAAGTGAAATAAATCGAACAGAGAAAGATAAATATCATATGATCTCACTTATATGTGGAATCTAAAAAACAGAATATACAATACAAAACAAAACCAACCTATATGTACAGAAAACAGATTGGTGGTTGCCAGATGGGAGGTGGTTTGAGGGGATGGGTAAAAACAGAAAGGGACTAAGATGTCCAAATTATCAGTTATAAAAACAGTCACAGGGATGTAAAATACAGCATAGGGGATATAGTCAATAATTGTGTAATAACTCTATATGGTATCATATGGGCACTAGACTTATCAGTGGATCGGCTTCATAAGTTATATAAATGTCTAATCACTGTTGTATACCTGAAAGTAATATATTATATATCAACTGTGTATGATGTATTTTTTAAATACCGGTAAATAGCAAAGATCATTTTTTATGATGAAAGACAAAGTGTATTTTATTGAGAAGTTCTTGAGGGAAGAATTCTCTTGTTCTCCAAGGTAGAGCTCTATCCAATTTCCTTGATAACCCTTTTATTCCTTCCTATTTCTCCTCAAAACTTTCTGATGAATTTTGTCCATCTTGGTCACATTTGCATTTCCGTGGCCCAGAGGGATTTCTGCCACTCCACAAATGTTGAATAAATAATGAGTGAATTAATAACAGAAACAAATCAAAGATATCCACTCTCAACATTATTATTCAACATTGTCCTGAGGATTATCAATATGACAATAAATAGGAAACAGACAAGATATAAATATTGGAAAGAAAAAACTAAAACTGTAAGTCTTTGCAGCTGATATAAATATCTACCTAGAAAATTCAAGAAGATAACTCAGGTGATATTGATATAATATTAATATAAAAATACATCATGACTTCCAACAATCCTGTGTCAGAATGTTACCAAGCACTAGGGTCATGCAACTCAAAAGTATTTAAAGCGAAAAAGTTTTGTTTTGTTATCTCTCATTAACTAGACAGCCTTGCAATGGTTCTGTCTTTAGCCCAGCTAGCTCCAGGGCCTCTATGATACCAAAACATCTTTTTTTGTTTTCCTATCTGAGTCTCTGCCTATCTCTGTCTACTCCATTCTCCAGGCAGGAATTTCATAAGCATCAGGGAGAATGGCCACTGGCAACTCTAGACATACAACTCCAAAGCAGGAAAAGTACTTCTCTCTAGCCATATCCACATATTTTTCCCAGAGAGAATTGTTGGTGGTCCACTTGCATTCCAACTACTGGGTCAGTTATCCACCAAGCCAGAGGTTGTCATTAGCATTCAGCCAGGGCCGTGTGACTATCCAGTGATTGTGTGTGGCAGGTCAGAGGAAGGTGCGGACATAGATTGGCAGGTTCATCAGAACCAAGTGGAACGGGGGAAGAGTTCCTCAGGCAAGAGGTGCTATTACCGCCAAAAAAAAAGGGAGGTGGCAAGCAGTCTGAAAAGATGAAAACCAGAGCTGCAACAGCCCACTACAATCCACCCCTTGTGTGATCGAAAGAGAAACACATGCTTCTCACTACACATCAAGTCCCCACTGTCCCCTGCTTAAATTACACTTTCATCCGACATAAATCCAAAATGCACTCCTCTCCCCAAAGAGAGACCATCCAAAGTTGCATTCCAGTATTGCCTGCCACTCTAAATCCCAGATCTCTGAGCAATACACAGTGCTTTAACTGTGCTGTACCTATGACTCAAAATCAGACCAGCCATTCTGAATCATAATTTCAACACATGCTATCTAGAATGCTTATTAATACACTTAGAAAAAGGAAAATGTCCAGTAACTTTCTTTCATTCTTGCCCTCTCTCCAGTGCCTCCATGCAAGCAGTCTTCAGCTCCATCTTCACCGAAGTCACCTTCAGCAGTGAGGAGCAGGACTGACAGGGGCTAGAGAAGCCTTCCCTGAGCAGGTGCGGTTGAAGCTCAAACTCAAAGGATGAGATACATTTGACTGGGCAAAGACATGGGGGTTGAATACGGGGGAAGGGAGGGAGAACATTATAGACAGAAGGCATAGCAAGTGCCAGGGCATAGCGTGGCATGAAGGACCTAGGAGAAAGTCAGAGTGTCTGGAGACACAGAATGTGAGGAAGCCAGGAAGGGGGTCTGAGGGTGTAGGGCCAACTTGAATGACATCCTCAGACCCCAGAGGATTCAGGAGACTCTGAAGGGGAACTGGCCCAGGGGGCCATTGCCCCTGTGTAGGACCACCCCACCTGGCTCCAACACACCTGGCCCAAGTATTGAAGGCACTCTGTCAGCAGCCATCTTTTCCCACTCCTGACACTCATCCTCCCTGGGCATCCTGCCCTGTAGCTCCCATACCTCCGTGTCTTCTGTGTTGGGATAGTCATCCTGAAGAGGTGACTCAGACTTCGCCCCTCTGGAAGCTTTTCCTGACCACAAGGCTGTGACACCCCCAAGACAGGGACTCCCCACTCACCTGTGTGGCTCAAGGTCCAGCATGGTCATAGTGGTGACTCCAGGGTGGCTGCGTAGGGGTGTAGGGCTGGAACCTGAGAGAACTTTGAAGAACGATGATGATTCCGGGGTCTAAAGGGCCCAGGCATTCTTCGCTGCTGTAGAGTGAGGGACCAGGCAGTGCTACACTTTGGGATGATTGGTGAAGAATGCACGCTTGGCTCCAACGGGCCCTGGTAAGGCTGCTGCCGTAGAGGCTGCACGCAGCATTGCATGTGAGGAGTGTAGCTGGCATACAGTAAATGCTCAGTAAATATGTGATGCTCTTTCTGTAAATATTTCTTGGTGTGACCCCCAGGGGCCCACTGGGGTTTCCTGGGGGGTTGGACAGTCACTTCAGATGCATATACTAAAAGATGCTGCTGTCTGCCACAGACACAAGCACCAGAGTCCTGGTGAGATAACAGTGCAGCCAAGAGGTGCCCAACTGAGCACAGGCAAGGGCCAAGGAAGGAATTCCCGCTCCCCGTTCACTAGTCCCAGACCAGAGAGGGCCAGGCCAGACCTCCCTCAGGATCCAAATATGAGGGGTGAAGGAGGGCTGGGGCCAGGCAAGGCGGCAGGGTAGGAGTGTCATGCTGCGGGCCTGTGCCTCCATCTCGTCATCTGTAGTGCAGAGCAGTGGGCCGGAGGGCACGTGAATGGACATGCAGTTCCAAGCAGAGGTTCTGTCTGGGCTCAATAACAGGGGCCACTTCTTGCAGAGCAGGGGCTGGAACACAGGCAGCAAAAGGGTTTCAGAATCAAGGTGCTTCACGGGGACTGGATCTTATTCAGTCATTTATTTGTCAAATAATTAATTAGCTCCCACCATGCGATAAGCACTTCTTTCTACTTATAAGTCAAGTTGCTTACCTTCTGTGGTGGCCACAGGGATGTGCTGCCCCAGCTGCTGGGATTGTCAGCAGGTGCCCGCACTGCAACCCCACTTCAGACTCCACTACACAGGCCTACTATCTCTGGGCCCACAACCTGTCACTGCCACACAGATGTGTCAAGACCTGGCCACCTCCCCAACTTGGGACAGCTCTGGAGGCTACCGTACCTCCAGGCCCTGAGCTGCTCAGCATCCCTCGCTGCTTACTCCTGCTTCCTCTCTCCCTGCTGCGTGCTCAATGGGGCACCCACTGGCCACACCTCCACAAGGCAGACAATTAGTGAGTAAGACCAGTGAAAAACCAAAGGAAGGACAGCTTCCCACACTGATGAAGGACAGGATCGGGGCCCTGGGGAGGACAGGATCGGGGCCCTGGGGACTGAGAGGTGTGGAGGGGCAGCCCAGGGAAGACAAAGGACACGTAAGTGGAGACCCAGAGATTGTAAAGCGGACAGCCCTGCCAGGAGAGAGCATCCAGGGGAGAGAGCAGCAAAGCCTGAGGTGCAAAGTGGCAAAATGTGAACGGTGCAGTGAGCCAGGCCTCAGTTCTCAGGAACAAAGCGGCCAGGGTGTCTGCACAGCACCTGGAAGGGTACCTGGAGTGTACCTGACCTGGAGGAGACCTGGAGTGTACCTGACCTGGAGCATACCTGGAGGGGTACCTGGAGGGGTGTCTAGAGTGTACCTGGAGGGCTAGCTGGAGGACACCTGGAGGATACCTGGAGATGTACCTGAAGAGAGCTTGCTGGCTGCAAACCTGGCCAGAGAGGGCTCAGCCCAGCCCCCTGTAGGACTAAACTGCCTGCATCCTCCTGCCTGGGCTGGGGTTGGCTGGGCCGGCAGAGCTGGCAGGCAACAGTCCCCTTACCTCACCCCCTGAGAACTCTCAATTAGAGCCAGGCACCCTCTGGCTGCCCTGATTCTGCTGAGGATGTGGAGGCTCAGTCCCTCTGGGGCAGCCTGGACGAAGCTGCTCTAAAATCACCTAGTCAGCTCTTTCACCAGCAGAAATCCTCCACTTCAGGCAGTTGCATCCAAAGCAATCCACAGCCTACCTCCTGCCCAGGAAGGCTTTAATCTGCTGGCACTGGAGCTGTGGGGCCAGGAACAATTAATTAAAAATCCCAAGGAGCAGCCAGCTCTCATTAAATCATGCAGGCGGCCGGGGGAAAGGGGCTCTAGGTGAGAGCTCCTCTTATGTTACTGCATTTTCTCCCTAGCCAAGCATTTTCTCATCTATTATCTCCATCGATCCCGGTCACGGCTCTGAGAGGAGGGATTATTATCTCCATTTTGCAAGTACAGAAATGGAGACTCAGGTTAAATTGTGTGTCGTGGTCTTCCAACTCCAAAGCACTGGGGCTGAGATTTACACTCTGCAATGCCAAGTCCTCTGTGCTTCCGCCGCACTTGGGCCCACATGGTTCTCCCTGTCTCCTGGGGGAAGGAATAGCTACTCCGGTGTGACAATAAGGAGACTCCCACCAGCTCTGCTCCCTAGGGCTGTAGAGAACCACCCCCAGAACAAGGTCAGGGTGAGCCTGAGGGGGTTCATACAAGGCACCTTTGACACTGAGGTGCTATGGTGGTGTGAATTATCCTTCACTGAGGTGGGATTTGTGATTTCCTCAGAGAAAAACAGAATTCCCTGAGCATGTCTGGGCCTGACTCGTGCTGGATGTTGCTAAGGGCCCAGAGACAATTCCCCTTCCTCCCACCTGTGCAGGCGTGCCCTGCAAGACCCCTGTTCCTGCAAGTGACTGTGATTTGGGGTATTGCAGCTACTTTAACCAATAGGTACAACAGCAGTGAGGCTCCACAGCTTCCCAGACAAGATCATGAAAGGTGCTTTAACCTCTGCAGGGCTCCTTGGAGCCCTGAGCCCCCAGGCAGTCCAGTTCCCTGAGGCCACCATGCTGACAGGAAGCTCAACTAGCCCTGGTGCAGAGATGAGTAGAAAGGCACTGAGACCACACAGAGAGACACAGCCAGCCCCCTGTCACTCCACAGCTATCCACCCCAGCTCCTGCTTCTTCATCTGACAGCCATCACATGAGAGACTAAGCCAGAACTGCCCAATGGGCACTGCCCATCCTATATAATAAAAGCCCAGTGACCCTAATGGCGTAATGACCGTAACAACCACTCGACCAGTTGCTATAGGGTGCATTGACCACCTCTCTCGGTCCCTTCCCCGTCCCCCCCTCCCCCCGCCCCGGCCTGCAGGCTCTGATCGCAGCATGGCAAACAGGGAACCACAGGGAACCAGGAGCGGGAGGAACGGCCGACCTCTTGGTCCCTCCCCCTGGCCCACAGGCTCCGATTGCAGCCTGGCAAATGGGGAACCACAGGGAACCAGGTGGGTGGTGGTGGGGTGGCACTGGGGACTGGCAAGCGGGTGGAAGATGGCCCTGATTGCAGGCTAGGCCTAGGGACCCTACCCGCACATGATTTCATTCGCTGGGCCTCTAGTAAAAGATAATAAAACAACTGTTGTTGTCTTAAGCCACTAATTTTTTTTTTTTGGGGGGGGGGTGGTTTCATCCAGCAATAGCAACCAGAACACCACCATCAAGAGAGAGGGACAAACAGACAAGCACAATGTGATTCCAGAATGAAACAGGAGCAAATGCTAGGCAAGAACAGACAAGGGGCAGACAGAGGGAGAGAAGTCAGGGGAGGCTTTACTGGCCTTAAAGGAGAAGCAGGCTCCTGCCAGGGGCTGTCCTCAGTGCTCTGCTCCTCCTGGTGCGCTGGGGAGCAGGGAATGTGGACCCCCGCCCATGGGTTGCTGTGGGCAGCCAGCAGATCTGAGGTACAGCTCCCCAGTCCCTTATAGACTTGGGATCATATGATGTGCAGTCATTGAAGAGATTATCAATATCAGTTTTAAATCATGTGAAAATATATTGGGGGTGAGGGGAAGGAGACAGGTTACAAAGCATGTTCTCAACCACATGGAAAAGTGTGACTAGAAGAAACACTAGAATAAATAAACAAAATTGCTCACAAAATATTGACTCGGAATCTAGTGGGATTAATTTATTTACTGATGCTTTTTTTGTACCTTTGCTGATTTTAAAATTTTGTTCAATGACCAGTCACTTCCTGATCAATGAGAAAAATAGAGGAAAAGCTCTATCTTAAGCAGCCAGGTTCTCTTTCTCTCAACCCCCAATGGAGGTGAGAGACCAGCAAGCTCACTCCAGGAGTAGCTTGGGTTATGCTTCAGCAGGCCACTTTCACTCAGCTACACTGAGTGACAAGACAAAGGGGCTAAGACAACAGGGATGAATGCAAACTCCTAACTTGGACCCCAAATTTTAATTGCATGACTATAGGATGGGGAAGACACAGCCTAAAAAAAAAATCTTAAAAACTGTTCAGGCAACCACGGGGAACCAGGTAGGTGGGTCGGGGGTCTTAGCCAGCTACAAGCTGACCACAAAACCAACACTTAGAGCTGCCTCAGTATCTTAGGTTACATCACAAGAAGCATAGTGTCCAGAAAGAGGGAGGTGGAAGTTACAGGCAGCCCACATCTGGAATTCAGATTACAATTTTCAGCCCTCCCCCCTACGATTCTCTGTCAGCCCCTCTCTTCCGCTGGACCCAGAAGGCTGGTCCCCTGGTTTCTGGGGACCAAAGTCAGTATTACAGGGGGTCTGAGAGGTTCCTTTCTTGCTCCTTTTTATCTGGTACCAGGGAAGTGAAAGGGATAAAAAGAGACCAAGAGAAGAGCTGGCCAAAAGCCAGGAAGCTAATTCCCCACCGCATCCACTGTGTAACTGACTAATTCTGCAGTATTTGTGCTTCTGGGCCTCTGTTTCCCTTTGTCTGTATGACTCCTGATTGGAACATTTGCTGGGGCTTTTGTGTGGTTCTAAACTCAATCCTCTCTGATGATGTATATGAATGTGTTTTTGATGGATGTTTTCCAGAGCCCTTTGTTGCCTCAATGATGGGATAATGAACAAGAATTGTTTCTATTTGTAAAACATCCCAAGCATTTTCCAATTCCCAATTTGTGGGACAATGTTTCTTAATTAAGCACAAAGACTTGCCACTTCATCTACTGTCAAGATCCCCAGAGAGGTAGTGATGGAGATGTGGGGAAGGGAAGTAGCAAACTCAGGTGGGCTCAAAGCGGCCTGGAGAGCACAGTTAGAAACTCCCAGAAGGCAGGTGTGGAGCCAGCACAGTCCCCAGAAGAGGAAGGAAGGGTGCCAGTCTGGTCCCAGAGCATGGCCTTGCATGGCTGAGCAGGGGACTCCCTCCCTCCCTGTGTGGGACGTTTGCCACTAAGAGCAGGTCTCTGGAAATAAACTGACTGAGTTAGACTCTGGCTCCACACTCAGTAGACGTGTGGTCCTGGGCGAAGAACGCAATTCACTTGGAAGATAAGAATGAGTAAAGTGATGATGGCCCGGCCTTCTGCAGTGAATGGACAACTCAAATGAACAAACACACAGATAGTGCTAAGCACAGCTCTGGGCAAGAGTGATAAATTTCAGCTGCGACATTTTTTTCTGAAAACAGCACCCTGGTTTCCTGGAACACCCTCCCCAGCCCCCTATCAGAATTGCTGCTGTGAGCTGCTGCTACTCCTGATCCTTCGGAAGAGCTAGGCTGCTGAGGGACTCATGCCGGGCCCGTCCCGGTGGTAAGCTGGCAGCACAGGACATGGCAGGACATTCCTGGAAGGACACTGGTGGGAACCTGGGACATACCTCTCACAGTGAGCTGTACTGATGGCACCGCAGGTCACCTGTGGGTGAGCAGCCCAATGCAGAAGGCCGTGATGGTTGGCAGGAGTGCTAGCCAATCAGAAGGCCTTGGGCCAGGCGCTGGCCCATGAGCTGCAGGAAGTGGGGAGGCAAAGGGAGTCCCACAGAGGGTCTAGGAAGGAGGGACACTCAAGAGCTCAAGGCAGTGGCTCTTTTCCGCTGTGTGGTTCAACTTTAACAACTGGCACAGCAATCCTGGTGCCTGATTATGGAACCTGATGGAACCCACATCCATTGGGAGTGCCTCCTGCTGCAGCAGAGTCAGTTCCCGGCACTCAGCTGGAAGTGGGGGTGCTCACCTCCAGCCCAGCAGTGGAGGTTGGGAACCAGTGCTCTCCAGACCCGCAGGTGCCCGACCCCTCTGGGTCCAGAAAGGCAGTAATAGGTGTCCCCAACCAACTCCCAATACTCCAGGAGACCTAATCACATGTGGAGGGTGGCCCATGGCCTCTCCCCCTGAGGTGGGGGCTCACACTCCTCAGACGCATGCGTTGATGATTGGCTCCATGGCTCCATGGTTACAAGACCTGTCAGTGCCACCTTTCAAAGAGGAGGTGCACACTCCCTCCCTGCCAAGCACGGGGCTGAGCTTTTTAGTAGATTGTCCCACTGAGTCCTCACAAGCACCCCATGAGGTTGTCACTGTTACTGTCATTTCCATTTTAAAGATGCCGTCTCTGGCCCTGGCTGGGTGGCTCCGTTGGTTGAAGTATCGCCCATACACAAAAGTTTGAGGCTTCGATTCCTGGTCAGAGCACATACCTAGGTTTTGGGGGTTCCATCCCAGTTCGAGGTGTGTACAGAGACAACCAACCGGCCAATGTTTCTCTCACATCCATGATTCTCTCCCTTCCTTCCCCTCTTTCTAAAATCAATAAAAATAAACCCTCAGGTGAGGATTTTTTTTTTAATGCCATCTTTGCAGCTCAGTAAATCCTGCTTCGGGGTCCCTGGGAAGTGGTAGAGGTAGAATCCAAACCCCCAAGTGGGCTGAGCAGCTGTGTTGGCCTATCATTGCTCTATCATTGAAGAGTCTCCCACCTTCCTTGCCATGGTCCCCGCGAGGGTCTGGCCTCCGCCCCAATAGAGAGGGTGGAGGAGCCTCCTGGCTCATCTCCCACCTTCCGTTGTGTCCAGCCTACCTCTCCCCACCTGACAGATGAGTTTGGAGTAAAGGATGTTATTATAAATCAACCCTGTACAAGAAGAGAGCAGGCCTGGCACAGGGAGAAGTTGAACTGCAACACAAAGCTGACAGACCTAAGCCAGAGGGAACCTCAGGAGCACACCCTGCCCAGAGTAGCCCAGTCAATGGGAATGGCTGGCCTTTATCCCTCAGGTCCCTCAGGAAGGCATGGTTGTGAGTGAGGTCTTCTGTAGCTGAGGCCTGTCCTGAGCACTGACAGCTGGAGGCTGGCTGCTGGCTGCATATGTGTGGGGGGGGCTGGAGGGCACACCACAGAATCTGCTGCATCAGGTCCGGGGCCCAGCTCAAAGCTTTTGATGACTCCCTATGAGGCAGAATCCAGACAAGTATCTATGCCGGGCCCTCGTGGTCCACAGCATCTGGCCTCCCATTCTGCCCCCTGCTCCCAGAGCCCTCTGCTCCTCTGGCCACACTCACCACCAGCATCCTCCTCAACAAGCCCTGGCTCCCCACATGTCTCCTCTCCCACGGGCTAACTTCCACTCACCAGCTGGCCCCTTCTGCAGGCCCTCCCTAACCTCCAGCCTGGCTGGGTCATGGGACCGAACTCCAATCCTCATCCATCTCTCTCCCCACCCAGAGAGGAACAAAGGCTGACCCATCAGTCTGGCCTTCAAGCCCAGCCGAGGGCCAGGCACAGAGCAGCAAGAACACACCAGCTATAAAAAATGACTAGACAATGGGAATGCCCTGACTCCAGTGCCCTTGGAGGCTGAGTGCCCAAGAAAAGGGCCAGCAGTGAACAAAGGGCACCTCAGGGGGCAGCCACTGCCCAGCTCCAGCCAACTCCTGCCAGGTCGGGCATAGCATGGCCAGATCACCCCATTTTTTTTTCAAGAGAATTCAGAAATAAAGCTTTTTATGTCAAAGACCTTTATTATTATTTTTTTTTAATGTTGGCCTTTACCTTCAAATTAACGGAAAGACTGGGTTGTCTCCATCAGGCCCTGCCTGCATGGCTGGAGTGAGTAGATGGAAGAATGGGTAGACTGCTCCATGCTCTTGTCCCTGAGCATATACTTCCTGAGCCGAGAGCCCCGTGCTCACGAAGCTCACGTTTGGGGAAGTCAGATGGTAAACAGCAGCTCTAATAAAGGAGTAGATTACGTGTTAGACAGTATAAAGCTTTGGAATGAATAGAGTGGGGTGGGGGCTCACTGTTTAGACAGGTGGGCTTAATTGGGAACTGCTTGTTGAGAAGATGCCATTGGGAACTGCTTGTTTGGGGGTGAGCCTGAGGGGTGGGGCCCAGGGTTGTGGGCTTTATTCTGAGTACAGTGGGTGCCATAGGGAGGGTCTGAGTAAGGGAGAGGCCTGCCATGCCTACTTTTTACACGGCCACTCTAGCTGCTCCCGGGGGGGAGGCTAGGAGGCTGTAACTGTCATCCATAGGGAGAGGATGGTGACCATGAACTCCAAGGTTTTGGCCTGAGTGACCGGAACAGGGCACTGCAGTCCACTGTGACCCAGGAGGTGGCAGGGCGGACAGCTTTTGGAAGGAAGAGGAGCGTGTGTGCACACACACCGTGCATAAGGGCCTCTGTGCACCCCAGGAACTGTCCAGCACCACATGGGTTCAGGAGGCTGGAGCTCTGACCCGGCGCCCAGGCTAGACCTTCCACTAACAGATGGGTGGGTGCCCCGTTGCGGCAGAATCACTTTCAAAAGGCACAAAGGACTTGTATGCATGCATATAAGCATAACCAATGGACGCAAGACACTGGGAGGGGGTGAGGGCATGTGCAGGGGGTAGGGGAGGCTGGGGGAAGGTCAATTGGAAAAAAAAGAAAAAAGGAGACATATGTACTACTATTTGTAATACTTTAAACAATAAAAAAAATTGTTAAAAAAAGATGGTGATGTATAATAAGAGAAAAAAAAGGCAGGAAGCGGACCAGTCTCCAGGGAGGACAGTGACCAGACAAAGGTGGGGGTGGAGAGTTGCTGCAGACTGACCACTCCCTGAGCCCCGGCTGGCATGTGGCCAGGAAAGGGACCTCGCCAGAAACGGGCTGCCATTGTCCTGAAAATGAGGAGGAATCCAGGCAGAAATTGGGTGAAGGGGAGGGGGGAGAATCCTGGAATGAGGCATATTCTGCCTGTGGGGACCCAACCCACCTGTTCTCCATAGGCATGTTACAGGTGCAGAGAGCTCTGGGTTGCTATGGCAACAGAGCCAGGGATGCGCTGGAGCGAACCCAGAAGTGGGGGCAACCTTCCCACCCATGCTGAGGGTCCATGGAATGAGGGTGAGGCCTCCAGGCCAAGACCAAGGGGCAGGTGGCTAATGAGCCCCACCTGGGCCATCCCTGGAATGCCTGACTGCTGGCTTTACAAAGGCAACCTCACTGATGACTGGCTAGTGGGTCTCTTTTCCAGTGGGGCAGGCAGTTTGCATTAATCCTCTGCCTCTCGGCTTCTGGACCCTGAGGGACCCAAGGACCAACTAGCTAAAATGACCTCTGGGGAAGTCACTTAACACCTCTAGCAGCTCACCTTTAAGAGGTATGGGCAGACTCAGTGGGATAGTTACTCTCTCCTCAGTCTCTCTTGAAGCTCAGCCTGAGAATGGGGGTCTCCACTCCTGCCGCCGTCCCACCCGTTCCTCTGTCCTCCTCTTCCCTCAGCAGCCTGTTCTGGGGACAACTGTCTCCAGGGGTCACTGTCCCTTCACTTCTGGGGACAACTGCCTCCACCTACCTTTACAGACCCTTTCAACGCTGTAAAAGGTGGCCTCTGGTCACTCCCAGCCAAGGGAAGGAAAGGAAAGCTGACTTTCCCGAGAAGAAATTGACCTGCCCCTGGCAGCTCATTTATCTTGCTCTCCCCTTACTTCCTCTCTCTCTTCCTTGCTCAGCCTTTTCCCCTCCACCTCCCAACGAGCAAAGCAGGCCCGCAGCTGGCAGGTGAACCCAGAATGTCCCTGCTGCTCCTCCGAGCCTGCAGCCACAGAGGGGGTCTGTCACTCATTTCAGGAGCCACTGGTCGAAGGAAGAGAAGGGTGGTGCTAAGATATTTCACACAGGGTCTTGTCTCATTTGGTCCCCACGATAATATGCCCATGAGGGTATATTATTCCCGTTTCAGAGATGAAAACAATTGAGGCTCACAGAGCTGCTGGACCACCTTTGTGACTGTCTAGGGATCTAAGGGGTGAGGGAGCCAAGTGTGTGTGGAAATGAGTGGTTTCCTCTTGGTCCCATTGTGGGGTTTCCCTCTCAACTCTTAGACTTGGCAAATCCCTAATCTTCTTCCTGTTTGTCTCTGTCTGGAATGTAACTCAGAGCTGACAGGGCCAAAGGCATGGCCTCAATTAAGTGTGGGAAACCACCGAGCTTTGACCCCAGCCTGAGCCTGGACTATGCCTGGCAGTGAGGATGTGGGATACCATCTGAGATTTGCCTTTCCGCATTCACATCGCTTCCCTTCCCTCACCCTACTCAGCATCACAGGGTGCTACGTTCCTCAGGCTCCCTGCCCTTGGCTTCCTGGTGGCTTCGTCCAATAGAAGGCACTGGTGAAGGCTGGAGGGTGGGAGGAGACCAGCCAGAGTACTCCCCTCTCAGTCAGCTGCGGGCAGCATCGCTGGCACTGTGCTCCCTTCATAGCTCCAGCTCCCATGGTGCTAGCCGCCACTAGGAAGCCTCCACCACGCTCCAGACCCTGCCAGGTGCCTTGGCTTCAGGGCTGTGGTGACACTACCTTCTCTTGCTGATATTGGTTTACTTTCTTTACCAGCCAATATGTGGCTTCTTAGCAATTCTATCACTTCTATAACCAGCTCTCTGGCTTCAATACCTTCTGTGTATAAGACCTAGGGAAGTTTCTGTTTGGGGGAAGGGCTCCTGACTGATACAGTTCCAGATACTCCCTACTACAGAAGAAATAAGAATCCACCCATCTCCACTGGAAGAGGAGCAAAGAGCAGAAGGCATGTCTCTGACCTGCAGTGGCATCATGGAGAGCCAGCACCCACAGCTGCCCTGGCATCCTCCCCTGTGCAAGGCAGTGAGACTTGGTGCCTGCCTTTGTGGGTCAGGTGAAGAGTTGGTTGGTGCTAAAGTAGCACGAGGCCATCTCAGCCCTCCTTGCCAAGCCTTCGTGCTACTGTCTACATTGTTCTCGGGCAGGGCTGCCTGGGTGCAGAGGTGGAACCCCACCAGGGATCATGTGCCTCTACAGCTTTACTCAACCAGGGCCATGCGGCCAGAGTCCTGGGCAGTTCAGCAGGGCTCTGCCCATCCTGGGAAAAGATGGCAGCTGGGATCTAGGGCAGATTGACAACCAGACCCAGGAAGTCCAGGAGCCTTGAAGGAGTAGACACTGAGGCTGTAAGAAGTGGCAAGCAGTCTTCCACATGTGTTCCCTAGACACCTTCACGCCAATCAGCTTCCACATGCATCAGCCTGGAAACTAGAAACTATCCAAGTCTTTCAAATAGAAGGCATTTAGTACTGGGATTGGTACCGACAAGCCAAACAACCCAGAGATGAGTCCAGTGAAGCTGCCACCCGCCTAAGACTAGAGAGGGGTCAGGAGGAGGGGCTGCTGCTGCAGATGCTGGGGCTTCTTAGCAAAAGCACCTGACGGGAGCCTCCAGGTGGAGTCTGGGCCACCAAGGGAGAGGCAGTGAGAAGGAGGCTCTGCCTTTTCTCCTGGAATGCATCCCTGCATCGCAGAGCAGAGCAGATGACTGGCACCAGCCCAGCACATGGCTCTCCCAAATCCTCAGAATGGGGGATACTAGCCCACTTGAGTCTCAGAAGTGGGGGGGGGGCATGAAACCGACAGAAAAACACACCGTGTCCAGCTTCTCAGGGGAAGGGAGCTCCCCCAAACAGAAATCGGTAACCATCTATACTAATAAAAGGGTAATATGCAAATTGGTCAGGATGCCCTCACAGTAATGACCGAACAGCAGGCTGCATGGGGCAACCACGCTGGAAGGGGGGTTAGTGAGGGACGACCAAATGACTGAACAGCAGGCTGTGTGGGGCGACCAGGCCGGCAGGGAGTGGGGGCAGTGAGGGGCAACCAGGCCAGCAGAGGGGGGCAGTGAGAGGTGACCAGGCCAGAAGGGGGGGGCAGCTGGAAGTGACCTGGCTGGCGGGGGCGGCGGGGGGAAGCAGTTAGGGGTGATCAGGCCAGCAGGGGGGGCAGTTGGAGACAGCCAGGCCAGCAGGGGGGGCAGTTGGGGGTGACCAGGCTGGTGGGGGGTGGCAGTTGGGGGCAACCAGGCCAGCAGGGGGGCAGTTAGGGGTGATCAGGCAGGCAGGCAGGTGAGCAGTTAGGAGCCAGCAGTCCCAGATTGTGAGAGAGATGTCCGACTGCCGGTTTAGGCCTGATCCCAGGCATCAGGCCTAAACCGGCAGTCGGACATTCCCCGAGGGGTCCTGGATTGGAGAGGGCGCAGGCTGGGCTGAGGGGACCCACCCCCCAAGCATGAATTTCGTGCACCAGGCCTCTAGTTACTAGAATAAGAAAAAGGGATGTGAAGCAGGCACAAAGCACAGGTATCATTTAAATCCATCAGGAAGTTAACTATGAAGCATCCACCTCGTGGATGAAAATTGTGTCTATGTGCAAGGGCCTTCCGGGACCTTCTCCCCTTAGTGCCCACCCTGCCTACTTAAAGCTTTTTGGTGCCTTCATGAGGTGATACTACGCAGTGGTTTTCAGAAAGACGCAAAGAAACTGGTTTGAATGCCAGCTCAGCCCCTGTGACTCAGTTTATCCTCTGTAAAATGGCATAAAGTATGTTTGCTGTTCCTTCCAAAGAGTTCACTCAGCATGGGAAGGGGGAGAAAGATAAATTTACAAACAAGGAACCTGACAACACGGCCTCAGCCATGGTCATGTCGACTTCGGCAGGGATGCACCCTGGTGCAAGCAGGCACCCTTGATGGAACGTGATAAGAATGGCACTTTACCTCAGTGGTTTTCCTCAGAAACCTAGAGTTCCAATACAACAGGTCCTCGAGTAATGTCGTTTCATTATAACGTTGATGAGCTATTGCTACAGGAACATAGTTCTTATTTATATCAATTAGCCTATGGTAAAATTAGTTTCCTTAAGTGTTGTTTAAAGTCACAGACCCTATCAATGACATTAAGTGGGGACTTACTGTACAATCATGAGAAAAAACATCAGACAAATCCTAATTGAGGGGCATGCCACAACATCCTGCCAACGCTCCCCCAGACTTCCAAGGTCATCAGTAACAGGGCAAGTCTGAGAGAATGCCATAGCCGAGAGGAGCCCAAGGAGATATGATGACTAAATGTAATGCAGGATGCTGAGCAGGGTCTTGGGACAGAAAAAGATCATCGGTAAACAGTAAGGAAACCTGAATCAGCTGTGACATCTGTTCATGATAATGTATCAGTGTTGGCTCACTTCCTGTGGCAGATGTACAGGAGAAGCTAGGGAAGAGATGTACAGGACATTCTGCACTATCTTTGCAACCTTTCTGTTCATCTAAGGCTATTCTAAAACAAACAGGTTGTTTTAGAAGTACAATAAAAAATAGTGTCTCCCTCACACCCTGGTAGAATTGTGCATTCACACGTGTGATGTAGCTACATCAGCAGCTGGAATGACCAGCGGCTGAGGGAGAGCAGTTGATGACCCCAGCCCTGCAATGGGGTCAGAGCTTGCAGCATTGGAATTGCCTCCCCCAGCCCCAGTCTCCTGTGTACCTCTCTCCCCTTGCTAACAGCCCAGAGGACCCCAAGGCATCTTTATTCTGGGCCTTGGGACTGCTATTCCTGGCCACAATCAGGACTACAGTAGGCCTATGAGTTCTGGTTCTTTTCTCCATGGCCCATCCCACTCCACTTGGCGAATCAACCTCCACAGCTCCCTGACCTGTGCCCTGAGGGCCTTGTGCGAGTGGGGACCACCACGCCCCACCACGAGCTCTCTCCTCCGTGCTGGTCTAGGCCCCCCATGTCCCATCTCCTCTCTCGTTACTCCCTCTTCACAGGCAGACCCAGCCATGCAGTTAGGCCTCTCGCTTGCTTCTCGGGCCCACATCACATATACAGTGAAACTGCAGGAACTCTCCCTCCCTTTCCGGTCCTTTGGCATTATGGCCTGGACTTTAGCATTCCTAACCTTCTCCTCCATCCTCCTCTGTGAGAGGCCCAGAAGTCAGTGAGTCTTGGGGATGGTAAAAAAAAAAACTCTGCCCACCCCCATCTGCCCATGAGGTGGTCCTCCCACATACATCAAGGCCAGGCCTGGAGCTGATTGCCGCAGTCCTGCCCAACTCCCCTCCAGAGCACCACAAATCCCCTGGCTGCACGAGTCTCCCTGGCATCATGTGGCCTCTGGGCACAGACCATACCTGCTTCCTCTCCTGCAATCCCCCTATCACCTTGAGGTTCACACCTTAGTGCCCACATGTGGTCCTGCACTGGTCTGGGAACCTCCTAGCACTCCACCTCACGTTTGTCCGAATGCCCTTTAGCCCTCAAAGGTCACCAACGGGTGTCCACAGCAGCTCTCCCTGGCTCCCGGGCTTTGTGGCTGGGGCTCCTGGATTCTGGCCCTCTGTGGGACTCCTACTTTGTCACTGTCTAGCGCCACCTCCTTTGCTCCCTATGCACTATCCTTGGGCCCTAGGCACCCTCCACCAGGGATCGTTGGTCCAAGCCAGGGATTGCACATGTGGGTCAGTCCTCACACCAGCATCTGAGTTAGGCACAAAGAGTACTCGCCTTTCTTATGGATAAGTGAACAGGCACAAAGAGGCTGAATGACTTGCTCAAGGTCAATTCAACTTGCCTATAGTCAGCATGTGGCAGACAGGATTTGAACCCAAATACTCTGCCTTGAACTCTCAACTTTAAACCCTACACTGTACAACCCGAGTTACAAATCTGAATTGTCGGGAACATTCCAAGGTGGCATGATTTTTGTGGAGGGCAGGAGGGCAGGAGGGCAGAGGATGGTGACAAAGAAGGAACTACCCACCTCCACCCTGGCACACTCAGTAGGTCCCGCCACCAGCTACTAAGGCAGCGTGGGAAGGGGTGTTCTGACTCTGTTTCTTACCTCCCCAGAGCCCGGATGATGAGATGATGGGTGAGGTGACAACCAGTCATAACACCATCGCCTCCTTTGAGGTATTCTCCAACTGAAACATTAAACTTCAAGTGAGCATAATATCTAGGCAGAGAGCAACTTTGCACAGGAATTTTGCAAGTATTACATGTTCTTTCCTTGTTGCAATCTGTATAGTTTATCTTCTGAAACAGGGCTCATGACTAAAGAACAAGTCTCACAGGTAGCTGCTACGAGAAAGAAAAAAATATCATTTCCTACACAGCAGATAGTGGGCTTTCCAACCCATAAAGGAATTTGATCTGAGCAAGATTCTGCCAGAGTAGTCCTGTCTTCCGCTAGTTCCAACTGTTTCTTTCCCCTCTTTTGTCACTTTCACACTTCAAGTCTGAGACCTAATTTTTTTAATTTAATTTTATTTATTTTTACATTCAGTATTGTTTTATATTAGTTTCAGGTGTATAGCACAGTGGTTAGACAGTCACCTACTTTACAAAGTGTCCCCCAATAGTTTGAGTACCCACCTGGCACCATGGACAGTTATTACAATATGATGGACTGTATTCCCTGTGCTGTACGTCACATCCCTGTAACTGTTCTGTAAGTATCATTTCGTACTTCTCAATCCCTTCGCCTTTTTCACCCCATTCCAACTCCCCTCCCCTCTGGCAACCAGCATTCTATTATCTGTATCTATAAGTCTGTTTCTGTTTTGTTCGTCCATTTATATTGTTCTTTAGATTCCACACATAAGTGAAATCATATGGTACTTATCTTTCTATGTCTGATTTATTTCACTTAGCAGAATATGCTCTAGGCCAGTCCATGGTGGTGCAAATAAGATTTCATTCTTTTTTATAGCAAAGTAATATTCCATTGGACTAGTATATATTACCACAGCTTTTTTATCTCCTCATCTATTGATGGGCACTTGGGTTGCTTCCATATCTTGGCTATTGTAAATAATGTTTCAATGAATATGGGGGTGCACACAGTCTTTTAAATTAGTGTTTTGGGTTTCTTTGGATATATACACAGACGTGGAATCACTGGCTTATAAGGCAGTTCCATTTTTAATTTTTTAAGGAAACTCCATACTCTTTTCCATAGAGGCTGCACCAGTCTGTTTTCCCACCAACAGTGCACCAGAAGGCTCCCTTTCCTCCACATCCTCTCCAACACTTATTAGTCGTTGATTTATTTATAATAGCCATTCTGACAGGTTGGAGGGGATATCTCACTGTGGTTTTAATTTGCATCGCTCTGATGTTCAGTAAAACTGAACACCTTTTCATGTGTCTATTAGCCAATGTGCACCCAGGGCAGGGTGTGCGCTGCTGAAGGAAAGCAACGTGTGGAGAGATGAGATGGCTGGTGGCAGGGGAGGTCAGGTGGAGCTCTCTAAGAAAGTGGCTTTGGAACCCAAACCAGCCCGAGGGGTGGATCCAAGTGCAGGAAGAGCTAAGATAAGTGCTCCGGGCAGAGGCAAGAGCACCACAGAGGCTGTCCTCAGAAGAACGCACTCACTGCCATGGAAGAACTGAGGGGGGAAATGGGCGAGCGCCAGGAACACAGTGGGGGTGGGGGGAGGGGGAGGGGGCAAGCAGCAGGAGGGCCCAGGCTGGCCTTTGTATTAAGTGCCAGGAAAGCCTCCAAAAGAGTTGCAGTCAGGATGGCATGATCCCCGTTACATTTTAAGAGGATCACAGCTGTGTGAAAAATGGACTGGAGGGCAGCAAAATGAAACTTGGGACCATTATATTCTCTCAGGCAGGAGGGGGCATAAAAAGAAGATACTGGATGCTGAAGTCAGGGTCACGGACTTTGGGGTTGGCTGAATGTGGGAGAGGGGAGAGGAAAGGAGGAGTCCAGAAGGACCCTGGGGCGCCAGTCTGCTAACCTGGCAGGTGGAGGGCTGTTTCGTGCTACCCACAGCAGCAATCACCTTGATGGGTGACACCAGGGCTGCACATCAAGAGGTCTATTCAAGGGGGCCTGAGACATCCACCTGGGGGGTCAGGGAGGCAGTCTGCTCAGCTGTAAGGAGGGAAAGGGAACACCTAACTCACAGGCAAATGGTGAAAGCATGCTAGGTAGCCTGGATGTGCAAAGAATATTAACAACCTCCCTTCATGACCAGCTGCTTCACGCCTGCAGCTTTGAGAGTGTCACATGAATGACCCTCATGGCCTCCCTGCAAGGCTATTGGTTTCATTTTATAGACATGGAAACTGAGGCTCAGAGAGATTGCATCATTTGCCCAAGGTAACTTGCTGGGTAAATGATGGTGCCTGCACCAGAATGGAACCTATCTCTGTCCACGTGAAAAGTTGGGCCCTTCCCACGTTGCCTCCCAAATGCAAAGGGATGTTTTTGTCTTGTTTTGTTTCCGTCTGTGGAGGAGTTACGTGGGAGACACAGGCCCCAGCACCACTCCAAATGGCTAGCCAGGCAGCCTGTTTCTATTCCAGCCTGGGAATCCAATCGGAGCGGGGAGGCTGCCCAGCCTCACCCTCCAGCCGGAGGCGACAGAAACATCTCGGCAGCCAGGCACAGCATTTCCAGGGGACAGAATTAATAGAGCAATTTCCCATGCAGAACTTAGCTGGTTCTAAATTAGCATAGATAAATATTTTTGAGAGAGGAGGGAAAATAATGCATTCTGCAATAAAGCTGGAGTACAGCCTTCTTTAGGCATCCTGTGAATTTGAACGAAATGAATTTGCACCTGCAGTAATTGAAAGTGCCTGGTCCTCTGGGGCTGAGAGCAGGCCCAGCCAAATAAATCCCCTACTAATGGTTGTCAAAAATCTAATTCCATATTGGGCTGGGTTAGGGGAGGGGGAAGTACCAGGCCTGGAGGGTCAGGGGCCAGGATTTGGAGGATGAGTAAAGAATAAAAAGAGAAAGACAGTTCCAAGGTCTAAGAGGACCACCCAGGACCCCCATTCCTCCTCTCTCTAGATAGAAAAAATGTACCTGATGGTACAGAGTGGATGGGCTGTGCCCCAACTAGCTGACACTCATACCCTATTCCTAGAGCCATGGAAACTGAAGCTTTGGAGCCCCTTAGTGAATGGCCCAGGAGCCCCAGTTAATGATCTGCACCTCCCTTACAAATCTTTACCTCCTCATCTCTCACGGGGATGCCATAATAATCCCCTCAATGGCCTCCCTGCCTGTAGGGTCTCCCACGGCGTGGCCGCCATGCTGGTCTTCAGCAGTGCACTTCAGCAGTTCTGAGAAATACAGAAACACTTCACAGCTGATCAGCAAATGACCGCTGCTCTGTGCCCCTTGACTGCCCCGGCTGTCCCTAAAGCACCTCTCCAGAGGCAGCAGGGGGCCTGGCACTGAAAGGCCCTGAGCCAGGATGGGGGCCACAAGCCAAGCCCTGCCTCGCAAATTGTTTGACTATCTCCCCTGGAGGAACACTCAGACCCCTCTGTGATTTCCATTAACCCCGAGCACCCCAGGCAAACATAGCAGCTAAGGTAGAAGACAGGGGCTACCATCATGTGCCAAGTCAAGCCCCTGGCCTCCCTCCAACGGCCAGGCTGCCTCCTCCATGCTGCCACCTTCACTCCTCTCACCACACCTGCTGGGAGTGGAGTTTCCCTAAACCTGGCTGTGCACCACCTGTTCCCTAGGTTCAAGCCATCACCATCTGGCCCCTGCCGACCTCTCCTGACAGCCTTCTAAAACTAGCTGGGTGACAGGCAGAACTGTCTGGATTCAGGTCCTACCTGGGAGGCAGGTAAGGAGACCTGGCAGAAAACTAAAGAGAGAGGCGCTCCACCCAGAGTGGCCACGGGAAATCCCCAGGACAGCGGCCACACTCAGTGCTGGCAGCATGCCCTGGGGCTGAGGGGCAGCAGAGGAGTCCTCACCAGAGTCCTGCTGTTGAGGCCTGTGGCTGCTTCAGTATCTGCTTTGAGCCCAGGAGACAGGTGGATGAGAAGCTGGGCATCCACCTGCCTTGGCTGGAACAGGTGCAGACAGGGCTGCTCAGTGGGGCTCAGGAAGCAGGTGCCCTGCTGGGGCTGCCCCACCATCCCCACTCCCACCCCCACCTATCCTTTTCCCAGGGCTTGAAGCTCTTGCCAGGTCTAAGACTTCAAACCATGTTTGCATCAGATGTTTTCGCAAATGCGTTTTCTCTAACATCCATATCCCCCATGTCAGTGGCTCTCAATAGGGGAGGAATTTTATCAGAATTCCTTGAGGGCTTATTTCCGACTACACACTTCCTCAGAATCCTGAAAAAGCACTCCACTGGGCAGAGAAGTGGGGAGAGGATTATAGCCAGTGTACACGTTATAAACCTCCTGAGATCCTGATAGCGCACTGCCCCCACCCTATCTCCATGCTGGGGCTGGGGCTGGGGCTGGGGCTGGGGCAGGAGCAAGAAGCAGGGGATCAGGGGTCCTTTGCCCTCTGCCTGTGTGAATCCTCATGCATTCAACATCGTGTCCACCTAGCTGGTCTCCTCACCTCAGGGGCCACCAGGAAGTTGTGGGTATAGCCCACACTTGGGGTGTCCTGCCGGCCCTATCCAGCTCTACCTGTGATCAATTTTGCCAGGCACAGTTCTAAAGGCTTTTATGTATGTTCACTCATTTATTATTTTTCCCAGTTAGCAGACGTGGAAGTTTAGGCCCAGAACGGTTAAAGGGCTCCCGCATAGCCACATAGCTCCTCGGTGACAGAGCAGGAACTCACAGTTGGCTCTGGGGGAGCCCTCCCTGCCCACACTCCCTTGAGCCCCAGGACAGGCCCTGGAGCAGGTAGGAGCAGAGGGCAGGCTTTGCTCCCAGGGCAGTGCAGGACAACAAGGCTCCCTGGCCCTCCTACCCCAAACAGTAGCAGCTGTGCCTGAACCAAACACAGGCCCCCACAGGTACCTCTGCTCCCAATTTATTGGCATTTCATGCAAATTAGCTGAACATTAAGGGAAAATCCATGCCTTGGCCAGGACATAGCTCATTATGCACATTTATACAAGTCATGAGAATTTCTTCAAACAGAGACTTAAAATGCCTTCTCTGCAGAAGCTGGTCACAGAAATCACCAAAAATAGCAACCATACAGTAGTTTTGACAACCTGATGTTTACTTCCCTCCTGGAGCTGTTAGAAATAAGGCGAGCCCCCAAGTCAAGGGTTCTGGTAGAATACAAAACACTCGGGAGCCAGGCAGCAAGGCAAACATATTTACTTCTACGTAGAAGGGTGCACACACATGGTCTGGAAGCGCGTGCACACCAAGCAGACGGTCTGCTTGGCTTTATAATCCCTGACACACAAGACCTGTCCTTTGCTCTTGATTGGAGCTCAGGCGCACAGTCTTTCCCAATTGGCTAATTCAAAGGGAGGGGTTGGCCTTTGCTGTTTCAAGATGGTGGCCCCCAGGGGAGCTGCAAGCCATGCGGCCAACATGGCAGCTGCCAAGTCATGTGGTCCAAAATGGCAGCTCCAGGCGTCCTCAAACTACGGCCCACGGGCCACATGCAGCCCACCGAGGACATTTATCCGGCCCGCCGGGTGTCGCTGCCTATCCTGCTTAGCAGCCGACTCGTCCCGGGTCCACAGTGCTCATAGGAATTTGTTCATATTTTTTTTTTAAACTATAGTCCGGCCCTCCAACCGTCTGAGGGACAGTGAACTGGCCCCCTGTTTAAAAAGTTTGAGGACCCCTGGTCTAAACTGTTCTTTGACAGAAAAGATGATTTGTTTATTCTCACAGAGCCACACCAGGTGCTCATAGTGGTCTTTGGGAACCAGAGCCTGGAGTTGAAGGTCAAGGTGCAGAAGGACATCACTACTAAACCCTGTGCACCCCTCAGCCGCACTACACCCTGTTTCCTGTGGACTGATCTTGGTTTTTGTGTGGTTTAGTCCAACAAACAAGTACCTTGACACACACCCCAGCTCTACCAGCTATGAAGTTCTGGTCTCTCTGAGACCTAGTTTCACCATCTGCACAATGGACATCATACTGTCCTCCTTGGTTGGCTGTGAAAGTTGGAGGTGATGGGTGAGCTGCACATGGCACACAGCAGGAGCCTGAAAATGGTATCTACTGTTTTGTTTTTCCCAGAAGCAGACAGAAAAGGGTACTGTGTCCTGGGAGTTCTAGGAAGGGGGATGGGCTAGGCAAGGTAGGCGATTATTCAAGTTGGGGGCAGACAGTGACCCCAATGTCTACCAAGCATAGCACAGGTTTCCCTTGACCTCCCAGGGGGTATCCCAGAGGAGAAAAGAAAGCACCTTGAACAGAGAGAGCCAGCAACTCACTGATGCCAGGGACCTTAGCGGGGGTAGATCTGCTTGTAACAAGAGTGGGTAGAGGCTGGGTCTGAGGAGCCACTAGAGACAAGATCGAGCCAGTCCACCAGAGAAGGGAGGGGGCTGGCAGGCTGGGGGCAGTATCCAGGTGGGCTCAAGAATGGGCAGGAAACATAGGTAGGCAGAGCCCAGGTGGCTCTCAGAAACCAAGGCACCAGTGGCCCTCCACCCTTTCCCACGGACACATGGTGAGACGGAGCCTCAGAGGAAGGGCTGGGGGCTGAAAGAGGTAACGTTTTTATAACCTGGTTATTATTAACAGGAAAGGAGTAAAGGGAAGACTGGGTGATATAGGCATGCTATTTATGCAGCTTTGCGAACTTAACACTGAGTCTGTTCCCCTCTGATTGATGGGGGAAGGGACTGGACAAAGGCGGTTTGGACGCATGCCCAGTAAGATCTGAGTGACATGGGAAGGTGCCTGTCTGTTGGTCACACCTGGGAACAAGTTAGTGGCCAGGATGGTGTGGCCACCGCAAGCATGTGAGACCTGAAGATTTAAACTTCGGAACAAAGGCGTGAGCTCTTGGTTTTGACTCTCTCTGGCGCGCTGAGCTCTCGGGACTCCTGTTGCAGGGGGCTGTGCTCTCCTGCGCTGTGAGCCCGTGGGACTCCACACAATGAACTACAGGGCTTTCATCTGGCCTGAATTCTGACCTGGGCCCGGCTGCAACACGGACGGACGCTCTGGCCCTGGCCCTCCTTTTGGCTCTACTGGAACCCCGGGGCATCTCTTTCAGGACTGGTTTAGGGGCATGGGACGCTGGAACCTGAGGAATGTAACTTCATGCAAATAAAGCCTTTACCACATCTCATTCTCCCCTGCGACTCTCAGGACATTCACTTTCTAAAGATTTCCCAAGAACTTCGCTCCCACAGGCGACGGAGAAGTTTGATTCTCCCGTGACAAAAGCACAGTGAGCAGACAGCACTAGAGGCCAGTGAGGGCCTTACTCTGGTGCCCTGTGATTCCCAGGAGCTGTGAACAGTCCCTCCTCTCCACCTGGGTTTCCTGGGAAATGGGCCTAGTGCATCCTGTTGCAAGCAGCCACACACACACACACACACACACACACACACACACACACACACACACACCTCCACCACAGTGAGCCCCGTTTTCTCCTACAGAAGCAGGGATATCCCCAAGGAATGAGAACTGGGGAACTGGAAGGCATCCAGCTTACATGAAGGCACATTTTGTGTCTCAAATGTAGCTCATTTTTGGGTCTCAAATCTCCACAGTAAAAAGACTTTTAAAAGTGTTTCCAGCAACATGGAGAGTGCAAACCACCAACAGCTAACATTTGGAGCCCTTCCTGAGCCAGGCTCAGGCTCCTTCACCCCATGTGACCATCCTTGCATTTAATTCCACAGATCAGGAAAGGTGCTCAGAGGGAAGTTTCCCTGAGCCCCAAACTGGCGGTGACAAAGCTGGAATTTAAAGTCTGTGCTTTAGCCATTCTGGAAAATACTACATGCCGTGAGCAGTAGAAATAGGGACTGACCTCTCTCCCACTCTTCCCCTTCTCTCTCTACCTTACTCCTCCTCTCTCTCTCTCCTTCCCTCCTTCCCCTTCTCTCTTCCTACTTTTGAGTAGTTCCCAATGTCCTATAATGAGGTCAATCTATCTATATAATAGAGGAATATGCAAATTAGCTGGGACACCATAATGTCACAACTGCACAGCAGGGACCTGAGGCTGCATAGTGTCTGGCCAGGGCAAGGGAACTCAGGCTACGCCCCTCACCTGGTGGAGCTTGAAGAGGGACCTCAGGCCACGCCCCTCACCCAGTGGGGCTTGACGGGGGACCTCAGGCCATGCCCCCTGCCCCACGGGGCTTGACGGGGGACCTCAGGCCATGCCTCCCACCCCATGAGGCTTGATGGGGGACCTCAGGCCATGCCCCTCGCCCAGTGGGGCTTGACAGGGGACCTCAGGCCATGCCCTCCCTACCCCAGTGCCAGGCTGGGGGACCTCAGGCCATGCCCCCTCGCCCAGTGGGGCTTGACAGGGACCTCAGGCTGCACCCTCTGCCTGGAGGGGCTTGACAGGGGTGGGGCCGGCCGGGTCTGGGTCTCACCCAATGGGGGTGAGGCTGGTCGGGTCTGGGTCTCCTGCGTTTACGAAGCACGTGCGGGTGGTGGGCAGGGACTTGACTCTAGGTCCTGTGGCGCGCCCCAGACTCTGAGAGGAGGGAGGTTTTCATATACATTTTACTGATTTTCTTTCATCTCTGACACTTCTATTCCAGAGAAAGGGCAAATAGCAATATTAAAATATTTCCTCTAATTAATTCCCTTTTAATGTGCATGAATTTCATGCACCAGGCCACTAGTTTTGTAATAAAATCAAGAGAGAATAACAGCCCTGGCTCTTTTCCTTAAAGGAACCCCCACCAGCACCCCTCCTTCACTTGTGGAAGCAGGTCACAGGTAACCACAGCTCTAACGCAGAAGTCACAGCTTCCGAGTTATTCTGCATCAGCTCACCACAATACAGCAGGTCTTGGGGGAGGCAATGACACATAGTATATCTTTTATTTGCATCTTTCTGACCCTTTCAGTGAAGCTGTGGCTCTGAGTTCCCCAGCCTGACTTAAAACTCTGGGCCCCCAGTGACCTGACTCTCTAGAAGGGATGCAGAAGTAAACGTCCTTGGACCAGCAGGGCCATTGCAGCGTTTGTGTCTATGCGGCTGCACTCTAGGACTCTGCTGCCATTGGAACAAAACCTTTCCAGTCCCCCCAAACATTTCCTGAGCCCCTACCATGAGTCAGAATTCACACCAGGTGCTAGGGACTCTGAGATGGAAACAAACCACGCCTTCCCTCAACGAGCTCAAATCCTAGAGAAGAAAATGGACAAGGGCACAGCTGAAAATAATGCAGCTTGTAAATGCTCAGGCAGCAAGGGCCGGGAAATCCTGAAGGGCTCCCTGGAGGAGGTGGAACCTCCGCTGCTTCCTGAGGAGCTACAGATGGCCAGGGGCCTGTTTCAGCCTCACCACCGTCCACCTCGCTGCCCCCTTTTCTCTCCCCACACTCACACAGGCTGTGCACCCCACACTCATGGCCTCTGCCCACGCTGCCCCTCCTACCTGGAATGGTCCCTCATTGCTGCTCTCCCTGCAGAGCCAGTTTGTACTCGTCCTTCAGAAGTCACAGTTACTTCCTCCGGGGAGCTTCCCTGACCACGGCCACGCCAAGGACCCTGATGGATGTTCTCCCAACACCTTTCCTCTTCCTGGAACCTCCCAGCGTTTGCAAGCCTATCTTTGTGTGATTGAGCCTGTACTCGTGGAGGATGCAGGGCTCCTGGATGGGCCGACAGGGCCTGTTGCAGAGTGTTAGCACACAGTAGGTGCTCAGGGAATATTTGCTGAAGGTAGAAAGAAGGAAGACACAGGAAAGAAGGCAGAATGGGGAGGAAGAAAGAGAAGGCAGCTCCAGGAAGAGGGGGGAGACAGGGCTGCATGTTTGGGAATATTGGCCTGCCCAAGAGCTGCCTGTGCCAGGTTAGCTGGGAAGTCCTGGGTAGATTTTGGACAAGTGAGTGACACTTTGGTCTTTGTTTCAGGGAGTTCATGCCTGTGCCCACTGTAAGGAATGGCCTTGAAGGCTCTAGGCAGCCAGGAGCAATAGTCCCAGAGAAGGACGAATGGCCATGCCTGCCCTCCTTCCTCTGGCAACACTTTCCACTTCTGGAAAAATTCTCCCCACACTGTGGCACTGGGGAGGCTGTGCAGGTGTGTGCGCACACATGTACCACATGCACGCCCGTGCACGCACACCCCATCCTTCAGTGGAAGTGTGTGACTGGAACGGGCAGCCCCCTGAAGACAGTGACTGGACTGAGGGGAGCAGGGGGCGTGCAGGACCCGCTGGGCTGCTCAGAGCCCTCTCTGGGATTGGCCTGTGCGTGCTGAGGCTGAGAGCTCTCTTTCTGCTAACCTGGCAGGAAGGGAATCTGGAACAGCCCGCAGCCGCATGCCCCTCCTCAGAGAGCTGCAGAAGGAAGCTGCTAGCCAGAAGAGATAAAGAGAGACGCAGGGAAGCAGAGCTGAAGTTATCAACTGTGCCCTGGACCCGACTGTGCCTGACGGACTTTCCTGGCCTCCCGGGCTCTGCCACTCACACGGACAGAGGCTTTGTGAACACGGACAGTGCTGCCTAGAAGTGAGATGTCACAAGACACAGACCCCATGATGTGGAGCTGGCTGAGTGGAGGTGAGGAAGGCATGGGAGCACCGGTCCCTGGCCTGTCGAGCGGCAGTGAAGGGGAGCGATGCTGGCACAGATGCTGCCTGGAGATCCAGGCTGCCTGCTTCCACAGCGGGCTGAGGGAGAGCCACAGGGCTGGCCGCGCCTGCCACCTTCCACCTGGCACCCTGAGGGGAAGGCGGTCCCCTGAGACTCAGAGGAAGAGGCTGCCGCTTTGTTGACAGATGCCCTTTTGGAGTAAGAACCTTGAAAGCTTCTCAACTCCCCCGCAAGGAAGGGGCTGTTAGTGTCTCCATTGCACAGGTAGGGAAACTGAGGCTCGGACAGGTAAAGGAATCAGAGGCAATGGGAACCTCCATGGTGTTAGGGTTTGGAGGGACTCACAGCACAGACTCCAGCAAACACTGACTCCAGGGAGCGTGGTCCAGCAAGGGGTTAGAGGCCACACGAGGTCTGGAGAAGCAGACAGGGCAACTGAGGCAGGGAGCGCCCCGGGCAGGCAGAGCACCATCATGAGAGGGCAGGGGCGCTGGGCTAGTTGGGCTTAGCGTTTAAGGCAGGGGACTTTTCTGTTGTTGTTAATCCTTACCCCAGGATATTTTTCCATCGAGTTTTAGAGAGAGTGGAAGGCAGGGGGAGAGGCAGAGAGAGAGAAACATCGATGTGAGAGAGGCACATTGATTGGTTGCCTCCCCCACACAGCCCCAGGGGGGCGTTGAGCCTGCAACTGAGGTATGTGCCCTTGATCAGAATCAAGGCTGAGACCCTTCTGTCCGGGGGCTGAAAATCTATCCACTGAGCCACACCGGCTAGGGCAAGGCAGGGGACTTTGTATCTCAGCTGCAGAGACCGTGCCAGCTCCAGGACTGGAGGGGCTGGAAGGTGGCATCTCCAGGCCTGTGCTGAGCAGGTGGGGAAGCAGGGCCAACCCAAGGCCACTCCCAAATGTTAGCTAGCATTGGTTTCTGTTGGGGCCCACAGACTAGGGTGGGGACAGCCAGGGGAGAGGGGCAAAGGGATGGTTCAGGACATCGGGCAGGCTCTGGCTGCATATGCAGCTGCTATAAGAACCCGTCTTCCATCTCTGTGCCTACCCCAACGAGCCCATCTCTGTCATGGCCACTGCCTCCGTCACCAGTGGGGGTAGGGGGAGCCGGGAGGAGAAATAACAAACAGATCCAATTTCCCCAAATCAACCTGTCACCACAAGGGAGAAAATGGAGCGGCCTGGCCAAAGCTGACCTTCTGTTTACATTTTTCTTGGAAACGAAGAAATAATTGCTGTTGCTATAAGGAGTCCTATTCAAGTGCAGCCAGAGATGACACTGGAATCTTGAATCAAACTAAGTGGTTACTATGGTGTCAGGCTGAAATTATGAATCTCCAAGCCGCCCAGCACAGAAGCGCAGAGCCAGGGTTACACAATTAAAGCAGGGAGACCAAGGAAAGAGATGGCACATTGAATTTCAATAGCAGCAAAATTGCACTTCCAAACATGGGAATTAAAAAAAAAAAAAAAAAGGATGCGCTTAGAAATTCAGTTAGAGGCACGAGGCATGATCAGAACTAGGGATGGTCCCACTTCTGTCACCCACCCATCACCTCCACCCCACCCTGTCCCCTTTAGTAGCCCTGCCCTGCTCCCCACCCCCACACATGCACACATACACACTGCCCTGGCCCGGGGAGACCCTTCCCACCATACAGCCTTGGAAGCTGGCGCCGCCATCCTTGACTCCTCTTTCTCTCAACCGACACGTGGAACTCATCCACAACTACTGTCAGCCCTGCCTTAAAACATCTGGTATGAGTCCTAGCCGGTTTGGCTCAGTGGATAGAGCGTCGGCCTGCAGACTGAAGGGTCCCGGGTTCCATTCCAGTCAAGGGCATGTACCTCAGTTGCAGGCTCCTCCCCGGCTCAGGCCCTGGTCGGAGCGCAAGCAGGAGGCAACCAATCGATGTGTTTCTCTCACGTCCATATTTCTCTCTGCCTTTCCCTCTCTCTTCCACTCTCTCTAATAATTAATGGAAAAATATCCTTGGGTAAGGATTAAAAACAAAACACATCTAGGATGAGACCCCTTCTCATTCCACCACAGCCACCACCCTGGTCCCAGTCCCTCAGAAAAAAGGCAGAGCCCTTGAGTGGCCTCCCACACTTGTTCAGGTTTCTGACTCATCTCCTTCCTCTTTCTCCCTGACTCCAGCCACCTTCATGCCCTGGCTGTTCCTGGAGCATGATGGGTATGTTCCTGCGTGCGCGTCTTTGCAGTGACCAGTTCCCTCTGTCAGAAGAACTTCCCCCAGACCTCTGTGGCTTCGTGGGTCTGTTTTGCTCACTGCTGTATTCTCTATGCCTAGAACAGCACGAGCATGTGGGAGCGATCAGTGAATGAACAAGTGAATCACGCCCCATCTTCGGAGCCCCGTTTTCTCCATCTTAACCATGAAGGTCTGGACCACATCAGAGGGGCAAATGGAGGCTCCCACAAGTAAAATCCATTCTGGAAGCCTGTTTTGTTCATCTTATACCGAGTTAACTTGCAACGCATTTGTAAATTTGAGTTCATTCATGACATAAAAATTGGGAGATTAAACATACAAATCAATATTTTCAACGCAGAAGTTATATGTTCTTTGAAGGTACAGTAGAATTTTCCCATAAAACCTTCTGAACCTGGTGCCTTTTTAAAAATTTTTTTAATTCTTTTTTTTTTTTTTCTTACCTCTTCTTGAATCAATGTTGGTGTATTAGTCACAGTTCCTGGTTATAGACCACCACTGCCTAACTAAGGCAGAAAATTGTATACCACAGGGTTTAGAGAGCTTCCTGGATTCCTGGGAAGGAGAGGGACATAGATAAGAGTGAGGAGTAATCCCCAACCCAAGAGACTGTCCTAGCAGAACCCCAGCTGCCTCTGACCCCCTCATCCCCAGGCGCCTCTGCCACAGCTGCCCCAGTGGAACCAGTACCTTTGCCACAAGAGCAGGTCTCTCTGCTGGAGCCAGCTCCCCAGTCCTCACTCTCACCTCTGGAGGCCTGCCTTAGCACATCTGCTTGGCTGGGTCCAGGTCACATGCTCCGCTCTAGCTGTAAGGACTTATGGGAAAGGTAGTTTTCAGCTTTCTCACTTCTGGTGGAGAGAGGCACTTCCAAGGGATTGGGTGGGAGTGAGATGAGCCAAGTTACAGCATTTGCCATTTTGTTTTTGTTCTTTCCTAAAAATTGTTCGTTTTACTTTGGACTGTCAAATTTATGGGCAAAATTTGTATCTCTTTATAACGTAACATATCTGTGTATGTGTAATAACCCTTCTTCATTTTTATGATTACTGATGTGTTTTCTTAATCAGACTCGCTAGTTTTGTCTAGCTTATCCATTTTTCCAAAGAAATATTTTTCATTTTTATAGCTTTAGTCTATTATTATTTTATTCTATTTCATTAATTTCTACTCCTTTTCTTTATTAATTTTTTTTCTGTCTGCTATCTTTAGATTTATTTTGATGTTCATTTCCAAGCTTATTGAGGAAGTGCTTAGTCCCCTTATCTTTTCATCTTCCCTCTTTTTTAATGACTGCATTTAGAGCTATTCATTTTCCTCTAAATACACATGTCTCGGGAGGTATCCTGTGGGGTTTATATGCAGTGCCTTTAGTACTGTTCATTTCTAAATAGGCAGTAATTCAGTTTGGATTTATTGTTTAATTCGTGTTATTTAGGCTTGTTTTTAAATTTCCAAGCAGATAGATGTGGGGATGCTAGCCTCTTGTTAATTTCTAGTTTTATCTGCATTGTGTTTGGAAATGTGCCTGGCAGATCTTTTTAATTTTGAAAAAAAGTTTTAAAAAGCAAAGACAATATAAAAATATATCATCCCTTGTAAAAGAGTCAATTAATACAGAATCTTACAGAATCAAACATCTGAAAAGGTTTCCCTTTGTAAAGACTCTTTTCTCACCAACTTCATTCTCAGAGTTAACATCTACAAATAATTTGGAGGGTTATTTTTCAGTACTGTTTTTAAAATTTACATATCTATACTAATAAAAGGGTAATATGCTAATTAGACCAGGTGACCAGACATCTTCCAGATGTCTGACTTTTTTCCAGACAGTTAGGGGGCGACCAGGCCAGCACAGGGGCAGTAGGGGGACAACCAGACCAGCAGGGGTGAAGCTGGGGGGCAGCCAGGCTGGCTGGCAGGGGGGCAGTTGAGGGGCAGCCAGGCCAGCAGAGGGGCAGTTGGGGGCAACCAGGCCGGCAGGGGGGGCAGTTAGGGGGCAATCAGGCAGGCAGGCAGGTAAGCAGTTAGAAGCCAGCAGTCCTGGATTGCAAGAGGGATGTCCCTTGAGGGGTCCCTGATTGGAGAGGGTGCAGGCTGGGCTGAGGGACCCCCTCCTCCCCCCGTGCACGATTTTCATGCACCGGGCCTCTAGTCTATATAATAAAAGCCTAAGCAACCATTACAGCGGAACCACCAGAACGACCGGTCGCTATGATGCACACTGACCCCAGGGGGCAGACTCTCAATGCAGGAGCTGCCCCCTGGTGGTCAGTGAGCTCCCACAGGGGGAGTACCGCTCAGCCAGAAGCCGGGCTCATGGCAGGCGAGCAGCGGCAGCGATGGGAGCCTCTCCCACCTCTGCAGCAGTGCTAAAGAGCAGCAAGCAGGCGGGCAGTAAGGAGCGAGGGGTCCTGGACTGCGAGAGGGTGCAGGCTGGGCTGAGGGACCTGCCCACAGGGCACGAATTTCATGCACTGAGCCTCTAGTATATTTATATAAGCATTCCAGGAGTTAAAAAAAAAAAATACTTCTACTTTAACATGTGTCTTGAAGAACTCTCAGTTAATTTTTTGTTACTTTCAGCCATTTCTGTTTCCAACTACATGGATTTTTGTTTTCAAATAAATGTATCTAGCTCATAAATTTTGATATATCATGTTCTCACTGATGTTCATTTTAAAGATTTTTTATTTGTTTTGATTTACCTTTTAACTCAATAGTTGTTTATAAAAGAATGTTTTTGAAATGTTTTCCAGTTATATATATAGGTTTAAAAGCACCAAGGAAGATGGAAAATGACATCTCTTTCTAAGAGAACTAGGCAGGGATGTTTTAAAAGTAGAAATATATAAACCTATATTGTTACCAGAACCCCAATGTTTTCCCTTGGGTCCACCTGCCTTCACTCACTGGCCCAAAGAAATGCATGAATGGAGTTTGCACTATCAAAAGAGAAAAGAGTTTAAAATCGAACTGGCCAATATGGAGATGGGGAGCTTTTGCTCTAAATGAACTGACTCCCTGGTGGCATGTAGGTTACAGATTATATAGGGCAAAATCACAAGACACTGGAGGTTAGGGGTTGGGGGATGTGCTGGGAGCTGATTGGTTGAAGGTGAGGTAAGGGTAATAAATCATTTCTTCAGGTCTTGAGGATAGCTCTGAGGTCTGTTCCAGCATGCCTTTGTTCAGTCTCATGGGAAAGTAGCACAGAGGGGGTGAGGTGGGGGAGGCGTTCCATCTTAGGGATCGGGAACTGAAAGATAACTTAGGTCAAAAGATGCTATCTTTAGCCTGCCAGAGGTCTGGGTCATGTGACCATTAGTCAGGTCCGGGCTACTCTCTTCTGCTGCCTCAGGGGTTGCTGATTATGGGGGTTTGGTGGAAGCTTCCAGCACATCCCCCAACCCCTAACCCCAGTGTCTGAGGGGTAGAGAGGAGAGAAGATTCTAGAGCTATGTTTTAAAACTAAATTTAGTGCTTGCTTTGGCAGCACATATACTAAAATTGGAACGATACAGAGAAGATTAGCATGGCCCCTGTGCAAGAATGACATGCAAATTTGTGAAGCATTCCATATTTTTTATTTTTTTATTTTTATTTATTTTGTGTGTGTGTGTGTGTGTGTGTTCCACATCCTGACTTGGTTGTTTTATTGAAATGCTCGAATGAAAATATAGTGTTAAAGGAAACTCCATTCGTGGGACCAGCGATGGATTCCCAGCGGGTTTTGTTTTCTGGTTGGAGTTTGAAACTGGTACATCACGCCAGCGTCAGGACAGGCTGCACGTTAAGGGGCTTTCCTTTCTGTGTCTCTTTTTTTTTTAAAATTTTTTTGCATTCCATATTTTTTAAAGAAAAAAAACAAACAAACAAAAACTAAATTTAATGAAAATCCTAAGGACCCTCCGTTTCCATATCACACATTAAAAATTTTCCAAAAACTGATATAGCATATTAATAAATTATAGCTATAATATAATCCAAAGATTTACAGTTCATGATCAAATAGGGTAATTTAGTAGTTAAAGGACAACTTAACATTATGAATGTACTAGAGTAACTAGAGGCCCGATACATGAAATTCATGCAAGAGCCTTGGCCCCAGCCCCCGCCCCCGCCCGCCGCCACCATGGCCAGGGCCTCTGCCACCTCTGCCTCAGCCCCTGCCTGCTGCAACTTTGTCCAGAAGGAAGGACGTCCGGAAGGATGTCTGGTCTAATTAGCATATTACCCTTTTATTATTATAGATACTAGTAGTTTAAAACAGAAAACTAATATGATCAGTTATATGGCTACCCCAAAGAAGCATTTGATAAAATTTGATAGTCATGTCTGATTTATAAAACCATTAGCAAGCTAGATACAGGAAGGAAATTCCTTAATAATAAAGATTGTCTAGTAGAAACTCTTAGCAAACTTGATACTTAACAGTGGAACTTGAAAAGTATTTCCATCAGTCAGGAACAAACCAAAGATACCCACTTCCACCCCAACTCTCCACCCACCTGTAAGATTCCAGGGAACTCGGTGCTTAGAGTGCCCATGAGGTCTGCCCCCTTGCCTTGGGGCTATGCTGGCTGGGATGCCCCAAGCAGGGTCCTCAGATATGCTGCAGTAAGAACAAGAAAGAAGATTATCTGGAAAGAAAAACGTAAGCTGTCATTGTTTCAAATGATACAGTTGTCCACCTAGAAAAACTATGAAAACTGGTAAAAGATTTCAGGAGATGGCTAGACATAACATAATTCCAACTCAACAGCCATGACCAATTAGAAAATGTTTGGGAGGAGAGGAGTGATAAATGTATCCCACTCACAAAATAAACAAAAACTAAAAAATCATTACTAATAATTGGAACAAGACCCATACATAATGAATGTTCAAAATTTATATAAAGGAAAACCTAAATAAGTAGAGAAACATATTAGGATCTTGGACAAAAAGAGATCATATATCCCCAAAAGAAGTCTATAAATTCAGTGCAAACAAGACACCAAAAACAGACTGCTGGCTGCCTGCCTGAAACCCAACACTGGTGATGACACAGAAGAGAAAGAGAGGCAGATGGATCTGAGAAGCTAGCATGAAACTATGAGACAGAAGGTGGTTAAGTTCCGGTGTGTGTATGTGAGTGTGTGTGAGAATGTGTGACTGTGTATATGTATGGAGTGTGGGAGGCATGTGGTATGTGAGTGTGGCAGGGAGGAGAGGGAAGCATGGCAATCCACACTGGAAGCGAGATAGGCATTGTGGGACTGGGTTAGGTGAGGGGGTGCTTTTTCGAAGAGAATATACTTGTGACCTAAGGATGAAGGAAAAATTCTTAAACAAGACATAAAAGCATAAATCATAAAGTAGAAAATAGGTGGATATGACTCTATCAAAATGAAGCATTTTTGTTCTATAAAGACATTTAGTCAAATATACAGCCAAGTGATAGACTGAGGAACATCTAAGACCCAAGAATATGCAAGGAACTCCTACTAATTAACAACAAAATAATCAACCTAACAGCAAAAAGATAAGAGATATGATTAGGCAATTTGTAGCAGGGGAACTCCAAATAGTTCTTAAGCACATGGAGAGATGTTTAACTTCATTCGTAATCAGAGAACGCACATTCAAACAATTACCCCATCACAGACAAAAATTAAGAAGTCAGAAAATATCCTGCATTGGCAAAGATAGGGAAGACCGAGGCATTGGGTGGAAGTGAAAATGGGTGCAGCCAGTCTGAAGAGCAATCAGACAGCATTTAGTAAAAATTAAGTGATACAGCAAGCATATTCCTGGAGCAGGCGCTCAAGAAACGTGAGCAGAGATCTAAAGGATGTTGTGCTAGGAGGTTCATCCAGCATTGTTTGTGGAATCACAGAGTTGGAGTCATCATTTGTAGCTATTACTAGAGATCTGTTTAAGAAAACGGTGATAGATGTTGTCAAAGAAATACTATGCAGTTGCTGGAAGCAATGAATTTTATATGCATGGATATATTTTAAAACATCATGTGTAGAGACATGAAATAATACTAAATGTTTTATAAGGGTTAATAACTAACCAAAGACACTTATGCAATAAATTATATGGTACCTACAGAGGAGTGCAGATTGGGGAGAAAAGGAAAAAAAATCTACACTAATAAAAGAGTAAGATGCAAATTGAGCATACCTTCGTGACGACAACCAGCCAATCAGGAGTAAGTATGCAAATTAACCCAACAGAGATGGCGGGTTAATTTGCATATGCAGGTGCCAAGTGGCCAGGGGCAGGGTGGGATGCAGATGTTCCACCCCACCCCAGCTGCTCTGGGCCTCTGGGCAGAGTGGGAAGGCGGAAATGCTGCTCTGTGCCTGAGCGAAAAGGAGGCTCCGGCCAGAGTGAAGGCGGTGTCAGCAGCCAGGGTAAGGAAGGCCCATACTTGCATGAATCTTCATGCATCAGGCCTCTAGTAATTAATATAAAATAAGAGGGGAGATCCAAGATGGCAAGGGAGTAGGTGGATATTACACTAATCTCCTTCCAGGACCAAACTGGAATTACAACTAAAATATAGAGCACTCGACCTGAAAAATCAACTGAAAACTAGCTGAAGAAAGGTCTCATAACCACGAATTTACAAAAGAAGCCACATCAAGACTGGTAGGAGGGCAGAGATACGAAAAGGACTAGCCCCACTCTTACCGGCAGCAGCTGAGACTCCAGAGGGATATCTCAGCTGCAAAGGTTCCCCCTGAGAAGTGTGAGGTCTCCACATCAAGCTGGGTTCCCCAGCCCAGAGCACCACAGCCAAGAGAAGGTACCCACATAACATCTGGATGTGAAAATTAGTGGGGATTCTGTCTATGAGGGAGAGTCAGAGTCTGCTAGAGACACAAGCACCCTCTTAAAGGGCCAATACACAAAATACTGTGCACAGCCCTTCACCCTGGGCTCCAGTGGAGGGAAGGCAGAGTGGACCAATCTTCACTCTGGAACAGTTGCCAGGATACCTGTGCTGAATCCCTCTCCCACACTGCAGAAGTCATCTTTTTTGGATGGAGAACTCCCCTCCATACAGCATCAGCCTGGGGGAATACAATAGACCCATACCCTGGATTCCCTGTAGCTCCACTCCGTGGACCTTGTGCTCTTCTGAGGAGCCAGCTGCCTGGGCCAGGATGTAGAGGTCTGGGAAGACTCAGGGGGTGTCAGTGACTGGGTTGTATGGCTTTGGGGTGGGAGCCATTCCCCCTCACTGTCTTGTGAACCTGACTAGTGCCTCTTCCTCATGGAACATCTGCCAGCCTCACCCCTTGGGATCCCGAGAACTTCATCCTCTCAACTCCAGGTGGCTCTACTTTGCCAAGGTCTGGGGAGAATCCAAGACAGACTGAGTTATAAGGCTCTGCGGCAGGGGCCACTACCTCTACCTTCTCCCAAGCATGACTGGTTTGTGAATCTCATGGGAGATTCACTAGCCTTATTCTTCCTACTCCCCAAGGCCCTCCCCTGCTGAGATTGGGCTCCTGGCAGAATCTGAGGCAGACTGAGTTGTATGGCTCTCCAATGGGGTCCTTTTTTTCCTCACACACCCGAGCAGTGCAGGGTTCTTTCTTCTCACAGCCAAATTGGGTCTGTCTGGGCCTGATAAACTCAGATGGCCTCACCCTGATAATTCCGAGATTCTAACACACCAAAAAGTGTGGGAGTACCCAGAAAGTGTATGTGAGACTTGGTATACTCAAGGACATTTGCTTAGTGGCCTCAGAACCAGCACTGGCACCAAGTATGAACCTGTATCAATCTGGTGAACACCACATGCCCATACATGGTAACATGCTGAGAAGCTACCTCATGCCACTCGAGTACCACCAGAGGCTCTTTCAGTGGCTAAGCCTAACAGGTAGCCGACAGGAAGAGGCCGGTGCATGCAGATCTTTGGGTGCCTTGGGACTTTTGCTGACCTGCTCCCAAGCCCAGTGGTGCTAAAAGCTGGCCTTAGTGTGCAGCTTGATCCTTCCTGTGCACACCCAGGCCCAGCAGAGGCACCACAAACTGTGGATCACTTTGTAGCTACAAACAGGTTTCCAGGGCCAGTCACAGGCAGTGTCTGACATTAGCCTGCACCAGAGTCCCTCCTAAGAGGTCCCAGAACCAACACACCAAGTGGTCAGCTTCAGACAACATCAGAGCAGGATCCATTTTAGCTTCAATTAGGACAATCGCAGAAGGCACCAGAACCTGCTGAAGCAAATTCCGCTTCATGTAGTCAGCACCTGCATAGCAGCTCATACACTGAGATACAGGTCGATCCTCACAATCAGACAGACTGAGGGTCAACCCCACACATAAACAGGCCAATAGAAATAAAGAGGGCCCACATAACTCACATAAGGAACATTTTTGAAGCACCCAGCTTAGATGATCAAGGAGACTGCATCACTGGGTCCCACAGGACACCTAACTATATAAGGCCACCATACCAAGACTGAAAGTCATAGCAGATCTACCTAATACATGGAAACATGCCCCAAATAAAAGAACAGGAGAGATCTCCAGAAAAGGAACTAAATGAAATAGAGGCAAGCAATCTACCAGATACAGAGTTCAAAACAATGATTATAAGGTTGATCAAGAAACTTAGTGAGAACTTCAACTAAGAGATAGGAAGCATAAAAAGAACATAAAAACCATAAAGAAGAACCACAAAAGACCCCAAACAGCAACAGTGATCTTAAGAAGAACAAAATTGGAGGAATCACCCTATCTGATATCAAACTATACTACAAGGCCATAGTAATAAAAACAGCATGGCACTAGCATAAAAACAGACATATAGATTAATGAAACAGAATAGAGAAGCCAGAAATAAATACATGCCTTTATGTTCAATTAATATTTGACAAAAGAAGCAAGAACTACAATGAAGAAAAGGTAGTCTATTCAATAGAATAAATATATTGGGAAAAATGGACAGACATGTGCAAAAAAATATGAAACTAGACCATTAATTTACACCATATATAAGGATAAACTCAAATGGATTAAGTGTTAAATGTTAGACTCAAAACCATAACAATCTTAAAAGAAAACCGGCAGTACAATCTCGGACATTACTAGTAGCAATATTTTTTTCTGATATATTGCCATTGGCAAAGAAAACAAAAGAAAAAATTAACAAATAGGACATCAAACTAAAAAGGTTTTGCACAGCAAAGGAAATCATCAACAAAATTAAAAGACAAACCACTGAATGGGAGAACATATTCGCCAATGGTAAGTCTAATAAGGAGTTAATATCCAAATTTGTAAAGAACTTATAAAACTCAACACCAAAAAACAACAAGCAACCTAATTTAAAATAGGCAAAGGACCAGAATGGACACTTTTCCACAGAGGACATATAGATGGCCAATAGACATATGAAAAGATGCTCAACATCACTATCATCAGAAAAATGCAAATTATAACTACACTGAGATATCACCTTACACCATCAGAATGACTATCATCAGTAAGTCAACAAATAATAAATGTTGGTGAGGATGTGGAGAAAGGGGAAGCCTCATACAATGTTGGTGGAAATGTAGATTGGTGCAGCCACTATGGAAAACAGTATGGAGTTACCTCAAAAAATTAAAAGTGGAACCGCCTTATGACCCAGCAAACCCACTTCTTGGAATATACCCAAAGAAACCTGAAACACTGATTCAAAAAAAATATATGCACCCCTATGTCCATTGCGGCATTATTTACAACTAGAGGCCCAGTGCACGAAATTCGTGCACGGGGGCAGGTCCCCTCAGCTCAGCCTTGCACCCTCTCCAATCCGGGACCCCTCAGGAGATGTCTGACTGCCGGTTTCGGCCCGATCCTGAGGATCAGGCCAAAACCGGCAGTCAGATATCCCTCCCACAATCTGGGACCGCTGGCTCCTAACTGCTCACCTGCCTGCCTGTCTGATCGCCCATAACTGCTCCCCATGCTAGCCTGATCACCCCTAACCTCCTCTGCCTGCTGCCTAACTGCTCACCTGCCTGCCTGTCTGATCGCCCATAACTGCCCCCCCCCGCCAGCCTGGTTGCTCCTAACTGCCCCCACACTGGTCTGGCCACCCCTTACTGCCCCCCCTGCTGGCCTGGTCACTTCCAACCGCCCCCTGCCAGCCTGGTCACCCCCAACTGCCCCCCCCTGCTTGTCTGGTCACCCCCAACTGCCCCCCCTGCCAGCCTGGTCACCCCTTGCAGCCTGCTGTTCAGTCGTTTGGTCGTCCCTCACTAACCACCCTGCTGGCCTGGTCGCCCCACACAGCCTGCTTGTTCAGTCATTTGGTCGTCCCTCACTAACCCCCCTGCTGGCCTGGTCGCCCCACACAGCCTGCTTGTTCAGTCATTTGGTCGTCCCTCACTAACCCCCCTGCTGGCCTGGTCGCCCCACACAGCCTGCTTGTTCAGTCATTTGGTCGTCCCTCACTAACCCCCCTGCTGGCCTGGTCGCCCCATGCAGCCTGCTGTTCAGTCGTCCATCCGGTTGTTTCAGTCGTGACTGCCCCTGGCTTTTTATATATTTAGATAGCCAAGATTTGGAAGCAGCCCAAGTGTCCATCAGTAGATGAGTGGAGAGAAAAGCTGTGGTACATTTATACAATGGACTATTACTCAGCCATAAAAAGGAAGGAAATCTTACCTTTTGCATAGCATGGGTGGACATGGAGAGTATTATGCTGAGTGAAATAAGGTAGTCAAAATAAGACAAATACCATGTGATTACACTTATATATGGAATCTAATGAACAAAATAAATTAATGGGAAAAAATAGAAACAGACTCATAGATACAGACAACAGGATGACAGCTATCAGAGAGAAGGGGGGTTGGCGGCTGGGTGATAAAAGGTGAAGAGATTTAAAAAAAAAACTTTTATATACAGACAACAGTATGGTGATTACCAGAGGAAAAGTGGGCAGAAGGAGATAGAAGAGGGTTTAGGAGGGATAAACGGTGATGGAAAGAGATTTGACTTGGGATGGTGAACACACAATACAATATACAGATGATGTGTTATAGGATCACACACCTGAAACCTACATAACTTTTTTAAATATTTTTTATTGATTTCAGAGAGAAAGGGAGAGGGAGAGAGAGATATAAACATCAATGATGAAAGAGAATCATTGATCAACTGCCTCCTGCATGCCCCCTACTGGGGATGGGGCCTGCAACCCAGACATGTGCCCTTGACCTGAATCAAACCTGGGACCCTTCTGACTGCAGGCCTATGCTCTATCCACTGAGCCAAGCCGGCTAGGGCAACTTATATAATTTTATTAACCAATGTCACCCCAATAAATTCAATAAAAGTAAATAAATAAATAAATAAATAAATAAATAAATAAATAAAATAAGAAAAAGACACTGCATGGATGATGATGGTAAACCATGAAATGAGGACAAATAATTAACTCAGTGTCTTACCCCTGGATACAAAAAAAAAAAAAAAAAAGCAAACACAAATATAGTCATTAGATAAATGCAATGTAATATCAACCAAACACCCAACAGTATTTTTCTGAAAAACTAGACAAATTGGAAGGAACAAGAATAGAATCCAATAATTAATAGTAATAATAATAATAGCAATAAGACAGTTGGTGAATATATGGGGATCTTAAACACAATAAAATTGGCATTTTACCTCACAGCATACACAATAATAAATTTCAGATAGATCAAAATATGAACATAAGGAATCTATAAAAGCATGAGGGGAAAAATGTGGCACAAATTGTCTGAACTTGGGGCAGGAAAAGACTTTCTAAGCAGAATCAAAGACTGAGAAACCATAAAAGGAAACCCTTTTGATTACACATGATGGGAAAGTTCTATGGGGGGGGCTGGGAGGAACACCATAAACAGATTTCAAACACAAATGACAGGCTGGGAGACAATACTTACAGCATTTATTACAGGAAATGCACAGATATCAACAAGAGATAAAGAGATCCTAACACAATAAGCAAAAGACAAACAACCCAGCAAAAACAATGGCAAAGAACAGGAACAGAAAATTCACACACAGAAAAACACAAGCAAGCCATAAACATATGAAAAGAAGCTCAGTCTCATTAATCAGGAAACTACCATTTAGGTAAAAAAGTTTCAGAGAGAAACTGACTGTCCGGCAGCGGGTGAAACTCAAGGGCGGCTTTCTCTCAGAGGTGCTTGCAGCGATTACCAAGGGACACTGAGACCCAGGGGCCTCACAGGGCAGGGCTGACGGAAAACCAAGGCTGTCTGCTCCACCCTGAAACTCCGCCCCTTCCAAGCTGAACACAGAGGCTTTTGCAATTTTGCAAGTCTTGTCTCATAAGAGTGTCTCCAGCACAGTTCTCCCAGCGTAAACACAGCTGATCCTCACAGCCAATTGGCCTGAAGGTCAATTCCCCCTAATGACACCAACAACAATCAAGACTTTACTAAAACAAGGCTGTGCACACAGCCCATAAAGGGGTGTACCAAGAGTGTACACCTCAGGTAACTGGGGAGGCTGAGCCACTGGGCCCTAGAGGACACCTACCACACAAATCTACTCTACCAACTCAGGGAAGCAGCAAAAATGCGGAGACAAAGAAACAGATCACAAATGAAAGAAATGGAGGAAAACAAACGACTGGATATAGAGTTCAAAACCATGGTTATAAGGTTTTTCAAGAATTTTCTAGAAAAGGCCGATAAATTTAGTGAGACCCTCGAGGATATGAAAAAGGACCAACTAGAAATTAAACATACACTGACTGAAATAAAAAATATTATACAGAGACCTAACAGCAGACTAGAGGACTGCAAGAATCAAGTCAAAGAGTTGAAATACAAAGAAGCAAAAAACACTCAGCCGGAAAAGAAAAAAGAAAAAAGAATCCAAAAATTTGAATATAGTGTAAGGAGCCTCTGGGACAACTTCAAGCGTACCAACATCCAAATTGTGGGAGTGCCAGAAGAAGAGAGAGAGCAAGATACTGAAAACCTATTTGAAGAAATAATGACCGAAAACTTCCCCCACCTGGTGAAAGAAATAGACTTACAAGTCCAGGAAGTGCAGAGAGCCCCAAACAAAAGGAATCCAAAGAGAACCACACCAAGACACATCATAATTAAAATGCCAAGAGCAAAAGACAAAGAGAGAATATTAAAAGCAGCAAGAGAAAAACAGTTACTTACCTACAAGGGAGCACCCATACGACTGTCAGCTGATTTCTCAACAGAAACTGTGCAGGCCAGACGGGAGTGGCAAGAAATATTCAAAGTGATGAATAGCAAGAACCTACAACCAAGATTACTCTACCCAACAAAGCTATCATTCAGAATTGAAGGGCAGATAAAGAGCTTCACAGATAAGAAAAAGCTAAAGGAGTTTATCACCACCAAACCAGTATTATATGAAATGCTGAAAGGTATTCTTTAAGAAGAGGAAGAAGAAGAAAAAGGTAAAGATAAAAATTATGAAGAACAAATACATGTCTATCAACAAGTGAATCTAAAAATCAAGTGAATAAAAAATCTGATGAACAGATAAAACTGGTGAATATAATAGAATCAGGGGCATAGAAAGGGAGTGGACTGACAATTCTCGGGGGGAAAGGGGTGTGGGGGGTGCGGGAAGAGACTGGACAAAAATCATACACCTATGGATGAGGACAGTGGAGGGGAGGTAATGTTAGAGGGTGGGGTGGGAACCGGGTGGAGGGGAGCTATGGGGGGAAAAAAGAGGAACAATTGTAATAATCTGAACAATAAAGACTTACTAAATTTTAAAAAAAAGTTGAATTAAGGTTTTGCCCATTAGATTGGTAAAAATTATTTTAAGAATTCATTACATCTCCTGTTGGAAAGGCTGTAAAACCATGAGTGCTCCCATTTGCTCAGAGTATTGATTATATTCTGTTTGAAATTTTTTTACAAATTTTTGTAAAAAATTTTTTACAATTTTACAATTGCATTACATTTACAATTAATTTTAAACAATAAAATGATGGAAATTTTTTTTATTTGCAAATATAATGCATGGTTATTTTAGGAAACTCAGGTAATTCAGAGAGAGATTCTGCAAGCAAAAGTCACACCACCCAGAACAATCCATCAGCATCATTATTCTGAGCATGGCCACTTGCTAGAGGTATATGCACGAATGGATATATAGGGGACATATGTGTTTATGCATGCGTGCAGTGCACTCACATGCCCCTGGGTGGGTGTTACATTTCCTCTCACTGTTGATGTCTCTGGGCAGCTGTACCCCTCCCTCAACTTGGGTCTGGGGTCAAGGCCAAAGTGAGCCCAGCTTCAGGATGTGGTGACTCCCAGCCTCATGGCAGAGTAGCAGGCGCCCAAAGGCAGCTGAGCAAATCAGCCACCAAGGGGCTGGGCCATCTCAGGGGGACTGGTCAGAGTCAGGAGCAGATAAGGCAGTAAGCTGGATCTGAGATAGCTGACTGGAGGATCTTTTTTAAATTTTCTTATTTCAGAAAGAGGAAGAAAAAGGGAGAGAGAGATAGAAACATCATTGATAAGAGAGAATCATTGATCAGTGGCCTCCTGCATGCCCCCTTCTGGGGATCGACCCTGCAACCCAATGCGGGCATATGCCCTGACCAGGAATGGAACCCTGACCTCCTGGTCCATGGGTGGATGCTCAACCACTGAGCCACAACAGGCTGGAAAGTTCTTTTTAATTGTGCTCCAGCTACTAGTAGGTACTAGAATTAAAACTGAAATGTGTTAAGCATCTCAAAATGGCTTATGCAAAAAAGGAAAAGAAGAGAAAGAGGGAGAGGAAGAAGGAGGAAGAGGGAGAGGAGGAGGAGTAGGACTAGGAGGAGCATCAGGAAAAGGAGAAATGGAGGGGAGTGGAGGGAGGAAAAGCAGAGCAGAGGGAAGGAAGGGGAGCAGCGAAGAGGGGAAAGGCAGAGGGGATAGAAATAGTTTTGTAATTTACTAGAGGCCCGGTGCATGAAATTCGTGCACGGTGGGGGGGGAGGGTGTCCCTCAGCCCAGCCTGCACCCTCTCCAATCTGGAACCCCCTCGAGGGATGTCTGACTGCCTGTTTAGGCCCGATCCCAGTGGATAAACGGGCAGTCAGACATCCCTCTCACAATCCAGGACTGCTGGTTCCCAAATGCTCACCTGCTTGCCTTCCTTATTGCCCCTAACCACTTCTGCCTGCCAGCCTGATCACCCTCTAACCACTCCCCTGTCAGCCTGATTGATGCCTAACTGCTCCCCTGCCAGCCTGTTTGCCCATAACTGCCTTTCCCTGCAGGCCTGGTCACACCTAACTGCCCTCCCCTGCAGGCCTGCTCACCCCCAACTGCCCTCTCCTGCAGGCCTGGTACCCCCCAACTGCTCTCCCCTGCAGGCCTGGGTCCCCCACAACTGCCCTTCCCTGTAGACCCAGTCACCCCCAACTTCCCTCCTTTGCCAGCCAGGTCACCCCTAACTGCCCTCCCCAGCAGGCTTGATCACCCACAACTGCCCTCCCTTGAAGGCCTGGTCCCTCCCAACTGCCCTCCCCTGCTGGCCATCTTGTGGTGGCCATCTTGTGTCCACATGGGGGCAGGATCTTTGACCACATGGGGGCAGCCATCTTGTGTGTTGGAGTGATGGTCAATCTGCATATTACTCTTTTATTAGATAGGATAGAGGCCTGGTGCACGGGTGGGGGCCAGCTGGTTTGCCCTGAAGGGTGTCCCGGATCAGGGTGGGGGTTCCCTTGGGGTGTGGGGCGGCCTGGGCGAGGGGCCTGTGGTGGTTTGCAGGCCAGCCATGCCCCCCGCAACCCAAGCAGAGGCCCTGGGATCTGGGATTTATTTATCTTCTACAATTGAAACTTTGTAGCCTGGAGTGGAGCCAAGCCTCCTGCTCCCTCCGTGGTGGCAGCCATTTCTGTTGGGATTTATGTATCTTCTATAATTGAAACTTTGTAGCCTTAAGCGAAGGCCAAAGCAGGCCAGGGCTGCAGAAGCTTGGCTTCCTCCATCGCCGGGGGCAACCCTAGCCTCCTGCTCTCTCCAGCTCCGTGGCTGCCACCATTTCTGTTGGGATTTATCTTCTATCATTGAAACTTTGTAGCATTGAGTGGAGGCCTGGGCCAGCAAGGGCAGGCAGAAAGCTTGGCTTCCTCCATTGCCAGGGAAACCCAAGCCTCCCTCCTGCTCTCTGTGGCTGCAGCCATCTTGGTTGGGTTTATTCTCATATTCCCTCCCGATTGGCTGGTGGGTGTGGCTGATGGGCGTGGCTTGTGGGTGTAGCGGAGGTACGGTCCATTTGCATATTACTCTTTTATTAGATAGGATAGGTAAATAACTTAAAAGTTCAAGTGCAGTCTCCCTCAGGCATGACTGAATCGTGGGGCTCATATGACACTATACTCTGCATTTATTTCTTAGCTTCATTCTACTGATAGGGGCAGAAATATAATACTGGGGACCTGCTATAGTTGTAAGAAATATTAATCATGCCCTGTTAACTGTGATTGTTTTGTTCTGATTAAAGAAGGCACATTCTAACCTGGCTGGGAGTTGCACCTGGGACCTGGGAGCTCACCTGGAAATGCAGATTATCATGGAAAGATTCACAACCTTGTTGTAGAAACCAGATTCGCCAGCCCTTTGAAGGCCCCCAGCCCTTTGCAAACCCACAGGCTTTTGCAAATCTCCAGCCTGTATTACCTGTAAACTGCCCATTTGACATACCCTTTTGTCTACTTCCCCATGTAATCTTTGTCCTTCTATGCAATATAAGCAGCTGGCTTATGGGGGTTGGAGAGCAGATTTGTGTAGATGACCTGCTGCTCTCCCATACTGCCAGCAATATTGGAATAAATGCTCATATTATTCAACCCTGTCTCTGCTGAATTGGCTCAAGTAGTGACAGGCAGCACGGACCCATTGATTGCCCAGTTACACTACCCATTCTCCTCTAGGCTCTGTCTTCCCCAATGCTGGCTACACTCTCCACATGGTGGCCTCTGCCAAATTGACTCAACTAGGAAGAGAGACTTTTCCCAATGCAACCAGAATTAAACCTCAGGGGCAGGCTCAGGTCACATGTCCATTCCTAATCCAATCACCATGGCAGAGGGATGAAGTACTTTAAAGGATCAGGGCTGGGTCAGCTCGACCATAATTGCACTGAGTGAGAAGGAATGGTTCCCTAAAGGACAATCAAAGTTTTGTTACTAGAAAATAGGTGTGGGTACTGGGTGGCTCCAAACTGCAGCCATGTAACTTTCATCTTAATCACAAACATCTTAATTTTCTGATCCAATTTTTTACAGCTCTTAACACAGAGATTTAAATTTCCATTTTGTATTATTAAATTAAATAATGCATGGGAAGCCTAAAGCACAAGGCCCAGCACATAGTAGGTCCTCAGTTATATTTTTCCTCTTGCTTCTCTCCCACCCATTTGCCCTGCTCTCAGGGTGGGGAGCAGAGGGGGTATCCCTGGGGGGAGGGCAGCTCCTCACAGTGGCCTTGTCTCAGGGGAATATAAACTCTGTGATCAAGGCACATGCTCAGAAATGGAAATATTGGTCAAGACTTCAGAGCTTTAATTAAAATTATTATACCTTATCGAAGCAGAAAGTTCACACTGCACATATAGAAGAATCCACTCACCAATTAGCTGAGTCAAACTTGACTGTCCAGGCTTCAACAAGGCCCTCCACACTCCCTCTTGACCCAGAGTTGCTGTGAATGCCGTGTGCAGTAGATAAGTAGCGATCTGTAATGTGACAAGAAGGAGTTCCAGGCAAGACGTGGGAGGAGAGGGTGGCCGTGCCGCTCCTAGGCCACCTATGCTCTGTGAGCATGGTTGGAATATTATTGTTACACCACTCACCTCCTGTGTGACCTTGGGCAGGTTATTTAGCCTCTCTGGACTGGAAGTTTCAGTTCACACAGCTATAGTGAAGTTTGGAGTGATAGGCAAATTGGTTTGTCATAGGCTGAATCTGGCCAATTTTTCTTATTTGTATTTTCCACATGAATTTGCTGACAGTGTTGAAAGTTTTCTGTTCACATTTCCCAACAATCAAAACAGCAAAAATCCCAAAATTTGATAATATATTCTGTTGGTAAAGCTGTGGGGAAACTCTCATACATTGCTGGTGAACATGTAAATTGATGTAGGCCTAATGAAAGAAAATTTGGCAACATCAAAATTACAAATTTTGACCATTGATCTAATAATGCCACTTCGAGAAATGTGTCCTATAGATATACTTGGATGTGAACAAAATGAGATATACAATGACATTAACTATTATACTGTAATAACAAAAGCTCCATCAGTAGGAAATAGGTTTAGGGTTGATAAAATACAGGATGCTAATTGAGTTTGAATTTCAGGTAAGAATAAATGCATTTTAGTGTAAGTACGCATTCAGGCAGTATGTACTATAATCTCATTTGCTAAAATGGAAACTCTGAATGGATTAAATCAGGGTTTCTCAACCTCGGCACTATGTACACTTTAGACAGGATGATGCTTTGTTGTGGGGGCTGTGCTGAGCCCTGTAGGATGTTTAGCAGTATCTCTGACCTCTGACCTCTAACCACTAGACAACAGTAACACACATACACATACACATACACATACACATACACACACACACACACACACACACACATACACATACACATACACATACACATACACATACACATACACATACACATACACATACACCATTGGTAACAAGTAAAATTGTCCTGGATGAGAAGCACTGGGTTAAATCAACGGTGGTGCATCCACACAGTAGGAAACAATGCAGGCATCTGGGGAAGGAAGAAAAGCAGCAGCTCTCCCTGTAGGACAGGACAAGGGCTCCAGGCTATTCCTGGGTAAGATAAGTAGGCAGAGTGCAGTGCATATACCCCACCTCTTTTGTCATAAAAGAGGAGGAGTAGGAATCTATATCTGCACTTATGCTAATGACACTCTAAAAGGAGATACAGAGGCTAATGACCAAGGTTGCCCTGGGCTGGGGAGGTGGGGGCACTTGGAACAGGGAGAGGTAGGGATTCATCCCTAGGAAGGTTGACACAAGTCGACAAATTAGGAGTAAAATTTATTTAGTTGTTAACATTCAGAAAATGGTAGACTTCACATTAAACATTCAGACTTCTAATTTTCTTGAAAAGTTCAAGTCTGAAACATGTGGAACCCCCCTGTTCTTATCTGGAATCAGTTGGCAGGAGCTGAGAAGCAGTGCCCTACAGAGAGGGCACCCAACCCGCTTCCCCAGAGAGGAGAGCTGTGTCCTCCTGGCCCTCCAGTGTTGGGATTCACAGCCCACGGAGCTCATTTGAGAGCTCTGCAAAAAGAATGGCCTGCCCAGCAGCATGCAGCTGAGGGCTGTGTTCCCACCCCCCCTGGGCTCCTCCCCTAGAGGGGGCCATCGTTCACTGTCCCCAACTCCAGGCCCTTGTGTTGAGGGCTCTGTCCCCAACCCTTCCACTTGGTGAATTTAGTGACCATGTGGACAGCACATTGTCCAGCATCCAGGGCTCCATCTCTGCCTTCAGCCCCTCCGCTACACCCCAGGATCAGTGCCAGAAACCTATTAAACCTTGGACCCACATACCAGTTTTTCCAGAGTGCTTTCTTTGCAACCCTGCCAGCCATACCTTTTCAGCAAGCCTCACCTGACAGGAAGTCATGAACTGGACCGCCAGATTCACATCCCACCTCTGCCACTGACTACATGTGACCTTTCTGTGCCTCTTACCTGCAAAATGGGCGCCTTAATGATGACTCATCTTCATTCATGGGCCATGAACTAGGCACAGAGCTATGTAGAGGCCAAATCTCTGCTCTTATGGAGGAAGCAGGCCCCTGCGGTAAGTCACTTTGATACACTGTTGGCAGAGGGTCTTTCAAAAGCCCAGGCTGATCATATCAACACTTTGCTTATAATCCACCTTCAAGTTTCAGTTTCTCATTCTGGATGATGTGTGAGATCACATGGATGAAGGGCCTCAGATCCATGCTTGTCACTCCTCTTGCATTAAGGAGGGCTCTTGCGATTATAAAAACATAATCCTGTCTCACACAGGCTTAATTAAATAAAATGAAGGAGATCTATTGGCTCATGTGTCACAAAAACCTTGGAACTTCAGGCACAGCTGGATCCAGGAACGCTGCCAGGAATCCATCTCTTGCCACTTCCAAGCTATCCTTTCCTCTGTTGGCTTCATTCTGAAGCAGGCTCTTTCCTCTTGGTGGCACACAGTCTCCAGTAGCTTGAAGCTTGCATTCTACCAGATTAACCACCCCCAGTGGATGATAGTGGTCTTTGGCCTCATTGTCCAGCAAAAAACTCAGGACTCACATGCATTGACTTTGATTGGCTCTACTTGAACCAACCAATCATTACAGGCAGGGAGAGGCAGGTGTCTCATTAGCTAGGACTGAGGCATGTGCCCATATATGGACCCAGAGGGCACAGTCAGCCCCTGCACAACTGCATAGACTGAGAATGGAAGAATAACTGGCTCCAAAAGGAACACTAGGAAGAGAAATAGATGCTGGGTAAGCAGGAATGACAAATGCCCACACCACACTACTTCCTGCCCAACATACCACATACCCTCCTTCCGCCCTACCAACCTCTCTGCCTCAAACGTCCATCCCCTCACTCAGCATGCCTCCTCCAGGAAGCCACTGAAATCCACAGGCCAGGTTAGCTGCCTCCTTTGGGCTCCCACAGCCCTGGCTTCTTCCCATCTCTCCGGCACACACTGACACCATGTATTAATAGCTGACTCCTGCTGGTTTGTCTCCCACCTGGTGGCAAATCTGTCACTGAGTACTGATTGTGTGCCAGGCACTGCCCTGAGTGCTTCACAGGTTTTTATCTCATTTCATCCATTCAACATTCCACCTAAGAGGTAGACACTGTGTTTATTTATATTTTTTAATATGTTTTATTAATTTTTTAGAGAGAGGAAGGGAGAGGGAGAGAGAGAGGTAGAAACATTGATGAGAGAGAAGTATCAGTCAGCTGCCTCCTGCATACCCCCTACTAGGGGTCAGGCCAGCAACCCGGACATGTGCCCTGGCTGGGAATCAAACTGGCAGCCTCTTGGTGCACTGGATGATGCTCAGCCAACTAAACCACACTGGCCAGGCAGTAGACATTATGTTTAATCCCTCATTCAGGGCTAAAGACTGAGGCACCGATGAGATGGGCAAGGACACCCATGTGCTCTCAACCTCGATGTCAAAGCCCTCTCTGCAGACTGTGGGGAGCAGAAAGTGAGTTTGGATCACCTGGTGTAAACTCTGAATGCCACTCTCTTATTGCAGAACGATGAAAACCATAGGTCCAGGGGTCAAGCAAATGTGGGTTCCATTCTGGGTGCTCTGATTATTTGAGCCATGGAGCAAAGTTATAGTATTCCTGTGGCACAATTTCCTCATCCTTAAAATGAGATGACAATAGTACCTACCCATTATATTTAAGTCGAGATAAAAGGAAATATTGCTTCAGCACTTAGCACAAAGCCTGGCGCATAGCAGAATTAAAACATGTTAACTATGGCGATGCCGAGGTGAGGGGACAAGTGATTTGCATCTCTGATATACTGGAAAAGAGGAGGGCTCCTCTCCCTTCCCCCACATAATGCACAGCCAGAGAAATGGGTGACCTAGGGGATATGAGCTCTTTCTAGTTCTGTTTAAAACCCTTGCCACATTCTTAGGGAGTACAGGTTTTGATACCTGGCTCTTCTCAGAAGACTATTCCCCCTGAGCAGGAGAAGCTGGTCCAGTGCTGTGGTTGCCATGGAAACCATTGAATGTAAATTTTCTTTTTTGTGCCTTGCCCAGTTAAACTACTGATTCAATGAGAGGGAGAGAAATTGGGGGCAGTTTCCTTCCCAAAGTGAAACAGAAAGTGCAGACCCAAAGTGAAAATGAAAGCAAGTACAGTCACATGGAGCAAAACCTAGATGTGAAGAAGATGCAACAGGTGTGGGCTGTGTTGTGTTCACCTGCCAGGGGACGGCAGAGGTACTGAAGGATCTCTCTACTTCCATAAACCTATGGGCACAGGTAAACAACACTGGAGTCATCAGACCCTAGCTTCCAAGACAGGTTCTAGACTACCAATTGTGTAATCTAGGGCAAGTGGCTGGATGTCTCTGAGCCTGTTTCTTCATGTGTTAAAAAATGGATAAAAATATGTCTTCCGTTGACAGGATAAAAAGCTGTGGTACATACAATGGAACATTACTCTGCCATAAAAAATGAATGAAATACCATTTGCAACAGCATGGATGGACCTAGAGGGTATTATGCTAAGTAAAATAAGACAGACGGAGAAAAACAAATATATGATCTCACTTATATGTGGAATCTAAAGAACAAAATAAATGAACAAACAAAATATTAACAGACTTATGGATACAGAGAGCAGACTGATGGCTGCCACGGGGGAGGAGAGTAGGGGAGTGGGGTGAAAAAAAAGGTCATGGGATTAAGAAGTACTAATTGGCAGATACAAAATAGACATGGGGATGTAGGGAATATAGTCAACAATTTGTAATACCTATTCATGGTGCCAGATGGGCACTTGGATTATCTGAGGGAACACTTTGTAGCCTATGTGAATGTCTACCCACTGTACTGTACGCCTGAAATGAATACAAAATAGTGTTGAATGCAGACTATAATAAAAAAAAACAAAATAAGAAACAAAGTATGATTTTTGACAAAGGAGGCAAGAACATATAATGGAGTAAAGACAGTCTCTTCAGTAAAGAAGAGACTGTTGGGAAAAATGGACAGATATGTGCAAAAAAATAAACTAGACCACCAACATACACCACATACAAGAAAAAAGTTAAAATAGATAAAAGACTTAAATGTAAGTCTCAAAACCATTAAAATCCTAGAAGGAAAATAGGCAGTAAAATCTTAGATATCTCACATAGCAGTATTTTCACTGACAGATTTCCTAGGGCAAGAGAAACAAAGGAAAAAATGAACAAATGGGACTACATCAAGCTAAAAAGCTTCTGCACAGCTAAAGAAACAATCAACAAAATGAAAAGGTATATGAAGAAATGCTCAACATCACTAGTCATCAGAGGGATGCAAATTAACACTACAATGAGGTGTGTGGAATCTAAGTAACAAAATAAACTGATGAGCGGAGTGGATCCAGAGACTTGGAAGCATGGAACAGAGTGCGGAATCTCCGAGGGAAGGCAGAAGAGGGTGGGTGGGTAGGAGGTAACCAACCAAAGACCTTGTACACATATATGCATAACCATGGACACAGACAATAGAGTGCTGAAGGCCTGGGGCAGGGGTGGGGGGGTGGTCAATGGGGGAAAGATGGGGACATATGTAATACTTTCAACAATAAAGAATTATTAAAAGAAATAAATAAACGTGTATACATACATAGTTATCTCACAATCAATTAAGAAAGAACTAGGAAAAAAGAGAGAGAAAAAATCTACAATGAGATATATCACCTCACACCTGCCAGATTGACTACTATCAATAAATCAACAAACAACAAATGCTGGTGAGGATGGAGAGAAAAGGGAATTATACTGCTGGTGGGAATACAGACTGGTGCAACCACTATGGAAAACAGTATGGAGTTTTCTCAAAAAATTTAAAATGGAACTGCCTTTTGACCCAGTGATCCCACTTCTTAATATATCTTAAGAATCCAGAAACACCCATCAGAAAGAATTTATGCACCCCTATGTTCATAACAGCATTATTTACAATAGCTAAGATCTGCAAACAGCCTAAGTGCCCATCAGATGAGTGGATAAAGAAAGCTGTGGTACATTTACATAATGGAATACTATGAAGATATAAAAAAAGAAGGTTCTCTTACCCTTTGCAACAACGTGGATGAACCTAGAGACTGTTATGCTAAGTGAAATAAGCCAGTCAGACACAGACCAATACCATATAATCTCTCTTATCTGTGAAATCTAATGAACAAAATAAACTGACAAACAAAATAGGTCCAGAGGCATGGAAGCAGGGAACAGACTGACAGCTCTCAGAGGGGCGGGGAGAGGAGCAGAAAGAGATTAAGCAAGGAACTTATATGCTTACTAGAGGTGGGGTCCCTCTGGGTGGCCTGCAGGGATCAGGCGGAAACCCACAGTCCAATGCCTGCAGCTCCTACCTGCCACTCCCGCTCATCCCAACTGTGCCTGCCAGGCTCGCACCCAATCAGTCCTGATTGGGAGAGGCTCCAGCTGCCACAGCAGCACTCACCAGCCATGAGCCCTGCGTCTGGCGCCCTCCCAAGGGGAGTGGCCTGCGGGATCGGGCTGAAACCAGCTCTCTGACATCCCCCCCCCCCCCCCCCCGGCCAGGAGTCCCAGATTGCGAGAGGGTGCGGGCCAGGCTGAGGGACCTAAACGTGCATGATCAACCTGGGAGGGGCCGTGGGAGGGTTCCAGGGCATGTCCGGCCCATCTCACTCAGTCCTGATTGGCCAGACCCCAGCAGCAAGCTAACCTACCTATAGGAGCATCTGCCCCCTGGTGGTCAGTGCACGTCATAGTGAGCAGTTGAGCAGCCTTAGCATATCATTAGCATATTACGCTTTGATTGGTTGTTCAGTTGTTCTGCCGTTCAGTCTATTTACATATTATCCTTTTATTATATAGGATATGTATAACCTATGGACACAGACAATAGTTGGTGAAGGCTTGGGGTCGGGCAGGGGGTGTATGGAGGGGGGACATAAGGGGGAAAAAGGGAATGTCTGTAATGCTGTCAACAAGAAAAAATAAACTTTAAAAAAAAGTACCACGAAAAAGAAAAAGTATGTCTTTGAGCCTGTTTCTTCATGTGTAAAAAAAAAAAAAAAAAAAAAAAAGTGGCTAAAAATGGCATCCTGATAGACTTGTCCTAGGGACTTCATCACCCCTGCACTCTCAAAGCCTCTTCTGGCATGTTCTTCTCCTCTCTAGCCTAAAATACTCTCCATTGTTGTCGTCAATAACGTTAGAACCCAAGAAGAAGAATCCTGTCCCCAGAAGCTGTTGTGGAAAAGTTTGAGGTCACCGAAGAAAGCGGTGACTCAGAAGAAGAAAGACTGAGAAGGGACACAGGACAGGTAAGTTTTGATGGAGCAATCCGGAGTGGAAATCTGGAGCCAAGATAGCCGTAGGAGAAGTGGACATTGGGCCCACTCCTGGTGCCCAGAGTAGCTGGCACTCCCTCCCAGCAGGCACTGGTGCCTGTGTGGTCCCCATCCTCTCAGAGGCTGGCCATGCAGGCTGCTGAGTTGCAGTGGGGCAGGGAAGAGCTCCGCCTCCTCAAGTCCTGGGTTTGCCAATACTGCTCCTCTGGGCTGATCAGGGCTGCCTGGGTCCCACAACATGCCAAGGGCACCCTGTCACACAGTCCTGGTAGCTACACTGGCAGAAACACTAATTGGGAAGTGAGACAAGCTGAGTGCCTTTAATGAGCTACCTTGTTGTAACTCTTAACTGGTTGGCGTTATTTACAGAGATTCTACTAATGAGGTGTCTGTCAGAAGGGGAGCCACAGTGGAGTGGGGAGAGAGAGAGCGGACCGACCTCGACGGAAGAAGCAAGATTCCAAAGAAGAGGGAAGGAAGCTCCTACAGGATCTGAGGCCCTTCATCCATGTGATCTCACACATCATCTAGAGACCGGGGAAGCACGTGAGGTGTAGGGGCAATGAAACCTGCCAAGGTCATACAGGGCGTCCAGTCTGAGCTGCTCAGACAACCAGCCCCTCAGGGACCTGCCACAGGAAGACAGCAGGTCCTCCCAGAACCAACCTGGCAGCATGAGCACATACTAGGAAGGCAGTCACCCCCATCCTTCTGTGTGTGCCCAGACATTCAGCATCCACTCAAGAGGGTGATCCCCTTAGCCCCTCTACACCCCCATCCCCTGGGTTGATTCTGAATGGGCCAGGGTTCTCCCAGTCAGCCAGCTTCAGGGCTGGCCTCCCCTAAGGCCCCTGGCCAGGAGCTCTGAGCTATGCCAGCAGGAGAGGGGTTTGCTCTGGCTCACCCACACTCTCACAGTCCATCCACTTTACTGGTAGATCCATGGGGAAGAGATTTGGCTGCAGCTTGACTGGGCTCAGGCTGGGTCAGGTGAGATTATCAGTCTGTGGTTTAGAGTTTCAGTGGACCAAGTAAGGACTCTGACCTTTGGTCTCAGTTTTTCTACCTGCAAAATGACCACAGATTTCTGACTTTCTGCCTACTTTTCTGGAACATCATGGGATCCTGAGAGAAGTCGTAAAAGTGCCTTTGCAAACTGTAAGTTGTCCAACCTTGGCCTAATTATCATTGCTATTATCAGTGGTCCGCTGAGTACTGATGCCGACACCACGCTCTCCATCCTGATGGGAATACATCTCCGGCTTATCCCTCTCATCCAGCCAGGCCCTGAGCTCCCGTCTCCCCTTTCCATTCTCATTGTCACATACCCTCTCGTCTCTGACTACCTGTCAAGATTGGCATCTCTTTAATTATAATGTCTGTCGGCAACCTATTTAAAATAAAAGTCAAATACACAGAACTTTGTTTAAGAGTTGAATCCTGGGAAGAAAATGAATTAATTGCCAAGTGTTGCTAATTTCATTCTGATGTGGTAGCAAGAAGAATAAATATATACTCAAGAGGACCAATGAAAGCAGTGTGAGTGCAAGGATGGCCTCAGAATGTCAGGGCCAGAAGCTCATCTCAGAGCGTGAGCAGCCAAACCTTCCCTCATTTCACGATGAAGACACTGAGGCGCAGAGACATTGACGGGCTGAAGGTCACCCAAGCCTGGGTGGAAGACCCAAGCTGACTAATGCCAAAAGGCTCGTGCAGCAGCTGGTTGATCCAGAGAACAAAAGCCTTACGTTACATCTCATATCAGCACTCAGGCCATCTGGGGTGCGGCCGGCCTTGCAGGGCTGCTGTGTTCGCAAGTGCTGCCTGCCAGGGGGGCTTGTCCTGGACAAGGGGGCCTGCAGAGACCGCCTCTGACATTGGAGATCTGTCCCTAAGTAACCAGGATGGTGGGCATAGTCCCACTGAGCAGCCATCTGTGGCAGCTAAGCTGTGAGGCTCAGGAGCCAAGTGCCAGCATCCAAGACTGCTGTCCAAGGGCCAGAGCTGAGGAGAGGGCCAGTTGGGCAGGCAGGGCCGCTTTCAGAGCATGTGCCTCTGCAGCCTCTCAGTGAAGAAAGGCAGCTTGAAGGGAAGCTACTGTAAGTGGATAGATCCTTGTTTCTGAATTCAGACAGCCATCAGTTCAAATTTCACTAGACCTCTCCCTTGCCAGCAACCTTGATGAGCTGTTGAACCTGTTTCCAATTCTGCATCTAGCCCAGGGATGCTCGCTCTCTCTCGCTCTCTCTCGCTCTCTCTCGCTCTCTCTCGCTCTCTCTCTCTCTCCACCAAGATGGCAGCAGAGACCTAGACCAGCAAGCACAACATAGGGACCCACAGACCCTGCTCAGTCAGGATGGCTCAGGTGTGGATATGATGGTGTCTTCCTGGGGAAAGGAGGCAGCCACCTGCCCTGTGAGGCTCCCAGAGCTCCAGCTCCAGCTACCCAATCCTTCCTTCTCTCTATGGAACAACCCTGATGAAATGGGGGAGGGGCTACTTTGGTAATTTCAGTCCCACCCCCTACTGCTGGACCATTCCTGACCCCTCTTGACCTGGAGCCCAACTCTGCAGGCAGAACTCCTGTCACCTGTCCCAAGCTCACACCCCCTAGCTGCTAATTTGGGATCCTTCCATGCCTGCCCATTGCTCTCAAGATCAAGTCCCAAGTCCTCGGTCCTCAGGGCTCCTGAGCCTGGCCTTTGCTATCTCTTGGGTCCCAGTGCTCCAGGGCAAGCCTGGAGTTCTGACTCCATCTTGCAGGCCCTGAGAGAAAGCTGTGGCTCCCTGCCCCTGAGCCTTTGCACATGCTGTGCCTCAGCCAGAATGCTATGCCCGTCCTAGCTGATGTCTCATCCCTTTGAAGCCCACACAACAACATGAACAGCACTGGATATTAGGTCACTTTGGATAGTGCCAAGCACCTGGCCGCTTAGGATCAAATCCAAGTTCTGCCATCTTCTAGGGCTCAGTCTCCTCATATGTAAATGTTGCGAGGACAAAATGAGCTAGTTCCTGGTCATGGTAAGGAACCAAATTCTAAAAGACATAAATAAGAAAAGGAAGGGGAAGACTCACCATTGGTTACATGTCAGTGCTGAGTGCTCAGCATACATAATCCCATTCTAATACTCCTAGGAGCTCAGTGAAGAAAATACTATTATTGGTCCCATTTTCTAGATAAGGAAACAGAGGCACAGGGTTATATGTGGAGTCTTGTCAACCCCTGTCAGGGAAAGGGTAGGAGATATACCAACTCTTCAAATGAAGAAATTTATCTAAAAGCAGCCACCTTTTTAATGTGCCTACTGCCAAGTTTCTGCCGGGTCCTTTACCTGCAGGACCACAAATCCTCAGGACAACTGTCTGAAAATTTATAGATGAGGCCATTGAGACCCAGAGACTCGCCTGAGAGCACCCAGCTAGGAAGCAGCAGGTCTGGCTGGCTCCAGATCTTATGCACTTTCTGGAATAGTCCCCCAGCGGTGGAGTTGTGCTGCTCAGCTCTCTCTTCTAGACAGAACCTGCCTGGAGGGCAGCAGTTAGCCACCAGCCGCCGTGCCTTCAAAACCCACCACAGCCACACTCTTCACTAGTCAAAAATTGAGTGTGGCAGCAAAACCAGAACTCAGCCATTCCTGTTCAATGCAGGGCATCTCAATGGGCAACCTACCAGGAATCCCCTGCTGGGCTGGCAGGACTTTCTCAGAGCTACACTATAGGCTAAGACTCTTATCACCCACGCCTCTTTACTTCGCTCTCTCTTTTCACAAGGCTTGGACCTGCACTGAGATCTGAGTCTCTTACCACCCACTCCTGCTCCCTCTCTCCTTTATTTTTCACAGGCGGTGCCTGCAATAAATCCTTTACAATTCTAACTCCATCATCTTGGCATCTGCTTTTTAGGGACCCTAACTGATACCGGACATCATTTTTTACCCAAAGTGCAGAGAAAATTCTTGAGTATGGAATCATGCAGATCACAGCAAATGGGGGTGACTACTCAGTGCTTCTCTGGTCCCAAGAAGTTGGGGGTGGTGGAGAGATTGGAGTCCTTCATCAGGGGAGAGTGCCCAGACTGACAGAGCTGACTGAGTGTTCTTGTGCCAGCTCCTTAGGCTCTCTGGGCCTCGGTCTTCCTTTTCTGTAAAATAGGCATGCTGATGTCTACCCCACTGTAGTTGTCTTGAGAATTGCAGAAAGCACCGGTTTTAAAAGGTGATGACCAGGAATGTGAGATTTTAGGTCCACTTCACTGGAACCTAGATGATCCGAGTTGGGAAATGTCATTGAGACCTACACTGTCATTATTCAGGTGGAGAACTGGAGAGGGGGAGAATCTTAAGTGGGGGCGAGAGGCCATGGCTTAAGCAGCTGGGATCCCTTGGCCCCACCCCAGAGCACCAAAAGGCTTCTACCCGGTGCAGCACCAGCTTTGCCATTAGTTTCCAGGAGCCCCAATGTTCGTCTTAAAACCAGGCAAACAGTGAGCCAGGCAAACCTGACTCCCAACCTCTCACCCCATCTGTTCCCAGGTAATTCAGGGACTTGGTGGGGAAGAGAGGGGAAACCCAGGTAAGAACCAGTGCTTTCATGACGATCATCTGCAGGCAGACAAGAGGGCAGCTCAGAGGCCGTGTTTCCAGGAGGTGCGTGTGACAGAGGCGATGGGACATGGAGATTCATGGGCAAAGAGATCTGGAAGAGAGGACAGCCAGAGCCACAAAGATCCCTGGGGCACAAAGGGGCAGGGCCATCCCTATATGAGTCAGAGACACAGACAGGACAGGAGACAGAATAAGACACAGAGAACCCAGGGCTAGAGAGAAGTGCAAAACAGATGGAGTGGGAGCGGCTGAGACGCAGAGAAATGGGGGAGGGGAGAAATGCAAAAGAAAGGCCGAGAGAGACATAGGAGATGGATGAAAACAAAGAAAGAAAAGGGATTGCAGACAGCTCCAGGGACCGGAAGGGGCAGGGGGTGGCGCGGATCTGGCTCCAGCGCCTGGCTGCGCACACCTGGGACCCGACTGGTGGCCGTGGTCACAGGGCTGGCCCTGCAGCCCACAGCCCGGGGCACCCCTGGCCTTTGTTCTGCGGCTGGAGCGCGTTGCCGTGGGCCGGGAGCGCCCCCTGCCGCCCCTGGAGGGTCGGACGGCAGAGAGCACTCAGCTACCAGCATCGCGCCTGAGGGCTGCCCTGCAGCGTCCGGGTGTCCACTTGCTTTTCGGCGGAAACTGAGACCCAGAGACAGGTCAGGGGAGAACCTAAGCCAGCTAGTTCCCGCGCCAGAACCGAAATTCAAGCCTGTGGATGCGGGCTGCCCTCTTGAAAGGCAGCCCGCGTCTCACGGGCTGCAGATAGCGGGCCTCCCATCCCAGGAGGACGCTGGTAGCCCTGCCTCCGCGACCCTGCCTCCCCGCCCGCACCGTCTCCTCCGTGAAACAGCTGGCAAGGACTGCGACAAGGGATGGCAGGTGGCCCTGGCGCAGGGACGCTGCCCCCAGCCAGGGAACTCTTCCCCAGAGGAGCCCTTGCCTGTTTGCCGAGTTTTCAGATTTTTCAAAAGGAGTCAGAAAATTTGGGTTTTTATGGGGACGTCTCACAATTCAATAGCTTTACAAAATAATGTAGGAGGGGAAAATATGGGTTTGTCAAGACACCGGTTGACATTTCTCAGCTAGGAGTGTCCTGCAGCACTTTTTCTCTGATTTCATCACTTCCAGACTTGTGCGTTGTGTGGGTATTTCCTTAATATTTTTCTTCACTTAAATACATTTATTGAAAAAGGATGTCCTTTATCCCTATTATAATTAGAAAGCCAGTATCTTGTGCCATAAAAGCCAGGGAACCCTCGAAGTAAAATAGGACCATTGCAGTGAAAGGGTTGGCCCTGTTCCACCTCATATTAAAGCATTCCGTGGACATCCTCACGGTGAGCTGCTGATATGTCACCATTGATGGAGGGGGAGGGGTGCAAAACTGATCTTTCTAGGGCCCTAGGAGTGGCCCCCTGGAGCCTCTGAACCTAGGGAGGACACCCAATCTGTGTCCCCCTCACTCTTAGCACCTGGATGGGGAGGGGCTGACTGCCCTAGAAATCAAGGCATAGAATGCATCAGAGCTGCCAGAGAGGAAGTGGGGAGACAGTGCCTTAGCCCTGGGATAAGCCAGAACTTTCCCAGCGTCTCACTGTGATGGCGGGTGGCTTTGTTACTCCTGCTGTTTCCTGTAGGGAGCAGCTGCGGAGCCCAGTGGCCTGGGAAGCAGGGGCCTGCAGTGGGGCAAGAGCCCACCCTGACAGCAGCGGGGGAAACATAGATAGATGATTGTGTACAAAGGAGGAGGAGGCAGAACCAGGGCCTGGGAGAGTGAGGAGGGCTCTGGGATTCGAAGGCAGATCTCCATAAGCTCCAGATGCTTAGCCAGCAAAGGGGCTTCTTAACACAAGTCACTCCCCTTCAGGCTTTTCAGGAGCCTCCTCCATTCTGAGATCAAAACCAAATTCCACCTAACGTCCAAGGCCCCACGTAAACTGTCCACTCACCTATGCCATGATTTATTTGCCGCTGCCCCCCTACACCACACACACACTCTCTCTCTCTCCTCTCAGCCCCACTGGCCTGCTCTCCTGAGATCCGGCTTCAGATGAATCTTGAGAACATGAGTAGGAGTTGGCCCTGTGAATCAGGCTGGGCGAAGGGAAGGCTGCACTCCGCGGTGGAGTTGTGAAACAGCGTGTCGTGTCCCTGGGCTCGGGGAGGCCTGTAGGTGGACATATTGGGAGTGAGAGGGAAAGGCAGGCAGTGGGACAGTCAGACTACAGAATATTAGCCAGCCTATAAAAATTTAATTAACTCTCCACCAATAGACTAAAAGGGATTTCTATACAGTATTGTTCAGTGAGAAAAGCAATTTGAAGATAAGTGTGTATAAAACGATCCCTTTTTTTTATAAAACAATGACTTAAATACTCTGGGACAGCATATGTATAGCTGGGTACGTCTGTACAGGATTTCATTAACACAAAGAAAAAAACAGAAGGATATATGTTAGGTTGTTAGGGTTTTCTTCAGGGAAACCTATTGTGAGGGAAGGAAAACCAAGGAAAAAAAAAGGATATAAAAAATAAAGACTGCCTTTTAAAAGATATATGGCCACAGTTAGGCATATCCCCCACATCCACTCGTCACCAAAGCTAGACATGTGGGTGTGGTCTCAGCCAGCCCCTGCTCCTCACCCCATACATCTGCTCCTGTCTAGATGATGACATCTCCCGAACTCTCCCCGACCCAGACTCAACACACACACTGCATTTACCTTTCGGCTCTCCCACCTGGCCCACTCTCCACACAGTCAATCTTCTGAAGTTCTCCATTGCCCTGAGAGTGAAATCCAGCTCTGAATATGGGTCCCAAGTTCTTTTGTCTCTGCAGACTCAGGCCTCACTGTCGCGCCCCCCCCCCCCCCCCCACACACACACACACACTGCCAAATATGGCATGGTCCCCAGCCACCATGTTCCCCTCAACTATAAACCTTTACACCATCATTGATTGGTATTTGCTATATCCCAGTCACAATTCTAAGCACTGGCATTTATTAAAAGCATTTAATCCTCATAACAATTCTAAGTTGTATTATATTTCACAGATGGAAAAAACAAAACAAAGAAAGGTAAGTAATTTTGCCTAAGATCACACAACTAGCTAGTGGTCCTGTACTCTTAAACCACTGCACTGGACCCTCTCTTTTTATGCCTTTGAACACAGTTACCTCTCTCTGGAACTCTCTTTAGTTTCTGTCTTCACTTGGCTAAATCCTGATCACCACTAGATTTCAACGGAGATATTGCCTCCTCCAGGAAGCCTTCTCTGACCCCTAAATCCAGGCTATGCCTTCTCCTATGGCCCAACCATCCTCCATCTTAATACTTACCTTATGATTTACGGGGTTGCTGAATGTCCTCACTGGTCTGTGTGCTCCTTGCAGGCAAGCACTTGGTTACTATTTTGAAATGTGTCCTAGTACCTAGCACAAAGAAGGCCTGTGTTAGGAACTCACTCAATATCTTTTGGGTAAAATAATAAATATTAGTACTGCTGATAAACTAAGATTCACTTGCTCCACGTGGGGGCGGGGAGGGGGAGTCCTCGTCTAGCCCCTTTCAGCACCACGGAGAGCTCCTGGGGGCCGAGGCTGCTTGGGGCAGGGGTCTCTAGGTTTCTTCCTTTGTTTCCTGGGCTTCGGCCTAGACAGGACTCTCCAGGAATGAATTCTTAGCTGGTATGCCCAAATGGTGAATTGTTCAGGGCCCGGGGGGCGGGGCGGGGGCGTTCAGGAAAGTATGGCCGGGAGTGAGTCTGAGAGCTGGAATAAGCCAGCCTGCTGGGCAGAGCAGCATCCCCACTCCAGGGTCCTACTGCCAATCATACCTCACCTCATATATATTTTTTGACCAATACAAAGTTTTAGAAAGTAGAGAGCCTGTTGGAATCTGCACCAAATCTGTGTGTTTTCTTGAATTATTGAACTAGAAAGAAATGAAAACATCAAAATACTCTTTGTAGCAGGCTCAAATTGAGCGGCTGCCTCATTCAGTCTGTGTCTCAGCCTGACTAGAATAATGAAGCCATAGAAGGGATAATGGATTGAAAAGGAACTAGGCTCAGTGGGGAACCTCAGATTGCCACTCACAAACCACAGGCAAGCTTAGGAGGAGGGGGAGAGCCGAGGAACGTGACTGACAGGTAAGGAGGTGGAGGAGGATGGAAGGGACCACGACTGGAGGAAGCTGAGACACAAAGCAATGCTCTCCTCTTTTGTTAGTTCTGCTCACATGTTGGATCCTGCCCGGGACCAGCCCTGAACCCCCAGAAATGGGTCACTGCCCACTGCAGCTGACAGACTGGGGAAAGCCTGGCAGAGGAGTAGACCCGTGGTCAGCAAACTGCGGCTCACGAGCCACATGCGGCTCTTTGGCCCCTTGAGTGTGGCTCTTCCACAAAATACCACGGCCTGGGCAGGTCTATTTTGAAGAAGTGGCGTTAGAAGAAGTTTAAGTTTAAAAAATTTGGCTCTCAAAAGAAATTTCAGTCGTTGTACTGTTGATATTCGGCTCTGTTGACTAATGAGTTTGCCGACCACTGGAGTAGACCGAAGAGCCGGAGCCGTCAGTGCTCTGAGAAGGGCGTGCAGACCACCAAGGAAAGACATGCAAGAGCTCACCAGGCAACCGTGGGAGCCGGAGGCAGAAGAGACAGAGAGTATGGGGGGATGTGAATACCATATTGGAGGGACTAAATCCTGTGGCTGCAGTTGCCCAACTAGGCCACAGGCTGCAACATGGTTGAACCCCCCACCACCAAAGAGGTGCTCATATCCATTGTGTGGGTTGGGAGAGGTGCTCTGGTCAAAAGGACAGGGAGAAATTGGGTCCTGGGGTCCACTCTGTGGCCAGGCTTTAGGGACCCTGGAACCTGCAAAGGGACGCTTCAAGGAGGACAGGAAATGTGAGCGACTGATGAGTCAGATCTCAAGGTCATGGGGGGAAGAGAAGCCTGGCTTTTAAGAAACATTGGCTGAGCACTTTCTCTATGTGCATGAATCCATGTTTGCAGCCTGCCTGTTCTCAGCAGCCTTCAGAGGTGTGCTCAGCTATTTCCCCTGAGCTCAGAGAGGTAACGTAATTTGCCAAAGTCCCCCAACGATGGAAATGGGACTCTTACGCAGGTGTGCCAGACTGGCAAACAGGAGGGGGGCGCTATTCCAGACTTTCCTTTGTTCCTCCCCTTCTCCTCCAGCTGCTTGCCCTGGCCTTCTTCGTCACTGGCTGGCTTCATGCTTGAGAGAGATGCCACCACTGTGAACCAAGCCTTGCCTACCTCCTCAGCGGAGCTGGGTTCCAGATATATGGGGGAGGGGAAGAGATCCTGGCTTCCTGGTCCTTTTGAAAGAAGTGACGGACTAGCCCTGTGCATGAGCCCCACCTCTGGCATATCCAACCCGCAATTGTCCTCTTGCCCCACTTGTCAGCTCCCTCTGGGCACCACCTCTCCTGGCTCTGACTGATGATGTGCTCTGGGCCCACTTCTCTGCCTCTAGCTGAGCATTTCAAGAATCCAGCCTCCGGCCCCACACACCATTATCTTAGAGACAAACCCTTCCTCAGATTCACTCTGTGAAAATCACTCATCTTTTAGTTCATTTAATCCTGACAACAGCCCCATGTTACATGTGAGGAAACTGAGGCAGCAGTTTGTGAGTAGCTCAACCCAGGCAGTGTGACCCCGTGCTCCATGCTCCTAACACCCTGCTGTCTCTTGGTGGCATATAAGCATGTGATTCTGAACATGCCAGGTACCCATCCCACCTCAGGGGTCAGGAAGGGCATCCAGGGCTGTGACCCGGGGCTGCCCTCTCCTGCATGGAGCCTGTTCTTGGGTGTGTGGTAAGTAAGGTACAGGATGCCATTGGCTGAGCTCAGGAGAACAGCACAACCTGGCCCTGCTGAGGCGGCGTGGCAGGCTTACACAATGAAAGCTAATTCCGCGATTGTAATGACTGGAGAACCGCTGGCTTCTGACTCCTCACATAATTACCATGAGACCTCAGTAGAGTAATTCACCAGATAATTACATGGTAGCGGGTGAGGGGTGGGATTCTTCTCTGGAAGGTAAAGAGGTAGCATTTAATTTTGAGGGGAATGCTTAATCCTATAATTACTCAGTAAAGTCCCATGTTCCTGCCAACCTGATTCCCTCTGGCCAGCCTGACCTGCAGAACCAAAGCCAGCAGGGGCCTCTTCCCCAAGATGGGAACAAGGAGAGGGCAAGGGGAGGATGCCCCCAGGACATCTCACAGGTGAGTTATCCTCCCAGCCTGGAAATACAGCTGCGAAGTGGGCAGGGCAGGAAGAGAGCCTTCTTTTGTGTTCTGGAGGTGGAACTGACACAAAGGGAGAAAGCTTAGGGATCCCCAGGCAAGTCTGTAGTTCAAAGTATGAACATCCAGATGGGGGTTCAAGCCCAGCCACTTCAAGGCAACCCAGTTTCTCGGGGACCAGCATCCGATCAGTGTAAGGGAGCTGAGCCACACTGCATCAATTGTGTATTATCACAAATACTGCTGCCTAACCTCAAAACACAGAAGCTTTAAAAAACAACCATTTCTAGCAGGCCCTCCAATTCTGTCCTTTCCTTCAAAGTAGTTTCGTTATAACATTGATGAGATATCGTTGAGCTTATGGTAAAATCGGTTTTGTCATTTCACTTAAATTCGCAGAACCTATCGACGACGTTAAATGAGGACTTACTGTATTGCTCATGCTTCTGCGGTCAGCTGGCAGCTGGTCTTGACCTGTCACTCACTCACATGCCTTGTGACATGGCTGTCAGCTGGGGCAACAGGTGACACGCGTGACCACGTGTCTCGCATCCTCCCGCAGGCTAGCCCAGGCTTGTGCACGTGGCAGCTGAGCGGTGCCCAGAGCCATGGTGGAAATGGACAGGGCCTCTCAGGACCTAGGCTGGGAGCCAGAACACTCACTTCTGCCACATTCTGCTGGCCACAGCAGGTCCTGAGCCAGCCCAGAGTTGGGGGTGGGGGTAGTGTGGACCGACTCTACCACTTGAGGGCATGGACACAGGAAAGGATAAGGAATTAGATCCACTTTTGTAATCAGTCTACCACGGACAGCCTCCTGGGGTTATTGCAAGATTTATGAGATGCGGCTCACAGGGTTTTACACACATAAGTGTTCAGTAAAGTGGAGGCCTGCTTGTTACTGAGAATAATAACAAAGGAGGCTAGTGGCGGAGATGGGCACAGACTCCTGGCGCCTAAGCATCCAAGCTGCAGGCCTCTCACTCTGCAGAGACAGCGGTGCAGGGCAAACACGCAGCCTGGATCTACCTCTCGCTCCAGTTGTGTGACCTGAATAGCTCACTGCCCCTCAACACCTCAGCATCTTCAGCACAAAGGCAGGTGAGCCCACTCCACAGAGGGGGCACGGGATCAGAGAGACATGCTACGTGCCAAGACAGCGCTGGCACTGGTCCCCAGTCGGTGTGTCTGTCTTTTCTAAATCCAAGCCCTGCTGCCTGGGGATTTGTTTAGCTCTACTTCCTGTAGTTCCTATTACAAGAAAAATAACTTCCTTTCATGCCCAAATATTGCATTATTCTGTGATACAGAAATGTTTTTTCCAACTAGATATTCCTTCACAGGGATTCTGGTGCATTCCCTGCTCCACCACCCCCATTCCCACCCTGCACCCCCTCTCCCCCCAGACAGGGCCATCATCTCATACTCCTTCTCCAATAGCCACTACCATTTCTTTTTATAAATTCAGTTGTCATTATGCAAGTAATCACACTCTCCTTTCAACACTGCAGGCAAGAGAAAGTCCTCCACATCTACAACCCCCCATTTCAAATCTCTTCGCAGGCCCCACCACCACCGTCTTCACCTCCCACATAGTATCACAACTATCAGCACATCATGTTCTTCCAGGCATTTTTCTATCAATTAACATGTATAAACAATGAATTCTATTAATTTACATGTATGTATGTGTTCCTAAAGAAAGCATGTTATCCTTTTATGTTTTTTCATAAATGGTATATCATATATATTCATTTGCAATATTCTTTGTCACCCAAACTGTAAATATCTACCATTATGGGCATGCATAGTTCTGTTTCATTCTTTTTTAATGTTGTGTAGTATTCTGTAGTATAAATGAGCCACAGTTTATTCATCAGTTCTCCAGCTGATAGAAAAAGTACTTATTACAGCACTGCTCTAAACAAAAGCTTAGAATACGTATTAACTCATTTAATCCCTTACTTTTCCCTGAGTCCAGTGGCTTATGGGGCCTGAACCTGCCGCAGAGTATTGGAATTGGCGCCACACACAGTGCCCGGCTGCCAGTGGGTGGAGGGCACCAGCAGCCCAGGACCCACGAAGGCCCAGGCCCTCCCCAAGGGTTACCCCCCTCACTTCCAGATGGCTCTATGGCCATCATAAAGGTCACCATCCCTTTGTCACTCTGCCATTTGGAGGGGGATGCTGTCCCAACGTGCAGCAGGTGCTTAATACTTGCTTCTAAAGTGTTACCACACAGGCTGCAAGCTGAGTTCTGAAGTGTCTAAACTCAGTCCCAACCGGGATGGAAAAGGGTGATCAGGGGCCGGCTAGTGCTGGGTCCCCAGTGAGAAAAGGTTGAGCATGTGTACAGTCAACATCAGATTGCCATAGCAATGTCAGCAAAGACACAGACGGGTGCTTCCTGATTGTCTGAGACACATGCTGGGTGTCTTGGGTGGGGCTGATCCTGAGACAAGGATCCAGTGCAAGTCACTCACTTGGGAGGTGGGCCCAGATAGCTCCATTAGGGAAATGTGCTAAGACAAGGAAAGGAAGGAGACCAATGCTGTACAGCCTCAAACAACCAATCACCTAACCTCTCTGATCTTTGTTTCCTCAGTAGAACTGGGTACAGTAATATCTCCCCGAGAAGACTAATGTGAGGCTAAAGGGAGGTGCTTGACAAAAGCAGGATGGGTCCAAATGCTGGGGTGCAGGAATTCTAAGCCTGAAGGACTAGCCAAGCCTCATAAAAAAGGACCTACCTACACTGCGTGTTTGCAAGGCTGCAGGTCACTGTCCCGCTGCCAGGCCTGTTTCCAACTCTGGACCTTTGAGTGCCCCTGCTGGGGGCTCCTTCAGCCCCATTCTGCCCTGTTGGCTCCACACTGCTCAAGCACTTAACCTTCCTGTGGGACCCAGGACCCCTTGGAGCCCTCAGTGGATAGCTGGGGAGAGCAATGCTTTCATTCTGAGCTCTGCTGGCTTCTTGGGGCCCCCACAGGGCTCAAGGTTGCACAATCCACACCACCCCAAATCAGGAATACCTCAAGACTGGAGTGTTCAGAGCCATGAGTGCTGGAAGCTAATTCCAGCATGTCATAAATGCCAGAAGTTTCATCAAAAGGTTGCTGGAACCTTGAGGATTGCCTGCTGGAAATGGCAAAGGGCATTTCCCCACAACTAAAGATTTCCATAGATGATTGCTTGCTGCCATCTGAGGGCATTTCAATCTACATGTTATTGCCTTCTACTGGCCAAATGCCTGAATAGCCATAGGCAGTTCCCCCAATCTGACAATGGATTCTGTATACTAAACCTTGCCTTTGATATGTATATCTACCTTGCTTTAGGTCAGTTTGTGTTAATTAAAAGCAAGGGGTCCAGAGACTCGAAAGAACTTGGTTCTTACAGCCAAGCTCCTCTGGCCCCCCAAAATGCCTTCCAAAATTATATTTCGTCTCTGGACTCTTTAATAATTTACAGCAGCCCCTTCTCCAGATTCCTGAACCCTTCTAGATGCTGGACAAGACCCCCGGCATTACATGAGGTCAGCTGGGCCTCAATACAGGCTCACCCTATGTGGGGACCTGAAATCAAAAAGTCCAGCTAACACCCTTGTTGGTCACAAAAGGAATCCTGACTCAGTCCCCCTGCCAGTTGCCCTGTGATGCTGGACAACTTCCTCAGTCCCTCTGTGCCTCCTTTTCAACACCTGTAAAATGGGACTGATAACAGTGCCTGCATTCTAGTTTGTTAGGAGGGGAATTGAGCTCATTCATATACAAGGTCCAGGCACACAGTAGGTGCTAAGAAACTGCTGGCTGAGAGCCTTAGGCTGAAAGGAATGATCAGTGGTCCCAGATGGCAGGGGCCTCCCAGGGTCAGTATCCTGAAGTCAAGTACAGTTAGATGATGTCCCGGAGGCCGGGTGACTGTGTTCACCAGGAGCACTAGGGAACCCCTCCCACACCCATGACACTGAAGCTTAGGGTGGAGCTGGCAGAGCTCAAGCCAGGAGCACAGACAATGAGGGGGTGATAGATAAGCTAAGGAAGGAAGATATGGGATGTTCAGGGCCCCCAACTAGGCCTAAGCTCTGAGACATACACTGAGTGGCCAGATTATTATGATCTCTGAACACATAATAATCTGGCCACTCAGTGTATATACGTGTATATATATATTAGAGGCCCGGTGCATGAATTCATGCATGGGTGGGGTCTGGCCAGCCTGGCCAGGGGGAGGGGACATGGGCGGTTGGCCGGCCTGCCTGCTGGTCAAACTCCTGATCTAGGGGACAATTTGCATATTAGCCTTTTATTATGTAGGATATACACTGAGTGGCCAGATTATTATGCGTTCAGAGATCATAATAATCTGGCCACTCAGTGTATATTTAACCAAAACTGGGTTATAATTGTTCTGTCTGGCATGTCTAGTCCCTGACACAAATTACCTCATTAGTCCTCACCATGTCTATTAGACAGAGCCTAGTATCAGCCCATCTTCCAGATAAAGAAACTGAGGCACAGAGAAGTAAGGTTCTCACCCAGGTGTCAGAGCTGGGATTCTTCCCAGCAAGCCTGCCCTGTGTCTGTGCACCTCTCACCCACGGCTTTAGAACACCTGTCTTCAGAAGGAGGTGGTGGGGCAGTTCCTAGAGCTGGCTACCTAGGCGGTGTTTGGGACATAGGGACCACTCTTCAGATGCTCTCCCCTCTCCTGCCTCACACAGCCCCACCCTCCCCAGGCTCTGTCTCCTCCCTAGGAGCCCCCTGCCAGGCTCCATCTCCCCCAGCCCCACTGCTCCAGGCTTCATCTTTTTCTCCCCCGCCACACCCCCCCCCCGCCCCCTCAAAGTGCCCTGTCTTCACTGCACCTCTACTTGACCTGTCCTCCCTCTTCAGCCAACTCTGTGTATCTAAACTGATCTCTGGATTTGGTTTCCTGGGCATGTGGGAGGGGGATGGATAACAGGAGAATTATCGACCTTCCCTTCATCGGGGGACCTGCCAGGCTCAGATCCCCCTTAGCCTGCTCTGCTCCAAACCTGGGCCCTCCCCCTGCACCTGCCTGCTGCAAGCAGGTCTGGCCACTCTCTGCAGAAGATGGGGGGCAGGGAGAGCTGCTTCCCTCTGGGCCCACAGCTTCCACATCAAACCACCCTCATTAAGAAGCACTGTGTGTGCCAGGGTGACATCTTTATTCGCGTGCCCGGAGACTTCAAAGCCTTGAGGAAATCTCCCCGGTAGATTGGACATGAAAAATGCTGGAGATGAGACAGAGCAAAGCAGCAGCGGCGCTCCAGGCGTTAATTAGCAGCGGGTGGGGGTACAGGACGGGACAGGAATGAGGGCTGTCCAGCTGTCAGCCCAGAGTAGAGGGACTGAGGCCGGTTTCTCCAGGGCGGAGAAGCCCAGCCTGCCACAGGAGTCCCAGGTCTCTTAGAGGCCAGAGCCCCCAGCGTCAGCAGGCCCTTGGAGGTGGGGTGAGGCTGGACCCTAGGGGAGCAAAGGTGACAAAGCTAGGGAGAAGCCTCCACTCCACTGCTGGTCCACAGAAGTGGATGGAATCCCAGCTGTTCTGGTCTGGAGGCTGCTGTGGGGGAGAGGGGAGCCCGGCCACACCTCGGAGCTCGTCTCCTGGGGAAGCTGGTCTAGCAGGCCGTGGGGCTGGAATTCCCAGCGGAGAGAACAGCACATGCGAAGGCCTGAGGTTTTGAGATGGCAGTCTTCAGTAGGGGGCAACATGGTCACTGTTAGGGTTTTGAGTATGTTTTGGTGGCTCAGCTGGTATGGGCTGGGACCTGGAGTGGCAGAAGCCTGGAGAGTGGTCAGCAGCCTTGGCTGTGGTTCTGGTGGAAGATGTGGGCAGTCACAGGCATATGAGGAGGTGGGGAAAGGGAACCATGTGAGTGATAGCAAGTGGAGGCAAGGAGAGGGGTCCCAAATGTATCCAGATTCTTGGCCCCAGGACGAGGCAGAAGCTGGGCCACCCCAAGGTGAGGACGTGGAGGGGGAGCAGGTATGGGGAAGACACAGGGGCCTGCTGGGTTTGAAGTGCCTCCAGGACATCTGGTGAGATGGTCAGGGATGGGGGAGCTTTGGAATCAGAGCTCAGAGGAGGCATGGGAAAAGGGGAGGCACAGACAGATTGGCTGTGGGGACAGAGGCAGGCTAATGTCCTGTCCCCAGTGATACTGTCTCAGGCCTGGTGGGCCTGAGCCCCCGCTGGGGCTGAGAAAGTAGAGGTGAGGAGACAAGTCTGTGTGTGAGTTGACAGCATTCATGTAGATGTGGTTATCTGGCTGGAGTCTACAAAGCCAAGGCCCCCACAGAAGTTGACTGGCCTATGGCTCCCTCCCTACCCCCCACTTTTCTCCCTTCACTCACCCAGCTCCAGCCACTCAGCCTCTCTGCTCATCCCCACACTCCCACCCCAGGGCCTTTGCCCCTGCCATTCTGTGTATGCAGAGGCATCCTTTACCCATGGCCTGCACAGCCTGCATCCAGAGGTCTCTGCTCACCAGGTCCTTCACTGACACCACTCCCCATCCACAATCTCTTACCCTTTCCTGCTGTGGTTTCTTCCAGAGCGCGTACCACTTTCTGAAATACAGTCAAGCTCCTATTTCATGTATTGGCTACCTCTCCCACTGGTAACAGACCGGGGTGTCTTGGTGTGGGTGGTAGAGAATGAGGAGTATGGGCCATGGGGAGTCATGGACAGCTCTGGAGAGGACCATACCTTGCCAGCATTTGCCTGAACTGACTTCCCTAGGTCATGCCCATCATCCTTTGGGGCTTGCTGAAAGCCTCCAGCACCCGAGGCTGTGAAGCAGAGCACAAAGGGATTGGGGGGGGGGGGCGGGGGCGGTGAGTGCTCCTTGAAGGAGACACTGGGCCTGAGGACAGATTCCCCAGCGAAGGAATCTCAGAGGTCACCTGGGAGGTTACTCTTGCCACTCCCCCACCCCCAGGGGAGGGCAGCCCATGCCTGACTGAAGGGAGCTTAAAACACCAGTCCATTTGCCTCACTGCAGGACAATCTGTGAGATCTATTCTCCAGAATTTTTCCTCATTCCAGCACTGGGGAGGCAGGCTTAAGGCGGCATCCCCAGATGAGGCAGGGCTTAGCTTCAGCACTGCTCACTTTGGCTTAAGTTAAGAACTCAAGTTGCCAGTGAGATCTTTCTAAGAAATGGTTAGTGATTCTGACCCTAAGGCCTTGGCCTGCTTGGGATCCCTGAGTCCCCAACATTTAAAAGGGCCTCAGGTGTCCCCCAGTGTCTGTGCTTGGAATTATATGAGATGGGAATTGCTATGCAAAGTTGCCACCTTCTCTGAATAAGAAATAATGAGAGATGAGATATGAAAGTCTTAAGACCAATTTTCTTAATATATAAAGAGTTCCTACAAATCACCAAGAAACATTATGAAACGAATGCTAGGAGCAGACAGTTCACTGGAAAGAAATCATATTAGAAGATGGTCATTCTCACCTATGGTAACACATACTCAGATGCAATAAGCGGCCATGTTTACCTGTTAGACTAATGAATACCAGGAAGTTTGATGTTAACACTGTTCGGTAAGAATGCATGCGAACAGATACAACACACTCTGTGCAGGGAGCTTGGCAATACAGTATCTGTCCACATCACAAGTGCACCTGCCCTGGCCTCAGCTCCCACCCCTGGGAACCTCACCTGTGGGGGTATGAGAACTTGAGCACTAATAAGTATGCACAAGGGTGGCAGAGCAGCAGAGGACAGAGACGCCATCTCAGTGCCCACCCAAGGGATTGGCCACATAATTTAGAGTGCATCGTGCCGTGGGGGCCCTCCGCAGCCATTAAGAAACAAAGAAAGCAGATCTAGATATGCTGACATGGAATAACATGGTATGAAGACTGTTAAGATAAAAAGATAAGAAGCAGAAGACTCTGTATGACTTGCTACTATGTGTGGGAGAAAACTCTGTGTGTGTGTGTGTGTGTGTGTGTGTGTGTGTGTGTGTGTGTGTAAATACTTCTAGAAAGGCTCATAAAACTGGCAAGAGTCATTGCCCTGAAGAAAAGGAACTGGATGACAGTGACAGGAGAGACACTTAGTTTTCACTGTATTTTGACCTCAATTATATGACATTTTCAAGAAAGAAGGTTTAACAGTGTACAATCGTAACACATGTTTGCCTGAGCCTCAGGGAAGGAGAGGGAAGTGGCAGGAACTGCCGAGGAAGGCCCCAGGCCTCAGCCGCAAGAGAATGAGCAGCAATGCCACTGGGGGTGCCCGGGAGAGGGAGGAGGAGGGGTTCTCACCACCTGGAGCCGAGAGAGGTTAGGGTGGGCATGTTGGGGCCCAGGAGATTCAGATGCTGGGCCAAGTTCACCATGATCAGTGTGGGCAGAAGCTGGGGGAGCCAGGCTACACAGCCTGCTAATTGGACTCTGGGAGTTGTTTCCTTAGGGAGCTGAGGATCCACCTGGAGGGTTGGCAGGAGGTGGGCACCCCTGGGCCAGCACAACTTCCCTGAGAAGAAAAGAGGTAACAAAAATAAAGAGAAATGGCTGGGGGGTGGGGGGGAACTTGAGATGCAAAGGGCAGGCTATGGGGGTGTAGCTGGGAGCCACCGAACCTCTCCTTTATTTACCAAACACACAATAAAACTGGATGGATTGTGGGACAGAATGGCATGGCTAAGGCTTCCACATCCAGTGGACAGAAGATAAGAAGGGGATGGAAGAGCAGGGGAGGCGCCAGACTGGGCTAAGACTCCTGCATGCGTGGGCACATGTATGTGTGTGTGTGTAATTTAAATTCCAACTACAGACAGCAAGGATGGCAATCTCCACATCAGACAAGCCAACATGGTAAATGTTGTTCAGAGGCTCCTTGTGTGATGACATCATCTATGACATCACTATTCACTCATGTGACTAATGTGCAGCAATGTGCTGACTGCTTTCCACATGCTGGTTCATTCCCTCCTCTCAACAGCTCCAGGGGACAGAACTCCAATCACCATTGTAGATTTGGGGAAACTAAGGCACAGGGAAGTTACATAAGCAGCCAGGGTGGACACTGGGTTTGAACCCCGGCAGTACTGAACCCCGACAGTACGGCTCTGGAGTCCATGCTCTTGGATAATCACAAAAATGTTCAATTAGGCATGTCTTTCCTTTTTTTTCTCACACTTTCATATGCCAAATAGCAACTAAACACATTTTTAAATGTTAGATATAAAGATGTTAGATGTCTCACCATAACAGAGAAATCTATGGTAAGACATCTAAATTCACTAAAACCGTTTATGAAATATTAAGTAAACAAAAAATAAACACAGAGGATATGAACTATACAACTGAGAAGACAGTATTCTATATAATAAAGAGGTAATATGCAAATTGACCATCACGCCCTTGCACAAGATGGCTGCCCCCATGTGGTCACAAGATGGCCACCACAAGATGGCCAGCAGGGGAGGGCAGATGTGGGCAATCAGGCCAGCAGGGGATGGCAGTTAAGGGTGACCAGGCCAGCAGGGGAGGGCAGTTGGGGGTGACCAGGCCTGCAGGGGAGGGCATTTGGGGGCAATCAGGCCAGCAGGAGAGCAGTTAGGTGTCGATCAGGCTGGCAGGGGAGTGGTTAAGGGTGATCAGGCTGGCAGGCTGAAGCGGTTAGGGGCAATCAGGCAGGCAGGCAGGTGAGCAGTTGGGAGCCAGCAGTCCCGGATTATGAGAGGGATATCCAACTGCCGGTTTAGGCACGATCCCTGTGGGTCCCAGATTGGAGAGGGTGCAGGCTGGGCTGAGGGACACCCCCCCACCCCAGTGCATGAATCTTATAAACAGCTACCCCTATACCCAACAAACAGAAAGATACCCTTGGGTGAGGGGCCATGCAGCATCTTTGAAAGCTGATCCTATAGTTAGTCACATGCAAATCAAAACAATGTTCAAACAGATTCTTTAGAGACACAGTCCTGACCATGATATAATAGAGCTAAAAAGAAATACTTTCTAAAAATAGGAAGAAAATCAGCCCTGGCCAGTGTGGCTCAGTTGGTTGAGCATCGTCCCGTGCACCGAAAGGTCATTGGTTCAATTCCTGGTCAGGGCACATGCCCAGATTTCAGGCTTGATATCTAGTCGGGGTGTGTTGGGAGGGGACAGCTGACCGATGTCTCTCTCTCTAAAAAAAAAAAAAAATCAATAAGAACATATTTTTTAAAAAGAAAGAAAGAAAATCAGAGATTTGAAACTAATCTCCTAAATCAGTGGTCAGCAAACTGCAGCTCTGTTGACTAATGAGTTTGCTGACCACTGTCCTAAATAACATCTAGGTCAATGAGGAAATCAAGCCCACAGCAGAGGCCTAGAAAACAATGAAAAGAAATTCTCCCCTCCCCTCCCCCATCGGAACCTCTGGGACAGTCCTAGCTGGCCTCTGAGGCTCCCCTATAAATTTAAATGCTTTTATTGTCAAAAACCTGCTCATATGCACAAAGAGAACATGAACAGAGGAGGCTTTCAACCTCAGATTTTTGAACGAACAAACCCAAATGAGAACAGGACAAAAGAAATAATAAAGATAAAAGCAAATAAATAAATTAGATAATATAAAAGCACTGAAAATGATAAATACCAAACCTGGTCCTTTGAAAAGAGAATAATAAAATAAAAAAAACCTCCTACAAATCAAATCAAGAAAAACTCTGTAAATGTGAAGGTCTTTCCACTTCAAATCCAGTGCTCTTTAATTTTTTGCAGGCAAGCAGACTATTACAATGAGGGGGATCTCCACTAAGGCCACGGGGAGGGAAAGCTGAGCAGACGGTGCTGCAGACGCCCTTCTAGAGCAGCGCCTATGGAATTAGGGACATAAAGTTCCCCGCCTCCTGTCGGGATCATCCTTGTTCTTAGGGAGTCCTGCGAAGGCATCTGTGGTGAGCTGTCCTTCCGGAGGTCCTGCGTGGGTGGGATGGGTGGGTCCCCGTGGCCTGCTGAGCCCATTTCACAGATATGAATCGTAGGCTCAGACCAGCTAAGAGACATTGAAAGGCCCACAGTATTGGCCTCCTCTGTGCCCCCTAGAATGGCCTCCCACCCCATCCTCCATTTCTCTGTTGTTGTCTGATTAATTTCTTTTCTGAATCATTTTCATATTTCTAAGCAAGGAGGCAGAGGTTTCAAAGGACTGGAGCAACTCTTATCACCAACAAACTACTTCAAGGTTCCTGTCTCCACATCCCCTGGCATGACGGAGGCTCCTCTCCATTCCATCCCTTTCCCTGCAGTGACTCTTCACACTGCCCTCCTCACAAAACAAACAGAACCACGTGTTTCATCATTGATAAGTAGGTTAGGCCAGTTAACAGCTCACCATTACTACCATGCTCACTGAAGGTAACTAAATCACAGAAAGTAACCAAGTGGAGAGCTAATGGCCAAATTTCTTTGTAAATGCTCTCACACATCATTTCAAATTGATCATCTCAATTTAACCTTTTTACATAACCGAGTACATAGGGAGGGGTAGGGCACTGGTATTACGTCACAGCTTGTAGGTGACAAGAACCTAACTCAAACTGGTTTAAGCAAAGCAAAACCAAACAGAGTGCCTCTGGGCTCCTGGTGGGCAGACCAGACACTGGGCGCAGGAGGCTCTCCCGGACCTCGCCAGCTCCGTAGTCTGCTTTCCTCAGAGGGCAGCCAGCTGGGCACCCAGGGCTTTCCAAAAAGGCCTGGAGAAGTGGCGAGGCCTAGGGGACCACAGGTGTCAGCCCTGCCCGTGTCACACAGATTGACTCTGTTCCCCAAAAGAAAATAAGAGGACAGTGCCATTGGTGAAGCAACAAACATCCTAGGAGCGCTGCTTGAGAAGCCTCGAGGTCCCCCGGCCATACACACTTGTTCTCAAAGATGCAGGCTGGAGGGTTTGCTACTCTCAATAAGTTCCGCAAAGAGAGATGCATAAAAAGAGGAGGAAAGATGGAGAAACTGTGGCAAACTTGTAACAGTGATAGAACTCAGATTTCTTTCCATATTTCTTTTTATTTTTCTATTTTAAATATTTTCATAAGAAAAAGGCCGAAGAGTTGCCAGCTAAAATTGTTTTCAAGCAACAAGGGAACAATGCAGATTTTGCTGATAAACATGGGTTTATTTGCATAAACCTGAGGACTCTGTTCCCCAAGCATGGTGAGCCTCCTGCACACCCCGACATGAGGGTCTCAGCAGACAGAAGAGTCCCTCCAGGAGAGACTGGGGCAAAGGAAGCTGTATGGCGGGGCCCTGGGTTCTCCAGGAACCGTGAGCTCTTTGCACACAGGCTCGTCTCCAGACCAGGGACAAGGCATGATGGCTGCCTGTCTCTACACCCCAGCTCCAGGCCATGACCCCTCGTGCCCTCAACAGTCTGCCAAACAAAAGAAGGCATTCTCTCTGGGGATTACATCCAACAGGAAGCTGGGAGGAAGAGACCTCTTCACAATGAGACAGGCCCTTTCTCCTAAGGACAAAACGTGGGTGTGGAGGGGACTTCTGTCCCGGGAAAGACAGATGGGGAGGTGGGAGCATTGTGAATGACACATAAAGTAATGGGTTTTGAGCTGATCTGTAAACACTCAGATTTCACCAATGTTTCTTTTGATAAAGAAAGACAATACATCAAAAGGAAGCAGCCAGCAGAGGCTGGAGTCAAATAATGCAGCACAACTCCCAGCTTCACCAGTCTTTGTGGAGGATCTTAGACAATTATTAAACTTCCTTTTGCCTCTGTTTGCTCATCTATGAAATGGGGATAACAGTACCTCCCAACAGGGTTGTTGTGATGATTAAACAATTATCCAAGCGTCCCCAAGTTTGGGAATGAATTGTAGACCACAGCTCAATTAACTGCATCACTGTTTGAAACAGTGGCTGATGGCTTCCCAGTCCAGCCCTCAACCCCTATCCTTCTGGTACAATTCCGAATTCCTTTTGATGCTTTTTCCCCCAACCTCTCTGCTGGAACACCTCAGTGTGTTTAATGAACTCTTTACGGTTCCTGAAAACAGACATATCCTGAAGCGAGAGTTCAATGTAGTGTCACATGGAGCCCCCTGTGTCCTAGGCTCCCGATCCCAGGTTGCCATATATGCTCAAGCCCACAAAGAACCAGACCTGGTCTAACACCATCTTAAATGCATCTGCATCTCCAGAAGTACCAGGTGGTGCAGACAAGTTCAAACTGAGAATCCTGTGGTGGGGAGGTCCACACATGCACATGTACACGCACGTACACACACACTCACACCCAGAAGAAATAAAAACAAGAGCTTTGAGAAACACCATAACTACGCTCTCCATCTGCGGAGCCCATTGGCAGCCACCCTCTCTCCTGAGTCACACCACCTGTGACATCTACCCACTCGGCTGCGGAGCAGGCTCTGTGGCTCCCACTGCCCATCATCATCAGAAATCATGGATGCTTCTGCCCCCGTACCCTTCCTAACACTTCAGAAATGCCCTCTTCTTCATTAGCCTCAGGGCTCGTATGACCATAAATCTCACAGACGTTTCCTTCAGCCTGCTCTGCACGTGTCCCCAGAGGAACAGCCAGGGGCAGGGAGCGTGCCGCGACGGCAGGGCTGGAGGCCCCAGGAAGGGGTCGGTGGTCCAAGAGATGCAGATGCGTTTACAATGGAGTTAGTCCAGGTCTGGTTCTTTGTGCGGTTGGTCGTATATGGGATTGGAAACCTGGACACAGGGGGCTTCGTGTGGCACGGCACTGAGCTCTCTGGTTCAAGGTCTGCTGGAATCTTTAGGTCTCTGTTACAGGGGCTGGCAAATGATGGCCCACAGGCCAAATGCCACCTGCCACCTATTTTCGTATAGCCGACAAGCTAAGAATGGCTTTTACATTTTTAAGTGGTTGAAAAACATTTTTAAAGAATAATATTTTCTGGCACAAGAAAGTTTTATAAAATCTGAATTTCGGTGTCTGTGAATAAAGTTTTATTGAAACACAGCCACAGTCATTGTTTGCGTACTGTCTGTGGCTGCTGTCACACAGCAGAGCTAAATCACTGTGACAGCAGCCGTATGACCCAGAAAGCCAGGATTATTTACTGCCTGTCTCTTTGCAGAAGAATTTGCTGACCCCACATCCTTGTCTCAGTCCTTCACTCCTCCCCGTATAACCTGGAGGCAAAGGATATTTTTCTACCCACTTGTTGCTGAGTTTGGCCAAAGGCGTGTGAGCAGACGTGAAGGTGAGCAGAAGCTTTCAGCACACGTGCTGGCTGGTATTGCCCTTATGCATGAGAAGAACATGTGCAGGAAGCCACTGCTGAGGAATATGAATGACACTAAGCAGACATGGCCCAACCTGGTGGTTAGTCTGGGTCAGCAGAAGCCCTGCTGCCCAAAGGCCTGGGTGGGAAAATAGTGCTTAGCATAGAAAGCCACTGAGTTTTGGGGATGTGCGTTAGACAACACGTTTGTGGCCATGGCTGACTGGGACAATCTTTAAAAGAATCCTATATAATAAAGAGGTAATATACAAATTGACCCTCACGCCCTCACACAAGATGGCCGCCCCCATGTGGTCAAAGATGGCCAGCAGGAGAGGGCAGTTGTGGGCAACCAGGCAAGCAGGGGAGGGCAGTTAGAGACAACCAGGCCGGCAGGGGAGGGAAGTTGGGGGCGACCAGGCCAGCAGGGGAGGGCTGTTGGCGGCAATCGGGCCGGCAGGGGAATAGTTAGGAGTCAATCAGGCTGGCAGGGAAGTGGTTAGGGGGTGATCAGGCTGGCAGGCAGGTGAACGGTTGGTTGCCAGCAGTCCCAGATTGGAGAGGGTTCAGGCTGGGCTGAGGGACACCCTCCCCCAGTGCACGAATTTCGTGCACCGGGTCTCTAGTGAATAATAAAAATAACTATATATGACATTTGTTAGTGTTCAGACTTCCACATTCACTCTATCATGAAATCCCCACTTTGTGGGTAATGATAATAAGAGAGAGCTAATGATGGCACGCCCCCACCCCTGGGTCTCTGCACTTGCAGTTTCCTCTGTCCAAGCTGCTTTTCCCTGGATACTCACCAGGGCACTCCCTCACCCCCTTGAGGTCTTTGCTTCAATGTCACTTCTCAGGAAAGCCCTCCCTGACCATTCTATTATAAATTAAAATTCTCATCTCATTGACATTCCCTATTTCCATTCCCCGATTTTTTCCCCTCCCAGGATTTATCACCTTCTAACAGGCAATATCATTTTCTTATTTATTTCATTTCTTTCCTCTCTTCCTCCTCTAGAATGTCAGGGCAGAGATGAGGCCAGGAAAGTTTGTTTTGTTCACTGCTAAACCATGACCCTGATCCTGGTTTTCCTCTCCTTAGAGCCTCAATCCTTTCCCAGCACACTCGGGTCTGTCTTGCCTTCACCCTGTAACCTCCCAGACCTCCTTTCCCTTTCTCACTCTGACCCTGCCACTATCCCCTCCTCCCTGCTCCTCCAACAAGCCCCGCACACTCTGCCCCAGGGCCTTTGCCTTGGCTGTTGCCTCTGTCCAAAACACTTTTCTCCCAGACTGGCGCCTTCTAGGTGAGGCCTTCTCTGAGGGCCTTCTTTTAAATTGCCAGTTAGTAGGTGCCCAATAAAAATTCATCGAATAAGTAGGAAGGAGGGAGGGAGCGAGGGAGGGAGGCAGGGAGGGAGGGAAGGAAGGAGGAATGAAGAGCTGTTAGCCTGCTATGAAGAAGATAAACATTCAGGAGATGGAATTAGAAAAGGGCCCTAAGGTGTCCCTAACCTTGGAGTCTAGCACTTCACATTCCTATGTGGCCTTATCTCTCCATGCACAAACATCCTGAGGTCTCCTCTGAACTGCTCAGCTGCCAGCGGGTGGGGGTGGGGAGCCACAAGAGCAGAACAGAGTAGGCTCTGCGGACTTTGCATGTGGGTGAGTACAGCATGGCAGAATCACAGATCTGCTCAGCTGGAGGTGTGAATATGCTGGCACAGAGCACACTGCTGGAGGAAGGAGCAGGCCCTGCCCTGCCCCAGTCCCAGATGTAAGTGAGAGGACTAGAAATCTGAAGGCAGGAAAAGGCCTTCCAGGGAGGCAGCTTACAGAGGAGGAGGAGGCAGCAAGCAGGGCCTTCCCCGTGGCCTGCGTAGGGTGGCCCCTGAGTTCCCCTAACCACACCCACAAGAAGAATGGACTGGTAGGAGGAACAATTCACCCTATAAGCCTCCGTGTCCTCATCTGTAAAATGGGCAGATGCAGACCGAGGACTCACGAGATCACAAGCAGGCCCGCACTCAGCGAACTCTTGCTTTCTGCGCACTTACTCCTCTCACCCTCCCGGCAGCTCTACGCTGGAGGCAGTATTCGTGCCCTCCACAAATGAGGAACAAGCACAGAGACATTTAATAATGTGCCAAGGCCTCACAGTTAGATTGCAGCAGAACTGGTCCAAGACCCCATTTTCCCCTCACATCTTCTCCGCCTCTACTTCAAACAGCCTCTCCCATGCAAGTCAAACACCTAGAACAGATGCACTAACTGGAGGCGGTAAAATATTTTGCCAGGAGGCAGGTAAAGCCTTAATGGAGGGGAGTTCAGGAGGGACATCTGCATTCACTAAGGACTGGCCCTGGGGCAGCACCTGGCTGAGCTAGCACCACCCCTGTTCCTAGTGCAGCCCTGGATTTCTGACACAAAGCAGGGCATGGCCCCCCTGAGTCACTGAGAATCTCATTGGGTGAACTATGCAGTCCCTCTGAGTCCTGTTAAACAGAAATTGGCTAACTGCTCAGGAGGAAATGTGGCTCAGACTCTTTGCCCTTGGGCTTGGCCAGTGAACGTGCATGGGCAGAGATGATGTTCACCCTGCCCAGATCTGGACCATAACTCCTCCTGTGAGACCCCGCCTCCCCACCCCGCTCTCCTCCCAGGCCACATGTTTTCTTCTCAGGTCTGCCTTATACCCAAGATGAATTAGGAGTCACGTGTTGAAGGTGGCAGAGTCCCCATAGGCCTGGGTTCCTGAATGACTCCATGGAGCAGCCACACTTTACCCCATCACAACCACCCATTGAACTTTATGTGAGTGATATCCAGGCTTCTGTTGTGCTAAGCCATGGAGATCTGTCTTTATCTGCCAAAGCACCTAGGACTACCTTAATACTCCTACATTCTTCATCTTTCAAATGGGGATAATAATTGGTATCGTCAAAAGTTGAGTTGGTTAAATTAAGTATAAAGTGTCAGCATGCGGGAACATTCAGTAAATGTTTAATTAAATGTTGATGAATGTTTGAGTGAGTCCACTGGTTGGTGTGTTCCTCAGGAAGGCTTTGGGCTGTGTGTGGCAGGGTGACCAGTTGTTTAAACCATACAGACATTGACTGCTTCCTTAGCAATCACCTGGAAGAAGGCTGTTCTGGAGCTCCTCCCTTGACCCAGCAACATCAGGCCCTCCCACCCTCCCACCCTCCCACTCAGCCATTCTCAGCATGCTGGCTCGGCTCTTCATTCTTGCACTTGCCACTTGATGGTCATGGCAGCCCCAGGCATCACATGCCCACACTGGAAACAACCACATGTCTATCAACAGGAAAACAAAAATGTGAGCAGCGATAGTTCTCCAGTGAAGTAAATACCATTCAACAATTCAATGCACTGCACTACACACAACAGCATTGATGAATCTCACAGACGATGCTAAACAAAAGATGCCAAATAAAAAGAAGACAATGCCGAAACCGGTTTGGCTCAGTGGATAGAGCGTCGGCCTGCGGACTGAAGGGTCCCGGGTTCGATTCCGGTCAAGGGCATGTACCTTGGTTGCGGGCACATCCCCAGTGGGAGGTGTGCAGGAGGCAGCTGATCGATGTTTCTCTCTCATCGATGTTTCTAGCTCTCTATCCCTCTCTCTTCCTCTCTGTAAAATATCAATAAAATATATTTAAAAAAAAAAAAAAAGAAGAAGACAAGATTTCATTTCATTAAAGAAGAAGAAGGAGGAGGAGGAGGGGGAGGAGGAGGAGGAGGGGGAGGAGGAGGAGGAGGGGGAGGAGGAGGAGGAGGGGGAGGAGGAGGAGGAGGGGGAGGAGGAGGAGGAGGGGGAGGAGGAGGAGGAGGAGGAGGAGAAAGGGGAAAAAAAAAAACACAGGCAAAACCAAGCAATCATGTTTTAGGGATGCATACTTGGTACAGACGCTCCTTGACTTGTGACAGGGTTACATCCCAATAAACCCATCGTAACTAGAAAACATCACAAGTGCATTGAATACACCTGACCTACTAAACATCATAACAAAGTCTCACTTACCTTAAACATCCTCAGAACACCTTCATTAGCCTACAGTTGGGCAAAATCATCTTGGGGCTGCTGCCCAGCATCATGAGAGAGTATCGTACTGCATATCTCTAACCCGGGAAAAGATCAAAATCCAAAGTTCATTTTTTTTTACTGAATGCGTATTGCTTTTGCATCAGTTGTAACGTCAAAAAATCATTTAGTCAAACCATCCTAAGTTGGGGATCATCAGTAGAGTGATAAAACTGTATAGAAAAGAGGGGAAGTGATCACCATAAAAGTCAGAATAATGGTCATTTTGGGGGAGCAGGGAGGGGTAAGGGTTAGGAGACACATTAAGAGATTTCTGAGGGCACGTACAGTGTTCGATTTTCTGCCCCGGTTGCTGACTCCCTGAGTAGTATTTGCCTTGTGGTAACTCACTGAGATTTTCATTTCTGTTTGTTGCAATTTTCTGTTGTATGTTCACAACTGACAATAAAAAATTGTTTTAACTACCTCTGTTTCTCTGGTCCCAGTATTTATAGTCACACAGACTCTTAACTCTTACTCTTTGGAAGCAGCTTACACTTTCTAAAAAAGTCCTTCGAAAACATCAAAACACCATGGTAGCCGGTGGCTGTTATTCCCTTTTTCAGTTAAGGAATCGAAGGCTGGGGCGGGGCACAGAGGGAGGGCGGGGAGCAGTGGCAGAGCAGGAGCCAGAGCGTGCAGTCACATCTGATCTACTTTTTCACAATAGATGTCTTGGGAGAAGGGGGGCGGGGGTCAGGGCAAATCACGTTTTTGTAAATTGATTTTATTCAAAATGCCCTGGGGAGCCTGCCACTCAGGCAACCCCAGACTGAATTCATTTATTAATTGATTCAGCAAATATTTATCAAAGGTCTATTTTATTCACAGAACTGTGAACCCCTTTGCAAACTTAAATGTTCTTTCATCAAGTGACTAACTGCTCCCTTAAGTTACTGGCTGCACAAATCTATATTTTCAGATGTGGATAGTTTTTAACTTTCTTCCCTTACTCTAAAAGTAGTGCATGTTCTAAAAAAGATGTTCTAGAGCATTTAGAAAACATGGAAAAACAACAAGAAGAGAATAAAATCATCTGTACCCACCAACGAGGGAGGGCCATTGTTACCATTTTAATATATATCCTTCTAATAGTTTTTCTATGCATGTATCTATATTTTTAACCACAATGGAAACAACTGGATTTCCATTTATTTTTTTAAGCAAAACAGGTTCATCTTCAGTTTCTTTTTTTCTTTTTTTAAATGTTATTTTAAACATCCAATTGGAATCCATCCAGAAAAACAGAGAGAACTATCCCAAATACATAAGCCATCCTGCCTTTCCATTTTGGGGGAAGACCACCATCAGATGTCAGGTACAAATGGAGAACGCATCACGTGCGGATGCTGGGCATCCCTTCTCCTGGGGTGCTGCCATGGAGGTTGGCTCACTGTGCAGGGTCCAGATGCTCCTCATTGTCGCCACCGCCTGTGCACAGCACCAGGTCTGTGCAGGGACTCAGCTCTCTGCTCCCAGAGGAATCTGCGGAACTATAATTAGGAGGCAATGCCAGTGAGAGAACATAGCAGCACCCTCCTGATCACCTTCGAGATTTCACCAAAATTCTCCTCTGGGCCTTCAGGTGAGCATGGTTCTCTGTTGACACAAGTCTCACCACTAGATTTCAGCACATTCCATCTATAATCCCGTGGATGTGTCCTATTTTATGAAAATAGCACTACCGCCGGAACCGGTTTGGCTCAGTGGATAGAGCGTCGGCCTGCGGACTGAAGGGTCCCGGGTTCGATTCCGGTCAGGGGCATGTGCCTTGGTTGCGGGCACATCCCCAGTGGGAGGTGTGCAGGAGGCGGCTGATCGATGTTTCTCTCTCATCGATGTTTCTGGCTCTCTGTCCCTCTCCCTTCCTCTCTGTGAAAATCAATAAAATATATTTAAAAAAAAAAAAAAAAAAGAAAAGAAAATAGCACTACCAACTCAGGTTGTTGCAGGACCTCAATACTTTTCAAAGAGCAGACAGTTCAGTAAGTTATACCTATTGTGTCTGGCCAGCAAATGGCTGTCAGAAGTAGTGCTGTCCTTGTCCTCTCGGAAGGCAAGGCACTAATGAGGACCGGTGGGGAGTGAGTGTGGATAGACAGAGCAAATACAGGGCATGAGGGAGAGAGAAGAGAGCCAATGGCAGATGATCCCCAACCAGTGGGGTCTACGGATATCAACAAACCAGAACTAAACCAGCACCATCCAGCAGTGAACTTGTACCACCTGGACAAGGAGAAGCCAAGGAGCCCGCCAAGTTTCAAGAATTCAATCTAATATCAAATCCCAGAAAGGCCACCATCATGGAGAAGTTCTTGACCTCAGAGTGAATATTCAAGAGAATATAAAGCCTGTTAAGACCCAAGAACAGTCCTGACTGGTGTGGCTCAGTGGATAGAGCGTCGGCCTGCGGACTAAAGGGTCCCAGGTTCGATTCTGGTCAAGGGCATGTACCTTGGTTGTGGGCACATCCTCAGTAGGGGGTGTGCAGGAGGCAGCTGATCGATGTCTCTCATCGATGTCTCTAACTCTCTATCCCTCTCCCTTCCTCTTTGTAACAAATCAATAAAATACATATATTTAAATAAAAAAAAAAGACCCAAGAACAAGTGGCATGACCATCTTGATAAAGTAAATCATGATGTAATTGAATCCTCAGTGGGTTACATATCAATACTTTCTTTGCCATAACACAGGCTATTTTATCTTATTATTTAGCACCAAGAATAACCTAAGAAAAGGCATTTTTATAGAACAAAACTCTTGTAGCAAAGACAAAGTCACACTGATTTGCTCAGATGACGAATTACAAGTGAGGATTAAAATCATCTTAGCGAGTGAACTGCTTACACCTTCACCAATTGGTTTACAGTTTATAAAACCCTTTTAAAGAAAACTTCTCAAAAAATATACTGGAAATAGGCAGAGGGACTCACCAAGGCCTTGCTTTCAGACTAGGAACTGGACCTACTTTTAGAATTCTTCTATTCTTCTTGGACACCCAGCATCTGAACCTTTTCTCTGTTAATAATTTTCACAGTAGCAATAATGGGCATCTCCTGAGACACTGAGCTTGGACATAGATTCATAGATTTTGAAACTTGGAGGAACACTCTTTTGAAAAGGTGAATGCTTTTGGTACTAAGAGAGTTGTATTGTGTCAGCAGCAATACACATGTACATTTAAATATGTGGAAGTGTGGAAAATAAAGTGCATGCTGATATGGGTAGTCAAAGATGGTGCTGTCAAGAAAGCCTGTTTGTTTTGCTGCTTAGCAAGTGAATCACCCTCTGCTGTGGACTGAATGTTTTCATTTCTCCACCCCTCACCAAATAAATATGTTGGAGCCCTACCCCCCCCCAAATGTGATGGTATTAGGAGGTGGGGTGTTTGGGAGGTAATTAGGTCCTGAGGGTAGAGTCCTCATAAAGAGGATTAGTGGCCTTATAAGAAGGGACACAATGGAGATGATCTCTCTCCCTCTACCATGTGAGGATGTAGCAAGAAGGCAGCAGTCTACAAACCAGGAAGAGAGCCCTCACCAGGAACCAAATTGGCCAGCACCTTGATTTCAGACTTCCCAAACTCCAGAACTGGGAGAAAATAAATGTCTGTTGGTTAAGCCCCCCAGTCTACAGTATCTTTGTTATAGCAAACTGGGCTGACTAAGACACCCTCCTATGCATGACAAATCACCATCTTATGAGTTTTGGCAGGAAGCAGAGCCCACTGACTACTTAGAAGCAGCATCGAACCCAGGGTCCTGCTTCCCAGTCTCATTCAGAGCTGGCAAGGACACGTGACCCAGGCTCTGCCAGACCAAGATGCACATATGGGGGCTTGGGGCATGATTCCAAGTCCTGCAGCGGGATTCTGAGAGTGGTGTCCAGAGATTTAGCCCTGAAAATGATTCTGTAGATATTTTTATAATTCTGTGAGATACCCACTATTCTTTTAACAAGCTTTATTTCTCAGTAAATGAGCTAAAGTTGGTTCCTGAGCTTTCCAACTAAGAAGCCAGATTGCTAGACTATGAAAATAGTAACATGTTATGTGGTGATGAAATCTACACTGTATTCCAAGATAAAACAGTATCATTTAATCTCTATGAAAATCTAGACATTTTTCTTGAAATCTGTATTTTCTAAAGACCTAGGTATGAATTTGTCATATAACCCATACTAAATATGATATGTAGACTGGCTGACATTGATTGAAAGCAAAACTGTTTGAAAATTTAAAAATACAAACAAAATTTTCAAGAACAGCCCCATTTAGTTGGCCTTCTCACTGGAATCTCTCAGAAATAGCAAGAAAATCAAATATTACCTTGATCAGAAGTTGGACTTAGCTGAAATGCCAAATCAAAAAAGTAAAGTATTAAAAACTTGATAAAAGGAGAAAACAGAGAAAATACCCCTGGTTGCAGGGGCAAGAAAGAGTTGACAAGCATGTATCCAAGTGAAAAACAAAATCCTTAACTGTAAGAGCAAAATCATTTTTGGTCAAGAAAAAAAATGTGCTATCTTCTCTACTCAGTTTGAGTCTGAAACATAGTGGGCTGAGCTCCACAATCAGTCCCAGACAGAGGGAAAACATAGTTGCAACACACCAGCCGGCCGTGTGACCACATGGGAAAGAGAGACTCTGGTCTGTGACCAGACCAACAGGGCTCTATGCCCACACACCAATTACATCCAGCACGGGTGCAAACCTGGCCCTCCTCCACTGAACCTGAAAGAAACGGCTCGTCATGAAAAACTGCCTCATACAGAGATGAGTCATCAAAAATAATTGGGCACCAGATGTTTAGGAAGATATTGCAATAAATGAAAAATGAGAAATCTCACAGGATAAACACATGGCAGATGCATACCATTTTACTAGAAATATTGCTCCTGAGCAGCAGCAGAATAAGACAATGAGTTTTTAACAAATGAATTAAATTTTACATTACAATCATAAATGACCTCACTTACTGAAGTCACTGCCTGTATAAAACAAGAGTACAAAGTAGATATAAGAGCTCAACAAAGATGTAGACACACAAAGAAGACAAACAATTAGCTGGCAGGAGCGAGAAAAGATCAGAAGCAGCACAAAAGACTTCAGAGGGAGTTCACCTATCATTTATCTGGACCCTCGTCCACACAGATTCTCCAATGCCCAATAATACTGTGGTTCCAAACTTGCCATAGACCTCATATGTAATAGCTCATTTCCTGTAAATTGTCATATATATATATATATATATATATATATATATATATATATATACACACACACACACACACACACACACACACACACACACACATACACACTGTGGCTACCAAATTGACCTACTAGTAATTTGACAGGATTTATCTTTTATTTGAGTTCTTTTGTGCTGTGTAGAGGGAATGTTCTGAGGGGTTTCTCACCCTCCTTATTTCTACATGACTTCTCACTATTTTTCCTTTTCTAGTGACTGTTTAAGTTGTTATGCTGCATCTTTGTACATTCTAGGTATGCGAGTGGGAAGACAAAACGTTTCCCCTCAATCTCATGGTCCTCCTAAACTTGCTTATGAGTTGGCGCTTTCTTCTGGATGGAGTGTCACTGATGTCTCCTGGTTTGCCTTGTTTTATCCAACTGACCCAACTTTCCACATGAGAATCAAAGCACATTCTCATCACCCTTTCTAGCTTCACTCTGTAGCAGGACCGTGAGAAGCTAGGAAAACTCCTGGGCAGGTGGAGCGGGGAAACTGAGACAAGAAAATTAAATAAGGCCAAATAGTTTGGGCAGCTTGCAACCAGCCTATGAATCGCAAACCTTCTCTTCCCTAACCAAGGACACTTGAGAGCAAATGGTTTATACCTTCCTCCCTAACCAGAGAATACATCGCTGACATCACCCTGGCCTGGGAAAATAGAAAACAAAGGCCCAATTAATGCCATCTGTGCCAGCTAAACCCAAGGACAGATGAAGTTGGGGAGCAAATAACAAAAACCCCATGAAAGCCAGATAGACCCAAGATAATAGTAACATAGGCCAAAGAATAATCCAAAACTCCCCTATACACTCATCTTGATGCATCAGTATATTAAAAATGCACCTGGAAGCTGATGAATATTCTACTGAAACCCTCCCCTTAAGATTCTCCCCTATAAGGAAAAAATCCCTCAGGACAAAGACTCAATGCGGGCTCAACCTAGAGCATGCCCATGCCCCTTCCTGTGCATGAACTTTTTATTTCTAAGGGTCCCCATAGGACTTGCATCCAGGGGAGGGAGCAGTGGGCAGCAGCACCTCAACCTGGGCTCACCCCCTGATCCTCTCTCCAAGGCCCCCTTTTCTCTGACTTGCCAGTGAGCTAAAGCAGTCCCATCTGGGCTCGCTTCCGTCACTGTGACCTTCACGTCCCAGTGAGCTAAGCAGCCCTGCCCTGGCTCGCTTCTTCCCTGTAACATTTCTAGACACAAAGCAGAGCCCCCCTAGGCTCTCCCTGTTGTTTCTTCGACCCTAATTCCTTCCTTTGTTTCATTACCGCTACCTTTAATGAACATGCTCTCAAACCCACCTGGACTTGTGTCACAAAATCTTTACATGAAGTCAAGAACCCACACACTACAGGCAGGCCTGAGGCAGACCTGCTCCGGGCCAGCCCCTGTCCGGTAACAACTCCGCGGGGTGGTTCTTCATCAAAAATGCACTGCATAGGATCCCGAGGAAATATGTGCACACCCATGTTCATGGCAGAGGTATTCACCATAGCGCAAAGACATAACAACTCAGGTGTCCACTGACAGATGAATGGATACATAAAATGTGGTCTATATGGACAATGGGATGTTATTCAGCCTTTCAAAGAAAGCAAATTCTGACTCATGCTACAGCATGGATGAACTATTGAGGACATTATGCTAAGTGAAATAGGCCGGACACAAATATGTCTGATTCCACTTATAAGAGGTCCCTAGAGTAACTTCAGAGACAGAAGGTAAAATGATGGTTGTCAGGGCCTGGGGAAGGGGAAATGGGGAGCTAGTGTTTAATGTTTACAGAGTTTCAGTGTGGGGCCACAGCGTTTCCGTAGTGTAGTGGTTATCACGTTCGCCTCACAGAGTTTCAGTGTGGGAAGATGATGAGAGTTCTGCAGATGTGAATGTAGTTAATGCCACTGAACTGTACACTTAAAATGGTTAAGAGGAGCCCTGGCCGGGTGGCTCAGTGGGTTGAAACATTGTCCTATACATCAAAAGGTTGTGGATTTGATTCCCTGTCAGGGCACATATCTTGGTTTCATGTTTGATCCCTGGTTGGGTTGAGTGCAGGAGGCAACCAATCAGTGTTTCTCTCTCACATCAATGTCTCTCTCTCTCTCTCTCTCTTTCTCCTTCTCTCTCTCCCTTCCTCTCTCTCTCTCAAATCCATAAACATATCCTCTTTAACACTCAGGTGAGTATTTTTAAAAAACGTTTACGATGGCCGAAACTGGTTTGGCTCAGTGGATAGAGCGTCAGCCTGTGGACTGAAGGGTCCCAGGTTTGATTCCGGTCAAGGGCATGTACCTTGGTTGCGGGCACATCCCCAGTGGGGGGTGTGCAGGAGGTGGCTGATCAATGTTTCTCTCTCATCGATGTTTCTAGCCCTCTATCCCTCTCCCTTCCTCTCTGTAAAAAAATCAATAAAATATATATTTTTTTAAAAAATGTTTACGATGATAAATTTTTTGTTATGTGCATTTTTTCACAAATCAAAAAAATTGTTTACATTTTTTAAATGCCCTACATTAAAGCCATTTTTTCTCATGAAAGCAAGGTTCCCAAATCTGGACAGTTACCTTAAAAACACATTTTTTTGACCCTTCATGATTTTATCCACTTGTGCCAACTGGGTCTGGGTTGGAAACAGATGGCCTGGGATGGGGTGGCCAGTGTAGCCGTGAATCCCTTCCAGGGGTCCTCGAACTACGGCCCGCGGGCCACATGCAGCCCGCTGAGGACATTTATCCGGCCCGCCGGGTGCCGCTGCCTATCCTGCTTAGCAGCCGACTCTACCCGGGCCCGCAGTGCCCATAGGAATTTGTTCATAGTTGTTTTTTTTAATATAGTCTGGCCCTCCAACGGTCTGAGGGACAGTGAACTGGCCCCCTGTTTAAAAAGTTTGAGGACCCCTGCTTAACCTGACGACAAGGTGGAAGAGGACCGTCCCTGAGCCCAACGGTTTAGTGGTGGTGTAAGGAGGTAGCCTGGGCTCCAGAGTCCCCACGTCTCCTGCACTTTGCTGCCCCTCTCCTGATGTACATTCAAACATGCTCTCATGTGCACAGAATCTTCTGGAAGTTCTCTCCAGGGACTGGGGGCAGAGTTTTCGTGAGTCTTGGCATCTCCTCCTCAAGTTCAGAGAGTGCTGAACACTTGGGCTCACATTAGGAAAAAGGCCCTGAATGCTCTTCCCTGCTAAACCTCCATATGCTTACACGCCTGTTTTATCATCTGTTCCTTTCCTACTTAACACATTACTGTGTATAGCATTTTCTACCATCAAACGTTCTTCTGCAACATTTCTTAATGGTTGCAGAGCATTCCATTATATGAATGCAAAATACATGTTTGAATCACTTTTTCCCCCCCAGATTGTGGTTGCTTCTAACTTTTTGCTATTATAATTGCCCCTGCAGGGACACAATTCTAGCTAAATCTTTACTCATTTAATTATTACCTTGGAATAAATTACTAGGACTGGAATTGTTGCTTAGAGAAGTGTGTGCATTTTAAAGGCTTTTGATACATTTTGCCAAATTGCCCTCCCAGAAATGTTCTACAAATGTGCACTCAGACCAGCAGGCTTTGCAAGTCCCCATTTCCCTGCACACCCCCCAACACGGGGGCTTATCTTTTTGTTTTCCACATCTCTTGCCAATTACGCTGGCTTGAAAAAAAAAAAGGCATCTTGTTTTCATTTGCATTTCTATGATCTCTGGTAATGTTGAGCACTTGTCATATATTTATTAGCCACTTGTGGTTTCCTCTTTTGTCCGTGTCCTTTGTCCGTTTTCCCATCAAGGCGCCCATCTTCTCCTTAATGATTTATAAAAGCTCTGAGTGTACCTGCTTTCCTGAAGCGAGGCCCAGCTGCGCTGGCTCCCTCTCTGGTTGCTATGCAGATGTGCCAGTGGCGGGGGCCAGTCTCCATGGCCACAGATGCCCAGGTCTCAGCGAGGAGAGAGTGGGGAGCGTTACCATGGTGATACCCAAGCTGGGCCTGGCTCCCCTCCCACTCACTGAGCGGCTTTCCTGGCCACAGTGCTAAGGGCCTGGGCACATGCTTTGCAGGCTGCAGAAGGACACGGAGGGTTGCCCCCATCCTGGACAGACCAGGAGAAATTTGCTGTCTGCAGAGTAATGCTTAGGATGTGCCTGGCAAGGACATCACATTCAAGGAATCAAAAGCTTAGACTATTTTATCCCTAAATACGGAGACGCATGATAAGATTAAAAGAAGCTGTTCATGACAAACTTAAAAATCGTGTCCCATGGCCAGAGGATCTGGAATGCACTAAATGATCATTTTATTTTAAATATTGGAATTGTCTTGTTATTAGCATAATCAGGGTGCATTATTTGCATGAATTGTGTTTAAAGTACTAATTTGTTAAAGCCATCATTTAAAATAGAGACTAACTTTTTAAGCCATTGAGGCATTTCATCATTTTTTAATAAGCAAAACTCTTAAAAACAAAACAGAATTGGAAGTGTCAAGGTTTCTCTTGACCTTGCAGAGGACCTATGCTGGATAAAAATAAAATCCATTTTATGAGCTGGATTTTTATCTTCCCAAAATTCATATGTTGAAGTCTTAACCTATGAACGTTTTCCTATGGACTTTTCCTAGAACATGGGATGGCTGCACTTAATACCTAAGACTATATTTGAAGACAGGGCCTTAAAGGTGAAATGAAGTCATGAGGTTGGGTCCTCCTCTAATATGACTGGTATCCTTATAAAAAGAGGAAATGTAGACACAGACACACATGAAGAAAGACCATGTGAACACACAGGGAGAAGGCAGCATCTCTAAGCCAAGGAGAAAAACCTCAGAAGAAACCAACCCTACCAACATCTTTATCTTGGACTTCCAGCCTCCAGAACTATGAGGAAATAAGTTGTTGTTTAGGCCACCTAGCCTGTGTTACTTTGTTATGGTAGTCCCAGCAAACTAATATCATCTCACTTCATTTCATTTGCACCACAGGGAGCTGGTATAATTTTGTTTATTTGTTTAATGATGTCAGAGAGAGAGGGAGGGGGAGAGAGGGGGGGGGGAGAAACATCAATGTATGAAACATAGATCAGTTGCCTCCTGCACCCACTCCAACCAGAGATTGAACCTGCAACCTGAGTATGTGCCCAGCCCAGGAATCGAGCCCGCCACCTTTTGGTGTAAAGGACAATGCTCCAACCAACTGTGCTACAGTGGCCAGGGCAGGCAGCTAACGTTTTATCAAACTCACTGTTAGATGCAGACATTGGGGTTGCATGACGTCAGGCGAAGGGGGTGTGGAGAGAGGGACTGGAGTCAGGATTTGAACCTTGGTCAGGTCATCTGTAGTAGTATATTCTCCCCCATGCACACACCCTAAAAATGACTCCGGGGCTTTTCCTAGGAGGTGGGAAGGCTGCATCACCCCCTTGTTTGTAATTGGGGATACTGAGTGAGAGGTTGACATCCTCCCTAAGGTCAACACTGCTCCACCTCTTTTGGGCAACTGAAGCAAGGACTCTCCCTTCCTCACACACCCCAGCTCTGGGTAATCCTCTGCAGGCTGAAGTTCTTTCTGCCCTGGATTAGGGTTATTTATATATTTTTAAATATGTTTTTATGGATTTTAGAGAGAGAGGAAGGAAACGAGATAGAGAGATAGAAGCATTGATGAGATAAACATCGATCACTGTCCCCTACACACACCCCACTGGGGATCGGGCCGCAACCCGGGCATATGCCCTAACCAGGAATCAAACCGGTGACCTCTTGGTTCATGGATTGATGTTCAACCACTGAGCAACACTGGCTGGACAGGCTTATTTATATTTTTAAATTTATTTATTCCATTAATATTCAACTCATATTTATTGAGCACCTAGTATGTGTTAAGGAGACAGGGATGAGTGAGAGGGACAAATTCCTGTCCTCATGGCCCTCATGTTCTAGGGGAGACAGACTATACCCAAGTAATAAAAAGGAACAAACTATTGATACATCCAACAACTTGGGTGGATTTCAAGGGCATTATCCTGGGTGGGGGGAAAAAAAAGTCATACTCAAAAGGTTACATGCTGTTTGATTCCATTTACATAAAATTCTTGAAATGACAAAACTATAGAGATAGAGAGCAAGCTACTGATTGCCAAGGGTTAGAAATGGTGGAGGGAGAGGTGGTTATGACTGTTAAGGGCCAGCACAAGGAGGATTTTTATCATGAGGGACAGTTTTGCACATTGACCACAGTGATGGTTACACAAATCTGACACATAGCAATGTCAGTCTCTGGTTTTAATATTATAATGTAGTCACATAAGATGTTGCCATTGGTGAAATTGGGTGAAGGGTGCACAGGAACTCTTTGTATTATTGCTCAACCTTCTATAAATCCACACTTATTTCAAAATAAAAAGTTAAGAAACAAAGGTTAGAATGCAAAATTAAGTTCTTTACTTTGATGGCATCACATGTATTCATAAGGATAATAATTAGCAGAGCCCAAAAATTATTTAGATTTCTTAAAAAGTTAACAGTGAATGTTTTTTTGTTATTTATTCTTTTGTTAATCTGTCTAGTAAGTCACTATTAAGTTGGGGGAAATTGTTCCACTTGATAGAAATGTGTATGAAAGCATTGTGTATTTGTTTGTTCATTCCATACATATTTATTGAGTGCCAAAAAAAAAAAAAAAAAAAAAAAAAAAGCATTGAGCATCTTTAGCAATTTTCAGCAGTTTCCCAACCTGGGATGCAAGACTCAGAGGAGCAAGATATGGAGGCTTCTGTGTGCAGGTCCCCATCTCCAGAGCCAGAGGTTTTGCAGGAAGTCTTCAAGTCCATGTTGATTCCATGAAGCAGCTAGAGACCTCTGGCTGCCCCTTCCTCCTCTGGGGCTTTGGCTAGGCTGTGGCCCTCACCAGCAAATGCTACAGCAACAGCTGCAGGGAGGGAGGCACCTGGACCCCTTTCTCAAGGGCCGAGAAACTCTGCATTCTCCTGCCACAATCCTTTCTTACTAACACATCCCCGGGCCCCTTCTATGTGCCCGGGGCAGGGACACAGCAGCAAACGAGATGGACAGTCTCTCTGGAACCATGAGAGTGAGCCACTCTCACTGACGCGGGATCCTCAAGTGTAAAGTGGAGATAACAGTAGCTGCCACATCACATGGTTGTTCTGAGGGTAACTGAGTTTTGGGGTTGTTGTGTTTTTTTTCCACATATATATATTTTTTTTATTTCAGAGAGGAAGGGAGAGGGAGAGAGATAGAAACATCAATGATGACAGAAATCATTGAGAGAGAATCCTGCATGCCCCCTACTGGGGATCAAGCCCGCAACTTGGGCATGTGCCCTTGACCCGAATCAAACCCGGCACCCTTCAGTCTGCAGTCTGATGCTCTGTCCACTGAGCAAAACCAGCTAGAGCGTGAGGGTAACTGAGTTTAAATGTACCAAGGGCTTAGAAGACAGTAAGTACTAAATAAAACTGCCTTCATTACTATTACTATTATTATTATTTATTAGTAATTTATTTTAATTTCATTAGTAGTTTATTCAATAAGATCATCTTAGAGAGGGAGAAGCGCTGCGGGTAAAACACAGTAGGGGCGGGGTACAGGAAGTTGCCTTAGAGGAGCTGGGACAGGCCTTGTCAAAGCGGTGGCCTCTGACTGATGCCCTGATGGCAGAGCAATCTCCGTGAAGACCTGGAGAAAACGTTCGCCAGGCAAAGGGAAGAGCCGTAGAAAGGCCCTGAGGAAGAATCGGTCCAGCCTGTTGGCCCATGTGGCTGGCACATGGGCAGAGTACAGAGAGGAGGAGGCTGGAGTCCCCAGAAGAGGCCAGGCCTTCGGAGCACTGAAGACCAGGGGAAACACTGGGAGCTGCTCCCTCGCCTGCCCCCCGGATGGCCAGTCCCCTGGCCCAAGCTGCAGGTGAATGCCCTCGGGCTCTGGCTTTCAGGGAAGGAAGCCGTGTCTCTGGAGGAGCAGATCTGGGTGCCCTCCCCCCTTCTCTGGGAGCTGCTCACCCCGCTCTGGATGGGTTTGCCTTCACCTGAATGTGCTCAGGGTCAGGCCCCAGTCTGCAGAACCGAACCCCACCAGATGGTGCACCGGGTATTCACTCCATCTTGTTCTCACACCCCACCAGCTGAGGCCACGAGAGGCTCCCTGGCGGGTGGGGGGCAGTGTGGGAGCAGCAAGTGTGTCTGCGAGCACCTGCCCTTGCCAGCCCCACAGGAAGGCAGGGGTGGAGGGAGAGCTCTGTCCAGGGACAGGGATGAGCTGGGAGAGGCAGCCCGATAGCGGGCCTGAGGCCCAAACAAGGCTCTGCTCTGAGCAGGTCTGCAGACCCTCCCCCTCTGAGCACAGCTCTTCCCTCACAGAGACACCTTTGTCTTCCAGGCCACTGGGGCGACTAGAGTCCCTCGTTGCTAGGTGATGGGAACTGGGTGGGGAGCCAGTAGGGAGCAAAAATGGGCCTGGGGCAGTGGTCGACAAACTGCGGCTCGTGAGTGAGCCGCGGTTTGCTGCTCTGTTGACTAATGAGTTTGCCGACCATTGGAATAGGGGCTTAATCACAAGGAACAACAACAGTCTGTAATTATTGGAATCGAGAGTCTAGGTCAGTGGTTGGCAAACTCATTAGTCAACAGAGCTGCAAACCGCGGCTCGCGAGCCGCATGTGGCTCTCGAGCCGCTGTTTGCCGACCACTGGTCTGGGGGAACCTGCATATCCAGGTACTTGTGGAACCCACAAACCAACTACACAGCCCCACAGGCATTTGGGGACACACCCACAACATGAGGGCAGACACACTCAAATCATCACAGACATACCCCAGCAGGATCACATCTACCCCATCAACCCTTCCCACACAATCATATGCTTGTACACAAATACACACACCCCTCCATGGATCCAGACACGTACTAAGCCCACAAAACAGGCAGATCTGATTCACACAAACACACACACAGGTGCGCGCCAGACACCACCCACTCTTGGTCACACAGGAACACTCCAGAAAGAGGGGAGGGGCCCGACCATGCAGACGTGGCCACAGCCAGCGACACAAAAGAGAACCCTCAAGGGGAGAGAAAGCTGGGATACCCAAGAAAATTGCTTCCAGCCTTACCCACACCATCACATCCTCCCGCACACCTCCCACCCCAGCTCAGCCCACCCTGGATCTCTGATGTTACCTTCAATTGCAGGGGCCACCTTCAGCCAGATCCAGGGTCTCTTCCCATTGCTATCCCTCACAGCGGGGAGACCCTCACTATGCCCCATCCTTTCATTTACACCTTAAAGCAATATTCACTGGGTGTCTGGGGAGTCTGCTGTGAAGAAAACAGCTTGCCCTGCCCTTGGGACATTTAGAGTTTTATGGAAAATGAACACATCAAGCTTATAACAAGAGGCCTTGACCTAGTTTTGGGATGCCCTGAGAAGATGACATTTGGGAGGTTCTGTCAAGTGGAAAAGTTCCATGCATGTCAAAGGTCCCAAGTACAAAGTGGATGTAGGGGTGTGAGGGGCGGAGCAGACACCAGGGCACTGGTGTGCAGCTAGTGCATGAGGGAAGCGTGGCAGGGCTGAGGTTGAGGTGGGGCCAGCAAGCCCGCTGGTGCCTGGTCAGGATCACCTTCATCCTGAACGCAGTGGGAGCCATGGAAGAACCTGGGCAGGCAAGTGGGGTGAGTTCTGGTTGGAGATGTGGACTCAACACCCTGGGGATGGAGTAAGGGGGCAGATGTGAGCTCCCTGGCGGGTGGAGAATCACATGCCTGGGTGTGAGTGGGTGAAGAAGGAAGGAGCAAGACTCCTGGGGGCTCACGTTTCTAGCTCAGGCAACGGGGTAGATGGGGGCCCCTCCCCGACTTGGAAACTGGAGAGGCCAGGCCCACTCTGGACTCCCTCCTGCCCTGACCTGTGTCATGCTTCTCCCCATCAGGACCACCACCTTCTGTGTTCCTGGCAAATGCAAACTCTCCCTCCATTCCTTTAGCACAGCCCGATGCTGGGCAGCGGAAGTACAGGCTCCCCCGCCCAGGCCTCACTGTGGCCAGCACCCTGTCCTAAGGGAGGGTGGTGGCTGTGGACCAGAGTTGGGAGGAGCGTGGTGCAGCCTGGGAATCAGGCAGGGCTTCTTGGGAAATGCGAGATTAGCTAGAGGTTGGAGAACATGTTAGCCTCATAGAGGGTGGGGCGCTCCAGCCCAGGGGTCCCCAAAATGGAGCACCAACCCTCCAAGCAGGCCAAGCCATGGTGAATATGGTACAGGAATATGCTAGAACTTCTATGCACAACCACAGTATGTGAGAAGAAAATTTAGAACTTCTATTTTGTATCGAGAGAGAGAGAGAGAACTAGGCTCACTAGTGCATCCTATAAAGGCAACATGCCACCTCGCGTGGGCCTCAAGGCCTGGGTGTTGGAACAGCCACGTGCCCTGGAAGGAAGGGATGGGAGGCCAAGTGCAGAAGGCATGCACAGTCGTTCTCTTTCCGCACAGGGACAGGGTAACTGGGTTTGTGGATTATAGCATCTGGTTTTAATTAGACTCACCCCAGCAAAATGGCCATGTGACTTAAGAAGTTTCGTGGGAAGGAAATGTGGACCGAAGATAATGCAAGCATGAGCTTAGAACAAACATGGTAACACGGGCACTTCACTCCCAGGAGCGGCTCACTGATCACATTACTGATCACATCACTGGGTAAATAAAGTGTCTGTCTGATCAGCTCAGACAAGAAGAAGGACACAAAATGCCGAACTCATGGAGAAGTCTGTTCGAAAAACTGTGACCATTCACACCAGCTGACCTAGGAGACATCCTGTGGGAAGAAAAATTGGAAAGGCAGGTGGCAAGACAGAGTGTGCTTTAGAGCCCATGTGATAGAAGCAGGATGGTGAGAATGATAGGTGCTAACGAATGCATGAAACCTGGAGGACATATCTGCAACCAGCCTTCCCTCTGCGGGGTGGGCTGGTCCCATCAGCCCAGGCGGCTCTGCTGATTTGAAGTATTGCAATGAGCATGTATGACCATTCTAATGAGAATCACAATAAAGAATTTTTAGCGGCTGGAGTTTCTTCATGTTTCATTTTGAAATAATTTTAGATTTTCCGAAGGGTCCTGTTAATGCATCACATCACCAAGGTGCGTTTATCAAGGCTGAGAAATAGATGCTGGACACCAGTTTACCCACTAACGTCCATCCAGTCCAGCCTCCATCTTGCATTTAGTTAGCGTGTCCCCTTGTTCCCCCCACCCCCAGTCTGGGATCGCTCTTCTGTCTTTTCTTATCTCTCACGACCTTGACCCTTTTGAAGAGCACTGCCCAGTTGTTTTGTAGGGTATCCCTCGATTTGGGTTTGTCACTTCTTGTGGTTACATTGAAGTTGTGGGTTTGGAGGGAGAAGACCACAGAGGTAGGCACCCTCTCGTCACATCACAACTGGGGTGCCTATTACACGGTTTGGCTGTAATTGAGATGGTGCCTGCCAGGACCCCACCCCCACCCCCCCACCCCACCTTGTCAAGTTTTAGCAGTTTTCCCAGCAGTGTAAGGCCCCACAGGCACAGGGGATATGGAGGAAGAACAGAGGCAAGGCAGGCAGGTCACTGATGACCCTGACTGTGGGCTCAGAACTTCTCTCAGAGGCAAGGGGGTCGGAAGAGCACTAGGCAGAGATGCATCAGGGTTGGCTGTGAGTTGGTAAAGTCACAATGGCATCTGTATGCAGAGAGGGCCGAGAGGCAAGGGAGGAAGCCGGGGGCAGCCTGGATACCAGAGCCAGGATGCCCAGGTGATGGGAGAGGCGGCGGAGAGAAGAGGAGGTAAATTCAAGAGCAATGGCAGAGGGAAGACCGAAAGGCCTCCAAGTGGGCTTCTCTCATTGGAAGGAGCGGAAGTCTTAGAAGTGAACCTCCTGGAGAACACCACCTGCCCTCCCGTCCAATCCCACCTCCCGTAAAGGTGGAGGCGCTTCATGTGGGCCATGCATAGAGCACCTCACACCAGTGCCTGCAGGCACACGGGAGCTCCCAATGGCAGACAGCCTTCGGACTCATGACACAACATCAGTTCTTCCTGGGGTCTCTGGCCTGCCCATCTACCCTAAAGATTTCAGACTTGCCAGCTCCCACAATTGAGTGAGCCAATTTCCTAAAATAAATCTGTCTCTCTATATATATACTAGAGGCCTGGTGCATGAAAATTCATGCACTGGAGGGGGGGGGGGGGGTCCCTCAGCACGGCCTGGCCCCTCTCACATTCTGGGAGCCCTCAGGGGTGGGAGGCGACCCTGCAATCAGGGGAAGGCGATGCCCCATCACACCTCTGCTGCTGCCACTGCCAGCAGCACGAGCCTCGGCCAGCCCTGGTTACCTGAGCCTCGGGCAGCCCTGGGAGGCTGGGCAGCCACCATACAAGGCTTGCCTGCATCTCAGGCCGGCCCTGGGCGGCTGGGGGTCTGAGAGGACTGGGGGACTCTGGAGGCAGGTGCCCCGGCAGGGCTGAGGGGACTGGGCGCCGCCATATTGTGGCTGTGGGCACTGCCATCTTTGAGGGCAGAGCAGTCAATTAGCATATTTCCTCCTTATTGGCTGTGGGCACCGCCATCTTTGAGGGCATGGCAGTCAATTAGCATATTTCCTCTTTATTGGCTGTGGGCTGTAACTATTTTCTCTCTTTTCCGCGTCCAGCGCAGCTACAGAGCAGGTCCAGTTCCTGAGTAGAGGAGCTGGGGATTGAGAAATAAAAGAAAGAAAGAGACAAGACACAAAATGGAAGGAAAAAGCTGGGACCAGGTGGGACTGCTGTCCTCTTCTGAGGGAGAGACAGTGACCCAGAGCCCATGCAGCGTGTTTATTTTATAACCCTAAATACCAGGAAGTTTCACCAAAAGTCAAGACAAAGGAGATTGTTTGCATTCTTGAGTAGGCCCGAGCATTCCTGGTGCTTGACTGGATTTACATATCAAAACCCACTACCCGACACCTGGGCTGAAATGAAGGTCAAGCTGATAACACCCTTGACTTTTTGGCAAAGCGTGTTCCCAGGGCGTGGCTTTGCCTGTCGCCTGGGGTTCAGCTGACAATTTAAAGAAATGCCCATGTGCCTTCCCAGGCACTCTCTACAGCGGGCGCCACCATCTTTGCAACGGCATGAGGGTCAATTACCATATTCCCTCTTTATTAGATAGGATAGCTCTCTCTCTCCACACATGCACACATACACATACAAATGCCCACACACATACACATATATACATGCATACACACTAACATACACAGACATAAATGAACATACACACAAACACATACACAAACAAGTACACATGCACACATGTGTGAATGCACACACATGCACATATACACATCCCCACACATACATGCACACACATAAAACACAGGTACAAGCACTTACACATAATAACAGATACACATATATGCACACACTCATATACGAGCACATGCCCACACATATCCCACTGGTTCTCTGTAGAGCCCTGACTGCTGCAGTCTCGCTGGGGAGGAGATCTTGGAGCAGAGACCTGAATGAAGGGAGGAGGGGGAGCCATGCAGGTACCTGGGACAAGGAGAGCAAGAACAGCAAGGCATCTGAGAGCTTGTGTTCCGAGGAAGCTGGAGTTGTGGGAAAGTGGGACTGGACTGCAGGTTGCAGCTACGTGGGGTGACAGAGACTGGCACTTTATTCTGCGTGGAGTAGGGTTTGGAGGGAAGCAATGCTTCCTCTGGCCACTGAGGGGAGGATGAACTGCAGGATGACAGGCCTCAGAGAGAACAGGTGTGGTCAGGTCCTTGTTAGAGCTCCAGGTGTTTCAGGACTACTTAAGCCCGTCTCCCGCAGTTGGCTCTGGGAGGACAGGGAAGGGGACATCTTCCAATCCTGTGTATCACTGTGCCCACAGGGCTGCATAAATATTGTAAAATTAACGGATGGGCTGCCTCTGCCCATGCCTGTGGCCTCTAGTGTGACACCATGGGCTCCAGGCTAAGGTGTGGCCACACCCCCCAGCCTCCGCAGCCAGGAGCCCTGCCTGCAAGGAACACCATGCTGGGCCCGAGAGCTTGGCTCTGCCTGAGGAGCTCACACAAGCTGAGGAGATAAGGCACAAAGTAATTAGGGAGCACAGTGTATAATTCAGTGTTACGTTTTGTGTTTTGGAGTGCAAGGTGGAAGGTTGTGCCAGGCTGGGGAGGCAGCCTGTGCTGAAGGAGCAGCCACACCGGGGACAAGGTTCTTGGTGGGGACAAGGCATTAGCAGGGGGTAGGACAGGAGCAGGGGTGGTGCAGGGACAATGAGGAGAGCAGCCCCATAACCTGCAGGACACGGTAGGGGATGGGTAAGCACTGTGTGACCTCCATGGGCTTCAGTGTCTCAGCGGCTTCATCTGTGAAATGAGCTCTCTGCCCAGGGGTACCCAACAGGACAGTCTATATACAGATCCCAGCAATCTCAGGCTGGGTCTGGCACACTGGAGATGCCAAAACAGAGAAAGGGTCAGGCAGTCACAGGCAGAGGAACACACAGGCAGCCAGAGAGGGGAGCTGTCAGGTGTCAGACAGACCGTGAGACACGGACAGACAGACAAGCAAGAGTCACTTAAACACAAACAGCTGGATTTGTATGTGTCTCCCAGCTCCTGGCCCTTCAGGAGCCCTGTCCAGAGCAAGTCCTACCCACACTTGTCCTACTCAAAGAGGCAAGAAGTCTGGGGCTGCCAGGTGGCCCAGGGCCTGGCGGAGTCCCAAGGGAGCCTGTGTGGCTGGCTGCAGGCCGTGGGGAGCCAGGGTCGAGGAGCTAAGTCTTTCAAAGGGGCTCAAGCAAAAGGAAGTGGGAGCTAGAGCAGGAGGGGGCCTGGGCCAGAAGGAAGACAAGGAGGCAGGGCAGTGGGAGTCCCCGCACCCCGGCCCCCGCCCCGGCAGTGAGGCAGATGCTGGAGCAGGAGCGGCATGACCCCAGCTCCGTGAGGCAGCCCAGCAGCAGCAAGAGGTTCCCTCTTGGCAGCACTGTGTTTGCAGCCTGGCTTAGCCTCCACCGCCCGTTGAACAAATATTGTGACAGGCCTGCTCCATGCCCCCAGGGACGGCAGCGGCACTCAGCTGTCACTAAGGGTGGCCCGTAAAGGGGGCCCTGTGCATCACAGCAGAGCTTCTCATTCCAATGCAAAGACCAAGTGCTTTGCCTAAACAAACCTGGGTCTCGCCACAGTTAAATGAGACACACCGCACAGGACACACTGAGGAAGAGGCGTGGGCAGGGCCAAGGCTGCTCCAAACGTGGGCTTTGCACACACAGGCAGGAAGGAGGCAGCACCCACAGTCCCTCCTGCCCCCACCGGGCATCTATTTACTCATCCAACAAATATCTAGTAAGCGCCTATTGTATTTGGGCAATGTCCTGGGGCCTAGGAAACAACAGGACACAAAACCACCAAAAGCCTTCCTGGAACTTACACCCTGACGGGGAGGCTGGCAATAGACAAAAATACAATGTCTGGGGCAATAAAGAGCTAAAAGGGAAAACCGCAGTGTAAAGGGGATAGAGCGTGACAGAGGGTGGTCAGGGTTGGCGTCTTTGGGACTTTTGGGCAGAGACCCAAAGGAAGTGAAGGAGCCCAGGAGGGATCCAGCAGAATAGCACCCAAGCATCGGGAGCAGCTCATGCAAAGGCCCTGGAGCAAGGCTGTGCCTGGCTTGTGTTGGGACTGGTAAGGAGATGGGTGTGACTAGAGTCGAGTGAGGGTTGAGGAGAGAGGCAGGCCAAGAGGCCTGAAAGGTACGGGAACAGACTGTGTGGGCTCCTCTGCGGAAGGTGGGGGCATGGAGGGACAGGGTCTGACTCCAGTCTTGGCCCGGTCCCTCAAGCTGCTTGGCGGAGGCATAGTAGGGGGGATAGGCTGTTGCAACAAACCAGGAGAGAAAGAGTGGAGCAGCTCAGATCAGGGTGGTAACAGTGGGGGAAGACAATGGGGGTTGGGAGAGAGGTCAATTCTGAGTATATATTGGAGGCAGACATGGCTGGATTTCTTCTTTTTTTTCATTTTTTAATTGCTTTTTAAATATGTTTTTATTAATTTCAGAGATAGGGAGTGGGAGAGAGAGAAACATCAAGGATGAGAGAGAATCATCAATCAGCTGCCTCCTGCCTACTGGGATTGAGCCCGCAACCCAGGCAAGTGCCTTGACAGGGAATGGAATCGTGAGCTCCTGGTTCATAGATTGACACTCAACCACTGAGCAACACTGGCCGGGCTGGGTTTCTCTACAGACCAGATTTAGGGAGGGGTGGGAGAGGGAGAAGAGGCAAGGAGGGAACTGGGAAACCCCCTGGGTCACAGGCTTCCCTAACAGTGCTGAATTTTCTCATTCATTCACTCATTCATACATTCATTTTTCTTTTCAGAGGAGAGGGGGTAGGGAAAGAAATAAGCATGTTTATTGCAGCATTAATTATAAGAGTAAAACTGGACATAAGCCACAAGCCTTAATGAGTTAATAAATAAATTGTGGCTCAGCCATACAATAAAAGAGTAAGCCTTTCTGAAGTTCAGGTCTTTGGAGAGTTTCCAATCCATTGGTCTCTCTCCAACCATGAGCAGAACCCTGGGAGGCCTGAGACAAACCAGCCAACCCAGAGTGACAGCAGCAGAGCTGGAGGGACCCCTGACCAGCCAGGCAGTGACAGTGAACCCAGCCCTGAAGGACAAGGGGACTCAGCTAGGACAGAGAGGCGCTCGCTGGAAAGATCAGGAGGGGAGTGAAAGCAGACAGCCTTCTGGGAAGTGGGGTCTGGGCAAGAGGCTGCAGACCTGAGAGACTGTGACCTGCTGGCTGAGGATGTGGACTTTGTCCTGAGGCTTCCCGGCAGATACTGAAGGACTAGAGGTCCCCCTGTGGCTGTGAGGAAGGAGGCTGGCGGGACTGGGGCTGTGATGAGGAAAGGGGGCAATGGCCTGAGCTAGGGCAGGAAGAGGTCTGTCACCCCTCCCCCCAAGAGGACACAGGTCCTTGTGCCCTGCCACCAAGACCCACACCCTGCCCTTGCCTGCCGAGCCAGTCCCTGCCCCTCTGTTCACTCAGCCCGGGTCCCAGCCTCACAGTGTGATGATGGGGAAGTCCCCGGTTCTCTGAGCCTCCAAGGAAGGGCTGAAAGGACCCGCCAGTCCTAAGTTCCCGCTTCTCCTTGTAGAGCCCAGCAACACTGGGCCAGAGGGACCTACAGCCCTTGAGAGCAGAGAGCTGTATCCACCTTAGGGGTGCCCTGAGCACCCAATTTCCGCATTTTTAAACAAAGCCTCCAGATGGACCTTGGCTGCTGGGGAGGGCTGGCCAGCTGCTGCTCTGACACTCAGGGGCTTTCTGTTAACTGGATCCTCAGGGAAGGAAAACAGCCTCCCTCTCAGCCAATCCATCCATCCATTCATTCATTGAGAACCTCCAGTGTGGACAAGAGCACTGGATGGGCTCTGGGGGTGCTGGGGAGTGAACAAGATAAACTTCTCCCAGAGGGAGCTCACACAGCTCTGGGGAGGCCCACAGGGAGTGCACAGGGTGAGACCAGATGCAGCATGCTGCAGGCAGAGTTCAAGAGAAAGGAGTATAGTGGTGATTTGGAGGGTTGCTTCTCTGAGGAGGTGACATTTAAGCTGAGACCTGGATGGCCAGTTGGAGCCAGTGTGGGGGGAGGAGGCAGGGCGAACAGCAGATGCAAAGGCCGAGAGACCCGCTTGAACATGAGGGCTGCTTAGGGACCAGCAAGAAGGCCATGCGGCTGAGCCTAGAGGGCATGAGAGAATGGGGCTTACCGGAGAAGGCACTGCGGCAGGAAACTGCAAGCGCGCGGCCTGGAGCCCTCACAATCTTGAGGCTTTGTTGGAAGGAAGGCAGGTGGATGTGCGCGCTGTCAGTAGTGGGGGATGTCAGGCAGGCAGCAGGGCGTTCATGCAAGCCTAGGAGCCAGGCGCTGGGTTCTATTTTAAGGTGACAGGAGCCCCCAGAGGGTTTGGAGTGGAGCTCAGTGGTGGGCTTTACATGTTAACAATGAATCCAGCGCAGTCTGACTCCTACCTTGAGAGAACAAGAGAAAGGAGAGAGGACTAAGCCAGGAAATGAAGGCAGAGAGAAGACCTGGGGCCGAGGAAAAGGGGACCTGGGGTGGGAGGAGCACTGGCCCAGATCTGAGTGGGGGCACGAGGTAGGGCCTGGGGGTGGGACACTAGCGGGGTTGTGCCCCAGGCCCCGAGCTGGGGTCGAGGGAGGGGCGGGCGCATAAGGAGGGTGGTGTGGCCCAGTTCTGATCAAGCGCTCCGCCACACAGGGAGCCCGCAGGGCGCGCCTGCCCTATTCGCCGAGCCAGGAGGAGCCGTGGCAGCCCCGGCGCCCCGCGCCCGCCCAGCTTCCTAGGCGACCGAGAGCTCCTTCTCGGTGCGACACCGCCCCCTTCTGCCCGCGCCCAGCATCGCGCCACGCGCTGCACTGGGGCTGCGCCGAGGAGGGAGGAGGGGAGGAGGGGAGGAGTGGTCAGGAGCCCCTGCAACCTCCTGAGGCCAGATGCGCCCCGAGGACGGACGAGGGTCTGCGAGGACACAGAGCGGGGGAGGGAGACCACGCTCAGCCCAGGCCCTGGTCGCACGCGTTCTGTGACCTTGGGTAGCCCATCCCTGCTCTGGATCTTGCTTCACAGCGGGAAACCGCCAAGGTCACCCAGTGCGAGTGGGAGTGGCAGGGCTGTTCAAATTTGCCTTTTTCATCCTTTTTTTTTTTTTAGATCTGGAATGAAACATACATAACTTTGAACCACAGTCTGGTATATAAAGATGATGGCTTTCGAGAAGCAAGACACTCACAAAGCCAAGTGTTTAGCCCTATTATACTATGCCCAAGGAACTATATTAATATTTAAAATGCACTTACAGCAAAAGAAAAATGTCAAGAGATAAATGACAAACCGGGGGAAATATCTGCAACTCATATCACAAAAGTCTAACACAAAGTCAGCAAGCTTTTTCTGAAAAGGGCCACAAGGAAAATATTTACAGTTTTTAGGTATAAGGTCTCTTGCAACTACTCAACTTGGCTGTTGTAGTGTGCAAGCAACCAAAGACAACGAGTGTGGCTGTGTGCCGAAAGAATCTTATTTCCAAAAAAATAAATCCGCAGACCTGAGTTAGCCCACAGGCCACAGTTTGGTCTAATTTAACCAATATATAAAAAGCTCCCTGAAATCAATAAAAGACAACCCAATAAAAATGAGCAGAGAATATGAACAGATTTAAAAAAAAAAAAAAAAACAAAAAAACAAAGGAAACTCAAAGGCCCTAAAGATAGGACAAATGCCTGACTTCACATATGGTAAAAGGAATGGAAATTAATGACATTGAGGTATCATCTCTCCCCTGTCAGAATGGCACCTTTGCCAGGGGCCGACACACTGTGTTGGCAACACTGTGGACACAGGTCCGTTGCTGGTGGGAGTGCAAAGGGAAGCTGTCTCTATTGTCCTCCAAGGCATCCAGCAACCCCATTGCTGAGCATGAGGCCTGCAGGTGGACCCAGGTACATGAAATGATTCGTTTCAATGGTCTATCAGAGGAGCCGTTAATGCTGTGTTTGGAACAGTGAAAATGTGGGAAACTACCCACCCAGGAGCCAGTTACAAAAACTCTGCTTTGGGCACAGACTGGAATACCACGCAGTTGTTCACTGCAGTGGGAGGCTCTGAGGCTGATACGGGAAAATCCGCATTCTGGAAGACACTGGGGCAGGTTAAGCGACGTACCGTACGGCACTGTGTGTTCAGTCGAAGGCCTTGGTGTAGGAACCGGGCCTGGGAATAAGCTGCCTGTGTGTGTGTGTTTGGATTTGTGTGAAGAAACACTGAAAGGGAAAGGTTCCCTAAGAAACCAATACAAGTGCTTACCTGTCTGGGGTCAGGTACAGGAAGGAGAGAGGAAACTCTCAGTATCAATCATTGTAGTTTTTAAACCCTGTGAGAACATATTTTCTATTCAGAAATTTTAAATTTGTTAAATCAGCGTATGTGGCTTTGATGAGGAATGAGGGGGAGAAGCCAAATGCAAAGGAGTATATATAGACTCGGCAATTTGTGTGGGGAAGGCATGGCTCCTTATGTGCGGAGTATCTGTGGAAGACAACACCCCTCCCAAAAAAAAAAAAAAAAAATGCTGGCAACCATGGCCTCTGAGAGGAACACGGAGCCAGGGGTTGGAGGGAGATTCACCTTTCCTTGCTGATCCTTTTGTATGGTGGGGTCTTTTTTAAACCATAGATATGATTTGAAGTTTTCAATTCAAAAGAAAAAGAGATGAAAAAGAAAGTGGATAAGAGCCCGCAGGCTGCTGAAATAATACAACAGCTCTCACACTGTCTGCCCTAGCCAGACAGGCTCCCTTCTCAGTGTTTGCATGCACTAGCTCCTTTAAGGCGCCATCAAGTACTACTGTTCCCTCCGTCTTAGAGCTGAGGAAATGGCCAAGAGAGGTGGGTGCCCTGCCCAGCCTCCCACACAGGTGGGCACGCTGCCCATCGAGTCCTGGAGATGATCCCAGGCCAGCAACTGGAAAACACTGATGTGGTCCCACACTGCTCAACATTGGAGTTCCTCTATAAAATCCTCTCTACCGGTTGCCCACTCTTTGCTTGAATACCTCTCAGGATTGAAAGCTCATCCCCTGACAGGCAGAGCGTCCCATAGCCAGAGGCTTCCGTTGAAAAGCTCCTCCTCGCTCAGTGGCTGTGCCTCCTTGCCCTTGGCACCCGCCCTTGGGGCCACCTGCTCCCTCCCCCAGGGAAAGCCGCCTGGGCACACAAAGACCAGGGTGCCTGGTGTTCTTCAGGCTGAACAGCCCTGGCTCCTGTGGTAGCCCCTGTTGGGTAACTCAGGCAAGGCCCTTTCCCTCTGAGGCTGTATGGATAACACATCCCCTTCCACAGACTGCTGTGAGCACCGGGAGCAGTGCCAGCATGCTGGGGGCCCCAGGCCGTCTCTCCTTTACTCCATGCTTCGGCCGTATTAACCTTTGGTGTTCCCCCAATTAGTCAAGTCTGGGTACACCTCAGGGTCTTTGCACCTACTGCTCCCTCTACCTGGAAAACTCTTGTTATGTCTGCATCTTCTCATCCTCAGTGTCTTAGCAGGAACGTGACCTCCTAGGAGAGTCCTTCACTGACTATTCTAACTTACATAGCTCCCCATCCATTCCCTTTGCTATCTTCCCATTTCATTATGGAATCATCTTGCTTTTTTGTTTCTTTGCTTATTATCTGCCTCCCCTACTGCTAGTATAATATGCGCTCAAGAGGACAAGGACCTTTGCCATTGGATCTCAATGCTTAAAACAGGGCTTGGCATATAGTAGGTGTTCAGTAAATACACAACTGGATGAATGAATCCAGAGCCTGTGCACTCTAGCATGTAGGGATAAGCCAGAAGGGGGCCACAGACCCACTGGTCCATGGGTCTAAGTATCCAGCTCTAGAGTCTTCCCTGAGCAGACCCGACTCAGGCCCATCACCAGTGCCTGCCCTTTCCCCCTCTGCTCTCCCAGTCACCACACCGACAGAGGCAAGGCCAAGAGGCCACCCTCCCAGAGAAACATCAGGCCTCTCGGTTCCACTTAAAGCCGTTCATTGTCTAATTGCTCTGCTCTTCGGTGCAGTTTGATAGCAGAAGGGATTCGGCAGCAGCCAGGCCAGCCTAGCAGAAAATTGGCATTTCAGCCAGAGGGAATTAAAGAGGCAGAGCACTGAACTGCCACCACTCCCAGCTGCCCAAAAGCCCCCTACACATCACCCCCAGCCCCACGGGATGGCTCAGCCACCTGCAGGACGTAGACAAGGAAAGGGAGCACTGGCACTGGGCCCTTGTACACACAGATACACGTGAGGGTCTGCTGGGAGGTGCTTGTGTGTTGGGACGAGCAGATGCTTCTGCTGGCGTGTTTGGACCTCTCTGCTGTGTGCTTCCCTACGCATGGCTGTGCTTGCTTCTTCTTTATGTTTAAGTCCTGCTTTAGAATAGGGAACACATGCAGATGGTGTTTTAACTCAAGGTATAGATGACTTTACAGCTGACATGAGCCTCCCTTTCCCCCATCCCCATCCCAGACCACCAGTTCCCTTCCCCAGGGACAGGCTCTTCTGTTTCCCGCGGGTCCTTCTAGAAATAGTTTATGTTTACATATGCATACAACTGTTTCTATACAGATGATCACACACTATAAACACTGTTCTGCTTTTTCCCCCACTTAGTATTTATTGGAGACTGTGCCTCATAAGAGTTTATCTAGAACTTCCTCTCTTTGTAACAACTGCATCACCGTACTATTGAATGACTGCCCTTTGATTTCTCTCATCAATCCCCTCTGGCTGGACATCAAGGTTGTTTCCAACCGTATGCTTTTATAAGCAATATGGTAATCTCAACCCACATACTTACCCTCATTTTCCCACATAGGAGGGTACATGTGTGTAGAATTCATATTCCTTCTCAAGATCAAGTGTTTTTTTTTTCCCACTTGCAAAGCAACACTCACATCCTACCAGAATAAATAGCACCACAATCATAAGATTTAGAAACAGCCTTCATTACATCCAGCCCCTATTCCATGCTAATTCTGACTTCTGTTTTACCCAAATGGGTTTGTAGCATTCAGACTATTTTCAAGCTGCTTTCCCCGCTGCCCCCGCCCCCCCACACACACACACTTAACAATAAATGATACTCATCTTCCACATAAGTAAACAGCTGTGCCTGTCGTACTGAGGGCTGACTAGCATGCCATTGTGTTCTACCACGGCAGTTCAGCACCCCCTTACTGGAATCCAGAGAGCTGCCAACTTTTTGTTATTACCGAGCTGCACTTGCAGGGAAATTCCCTGGAGCCAAGCCTTGGGACACATCCTTTATTCTGTCTTTGGGGTAGCCTCCCAGAAACGGAACTTCTAGGTCACAGGCTGCGTACTTTTGTTTTGGACTGCACTTTTGTAAACCATTTGAAATGTATTTGTGTATGTGTGTTTCTGTTGTAAGTCTATAGGCCTGTGCCTGTAGGTTCATGCAGGTAGCCAAGCAAGTCTGTTGTGTGGCTTTGCATAAGTGAGTGTGTGTGCTTTCTCCCCACCTGTAATCTCTACACCACTCAGTGCTGCCCACCCCTACCTGGTAGCTGGGAAAATACAGGAGTGTCTCCCCCGCCTGTTCAGTGCCATGCCCTCTGGACACAGCCTAATTAAGCCAACTCTCCTCTGCCCTGGATCCTCCCAGTAGTCAGCATCAGAAACTCAACCCAGCCTGGCTCTGTAATACGAGGGAGAAGTTCAAGTCATTAAATGTCCAAGACCTCGGGCCCACGCAGATTCAGGTGTTGAAAGACGTCTCTTCAGAAGCCTGTCTCTTGATGCCAGTTTTCTCTGTACCAGCTGCATGCGTGGGCTGGCCCTCCCACATGGAGGTGAAGACCGCGTGCAATCGGCGCCAGGCCTCCAGCTTCTCACTTATGACCCCAACACCTTCTCTTTTCCTCACCAGTGCAGACAAAAGCTTGAGATTTTTCTCTCATGGGACAAGGTAAGATCACATGACCGCCCTAACCATCAATGCATCCAAGGGACCACGGTGCTCTCGTTGGCCAGCCTGGGCCACACGCTGCCTCTGCTTCCAGAGGTTGGAGCCAGCCCTCCTACCCACCCCACCCACCTCTGCCAGTGCCCTCCAGGGCCAATGCTGCTTTCAGTGGCCCTGCCCATGTCTGCTCACCTGGGAGCCAACAATGGAGAGATCAGTGGTCAACTACTCTCACTAGTTGCCTCACTCCTAGGACACCTGCAGTCTCAAAGGAGACTTCCAGAAATCCTAAGGGCTTCCAGCCACACAGGAGGCGCCGAGGTGGTGGGCAGAAGCATCATTTCAAGTGGGAGAAAGCACAGAGAACAAGGCTTGACTTGCTTTTCTCTGCAAAGCACTAAATAGTTTGGCCAAAGGGGTGACTGGAAAACACCTGTTTCACTGGTACAGAGACCTCTGTAAATGTTCGCACAGCTGCTCCTCTTCTCCTCCATGGTCCCTCCTTAACCTGAATGAAGGGAGGTCATTTGAGGCCAAGACTGAACCTTCATCACAGGTGAGCTTCCAACCCCAGGTCCTCTCAGGATGGATTTCTGTGCTTCAACGAACTTCTATTCACCCTGCAAAACCTAATCCAAAGTAGCTTCCTCCAGGAAGCCTTCTCTGGCTCCCTCTGGCAGAGGTGGGTCATCTCTGCCACTAGCAGGTCTAGGATGACCCACCTCTGCCCTCTGAGCATCAACCATCTATCAGTGATCTGGGCTGGAGGGAGTGGTCTAGGGTTTCTGACCTCCCCCAGCCTCATATAGCTTCAGTTCGTGAAAGAAAAATTTAGGGTAACGTGGATATTTTTTAAAATACATTTTTATTGACTTCAGAGAGGAAGGGAGAGGGAGAAATAGGAACATCAATGATGACAGAGAATCATTGGTCAGCTGCTTCCTGCATGCCCCCTGCTGGGGATCAAGCCCATAACCCTGGCATGTGCCCTGACCAGGTATCAAACCATGACCTCCTGGTTCATAGGGTGACGCTCAACACTGGCCAGGCTAAAGTGGATATTTTGATCACCTAAAGAAACAAGCATGTTTACATTCATTCAATAGTGTATATTGAGCACCTACCAAGAAGCAGGCCTTGTGCTGAGTATCCTGAAAGAGATCATAATAATCAAATATAACAAGTAAATGGTGCATTACAGAGGACCCTGAATGAATGAGGGACAACATAACAGAGCAGCTGAGAGCATGGGCATGGAGCCAGGCTGCCTGGGTTTGAATCACAGCTCTGCCAGTTACCAGTGGGGGGAGCATGGCCATGTCACTCAACACCTCTCTGCGCCTGTTTTGTCGACGGTAAGGATAACAGCAGCCCCTTCCCTTTTCATCCGCTGGGAGGATTAAATGAGCCATTGGAGGTGAAGTACCTTAGAGCAGTGGCTAGCCCAGCCATGGGCAAACTACGGCCCGCAGGCCAGATCCGGCCCGTTTGGCTGTTCTATCCGGCCCGCGGAGCCGAAAGAGCGGAGGGTTCTCTTGCTCTCCCCTCCGCTCCTTCACCAGCAGCAGTGTTAACATGGCAATGTCGGGAAACACGGCCGCAGCTCCTTCTGAGTGGGAGAATTTATATCTGCCCATTCAGTAGAAGAAACAACCTCTCAATCTTCCAGAGGCTCCTTGTAATGCCCGCGGACATGTCCCCTGACATCACCCTGGGAATGCGTAGACACGTTATCGTGGTGATGTAGGGAGACACGCCCCTGGAGAGCACAGTATCAGAGCATTAGCTAAAAAGGAGACCAACAACACTGTTCCCACTGAAGTTGATGTTTTAAAGACCAAAAACCTTTCAACCCAGTCTACATTGCCATCTACATCTACGTCCCGGGCATAATTTGGAAGCTGCACTAAAGAAAATGTTTAATTTACTGTTTACACATTTTGTTCTTTTCTATTTGTTTTAGTTTTAAATTATTTTATTATATTTAAGTTTAATTTGAAAGGCTTTTGTACCTTTCCTTTGATAGGCAATTTTATTTTGCCTTTGCCATCTTCAATATAAGGTATGTTATTGTGCTATGATTCCTCCATTTTTTGAAGTTTCAAATTATAATAATTAGTGTTTACATTCTTGTTAAAATGTTTGAAATGAATAAAACTATTGAAATAAAAAAAAAGACCGTACCCTTTTATGTAATGATGTTTACTTTGAATTTATATTAGTTCACACAAACACTCCATCCATGCTTTTGTTCCGGCCCTCCGGTCCAGTTTAAGAACCCATTGTGGCCCTCGAGTCAAAAAGTTTGCCCACCCCTGGGCTAGCCCATGGTAGGAACTCTACATGTGTCTGTTCAGCAAACACCCAAGTACAGGTAGAAGGGGGCGCCTATCCTTTTTGGTAGGTCAAAAAAGGCTAGGGTTTGAGCAGAGGCTGGAGAATAAATAGGAATTAACCATGTGGGGAGAGCAGAAGCATCACAAACCGAAGGAGCTGTATGTGCACAGACCCTGACCCCTGGTATTTTGGGACTGGACATCCCACCTTTACACATCATGGCTCACCTGAATGAGAAGAAATGAGAGGGGGGGGCAGAGGCACCTCCATGAGGCGTGGTGAAAAGGATGATGCTTTATATATAAAGCATGACAAGAAAAAGATATTCAATATTGGATGCACATTAAATTTCCAAATAAAACAGTTTAAATATGTAAATGAATATTGAGCTGACTTCTACAAACACAATTTTTTTTACACCAGTATATCAGGTGTCACGCTTGAGCTGGCTAAATACAGCGTCTCACCAAGATTTGTTTTATGGACCAGTTCTGTAGGCTCTTTGATAGTCACTGTGGATGAGACAGGCAGATACTCACAAAGGAGAGCGTGGGCTCCGCCTTGTGAGGCTGCTACAGAGCGCCTTCTAGTGGCCGGTGGGAAGTCTACAGAGCCAAGTCTCAATGCCTGAATTAGTTCACAGAGGGGTGCCAAAATAGTGTCCTAATATAATTCCAAGTGAATTTAGTGGAATGGTTGTAAAACACTGATTTGGTAGCTATGAAACATCACAACCACAAACAATCTGTGACCCTCGGTGGCTGGTAGATTAGTGCTGGAAAACTCAGAATTGGAGGAGTCCCCATACTTGGGTGCTGGAGCGTAGACAGGGGACTGTGGCTTCAGGTGAGGCAGGTGAGGAGGGTGGGACCACTGGGGGCCTTACTGAGGCCCTGGGGAGTCATGCTAGAAGGGAGCCATTGAGGGGATGACTGAGCAACAAAATCAGAGCTGCCTCTGGAAAGATCTCTCTGGCTTCAGTCGGCAAAGGGGATGGGGCCATATGGGAATGACAGCATTGGTCTAGAAAAGATGGGCTGGGCAGCAGGGACCTAGCTGCTGGCAGAGGAGGGGAAAGCCTAGATTGGGGCTATATTTTGGAAATGTAAAGTACACAGACTTGGTGACCTAATGGCGTAGGGGGTGAGAGAGTGGGAAGCAGCAGGAAGCCCTCCAAAGCCTGGCTTCCAGATCTGGGCAGGCCCCTGTGGGGCGGTAGTAGTTGAGCTGGGCAGGCCCTTCTGGGGCGGTAGTAGTTGAGCTCTCCTGAGCTGGAAGCCAGCTGGAGTTGGGAACGGGGAGAGTTATGGGTGAGCACACATCCCAGTTTTCTAGGGACGGGCCTGGTTTATTCCTCTCATATCATTGTGACCCCTTTCACTCTCCAAGGTGTCCATGCTTTCCTCTGAATAACACATTTTAAAGAAAGAAAGGAAAGGGAAGAAGGAAAGCTTTCTTACAGTGGAAGCCAACCTGTAAGTCTGGGAGGATAGGGGAGGGGAGGAGGGAGCCCTCCAGCTCTCCCTGCCCTGAAGCGTAGTCCCTCCTGCACTCCAGCCCTGTGGAGCTCAATGATGGGTCTGGTCTGTCTGTTGCAGTTCTGAACCTTTTGGTCTCGGGGCCCCTCCACACTCGGAAAGATTATCTAGGACCCCAAAGAGTTTTCGTGGGTAGGATTTTTGTTAATCAACATTTACCTTATTCTAAATTAAATACTCAAAATGTAATTTTAATTAAAATTAAAGCACATATTCTGTTGGCTGTCCGAGCTATCATGTCATCACACATCGGGTCTGGAAAATTTCACTGTGTACTCATGAGACAAGGGCTATACTCACTCAGTTGGTTGGAGCATCAGCCCGTGCACCAAAGGGTTGCAAGTTCAATTCCTGGTCAGGGCACATACCTGGGTTGCGGGTTTGATCCCTGGTTGGGGCATGCACAGGAGGCAACGGATCCATGTTTCTCTCACATCAATGTTTCTCTCTCCCTTCCTTTCTCTCTAAAAAGAAAAAAAATTAATTGAAAAATAAAGCAGGAGTTTGGAAATAGCTTTGATCTGACAATTCCTCCCGAGGATCTCAGAACCCCCTGCAGGGCCGGATCCCAATGTGAACACCCCGGTCTACACCACCTCCCTGCCCCAGGGACGGCTGTGATGCTCAGAAGGAGACGCTGAAAGAGCTCTTCCCCATGCACAGGAAACCAGAAAGGCAGGCACAGGGTGTGCATCACAGCGCCGTCTGCTTTCACAGTTTGGAAACAACCTGGCTGCCAGCATTGACAAGTAACCGATGCTGTTTGCGTAACAGGGTGCTATGCAGCAGCTAGAAGGATCAGCATAGATAAATATCAACAAGACTGAAGGAAAACGCAAGTTGTGGAGGAAAAGGATCAGCTTGCGCCCGCTTAATGAATGTAAAGAAACAAGACGGCGCTGCACATTGTTCATGGATACGGGTCTATTTGATGCATTCATAAACACAGAATTCAAGATAGTGGTGTAGTGAGAACGTGCTACTGGGGTCAGGGAGGGAATGTGGAAGGGAGGGTCCTGTGGGGGGTTTCATTGTATCTGTGACGTCAGATTCATAACGTTCTTTTAAAAATACCTATTTGAGTGACTGTGGGAAAAGGTAAAGCTGCGATATGCGCCACCACCAGTTAGAATCATTAACTGATTCTTCATATTTTTGAGTACGTGTAGCAGAGACGGCCAGCTGCCTCCCTAATATTTTCTTCTTTTCGTTCTCTCTTTCTTTCCTTCCTTCTTGTTGATTTATCTGGGGCAGCATGTGCCCAGGTCAAAAGAAAAAGAAACCCCCACATGTTCCAGGATCCCTTGCAGTGTGGTGGCCAAATCAGCTATCGTTGGCCAGCAAGGTGAAAGCGAGGCTTATCAAAGGCGGCTTATGGGAACATCCTCAAACAGATGCGGGAACAACTGACAGCATGGTTTCTTCTCACTCTTCACCCCATCCCTTCCTCCTCCTTCCTGCCGAGGACAGGACCCAGGACCGCCAGAGCTGCAGCCACCATCCTGTGACCGAGGCCACCTCGAGGGTGGGAGCCTAGACTAAGATGGCCGCACATAAAGAGAGAGGGAGCTGGGCACCGATGAGACCATGAAGCCTGGCACCAGCCCTCGCCTGCTGCCTCCTGACCTCACTTCATCGGGAAAAAGCATCTCTGTATAAGGCACGTGGGTCGGGGTGTGCCCACACACCTGCTCCTCGAAACACACTCGGAGCCCGCTGTGTCTCACCGCGGAGGCAGTGATAGATGCCCCAGTGCCTTACTTGCTAATCCTCTTGTCTCTTTGCCTTTCCAGAGTCTACTGTTCAAGCTTGTTGAGCCTGCTTTCTCCCCGCCGACACCCCCCACCTCCTCTTCTTGCCAAATAATAAGATTTCAGCATTAAGCTTTGAAAACTCTAAGCCTTTCCTATGCTGGAAAAGAAATCTCTTCAAGATAAGAAAGAACATGGTCCCGCTCTCCTACAGCTGCAAGAATGCAGGCGCTATTCGCAATCACCAAGTTGGTTTCAATGAGGGGGGAATTGGGAATGTTCACCAGAAAAGGCACATATGTTCTCCTCTTCAGCGTGGAGATTGACGTGAGAGTGTAAACTCCTGTTCTACTGTCTGTCTGTACAAAAGTGTCCTTAGAAGGGCTATTTGTACAAAGGAGCCTTGGACCTGGCTGTCCTGTCCTGTGAAATGGGACCAACATTCGCTTTAAGGCTGCGAGGCCCATGATGGGAGGTCATATGTCATAATTTCTCGCCCTGCGGATAATATTAAGTGTGGCATCTGTTATTTTCTAGAATTTCTGAGTCAAACCATAAGAAGCTCGTGGCCATTTGAAAGAAGGAAAAAATTAAAACTAAGACATTATCGGATTCTCTATTTAAACCAAGATGCCAAGAGCATTGTTGCACTGACATCGGCACTGTGCTTTGCACATGTCCCTCTGTCCTCCTACTCTGTCCCCCTTTGTTTTATTAACACTGGTTTACCTTCAAGCTCATCCAGAGTCTCCATGTTGGAAGGACCCTGGCTGTGGCAGAGCTGGGTCTCCTTCTCCATGCCCTCAGCACCACCCCACCACCACCACCACCAGCATCTTCTTGGTGTGATCCCCCTTCATTCACATTTGCCACAAGGCACAGAAGCCCTATTCAAACTGGCTTGGGCAAAAAATGGGGCCGCTTCAGCTCCTGTGCCTGGAAACCTGGCGAGAGCACACTCAGGCACAGATGGATCCAGGTGCTGGTATTTGTTTCTGTGCTTTGCTCCCTATCTTGGCTCTGCTCATAGCAGCTTCAGACAACATTCCACAGCCCAGCCAACCCTGCAGAAAGAGAGGTCTTGTTCTCAAGGTCCAGAAGCAGCTCCTTGGTTCTGATTGGCTAGGCCCAAGTCTCACTTGCATCCCTAAGCCAATCACTGCAGCCTCACATGGCTAGGCCTGATGGGCGGGGCGCGGAGAATCTGAGAATGGGAATGTTGGAGAGCCCGTCCATAAAAGTGAGAAATGGAACCCTGGCCAGTGTGGCTCGGCTGGTTGAGGTGTGTCCCATGCACCAAGAGGTCGCCAGTTCAATTCCCAATTAGGGCACATGCCCAGGTTGCAGCTCAATCCCCAGTAAGCAGCCAATCACACTGATGATTTTCTCTCTCCCTCTCCCTTCCTCTTTCTCTAAAATCAATAAAAACATATTTTAAAATAACAGGACTTTCAGCTGTGGAAGCTAAAAAGGTTTTTAAAGAGTGAGAAATAGGGTTATCAGTAGACTAAGCAAAAGAGCACAGCAATATGAGGTTGCGATTCGTTTTCTTGATTGCCCCCTGTGTCTGGACCAGCAAACAGTAGGTGCTCAGAAAAGGTTTGTGGAATGACACAAGGGGGGAGGACAAGATGCAGCCTGGGAGATGTTACTTCATTGCTGTGCCATTAGAACTTCTCTGATATTTCAAATTCCCAGACGTACAGGGGCCAAGCAGAAGACAGATGATTGCTGCAGGCCAGGGTACCTATCAGAACTGGGGAGAAAATGCCCCAATCGGGGATTGTGGCATATTGTGATTTATTTATTATTTCTTATTTTTGAGAAACTGAATATCTGGGCATGTATGTGAAATCTAATATTTAAATTCTGACTAGTTAAAAAAAAATTTTCAGCAAGCCCATGGGCCATCTCTGTTTATGAGGATGGTGGGAGTCAGTAATTGAAATTAGGGTGTGAGGGGAAGAGCAGGAGCCTTCCAGAGGCCACCTTCTGGGTAGGAGGCTGCTTGGATGACTATAAGAGAGTGCAGATGCCCCACACAAACCCCAGGGATAGGCCATGGTGGGAGGGCCCAGCCCGAGCCATCCCCTCTGGGCGGCTCTCACATTTTCCACCTGGAATGAGGCCTGTCTTCCCCAGGATGCCCTTTGGCCCAGCAGAGCAGAACTGATTTTGCATCCCAGGGTGCCCAGAGCCCCGAATGAGAGCTTGACTGGAGCAGCTTTAAACATTCTTCACAGCAGGTGATTGGGTCTTGATCTGCTGGATGCGTTCAGCTGAGTCACCAGCTCCAAGCAATATAATAAAACACTGGCCACGCTCGGGCCAGCAGGTGCCTCCTGATATACAGGGCCAATTACAGGAGCACTCCCAGCAGCAGCCCCAGCGCTCCATACCCCGACCCCTGCCAAGGTCCTGCTTAGAACAGAGGTAGGCAGCCCCCTAGATGGAGAAGCGGCTCTGTGCCAGGCCCCGCACAGGATGGGGGAAAGGGCTCCACAGAGGCCTAGGAGGCCTGATCAGTGCCACATTACAAGTGGGGAAATCAAGCCACAGAGAGGGATGGGCCCTGCCCAGGTCACACTGGAGGGAAAAGCAGAGCTGGGAATGGGAACCAGGTTGTCTGCATTCCGGACCCCACTCTGCCATAAATGCCAGGAAGCTCTCTGTCCCTCCTTGGCAATCTTTTGGTGTTTTTCTGCACCCCCAGACGGGCTGTGGAGTGTCTGTGGTTTCCTAACCTTGGTCCAGGGGCCCCAGAGGCAAGGCTTAGCGCCCTTTCTATGCAGGAGGTGTTTCTGTGTCTTGGCGGTCAGGTACAGTGGTTAGAGGCCTAGGAAAATCTCACCTGCCCTGTGTTTGGCCATGGACTTCTCTCTGCCTCAGCTTCCCCATGTTAGGAAATGTGTCCTAATAGTGAAACCCACATGGAGTGTTTAGAACCACTGTGATCACAGCCCCCTGAATAACAATCATCTCCCAGGATAACCAACCAGCAGCCTTGAATGCCAACACAGGGCCCTGCTGGATAACCCGGACTTCCTCTCCAGCTCTGGTTCACACCCTCCATTCCCAATGCTGCTGGGGTGCAGCATGGCAACCCACCCTCCCCGGGGCCCACCTCCCAGCTCCACTTCCCACGAGACAATAATGACACCTCTGAGCTTCGGAGTCCTCATTTGTAAAATGGGATCCACAAAGAATACCTGTCTCACAGGGTACTTACCAGGGTGTAGCAGAATGTTCTCTGTTGGCCGGCCTGGGTATGAACAAGGATAACCGGCTCTCAGAGGAGAATGGTGCTCTGAGCCACAGCAACCCCGGGATTCCCAGAAGGGCCTACCTTGCCCCTGCCCTGCTGGGACTGTGTCTGAGGGCCAAGCCCTTGTATGAAGCCCCGGACACAAGGTACTCAGGACTTACATCCTTTAGGTCTCACTCGGTTGTTGTAGTTCTGAGGATGTGAGTCTCGTCCCCGGCCCAGTCAGACTGCCACTCTGCTCCAGGCCACTCACACCAATCTGTTCAGTGGGGCCTAGAACCAAGTGCATATCTCTGACCTCTCACTCCTCCACAAACCAGCTTCTGAGACTGAGGCTGCTTGTGGCTGCAGCCTCCCTTTGTGATGGCTAGGCAAATGCTTCTCTGGACTGGCTGTTTCCCCTCATGACACCCTGCCCTAAGGAGGCGGCGGGGCAGGCTTGGGCTGCAGGAAGAAGTGGAGCAGGAGTTCTCTCAAGCAGCCCCAGGCTCAGTGACATGGTGCCGGACAGCCCGGGTGGCAGGTGTAGGCAACCTGAGCATCGTTGGAGACACGCCCAGGAAGCTAAGCTACTCTAAGGGTGACTCCCCTCAACCCAGGAGACAGCTTGCCTGCCCTTCCTGGGCTCAGGACCTGGGACTGCAAAGTTCAGGCAGCTTGTCAGTGACACCTTGTCAGGGAAGGGACAGAGCTTCCCTGTCGGCATTCCAGGAGGTGGCTCAGCACAGGGTCCTGGGGACGCTCTATAATAATAAATGATGTGTTTCCTCAACTTCACAGGCCCCATCTCCAAAAACAAGCCTGTGCCCCCACAATGCATCAGCTCTCCCCAAGGTCACATAGTCCCCCATGCCCCAAAAGTGGAGGTAGGCTGCTAGAACCTGAAGGAAGGGGAAGGGGGGAGGGCAATGGGTTATGAGCTTGGTCCCAGCGTCTCTGAGGGAGGAAAGCCACAAACCGAAGGGACAACTTCTGTGTGAAGCTGGCAATGACCCATGAAGCCTGGAAATGAGGCCCAGGAGGCCGAAGGTGAAGGGATGACCCTGCAAACCCAAAGACATTCCTTGTTCCAACTGAAGTCTTGCTCTCCCTACTTGTTGGAAAACAAATTAACTGAGCGCACTTGCCAGAACTCAGTTACATGGCCACATCCCCCGGCAAGGAAGGCTGGAAAAGAGAGCCTTCACTCCAGGTAGCTGTGTATCCAGCTAAAAACCAGGGATTCTAGTACTGTGGAGGAAAAGGAGAGCATATATCGGAGGACAGTTATTAGTCTCCCAGAAGACTATAAAACTAAAACAATTTAATTAAGATTGTGTGTTCCAGCAATTTCACTTACAGGAATTACCAAAAGCGTATTTATAAGAAATGTTGTTGCTGCATTGTTTGTTGTTGGGAAATGTCTTAGAAACAAAAGTCCATCCCAAGGGAACTGGTTAAATAAATTGCCATGAATCCATAATGATGTGTGCAGCTGCCAAAGTGAATGATCAGCAGATCAATTACCAAGTGGAGAAAAGAAGCTACAGAGCATTTATGGCCCCTAAACCAGGGGTAATACACACACACACACACACACACACACACACACACACACACACTTCCCAGTGCTCCTGAGAGGGGGGCAGGAAACAGAAGGCCAAGGTCACAGAGATTCACCTCTTGCTGTATATATCCCTTGTAATGCATGAACATTTTTTGCCACCTACATATATTTAAAGAAACAAACTTTAAAATCAGAACAAAAAAGCAGCAGGCTTCTAACCTCTTTTCTTCTGTTGATACCTCCCTGAGGACTTGGCTGCTTGCTCAGTAATCTGAGTAAAGCAGGCTGTCGCTATGACGTCTTAGATTGTGTATACATCAGAGGCTTCCAATATTGAACCCAGCTCTGAATTTGACTGTAAAAACCCCTGTCTGGCCTCCAACACTTGCAGGCTTCCCTTTCTCACTAACAGGATTCTTCAAAAGTTGTGAGGCGGAGCTCAGCTCACTGGCTGTGTCTTTGCACTTGCCATGCCCATGCCGATGTCAGCCCTCGGGGCCCTGGATTCTGGGAGCCTGGCACGTGGGACTCACTGTCACAAGCTATATTGGAGCTGGTACCCTCAGTGCCCTCCTGAGAAAAAGGGCAGTAGCAGAGGTAGGTGCCAAGTCTGACTCTCAGCACCTCCACTGCCTCGGCTAAGACCTCCTCCCCTCTGACAGTGGGAATTACATAGCTGCAACTCCCTCTTTCCTCTGGCTGCTAAAGGACTCAAAACCAAAGTTAGCTGCACCAGCAGCAATATGGACGTGTGGCTCTTCCCTCTTCCCTCCATTTTCCCATCCCAGTGTTTTACTCTGACTTCCCCTCATCACATCCATTCTTACTACAAATGTCATTCCCCAGCATCGTGTCTTCTCAGTACCTACTGGGTGCCAAGCACCATTCCAGAGGCTAAAAATAATACGTTATCATTACTGTTCGATTCCCAAATGCCAGTCATCCACACTTACTATTTTCTAGTCCTCACCAACATACAGAGCTCCTTATCCCTTTCAACAGAGGGTAAGACTGGAGCTGCAGGAGGGAGTGGCTGGCTCAAGTCAAGAGAGCCGTAGTAGAGAAAGGATGGGACCGAAGGGCTTATTCCAACCCCCACACACTTAACAGAGCGGAAAGACAGCCCACAGAAACCACAACTCTCTTCCACGTTTGTCCCCTCCACTCAAACAGAGATGGCTTGGCCCAGATTTCTCTCCGCCTCCCAGCAGTCAGCAGGGCCTGCGCACTGACCGGTGTTTCTTGGTTGAGCCTCCCTGGGCTCAGGATGCAGAGGGATCTGCCGGGATCTCTGAACATCCCAGTCCTTGGGCTCCTGAAAGGACCCAGCCCCAGTACTCCTACAGAATCTCCACAGCAACACCTTGTGCTCCTTTTCCTTTTTATTAAAAAATAGATCAAGAAAATATACACACTTCAGCCCACCTGCCAGAGTGAGCTTTGAAAAGGCCAAAGTGCTGTAGGGAGGGGTGCCAGCTCTGGGTGCCCAGGCTTTCTCCTTTGGAGAAAAGAGGTGTCCTTGGCCAGCATGAGAGATCATAATCTGGACCACATTGTGGAGCAGGGCAAGGGCAGACGGAATTGGGGGAAGGGGGGAGGAGGTAGGGAACAGCTAGAGCAGAGATGGCTGAGGGCAACTGGAGGCCCAGATGGAAGGACAGAGCCTGCATAGCACTGCCACCCACACAAGGTCCTTGGCCTTGTCCTCCGAGGACTCTGCACTGCCTGGCCTCCTCTCCCCTCTGCCATCCACAGGCCCCGGACTCTTTCCAGCCAGGGCAGCTGCAATCAGGCATTGAGAGCCTTCCAGCGCTCACTGTCTGTGCTGTTGATGCTGCCGGTATGGCAGGGCATGGAAGCGATGTCATCCAGGTAGGACACTCCGCTGGCTGAGTCGAACTGTGTGCTGGCAGCACCTGCTCCCTCCGGGCCCTCCCGCCGGGTTACAGCATAGGGATGGGGCAGATGCATGTCTGGTTCCTCAGTCTCATCCACTTGGCATTTGTAGGAGAAAAGGATCTTGGGCTCCGAGCTAGTAGGGAGGACAGAGGGGCATGGGGCGCCCCACAGTCTGAGTCCAGAAAGGCCCTTCTTCATTGGGCAATGAGGCCATCAGACCAGGAGGAAATGCACTTACGGCTGCCTAACGCCAAACCTGAGGTCCCTATCGCTTAGACCATGGAGTCCAACAGGACTAAAACCCAGCCTCCTCCTGGCTGTGTGCGCTTGGGCAAAAGGTGCTGTGCCTGCTTTCTCGCCCCAAATAGATGCAACAACCCCAACCTCAGAGGCTCTTCGTGTAGGGTGAACAGCCTGAAACAGTACCTGGTCAGCATACTCAGAAGCACTGGCCATGACCTCCACCCCTGCACTCTGAGCTCACCCAACCCCTCAATCCTCAGGATCACTATTTGAGGGAGAAAAAACTGCACCCAATTTGCAAACAGGAGCCTCACTGAGGCTAGATCAGAGCTAGGCTGGAATCAATCTAGTCCTCACCCCACCTCTAAAGCCCTCTCCCAGCTTTTCCATTCAGGAGGAAGACTCCCTCAGACCTGGCAGGTAGGGAAGGCTGGATTGGGGGGAAATGCATGGTCCACCACCTCAGAGGCCTGGGGTCCAACTCTCAATCCCACATGTCTTTAGCATCCCATCTCCCAAACACACCTCCAAGTGTGCACACCCACCCCGTGCTCAAATACACTCTGGACTCCCCACAACCCTGCTCTTCTGCCTAGTCACCCCTAGCTAGAATAGAAGCTCTGTGGGCACGAGAAACTTTGTATAATTTATTCCCATTTGTATCTCGGGTATAGCAGTGCATGGCACAGTGAGTGCGTGCTGAGGAATGAATGGACTAATCTATTCTTAAATGAAAAACAGCCAGAGCAGAACAATGTGCATAGCTACTGTGTATGTAGTACAGTAAAGTGTACATTTCCATGTGTGTGGCATATATTTGTATTTGTGTGTGTGCACAAATGTGCACATGTCTGTATGTGTGAGTGTGCATGTGTTTGTGTGTATTTACATGTATGTACATGTACACACACAGAGACACTCGTCTGCCCCTCTCTCCTGTCTTAGCCTACATCTGAAGCAGGGGAACTCTAGAAGCTGTACCAGGCAGGTACACACGCTCAGGAAGAGGAAGGCGCGGTTTCGCCCGCAGCCACGCGGGGGCGCCTGGAGCCCTCCAACTCCGGGCGGTGGGCTGGAAAGCCTGGAGCTCTGTCAAGACCTCCAGCCCACCAGCCCCCACTCACTCCCTCCTGGGCCCCTGTGGAAGGACTCACCCGAAAAAACCCCGGAGGAAGGCCACGTAGATGAGGGGTGCGAAGAAGCTGAAGTAGAGGAACGTGGTGGCGTCCACACAGCTGGGGGAGGGGGACAAAGGGGACCGTCGGTCAGAGCATGCCTCATTGGGCGGGACCTCCCCAGCCGGGGGCTTCCTGTCCCAGCTCCCCCAGCCTCCATACCAGAGCCCCTCGATGATGTCAGCACAGAGCAGCGCGCTTCCCAGCCCCTGCAGCAGGTTGAGCAACGCCAGGATGCCTGCGTACACATAGAAGCTTCTCCGCGCTGGGGGGTGGGGGGAGCGTGAGATCCTGTCCTCTCCTCCACACTTCATCCCAGGGTGTTACTGGGACCCCTCGGTCTCCCAAGGAGCCCTCCTTCCCTCCCTCCCTCCCACCCAGGGCTCTCCAGCTCCAGGCCACTGTGGCCCAAACAGACCCTCCCTACCCTCCCACCCAGCAGTGTCCCAGAGCAGCTCACAAGGCAGGGAGATGCGGTCCTTCAGAGGGGTCTTGGGAAGCACGACCACCAGAGAGTACACCTACAGAGAGAGAAGCGGGGCTGAGAAGGGTGCTGGGGAGCACCAGGCCTAGAACTAGGCCAGGTACCACGGTGTCAGGCTCCGGCTAACTTGGCCACTCCCAGCGGGTCTAGGCCCAGGGTCCACCCTCTGCCTCACCAGAAAGAAGAAGCAGGAGCTGACTAGCCAGAAGTGGCGGCCCCCGTGCCCATAGATGTTGAAGTCCTCAGCTGAGAGGTGGGCATCAGGGTACAGGATCTCCAGGGTCCCCTGCAGGGGCAGGCAGGAAAGGGTCTCACAGGATTCTGCCACTTGGAAAGTCCCCTCCCTGGGGCCTTCCACTACAGAAGCTATCCACCACACCAAGCCCAGCCCCAGCCTGGTCCCCAGGGGTTCCTGCTCCAGCTTACTCTCTGGTCACATCCTTCCCATCCAACTACAGCACCCAGAACAGGCCCAGTTGGGACAGGGGACAGAGCTGGGCAAAGGGCAGACCTACATTCTCCTACATGGGCTGCTTGTTAAAACCGCAGGTGATGGGCATCCTCCCCTCCCCCACCCTGATCTATAAGAAGGAAATCTGGCAGGGGCCCCCAGAACCTGCCTTGTTAACAAGCACATCAGGTGACTCCTTAGATGCACTAAATTTTGAGAACACTGCACCCGATAAACATTCAAACCCAGATCCAGGACCAGGAGGCAGTGGATCCCTGGCCTTCGCTGACTACAAGCCTCCTCCAGGGGGCCCCCAGGGCTGCCCTACCCCGCCCACCCGCTCTTACCTGGGTGACAGAGTAGGCCAGGGACAGCACAGTGGTGATGGCCAGCACACGCTTGATGCTTGACTTGCTCTCCAGGTGACCTGGAAAAAATATGCTGGTCAGTCAGCAGGAGCCAGCCCAGGTGACCATGGTGGGGTTGGCCCCCAGCCAGGGAGGGGCAGGGAGAGCGTTAGCCCCAGCAGCAGACGCACCAAAGGCAAGGCCCAGGATAACCACACTCAGCTCGATGGCCAACAGGAAGAAGCGGGTAATCTCCCACAGGATCTGGACACAGAGTGGGCAGAGTGTCAGCCTGGGGCCCAGTCACCCCTCTCCCCAGTGCCCAGCACCCCCCTTGCCAGCAGGCCCAGCCACACCTTATCAGCAACAGTTGCAGCATCCGAGGTGCTGACCGTCATGCTGACCACGGCCCGGGCAATGCCCACTAGTGCCACCACGAACACCTGTTGGGTGAGAAGGGGGTGTGGTGGAGTCAAGGAACCAGACCTCGGGAATCGCAAGGAGAGCAAACCCACCCCCCACATCTGCAGTAGTTCTGATTCCTCCAGAATGGAAGGGTTCCAAACTAAACAAGGCAGGAGATGAGGAGACCACCCTCCACTTGCCTGGTCCTCCCTCTTAGGCCTCAGTGTCCCAACTACACTGACAGCTGCAGAATGGTTAGTAGGGTGGTATGATAAAGCCAGAATGCCTAGATTCAAATCCCAGCTCCGCTGCTTCCTGCCTCTGTGACCTCAGACAAGAAACTGCTCCTCCACGCCTCAGTTTCCTCGTCTATGAAATAGAAGTAATAATAGCACAACTGCATCTGAGCACTGGAGGGATCAAATCTATAAAAATAAAAGTGTAATATGCTAATTAGACCAGATGTTCTTCTGGACGACCTTCCGGACGAAGCTGGGGCTGCAAGGGAAGCCCGGGTCCCAGGTGCCAGAGGGAAGTCGGTGTCCCGGCAGCCGGGGAAGGAAGGCCTACTCTTGCACGAATTTCATGCATTGGGCCTCTAGTTGGTAAATAAATGTAGACGTGTGCCTGGTTCTCAGGAAGGGCTGGGTCCACATCTGCCGTTAGTCTTGTCATAGTAATGGTTTTAATTCTGAGACCTGGGGCTGAGGAAGGAGGCCATGGAGAAGAGGCATCACAGACCCTAGGGAAGGTGCCATAGGAGTAGGTTTTGCAGAAGTGACTGCACTCAGCATCTGTAGCTTTTGTCACCCTAGCATCCACCCTCTTCCTCTGGCAACAGCTTCATTCCTCTCCCACCCTCCTCCTTCACATGGTTTGGGGGAAGGGACTGACCCCACCACTCCTGACTTCAGGGACTGGCCTGTGGCCTAGGGCTGGCCATTCTAAAATGCCATTCCACTGGTTTGGGAATGGGGTGGTACCCAAGGGAGTTGAGTGAAAGTCACAGCCAGGACAAGAGGTGCAATCACTGGGAAAGGAAGCTGAGGGAATGCAAACCCAGAGCTGCTGGGACTGCCCGGCTGCCATGAGGGTGGAGACTGCTAGGGACAGGGCCATCAGAAAGACACCAAGCTAAGGAGATAGAGACAGCGCCGGAGCATCACTGAGCCTCTGAATCCAGCCGTGCCCGAAGCCCTGTGGTTTGTCAGTTTCTCAGTCTGGCTTCTGTGGATTTTCCTTTTCTGACACAAACAAAAGAGCCCACATTCATACATACTCTGTCCTTTGTGCCATGTAAGCCACGTCTAAGCCTTGGGAAGGCCTACACCACTCAGAAGAGCAGGCTGCAGACGCAACCAACGCCACGTGCCTACGGTATACCAAGCCCTCACTGGGCAGGAGCTATGGACGCTGTCATTTGGTGCTCACAGGAGTGCCACAACCTAAATCAGATCGGACACACATCACGTAAGAGGGCACTGAGGCACAGAGAGGTCAAGCCACCGGCCCAAGGTCATCCTGCACAGCTGGCGTTTGGAGGTGGTCTGCCTAAGTGCACTCTTACCACTGCCCCCTCTCAAGGACAAAGTACCCAGGAGGAAGAGGGTGGGGCCAGTGCTGACTCCCCTGGCCCTGCCTCGTGTTCCTGGGCATTGGCCCTGGGTTTCTTTTCCTGCCCACTCCCCCAGAAAGAGCATCTGCCTGACATATAGTAGATGCTTGATATCTGTTGAATAAATACATAAGTAAGTAAATGGTCAGAGAGGCTGTGGGAGAGGGCAAAGAAGAAAGCAGGCCTTGATCCCCATCCCTATTCAACACCACCTCACAGGCTGGGGGTCTAGTCAGCAGGTCTACTAACAGCCTCCCCTGCCTCTCTGCCTGCCCACTACCCATTCTTCTGACTGGGAAGTTCTGACCCCCGCCACAAAGGGGAGACCAGGGAGCCACTCAGCTCTCAGGTAGTGATAGCTAAGAGGCACAGAAAGGGAGGACTCCAGTCAGTCAGGCGTGATCCCTGAAGAAAGGGAGCTGGACAGCCCACATCTGAGACTCACACCTGGGATTGCCTTGTCAGCCATAGCCCTGCTACCTCTCCCCAGGCAACACCCACCAAGACCACTGAGTAAGGAGAATGCAGGCTCTCCCAACAGGCAGGAAGTCTGCTACAAAGAGGTCTCAGATGGACGGATGGACAGAAGGATGGATGAAGGCTCAGCGGGTAACTTTTCCCCACTCAGCATCCATTCATCTTCCCTTTAGTAATGGCTCCCCAATTGTCTTCCAGGAACTATCATCCTCCTCTGGTCAGGCTGAGCTGACCCCACCCTCCCAGCTCCAAAGTATCCCTTTCCCCTTAGTCACAGTAATTGGCTCAGGGCTGCACACAGAATCAAAGTGGGCCAATCAGAGGGCAGTACAGGTCTATACTGGAGGTACTCTTTGCTACAGTTAGCAGGGCGGCAGGATATGAGCTCTAAGATGCTCTTGGCTATCTTTGACACCATAAGGGGAGAACTCATCTGAGAGAAGGCCAGAGAGCAGAGATGCAGAGAGACAGTCCTGATGACATTACTTAATCCCCTGGATCCAGCCATACCTGAAGCTGATTTTCCATTTCAGAGGCAGTTAATAATTCCCTTTTTTGCTTAAGCCAGTTGCAGTTGGGTTTTCTGTCACCAATTGGAGTGAACTCACCAGGATATAGAAGGTGATAAAAATGGGGCTGGAGGTGATGCAGATCTTGGCCCGAGCAAATGGAAGCTTCCAGAGCAGGAAAATGAAGAAGAGCACATTGGGGATGAGCAGCAAGAGGTCCCAGTACCGGACCCTAACAAACAGGTATAAAAACCAGCTCACTGGTAAGGTTGTGTCTGCATTCCACCACCTCCCCCTCCCCCGCCCCGCTCTCTCTCTCTCTCTCTCTCTCTCTCACTCACACACACACACACACCAGGAAAACCCACTCACACACAGCCAGCCAGCCAAACAAGGCTGTGACTGCCTTACCTAGAGGTGCCAATGTCCTCATACAGCAGCAGCAGGCAGCGATGTGGCACACTGATGTTGGGAGCCAGGGGCGGGGACAGCACTGTGCTCCCGTTGGCCCAAACCACCTCCTGCATGGTTTCCATCTTGCCAGCACCCAGCCTTAGGGGAGTGAGAGCCACAAGGTTAGCAGCACAGAGGCTGTGTAGCCCTGGGCCTCTGGTCTCAGGCTCCCAGTGGAGTACAAGAGGGGCTGCCCACAGCGAGCCTGCTGCCCGCTCCCCATCACACCAGGCAGGAGGTGAGGTGTGGTGCTCCTGCACATGTCCCAACCCAACCCCACACACGGGTCCAGTCCCTTGTCTCAGGCTCTGTCTGTCTCATGACCCCCAAACAATAAAAGCTCCCTCAGTGATTGAGCCTGCCAGGCAAAGCAATGCAAGCTATCTGGCATCACTTTTGTTGGTCCCTCCAAATCTGGGGGAGACAGAGTTCATGTCCCAGCCTGCCTCTTACTTCCTTGTCTTCTCTGTGCCTGTTTCCCGACCCAGGAATGGGAGTAACAAGTGTCCGTCCAGTGAGGTTGCAGTGAGTACTAGATAAGTGATGCCAGGTGCCTCCAGCAGCCAACACACATGAAGTCCTCAGTAGCTGAGCTTCAGCTCCAACCTTCCACACCCAGGCAGAACCCACTTGGAGGCAGAGTGCGGTCACAGCCACCAAGTGCCTGAGCAGGGTATCATGCACACTCAAGTAGCCCTCAAGCCCTTGTCTCCCTTTGCTGCCACCCTAGAAAGACAGATACAACTGGAGGGTACACTGCACTGTCGCCTAGAAGAAGCACAGAGGTCTCTAAGTGGAGAGGGTGAGAGAAGAGGAGGCGCTGTGATGGGAGTTAGAGGGAGCTGCTGAGGAAGTATGAAGGGTGGGGTGCAGTCAAGCGCCCACATGATGATTTGAGAATGAGAGGTTAGAGTCCAGCCTGAAGATAGGAGACCTGCTGGTTTAGGGTCCTGGAGCCACCGTGGACAACTGAGGCAGGCTTGCAGGTCACAGGACTCAGGAGAGTATCAGTAGATCTGGCCTTCATCGACAGTGGCAGGGACTTCCACAGGGAGCTCGGGGGCTCAGGGCAGGTGAGCCAGGTGTGGCCTGCTCACCAGGATGTAACAGATGCCAGCGTTTAAAATGATGACTTGGCCCTAACCGGTTTGGCTCAGTGGATAGAGCATCAGCCTGCGGACTGAAGGGTCCCAGATTCGATTCCAGTCAAGGGCATGTACCTGGGTTGCGGGCACATCCCCAGTAGGGGGCATGCAGGAGGCAGCTGATGGATGTCTCTCATCGATGTTTCTAACTGTATCCCTCTCTCTTCCTCTCTGTAAAAAAATCAATAAAATATATTTTAAAAAAATAAAATAAAATGAGGACTTGGACAGAATTATGCCCATGTCTCCACTTCGGGGTATGTTTATAATAGCCCTGGGCTGCAGGCAGCCCAAATGAGAATGCATGTGAGAACAGCAGTGCTCACATAAACAACAGTGGAATACTGCACAGAAATAGAAAGAATGGGTTACTGCTACAGGCAGCAACACAGAAGGGCCTCACAGATAAGAATCTCGGGAAAGCCACACACAGGAGCAGAGCAGACGTGCGGTTTAACCCCATGGAGAGACTGAATAAGGGTCACCTTTGTGGAGAATGGAGGGTAGAGGGGTGGAGGGAGGCACACCTTCTAGATACTTGATCTGGGTGGTGGGTACCCAGGTGTGCTCACTGTGTCACAATTCATTGAGCCACGGACCTATGCTTTGGCACTAACACTATTGCTGAACAACAGCAGGCCAAGACAGGGCTAGAGGGAATGCAGGGACGTGCTCACTGTTTCTCACAGCCATGAAACGAGTGCTGCCTCCGGCTTAAAGAGCGAGAAGACGCCCAAGGGCTGGGCAAGACCTGGGGCTCAGGCCCCTCCATCCCTCTCACCAACAGGCCACTGAATAGCTCTGGGATCACATGACCACCTGCAACTTAAGGACATACCAACAGTGAGGAATACTAAAGAGAACATATGCCTGACACATAGTAGGTCCAAAAACAGAAGTTGGTTCCTTCCTGTTCTCTACTAATGCGAGAGGCAACCAAAGAAGTCCACCCCTTCCTTCATTCATGCATTCTTCCACCCACCCATGGCAGGCAGTGCCAAGCACCTACTGTGAGCCAGGCAGGAGTCCAGGTGCTGGGACACACCTGCCCCCACAGGGCCTTCGTTCTAGGAGGGGAGGCCTAGAGCCAGTGCAAACGCCCATATTTTAAAAGCAAACTTCTAGAGATAAGTGCTGAGACAATAAGAGCACAGAGGAGTGGTACAGAACAGCAGTCGCCAACCGGTGGTCCGTGGACCACTGATGGTCCGTGAGGTCCGAAAGGTTGGCGACTGCTGGCACAGGACAGGAAACAGTCGAGACTGCTGCAGTCCCAACATGTATCCTTTCCTGGAGAACTCGAGCCCCTGGATTTTAGCTTGCACATGCCTCCCCAGAGTAATAGCCACTCTCCCAGGTCCCCGGCCCCTGGCTGTGGCCATGTGAACAAGTTGTATCCAACAGGACATGAGTAGTGAGGTTTGCCAATTTCAGGTTGTGCCCTTCTCTGTTCCCACTGGCTGGAATGTGAATGTGGTGGTAGGAACAAGAGCAGAGCCATCTTAGATCACAAGGCAGAAGCCACATATATTGAGGATAACAGAGTAATAAGAAAGGTGTCTGGCCCTGGCCAGTTGGGCATCGTCCCATGCACCCAAAGGTTGCCGGTTCCATTCCCAGTCAGGGCGCATGCCCCGATTACAGACTCAATCCCCACTAAAGGGAGTGCAGGAGTCAGCCAATCAATATTTTGCTCTCACATTGATGTTTATCTCTCTCTCCCTCTCCCTTACTTTCTCTCTAAAAATCAATTTTAAAAATCTGAAAAAAAGAAAGAAAGAAAGAAAGAAAGAAAGAAAGAAAGGAAGGAAGGAAGGAAGGAAGGAAGGAAGGAAGGAAGGAAGGAAGGAAGGTAGGTTGGTTTCTGGGTCCCAGACATGGTAGGGCTCCATTTATGTCCTGAACAGGTTGCATGAAGACTACCATGCAACAGACAGGAATAATCCATCTTGTTATCTTGGCCTTTGTTTCAATGGCTAAGCCTGAATCCCAGGGAACATAAAGGGGTGCTGCCTCAAATTAGGCTGTTATACAAGGTAAATATGAGCTGAGATCCAAATAACTGATTAGGAGCCAGCCTTTAAACAATCTGGACAAAGAGCAACCAGGGAGAGGACAATGCAAAGGCCCTGAGATAGAAACAGGCTTGGCCTGTTCAAAGGGTAAAAAACAAGTCGGTGTGGTTGGACATGAGATCAGAAAGGTTGGTGGGGCCAGGTCAGACGGGGCCACATGACCACATGCAATGTGATTTTATTCTAAGTGCATCAAGAAGGGTGTTCCGAAAGCAGTTGACAGGGTCCCATTTTCCTGAGGAAAGGATTGCTCAGCTGCCATGGACAATGGACTAAACAGCGAAAAGAGTAGAGGCAGGGAGACTCAGGAGGTACTGCACCAGTCAGGACACAAGAGGATAGTGGCTTAAACAGTGGTAGTAGTGGGGTGGGGTGGAGGGATGTGGGATACCTTAGGGAGGTTAGACCCCAAGACTTGCTGGCAGACACAAAGATGGAGAAAAGAGAGCAAAGAAGGCAGGTGTGGCCAACACTGCCCACAGCATCCTCAGCAGACACTGCCCCCATCTTCTTTGCTACAAGCTACTATTTTGTTCCAGGACCCCGCTCCATGATGCCCTGTGTTCCAGCACCAGAAGCCGAACCTCAGCACCAGAAGCTGAAGCTCAGTGAGTAGAAGCCGACTGTACAGAGCAATACTGGACACCTCAGCAGGTGCACAGGTGCTCCCGTGTGACACAGGGACTTCAGGGCAGGGTGCTCTGGGTTTTTCACAGACAGCGTCCAGGACTGCCAAACGGCCTGCAATGCACGAGGCAGTCCACCAAATGAAGGGCCGTCCTCCCTTTGCCAGCAGTGCCCTGCACAGGAGCTCTGCTCAGTCAGGGAGGGTGGGCCCACTCTCCTTGTCAGCGGCTGGTTAGGCAGAGCATGTGATGTCACATGGGGAGTCTCCTGAGAAAAGTGTTCCTCCCTGACCAGCAGGCACCCCCAAAGACAAAAGCCCCCTTCTCTGTACCTGTATGTGACTGTTGAGGTATAACTGGGGGCATGCTGTACCCACATGAGGACCAGGCCACCATGGTGAGCACAGGGAGTTTACAACTGGGAGGGGGTATGCTGCCTCCCTCAAGAGTCTGGAGACCTGAGATAATGTTCAAGTGACTGTGAGACAGGAGAGCGATTCCATAGCCCCTTCCGGCTCACTCCCCACTCCCTGTGGAGCGAACTTCTGGTCTTAGCTTCCCAGGACCAGAGAAACTGAGACTGTTTCTCCCACCTGGGCAGGCGTCTCTTGCCGTCATTAACATTCCAGAAGCTATCTTCCCACCCAGTGCTTGGGCCTCCACGTCCTTCCCTCTGTCTTTGGCCAGGCTGCAGGGCAAGATGCCAGCGAGGCCCAGGTCAGGCCGTGCTGGACCTGCTGTGAGCTCCTGGACAGTGCCTCTCCTCTCTCGGCCGTAGCTTCCTTATCCCTCATCTGTGCAATGGGACTGACCAAACCTCTCCCAGAGCTACCAGATGGGAAACCTGGGGAAGTCAGAAAGCCTTGAGAAGAAAGAGACTGGCGACACTTCTTCATAGTTGCCGTAATGCCCTTCAGTGCTTCCAACCCCTAGCAGGCTGTTTGTTGCACTTTTAAACCCCCTTATCCTTCAGCCGTGGTGGACACTGTCCTAGAGAGGCCACTCCAAGTGAGCTGCCAGCAGCCCAACGGGGAGCCCCAAGAAGGAAGAGAAACCCTGGGCCCCTTCCCTCGCCTTCAAGGCCCAACTTGACCTGACCCCTGCCTACTGCTCTGCCTCAGTCCCTTCTACTCCCCAGGCCCTGGCTTGTTCTCCAAACTTTTGCCTACCTCAGGGCTTGCTCCTGTCCCAGCACTGTCTCACCTTTCTGGCCACCCCCTCAGAGCAGCCCTCCTTAACCATCTCTCCCGGCTAACCCACACTGTGTTTTCTTTACGGCACTTGGCCTCTGTCAGAAGTGACCCTGGCTGTGTGTTTATTTATCAGCTGTCCACCCCAGGTGTGCTCGTGGCCCAATACCCCAGTGGTCGGCAAACTGCGGCTCGCGAGCCGCAGTTTGCTGCTCTGTTGAATAATGACTTTGCCGACACTCGCAAGCCGCAGTTTGCTGACCACTGCCCTAGAACAGGGCCGGGCACAAAATAAGTTCTCAACAAATGTTATGATTTGGACAAATAAATCCCCAGTACAGTGCAACCAAGCCCCTCTGGGAAGTGGGAGAAGGATCCAGGTGGAAGGACCCCACAGCCCCATCCCCACGGCACAACTCCCCACCTCCTTCCCCTGGTCCTGTGGAAGCAGAGTCCTGCAGCCTTCCAGATGGCCCCTCGCACAACCGCAAAACCTCAGCACATAAACAACACTCCCCTGCCCCTTTCAGGCTGCTGAAGGCCAGAGCAAAGCTGGAGGCAGGCCCTGTCACCCTGTTTGTAGATGGGAACAGAGGCCCAGATGTGGAGGTGTCTTGGCCCTAGACCTCTTCCTGCACAGCCTCAAGCCACAGGTCAGCAAGCCCTGCTCACTAGCCACAGCCCTGGGCCTGTGCAGCTATGTGTGTGGTCAGTGCCCCCTCCTAGGGCCTTCCCCTCTCCCCCACCCCCATGGGATTCCTAGTTACCTCGTCCCCTTTTCCTTTGAGTCCCCACACCCAGAGACCCCCCTGGGCCCCCTGAAACTTCCTCAACGGTGTATTCTCTGAGGCTGTGCGAGAAGTGGTGACACCCAGAAGAAAGGAGCGGGGCAGGTGGGCCCCGGTCCAGCTGTGGGGATAGGAGTCCATATCAGCTCTGGGCTCCCTTACAGCTGCCGTGGAGAGATCCCAAATGCACCCAGGCTCCAGGGCTACCCGCCGGGGAGAGGGAAGGGCTGTAGACGGGAGGCGGAGGCCGGGGACCTCTCTGGAGTGGAGGTGCCAGCCCAATCGTAGGGCTTCAAGCCAATGACAGGAGTCGAGGGTCCCTTTTACCTGAGGGCTCCGGGCCGCGATCAGGCCCCGCCGCCGCGGTAGCCCATCCGCAGCCGCTGGTGCGCGGACCCGGCACAGACCGCGGGACTCCGGCCTCCAGCACCTGGGGCAGGCGGCCGGCTCCGCGGAAATGACAGGTCAGAGGGGAAGGCGAGAGGTGGTCAACGAGCCGGGCCCACCGGCTCTCAGGACGCCATGAGACTCCTCCTCGCAGCGTCGACCCGGAAGGAAGGGACGTCCTTTTAGTTCAGCCAAAACTGCAAAAACAGCCACAGTCCTTCCTCGGAGCATTAGGACCCGCCCCAGCCCCCAATAGCCAATAGGAATGGTGCTACGCAGCGGAAAGAGCCAATCAGGTGCCAAATGGGCGGGGCCCTCTGACCTCAAAGGCAGAGCCCAGGCGGGGACCGGAAGCCGCCGTGGGGCTGAGCAGCTGGCGTGTTTCTCAGCACCTGAGTGACGCGTTTCCACCGGCGTGCCACGCTGCCTGGACAGCCTCCATCAAATCGCACTGGCATTATTGAGCATCGTCCAGGTTATAGGCACTAATTTTCACAACAACCCTGCAGGAAGGTTATTACTAATCGCATTTTACGGAGGAGGAACTTGAGGCTTAGAGAAGTTAAATAACTTGTTCAAAGCCACACAACTAGGAAATGACAAAGCTTAGACGCTCTGCTTTGAACTGCCTCAGCTCGCATTTCTAACTTCAACAATTCTTCAGGTAACTTCCTCAGTGAAGCCTTCCCTGTCCATGCCTTTCTGACATCTATGCTGTGTTCTCTCCTGGCTCTTCTCACGCTGGCCCCTCATAGCCTGCCCCCTTTTCTGAGTCCTCATCTCCCACCAACCCCCTCCTCATTCAGCTGTTCAAGCCACAGTGGTTTCTGTTTCTCTTCCTTGACTAGACCAAGCTTGTTCCTGCCTGCGGGTCCCTGCATCTGTCCACTGCCTGGCTGGCTCTTTGTCACATACCCTCCTTAACATTCTAGCTAAAGTAGCTGTCCAGTCTTTGTCACATAATGCCCTTTTTTTTCTTTCTGAGCACCATCTCATTAACATTATATTAATTTGCTTCCTAGTTAGTCATCAGCCTTCCTCCCTCACCAGAATGTCAGTGTCATGAGGACAGAACTGTGCTTGTCACATTCCCTGCAACGTCCTGAGGCTGACTCAATGCCTGATGCAAATTGTAGACATCCATTTATCACAGTAAACCCAAGATACACATCCCATGATAACAAAGTTGCTTCACAGTTGGGCTGCCTAGCTCCTGTTCTAAAAGGAAAGAAGAGTTAGGATGTCACCACCTGTGACCATTTGGCATTTGGTTTATCTGGGACTGTCGCACCCTGGCCTTAGGTCAGCATGCATAGTTTCTGTATCAGCCAGCAGAAGTGCTGCTCCATGCCTATGCCTGCATTCATGAATGAGCTGTGAGGAGCCAAGGTCAACAACTAGAGTTTCTTCCAGGAAGTTACATGCATCACCCCAACTCACATTGGTAAAAGCAAGTCCTCGGCCACTTCTACTAGTAACCTCAAGGAGGCAGGAAACTTCTCTCCGACCATGTGCCAGAGAAGGACAAATGGAGTATCTGTGACCAGACTACCCTCCATCTTTACTTTTATACTTTTTGAGACAGTACAGAATTCCTGGGAGGAAAAGAGTTTATTACTATCATAATGCCCTCGTGTAGGTTTCTGTGGATCTTATTTGTAGAACTCAGGGTTTCTATTTCACCCCCTCAGTTCATCCCAGGCAGTGGCTTCTTCACTGCAGTATTCCTACACACAGGGCAGAATGAAGCATTAGCAAATTTCAATAAATAATAGTTGAATAAACAAAGATCTGACTCCCAAGTTCTGTTCCTTACCCTACACCAGGCTCTGGGGTGGGCATCCTCTCTAGGCCATGGCTGACAAGGAATCCTTCTACAGAACTGGCTCACTGGTAGCAATGGGGGTCCCAAAATAATAAAGACAAGATGGCAGTCCTGCCAGTGTTGCTCAGTGGTTGAGCGTCGACCTATGAACCTGGACGTCACGGTTCGATTCCTAGTCAGGGCACATGCCCGGGTTGTGGGCTAGATCCCCAGTGTGGGCCGTGCAAGAAATAGCTGAAATAGCCGATCAATGATTCTCTCACATCATTGATGTGTCTCTCTCTCTCCCTTCCTCTCTGAGATCAATAGAAATAAATAAATAAATAAATATATGTATATATATATATATATATATATATATTTTTTTTTTTTTTTTTAAAGACAAGATGGTTGTGCTCAGCTGTTAGGAGCATTGAGTGCAATCGTCATATACCATTGAGGTCAAAGTAGTAGCCAGAAGGCTGAATAGATCACTGGGATAATCAGCAGAATATCCAGTTTGATTCCTTGGTTTGAGTGGTGAGAGATTTCATAGAAGTGGAAGTGAAAGTCCCTGAAACTTCTCCTCACTCACCCACATCAGCCAAGATAATAAATAAAAAACAATGTCCCATACCAGGGAAAATGGCAAAGATTAGTGCCACCTTTGAAGACCTAAAACATGTGGAAAGGGTTGGGGTCCATCACATCCCTACTTAATTCATCAGTCTGGCCTTGGAAAAATACAGAGATTGATAGTAGATTGCTGCAAACAAGTACTAGTAGTAGCCTAAATTGCAGCTGCTGAGCTAGTGTCAGGGCTAGGACAGATCAATATGGCCACAGATGGGTAACCTTTGATCTAACCATCCCTGTCAGGATCTGTTTGCATTCACAGGTAGGGACAGCAGTTTACTTATGGTCTTGCCCCAGGCCTATGGTCACTCTCTCACATTGTCATAATATAGTCTGAAGAGCCCAGGCCATCTAGACATTTTGCAGAATATGGCTTAGATTTATTATACCAATGATATCCTGCTGATCTGGCAGGATGAACAAGTATATGAAGACCTTAATGAGGCATTTTTGCTCCCAAGGGTGTGGTTCTGTGAAGTTTACAGGGATCTAGTGGTCTGAGGCATATCAGGACATCCCTTCCAAAGTAAAGGACAAATGATTGCATCTTGCATACCCCATCACAGGAAAGGAAGTACAATGCCAGAACCCACTCTTTGGGTCCTGGAGATAGTATATTCCATACATGGGAATGCTGCTCTGCCCCATAAATCTGTGTGTGATATAAAAGACTTCCAGCTTGGAGTAAGGTTCACAGGAGGAAAGGGCTGTACCATAGACCATAGAACTCACAGACACTATGATATTAGAGGCATATGTGGTGGAAAGGATACTGTGTAAACTTTATTGCAAGCCCTAGTGGGTGTCAATTAACTGACTGAGGACTGCAAAGCAAACAAAAGTTTTATTTGGGTGTGTTGGGTATTTTTAGGAATTGCTAATCCGGAGACACAGATTTGGGTAGAAATCTAACTTCATTCCTGGGGGAAAGAAAGGAACAGAGTTTATAAGGACAAAAAAAGCAAATTGTGTAACTCCCAAAAGAGTTACACAATTTGCTTTGAAAGAGCTGTGACTGATGCTGGCAAGCAGATTTATACTATGCTAACTCAATTAATTACTTATATCTATTGCTAGATTAAAGTTTTATTTTTAAGAGAGTTCAGTGGTGCAGAGCCAGTTCCAGGAACTATATCAGGAAGTAGCCATTTGGCTTAACCCAGATCAACAGTTCAGTTTCATATGGAGAGGATGTGTTAGCTCGGCTTCCTGGAGGCCTTCTGGCTCCATGGAAGAGGGAGGGAGAGATAGAAACATCAATGAAAGACCTCTATAGGCTGCTTCCTGCATACCCCCTACTGGGGATCGAGCCCACAACCCAGGCATTGACTGGCAGCCTCTCAGTGCACGGTTTGATGCTCAACCACTAAGCCACACCACCCGGGCCCAGCTCCATTTTAGATTGCTCTCTTGACAATACCAACTTCATGTTGCTGTTTTCCTTTCACATTTCCTCCTTTTGATCAAGATCTTTCCTTAGAAAGCATCAATGATCAACCATCAGGATATATCATTGGTCATTGAAAAAGCAACATTGATCCCTTGTCTCCAGGAAGGCTTATTTCTGCTATGTCATGTCCATGTAGGGGAAAAGTAATCTCCTGAGTATACAGTAAGAGAGCTTATGGACACATTTGAGCAATAGGAGGCTTGTCAGAAGCAGAGCTAAGTCACATATTCCTCAGATCAATAGTTCCTTTGTAGAGGTCGTCTCAGATTTATTCATTGTAACATCTCTAGGTGTTGGGCGCTACCATTATTCTGGTAGTGGTTGTTAGTCATTGTTGGATGTACCTGGTGAGACACCTAGTTAAGGTAAGTGAACAATATAATTATAAAACCAATATAATTAAGGCCTGTAATACAGAATAAAGCCAGGTTCCTATTTCTGCAGGCAGCCAGCTAACTAAGTCTGTCCAATCCCAACTTACAGGGTAATGTTCTGTCTGTTCAAGGGATTTTAATGTTTTGTTTCAGAACCTCAAGCTGTTGCATCACTTTACCTGATTTGTTAACATAAAAACAACATTCCTTTCCCAATAGGGCAAAGTACCACCTTGCTGGGCAACTAATACATCATTCCTTGTTGTTCTTTAAGAACAGTTGCAATAACATTCCATGATTGTGCTACAAGAATAGAAAGATTTCTGATAGACTTTTCTAATTCAGCTACTCCATAACAAAGACAAAATGCTAGTGAAGGAATGCCCAAAGCCTTGCTGATCTATTATAGGGTTTCAGGTGAAAAGATCAAAAAGACCATGCCCAAAATCCAAATTCCATTTGGTCCATTTTAGTCAAAGTTTATAGACAAAAGTGCCTCCACTGGGGCTAATGGTAGAGGAAGGGAGAGTCTTTCTGGTGACAGCATCAGGTACTAATATAACAATACCACATCTGCCTCACCTCCAAGTTAGCAAGGTGACATGTATTTGGGTCCCACACAAGAAGAAATACCTGGTGCCCCTAAGTAAGAGTACATAATTAGGCCCTTAAACCCAGACTTTGAGGGAAGTATTAAGCTTATTTCTGAAGCAGGGATTTCATGTCCTTCATATGTTGGATGATCATAATAATCATCAACACAGACAACATTAAAGTCATCATGAGATTTATGAATGTGATTAAAATAACACCTGTTTCTATATATTTGGGTTAGGATGGAAAGATTAGCATGGATTGATTGTTCTAAGTTTGGGGGCTGGGATTCTCTAAGAGATGGATTTTATCTGTTTTCCATCAAACACCAGATTTTTTATCCCATCTCCAAGTAGTATTCAGGAGTGAAAGGACATCTGCTTCCCAGGATTGAGTGGCATTATTCCCTGATTTCCCCACATTAGAGAGACATTGTAAGAAGTAACATTATAGTCACTTAAGGCCCCTTGAAGTATGAACTCAAGGTCATCTGAGGCATACAAAAGAGTGTAGTTAGACATTTTTTAAACGGGCAACACTCAAGATTCTGCCTGAACCGTTTATATTTTCAAAACAGACAAGTTATCAATAACAGTCCAGATTTATTAGTATTACCTTGTGGGTTGGGGGGACCTTATAGATGTATCTGGCTATAGGAAGGTCATGTGTTCCATCAACATTTTTTGAGGTTTGAGAATAAAGGACTTTAAATCCAGTGTTATGTCCAGTTAGGTTTTGTAAGCTTGTAAGGCTTAAGAGCCAAACCACTAATTCTGGTTCATCATGAGCATGGTTTACGCAGGTGCATATCCAACAGTTAGTTAAACTGGCATTGTTGGATATTCGTTGGATAGCAGGAGCAAAAAGGTGTTGAAGGGCAAATAGGATATTCATTGAGGCAAGCAGACATAAGAATCTGAGTATGTTCATCTTGAAATTAGTAGGTTATGATAGCAATACAATCAGTAAATTAAACAAAGGTAGTGAAAGGGAAGATCAAATGTAAGGGTTGCTGGGTGGAAACATTTATGACTGGCCTGGTCAGGAGTTTGGGGAGAGCCATTTATGTTGCATGCTGTCTGTTTTGATTCCAGAATGAGAATTCTAGTGGTGGTCCTAGTTGGTTAGAGATTTTTCAGCTTAAGATCTCCAAAAGGCTGAGATGACCACTCAGGTGTGAGTGTCCTTTTTAAATGAGAAACTTGAATCCTTGAGTCAATACCTTTATGTTAAGCAGCACACGTGTTAGTTAGCAATACCTGATAACCCTTGCCATTGAGGCTGAAGGGCATCTTTATGGAGATGGTGTTTACAATAGACAAAATCTGGAAATCATGACATCGTAGATCTTCATCTCCCAGGAGCACTCAATGGAAAGATTGCCCCAGGAGCTGCTAGTCTTTAAGGGCCCTTATAAGTTCTTCACAGAAAACCAGGAGGTCTCTTTTCAACTATCCAGGTTCATATATTCCTTTATCTAATCTAGTAATAATTTCAAAAGGAGACAGTCTACATTTGCCAAAGCAATACCAAGGGAAGACCCCCAGGCGAAAGCAGATGAAAAGACTCCATGAGTTTTGCCAATTGAGTTTGTTATTGTTAATCCTCACCCAAGGATATTTTTTCCATTGATTTTTAGACAGAGTAAAAGGGAGGAGGAGGAGGAGGAGAAGGAGGAGGAGGAGGAGGAGGAGGAGGAAGAGGAGGAGGAAGAGGAGGAAGAATGAGTTTTAATTACCCTGTTAGTCCATTCTACAAGACCAGGGGACTGGGAATGATTGTAAAATCAGCAAGGTCTTACAGATTACAAAATTTGTCCTGTGAAATGAGTTCCCCAGTCACTATGGAGCGCTGTGGGAATTCCCCAAGGTGGAAAGATCTTCACAACTTCTGTTGAGGCTGTGGCTCTGTAGCAATAGTAGTGATTCCACCCAATTATAAATCATACAAATCATCACTAACATATACTTGTATCCTTGACAAGAGTGCAACTGAATAAAGTCAATTTGCCGGACTTCAAAGGGGCCTGAAGACAAGGGAAAATGCCTGAGAGGAGTATGAAGGGCTTCCCAGGGTTGTGCTTTGGGCAGATTTGGCATTTTTAGTATACCTGGGAAGTTATCTTTGGAGACTTATAGCACTACTAGAGGCCCGGTGCACGGATTCGTGAACTGGTGGAGTCCCTCAGCCTGGCTTGCGGGGATCAGGCTGAAACCAACTCTCCAACATCCCCTGAGGGGTCCCGGATTGTGAGAGGGTGCAGGCCAGGTCAAGGGACCTCACCAGTGCACCACTGGGGCCAGGGAGGGACCACGGGAGGGCTCCAGGGCGTGTCTGGCCCATCTAGCCCAGTCCCGATTGGCCGGACCCCAGCAGCAAGCTAACCTACTGGTTGGAACGTCTGCCCCCTGGTTGTCAGTGTGTGTCATAGCGACTGGTCAAACGGTCGAACAAATGGTCGGACACTTAGCATATTAGGCTTTTATTATATAGGATTGTTTTCCCTATTAAACCATTTTTTTCAGGGTTCCAGTGAGTTAAGTCATGTACATATTGTAATATGTGATATTGTATGCAATCAGGGAAGAACGGTCGGTCATTTGGACCTACCCATAAGTTTCTTTTAGAAGAAACTTACAGCCATGCTTTAACCACTACTTTCTATTTTGTTGAACATCTAAATGCTATGCTTCTATATCTTTTAAATCTCTAACTGCTTCAGGTGGTAGCATAGGTGCTTCCATTAGGGGCTGAGATTGTTTTAATGCTGCTAATTTAGCACCAGTGTCAGCCAAATGATTACCTTTATTTTTTATCCGTGTTTGCCAATGAAAGTTCAGGGACTTTTATGCCTGCTAAAGATTTAGGTAACTGGATAGCCTCTAAGAGTTCTAAAACATATGAACTTTTTTTTTATCTTTTGTCTGGAAGTCAAGAATCCTCTGTTTCCAGAGCATACCAAAGTCATGTGCAATACCAAAGGCATACCTGATTTAGTATAAATGTTAGCCATTCTACCAATTGCAAGCTCAAATTAATGCATAGAACTCTGCTCATTAAGCAAAATTTCCTGAGGCATTGGACTAGCCTCAATGGTCTCATTTAGAGACAAGTGCATAGCCTACTTGATAGTGGCCTATTTTATATTCCAGATAAGAATCATCAATAAATCAAACTAATTCAGCATTTTCAAGAAGTGTTTTCTGTAAATCAATTTGAGGAGTTAGTAGTTGGTTTTAATGTCAGGCAGTCATGATGAGTTTTGTTGAAGAACAGAGGAAGGGGAGTAGCTGGATTGGGTATTACACAGAGCTATAGTCACAGTAGATGAAGACAATAAAGGAATTTCACAGGAGGTTAGGCTGCTAGCAGAGAGGTGCAGAGTATGATGAAAATTAAGTAAGGCTTCCACTGAATGAGGCACATGAAGAATCAGTGGAGAGCCCTTTATTTATCTACTAGAGGCCCGGTGCACGAAATTCGTGCACGGGGGGAGAGGGGTGTCCCTCAGCCCAGCCTGCACCCTCTCCAATCCCCCAAGGGATGTCCCACTGCCCATTTAGGCCCAATCCTACCGGCAGTTGGGCCTAAACAAGCAGTCGGACATCCCTCTCACAATCCAGGACTGCTGGCTACCAAATGCTCGCCTGCCTGCCTTCCTGATTGTCCCTAACTGCTTCTGCCTGCCAGCCTGATCACCTCCTAACCACTCCCCTGCCAGCCTGATTGATGCCTAACTGCTCCCCTGCCGGCCTGGTCACCCCTAACTGCCCTCCCCTGCAGGCCTGGGTTCCCCCCAACTGCCCTTCCCTGCAGGCCCAGTCGCCCCCAACTTCCCTCCTCTGCCGGCCTGGTCACCCCTAACTGCCCTCCCCTGCTGGCCTGATTGCCCACAACTACCCTCCCTTACAGGCCTGGTCCCTCCCAACTGCCCTCCCCTGCTGGCCATCTTGTGGTGGCCATCTTGTGTCCACATGGGGGCAGCCATCTTGTGTGTTGGAGTGATGGTCAATTTGCATATTACTCTTTTATTAGATAGGATTCTACATCTTGTAGTGAATTGGCAGTGGCCACAATGGCTCTCATACAAGGAGAGTGACCTTTGACCATTGGACCTAATTGCTAACAATAGTATCCAATGGGCCCATTTTGACTTCCATGTCTTTGGGTCAAGACACCTAAGGCATTTACCTCTCCAAAGAATTGTTCAAATTCACCCTTCTCATTTCCCTACTCCTCAACACTCTAATGTGGTGTATGACACCAATCCAGAATAGATCTGCTCTTGCCAGTGCTACTAATGAGTCCTGGTCCTTATCCAAACTTGACCTCTTGGCAGCTTGTCACCACCTGTCCCCATCTACCATCTCGACACACACCCCTGGTTGGCAGTCTCTGTGACAGCCCCCCGAGATCCCCTCTCCTTGACAGTGGGCTAAACCTAATGACTGACTTCTAACAAACAGGGTATGGCAAAAGTGATGGAATGTCACTTCTGAGACATGGCTTCTGTCTTGTATGGCCTCTCTCACCCTCTCGTTCACTTGCTCTGAGCAAAGCCAGATGCCATATTGTGAGGTGCCCCATGGAGAGGTCCACATGGCAAGGAACTGAGGAGGCCCCCACCCAAGAGCCAGTGTGAAACTGAGTCCTCATCAAACAGACAAGGAAGAACTGAAACCAGCCACATGAGGGAGCTTGGAAGCAGGGCCTCCCTGAGCTGAGCCATGAGTGCAGCACCATGAGAGACCTTGAGGCAGAGGCACCAGCCATGAACCCACAACCAGACCACAGCCACAGAGATAATATGCAATAATCGTTTTAGCCTGCTAGATTCCCAGATAATTTGTTATGCTTAAATAGATAAATAATACAATCCCATCCATCATCTCTTCTCTGGTTTCTCCCTCAGCAGCCAATATCCCAACTCCTGCCCAGCATCCTTTGTTGGTGCCTCTTAGCTGTTAGGGTTTCCCAGGTCCCCTTCTTCTCTCCTCTCTGCACTCACTATCTGGTTATCGAACCACTCCTAAGGCTGGCTGTAGCCCAAACTCCTTCTGGAGCCCCACCCATGAATGAATATCAAATGGCATCCTGGATAGCTGCACTCAGGACCCATGTTCAGCGCAGCCAGAAACAAACATCCTCTTTCCCCCACAACTTACTTGTCTTCCTCCTGAATTCTATGTCTCAGAGGTGGTGCCATACTCCTCCTAGTCACCTAAACCAGAATCCCGGTGTCATCCTGGATGCCTCCCTTTTGCTGCCCTTAATTGACAAGGCTAACCCCTGTTTTGTAAAACTACTGTTTGGAATTCTCTACTGGTTTGGTTTTTTTTAGATGGCCTCTTATTCTAAAAAAATAACTTTGCTTTCTAGCCTGCTTTAGCCTGCTTGAATAATGAGGAAGATAAACTTAGCCAGCCTTGGGCAAACTACGGCCCGCGGGCAGGATCCAGCTGTTCTATCGGGTTCTCTTGCTCTCCCCTCTGCTCCTTTACTTTGAATTTATATTAGTTCACACAAACACTCCATCCGGCCCTCCGGTCCAGTTTAAGAACCCATTGTGGCCCTCGAGTCAAAAAGTTTGCCCACCCCTGAATTTAGCTGTCTGACCTTGTAGGCCAGAGACTAGATATGCCCATAATTTCAATGCCATGCCAGGTGCATTTTTTAATTGGATAGAACTGTGTTGTTTTCAAGGCCAGCAGCGAGATAACCACTAAGTGCACATAGGGCTGGCTCTTTAATAAAAAGGGAAGTTCTGCTTGTAGCCTTGCTTAGAATTTGAATTCATTTTCTCTAAGCCCACCGGTGAATAAAGTGTGACTCCAAACTCTCCGAGCATTGCTTGATTTATTCCGGTTCTCTGTAACATAATCCCTAAGACTGACAGAATCTATCTCCTAAATATTCCTTGAATATTTTTAGTCTTCATAGTCTCTCCTGCCCTATTTTCTGGGTCCTATCCAAAGGTGCTGGTTCACTGCACTGAAGTACCAAGAGGGCTGAGATCCATCCTTGCCCGGCTCGCCAAGGGTCCTCCCTTAGCCTGCGCTGCCTGTAAGTGGAGGAAAAACCACAGCAGCCACCTCCAACCTGGTTCAATCCACTTCCACCCAGAGGCAGCTCGAGGGATTCTCCTAAAACCCACAGTACTGTCTAACCTGCTCAAAACCCTTCCGTGGCTCTCCACTGCTCTCAGGATGAAGCTCCAACTCCCTAGAACGACTTGGGAGATCTTCCTGACCTTGGCTCTCCAACCTCAAGTCTTGCCCTTTTCTGGGCATCACAAGCTGTGTAACCTGAACTACGGAATTGCTTGCAGATACTCACTGTGCCATCCACGCAGCCTACATCTTTACAACAGTCGTTGTTTAACCTGGAACATCCCTGTATTTTGCTCCTCTGGGTGAGGATAACTTCTACAGTAACATCAGAAATGGCTTCCTGCCCAGCTGCTGTGGTTCAGTGCTTGAGCATGGACCCATGAACCAAGAGGTCTCTGGTTCCATTCCAGTGAGGGCACATTCCGGGGGTTGAGAGCTCCATCCCCAGTAGAGGGAGTGCAGGAGGCAGCCGACTAATGATTCCCTCTTAGCATCTCTCTCTCTCTCCTTCCTCTCTAAAATCAATAAAAACATATACACACACACACAAAGTGACTTCCTACAATTCTGTAGAGTTTAGGTGCTTTTAAGTATTCAGCCCGAGAGCTTTTGGAGAAGATGAAACTAAAGCTGAAACGGATTTTCCACTCAGAAGACAGTTAAGACCTCAGAAAACAAAGCTCTGAACTTAAGTTGCCTCATCTATAGAACGGCTTGGTCACGCAGCCAGCAGCTGGGCCGATCCCCATTGCCCGCACCCGCAACTTCAGCTCCCAAACTGCTGGTGAGGGCATTGCTGAGAGCCGGCCACTCACTGCTCAGCTGGTGGCGGGGCTTCTAGCGTCATTGGCCCAGCCCGTCCGGGCGTTGTGGGCGGGGCCTCCGGGCGTCATGGGCGCCCTCTAGTCGCAAATAGACGCCGACGTCATGACGTCATGTTTCCTCAGACGCCTCCCGGGGTGGCGGGTCACGTGAACCACTTTTCGCGGGAAAACTGTTTTGCTGGAGGAGCGGAGAGGAGTGTGGCGCTAAGATGGCGGTGAGCACACGGGTGCGGGGCTGAGGGTGGTCCCCGCGGCTCACAAGTCAGTACCCCCTGAGGCGCGGGCGGTGGGGGGCGCACGCCAGCAGTTGGGACAATTCTGGGGGGTGCGGCGCTGCGCACTTCTAGTCCTTGCCCTCCTTGGGCTTATGCCCTGCCCATGGCCCCCACCCCTCGCCGCCGGGGGTCGGTCCTTCGGATGAGGTTGGGCCCCTGATTCTTACAAAATCAGCTCGGGTTTGGAGCTGATTTCTCATGGAGTCTGCAAAGCCAGCGGGCCCGCCCCGCTCGAGTCCGGGTGATGCTGCCTCCCGTTCCAGCATGGGAGCGTTGGGACTCGCCGAGCGGAGCGCAGCCTGCCAGACCACTGTCACTTGTTCACTCATGCTTGTTGGGCCCCCTGTCTATGCCTAGCAGCAGGGTGTAACACAAGACAGACAAGGTCCCGCAGCTTCGCGCCCTTCTTATTGTAATATTTTTGTCTCTTTGTCTTGTTTATTGTTTGACCCTTCCCCTAGTCTGTGAGCATCAAGACTTCTTGCGTTTTGTTTTGTTTTAAATAAATCTTTATTGTTGAAAGTATTACAAATGTCCTATTTTATCCTCCATTGACCCCCTCCAGCCAACACCCGCCCCAGGCCCAGGTCTTCACCACCCTATTGTCTGTGGCCATGGAAGACCTCTAATATTTTGGTTGCTCTTGTATCGCAGTGCCTGGCACAGTGTGGGTGCTCAAATTGGTGGGAATGCTTGCTTATGGGGAGGAATAGATGATAAAAAGGGACAAATGAGGTATCCTCAGTGACTTGTCATGGAGAAAAACTATTGTGAGTGACCCGATGTTGGAGGAAGTGATATTTGAGCTGGTTCCGGTGTGTTAAGCTATTGGTTCAGCTCAGAGGAGAGCATTCCGTGCAAAGGAAACAGCAAGTGTAGTCTTGAGGCGGGAAGGGATTTGGTGTGGTGGAGGAAAGGACAACTGTAAGGAGACCTCCTTATCATAGAAAGCTAAGTCAGCCCTAATCTTCTTGGCCTTCCCTTGCAGGAATCATCTGAATCCTTCACCATGGCCTCCAGCCCAGCCCGCCGTAGGCAAAGCAATGATCCTCTCACCTCCAGCCCTGGGCGAAGCTCCCGGCGCACAGATGCCCTGACCTCCAGCCCTGGTCGAGACCTTCCTCCCTTTGAGGATGAGTCTGAGGGCCTATTAGGCACAGAGGCACCCCTAGAGGAAGAAGAAGAGGATGGAGAGGAACTTATTGGAGATGGCATGGAGAGGTACTTTCATTCAAGGCCCTGAGCTTAACAGATAGTTTTGTAGAATGCCCATTGTGTGTCAGTGACCTTGCTTTGGGTGCTGGGAAAGCAGACAAATCAGAGCATCTTACTTTTGAGAGCATGTTGGTTCAGGGTCTGGGGGGAGACAAAGAGCTTCTTGGGGCCACAGTGTAGGTCTTTGTAACTTGCTTTTTCTAAGACTGCACCTAAGGACAGGTTAAGCCCCAGCTCCATGAGATGTGTGCCCCAGAAGATGTAAGGGGTCTCTAACCTGGAGGACCGGGATGTCAACTGGGAAGGACAGGAAGCAGGCAGCTGAGTGTTTTTCTGCAACTTCAGAGAAACGGGGTTGGGGGGCGGGGGTGCTGATTAATCAAGATTTAGATTAGATTCAGCAAATATTTATTGTGCCTAATCTGCACCAGGCCCTGTGTTACATACTTTCACACTTATTAGTAAATATATAAACATGTATTAAAGGTTATTGAGGCTTAATGTGAACACAGTGGAGTAAGCTTTGCAAGAAAGCAGGGTTAGATTTCTACTGCCTTATACTATACTTACAACAGGGACTTGGTAGGTGCATCAGTAGTAGAATTACATGAATACCAGGAGCCTCGTGAACAGTCTCCTCCTGAGACTTGGAGTTTCAGAATTGGTGTGTGTGAGAGGACTGTACAGGCCGTCCCACAGTCCACAGGGAATGCTTTGTGAGCCATCCACAGACTGTCAAGGGTACTGTGAACCATTCAGATCTTTGCTTTAAGTGCTGTCATCCCAGACCATCAGGCTGGGTGTGTAGTACATGCCAGACTGGAAGGAATGAGGAGTCTGGGACCAATCAACCCTGGACAAGTCCTTGTGTGCTGTGGAGTTGCTCAGGCAGTACACCCCACCCTCACCCTCTACCCTCTGTTTCCACCTCCCCTTCCTTTCAGAGAACGAGAGGCCCTTTGCAGCGGCCTCTGGATAGAGGTATCTGAGGGCTAGCTGGGCCCAATTAGACTAATTAGACTATGTGTTTATGGCTTTTTAATAAACATGTTTACTGAGCTATAATTTGTATATGTTAAATTTACCTGTTGTAAGAATACAATTCAGTGCTTTTTCTTCAATTTCCTGAGTTTGGCAACCATGACTACAGTCCAGTTTTAGAACATTTTTTTGGGGGGCCATTCATCCCAATAGGACCCCTTGTGCCTATTTACATTTAATCCTGGTCCCCATCCCCACCCATAGGCAGCCAGTAATCTGTCCCTAGATTTGCTGCCAATTCTGGCCATTTCATACAAATTAAATCATAATATATGACTGGATTTTGTGACAGGCTTCTTTCTCAGTGTGGTTTTCAAGGTCCATCTGTGTTGTAGTGTGTGTCAGTACTTCATTCCTTTATGTGGCTGAATAATGTTCCATTGTATGGACAGACCACATCTTTTTATCCATGATCATTTGATGGACATTTCGGTTCTTTGCACTTTTTGGCAGTTAAGAATAATGCTGCTATGAAGTTTTTATGTGAACTTTTATGTTTTCCATTCTCTGACAAATACCAAGGGATGGAATTCTGGGTCATATGATAATTCTATGGTTATTTATTTAGTTCGTTAATCCTCTCCTGAGGATATTTTTTCCATTGATTTTTAGAGAGAGTGGGAGGAAGGGGAATTGATGTGAGAGAGACACATCTATTGGTTGCCTCCCTTATATGCCCCGACCAGGGATAGGGATGGAGTCTGCAGCAGAGGTGTGTGCCCTTGACTGGAATCAAACCTGGGACCCTTCAGTTCATAGGCTGACACCCTACCCACTGAGCCAAACCGGCTAGGGCTCTATGGTTAATCTTTTGGGGAACCGCCAGACTGTTTTCCAAAACAGCTGCAACATTGCACATTCCCACAAATGGTATACGAGGGTTCCCATTTTTCTACATTCTTGCCAACACCTGTTGTTTTCTGTTTTGTGTTTTTTTTAATAATAGCTATCCTAATGTATGTTAGGTGGTGTCTCATTCGGATTTTGATGTACATTTATCTGATGCTTAGTGATGTGGAACATCTTTTCACATGATTATTGGACATTTTGTATATCTTCTTTAGAGAAGTATCCAGATTCTTTACCTTTCTGGGTTGTAGGAATTTTAGAGACTTTTTATACTAGATACAAGTCCTTTATCAAATACATGATTTGCAAACATTTTCTCAATCTGTAGCTTGTCTTTTTCCTTTTTTTAATGGTGTATTTTGAAGCACAAAAGATTTTAACTTTAATCAAGTCCAGTTTATCAATTTTTTATGGAATTTTGCTGAGGACGTTTTATGACTTAAAATTCTTGAAGCGTGAGATACCTTTTCCCTGAGAATTTAAGAATTCAGAAACAGATGAGCCCAGAAATTTACCTGTCTCTGGCTTCTGTTTCTAGCATCAGCAGTATGGGATTACTTGGTCTGAAATGTAGTTTGACAGAGTAAAAAAACAAGAAGAAACCCCCAAATAGTAGCAGTTGCCTTAATTGCCACTTACTGACAAAAGGGAAAAGTCAAGAGGATTATCTTGGGAAGGCAGTGTGGTGTGGGGAACAAACTTTGCGATTTGTAGTTGGATTGTTTTTGACACGCAACTCTGCTGAGCAACTATTGGCAAAACTCATATTATTCCCTAATGCTCCGTTTCCACATATTTGGATGGAACAGTCATGTCTACTCCCCAGAATTGCAGGGAGAGCAGGGGGCTTTGCTCTTCAGAGGTTCCTTGTTAAGGCATCATTCCCCTTCATCGCTGATAGATGACAGTGTGGAAAATGAGCCCTTGACGGTCTTGGAGAAGCTGAGAGGCTTGAGCCACTGGGCAGGCATATGAGAGAGTCTGGTTTGGCTGATGTCAATAGAAGACCTTCCCAGAACTTGAAGGGGTTTGAGACCCCATTGTCTGAGGGGAAAATTCCTGCCCACTCAGGGAGCTGGGGTTGACTCTCTGAAAGCCTTTTTAAGTGTGCTCAGTGGCATTAAGTACATTCACATTGTTGTGTGACCATCACCACCATCTCTAGAAATTTTTCATACCAAGCTGAATCGTACATTGTTTGTATTTTTTGACTGGCTTATTTCACTAAGCATAATGTTCTCAAGGTTCACCCATATTGTAGTATTAGTCAGACTTTCCTTACCTTTGGAAACTGAATAGTGTTTCATTGCATGGATAGACCACACTTGGTTTATCCATTGGAGATCCTTTTGATCCCTCTCTGTTTCTGGCCTGGAAACTTCAGGCCCAGACCTAGTTCCTGGGTGGTGTTTTGGTGTTTTTGTTTTCTGGAGTTGTTTTTTTTAATATATGTACTAACAGGGTCTATTTGGGGGTCTCTCAGGGACTACCGTGCCATCCCGGAGCTGGACACCTACGAGGCTGAAGGACTGGCCTTGGACGATGAGGATGTAGAGGAGCTGACAGCCAGTCAGAGGGAGGCGGCGGAGCGGGCTATGCGGCAGCGTGATCGTGAGGCTGGCCGGGGCCTGGGCCGCATGCGCCGTGGGCTCTTGTATGGTAGGTTGAGATGTCTACAACCCCAAGGGGACTAGTCCTGCTTTCAGAGCCTCTGGGAGCTGGGAAGGAGTGCTAGGGAAGACTTCACTCCAGGATGTCCCTTTTGTCCCCAGACAGCGATGAAGAGGATGAGGATCGCCCCACCCGGAAACGCCGCCTTGTGGAGCGGGCCGCAGAAGACGGTGAGGAGGACGAGATGATCGAGAGCATCGAGAACCTAGAGGACCTTAAGGGCCACTCTGTGCGCGAGTGGGTGAGCATGGCCGGCCCCCGACTGGAGATCCACCACCGCTTCAAGAACTTCCTGCGCACCCATGTGGACAGCCATGGCCACAATGTCTTCAAGGAGCGCATCAGTGACATGTGCAAAGGTTTGGCTTCTGTACTCTGGGCCTCTGCTCACCATGGTCCACCTTGTAAAACTCTCCTGCAGAAAATTACCACTTTGGCCCAGTAACAGCACATTAAATGGAGACATGGAGTGTAGGGGACATTAAATAACTTTCCTGTTGCTGGTCAGGAGCTAGGACCTGGTGCCCACGATGTCCATCTTTCAGACAAATATGAAAAGTATTGTGAGTCTGCACTAGGACAGTCCAGCAGACTGTCCAAGGAGCACATCTTTACCACAGAAGTGTATTTCAACATGTTTAAAATTTGGCACGTTTGCCTCACTGCCAGGTGGCTCGGTTGGAGTTTTGTCCAGGACACCAAAAAGGTTGCTGGTTCAATTCCTGGTCAGGGCACATACCTAGTTTGCAGGTTTGATCCCTTGTTGGGGCCCATACGGGAGGCAACTGATAGATGTTTCCCTCTCACATCAGTGTTTCTCTCTATATCTCTCCTGCACTCCTCTCTCAAATCAATGAACATTCCTCAGGTGAGAATTAAAAAATTTTTTGGCAGGTTTTATGTAAAAAATCTGGATTACTGCTTTGATTAGAAAGTAGAAGCATATTTCTATGGGACAGGAATTATTTTTAAAGGAGGCATGCAATTCTTTGTTTCCTGCTGTCCCCTCCATTTCCTGAGCCTTACATTTGACACAGTTTATTTTTTGGTTTCCTTCCTGGTCCTTATAGGCATTTCAAGGTGCAGCCCTGTTGTATTAGCCATTCTGTGTGTATTACTTAATTCTCCCAGTGACTTCCTCATTTTACAGATTGGGAAGTTGAGACTCAGGATGTGTCAGGGAATCTAAGTCACATAGTTAAAGCAAGGTGGACTTAGCAGAGAGAGCTGGGCTTTCTCTCCTCGCACAGTGAGACAGAAATCGCCTCCTCTGGCTTGATACTCAGTTTTATTCCCGTCTCTAGAGAACCGTGAGAGCCTGGTGGTAAACTATGAGGACCTGGCAGCCAGGGAGCATGTCCTGGCATACTTCCTGCCAGAGGCGCCAGCAGAGCTGCTACAGATCTTCGATGAGGCTGCTCTGGAGGTCGTGCTAGCCATGTACCCCAAGTACGACCGCATCACCAGCCACATCCACGTGCGCATCTCCCACCTGCCTCTGGTGGAGGAACTGCGCTCGCTGAGGTGAGCTGAGGACAGGGGAGAGGCCGAGGGTCTGGTCCTTGGCACCCTATGGCTCGGGCATCATTCAAGAGAGCTTTTCAGGGTGGTGGTGTGGGCGATGGCTGCAGGAGAGGCCTCAGCCATGAGTTTGGCTTACATAGGGTGGGGTACGATGGATCTGGTGGTGCCAGGCCCCAGATTTTCAGGATCTGATGTTGGAATGTTCTCACATGTTGGCCTCACCTCTCCAGAGGGTGCAGGTCAAGCATCGGGGCTCCAGGCCTCTGAGGTGCCCTCTCATCTCCACAGGCAGCTGCACCTGAACCAGCTGATCCGTACCAGCGGGGTGGTGACCAGCTGCACAGGTGTCCTGCCCCAGCTCAGCATGGTCAAATACAACTGCAACAAGTGTAGCTTTGTGCTGGGGCCTTTCGCTCAGTCCCAGAACCAGGAGGTGAAGCCCGGCTCCTGTCCTGAGTGCCAGTCAGCTGGCCCCTTTGAGGTCAACATGGAAGAGGTGAGCAAGCATGCAGCACTGGCTGCTGTCTGTCCCTGTCTCGGGTCCCTGGTATGAAGGGGCTGCCTGACATTTTAGGCAGTTTGGAAAACCAGCATGGGCAGCAGAGGAAAGCAAGAAGGTATTGTGTATTAGCCATGCCATAGGGCAAAGCTCATCTGTCTGGCCAGCCTCTTTAGTTTTGCCCACAAGATGTTTTAAAAAATTCAAGCCAGTATTTAAAAATTGATTTTGTTTAAAGCATCAAAGTTGATGGCTTCTTATGAAAAAATGGGAAGATCTGGCTAAACTGGGCCCACTGTTTGCCCAGCTGCTTTCCAGCCCATCACTCACATGGAATGCCTGCAGTCCCATTGACACTTCCTCTCAGTGTTTCTGGTACCTGTCTCTCTGCGTCTTTGGTTGGGGGCTCTTGGATTGTAACCTCCTTAGACACTATATTCAAGAGACACTGCTCAAAGCCTCTGGACCTTACGGCTCTAGGCACGTTACATATGCCTTTGTACTTGAACAACTTCATCTATAAAGTCATGGTACCTGCAGTAGATGCACAGATCTCCTTGTGCCTTGCTGCCCTGAGTGTTGGCTTGCTTACCATAGCCGCCTTGACAGAAAATGCCTGGGAAGTTGTGCTTGTGATAGCCCACAGTCAGAAACTGACATGTTTAAAAGTTCAAGTATGTCTTGCCTGGTGAGAAACATCTGCAAGACTGGACTTCCTGAGCCCATGCCTGTTCCAGGCTTCCCTGCCCTGTCTAACTTCCCTCCTATTTATGGATTCCACCTTCACAAAAGTCTTGCATAGGAGCAGAGCTTGAGGTTCCACTCCTAGGGAACTTGAGACAGTAACTAGTAGAGGATTAATAATTATAGCTGGCATTTCTAGAGTATTTTCCAGGCGCCTGGTGAAACATATGTAGTCTTCCTCATGCCCTCTAAGGCAGGTACTATTACCCTGTTTTGCCAATGAAGAAATTGGCTAGGGTCACCCAACTAGGAAGTGACTCAAAAGATTAGAAGTCAGACATTTTTTCTCAGCATCTCTGTAAACTGCTGTATTATGTGGTCAAGGTCAAGTGACATCATTCAGTGCTTGAAGAAGTGTGAAGTGTGCCCCACAGGGATAGGTCCCATGACTGTTTGTCTTTTGCAGACCATCTATCAGAACTACCAGCGCATCCGCATTCAGGAGAGTCCCGGCAAAGTGGCGGCCGGCCGGCTGCCCCGCTCCAAGGATGCTATCCTCCTCGCCGATCTGGTGGACAGCTGCAAGCCAGGAGACGAGATAGTATGTGGCCAGGAGCGGGCTGGGAGGGAACTGAGTTGCTAAGGAGATTTGTTGTGGGCTGAGGGAGGGCTTGATGGCAGATCGGGGGAGTGGGCTGAGTTCTTGAGTGATCCTTGTACTGGACTGGTTGTCTGGAACACTGGGTTGAGGACTAGTTGTGCTTTGGTTTTGTTGAGTTTCTCATCTTGATGTCTGTAGCATGGAGGACTTAAAGGAGAAGCAACTGGATGAAGCCAGGTGTGGAGGTAGGCCCAGCTCCCACTGTGACCCCGGGGCTGGCCCCTCTGACCATATGGTCTGCCTTTTCCCAGGAGCTGACCGGCATCTACCACAACAACTACGACGGCTCTCTCAACACTGCCAATGGCTTCCCCGTTTTTGCCACGGTCATCTTAGCCAACCACATAGCTAAGAAGGACAACAAGGTTGCCGTGGGGGAACTGACTGACGAAGATGTGAAGATGATCATTAGCCTCTCCAAGGACCAGCAGATCGGGGAGAAGGCAAGTTGAAGTCTTGCAGGACTACTGTGCTCTGCAAGGAACCCAGGGGCTCAGTGGGGGTGTTGTGGGTACACAGGGCTTGCTGCCCTAGCCTTGGCTACTACTCCAGGCTGCCCTGAAACCTTAGTCTTCCTTTATTTCCAGGTATTGGAAACCGGAGTTCCCTTATTTTACTTACAGTGGCAGCTCAGTAAACTTGCCTTGATCGGGGGGTCCCCACACTCCAGGGGGAGAGCATAAATGTTGGTGAAATTGGCCTGAGCCTATGTCCCCACCCAGTTAGGGCAGGGTTGTAAGGATTTATCAGATCATGTAGAGCCCATATGAAATTGAAACAGAAGCAGAGCAATGGCAATAACTTGTCTCGGGTACGTGTCCCCTGGTGTCAGGCGCCTGCCCACAGTCTTCTCCAGGAAGAGCACTACCGCAATATGGTTTTGGTTCCTTTAGACATTTTCACTGAAGGTTGGGATGAAGGGGATTGCCATTGTAGACACAAAGATAACAAATAGAATGTTAAATTTCTGTTCATACAAGTCCTCTCCCGTTGTACCTGCTTAGGTGTCACCAGCTGCCAAGTTGTAAGTGTTCTCAGGCTCAGAATTCTCTTAATTTTTTCCCTTCTTTCCTCTGCTTCACTCTCAATTTCTGTTCAGTTTTTAATGCTGAACAGTTTGGCTCTCTCTCTGGTCTCTGCTTTCCTGCTCCTAAAGAGCCTCAGTTTAGGTGAATCAGTTCAGGTCCTAGTGACTTACTTAGTGAATGGGATCCTTCTCTTTATAATCTGTAAACTCCCTGAGGGCAAGGCCAAATCTGATGGCTCAACTCTGCCTGGACCACCTTTCTTAGTCTGCTAAGATTTGGGGCATGCGCAGGGGTCGCAGATATTCATCAGCTTCAGAAGGATAGAAACTTCAGTTCTGCCAACATACTCAGTCCTGGAATACCTTCTGGGTCATGTTCTGGGATCTTGGTGGGAAGTCAGACATGGTCCTTGCCCTCATGGGGCTCATATTTTATCAGGATTTGAATTTTGGCATAATCCTTAGTATGATCAGATGAACTGCCCCATCTAAGAATGAGATGATGGTAGTATCTATTTCCAGAGTTGTTATAAAGATTAAACAGATGATGTGCTAGCTGTGGACTACTCAGCAGCTAGCTGTTACTAATACAGGTTGTTAAAAAACTTGAACTATACAAAAACTGGATGGAGGTGCCAGCATGGTGTGTGGAAAGCATAAAGGACCAGTAGGAAGGTAAACATAGCCTTGGGCCTGGCACCTCAGTCGGTCCCTTGCATTGTCTCCTGTTCACAGCAGCCATGCAGGTGGGTATTCTGAGGGGTGATGGGCAGCGTACGCAGAGAATTAAGAGCATGAGCTTGAGGTTAAGTGAAATAATTCATGGGAAGCACTGTGATTTTTCCTGTCAGGTCTGGGTTTGAATTTACCCTTCTTATCAGCTTAAGTTGGCCTGTTACTTTCCAAGAGTAACTGAGTCAGCCACAGGGCACAGTGGGCAGTGTAGGCAATAATACAGTTGCCCCTTTCCCTACTGCCCCACAGGGAGGCAGGGGTATCAGCTTGGGAACCTGCCATACACAGCAAGCAGGATGCAGGCTGCTCCTCATGGTCCTGGAGGGAGACATGAGTTCATGCTGCAAGGCTGCCTGCTACAAAAACAGCTCTCATTAGCGATCTGGATAAAGAGTTCAGGACTGACGGCACGCGGTGTGTAGGAGGATAGGAAATCTGGGGCAGAGTATCTTCCATTATCCCCAATGCAGATGAGGGTTTAATAAACAAATTGTTATATGTATCCAGTCCTGAGCGTCTGCTTGGCACTGTTTAGGTAATTTCCAGATAGGTTAGGTAATTTCCAGATAGTAACAACGATCTTGTAATCAAGATGTATCTGTGTGCATTTTATTTTATTTTAAATATATTTTATTGATTTTTTACAGCGAGGAAGGGAGAGGGATAGAGAGTTAGAAACATCAATGAGAGAGAAACATCGATCAGCTGCCTCCTGCACACCTCCTACTGGGGATGTGCCTGCAACCAAAGTACATGCCCTTGACCAGAATCGAACCTGGGACCCTTTAGTCCGCAGGCCAGCGCTCTATCCACTGAGCCAAACCGGTCAGGGCCTGAGTGCATTTTATTGATGAATAAACTAAGGCACAAGGGTTAAATAAGTCACCCACATCACATAGCTAACAAATGGCAGAGCCAGGATTTCTACCCAGGCAGTCTGGCTTCAGAGACTCCCAATGACTACACTCTGTTCCCTCCATGCAGTAACCAGAGTGTCGGAGAATGCATGTGTACTTGGTAATTGTAAGTTCTGTGGGGTACCCTAGCGGAGGTCCTGATCTATATTTTAAAACTTTATTACAGAAATTTTCAGATGTGTATATGGAATGGTATAGTGAACCCTTATACATCCCTCACTCAGCTTCACCAGTTGTCCCAGTCTGGCCAAGCTTGTTTCCTATGTACTTGCACTCCCTCCCTCTCAAGTATTTCCAAGGAAATGCCAGCATTTTATCTGTAACTATTTTAGCATGTGTCTCTAAAAGACTCTACTAAAACCAAATCACAATACCATCATCACACTTAAAAATAATTAGCAATTCCTATCAATTATTTGGTTGATAATAACTAGCAATTCCTATCAGTTATTTGGTTGGCATTTCCATGATTGTAAAGTCGTAGGTTTTAATGTCGTTGAGGTTTCTGTGCTATGATTATTGCAGGCTCCTGCTCCAGACCTGGAATCGGCTATTTCTCCAAACAGCCCTGTGGGAAATATTCTTTCCTTTCGGTGGGAAACAGTATTTGGAGACATCTGCCTCTAGATGCACTAGGCCTGGACCACTGTGAGCCACTAATGTTAACAGTGCTAACAGCTTCTGCTTGGACTGGGTATTGCAGTAAATTTTAGGGTCAAAGAAAGAACCAAAAAAGGTGCAGTGTTGTAGAAACAGACCTCTACTCCTAACTAGTAAAATAGTGGCAGGAGGCATTTCTGGTAACAGCAACACTGTTACCAGCAGATCCTGTTTCCAGAAGGTCCTGCGGTCACACTGTCCTGGCTCTGGTGGAAAGAGGCCATACACAGAATAGATTGCTGACCCTTAGCCCCAGTTCCCAGAAATAGGTTTTCCTCATCTCCGTGCTTTCAGGGAGGCCAGAGGGAGTAACTCTTCCACTTGGCTGGTGGCTGAGACACGACAGCTGGATCCAGCACTGTGGGGGTGGGTCTCCCTCAGCACTTCTAGTGCTGATTTCCCGACAGAGCCTCATCTCGGGGCCTGGTGCTTCCCACACCACTCAGTCTGACCTGTGAGGATACAGTGCTTTGCAGAAGGTGGAAAGGTTGAGAATAGTGAAGGCACAACCATGCCATAGGTGGAAGCTGACTCCCATCAGCAAGATGTGTCTCTAGTTTCATCTTAACATTCAGCAGATTTTGCATTCTCTCTCTCTTTCTCTCTTTCTCTCTCTCTCTTTCTCTCTCTCTCTCTCTCTCTCTCTCTCTCTCTCTCTCTCTCTCACACACACACACACACACACACACAAATGGAAAATGTTTCAGTGACTCACCGGGTGAAATGACCTGAATTCCTGGTAGCTGCGTCTCCCTGATGCTCTGTATTTATATATTTCAGTACATCATCTGTATGTTGCATTGTGTGCTTATCACCCAAAGTTTAGTCTCCTTCCATCACCATATATTTGACCACCTTTACCCTCTTCAACCTCCCCTTACCCCCTTCCCACTGGTAACCATCATACTGTTGTCTGTGTCATTGAGTTTTCTTTGATTGTTTTGTTTGTTCATTTGTTGCTTTCTGTTTTATATCCAACATATGAGTGAAATCTTATGGTTCTTCACTTTTTCTGTCTGACTTATTTTGCTTAGCATGATATTCTTAATATCCACCCATGTTGTCTCAAATGGCAGTATTTCATCCTTTCTTATGGCTGACTTGTATTCATTCCATTGTATATATGTATCACATCTTCTTTGTTCATTCATCCATTGAAGGACACTTACGCTGTTTTCATGCCAGATCTGGCTTTGTATTACATTTCTCCATCACAGGCTGGCCACAGAGCTCATGTGAGGCGTCTTCCTGCTGTCAGAACCTGGGTTTTGTCTCTTTTCTGCTCTTGATCTGCAACCTTGGGGTAGTCTTTTCTAAGTTAGGACAACATAAAGGGGTCTGACCAAAGTTCTTTTAAGCATTGAATTCTGTGATTCTCAGAAAGAGCACACCAGTGGCAAGGCCCATAGTCGTAAGGTCGGGCTTAAGGCCAGACCTGGTGGAATCGAAGCAGATGTAGTGTGGGTGCTTTCGGGCTGGGCTTCTCCATCCCCTAAGATGGAACAGGGTGGTTATCTGCCCAGACTCGAGAGCAGAGGTCCTATTCCCATGGCGCTCTCCCTTCCTTCTTCAGATCTTTGCCAGTATTGCTCCCTCCATCTACGGGCACGAAGACATCAAGAGAGGCCTGGCGCTGGCTCTGTTTGGAGGGGAGCCCAAAAACCCAGGTGAGCAGCCTCTGCGGGGAATTTAGTGGGAGCCAGATTCTAGATACCAGACAAGGCAGGACTCTGTATTTAAAGCTTGCTAAGAGGTGGCCAGACCATGTGTGGCTCATCACAGGGAGAACATAGCCCATGGCATGGCATCTTGGCATCACCGTGTCCCTAGCTCTACCATTGCCTTCCTTTTGTGATGAGCAAATTCATCTTTGCTTCACTCCTATCTTTAAACTTTATCTTTTAAAAAGTTGTTTCAACTTAAAAATACATGAGTTTTTACTTATATTACATCCTCTACTTAAATAATTAGAAGTTAGAGAAAAGCCAAAGTCACTGTCGACCACCCTTTTTTTTTTTTTTTTAATATATTTTTTATTGATTTTTTACAGAGAGGAAGAGAGAGGGATAGAGTCAGAAACATCGAAGAGAGAGAAACATCGATCAGCTGCCTCCTGCACATCCCCTACTGGGGATGTGCCCGCAACCAAGGTACATGCCCTTGACCGGAATCGAACCTGGGACCCCTCAGTCCACAGGCTGACGCTCTATCCACTGAGCCAAACCAGTCAGGGCAACCACCCTTTTTAATCCTAGTTCCCTCCCTGTAGTTCACTCTTCTGGTCTTTGTGGTTTGTGCACTCCCAGACCTTTGTGTGGCTATTCATAGGTTTAACACACATACTTAGAAAACACAGGATTCCACACAAAAATGCATGTTTCTCTTTACAGTTCCTGTATGTGTGTATAAGTGAATATGCATAAAGTATCCATTTTACTTTTTCTCACTCAAGAAACACATCTTTGTTAATCTTTTGGTATTAGTGCATACTGAGCAAGTTCATTCTTTTAATTTACTGTATGTAATTTAAATTAAATCATGGTCCATATAGCATAATGTATTTGGTTATCTTTCTAGTTGGAGAACATTTAAGTTGCTTCCAGTTTTTTACATTTACAAAGAACATATTTATATACACCAGGGGTCCTCAAACTTTTTAAACAGGGGGCCAGTTCACTGTCCCTCAGACCGTTGGAGGGCCGGACTATAGTTTAAAAAAAAAACTATGAACAAATTCCTATACGCACTGCGGGCCTGGGACGAGTCGGCTGCTAAGCAGGACAGGCAGCGGCACCCGGCGGGCCGGATAAATGTCCTCGGCGGGCCGCATGTGGCCCGCGGGCCGTAGTTTGAGGACGCCTGAGTACATCTCCTATGTACCCATTTTTCTGGGTTCATTGCTCAGTAGTGGGATTGCTGATCCTAGGGTATTGCATCCCTTTCTGGAGAGAATATTCCTTTGCCATTCATAATAGGCTAAGAAACTGGAGATAAGCCCTATACCCCTTACCTTCCTTTCATCTCCACTCCCTCTCCTCCCATCTTGCCTGCAGGGGGCAAGCACAAGGTGCGAGGTGACATCAATGTGCTCTTGTGCGGAGATCCTGGCACAGCCAAGTCTCAGTTCCTCAAATACGTTGAGAAAGTGTCTAGCCGTGCCATCTTCACCACCGGCCAGGGGGCTTCAGCTGTGGGCCTCACAGCATATGTCCAGCGGCACCCCGTCAGCAGGGAGTGGACCTTAGAAGCTGGAGCCCTGGTTCTTGCTGACCGAGGAGTATGTCTCATCGATGAATTTGACAAGGTGGGTTCTGGACCTTGTGGGTGATGGATTCAGGGTGTGTTGGCTTAGCCCACAGTGGAGGATAAGTGTTAATGAGGCATATCATGGAGAATCATGCATTTGACTCTTGCAGATGAATGACCAGGACAGAACCAGCATTCATGAAGCCATGGAACAGCAGAGTATCTCCATCTCGAAGGCTGGCATCGTTACTTCACTACAGGCTCGCTGCACCGTCATTGCCGCTGCCAACCCCATAGGTACACCAGGCACACTAGCTGGCAGGGCTCGGGGCCTGCTAAAGGGGACAAGATCCAGAGAGACCCTGCCTTGGGGAATCAGGAACCCACAGCACCCCTCCTCCAGTCCCAGATCTGAGTTAGGAATTAGGCAACAAAAGGCGATTCTTTCTTGTATGGCCTGCCAGAGCGGGAAGTGATGTGCCTGCGTTTTTGTTGAGCCATGTTCTCAGAACCACCCATGGCCATTCATAGAACACCTGAGAGTAGAATCTGGGTCATTGTCTAAGTGTGGGTGGAGTGGTTGCTAAACCCAGCCAGCAAGTGCTTAGAGAGCCCGGGCACCCCCGCCTGTCTGGTTGGCTGCTCCTGCCAGGAGACAGGTATGCTTTCTGTCTCGAGGCTATTTCAGGCTGTGCTCGGGGAAATCCTCTTCTGTCTCTTGTCCAGACCACCTCAGACAGCAGGCGCTGAATCTCCACCCTCTTCCAGTTCCTCTGCCAAAGTGCCCTTCCCCTCTGTCACTGAAGCAACTTGGGGTTGGAGAGAACTTTCTATGGCTCAAGAAGAGAGAATGTGCGGGAGCATGAACCCTGATAGCTTCCTTTGTGTTTCAGGGGGCCGCTATGACCCCTCACTGACCTTCTCAGAAAACGTGGACCTCACGGAGCCTATCATTTCCCGCTTCGACATCCTGTGTGTGGTGAGGGACACAGTGGACCCAGTCCAGGTACACAGCCACCTGTCCCAGGTTCCATGCAGTAAGTTCTGGGAACCCCCGTGAGGCTTGGGGCCTATGGTGTACCAGGCATGAGGAAAGGGGGCACCACCTGGACCTTGGTGTGTTTTCCACTCTTGTTCTCATGTCCATAAGTCGACCTTGATTTCTGTTTCCTTCACCGGTCCCCCTCCCAGCTGTCCACCCAACACAGTCCACAGTCTGCCACCAAGTTCTATGGTTCCCACTGCCTGAGTTCACTTGCTGCTTTTCTAGCTCTGATTGAAGTACTATGGTGTCCGGTGGCTAATCTCCTGGCTTCCACTCATGCCCAATTTAGACCTCGAGTTAGAAGCCAGCCTGTCTTTTGAAAGCATAAGTCAGGTCATGCCTTTCCTTCTTAAGAACCTGCTAGCAGCTTTCCCTGTAACTATCAGAGAATTCACCATCCTTGCTGTGGCTACCAGCCTAAGAGATTTCTGCACTTACCTCTTCTCCTTCCTTTCCTCACTTCATCCACACCTTAAAGATGCCAGAGCTTCTAACTTGCTCTTTTTCCTTCCTGGAATGCTCTTCTCTGGGGCTGTCAGATGACAGAGGTATTCTAGCATCCTCACCTGGAGAAGTCTTCTCAGGCCCTCACTCATTGCCTTACTTCTCTTCTTAGCACATGTTACTTTCTGTAATTAATTTAAAAAATGTGTCTTTTCTACCCTCCCTGGGAGGTGAGCTCCATGAGAACTCGGTCACATTTACCAATGGACCTGGGTACCTGGAGCTGCCTAGGACATAGTAGGCTTGGGATATAAGTGTTGAGAGAACATTTTTCTGAAGCATATCAGCCTGCACTTCTTCCAGCTAGCTGACTTCTCCCAGCCAGGCTACGAGACTCTCCCTGTGACCTGCCCTCTTCCATCTTGTCTTAGGATGAGATGCTGGCCCGTTTCGTGGTCGGCAGCCACGTCAGACACCACCCTAGTAACAAGGAGGAGGAGAGGCTGGGGAGCACCCCAGAACCCACCATGCCCAACACATTCGGCGTGGAGCCTCTGCCGCAGGATGTCCTGAAGAAGTACATCATCTATGCCAAGGAGAAGGTCCACCCAAAGCTCAATCAGATGGACCAGGATAAGGTGGCCAAGATGTACAGCGACCTGAGGAAAGAATCCATGGTGCGGGCCCTGGGAGCCAGAGGGCAGGCTGGGGTTGGGTGGGGCAGGAAATAGGCAGCAGCTTTCTCATCCTCGTAGTCAGTTAATCCAAAAAGTACTAAAGCAGGAAGGCCTTATGAAGGAAACTTACATACCTTATACCTGAAGTGTTTTGTTTTAGATGGCACTTAATGTGTGCGTGCATTTGTCTCTGTAGGTATAGGACCAAGGTCTTTTGATGGCCACTGATTAAGTTCCATGTTGACTTTGCATAAATCTTACCCAAATCATCAGGTGCTCTGAACTGGTTTTGGTTCTCTTATGGTAGGATGGGAGGATTTAAAGGCAGCATGCAAGCATTTGGAATACAGAATTCTTGTAGACTGGTCCTTCTCGCACACCTAATCAAGACCACAACTTTTTTCTTTTTTTTTAACCTTTTCATCAAGTCGTCTCAGAGCATTCAACTTAGTTTTCATAGAAACAACAGCTTATTTTCTCTACGTTGTACATGACAAGTAGCAAGGACAGCTGGGATGCGTATAAGTGAACGGTTGGGGCCAGAATGTGCAGGTGTGATAGAGGCAGGCCATAGCATAGGCATCCACTGGGCACTACCACACTTCAAGAAGGAATAGAAAGTGAGCTCACCTGCTGGCTCTGTTGAGCACTTCTGCCATAGAGTGATTAGATGTGCCCTCTGGGTTTGGGCTTTTAGCATTGCTACTGTTGTTCCCCTGGCCTCTTCTGCCTGAGAAGATCTGATGCTATCCTCCTCTCCAGGCGACAGGCAGCATCCCCATCACAGTGCGACACATCGAGTCCATGATCCGTATGGCAGAGGCCCACGCACGCATCCACCTGCGGGACTATGTGATAGAGGATGACGTCAACATGGCCATCCGTGTGATGCTAGAAAGCTTCATCGACACGCAGAAGTTCAGTGTCATGCGCAGCATGCGGAAGGTGAGTGTGCACTGAGGTGGGGTTCCTTAGGAGCTAAGGGTCAGCTTAGCACAGGAGGGAGGCTACATGGGCATCTCGAGACACTGGCCTGGCACTGGCTTTGCTGTGCTGCCTGGCAGCAGAAGTCCCTGGCTGCTCTTGCTGGTGGTGAAGGAGCATGGTGGGAGTGGGATGACCACATCCTTTAGTTCTGAGTTTCCTGGAAGGGGGATGGTGATTTTTTCGCTCTTGTCTCATGCAGACCTTTGCCCGCTACCTTTCATTCCGGCGTGATAACAATGAGCTGTTGCTCTTCATACTCAAGCAGTTAGTGGCAGAGCAGGTGACTTATCAACGCAACCGCTTTGGGGCCCAGCAGGACACTATTGAAGTTCCTGAGAAGGACTTGGTGGACAAGGTATGGGCACAGATGGGAGGGGAGGGCAGGGTTGGCTAGCTGGGGAGCTGTCAGTCATCTCTGGGGGCAGAAGGTCCTTGCTCTGTCAGTGAGTGGGTGGGCCTTGGATGAAAGCCATTTATTGGGTGTTTGTAATGTGCTGAGTACTGTTCCATACATTTATAATCTTGACAGCAGCCAAAAGAGGTAAGTCCTGTTACTGTTATCTCATCCTACAGAGGAGACATCACAGGGTACTGAGTAGCTCTCCTGAGCCCACAGGCAGTTGACAGAGCTAAGATGGCAAGCCTGTGTCTAGCTCCAGACCCTGACACAGCCAGCCTCTGCCCTGGTTGACTTTCCCTATAATGGAGATGGGAGCCTGCGGTGAACGGACCTTAGAAAGCGAACTGAACCCAAGGCTACGTGGACGTGGGCATTCTGGAATCCATTCCCACGGCTCACTTGACTTTTTCTCCTTTTAGGCCCGTCAGATCAACATCCACAACCTCTCTGCCTTTTATGACAGTGAGCTCTTTCGGATGAACAAGTTCAGCCATGACGTGAAGCAGAAGATAATCCTCCAGCAGTTCTGAGCATCCACAGCAGCTTCCTCATTCTGGCTGGGAAGTCTTTCCATGCTCACTGCACCCCATGTTTCAAGGATATGAAACCCAACTGCGGGGGGACACAGAGTATGGTGGGGCCAGGTCTGGCAGCTGAACTATCTGGCTTCCCCAGGCTGCTGGGCTTGGATTGTGGCTGGGAATGTTGCTGTTTATTTCTTAGGCTCCTTTTCTGCTTCTCTCACAATCTCGGGAGGGCATGCTTTGCCAGTATTTCTTTTTAACTGCTCAGTAACCCACCATTTATGGGAGGTCTGCCTCCACTTCATTCTGAATCGAGTCTAGTGTGTTTAAGATACAGCCTTTTAGGTGACTAAGCATATAAGGGTTTTACGAGAACTATTGCCTTCTTGGCTTGAGTTCTGTATCCTGGCCACTTTGGCTAAAGAGCAAGTTCAAGGTATAGGTAGTGTTCTTCTGAACTTCGTCCTGCACACCTAGGCTTCTGTGAGTGGATAGGCTTCTATGAGTGGAGAAATCGTGTGGGTAGGAAAATGCCCCAACCCCTCTACCCTCTGTGATGACACAGCTTGGTTTCCTGCTGGAGAAAGGGTCAGAGGGGTTGATATGCTAATGAGGACCACTGCTCATACGGCTTACCCTTGCTGTGTTAATCATTTTTCTCCTACCTAATCATTTCCCCGTTTTCTCGTTGTTTGTACATTTAATTTCTGTTTCTGTGGTTTAAATTTTTAATAAAATCTAAATACTTTTATCTGTTGGTCTCAATTCTGTCTTCATATAATAGCCTGGGCTGAAACACAACTGAGCCTAGATGTTATTTCTAGTTTGACCAAAACTGTCTCTGATCAACAGACCAGAGGCTTTTATTTGGTAATCCTCACCCAAGGATATGTTTTTATTGATTTTTAGAGAGAGAAAGAAACATCAGTGTGATAGAGTAACATCAACCAGTTGCCTCCTGACCAAGGATCAAACCTGCAACCTAGGTATGTGCCCTGACCAGGAATTAAACCTGAAACCTCATGGGAAGATGCTCCAATCCACTGAGCCACCTGGCCAGCACAGACCCAAGGCTTTGTTCCTGATTATTTGATATGGACCAGAACCTCCTTGTCCTGAGAGCTTAATGCTTAAGGGAGTGGTCATGCAAGGGAGAAGGAGAAGGTGAGTCAGGGTGCTGAATGGGGCCAGTTTGCATCAGCTACCTGTTTCCCCATTCCACTTGCCAATGAATGTTCCTAACTTCTTACTGTCCTGCCTCACCTAGAGAGTGTGAGATGCGCTAACCTCCCTGAACATGGTTGTGTTGTCCACCCACCCAGAAGCTCTCCAAAGCCCTTTAGTTAGGGCTGTTTATGAGTCTTCATTAGGTAGACATGATAATTAAATCATTGGCCATTAGTGAGTTCAACCTCCAAACCCTCTCTCCTCCCCAGAGGTCAGGGGCTGAGGCTAAAACCTCCAACCCACCAATCACAAGGTTGGTTCCCCTGGCAACCAGGCCTCATCCTTAGGGCTTTCCTAAAGTCACCTCCTTAACGTAAACTCAGGTGTGGCTGAAAGGGGTTTGTTATGAATAAAACACATCACGATTACTACTCCAGAGCTGGTTCAGGAACCATGATAAAACCCAAATGTTACAGCAAACGATGTTTCTATGGTTCTTATCACTTAGGAAATTACGAGGGTGTTAGGAGTTCTGACAAGGAGCTGAGACAAAAACTAAAATACACATTCTTCATAATATCACACAGGCCTAATAAGCTGACTGTAGTAGACAGCTCTTGAAGGTTGTAAGCAGGAAAGTAACACGGTCCAATGTATTTAATAGATGATCCCATCTGGTTACTGTAACTTGTACTGAAGAGAGAAAAGAGGAAGAGTTGAGTGGAAGTCTGTGGTGTAGTCTAGGGATGGCGGTGGTCTGGACTCGGGTTGGGGAAACTGGACATACTTTAGATGTATTCTGCAGGTAGATTAGACAAGATTTAGTGATGAATGAGAAGTGGGAGAAAAGAAACCATGGATGATCAGTTTCTAGCTTGAGAAACAGATTGAGGTTTAGTAGGGATAACCAGGAGTTTCATTTTTGACATGTTGGCTAGAAATGCCTTTCAGATATTCAATAGAAATGTGAACTTTAAAGACAGATTTGAGTGTGGATTGCTGAGAAGTTTGGGCATGAGCTGTAATCCACTGGCAGCTGTCACAGAAATGATTGCTGAAGGAAACTTGAGAGTCCATCATTTGAACCAGCAAAGGACACTTAGGAATGGGCAGAAGGTGGGAGGAAAACTAGGGGAGAGGGTGTTATGGAAGCCAGAAGAAAAGAATTCAAGGAGATTGAGGTCAGTTTGGGCCAATGTAGCTGAAAGATCAGAAAATAACAAACCTGTCCATTGTACTATGTTTCACTGAATATAAGGATGCCACATAGTATAAGGATCACCATTATTTTATGTGCAACTAAGACAAAAATGCTAACGTTTAGAATGATTAGATGTCATCAACCATAAGACATCCCATTGTAGAGATGTTGGAAAATTATTTTAAATGTGCATCTCAAGGTGAAACATGGTATTTGTGGTACTGTGGAGGTTGGTGGTGACTGCTGAGCAGTTTCAATGCAGTGTGAGTAGAATAAAGGGGAAGTGAGAAAGTAGAAATTGTATATGTAAAAACTCTTGAAAAGTTTGGTTCTGAAGTGAAATAGGACAGCTGGCAAGGTATACAGATCAAGGGAAAGCTTTTGGTATTTACTTTAGGATTGAACAGTTAAGTTTTTTATTCATGCAATAAAAGCTTATTAATAGATTAACCTGGAAGATAATTTTGAGTGAAAAAATAAAATGCCAAAAATGTGGTATCAAATATTTAAAATTTTAAAATATAACGATACCACATACTGTTTATGTATATGTGTTAAGTATTTTAAAGATAGCATAAAAGCTATGCTTATGTATTCTTGTTTTCTTTAATATCAGGTTTATTGGGCTACAATTTACATATTATATCATTTTAAACTTACTTATTTTAGAGAGAGAAAGAAAGAGAGGGAGAGAGAAACATCTATGTGAGACACATTGATTGGTTGTCTCCCGCAAGCACCCAACCGGGGCCAGGGACAGAACCTGCAACGAAAAGTATCGACCCTGCAATACTTTGGTCTGTGGGCTGACACTACCCACTTAGCAATATGGGCCAGGGCTCTTTTTATTTTAGCCATCTTAATGTGAAGTGGTTTCTCATTGTGATCTTGATGTGCATTTCCTTGATGGCTAATGAGGTTAAGTATCTTTTCATTTGCGTGTTGATTATCTGTGTATCTTCTTGGAGAAATGTCTTCAGATTTTTGTCCATTTTTAAAAATTCAGTCATCTTTTTATATATATATAATTTTATTGACTTCAGAAAGGAAGGGAGAGGGAGAGAGAGAAACATCAATGATGAGAGAGAATCTTTGATCAATGATGAGAGAGAATCTTTGATTGGCTGCCTCCTACACACCGCCCACTGGGGATTGAGCCCACAACCTGGGCATGTGCCCTTGACCAGAATTGAATTTGGGACCCTTTATCCACAGGCTGATGCTCTATCCACGGAGCCAAACCAGCTAGGGCTCGGTCATCTTTTTATTATTGAGTTATTAAGAGTTCTTCATATATTCTAGACACAAGTCCTATGTCAGATTTATAGTTTCCAAATATTGTTTCCCATTCTGTGGATTGTCTTCACTTTCTTGGTAGCGTCCGTTTGTAACTATACATATTATATATATATATATATCTCCTACTTGGTAGTCTAGCATAGACTAACTTCTATTTAGAATTAATAATTTTGCTTAGATTAACCTGTAAACCCTCTTAAATCATCCTAAATTTTATAAGATTTATGTAATCATATCCTGTAATTTGCTAAGAGTTTAACAGGAAGGCTGAAACTTGATTAAACTTCCTTTCCAGCCTGTGCCATCCCTGACATTGATGGTTGCCAGAGCTGTTTTTTAGGAACAAGCCCAGGATATTTTGCAGCGACAGGAGTTGATCTGGCTAAAACTGCCCAAGGCCAGTTTCAAGTGGCTTCGAAGACCATTTAGTGACCTCCTCAAACTTTTCTCATTATAATACTAAAATCTCCTGCCAGAGGCTGAGATTTTCTGCCATTTTTGAGCACTCCATGTATTTATGGGCATGTTTCCTAACTATGCATAGATGATGTAGCTCACCTTAATGTTTATGCATGATTTCCCTAAATAAAGACAAATCCGATCCTTTGTTTGAGGACACACTGTTTTTGGAAAGTGACCCCCAATGTGTCTGTCCTTGATTGCTGGCTCAGAATAAGACTTGTTCCTCCTCGTAACATCATCTCGAAGTTGTCTTTTGGCTGGCGACTACTGAGTAATTAAACTTGGTTCCGTCTGGTAACACTTCGAAGCACAAAAGTTTAAAAAATCTTCTTATGACTACAACAAACATTTATTTCTCATTCACGTTGCAACCAGTGGCTACAGGCCAGCTGCTTCAGCGCTGTTCCACGTGCCTTGGTTTTTTTTAAGCTTTGTGGTTGACAGTGTTACATATGTCCCCCATTGACCCCTAAGGGTCACAGTTGCTGCCCTGGGCCCCCGCATGTCGCACCAATGCCTCAAAGGGCATATTCAGTCCCTGCCTGTTACCCACAGATACAGCAGGTGGGCTAACACGGCACCATCTCACTGCATTATCTGCTCCCAGATAGTGTGAAGGTGCCCGAGGTCACTGGTCTCCAGCTTCGAAGCTGCTTGGATCCCAAGACTGCACTGTCACACACTACAGCCTCGGCCAGGAGTATGATTATCCTTTTCTTGTCCCTCACTTAAATGGGAATGCTTTTCATATTTCTTCATTAGTTATGATGACTACTGTAGGTTTCTGGTAAACAGCCTTTTTAAAATTAAGTAAATTTCTTTCTACTTCTTGTTTGCTTCTAAAGTTTTTATTCCTTTTAACAGAAATAAATACTAAGTTTCATTGCATGCCTGTTTTGGGGGGAGCCTCTCCTAAAATTTTGTTTTAATTGGCTCTCTTAATGCAGATAACGAAATTAGTGGCTTTTTCTAATCCTGAACCATTTTTTAATTCCTAGGATGAGCCCTACTTAATCAGGATATGTCAATATTTTTTTAAAAATATATTTTATTGATATTTTACAGAGAGGAAGGGAAAGGGATAGAGAGCCAGAAACATCGATGAGAGAGGAACATCGATCAGCCGCCTCCTGCACACCCCCCACTGGGGATGCGCCTGCAACCAAGGTACATGCCCTTGACTGGAATCGAACCCGGGATCCCTCAGTCCGCAGGCCGACGCTCTATCCACTGAGCCAAACCGGTTTCGGCTGTTTTTCTTTTTTAAATATATTTTATTGATTTTTTTACAGAGAGGAAGGGAAAGGGATAGAAAGTTAGAAACATCGATGAGAGAGAAACATCTATCAGCTGCCTCCTGCACGCCCCCTACTGGGGATATGCCCGCAACCAAGGTACATGCCCTTGACCGGAATCGAACCTGGGACCCTTGAGTCCGCAGGCCGACGCTCTATCCACTGAGCCAAACCGGTTTCGGTGTAGTTATGTTATTCTTAGTTTTTTTTCTGTTTGTTTTTGTTTGTTTTGCTTTGTGGTGGTTGTTTTTTTGTATCAGGGTTATATTAGCCTCATAAAGTAAATTGGGGGGCTTTCTAACTTTTTTCTGGAAGAGTTATGTTCAAGGTTTGTAGAATACACTCATTTCAAATGGGCGGTATGTCTTTTTAAGGGTAGATTTTCTGTCTTTTAATTGTCCCATTGTTATTGGCTGGTTTAGCTTTTCTACTACTTTAATAAATTTCAGTATTTTGTTTTCTTTAAAAGTATTCATTTCAATGAGATTTTAAATTTTATTAATAAATTATATGTCAAATTTAGCTTATAATTTAAAAATCTTATTTGTAGTTTTCCCTTTTTCATTCCTAATGGTATTTTTATTATTATTATTATTATTATTTTTTAATATATTTTATTGATATTTCACAGAGAGGAAGGGAAAGGGATAGAGAGCCAGAAACATCGATGAGAGAGGAACATCGATCAGCCGCCTCCTGCACACCCCCCACTGGGGATGCGCCTGCACCAAGGTATATGCCCTTGACCGGAATCGAACCCGGGACCCCTCAGTCCGCAGGCCGATGCTCTATCCACTGAGCCAAACCGGTTTCGGCTGTATTTTTTTTTTTTACATCTTCTCTTTTTTATCTTGATACTAAAGGTTTGACTTCTTTGTTCACCTTTTCAAATAATAGGCTTTTATTAATTGGTTTTACCAGGTTTTATTGTTATTTTAACAGCAATAGAAATTCATTGATATGTATTCGTTTTAAAGCTTCTTAAATTGAATGCTTAGTTCACTTAACCTGTCTTTTTTCCCTAAAATATTATTTGTGGCTATAAAATACCTCTGTGAATTGTTGGCTGCATCCCATGGATTTTGATATGCAATAGTCTCATGTTGTCACTCATTTCTAAATACATTAAAATTTATATTGTGATTTACTTTTTAACCTAAGACCTATTTAGAATGGCATGCATTTTGACTGTGGTTTTCCATCAATTTAATCTTATTTGCTTTTTTTCCTTCAAATGATTCCTCATCATTTTAGATTCACCAATTGATCCCATATTGTTTTCCAGTGCCATTTTGGACTGATGTATAAATGTATATTTCTATAATTTCTAGGGTCAAGAGCTGGAGGGGAAAGTAGGCACATGGACTCAGTGTGTCAGCAGCATGATCTCATCTCCCCCAGCATTTTTTTAAGGTGAGAGATTCCAGATCATGTTTATACCTAATGAGAGCAGCCCAGAAAAGAGAGAAACACAGACACTGTCAGAAAAGAGATGCTTTTATTTTTTTATTAAATATATTTTATTGATATTTTACAGAGAGGAAGGGAGAGGGATAGAGAGTTAGAAACATTGATGAGAGAGAAACATCGATCAGCTGCCTCCTGCACACCTCCCACTAGGGATGTGCCCGCAACCAAGGTACAGGCCCTTGACCGGAATCGAACCCGGGACCCTTCAGTCCGCAGGCCGACGCTCTATCCACTGAGCCAAACCGGTTTCGGCAAGAGATGCTTTTAAATGGAAGTCCTTGAAAGGAGACAAACAATGCAATGATGAGTGCCAAGTGGAGGAAACTGGCCTGTGATAAAGAAGAGGTGCTTCCTTCATTGCAACAGAGGAAAGAAGGAGAGAGAGGATGGGTCGAGATGCATCCTAGTGTTCTCTCTATCAAACCAGATACTCTCAGCTTTCACAGTTGGTTTTTAATGATATCTTCCTGGATTCTTCCTCTGTTACTTGGTCCTTCATTAAACAATCAAATGGGGGGGAAAATAGGTTACTGTAAAAGCATAATGTTGACAAAGATCAAACAGTTCAGAATAGCAGGACCATTAACTCCCTTGTTCTGGACACTGTCCTCTTTTTAAGTCCAAAATTGCTTTATACTCTATAGTCATTGCCTATTTGTGGGCTTTTTTGTGTAAGCTGTTATAAACTAGGTCTTGCCTAATTGGTATTTGCACAGAGAATAGCACAAAAAACCACAGTCAACAGGACTCAATTCAGTCATTCTCTGAAACACATTAGACCTGTCTCTGGGGTGTCTTCTCAAATCTGCTGTGCTAGCCCCGAGTCAGACTTCTACCATCTGCTACTCGGACTCCTGCTGCAATCTCTTCACTGGCCATTTTCTCTTTCTTCTATTTCTAGTCTTTGCTCCCTATTGCTCTCGGAATTGTCTGTCTACATATAGCCCTAACCGTGCCATGATTCTTATATAAGAAATGAATTTCTGGAGAATGAAGTCTAAACTGCACATCATGACCTTCAAGATCCTTTACTATCAGGTCCTCACCTACCTTTCTAGAACCCACAATGTCTATTGAACAAAAAGGGCTGTGGAGTTTAAATTGACCACAGGCTAAATGAAATGATGTAGTTCTATAAATTAAGTAAGAATATCTTTACCTAAAATTTCTAATTTTACTTATTGCTTTTCATTACATTCTTAGACATGTCACTTTTCCTTGGTGTTTCACTGCTTCATTTATAATATAAGGGCCTACTACTTTATATGAATTAACCAAAAATTCAGTAAACTATTTAGCTAGTAAATCATCTCTCTTTTTTAAAGTATTTTATTGGTCAGTAGTATTTTTTAATATATTTTTATTGATTTCAGAAAGGAAGAAAGAGGGGGAGAGAGATAGAAACATCAGTGATGATAGAGAATCATTGATCAGCTGCCTCCTGCACGCCCCACACTGGGGATCAAGCCTGCAACCCCCCATGTGCTCTTGACTGGAATCAAACCCAGGACCCTTCCGCCTACAGGCCGACGTTCTATTCACTGAGCCAAACCAGCTGGGGCAAGTCATCTCTCTTTTTAACCTTTTTTTCTGCCTAATCCTAATCATGAAATGATCATCTCCTAAATTCAATATGGCAAGTACTATCATACTGAGCTACCTTTTGTTCATGTTCTTTCCTTTAAGAGCCATTTCCACTCTATCACCCTCCACCCCAACTCCTATTTCTCCTGTCAATGTAAGAACATTCAAACCTGTAGAGAATTTTTATGAGTTTATTTGAGCTCTCTACAATTGCTGGGAAGCAAAATCTCAATGGATTAAGATAATGCTCCAGAGAATGGTAGTTTTGCACCATATTTTATACATTATAATCAAAAGAGCAGAGGCAGTGGGCTACATGAAACCCATTGTTGGTAGATTAGGGAGGTGAGAGAAAGCAAAGCGGGGAAACCTCTGGGACTGGAAGAAAAGTAAAATGATAGGAGCATATATCTTTTACATAGGTGGGTACGGGATAGTTAGTAGTCAACAATTAACTCAATAACAATGAGGGGATTGGTGGTCTCCGCAGAGTGGTGCCTGTGCTTTGAGGGGTCCATAAAAAGGAAAAAGACAGCTCATTTAAGGTAAAGAGGAACATGCCAGCCTAGGACATGACTACCCATCATAAACTGCTTTTAGTTAAAAAGTTCTAATTTCAGACCATCCTTTGTGATTACTTTAGGTCTTCAAGTTTGCAAGGCTGCCATGCAGGCCTTCCCTGAGCTTGTCAGGTCAGCATGTGGCCCCTATTAGTCCACAAATTTATTTGAGCCAAACTGAGGACAATTGCCAGGAAGCAAAACTTCAGCAGATTGAGAAAATGCTCTAGAAAATGGCAGTTCTGCACCTTATTTTATACGTTACAATCAAAAGAGGAGATGTAAGCCCTGACTGGTGTGGCTCAGATGGTTGAGTATCATCCCTTGCACGAGAGGTCACAGGTTCCATTTCTGGTCAGGGCACGCCTGGGTTGCAAGCTCCAACCCCAGTAGGGAGTGTGCAGGAGGTAGCTGATCCATGTTTCACTCTCTCTCCCTCTCCCTTTCTCTCTCTTTAAAATATCAATAAAAACATATTTTACAAGAAGCGAGGAGATGTAAGTGGGTTACATGAAACGCATTGGTGTAGATTAGGGGGGCAGGAGAAAGCCAAGTGTGGGGTGAGGGAATTGGGGGACAGACACACAACCTCTGGGATTGGATAAAAAGTAAAATGATAGACACATACTTCTTTTTATATAGGCAAACCCTCTGTTCTGTACAGTCTCATTGCTCCTTCTTGACAGACCTCACTATAGGATAGTTAACAGTCAACAATTAACATGATAACAGTAACAATGAGGGAGGGGTTTTGTGGTTTCTGTTTTCACCCCCTGAAAGCAGTGACTGTGCTTTGAGGGGGTGAGGGTGGAGGAAATTACTTTGACATTCCAAAGGTATGATATCATAGATGCAAAAAAACAATAGGTTCAATGAACTTAAAGATAGACTTTTGTCAGGGAAGATTCTAGCCTAGGACTTGACTACCTGCCATAAACTGCTTTTATTTTAAAAGTTTCAATTGCAGACCATCTAATGTGGTTACTTTGAGGTCTCTGTGTTTGTAAGGCCATCATGCAGGCCTCCCCTGAGCTTGTCAGGTTTAGTTCCCATTTTTGTTCACATCCATAAGCATTTAGTTCTGGAAGAGTCCTTTGAGATCCTCTATAATGCCTAGTGATAGAGGGGTGAAGGTGGTGTTTGAAAAAACAAATTCAATATAATAACATTTTAAAGAAGTGTTTTCTGAATATACTATATATAAAGTTTAAAGTCACACAAATTATGACTGCTGGAGATATTCAAATTGCCATAATTCCAAAAGGGCAGAAACCATTTGTTCTCTGTTCCTCAAAGAGGCTGAGCTCCCTTCTAACGCAGTAATTGTCTATGTGCTTTTCCTTCTGCCTGTAATGCTCTCTCCCCAGCCACTCCCAGCATTCATGCTTCCAGGTGCCAGCTTAAACGTGTCTTCGGGAAGGCAAATGTAAACCCTCTGTCCTGTACTGTCTCGTTGCTCCTCCTTGACAGACCTCACTACAGTTGTAATCATGCGACCAAATGTGTGGTGTTGATTTTTCCTTGTCTTCTTCACTAGACTAAACTATGAGGATGGGAGTGTGACTGTTTTGTTCCCTACGAGGTGCTCGGAACATGAATGAATTTTAGTTGCCACAGGGACCAAACACTTAAAAGTTGAGAAACACTGCCCTAGTGACTCTCTCAATGGAGTGCACCCACACCTTTCCCCACCTCCTTCCCCCAGTTCCTTTTCCTTGCCTCTCTCTCCTAAGCTCCAAGCGCCCTTCTTTTGCTGCTGTAACTTGTTTCTTGAGCCAATTTCTTCTATGGATCACTTCTTCTATTTCAGTGACTTTCTAAATAAACTTTCTTATAAGTGTGCGGGGAAAAAAGAGAAAGAAACATTGCCCTAATAACTCAAAGCCCGGTTAAAAATGAGGCGACTGGGGCCCAGAGGTGCGAAGAGGTTCACTGAAGGACTCCGAGCCCATTGGAAGTAAGGATGTGCATAAGACTGGATCCAAGTGGGTTCTCTGCTCCTTCCTGGTCCACGGCCTTTGTCTCTTTCTCTTACCATGGCTTTCCTGGCTCGCCTGCTCAAATGCCTCTGAGAAGCCTTTCCTAACCCCACTCCTCCTGGAGCTGCTGTGCAACCTCGTGATGTACAATTGGCAACACTCCACGTTGACAGCGTTAGTGGTCACTCCCCAGTCCTCTGAGCAATCTCATTTGATACCGGCGACCACTGCCTGCCTCCTGGATGCGCAGGAAATGTTTCCAGGGGATGGGTGACTGGGTGGCTCTGGCGCTCACCTCCATCACTGGGCCTGGACAGGCGACCTGGGGTCCTGTGCGAGGTGTGAGGCCCCAAATTCCAGGCCTCACGGTCGCGGCCCCGCCTCCTCCAGGCTTCGGCAGCGCTGATTGGTTGATCCCCATAGGGAAGGAGGTGGAGGGGGCCACCCGCGCCCCCACCTCATCTCCGCGGGGGCGCGCCCGCGGCACGCGACTGGGCGGGGCCGAGGGTGAGTGACGGCCGCCCGGTCCAATGGGGCGGGCGCGCGCCGCAGCCGCCACCACCGCAGCCACCGCCACCGCAGCCGCCGCCGGAGCTCGGCCCCTGACGCAGGCCGAGGCGCCGCGCCGCTGCTGCTGCGGGCGGCGACGGCTGCACCATGGGCCGGCTGCTGCGGGCTGCCCCGCTGCCGCCGTGGCTGCGGCCGCTCCTCCTGCTGCTGGCCGGGGGTGAGTGCTCGCCGGCGGCGGCGGGCGGGCGGCGGCGGCGGGGCCGGGCGGGCGGGCCGGCGGGCGGCAGGCCGCGGTGCTGGACAGCTCCCGCCCGCCAACAAAGGACCAGCGCGGGGCGGGAGCGCGGTCTGGCGGGGCTGGCGCCGTCCTTCTGCCACACGCGCTTGCGGAGAGTGGGGGGCGTGGGGCGACCGCGTGTGCCTGCGGTGTGTGTGGTTCCACGCGTGAGCGCCACACCCACACATACACACATCAACGAGTGAGCCCGAGAGTCGCGGGCGCCTGAGCACGCTCCGGGAGGCGCTGGACGAGGGGCGCTCGGGGCTGGCCCCGGGGCGGAGAGGAGGACAAACGGCCCGCCAGCCTCTGCGACAGCCTCACAGGAATGGGAGACAGCATCTAAAGGTCCCCTGGGGCCGCGACAGTGAGCGTGGGGTGGGAGTGTCTGCGGCTGCGAGGGGAGGCTGCCAAAGCGCCTCTACAGACAGCTGCTGCGACAGTGGGGGTGTGTTTACGCGTGTGTGGTGTTACTGGACGGGAGGAGGGGTGTGTCATTGTGAATGCGGCTCCTAGGCTGTGTTGGGCAAGTTACTTTATCACGAGCTGACAAAGAAGCGGTACGGCAGCCCCAGGTCTCTGTGTGTGACAGTGACAGTGCTGGATAGCTCCTGCGCAGCTGACAACAGGGATGTGAGAGACCCTCTGAGATGGTTTCCATACACAGTTACTCAATGGCACTGGCATGTATGTGGGTGATGAAAGGTTCGGGGGGTGGGGGCAGGTGTACAATGGATGTGCCTGTGAGCAAGAGACAGAGTCTGAGAACAGCTTCGGAGTGGCAGACTTGGGATTTCAGTGTGTGCTGGGGGTGTGTGTGTGTGACAGCCTATGAGACAGGCCACCAACACAGAATGGGGGTAGAGAGTAGGGAGAAGGGCTGTCTGCAAGAGTAGGTCATATCAGGACATGGCTAAACAGCTTCTCCACGTGGCTGACAGAGCGAGGGGGAGAGATGTCATGAGTATATATTGAGGTCTGATTGGTAACTGGTGTTGATGGAGAAGAGAACTGGAGTGAGTGTGTGCATGGATGTGTGTGCACGGATGTGTGTGCACGCTCCTGTATCAGATAGCCTGGAGTGACTCCATTTCCAGTGGACACACAGGGGTGTGGCGTGCTTATATGTAGCAGTGTGCATGGGACATTGGCTAGTAAGCACTTCCCATACAGTTAGCCCACAAAGGCAGGCACGTTGTGTGATGTGTGTGAGTGGAGGAGAGACTAGTGAAGGGTCTCTTCCTGAGGGGAGGAGCAGTCTTTGCTTGCAGGTGGCAATGAGATGTGCCGTTACCATGGGCCATAGTGACAGAATCCCAAGAAAACCGTCTGGGAGGGGAAAGGGGTGGCTCTTGAGCATGTCTCAGGAAGGCTCTGTTCAGCAGGGGTCAATTAGGGATGGGGAAGGACCTAAGTGGTGTGCACAGGAAAAATGTCCACAAGTGTTTCTCTCAGACACACGCACACTTACCTCCATCCTTGCACATCTTAAATCCTCTTTGAAGAAGGCGATATTCAACAAATAAATTAAAATTGGTTAGTTCACTAGTTCTTTTTGTGACAGCCACACCGCAACTGGCCATGCCCGCCTGTAACTGCCTGTACCCTTACGTGGCTAGCCATGGTTACTGTGGGCAACTTTTCTCCCTTCTATTCTTTCCTCTTCTCCTCCCTCCCATACACATTCCTCATGACACCCATGCTATCTCCATGTATGGGTTACATGTGTGAGTCTAGCAGTATGTCCCTTTCTTACACGCCTTTGTGTAGAAACCCTACAAAACCATTTGGCGTTTTTCTCTAACACACAGACACACATGAGTATAAGTATGTATGTGGTAGGGTGACAGTGCTAGACAGTTTCTGCTGTAGCTGACTCTCAAGGGTGTGAGGGCTGTGTAACAGATACTGCCAGGAAGCTCCAGGACTGGTGTCTGGCAAGGGCTTAGGGAGATCTGGACTACAGAGCTGCTGAGTAAGAGGATAGTGAGGATGGAGCTGACGGTGAAAATCAGAAAAGGATGTCTGGATCAGGAGCAGATTGCAGGGGGAGATAAGACATGGGATTACTAAGGCCTAGTTTTGTGTTTGTTTGTTTTTCACTCATTTGCCTGTTTTTCGAATGTGTTTGGGTCAGATTTTTATTATTTGAGGCTGATCCTCTAATCCTTTCAGGCCCCTTCTTTTTCTCTCCCTCCCTCTATTGGCAGTGATGAAGTAACAGAAAATTATGGGTGTTAGCGAAAAAAATTACGAAGAGTGTAATTCTGAAATTTTAAATCAGGTGGGGTCTCAATTAAGGCAGATTAGTTAATTGCAAAAGTACTTAGAAAGAATAAGTCTCAGCTACTATTTTGATGGGCAAGTTTGAAAATAAGTAACCTCTCTTAATTACCTAAATAATTACCCATTGCCAAAGCTGTTGAAAATATCAAGGTCTATAAAAAGAAAAAAATAATTATAGGGAAAAAATAACTTCAAGAACATGGAACTGTTTATTGGAGAAAGAATGAAAAACTAGATTCCTTTTTTTACACACAGCCTTCAGGAAGGTTATCAAAATATCTGTTAATTCCTGCCAGGTTGTTGGGAAAGGAAGACAAGGATGGGGAAGGGAGAAGAAGTAGAGAAAGATTGTGGCTTCTCTGCTTGACAGGTAAAGGATTGAGGTTCAGAGAATGGAGGAATCACCTGTCATCGAAGTGGTAGGAAATAGACCCAGTGGCTTCAGACCATAGTCCTCTGCACAAAGAGCTTCACTGACTAAAAAGTGTATTACCCCCAGAGGTGGGAAATCAACAGGACTGCTGGTCAGACTTTCCTCAAGAGGACAGACACAGTTTTCTCAAGACCCAAGGCCAGCGGCAGGGACTGCTCGGCCACCACACCACAGTTCAGCTCTGAGAGAGTTCTTGGATTTTGAAGAGGCAATGTGTGTTTGATCCTCCAGTTATTTTGTAAAAGGTAAAATTCCAAGAATTCTTGCCCAGCTGGCATGGCTCAGTGGTTGAGGGTTGACCTATGAACCAGGAGGTCAGGGCTCAATCCCCTGTGGGGGACATGTAGGAGGCAGCAGCTCAATGATTCTCCCTCTCCCTTCTTCTCTGAAATCAATAAAAATATATTTTTTAAAATTCCAAGAATTTTTAAAATCAGTTTGCACTTTTCTAAAAAAGCTGAAGTGCCCGGCCAGTGTTGCTCAGTGGTTGAGCGTCAATCTATGAGCCAGGTGGTCAGTTTGATTACCTGTCAGGGCACATGCCCGGGTTGCGGCCTCAAACCCCAGTAGGAGCATGCAGGAGGCAGTTGATCAGTGATTCTCATCATTAATGTTTCTATCTCCCTCCCTCTCCCTCCCTCTCTCTTCCTCTCTGAAATCAATAAAAATACGTTTAAAAAATTTTTAAATGAGAATGGCATCTAAGAATCCCCTCGCAGTCCCTGGGTCTCAGGACTGTCCCCCAAAGCCCCACCCCACTTCAGGTTCTTTGTTGTGGAGACATGTCTTAACCCCACAGCAGCCTGTCCTCTCTGGCCTCTCATAACCATCAGGCTTTTGTGTTTGTGCAGGGGTGTCCTTGGGCGCATATGCAGCCGGGTCTGATGAACCTGGCCCAGAGGGCCTCACCTCCACCTCCTTGCTGGACCTCCTGTTGCCCACTGGCCTGGAGCCACTGGACTCAGAGGAGCCCAGTGAGGCCATGGGACTGGGAGCTGGCCTGGGAGCCCCTGGGTCAGGCTTCCCCAGCGAAGAGAGTGAAGAGTCCCGCATTCTGCAGCCACCGCAGTACTTCTGGGAAGAGGAGGAGGAGCTGAATGACTCTAGTCTGGACCTGGGACCCACTGCAGGTAGCTCTTCTTAACAGTATGTGCTGATTGCAGCTGGGTAGGAGGCACTCTTGGCAAAATGCCAAAGGACCATTTCCTTGCTCAAATCACATCTCTCCTCTCTCTCCACCAGCTTTCTCTGTGCATCAGAGTCAAGTCTCTGGGATTCTGAATGTCTTACAGGCTCAGGAGGCCCTTTTCTCTTTAATATTCATTGCTATTTAGTGAGCCTGTATTCTGTGCCCTAATATTATCCCCAGTTTATACATGAGAAAACTGAAGCTTAGAAAAGTTGAAAGCATGCTTAAGGTCATACAACTGTTCAGATTGTCAAGTCATGATTCAAGCTGAGGTCTTTCCAAGGTCTTGGATTTGTTTGTTTTTCTGTACTATGCTGTGTTGTCTCTGTTGAAGGTTCCCAGAAGTCCACACATGCCATGTCCCGCCTTAAGTCTCTCTGGCCCCATCAAGGTGTTCTAATTGTCTTGCCCTCAGTCATGGACCAGAGCTGGTTTCTGGACTTACAGAGCATGACCAATAGAAATGTGGGAGCTGGGCTCAGCAGGAATGCATGTACCACGGCTGATTACAGATGCAACAGAGCTTCCATGCTTCTAGCTACAGCAGCTGTGCACATGTCCTTGACCAGAAGGAGCCCATTTTAAATGTCAGACTGTCAAATCTGTGTGTGTGCGCATGAGTGCATGCACATGGGGTTACAGAATTTAGCTCTAATTACAAAAACAATATATGAAAATTGTAGAAAATATAGAAACAGTACAAATATAAAATCCTGATATGATCTCACAACTAAAAGATAATTACTATTAATAGTTTGGAGTATATCCTTCTAGTCACTTTTATATAAAAATTGGAATCATAATGGACATAATGTCTTCACTTAAAATATTTCAGAAATGAATTTTCATATCATTAATATTCTTTTATAACCTGATTCTTAATAACTACATAGTATTTCATCATGTGGCTCATCATATGTATGAAACCAGTTCTCTATTGTTGAATATTTAGGTTGTTTTTCGTTTTTATGCTGCTATAAATATCCTCATATGTTTTTGTACTTTTCTGATTCTTTGCTTAGATAAATTTCTAAAATAAAATTTTTGGGTCTAAAGGTGTGTCAGTCAGCATCCCAATCAGAAACTTAAGACAGAATCAAACTAAGATAATCCAAGGAGGGTTTATTTATAGAGCAGTGAATTTACAAAGGTATAGGTAGGGAACAGGTGACCACAGAGGATTTGCTTCACACCCCTCCTTGCTTTGCTTTCCCCCCCTTTCATCTCTCCCTCTCTCCCTCCCTCCCTCTCTCCCGCCCTTCCTCCCTCCTTCCTTCCCTCCCTCCCTCTACCATTGACTTCTCTAGGTGTCATTATAATAAAAATGCCTGTCATTCATTGAACACAAGCCATGTAATGGGCACTTTGCATACATTCTGCTCATGCCAGGTCCACAACATACCAGCTCCACAACACAGGTCTGTTTTCTTATCTCTACTGTACATACCTGAAGAACTGTGAGGTGGGGACACAAGTGACCTCCAAGGGTAATGGGCAAGAGGTATAGAACAGGTGGAGGAAGAGAGGGGTTTTGTCCAGGCTCCCTCATTGCTCATCTTTTGATTGGTCTACTTGCCCACAGCAAGAGCTTTGCCCAAGGGCACATACTTTTGTACAGCAGAGCTGAGTCTAGAATCAGTTTTTCTGAGCAGTGGTACCTGTGGACCTGGGTTCTTGCCACAGGAGCACATTGATGGTATGTGTTAGTTAGGAAACCAGTAAATTTTTTTAATTGGAAAAAAATATATAGAATGCTTCACTAATTTGCGTGTCATCCTTGCACAGGGGCCATGCTAATCTTTTCTGTATCTTCCCAATTTTAGTATATGTGCTGCCAAAGTGAGCCTGTACCAGTACATTTTATCGTTACCTGTATTATTGTACATCTCATTTCTAGTTTGTTATGCCTAGAAGAACTAGAGCTGGTGCCTTCCTTCCCCTTCTGTAGCAGTGATCCTGGGGGGTGGGGCAGGGGTCCAATGGCAAAAACAGCTGGTGGAGTTTCTGCTTGACTGATGATGAGTGGGTTCCTTTTCTAAACTTGACTTCAGTCTCTTTATGTGTGAGACCATGCGAATAATAGATTGAAGTCTTTTGCAAATTTAAAATACTATGATTCTCTGACATTTCAATTGAAAAAAGCAGTCTCAAAAAAGTAGGGAAAAAGAAATGTAATGTAAATTTGCCACTTTACCATCAAGCCAACATAAAGCTGGATCAATTAGCTCATGCAGAATTGTTAATGATTAAGAATATTTTGCCTGAGTTTGCAAAACCAAGATGGCGGCATAGGTAACACCTGAACTTGCTGCCCCGCACAACAACTTCAAAACTACAACTAAAAGGCAAAACAGACATCATCCAGAACCACAGGAAGGCTGGCTGAGTGGAAATTCTACAACTAGAAGGGAAGAGAAAAGCACACTGAGACTCAGAGGAGCTGCGGAAATAAAGTGCAGAGGTACGGAGGCGCGCGCGCGGAGAGGACTGGCAACTGAGTACGAGGCTGGCTTTTTCAATACGCAGGGAGACACAAGCTCCCAACTGCTCTGAACTCCATTTCCGGGCGAGACTCTGGGGACCCAGACTCATACAGGGAGAAACTGGACTGTCTGGCAGTGGGCGGAACTTGAGGGCGGCTTTCTCTCAGAGGTGCTTGCAGCAATTACCAAAGGACACTGAGACCCGGGGTCCTCTTAGGGCAGGGCTGATGGGAAGCCATTGCTGTTTGCTCTGCCCTGAGACTCTGTTCCATCCAAGCTGTGCACAGAGGCTTTTGCATATGAATGGCCTGGTCCTTTGAAATCTAAACTTACCTAACAAACTGTAGCTGAGTCAGAGAGACCCAGAACATCCAAAAGAAGGCCAAGGCCCCACAGCAGCTTGCATTGCTTCACAGCTGGGCCTCATCTGGGCACCTCCAAACCGCAAACAAAGAAGAGGAATCTGCAGATCTCGTCATAGCTCCTGCTGGGTGGCCTCAGGCAGAGGCTAAATTAGCACCTCCTTGGAGATCCAAGAGTCAGTGTACCCAGGCATCAGAGTAGGACCATCCAGATTACAGCTCCTCAGATCCATAAGGGACACACTCAGGGGGCAGACTCAGTGAGCACCAAAGCCCCACTGAAGCAAGTCTTGCCTCATAAGGGTGTCTCCAGCACAGAAGTTCTCCCAGCATAGACACAGCTGATCCTCACAATTGGTCTGGAGGTCAGTTCCTCCCAGTGATACCAACAACAATCAAGGCTTAACTACAACAAGATGTGCACACAGCCCACAAAGGGATGCACCAAGAGTGTCCACCTCAGGTAACTGGGGAGGCTGAGCCACTGGGCCCTAGAGCAGCCAAAATGCGGAAACAAAGAAACAGGTCACAAATGAAGGAAATGGAGGAAAGCAAATGACTGGATATAGAGTTCAAAACCACGGTTATAAGGTTTTTCAAGAATTTTCTAGAAAAGGCCAATAAATTTAGTGAGACCCTCAAGGATCTGAAAAAGGACCAATTAGAAATTAAGCATACACTGACTGAAATGAAACATAATATACAGAGATCTAACAGCAGACTAGAGGACCACAAGAATCAAGTCAAAGATTTAAAATACAAAGAAGCAAAAAACACCCAACTGGAAAAGCAAAAAGAAAAAGAATCCAAAAATTTGAAGATAGTGTAAGGAGCCTCTGGGACAACTCTAAGCATACCAACATCAGAATTATGGGGGTGCCAGCAGACGAGAGAGAGCAAGATACTGAAGACCTATTTGAAGAAATAATGACTGAAAACTTCCCCGACCTGGTGAAAGAAATAGACTTACAAGTCCAGGAAGCACAGAGAACCCCAAACAAAAGGAATCCAAAGAGGACCACACCAAGACACATCATAATTAAAATGCCAAGAGCGAAAGACAAAGAGAGAATATTAAAAGCAGCAAGAGAAAAAGTTACCTACAAGGGAGCACCCATACGACTGTCAGCTGATTTCTCAACAGAAACTATGCAGGCCAGACAGGAGTGGCAAGAAATATTCAAAGTGATGAATAGCAAGAACCTACAACCAAGATTACTCTACCCAGCAAAGCTATCATTCAGAATTGAAGGTCAGATAAAGAGCTTCACAGATAAGAAAAAGCTAAAGGAGTTCATCACCACCAAACCAGTATTATGTGAAATGCTGAAAGGTATTCTTTTAAGAAGAGAAAGAAAAAGAAAAAGGTAAAGATAAAAATTATGAACAACAAATATATATCTATCAACAAGTGAATCTAAAAATCAAGTGAATAAAAAATCTGATGAACAGAATAAACTGGTGAATATAATAGAATCAGGGGCATAGAAAGGGAGTGGACTGACAATTCTCAGGGGAAAGAGGTGTGGGGGGTGCGGGAAGAGACTGGACAAAAATCATACACCTATGGATGAGGACTGTGCTGGGGGGGGTGGGTAAGGGCAGAGGGTGGGGAGGGAACGGGTGGAGGGGAGCTATGGGGGGGGGGGAAGAGGAACAATTGTAATAATCTGAACAATAAAGATTTATTTTTTTTAAAAAAAGAATATTTTGCCTGGCCAGTGTCACTCGGTCATTGAGCATCAACCCATGAACCAGGAGGTCTTGGTTTGATTCACCATCAGGACACATGCCCTGATTTCTGGCTCGATCTCCAGTAGCGGGTGTGCAAGAGGCAGCCAATTAATGATTCTCTCTCATCATTGATGTTTCTCCCTCTCTCTCTCCCTCTCCCTTCCTCTCTAAAATAAATTAAAAAAAATTTTTTTAAAAAAGAATATTTCCCCAGGTTACTTATTTATCTCAAGACTGTTCCCCCCCCCCTTTTTTTTTACAGAGAGGAAAGGAGAGGGAGAGAGTCAGAAACATCGATGAAAGAGAAACATCAGTCAGATGCCTCCTGCACACCCTCTACTGGGGATGTGCCCACAACCAAGGTACATGCCCCTGACCGGAATTGAACCTGGGACCCTTGAGTCTGCAGGCCGATGCTCTTATCCACTGAGCCAAACCAGTCAGGGCAAGACTGTCCCTATTGTCACCCTCCACTTCTTTCATATTCTAAACTCCTTAATAAAATTCTCTGCAAGCAGTTTTATTTCCCCAAGTGAACAAACTGATTGGTGTTCTACAAGAAAAGAGATAACTCTTTGGGCTTGGCAAGTTTTAGAAAGCCTACTTAAATAGGCACACAGGTGTTTCCTGGCTCAGTAACTGCTTCAAGCAGGTGGGGTCCTGGGGGCCTGCCTTGCTCCACCGTGCTTCCCCTTCAGGCTTCATTCTTAGGCAGGCTGTTCCTGTGTGGTGGCTTCAAGAGCCCCTAGTACCTGCTATTTCATTCTTCTTTTATGTAACAGCCCCAGCAGAAGCAAAATCTGCCTTTCCATCACTTTTGGAAAAATAACAGAGGGGAAGCTCATTAGTTTGGTTGGAGTCATGAGCCCATCTCCCACCAGTCCTAAGGCCATGGGGACAGAGGTCTCTCACTGGCTCATAGTAGTAGGTCTTGGGGCCCTCTACTCCTGGATTAAGAAGAGGGGAGAATTGGAGTGCCATTAACCAAAAGGGGGGGGGGATGAAATGATGGTTAGGCATAAACCACATTGCATTTGAGGAAAGAACATTCATGAAGTATTTATATTTTATAAAGTATTTTCACACATGTTTTTTACCTCACTGCAACCAGATGAAATTTGTAAAAGCAGTCATGATTAGTATCCCTGTTTTATAGATAAGGAAACTGGCTTAGAGAGGTGTAAAAGTGGCACTAAATTACACAGGTAATAAGTGGCAGAGCTGAATCTCAAATCTGAGATTTCTAATTCAAGATCTGCTATTTCTTCTCTATATGAAATCATTCATGAGGCTACTTTAATTACTGTTGCCTGTAATGAATTTTATAGAAAGCAGATCATCAAAGCAGCTGTCTGCTGGGACCTAGACATTCATTCTATACAGTGAATCCTTGTTGAGATTGTATCTGCTATAGAATGATTTAGCCTTCAGAGTCGATGCCCATACATCAGGCATGTTTACTAAGAGGAGGACCAGCTGACAGAAGCACTTCACCTAGGCAGAAAAAAAATATCTGTATTTTTGTTTTATGCTGGTAATGAGTATCATTATATGAAAGTTAGAAAAGGCAAACAGGTTAAAAGGAGAAACTAAAAGCCACCTATAATCCCATCACTCAGTTAATAAATGTAAACATGTATATCTTTCTGAACTTTTCCCATATGGGAAATACATAAAATATACTTTTACAAAAAATTGTTATTATAGTGTACAGATCTTGCTGTTTCAGTTACCAACATCTTACCAAGCAAGCGAACACAGCCTTCCCACCTCATCTGTAAGGCTGATCTCTAGTGTGATGGGCTTCCATTTCTCAGTCTACCCCCTGCTGTGTGAGAGCTGGTTGGTTCCAGTCTTTGTTATGTGAACTGTGCCATGATGGAAATTCTTTTTTTTTTTTTAAATGAGAATTCTTAAAACCAAATTGTTATGAACATCCTTAATTGTTTCCTTAGGGTGCACTTCTAGAAGTGAAATTGTGGGTTCAGAATGTGTGTTTTTAAAACTTTTCATTCATATTGCCACCCCCCTCCAAAAATGTAGAGTGATTTCTGTTCAAGTCAGCACTGATTCAATAATGGCCATTATACAGTATATATACCTAGAGGCCTGTTGCACGGATTTGTGCACTGGTGGGGTCCCTTGGCCTGGACTGCTGAGGGGTCCCGGACATCCCCCAAGGGGTCCCGGATTGTGAGAGGGCACAGGCCAGGCTGAGGGACCCCACTGGTGTACGATCAGGGCCAAGGAGGGACCACGGGAGGGCTCCAGGGCGTGTCTGGCCCATCTCACCCACTCCACATTGGCCAGACCACAGCAGCAAGCTAACCTCCTGGTTGGAATGTCTGTCCCCTGGTGGTCAGTGTTCGTCATAGCAACTGGTCAAACGGTCATATATATGTTGGTAGGCCAAAAAAATTTATCATCTTGTTTAATTTACGCTGCTTTCATGACTACTGAGGTTGAGGTAGCTTTTAATTATACTGAAAGCTTCTTCCTTTGTATCTCTGTTTTATACAAATCTATTATGAGTTTTGTGAGTATTTTTATATTAGCATTCGGTTAACTGGCTTGAGTGTTGCACTCAGGGGACAATTTTCAGTGATTCAACATTAATCCAAAGGGATATTTAAAGTGATTTTCAAGGCCACTGGCCCTGATGCCTGCTTTAATTCCATGTCTTAAACAGAGGAATCGGTTCATTAATATTTAAGCAGATACAAAAGGTCATCCATGAAATATGGCTTTCTTAGAAGGAAGAAATAAAGTCCAGTGTGGCCTTGATAAACTGGGGAATAAGACCTACGAAACTGTGATGAGCCCTGGCCAGTGTGGCTTAGTTGGTTGGGAGTTGTCCTGTGGACAGAGAGGTTACGGGTTCCATTCCTGGTCAGGGCACTTGCCTGGGTTTCAGGTTTGATCCCGGTGGAGGTACATACAGTGCGTTCGGCGTGTCTGGGAGGCAACCGATGGATGGACGTTTCTCCCTCCCTCTCTCTCTAAAATAAATGAAAGCATGTCCTGCACTAAAAAAAAAACACAAACCATACACACACACAAAAGCAAGCAAACAAACAAAAAAACCTGATGAAATGTAAGAGAGAAAATGCAACATGATCGATTTAGAGAACAAAAGCCAGTACCATAGTGAGATTCAAAGGGAAAAAGAAAAGAATCCAAGTTGTCAAGAGACCTGGAGCTTCATCATAGTGGCCTCTAGAGGCCTCTGAGCCACCTATCACATCGCCTGGGGAGAGTGCAGCTTAAGTGCTGTGATGAATGATGTTACTTCCATCAAGAACCTTATTTTACATTGAGCATCAGTTAGCCTAGTGGATCTTGTTTGGTTTCAACAATTCATTTAGCAAATAGTTGTGTAACTACTCTGTTGATTTTGTATAACGACTGTTAAAACTGGCGAATCCAGAGTTTTTACAAGAGAAGAAAAATATTAATAGGAAGGGTTGCAAATAAGGAATAATAATTATTTTTTAATTTAATAAATCTTTATTGTTCAGATTATTACAATTGTTCCTCTTTTTTCCCCTATAGCTCCCCTCCACCCGGTTCCCACCCTACCCTCTGCCCTTACCCACCCCACACTATCCTCATCCATAGGTGTACGATTTTTGTCCAGTCTCTTCCCGCACCCCCCACACCTCTTTCCCCCCAAGAATTGTCAGTCCACTCCCTTTCTATGCCCCTGATTCTATTATATTCACCAGTTTATTCTGTTCATCAGATTTTTTATTCACTTGATTTTTAGATTCACTTGTTGATAGATATATATTTGTTGTTCATAATTTTTATCTTTACCTTTTTCTTCTTCTTCCTCTTCTTAAAGAATACCTTTCAGCATTTCATATAATACTGGTTTGGTGATGATGAACTCCTTTAGCTTTTTCTTATCTGTGAAGCTCTTTATCTGACCTTCAATTCTAAATGATAGCTTTGCTGGGTAGAGTAATCTTGGTTGTGGGTTCTTGCTATTCATCACTTTGAATATTTCTTGCCACTCCCGTCTGGCCTGCATAGTTTCTGTTGAGAAATCAGCTGACAGTCATATGGGTGCTCCCTTGTAGGTAACTAACTGTTTTTCTCTTGCTGCTTTTAATATTCTCTCTTTGTCTTTTGCTCTTGGCATTTTAATTATGATGTGTCTTGGTATGGTCCTCTTGGATTCCTTTTGTTTGGGGTTCTCTGTGCTTCCTGGACTTGTAAGTCTATTTCTTTCACCAGGTCGGAGTCATTATTTCTTCAAATAGGTCTTCAGTATCTTGCTCTCTCTCTTCTGCTGGCACCCCCATAATTCTGATGTTGGTATGCTTAGAGTTGTCCCAGAGGCTCCTTACACTATCTTCAAATTTTTGGATTCTTTTTCTTTTTGCTTTTCCAGTTGGGTGTTTTTTGCTTCTTTAAATCTTTGGTTTGATTCTTGTGGTCCTCTAGTCTGCTGTTAGATCTCTCTATAATATTTTTTTTAATTTCAGTCAGTGTATGCTTAATTTCTAATTGGTCCTTTTTCATATTCTTGAGGGTCTCGCTAAATTTATTGGCCTTTTCTAGAAAATTCTTGAAAAACCTTATAACCGTGGTTTTGAACTCTATATCCAGTCATTTGCTTTCCTCCATTTCTTCTATTTGTGACCTGTTTCTTTGTCTCCACATTTTGGCTGCTTCCCTGAGTTGATAGAGTGGCTTTGTGTGCTAGGTGTCCTATAGGGCCCAGTGTCCCAGCCTCCCCAGTTACCTGAGGTGGACACTCTTGGTGCATCCCTTTGTGGGCTGTGTGCAGAGTCTTGTTGTAGTTAAGCCTTGATTATTGTTGGTATCACTGGGAGGAACTGACCTCCAGACCAGTTGGCTGTGAGGATCAGCTGTGTCTATGCTGAGAGAACTTCTGTGCTGGAGACACCCTTATGAGACAAGACTTGCAAAAGCCTGTGTGCTCAGCTTGGATGGGGTGGAGTCTCAGGGCAGAGCAGACAGCATTGGTTTCCCATCAGCCCTGCCCTAATAGGCCGCTGTATCTCAGTGTCCCATGGTAATCACTGCAAGCACCTCTGAGAGGAAGCCACCCTCGAGTTCTGCCTGGTGCCAGACAGTCCAGTTTCTTTCTGAATGAGTCTGGAGTTCAATGCAGTCAGGAGCTTTTGTCTCCCTCCCACTTGAGAAAGCCAGCCGCGTACTCAGTTTCCTGCCCTCTCCACGTGCGTGCCTCGGTACCTCTGCCTTCCGCTGTTCCTCTGAGTCTCAGTGTGCTTTTCTCTTTCCTGACAGTCTAGTTTCACCCCGAATGATCTGGGTCCCCAGAGTCTTGCCCAGAACTGGAGTTCAGAGCAGTCGGGAGCTTTTGTCTCCCTCCCGCTTGAGAAAGCCAGCCGTGCACTCAGTCTTGCGCGTCTCAGTACCTCTGCCTTCTGCAGCTCCTCTGAGTCTCAGTGTGCTTTTCTCTTTTCTTCTAGTTGTAGAATTTCCACCCAGCCAGCCTTCCTGTGGTTCTGGATGATGTCCATTTTGTCTTTTAGTTGTATTTTTGAAATTGTTGTGCGAGGCAGCAGTTTAGGTGTTTACCTATTCCTCCATCTTGGTTTCTCCAGGAATAATTTTTGATGGTTGTTTAGCCCCAGGGAAAGAAGGCTAAATTAGGGCAATTAAGACAATTTGTAGGGTTGTATGTGTTTTTCCTGAGGGAGATACTTCCCAGGTGTTCCTTACTTAGTAGATAAAACAGAAATGGGCTTAAGTTATAAATGAACCACCAGTTAGGTTTAAGGAAACTAGGGCGAGAAAAAAAAGCCAACAACAGCAGTTCCTCTCTAAGGAGGCCAAGATGTGTTCTCGAAGAGGATTGTGAACCCACCTTTTCTAGACTTACTAGCCAGGCACCTGCCAGAGGGCTGAGGCTGTCAGATAGCCTCCTAGATCCCTCCTAGTGTTAGACCCCTAGACCCTTCGTAGTCCCATTATAATAACAGGCTGACCACAGATAATATGTACTGGGAGATGGATTGTGTGGAAAGCTTAGAGGAGTGCAAGACATATAGTGAGAATTTTAGAGATTGCCTTGGGGAGAAAAGAGTACCTTCCATGGGACAGATGTTTTTGCATTCATTATGTCATTTCATCTTAGCCTCCTGTAGCAGAGGGGTGGGTGTGCAGAGCCTAGAGGCCAGTCAACCAGAATTCCAATCCCTGCCTGCAGAACTCTGAAGCTTGACCTTGGCTCTCACATTTCACCCAGTCTGGTGATTCAAGCACAGCTTTTAAGAGATTGGCTGTGGCCAGAGGGGCAGATGAACTGCGAGAGGTAATGTTACTGCTGTCAATTTGCTCTTCTCAGTGTCTGAAGACAAGTCTTAGGGCTGGCCTGACCAGGAGGTGTCTTGAAAGACTGGCTTTGACTACATATGAGCCTGAGTTTTACAACTTTACAACGTTACAAATTAGCTTCAAAGCTTAGAGAAAATATCCTCTACTCTCCAAGCTCTTGTTTCCTCATCTGTAAGAGGGGGGCGATGGGCCCTTGGATCTTGTAGGGCTGTGGTCGGCAAACTGCGGCTCGCGAGCCACATGCAGCTCTTTGGCCCCTTGAGTATGGCTTTTCCACAAAATACCTCGGCCTAGGCGAGTCTATTTTGAAGAAGTGGCATTAGAAGAAGTTTAAGTTTAAAAAATTTGGCTCTCAAAAGAAATTTCAATCGTTGTACTGTTAATATTCGGCTCTGTTGACTAATGAGTTTGCCGACCACTGTGTAGGGCCCCTATCTGATACCCTGTATCTAGGATGGGTAGCTGGATTTTCCCCAGGACTTACAGAAGATGTAGTTTCCAATGATGGCCACCAGAAGGACTGTAGCTTCACAGCGCTGGTGTGTCACTGAAGGAAGAATTTCACAGCCCATCATTGCATGAGGAGACTAGAAGACCTGGAGGTGGCCTGCCTTACCTGGAGAGGAGATCCATTCCCCCCTCCCTCCTCCTCACCCCTGTTGCTGCCCTCCTCTCCTCTCCCTTTCTTTTCTCACCGTATCTCCGGCTCTCTCCTTTTCCTCATCCATCTCACTTCTTTTTTCCTCTTCTTCAATTGCCAATTTACTCCTTTATTCCCCTCCAAAATGACAGCTAAGGCTTCTGCTCCTTTCTCAGTGTTGCAAGTCCCTGGAAGCCTGGTCTCCCTGCCTTGGACACCTGAGTGGGACAAGCACTCTTCCCTGTCCACCAGGCTTGTTCTGTGTCATGTCAACTGTGTTCCTTCCTCTTGGAGTGTTCTGAGCTCTTAGTCCAGGATAACCTGCCCTCTTCTCTTTTCTTTTGGTGGTTCCAGGACATTCACTGGCCAGTAGTTAAAATGATCTATCTATCTATCATCTATCTATCTATCTATCTATCTATCTATCTATCTATCTATCTATCATCTATCATCTATCTATCATCTATCTATCTATCTATCTATCTATCTATCTATCTATCTATCATCTATCATCTATCTATCATCTATCTATCTATCTATCTATCTATCTATCTATCTATCTATCATCTATCATCTATCTATCATCTATCTATCTATCTATCTATCTATCTATCTATCTATCTAATCTATCTCTCTATCTCTCCCTCCTTCCTTCCCTTCCTCTCTCTCCCCTCTCCCTCTTCTAAAATTTTTAAATTTACAGAAAACTTACAAGAATAATTCCTATATACCTTTCACTCAGGTTCCCTTATTGTTAACATTGCTTTATTCTGTATATGTATATGTAGACATATAGACATAGAATTTTTCTAAGCAATTTGAATTTTTCTAAACAAGTTGCAGACATGATATTCCTTTACCCATAAATATTTCAGTGTATATATTTTTTCAATACTCACCTGAAGATATGTTCATTGATTTTTAGAGAGAGAAATATTGATGTGAGAGAGAAACATTGATCAGTGTCCTTCCATATGTATCCCACTGGGAATAACCTTCAACCTAGGTTTGTGCCCTGACTGGGAATTGAACCTGCAACCTTTTGGTGCATGGGACAACACTCCTACCAACTGAGTCACCTGGCCGGGGCAGTGTGTATTTCTTAACAGCAAAGATACTCTATTACAAAACCACAGTACAATGATCACAAATCAGGAAATTCACATTGATGTGATACTATTATATAATTACAAACTTTATTCAAACTTTGCCAGTTTTCCCAGTAGTGTTCTTTATAGCAAATGAAAAAAAATTTTTTTTTTCTAGTCCACTATCCAGTCCGGAATCATGTACTGCATTTAGTCATCATGTCTCATTTGTCTCTTTTATTCTGGAAAATTCTCCAGGTTTTCTTTGTCTTTCATGACTTGTGACATTTTTGAAGGGGATAGGCCAGGTATTTTATAGAATACCCCTCAATTTTGGTTTAGACTCAGGTTCTGCATTTTTGGCAGAATGTCATAGAAGCGCTATTGTATTTTTCTCAGTAGATCATGGCGTAGTTATACTGTTGGATAAAGCTTGGCATATTTTTTGTTTTTTTTCATCTTTTTTAAAAATTCTCAACTAAGGACATGCTGAGAGAGAGAGAAGGAGTTAGAGTAATGGAAGGTTTTAAGTTACTAAGTCTGTAATACTAAAAAAAAAGTATATTTAACAAAAGTGGGGTAGGTCCATTTATTTAAATATTATAGTGGGCTTTCAATTATCACTATCATTCAGCTTCTAAAAATCATGTTTTTTTTCATAGAGGGAATAAATTTTTCTCTTTGTAATGGTTCTCAGAGTTCTTAGATCCTTGTTCTAATTTGTATAATTGCTCTTTAGGCCTGCTGCACAGCTTCCACCCTGAGATTTATTTTTATGATATTCCTCTCATGTTTCTTGATTTCCTATGTCTTTTGGGGAGGGAGATTTCTTGGAGAATTTTCTTAAATAATTTCCTCAGAATTTGTGGATAGTAAAACCTTTTAGTCTTTACATATAAAAATGTCTTTATTTTTAAAGCACACTTGAATGATAATTTAGTTGGGTATTAAATGCCAGATTCAAAATAAACTTCCCTTAGAATTTGGAATCTATTTTTCAGTTTCCTTCCTGCAGCTTAGTGTTATGTTAGAAGCATGATGATAATTTGATGATCTGTTTCTTGTTCCTTTATGGGAAACCCGTTTTCTCTCTGAGAGTTTTTTAGGATCTTCTCTTGCCCCTTAGGATGCTGAGTTGCCATAAAAATAAGGCTTGGTTTGAGTCTTCTATGGTTCTCTTTGTTTGTATACCCCTTCACTATTAAGATTCATACTTCCAGGCTTCAGAGATTGACCTCTCTCTCTCCTCTCTCTCTCTCTCTCTCTCTCTCTCTCTCTCTCTCTCTCTCTCTCTTTCTTTTTTTCTATTCTCTCCATTTTATTGATTCTATCTTTTTGGGAGTCATAAAAAAAAATCTTGTGTTTTTGCTTTTGCTTTGGAGTTTTCCCTTGACTTTTTTTCCAGATGTTCTATTGAATTTTTACACTTGAACAATTGAGTTTCAACTTCCAAGAACTTTTTCTTTTTAAAAGATCACTTGATTTTTTATTATCCTGTTTTTATTTTAGGGGTGCAATATTTTTGGCTCTTTCTGAGGATATTAATTGGAATTTTTAATTGTATTCTGTTCCCTGAGTTTTCTGTGTTCTGTGTCCTTGCTAATTCCACAGTTGTTCTTTGCCCTTTAACTCTTTTGGTAAGAGAGCTTCCCTCTTCCACTGCTATCTTTTACTCTGTTTATTTTGCCGGAGGTGTTATTTATTCCTCTGATCTCATCTGCTTTCCATGGCCCCAGAAACTTATCTAAAATTTTAAGACTTTCATTTTGATAGTGAAAACAAATTCTGTCATTTGACAGAAACTTTGGAGGAAGTGGTGGAGGGAGAGAAGGAAGTGAACTAGTAGGCTCAGTTCACCACCTTAAACTATTCCCACCTCTCTCAGCATTTTAAAAATGTCTTTGATATTTATTATTTTGAAACAAAATGGCAACCAATAAAAGTTGCTACCTAAATATAACTTAGGATATTTTGAATGAATTTCCAACAAAACTGGTCTATTTTTTTCATATGCCGTTATCGTAAAGAGGCCTAAGATTCATTGAAAAGCCAGAAAACGCCCTGGTTTCCTAACCAGGGGGTCTCCTAATTTTTCTGCTTCAAAATATAATTTCTAGAGTAGCAGTGAGAATAAAAATTCCCTCTCCCACTGCTAACAGTATCCCTGGAAGTTCTGGAAGGCTTTAAAAACTGTGGGCTCAGCCTGTGGCCTCTCGCTAGCTCTCCTTGCATCTTTTTCATCTCCCGAGTTACAGAATAAGAGCACAGTTTAGGAACAATGGTCATAACCCATGGGTCTCATCTGTTCCTGTGATCAGAGGGTCCTTACACCTCATAAAGGGAACCTTTTCTAATGGGGTGTTCTTGGTGAAATCCCCAGATGAGAAAACACTAATAAATTATAAAAACAATAGGGAAGATAATCCATCAAACTGTTAATAAGGGCTATTTCTGAGGGGTGCAATCATGTAAACTTTCTAACTTATACATTTCTGTATTCATGGAATTTGTGTGTCAGATTTATGTCATTTTTATTATCATGAAGGAAATGAGGGCCAGCCTGGCCTCTGTTTCCCCTGCAGCCTGCCCCTTCCCCTTCCCCAGCTATATTTCCCAGTCTTTTCTGATATAACCAATAGTGCGACCTCCCCACTGTCTTCCCAGGGATCTCATGGTTCTTTTATATCATCTTCTCAGCAAATACTGAACAAAGCAATGAATAATAAAACCAGTGAATGAATTTTCCGTCTCTGTCCTTAGATTATGGTTTCCCAGACTTGACTGAGAAGGCAGGTCCTATAGAAGACACCAGCCAGGGCCAAGAGGTGTCGAGCCTCCCCCCTCCCTTGCCTAAGATGAACCTGGTAGAGCCACCTTGGCATATCGCTCCTGGAGAGGAGGAAGAGGAGGAGGAGGAGGAGAAAGAAGAGGAGAAGGAGGATGTAGAGAAAGAAGAAGAGGAGGAGGAGAAGGAGGAACTGCTGCCTGTGAACAGAGCCCAAGAAGAAGCCCAAACTCAGGTCCATGACTTTTCTCCCACCAGCAGCAGCCAGACTCCCCTGGCCGCCAAACACAAGCATGAAGATTCTGGGGACCAGGCCTCCTCAGGTGTGGAGGTAGGGAGCAGCATGGAACCAAGCCTGTCACCGCCCTCAGTTACCCCAAGTACAGTGACCCTAGGGGGTCAGGACTTCACCAACCAGGAGGCAGGGGACACAGCGCTGCCAGCTGCAGGGCGTGAGGTAGAATTTGAGGCTCCGCAGGAGGCAACTGAGGAGGCTACCATGGGAATAACTGTGCTGGCTGGCAAGCAAGGGGAGGTGCTGTCCGTGGCCTCATTCCCTCAAGCAGAAGCCCCAAGTGGGGCCAAGACCCCAGGTGAAGACCCCCTTTACCCTGGAGCCTCAGCCACTGTCCCCCTGGCCTCCCAAGAAATGGAACTGACACCGTCCTCTGCTACCTTGGGACAAGAAGACCTCAGCCAGCAGCCCCAGGAAAGGCAGGCTGCCGAAGCTCAATCCAGAATCCCCTGGGATTCTACTCAGGTAACGTGGAGGCACATGCAGGCCACTGGCTACTCTGGGGCTGCATTGCGGTGGGAGGTCTGCCAGGCTGAGCATGGAGGGCCTTGACACCATGTAGAGTCTCAGCAGAACTGTTGGGGATGCACACCTCATGGCTCAACAGTGGGTGTCCGCACCACACTTACATGCCAAGTAGAAGCTTTGGAAGAGTCTGCTGCCTTGGCCTGGTTTTTATTTGTTCAGGTGCTACTGCTGCTACTCTTGGCTTCCACACTGCTTATGACAGTGGCGAGAGTTTGTGCTTGACCTGAGTTCTCTCCAGCTGTTTCCATGCACACTATCACATGCACAAGTCACCCTCTGCTCCTACCCTCATCATACCTGCCCTGTGCTCACACCCTCCAACTCCAGAAGGAAAGGAAAGGGGTCCTAAGTTTTCAGCCTGTGCATCTAGCCTGAAGGCATGTTTTTGTTTGCCCTACAGAGCATTAAAAACAAAGTTTTTTCCTAGCTGAGGCAAACTCTGTAGTCTGGCCCCTTTGGCACAGATTCCTCTTCCTTTGTGTCACTCCTGGCCTCCTCCTCTCACTTGCTCCCTGAAGACATGGGTTTGTGAACTTGGGTTGGATCCTGGGCATGTCACCTTGCAGAGGCTGTCAGCTCCCACCTAGCTATCACAGACCTATACCTGGCCTTCACCTCCCAGCTTCTCAAAGAGTTTCTACCCAGGCTCTCTCTGGAAGCCTTTCCTTATACCTTTGTAACTGTTACTCTTCTTTCTGTTTCATTGTACAGGTGGTCTGCAAAGACTGGAGCAATCTGGCTGGGAAAAATTACATCATTCTGAACATGACAGAGAACATAGACTGTGTGAGTGCTGAGCTAAGCTGAGGACCGCAGGCTGAGGTTGGAGGCAGGCGGGCAGACTGGAGGCAGTAGGCAGGCACCGGGGAACGGGCAGTGGATGGGGTGGGGTAGAAGGCTTAGCTCTTAAGTCAGAGGGGGCTAGCCTAACCCAGGGCATGAACCAACATCCAAGAAAACAGTGCTTTCATGTTTTCAAATTTCTAAGGGCTCTTTTGTTCTCCCCTCCCCCCACCCCGCCGTTTTTAATTTAAAGGAATAGTTTTCTCATGCGTGCAATATCTTATCTTTCTGAGGACATGGAAATCATTTTTTAAGATATTTTCTTCCTGTATAGGTTGCTTTCCTGATTTCTTTGTTTCAGTCTCAGTTTTTCCACATGCACACACTCTTCAAATGTCTGGTGGTGTTTGCCACCAGGAAGCTGGCTGGAAGCTTTGAGCATGGTGGTGGAGTTTCTTAACTACGGCATCTCAGGAGGGTGGTCTGACCGGGTCATTTCATTTGAAAATTTCTTATCCCAACATCATTAGGTCCTTCCTCCTAGGTGATTAGATCCTTTGAAAAGGGGACTTCTTTTCTACTGGGAGTATAAAGGGCTGGTTGCCAGTGTTCTGGGAACCAGGGTGGGGAGAAGGCTGGGCGTCTCAGTATTAGAAACATATGTGCATGCGTATATTTTATTTCCCTTGTTTACGACGTGAGCCCCCTTTCATAGTTGTGCCTGGTGTCTCCTGAGCCCTCTCTCCTTGGCTTGTAGATGACTGTCCTCTCCCAGTGTCCTCACAAGGTGCTCCCCCTGTTCATATCTGTGTCCTAATCTTCTCCTCCTGTAAGAACACCAGTCATTGGATTAGGGCCCTCCCTAAGGACCTCATTTTAACTTAGTTACCTCTCTAAAGGACCTGTCTCCAAATACAGCCACATTAGGACATATTGGAAGTTAGGACTTCAACACATGGATTTGAGGGTGACACAGCTAGTCCTTAGCAATACTCTTGCATTTTTTTCCCCTTTAACAATATAGTCTGGAAACCACTTTCTGACCATTACAGAGATCATTCTTTTTTTTTTAAAAAAAATCTTTATTCTTTTTTTAAAATGTATTTTTTTATTGATTTCAAAGAGGAAGGGAGAGGGAGAGAGAGATAGAAATATCAATGATGAGAATCATTGATTGGTTGCCTTCTGCACGCCCCCTACTGGGGATCGAGCCCACAACCTGGGCATGTGCCCTTCACTGGAATTGAACTTGGGACCTTTCTGTCCACAGGCCGAGGCTCTATTCACTGAGCCAAACCAGCTAGGGCAAAATCTTTATTGTCGAGAGTATTACAGTTGTTTCCCCCTTTTTCCCCCCTTGACCCCCACCTCCCGGTTCCCACCCCACTATCTGTGTCCATGGACAATGCATATATGCATATAAGTTCTTTGATTAATCTCTTCCAGCTTCCCCTTCTCCCTTCTCTCTGAGATTCGCCAGTCTGTTCCATGTTTCCAAGCCTCTGGTCCTATTTTATTGTGTTCATTAGATTCCACATATAGGTGAGATCATGTGATATTTGTATTTCTCTGTCTGGTTTATTTCACTTAGCAAAATCATTTCTGGGTCCTCCATGCTGTCTCAGAGTAGTAGATCCTTCTTTTTTACAGCTGCGTAGTATTTCATTGTGTAAATGTACCACATCTTTTTTATCCATTCATCTAATGATAGGCACTTGGGCTGTTTTTAGATCTTAGCTATTGTAAATAGCATTGCTAAGAACATAGGGGTGCATATATTCTTCCTGATTGGTGTTTTGGGATTCTTAGGAATATATCGTAAGTGGGATCACTGGGTCAAATGGCAGTTCCATTTTTAATTTTTTGAGGAAACTCCACACTTGTTTTCCATAATGGCCGCTCCAGTCTGCATTTCCACCAGCAGTGGACTAGGGTTCCTTTTTCTCCACATCCTCACCAGCACTTATTGTTTATAGAGACCATTCTTAATTACTTTTTACAACTGAATAATGACTCCATTATGTTTGTATACACCACAGTTTATTCATCAAATTACCTTTGTAGGGCAGTGTTCTGTAATTAGTTCCAATGTTGCAGTGAATAATGTGCATATGTATTTTTGCGTGGTTGGAATGTATATTCAGAGTAAATTCTTAGAAATGAGATTCCATATGCAGTTTGTTAATTATTGCCAAATTCCCATTTCTCTCTCATTCTTAGAGGTTTAGGGCCTTATTTTTCCATCTACCTTGTCTTTTATTTATTTTTAATAATTTTTTTTTTATTTCAGAGAAGAAGGGCGAGGGAGAGGGAGATAGAAACATCAATGATGAAAGAAAATCATTGATTGACTGGCTGCCTCCTGCATGCCCCCTACTGGGGATCGAGCCCGCAATCTGGGCATGTGCCCTTTACCGGAATCGAATCTGGGACCCTTCAGTCTGCAGGCTGACACTATCCACTGAGCCAAATCGGCCAGGGCTACAATGTCTTTTAATATACACTTTTATGTTTTCTGCCTTTAAAATCTCTCTGATGCATTCTGGATGATTTTCTAGCTCTAGCTTTCAAATTAGTAGCTCTCCTCAGTTGTATCTAATCTTCTGTTTGACCTACCCATTGAATCATTAATATAGATAACTATTTTATATTTTTAGAATTTCTATTTGATTTCAAATCTCTTCCTTTTTAAAATTTTGTTCTCTTCTTTCATTATGGTTTCTATTCCTTTACTTCTTTAATTATTTTATCTCTTTTATATTTAGTGACACCACATCTTGGCCTGTCAGTTCTCCTGTTTGTTGCATTTATGTCTTATTCCCTCATATGGATCATAATTTATTGTGATCTCATCTTAAACCCCAGGCTGTGAAAGAACTCCTACAGAGTGATTTCAGGGGACCTTCAGGAGTTCTAATAGTCTTAGAATAATTTTAAATTTATTTCTTGGCTTAGATTTCTATACCACAAAGGACTACAAGTTTGGACTCCACTCCCAGGTGAAGTGCAAGCCTGGGTTTTTAAGTGATTTTAGGTAACATTATTTCTCCTATCCATGGACACAGGCAGATGGCATCCCCCCTATAGCTCCTCCAGGTGAGTGGGAAGTTTTTTGAGTCCCCATTTTACTGAAAGGGCTGCTCTTTGAGGCTCTGTCCTGGTACTCTGGTGTAGTTCCCCACCCCGCCTGGGCCAGGAGCATATTTTCTGTCTCCATGTGAGCATTGAAAGTCAGGTCTCCGACTGCTGGATCCAATATCTGGGTCCTGGAATTACTGTGGCTTTAGTGTCAGCTTACTCTTCTGGCTTCAAGTTCTTTTGTTTTTGCCTCCTTTGAGCTTGAAGTGGGACATGCTTTTAGAACATCTTCATTGTTTTGTTGTATTTTGTCCAGTATTTCTGTGTTTGTAGCAAGGTGGTAGAGCAGTTCCATCTGTTATCTTGTCAAAAGTCAAAATGTTCTGATGTATAATGAGATGTCCCTTCCTATTTGTCGTAAGAACCATACCAGTGGAGCTGGAGCCCCTACAGTGGGAGAAACTGTGTGATTTGTGAGAAGGTTCATCTGCCCAGGCGTTAGCAGGGAAGATAGTTTATACCTATGAGTGTAATGCATTTAAGAAAAGTTCTAATGACTTACAATATACGTCCAGAAAAACACACAAATTTTAAGTATACAGCTTGATGGATACCATTGATTTTGTAAGTAGGAACTAAGTGTAGGTGGCCTGGGACAGTGGTTCTCAACCTTTTTAATGCCACGGCCCTTTAATACAGTTCCTCATGTTGTGGTGGCCCCCAACCATAAAATTATTTTCATTGCTACTGTTAATGAACCGTAATGTAAATATCTGTGTTTTCCGATGGTCTTAGGTGACCCTGCTAGCGACCCACAGGTTGAGAACCGCTAGCAGGGTCGCCTAAGACCATTGGAAAACACAGATATTTACATTACGATTCATAACAGTAGCAAAATTACAGTTATGAAGTAGCAACGAAAATAATTTTATGGTTGGGGGCCACCACAACATGAGGAACTGTATTAAAGGGCTGTGGCATTAGAAAGGTTGAGAACCACTGGCCCTGGGAGAAAGCCCTGGCTTTGGAATCTAAATAATCTGGGTTCAAATCCTGGTTCTGCCATTTGTCAGTTCCATGACCTTTAGCAAAATACTGCACCTCTCTGAGCTTCAGTTTCCCCATCTGAAAATGTGGGCTTTGGTCCTAACAGCCTGGGCTTGCTATGATGATTAAGGCAGGCAGACAGTTGGGCCCAAGAAAATGTGGAGCATGTACACATAGTGAAGCACAGGGCTACAGCAGTGGGGGAGGCACACTACTTGTGACAGAAGGGTGGGTTTGTATTTTTTTGTTTGTTTGTTTGTTTGTTTGCAAGCAGTGGGGCTGCTTGGACACAGTGCATCCTGTGTACCCTGCTCAGGCAGGTGTGAGCTTGCACCCCTTCCCTACACACACTCACACACACACACACACACACACACACACACGAAGATGGTAAGAACCATTTCAGGAACTGGGAGTTTCTAGCTGCATATGGCTATCTCCAGGTACCAGTGTTCTTCCAAATTAAAAACTAAGTTGGATTTCTGTTAGGCCAGTGAGTGCCAAAGCTTGAGCCTGAATCTGGCACTTGCCATGGTAATGAGGAACTTTATCCTAGTGGCTTTCAGGTTGACATGACATCCAGGGAAGGCTCATTAGTTTGGGCTCTAACAGAAAGGAGACTAGAAGTGTCAGCGGTCCCAGAGGGGTAGCCTGGTGAGATTCTTGTGCCTTACGGCAGCCCTGGCTTGCAGCTGAGCAGCTGAGGGGTGTGTGTGTGTGTGTGTGTGTGTGTGTGTGTGTGTGTCTGTCTGGCAGGGAATCTTGGACTCCAGGAGTAGGAACAGTACAAGAGAGTGTCAAATGAGAAAGAAGTCTCCTTACATCCCCCCTCTTGCTCCCAGCCCTGCTTTTTTTGGGGGGGTGGGGGAGGGGATTACCATTTTAACCATCTCTGCTTAGTTCTTCTGGCCACCACTACCAGCATTAGAGTACTCAGACATCTTTCTTGACTCCCCAACTTTATGCTGTATCTCTACAATGACAGAAAAGAGATGAGCACAGTTAGACTGCTTCCCACCTCTCCTCCTGATCTTTGGTGGCTGTATGGTTGAAAATATCTTTTGTTGTTTTTTTATCCCTGCACCCCAAAATATTCATCCCTTGCACTATACACTTGAACAGGGACGCACCATGAGCAGTCTTCCATACTCCTTCACATGCTACACACCCACTTCCTGGACTTGTCATCGTACGTGGGCATATCTGTACCCCCAGCTCAACTGCGAGTATCCCTGGATAGGCCCCACGCCCTCCTCATGGTGCAAAGCCAAGGTGGGAAGGAGCACCTGGGTGCCTGTAGGGAACAAACCCACAGTCCTCTAGAAGACAAAGCTAACAGCCTTTCCGTGGTCCAGATCAGCCCCCTCCCCTGAAATAGCCAGATGGCCTTTCCCAGTGTGTGGCTGATGGGTGAAGGTGGGAGTGGAGGCTGGGTCTCCAGACAAGGGTGTTTAGAGCTGTGTCCCTCACTGAGCAGAGGCTCTCTTTCTGCCCCTGTAGGAGGTGTTTCGGCAGCACTGGGGACTGCAGTTCCTGGCGCTGGTGGAGGAGGTGCTACCCCGGCATGGTAGCGGCCACCACGGGGACTGGCACATCTCCCTGAGCAAGCCCAGTGAGAAGGAGCAGCACCTTCTAATGACCTTGGTGGGCGAGCAGGGTGAGCGGGGGGGAGGGGCACCCACAAGAAGCGGGGGGGGGGGGGGGCGCGCACGTTGGTATGTTTGGGGAGAGGGTCCAAGAAGGCAGTGGGAGGCAGGCCAGACCAGCAGAGGTTCCCCAAGGCCACGGGAGCTCTCCTGCGGAACGTGAAAAAGTGCAGCCAGGGCTTTTGGATGTGGGATGGGCTTTTAGGATGGCAGGATGAGGTGCTGCTTGAGCCTCCTAGTTTAGGATCCAGGAGCACCAACAACAAGCTTGAAGGCAGGAGGAGGAAGGTGGGAACACTGGGAATAGGAGGGGGAAGAGTGTGGTTTCAGTACAGGTGCCAGACTGTGGCACTGTATACACTCTGTGGCGGGCTGAGAAGGAACATGCTCAGAATGCAGACTTAAGGAGCTGTGGAAGTGACCGCCTGGTATCACACCTGTCACTTAGTAGGCACTCACTAAATCTTTTTAATGAGTCAGTCAGTGGGCAGCAAGCAGAGGAGCAAGTGGTTGTGTATACACCATGAGATCTGTGTGTGGACAAGAGCCAGGGAGTGAGGCTCTAGAACAGGGGTGGGCAAACTTTTTGACTCGAGGGCCACAATGGGTTCTTAAACTGGACCGGAGGGCCAGAACAAAAGCATGGATGGAGTGTTTGTGTGAACTAATATAAATTCAAAGTAAAGGAGCGGAGGGGAGAGCAAGAGAACCGGATAGAACAGCCGGATCCGGCCCGCGGGCCGTAGTTTGCCCAAGGCTGCTCTAGAAACTCAGGCCAGAGGCTGCCCAAGGGCACCAGGAGTCCGAAGGGGGAGCGCCTCAGTGGCCAAGGCTGGACTGATGATGCTGTCTCCCCCCAGGGGTGATGCCCACTCAAGATGTCCTTTCTATGCTGGGTGATATCCGCAGGAGTCTGGTGGAGGTAAGAGGGCAGGGATGAGTTCCAGTTCTGTTCCTTAAAGCTCTGGCAGCCAGGCTGCCTTCCCTGAGGGCAGGAGGGTGGCCTGCACCATGTGGAGCAAGGAGCAAAACACAAACTCTTACTCTAGTTCTTCCTTTCAGGTCTCCTAAGACACAGTTCCCATGGGAGAGATAGAGTATATGAGCACTTAGCTACCAACTGCACTGTGCATGGGACAGCCAGGGACTGCCAGGTGGGAGTTTTCTGGAAAGATAGTGGGAGAAACACTACTAGTATGTCTGGCCAAGGAACTGTTCAGAAGTCTGGTGGGTGGGAGCACGTGCTGTGGCTCTAGAACTACAGGAGAAAGCGCAAGAGGCCTGGGCATTTCTTCGGAAACCATGAGAGTCTGTAGTGCTTGGCCAGCTGGGGGCCAGCTGGGGTTGAGAGGCGGGGCTCAGGACACAGCAGACAGGCCTGCCTTCTTGTGATTCACCCCTGACCCAGCATCTGACCTGTCCTGGAGACTGTGGCTGAGGAGACAGGCTGGCCACCTGTGCATGGTGGAGCAGAGCCATGGCTGATAGGAGGGGCAGGTCCCTATTGTTCCTCCTGTTCCTCATTCACTTCCCTTCCCGAGGACAGTCACCACCTCTAACAAAACCCTTTCCACTCATTGTGAAATCCAGTGACCTGTCATCAGTCCTCCTTTTTAAAAAATATATATTTTTATTGATTTCAGTGAGAAGGGGAGGAGAGAGAGATAGAAACATCAATGATGAGAGAGAATCATAGAAACATCAATAATGAGAGAATCACTGATCGGCTGCCTCCGGCACACCCCCTACTGGGGATTGAGTCTGCCACCCGGGCATGTGCCCTTCACTGGAATTGAACCTGGGACCCTTCAGTCCACAGGCCGACACTCTGTCCACTGAGCCAAACCAGCTAGGGCCAGTCTTCCTTCTTATTGAGGGCTGTATAATATTTGACAGCAAAGATGAACTGTGCATGACTATGGTTCTGCCTCTTCAGTACACTCAAGGCGAAGAGGTGGATTCTATGGGGGTTCTGTTTTTTTTTTGTTTGTTTTCATCAGCAGAGCGTATTGAATCCTTACTGAGTGCTAGACTGTGCTCAGTTTCCTCACCACAGCCCCAGGGCTCGTGAGGCACCCTACTGAGTACCCTCGGTACTCCATTCAAGGTTAGAGCTGAAGCCCAGGGAAGGTGGTGACTCACCTGAGATTGCACAGCTAGTTGTAGGAGAAGAGCCAGGCTTTGGACTAGGCCTGAATGACCCAGGACCCTGGTCTTTCACCACAACACTGTGTCTATACTAAGGGCTGTTCCGGTTGTGAACGTCTTGGCTTGTGAACCCTGAGAGCTGGTGGGAACAGGCTGGCCTTGATCTTTTTTATAGACTCTCCTGCCTCTTCTCCCAGTCCCTGGGTGTTCTGGCTTTACTGGACACTTCATGCTCACTGACATGGCCAAAGACATGCTGGGCATTTGGAAGTATATTAGTGGGCAAATTTAGCAAGTTCTAGCAACAAATATGGACCCTTAATAACTTCAGTCAATAGAGGAAGGTAGTGGAAATATATAGGTGATTCACAGAAACCAAAGGAGATCTGAATAACTGGCATTAGAAAGGGGAGTGCAAGGCAAAAGGGGGGCTCCCAGCTCTCTGCATCGGGAGCCAGGAAAGAGCACCTTCACCCTGGCACCTGTCTTTTGAGGAGGGCACCTCACCTTTGCTCCCTTTCTGCCTGGATGCTGATTTGTGGAGAGAACATCTGCTGGGCCAGGTCAGGGCACAGCAGCCTCTGGACCAGAGAAAGCAGGCCCACCCAAGACAACCTGCAGTGTGCGTGTGGGGTTGGGCAGCTAAATTCCATTGGTGACCACTCCAGAGGGGAAGGGGAGAAACCTGGGAGGCTGGGGTGGCCCATGTGGGCTGTCCCCAGTATCTCCTGCACTGTCTCTGGCCCATAATGACCAGGATAATACCAGAATACCCAGGGGCCTAATTCAGTGGTGTTGTGCGGTGGAGGATGTGTGGCAAGGGGATCACAGCTACCCTTGTCTGTTTTCTTCCTTTTGAAACTGGTGGGACAGGTGTGGAGACTCAGTCTAGTTTGGATCATGACTGGCAGCATGGGGGTGGGCAGCCTCAGTCAGGGGCAGGGGGGCGGAGGTAGTTAGGGTCACAACCAAATGGATTTTGAGCCAGACTTCTTTCCCACAGGGTTAAGGTCAGGCAGTACCATGCTGGGGATGTGAGGGGGCATGGAATAGAAATGTAGGGTAGACAAGAGCCAGGGAGTAAGGCTCTAGAAACTGTGTGTGGACAAGAGCCAGGGAGTGAGGCTTGGAGCTGCCCCCAGGGGAACAGGGTGGACAGAGAGAGTCCCTCATGAACACTGATCCGAGCCCCTAAGGGAGCTTCAGGAGCCAGGAGTGTGCCAGCTCCTTCTCAAAGCCTGTCCCTGTTCCTAAGCCCCAGCCCTACGGGGGTGGGAGCCATGGCACCCAGGACCTCAGCTGAGGAGTCTGGCCCCTCCCACCCCCAGATTGGCATCCAGAACTACTCCACAACAAGCAGCTGCCAGGCCCGGGCCAGCCAGGTGCGCAGTGACTACGGGACGCTCTTTGTGGTGCTGGTGGTCATCGGTGCCATCTGTGTGATCATCATCGTGCTGGGCCTGCTCTACAACTGCTGGCAGCGCCGGCTGCCCAAGCTCAAACATGTGGTGAGTGTGGGGGCAGGTGGGGCAGAGGTCGTGGGCTGGGGTTAGTGCTGGTGGAGATGGGAGTGTCCCGAAAGCTCTGTCATCTGCAGACTGTCATCTCAGGTGGGCTAGCAGTAATGGTCCTGGGTTGAAGTACTGCAGGTGAGGCCACTTGCCCAGTGCCTGCACCTCAGCAGACCTTCTGTGCAGGGCACCAGCCCCACACGCAGGAGCCCTCCATGGCACCAGCCCCTCCTGGGGCAGAGTGGCCCTGCAGGCCTGAGCTCATTTGGATGTCTCACCAGAGAAGCCCTGGGTCAGCAGAGCACAGGAGTCCAGAAAAGACTCCTCACAAAGGAGAGGGCAGGGCAAGACTCCCTTTCCCAGGAGTCCCTTGGAGTCTATAAGGAGGCTATTGGGAGGGATCAGCTGGTGTTAGTCAAAGGATCAGTGGAATTATTTTAAGAAAGGATTTGGGCTGTGGGAACAGCAGAAGAGAGCAGAAGGGAAGTGGCATCTGTGGAAGGTCCCTGGGGTTCCCTGTGTAGGGTTTTAGAGACTAGGGAAGGAGCAATGAAGTGACTTGTTCAAGGTCACAGGTCAGGTCAACGGAGCACGTAGTACAGCTGGTGGGTTGGGCTGGGACCCGGGCCGAGGCCCTCGCCCAGCATCCTGGTCCCGGCCCGCAGTCGCACGGCGAGGAGCTGCGCTTCGTAGAGAACGGCTGCCACGACAACCCCACGCTGGACGTGGCCAGCGACAGCCAGTCGGAGATGCAGGAGAAGCAACCCAGCCTGAACGGCGGCGGGGCCGTCAATGGCCCGGGGGGCTGGAGCGCGCTCATGGCGGGCAAGCGGGACCCCGAGGACTCGGACGTGTTTGAGGAGGACACGCACCTGTGATGGCGGGCGCTGGCGCAGTGCCGGGACAAGCAAGGCGAACCCAGGACGCACAGTCACGCCCCTTCCTTCCCCGGCCCCGCACCCTCCGCAGCCCGGTTCCCGGTGCCGGCTCCTCCCACTCCCCACCCGAAACTATATTGGCACAGTCCCACCCCAACCCACGTCCCGAGGGGCGGGTCCCGGGACCCCCATTAAAACTTCCCGGAGCCCACGCCGAGCCCGACCCATCCGCCTGCCTGACTTGATTTTTGCCGCGAGGCGGGCGCTGGTGGGGCGGGCGAGCGCTGGCGGGGCGGGCGAGCGGGAGGAGGGGCGGGGCGAGAACTGGCGGGGCGGGCGAGCAGGGGGAGGGGCGGGGCTAGAGCTGGCGGGGCGGGGGCTGGCGGGGCGGACGAGCGGGAGGAGGGGCGGGGCGGGCGAGCAGGAGGAGGGGCGGGGCTAGAGCTGGCGGGGCGGGGGCTGGCGGGGCGGGCGAGCGGGAGGAGGGGCGGGGCGAGAGCTGGCGGGGCAGGCGAGCTGGGGGGAGGAGGGGCGGGGCGAGCGGGAGGGAGGGGCGGGCGAGCGCTGGCGGGGCGGGCGAGCTGGGGGGAGGAGGGGCGGGGCGAGCGGGAGGGAGGGGCGGGCGAGCGCTGGCGGGGCGGGCACTGGAGGAGCGGTGGGGGGCGGGGCAAGCGGCCGGGGCGGGGCCGGCGCCTGTTTACGTCCGGCTTGGGAGCGTATGTGCGGCCGCTGCGGGTGGCGGATGGACGCGAGTCTGCCGCGTCTGCGCCATGGATATCAGCGACCTCTTCACCAGCTGCAGGAAGGGAGACGTGGGCCGAGTGCGGTGAGGACTCCGCAGCCCCGGGAGAGTGCGGCGCCCTCAGAGCGCCTCCAGGCCTGGGTGTGCAGGGGAAAGCCGCGGGACAGGCGGGCGCCTTGGCCTCAGCACCCGACCCACCCCAGACTCCCCGCTCACAGGCCACGGGGGGACCACGGCAGCCTCACCTGCGGGGGTGCGCGGGGCGGGTCCCGGAGGAGGTGCTGGAGAAGACCGCCACGGAAGGCCGGCAAGAGAAGTGGGCGGAGAGAAAGTTCACCCTCTGAGTGCTCGGGGTCAGGCTGGGGCAGGCCTGGGACTCCCGATGTGGTTCCTCTCATGCCTCTGGACCTGGCCTTGGGAACATGTAGGGACCAGAATCGGCCTCTGGTCACCGGGGATTTAGAAATTCATAAATGTAGCTAAAGCAAATATGGCGCTGAAATCGCCATCTCAATGGCTCTGGCGAAGGGAGACTGGGCCCTATTGGGGGTGGGGTACCTGTCTTCCTTGGCCCTTCCTTCCCCATTACTTATGCCCACAGCTTCCCTTGACCCCTCCCTCACATCAGTGCCCCCTAGGAGTTAGTTGGTAACTCCCAAAGCTAGATGCTACTCAGCACTCCTTCTCGCAACCTGGATGTCCCCCAAGGCTGTCCTGCTCAGTGATGGCTCCACCACCATCCATGATGACCCCCTTACCTTGACATTCCATCAGATACCTGCCTCCTGACTTCTGCCTTCTAGAATCTGTCTACTTCTTTTCATGCTTCTGTGCCACCAGAATGCCTGCAAGCAGCTTCCTCTTTGGACCCAAGCTGCCAGAGGGTCCTGGCAGAAGCAGATCGGGGAAGAGGGGCGGGGTCACCTCCTCACTCCCAAATGCCTGCAGGCCAGTTTCAGCCTCTTCAGCTCAGGGTCTGCCTTTTGTGTTCCTACCTCTACATCCTGCCTCACTGGCCCTTTTGCTTGGAATGTCTTTCCTGCTCTAGTCTGCCTGTCACCTATCCTCACCTAGGGGAGACTTCCTTCAGCCAAAAAGAATGTCTTCCCTCCTTCCCCTTCCACGGGTCTTCTCTCCCAGACTATGAGCCTGTCCTGACCCAGGCTCTGACCTCCCCTTTCCCTGCCCAGGTACCTGCTGGAGCAGCGAGACGTGGATGTGAATGTATGGGACAAGTGGGATAGTACCCCCTTGTGAGTGCCAGGGGATGGGTGGTCAGGGTGGGTGGGGCAGCCCCTTCAGTCCTGACAGCTGCCTCCCAGTACTCCTTCCTTCTCCCCCTCAGGTACTATGCCTGTCTATGTGGGCATGAAGAACTGGTACTCTACCTTCTGGCCAATGGTGAGGGAAGGGGACAGGAATACCATCCACCGTGTGTGTGTGTGTGTGTGTGTGTGTGTGTGTGTGTGTGTACGTGAGTTCAAGGGCTCTAGAGCATGTGTATACATTTGCAAACACCCTTAAGTCTTCTCCCTCACCCCTACACCCACTCAGCAAGTACTGTTAGCTCTACTTTCAGAACCTATTCTTTGTCCACTTTCCATCTCCACTGCCCCTGCCCAACCCAGCTACAGCATCTCTCCCTGGACCATCTCTCCCTGGATGCAGTGCCAGCCTCATCACTGGTCTTATTGCTGCCCCTTCTGCCCCACCTACAGTCTGTTTTCTATGTTGTAGTCAAGCGGAGCTCAGCAAATGTGATGGGCTTATTAAAATCCTCTAATGGCTCCCACTGTATTTAGCATAGAACTAGAATGCCTTGCTTTGCCTGGGAGCTGCTACAGGGCCTGCTCTTCCTTCTCTGGCCTCTTCTTTGGCTCTCCCAAGTGCTCACTGTTCCAACCACACTGGTCTTCTCCTTGGTGCTCTAGCGCTCCAAGCTTGCTTCTGCCTCAGGGCCTTTACACTTGCTATTCCTCCTGTTTAAAATGCCCTTGCCCAGATCTTTGCATGGCCAACTCTCTCACTTCATTCAGGTCTCTGTACATTGTCACCGCCACAGCGCCCTTCCTTGGCCTCCCTCTCTGGCAGCTGCCATCACTGTCACCCTTCATCTTGCTTCGTTTTTCTTCATAGCACCTGATATCATTTGTTAATCTGTTTCTTGTCCTTCTGCCCCACTGGAGTCTCACTTCAGTGAGGACAGGAACCTGTCTTTAATGGTAGTGTCCCCAGTGCATAGAACAGGGCCAGTCTCTGAGCCTACTCTGTTTTGTGTAGTTCATGGTGTGTGTGAGTGAATATGTGTATGTGAGTGTATAGGACTTTGCCGTGTGCCTGAGCCCTGGGGTCAGAGTGGGTCCAGGGTCATTTAGGAAGGAGTCTCTAGGGCTATGGGCCCTACACGTGGGGAGGAGTGGAGGAGGAGGATGGAGATTAGGATTTCCCAGGCCCCTCCCCAGCTGCAGCATGCCACCCCATGGCCCTGCTAACTGATGAGCTCTGCTGCCCTTAGGAGCCCGCTGTGAGGCCAACACCTTCCACGGTGAACGCTGCTTCTATGGGGCTGCAAGTGACACCATCCGCCGGGCCCTGCTGGATTATAAGCAAGTGACACCCTCCTCCAGGAGGCGGGACTACTATGATGAATTCCTGCAGCGGTGAGATGGAGCGTGGGGCATCTGATGGCCTTTGCCCAGTGGGTCTGTGATGGGTGTGCCTGCAGTGGGCTGAGAGCCTTCCTACAAGATGATATGAGGGACTGGAGTGGTGAGACGGAGGAGAGGCACTCTGCTGAGCCCTCTTCCACCTGTTCTCCGCCCCCTCCCCGGCCCCCCGCAGGCTTCTGGATCAAGGCATCCACAGTGATGTGCTCTTTGTGGTGCACGGGAAGCCCTTCCGGGCCCATCGCTGCATTCTGGGTGCACGTAGCACCTACTTTGCCAACATGCTGGATACCAAATGGAAGGGCAAGAGCATCGTGGTCCTCAGACATCCACTGGTGCATCCCTCTCTGGGGTGGGAGAGCAGAGGGGCAGCAGGGGGCTTGTGCTGGACCAGGCTTCTGACCTTCCTTCCCGGCTCTCTGCCTACAGATCAATGCTGTGGCCTTTGGGGCCCTGCTGCAGTACCTGTACACAGGTGACACCCCAGGCCCGGGTCGGGCGGGCAGGGAGGGGGCTGCGTTTCTGTCCAGCAGCAGATCCAGCTGTAGCCTTGGGCTGACCTTCACCTGGTGCTTTGTCCCCTGCATTGCAAGGCAGTTCCAGTTGCCTCCTGGGTTGGGTTGGGAGACAATGAGCTGGGCTATCTGCTAATGAAGAGCTTATTTCACCCATAAACTGAGCCCCCTTTTATCTGCTCTGGGGTCTGTAGAACTCAGACAGTGGCTCTTGGAAAATTAAGGCAGCATGTAGGTCCAGAAGTCTCAGCAGAGAGACCACCTATGAAACTATGTGCCTGGGTACTGCTAATGGCCGCTCTCAGGCTCTGAGCCTCCCACGTGCACCCAGGTGGCCTGGATGTCGGTGTGGAACACATCAGTGACTGTGAGCGCCTGGCCAAGCAGTGCCAGCTATTGGATCTGCTCAACGACCTGGAGGCCAAGTGCAAGGAAGTGTCTGAGTTTGGTACGTCCAGGCTTTGGGGTTCAGGGCTTTGGGCAGGAACTGGCAGGGCCAACCTGGCTCCCTGAAGCTGCACTATCTCTGCAGTGGCATCCAAGCCAGGCACTCATGTGAAGGTGCTGAGCATGAGGCCCCCCGCAGAGGACCCCCGGCTCCGGGAGGACCTGGCCCTATTGGCTGACTGTGCCCTGCCCCCTGAGCTCCGAGTAAGCACACAGGGGCCTGGGACTGGGCCTGGTGGGCAGGAGACTTACCTGGGGACAGAGCTGTGGTAGGCAAGCCCCACATTTGGGTTCAGTTCGTTATGTGGCCTTGAGCCATTCACTTCCCTTTTCTGAGCCTAGTTGTTTACTTTTGTTGTTTGTCTTGTATTTAAATCTGTAAATGAGGTTGCAGTCCACCCCCTTCACTCCTCCAGGATCAAGCTAGAGTGGGCTCTTGGCTGAGGCCAGCCACTCTGCCTTCTCTCACCTGCATTATCTAATGGTGTCTCCTCTCCCATCCCCCAGGGTGATCTTGGGGAGCTGCCTTTCCCTTTCCCTGATGGCTTCAACAGCTGTCCTGATGTTTGCTTCCGAGTGGAGGGTTGCAGCTTCCTCTGCCACAAGGTGCTGTCCACCCCACAGCTCCCTGAACCCCTGTCTTAAGCCCTAGGCCAGCTTCTGTGGGCACAGCCCAGGCCCTGGCCTTTCCTAAGCCCAGCCTCCCCCAGGCCTTCTTCTGTGGCCGCAGCGACTACTTCCGGGCCCTGCTGGATGACCACTTCCGAGAGAATGAAGGGCTAGAGGCCTCTGGTGGCCTCCCAGCCATCACCCTGCATGGCCTCTCACCTCACGTCTTCACCCATGTGCTCTACTACATATACACCAACCACACCGAGGTGCGGACTGGGGTGGGCTGTGTGTACTGTGCCAGGGGCAGGGGGTGGGGGGGCACAATGGTCAGGACAGGTACCCAGCCCATGTCAGTGTGGGGCTTCAAGGGTCTACCCAGGACCTCATTGGCTCTGAGGGACAGGTTTTCCATGCGGCTGCGGAGCAAATGTGGGGCCCATTTAGATTTTTCTTTCAGGCAGAGGGGTCCTCATTAGATCCATGACAGGAATGAGTGACAAGACTTATGTCATCAGCACTTGACACTTGGGGACATAGTGTCAGCCACGTAGGGTCCCCAACTTCTTCAGCCAGGGGACAGTAACCCTGGATTCCCACAACAGTGGGAAGCCCTGAGCCTCCTGCCTTTAGTTTGCTGCAGACCCCTAGGGTTCTCTGTCTCCCTGTGTCTTCACCTGCCCCAAGGCCCCCCCTAACATAGGGTGACATGGGCAGCAACAGATAGTGCCTTTACACTTGGGGGCCAGAGAGCTGAACTATACGGCAGGAGAAATGAAATAAAGAGGCAGGAGGGTTCTCTAAGGGGCTAGGTGGTAAATACTGTGCCACAGGGTCTCTGTTGCAACTGCTCAGCTTTGCCATTGTGCAAAACCACCACAGACAGTAGAGAAATGAATGGGTATGGCTGTGTTCCAGTAAAATGTATTAATGAAACGGGCTGTATGTGGCCTGCAGCCCAAGATGGACTGGCCTGCCAGGGGGTACTCACCTCCACCTGAAGGAGGAAGAAACTTCTCTCTTCTATAAGTTACAGGGTGTTCTCTGCCAGGGTGTGTGTGTGTGCGCGCACATGCAAAGGTTACTGTAATAAAGAAACCCCCATATATGGTAACTTATAGAAGAGAGAAGTTTCTTCCTCCTTCAGGTGGAGGTGAGTACCCCCTGGCAGGCCAGTCCATCTTGGGCTGCAGGCCACATACAGCCCGTTTCATTAACACATTTTACTGGAACACAGCCATACCCATTCATTTCTCTACTGTCTGTGGTGGTTTTGCACAATGGCAAAGCTGAGCAGTTGCAACAGAGACCCTGTGGCACAGTATTTACCACCTAGCCCCTTAGAGAACCCTCCTGCCTCTTTATTTCATTTCTCCTGCCGTATAGTTCAGCTCTCTGGCCCCTGCCACCTAGCATCCACCTTGGCCCACCCTGACCCTAGAAAGAGCTTTGCCACCCAGAGGGCAGCTTCTTAATGACTCAGAGCAAGGACTTGGGCTCCAAACCTGGTTTTACTCTGGGTTAGCCTCACCCCTACACCGGAGCTATGTGATCTTGGGCTAGTTACTCAACTGTTTTGTGCCTCAGTTTCTCCCTCTAGAAAAGGGGGATACTGATAGTTATTACCTCCTAAGGTCTTGTGCAAAGGAATGTGTATGTTGCAGGTACAGTGCCTGGCACAAGTAAGCACCGTGCACCTGGCCTGTGGTGGGCTTAGCAGAGGTTCTGTTTGCTCCATTTCCAGCCTGCTCCCTGTGGCCATCCACAGTCTAGTTGGAGCACATGGTCTCTCCCAGCACTGAGTACAACTGTGGCTGTGCCCTAAATCCCACAGCCTCTATGGTGGGAGGGAGCTGGTAAATAGTTACTCCCCCGCCTTTTTAGTAGGGTCCTTGCCTCAGTTTTTACAGAAGCGACTTCTGTCACTTTTCTGACAGCCTTGTAAGGCACACATGATTGTGTCTGCATCTCACAGAGGATCTGAAGCACAGAGGTGAAGTGATTTGCCCAAGGTCCCACAGCTAGAATTTCCGAGCTCAGGTCTGTGTGATTCAGAGCCCAGGCTCTGCCCTGCCTGAGCCATGGGGACCCCAGACTCTTGTGTCCCTTCTGGTCCCATGGATGCCTGCAGGGGTCTGGGTCAGGTACCAGGCGAGGGGAGGAAACTCCTGCTCTGCCCGAGGCTTCCACCTTCTGGCCAGCAGGTCTCAGCCTTGCTGCCAGCCCCTGAGAGGCCTTGGTGACCTTAGGGTGCCCCCTCCCTCATCCCTTTTTTCACTGCAGGTGCCCCCGGAGGTGGCCTATGATGTGCTGAGCATGGCCGACATGTACCTGTTGCCGGGCCTGAAACGACTGTGTGGCCGCAGTCTGGCCCAGCTGCTGGATGAGGACAGTGTGGTAGGCCTATGGCGTGTAGCCAAGCTGTTCCGCCTGGCACGCCTGGAGGACCAGTGCACTGAGTACATGGCCAAGGTTATCGAGAAGGTGGGCCGGTGGGAGCTCCATGGGTGGGGGCAGGCTGTGGTGGGTGGCAAGCAGCGGTATGCCCTGAGTGTGCCTGTTCACAGCTGGTGGAGCAGGAGGACTTCTCGGAGGCCGTGAGGGAGGAGGCAGCGGCCGTGAGAGGCCGGCAGGAGCAGGACTCCATCCCTCTGGTAGATGACATCCGCTTCCACATCACCAGCGTGGTGCAGACCTACAGCAACATTAAGGAGATGGAGCGGCAGCTACACGCACTTGAGGACCTGCTGGTGTCCATTGGCCTGGACTGCTGATTGACACTGGGCCAGGGGCTCCCTGTGGACTGTGCATGTGGTTTGGTCGGCCGTGTGCTCCATCATGTGCTCCTTGCACCCTCCAGGGCATCATGGTGTGTGGAAGAGACTCATTGAGGCTCCCTACCCTGGTGTGCTTGGAGGCCCCAGGGAGAATCACCTAGGGATGAGCTTCCTCCCCAGTGCACAAGCCAGCCCCCTCAGCCCTGGGGCTGGGCACCACTCAGGGAAACCTGGGGTGGGATCTCTTAGCCTCCTTCCCCAGGTCCCCCTCCCCTCCACTCTGGCTCTCCATGGCTGCTTGCTTCCTCAAACCAAGCCACCTTCTCACAGGCACAGAGATGGCCAGGAGGGAGCAGCAGAGTCTGTGTGGCAATAAAGCTTGAATTCACTGGGAACCTGAGCCCTGGGAAGATGGTGAGATGGGGTGTAGGGGCAGTTTCCGGAGTTGGGGACCCTCATGGAGAGGTTTAGGTGCCCAACAGGGGCTACTCAGGGATTAGGGGTTGCCCTGGGTCTATGGGTCTTGAGTAGGCAGCCCCTGTTTGTGGGGGCCCAGAAATCTCCCAGCTGAGCTCCTCATCACACCCCTGCCCCAGGGCAGAACTTCCCTCAGGGCACAGCTTTCCCCCTGGGCTCCTCTTGGTGAAGTCACACTGACCAACTGCCTGGCCTGGGGGCCCTGGAGAATGTTGAGTGGGGTAGGGCTGACTGAGGACACAGGCTGCTTCCCCTCAGGCCAAGTAAGGACTGGCTTCTGAGCCATAAACGTTTCTAGCACTCACTTACTGAGCACTTGCTATATATGGAAGGCTGTTCATACAGCTGAAGTGTCTAATCATCACTGCCCAAGACATAGAGACTAAGGCTGGGCCACAGACAGGACCCCGGGGGGTGAGGGGGGATGGGGGAGTATGGCCCTGGGGGGCCCTGGCCAGCCTGGGAGCAGCTTGCTCTGCAATCCCAGGATGAAGGGCAGGGAGAGGTGGGTGCAGAGAAGTGAAGGGGGAGGAAGCCCTCTGACTCTCCACTCCCCACCCCACTAGCCACTGGCTGTGTTGGGCCTCATTGCAAGAGGGGGACTGTACCTCCACTTTACCTCAGCCCCAGGCCAGCCTCCTCCTGGAGGAGGGCCACTTGGTGCCTCCTACAGGGCTATGACATTATTAGGGAGGTCAGAGGTGGCTTTCTCAGGATGTCCTTCTGGCTTTCAGCCCCCCATTGCCCTATCTGGTCCCTGAGGCCCAGGTGTTGTGTAGGTAGCTAGATATTAAAGGAAGAAAGCAAAGGGAAGCTGACATGATTGCCTCACCAGGAAGTTACAACTTCACACACTCCCAGGAACCACTGGTCCTTTCCTGGGGCAAGGCACAGAACAGTGAAGGGGGAGGTCCACAGTGCATAGTAGGAGTACATTGGCTCGGGAGGGTGCTTCTATGAGGCATGTGCATAGCGGCCAAATGACCACAGAGGACTGTCAGTCAAGCCTGGGGGAAGAATGGATTGGTCGGGGTGGTGGGGTGGTCTCATCAGAAGCTCTGGAAGCTTGGAAGTTGATTGGTTACTTTGAATACACTGGTCCTTCCCAAACCCAGGTAATCTAATCCCAGGACACAAAGCCAGTCCCTCTCTCCCTCTCAATAGCACACACTCACCCTTTCCCTCACTTGTTCTCACTCCATAGCCATGTGGCCTTAACAGTCCCATGGCCATTCTCTAAACACAGGCTCCAGGCTGGAGCCTGGATACAGCAGCACAGCTATGGATTGCAGCCAGGAACCCAAACTAAGCTAGCCAGATGGTGAGAAACTCTGGACTGGACTAAGCTTAAATATGGATACTGGTTCTATTTCTGGCCCCGATTTCCCATGTTAGGAGGGACAGCGATGGGACATTGGGAACTGCCTTCTATTTCCACCCAAATAAATCTTACCACCAGACCTCATCCTCCCTTGTGGGTCCCCCAAAATGCTTTTTCTCTCAACACCTCAAGGACCCACTTCCATCGGCAACCCAGAGCTGTACCCCAAGGCCTCTCGCTCCAGTCTGCCTTGGGAACAGCAGGCCGAAATCCGAGTGGTGCTCAGAGCCCTGGGGAAGATCAGAAGCTCACTGTTCTCCCACAAGCTAGATGCTGGGTCCGTCGGCCCTCCCTGCAGTTGTTTCATGTCACTTCACACCTTGTTACTCTTGTTATTTGCCAGAACTTCGGGGAATCTCTTCCTTTCCCTCTCCAGTGCATTTCATCTGTGTTGGTCCAGTAGGGGAAGCTATAAGGTCTGAATGACAGGATGAGTGATCAGTTGAACAAGTGAGCAGGTAGGCTGGGAGGAGTGGTGAGGAGGAGGAGCTCGCCAAGCTGACGGGTGGTCCTGCTGGCGGAGGGCAGGGTTTATGCAAGGTCCTGGGAGCCTGAAGGAGCCTGACATGAGACTGGAGGGGTCAGCATGGCCAGAGGCCAGGAGTTCCCACCCTGGCTCTCTTACTGCCTGGTCACCGTGCTGTGCCTGTTTGCCTCTCTATAAATGGGAAGTCATTTTTATAGTAATTCCTCGCTTGGGGTGTTGAGTTACTACTTGTGAAGGGCTCAGTGCAGCACTGGTTGTAAATGCTGAGCCTAGAGAGGAGGTGTGAGTAGGAAGTGACGGGGGAGGGGGGACGGGGACGCAGCTGACTTGCATCTTTGAAAGTTCACTTGGGTGTGCCCCACAACCCCAGCTTCTAAACACAGGACGTGATGTCCCAAGAAGGAATGGAGGAGGAGTGCTGAGTGGGAGTTGGGGGTTCTTCTGACTTGTGTGTAGTTTTTTTCTTTTTAAAATATTTTTATTGACATTTAGAGAAAGAAGAAGGGAGAGAGAGAGAGAAATATCGGTCGGCTGCCTCTTGCACGCCCCCTATCAGGGATCGAGCCTGAAACCCAGGCATGTGCCCTGATGGGGAATCAATCAAATCAACAACCTTTCGGTGCACGGATGACACCCAACTAACTGAGCCACACCTACCAGGGTACTTGTATGTAGTTTCCAATACTTTCAGAATGTGTAGCTGTACTACTTTTAGAATGAAAAAGCACATCTATCCCTCACTTCATTTTAATTCATTCCTGATAAGTGCAAAACTGCTGAATGAAAAAATATAAATTTTCATGAATTTTATCGGGTAATATATGCATTCTATCCTAATTCAAGTTATCCACATATTTTTCACTGCAGGAAAAATATTTCAGCCAAACACTGACAAAATAAGCAACAGTGGAAAAGAAACACTGCTTACACACATAATGTAATGTAGGGGGATGGCTTATTTATACTCCTGAGAAGATAAAGGAGTGATGGTGGGGCAGGGCAGAGACAAGATCAGTAGCAGTGCTGTGCTGAGTCATACTAAAATTGGAAGCAGAAAGAAAAGCCAGATCCTAACTTTATTTAAAATATTATTTGGTTTATCATTTTTTCGCATTAATTTTGATTTTAAAAATTACAGTATTATCTTGATTACTAAGATTTTTGGTGCCCCATTACATTTTGTGTCTAGGTGAGTGCAAAGGTGCCCATTATGGTATCTATAATAATAAAAGTGTAATATACTAATTAGACCTGACATCCTTCTGGACGTCCTTCCGGACGAACTTCTGGATGAAGCCCGGGCTGCGAGGGAAGCCTAGGTCCCAGGTGCCAGAGGGAAGCTGGTGCCTGCAGCCCGGGGAGGGAATGCCTACTCTTGCACGGATTTCGTGCATTGGGCCTCTAGTTACAAATAAACAGGAAACCAGCAAATAGCCTGAGTTGTAATCACGGAAGGAAATTATGGAATAGATGTGGCTGCAAAGATGTCAGTGCAGCTTCTGTTTCCCCAAGGGAAACATGGGCTCATTCATTCCACCTCGGGTGTGCCCCACAACCCCTTTGGCCCTGGCCCAAACAGTTGTTACAGGAGGTAAGTCTACAATGAAAAAATAAAGTCTTTTTTTCACCCATTCTCTAATATCCTCTCCACCTGAAGAAAAAAACGAAGAATGAAAAATTTGCATCCTCTGTTCTTTCCTCTACCTGGAAAACTCCTACATAGCCTTCAGTGCCCCCTCTCACTGCAGCAGACTGAGAAACCCAAGGCAGGGTGAGGTTGCCACCTGGCCACTGGCATCGCAGAGTCAGGAGTGCTCTTGCCAGGACTCAGGGCGGCCTTAGTCCCTGGAGCAGACATTTGAAGATACAAGATTTTTTTCACTTTGGGGAAAGTCTGTACCAGAGAACTCAGAGTCAGGTACTTGTGAAGGTGACCTTTACCTGGCCTATTGTCCTTGCTCTGATTGTATCTGCCTGCCTACTACAACCTTACAGAGTGACCTGGTCATAATCTCCTAACGGGGCTGTTGTGGTGGGTAGTCACTCCCCAGACATATAACTTTAATGGAAGGTTTAAGTCCGTTGTTCTTACACATCTAGGCTAGCTCACCTCTGAGAACCCTGGAAGGCATAACAAGCCTTAGCAAAGCACATGCTCTTGTTACCGATCCTGTAATTCACTCCCCATCTTGCTGTCTCCCACCTCCATGTAACCTTCCTTACTTTCCCTCCGTAATTTCAAATGCGTACAAGAAGCTGCAAAACCTGTCCTGCGGAGCACCTGAGATCTTGTTCCCTGGCATGTTTCTTCAGTTTGACTCAAATAAGCTCATGAAAAGTCTCTACAGGTTTGGATTTTTTCCTCATTGACATTTATCTGTAGAGCTTTTTGAAGATAGACACATGTTCTTTACATTTTCTCCCGATTCCTTGACCCTCAAACTTGGTTGGTCACCAAACCTTGTTGATTTTACCTCTTTAAGAGCTGCTTCCTCAGTATCCCCTTTTCTGACCCCACTGCCACAGGCCCCTGCCTCACCAGCAACCCATTCTCACTGCCCTGTTGGCATCTTCCAGGCAGATACTGAGCCTGGGTCGCCTCCGTGTGCACTCTTCATTCCTGGGCACAGCCTGCTGGCTCTCCCCGATGTCTGAGCCTTTTTTCATGGGCACTTGGCTTATTTCCCAGCCTTCCTTGCCCCAGTTCTAGATGGGAACTGAAGTACTAGATGTGATCTCTGCTTTGTTCCTTGAAAGGCACAGGCCTGCCCCTTTCCTCTCTTCCCCTCTGGTTGGCTGGAACAAGGAAGCGGTGGCAGGAGCTGGAGCAGCCATTCTGGACTACGGGCTGGAAGCTGCTTGCTCCAGACGGCAGGTTCAGGAGAGTGAAAGGGGCGCTGCCTCCTCCTGCGAGCCTCCATCCTGGTCTGGTTGTGTCCTCTACCTGAAGCCGCAGGCTGAGTAGTCTCACGGGGCAGCTCTGCCTGTGCTCCAGTGACACTCCCTCCAGCCACAGCTGTCGGCCTCCCTGTGGCTGGCCCAGCGCTGCAGCTACCCCATGGCTTCCCTTCACCACACAGTCCTTGTTTGGGTGCTGGGGAGGGTGCCCTAGGTTTCCCCCAGCCATCCTGAAAGTCCCAGGTCTGGGACCAACCTCCACCCCCGTGAGCTCCCCACACCCACTTATCTCCCTGCTCTCCCACAGGGCCTCCCCTGGAGAGAACACTGGCCTGCTGGGCCGGGCCCACTATGTGCCCCGTCTCATTTCTTGACCCTCCGCTGTTAAGTGCTGGAGTGGCAGGTTTGTGTCACCCTGTCTTCATTCTGTGGGGCAGCCCCAGGGCCAGCACGGTGTCTGGAAGGCACATCACGAGTGCTCGATGGGGAACTCCTGATAGCCCCGAGTGCTCACAGAGGCAGGAAAGGCCAGGTTTGACTCCGGCTCAGGGTAGACTTTGGTTAGGGGTGAATAGAAAGGGGGCGTCTTGGGGGAGCGGCCTCTGTCCTTCAGGTTTGCCTGTTGGAGGGACCTCTGCATGGAGGGCAGGGCCAGCTCCAGCCACGCCCACAGGACCCACTTCATGTGTGTGGAGCTCAGTAGAGAAAAAACATGTGGGGCCCTTGTCCAGAAATGACTGAGAATTTCAAGACAGCAACAGCAAAGGAATAAACAAGACATGGGGCCCTTCTAAGTGTGGGCCACAGGGACTGACTGCACAGGTTGCACCTACGTGAAATCGACCCTCAGTGCCAGGCTCAGTGCTGTTCCAGACGGGCCTGCGCCCTCTCACCTTCCCTCCCTCCCTGGACAGATATTTCATCAGGGGTCCCCTGGAAATAAGACGGAGATCTAATGCAAGGACACAGTCTCCTGCCACTCGTTCAGGTGGTGAGAACAGAGAGCTACTGACAAGCAGAACAGGTGCCAATCAGAGGAGGAGAAGGCAGGGCAGGGCCTGGGGTGGTGGGGACACCTTAGGGTGGTCGGGAAAGGCTTCATGGAGAAGGTGGCCAGCAGGGAGACTGTCATGTTGGAGACAGTGGACATGGGAGAAAGGGCAAAGGCAGCTGTGGGGCCAGAGGAAACGGGGGCAGAGGTGACAAGATGTGCTGCTGGGTCAGGTGCAAGTGTGGGACCGAGAGGAGTGGAGGATGCTCTTCGGAGCTTTGGGGTCCCCTGTGCTGAGATGAATGAGGCCCGGCGGAGCCGGTATGGCTAAGACCAGAGCTTGTTTCTGGGGTGTCAGGCATCCGTGTGGCGCTGCGGAGGAAGCGGTTAGTCCAGAGCGGGGTGGCCCAGCTCCTCTGTGTGCAGGTGGCCGAGTCTGCCATGTAACAGAACACATGCTCACTCTGCTTCAGGGCAAACGACCCCAGGTGCGGAGGACAGAAAAGCAGGCCACATCCGCGGGCTTGCAACAGATGACAGCTCAGCCAGGCTCTCAGCGCTGCGCTTTCTGTAGGGACTGTTGTAGTCTTGGACCAGGCAGCCAGACAGAAAACACCATTCAGAAAACATCCGGTTTATTAGGATTAGCTGTGGCATATTGGTTCCTTTAATAGTTTTAAACTGATACATGTGTCCCCACTAACAGCATACATGTAGGGGGTGTTGAGCTGCAGTGACAATAGCAAACAGGTGAATTGCTTAGAAAATCATTGTGATCCTAATGGGTTTTTCTTAGCAATGGCGAGAAGAAGAAAAGGTAGCTCAGAGCCTTGCTACAGGGTGCAGAGCAGAGCCAGGTGGGTGTTCAGAGCACCCTTTTGTGCTCTTGCTGTGAGCCCCAGTCCCCCCCCCCCCCAGAAGCTGAGGGGGAAGCTGGGGTTGCCAGTGGGTAGAAGCGAGGCTGCCCATCCACACACCCCATCCCTGCAGAGGAATGGGGCTCTTTGGGGTTGGGAGCCCCCACTGGCTGCAAGTGTCATTTTTGCCTAGAAATGTTTCGGGGTCTGAAACCCATTTCTGTATGGGCCAGCATGACGTCTGGGTTACAGGGAGAGGTGCTGTGTCCACATCAGTGCTCGGGCTTAGTATCCCGACGTGTCCATCCCTCCAGGTCGGTTTGGATCAGCTGCATCTCTGGGGTCTCCTCCCTGGCCGCCTTTGCCCTCCTCTCACCTTTTCAAGGCCAAGCTGTGTGTGAGACCTAGCTTCCCTTCCAAACCCAGCTCCTCGCGCCACAGCCACGGCACGACCCTGAGGCTCCAGGTGTCAGCATGAAGCTGTCAACATTGAGAATGAACTCAACTGGAGACTCGCCTGGAGCACTTCAGATGATACTCCAGACACAGCGGGTGTCCACTCATTCAGCAGGTGGGCCTGGCATGGTACCATCCCCCCTCCTAGATTTGGAGTCAGTCCCAGTTCAAATCATTGTTTTCTTTTTTAATATAGGTGATCCTTTCACCAGATATGTAAATGCGATTGAATTTGTCTCTGTAAAAACTTTCATATAAATAAATTCGTGCATCCGAAAGACTCCTGGTCAAACCATGTGCCTGATATTTAATTTGGGGATGGTATTGCAGTCACCTGCTTTCAGGAGAGGTGGGGCAGGGGTAGGTGGGTGGGAGGAATGGGGACTTCTGTGACCTGAGCCATCACAGCTCGGGTGAGAATTCCAGGTCTGGGCTCAGGGGGTCTTGCGCGTTTGGCAGTTTGCAATGTAGTTTCTGCTTTTCCTTAGCTGAGGAGCACAAACATTCACACAGGCCCAACTCAACGGGCACCGACCTTATCTCTCAGTGCATTTCTTACATTTTTCTCCCTCAAAAGGAATCCAGAGAAATATGATGGGGCAAGGGAAGCCGCTCTCTGTGGGGCCCTGGGCTCTGCCCCCAGGGGGTGGGTGCCTGGGCACTTCACCTCTCCCGAGGGGCAGGGGCAGGAGAACACAAACCTGGACCCGGGCAAGCAAGCATGACCGGGCTGCCCACTGGAAGGGGACCAATTCTAGCCTCGCCATGGTGTGGGCAGGTCCCTGGAGGGAGGGCAGAGGGGCTCCCCTCTGGAGGTCTAAAGAAAACCCTAGAATAGGGTGTGGGCGAGGGGCAGTTTTGCTGTTAGAGGAAGAGGGTGGGAGACCCAACTCCTAGAGTCAGAGGCCCTGGCAGGGAATCGGCGCCTCTTCTGTAGCCTAGGGCTCCTGCCTGCACCTTCCATGGGTTCAATTCCCAGCAACTGCCCTCCAGTGCCCCGGCCCCCACACAGTCATAGTTACACTAAGGAGCCTCGTGAGGTCCCAGCCAGGCTGACTGAGAGTGAAGGTATTCCTGCAGTGGGCAGTGATCCCCCTTTATTGCTGGCACTAAGTGAGGGATGCGGGCGGGGGTTGGCACCTGAGAAAGGCTGGTCAGGCGCGGGCCTCGGCTGGGAAAGGTTGGCCCTATCAGCCAGCCTCGCCTGCCCACCGCCCACCTGGCTGCAGGGCCACCGAGTTGGGACTCCCTTCTCCTGCCACCAGAGGTAGCTGTGCTGCCAGCACTGAGCTCCTGGGGCTGCTGTGAGCCCAAACAGTGGGGGCCAAGGACAAGCCTGCCACTGCCACTGCTGGCGCTCGGGGCCTGCCTCCGGGGTTGTGCCTGGATGCCTTTAGCACAGGGTCCCCAGGCTAGCTTGTCCCACTCCTGTGCAGAGGCACGAGCCCCCTGGGTCCCACCACCCATCTACCACATTGTCTCTGCTTTAGAATATACTTTCCTCTTCAATACAATCGTCTCTCAGTGTCAAGTAAAACAAGTCATGGAAGGCAAGGCAGCCCCTGAACACCCAGCTCTCAGCGGGCAGCCTCAGGCTCCCTGAAGGGAAGGAAGGGGAGTAGGGTCTCCAGCCATGTCTCATGCCACCCCAACACCCAGCTCCTGCTGACCGGGAGCTGACAGGGGTCATGGGGGGCGACACACTCTGAGGAAGTATGAGGCATTTTCTGGGCCTCAGGAGGCACGTGGGTCTGCCTGGGAAGCTGAGGCCAACCACCATGGCTGGAGAGAGGCCAGCCTGAGGCCGTGGGGATGGGGGTGGGAGGGGGCTGGAGGGGTGAGCAGGAGAGGGACTCCTCCAATTATTGCAGTCAGGTGTCCCAGAACACCAGGAATTCCTGGGAACCCTGCGGGAGCTAGGAGAGGCAGGGCAGAGGCTGTGCTGTGTTTTAAGGATATTCCAGCACATTCCATCTCTGGAAAACTGCCTGCGACCCTTCTCTGTTTTTGCATAAAGTGTCTACCCCTTAAGGTAGACCCAGAGACAGGACAACCTAACATATGACAAGAGTGCCTTTTTTTCTTTAGTGAGTTATGCTAGGGATTCCTCCAATTCGTAATTTTTTTAAGTCACATGTGAGAGGTCAGCTTCTGCCCTTCCTCTGCCCACTTCCCCAGCTGTGGGCCGGGGGCCTGGCCGTGAGCTCAGGGTGGGGACCCTGTTCTCGCTGCCGCTGTCCTTTGAGAGACCCACATGTTTATTTCATGGAAGACGGAGTTGGTTACTTCAGGAAGCTCTTTGTGGAGAACGTGGTAGGCACCTTCGTAAATCTGCAATTAGGAGAGACAGGAAGTCAGGGCTGCAGGAAGCTCCAGGTGCAGGGAGGGAGGCCACAGGTGGCAGCCAGAGTCCCCCAGACACTCCCCATGCCCCCAGGACTCCATCCTTATGGTGCCAGTGCCTTTTGATCAGATGATGATGTAAATAAATTAAAATGTGCCAACATGATCTAGCACTTCCTTTCTTAAATCAACACACACCTTTCCTTTATTCTGCGTCTCTCTCCAGCTGTGACCTGGTCTGTGCCTCTATCTCAAAACCCTGATTTCCATTCCTTGTCTTCACTTACTCGTCTTCCGCCTGGACCTCAGCTGGTCCCAGTCTACTTTCAGTCCCACCAACCCACAGCGACTGTAATTGGCATGGGCTACAATGACCTGGGAACACTTTCTCTCATATTGTCTTCTTAGCATCATTCGGAAGCTGTTAACCTTCTAGAAATACTTTCCTCTTATAGTTTCTTTCAATTTCTTTCCCAAATTTCCAATGGCCTCTTCAACAGGCATCTCAAAATGGAACTCCTGTATCACCCATCTCAGGGTAGGGGTCACAGTCTTCTCACTGGTGCAGGCCCAAGCTCAGGATCCATCCTTAGTCACTTGATCACTACAGTCACCCTCTCTCCAGGTCCTGCCAGGCTGTCCCCTGCCTTCACTACCACCGCCTCAGGCCAAGCTCATCCTCTTGGCCTGGGTGACACCACCATCTTCCCACCCAGTGCCCCTACCTCCACTCTTGCCTCCACAGGGCAGCTGAGGTGTGCTTTGAGAACCGTAGCAAAAGCCTGTTGCTGTCCAGCTCAGAACACGCTGTTGGCTTCTTCACTGCACTAAGAGTTGGGACCCCTCCTCTGCTGCCAGGTCCCCCTCACCCTGCTTGGCACACTCCACCATACTAGTCTCCTGAGTGTTTGCATACACCAATATTTTGCAACTTAGGTCTTTGCAGTTGCCCCTCCCTTGTTCTGGAATGCTCTTCCACTGCTCCAGTCACTGTCAGCTCCTAGGCCTGCCTGCCGATCTGGGTGAGTGCCTTACCTCTTCTCTAGTTTCTCTGTCCCACTCTCTGCTTGATTTCCTTCAGGACCCTGACCCTCTTCCTCACTGTCACCCTGTCTGGTTGGTTGTTTGCTGCTCATCCACTAGGACAGACTGTGTGAGAGGGTTGAGACTTTGCCTGTCCTGTTCCCTGGGCCTGGCACAAGGTCAATGCTGACTGAACACTTGGGTTCAAGAAGACACGAATGAATGGAGAGTGAATGAACAAATGAGCACTCTACATGGCCTCCCTTTGTGGGGTCACCAAGGTTCCACTCCGCAAAGGGCATGATCTGTGAGGCGCCTTCACCCAACTGCAAAGTGGCCATGGCCTTTCATGTTCTCCAGCATCATAAGAGCCAGTTTTCCTTTTTCTCCTGCTTTCTGGTCACCCACGAGTCTACATCTGACAGTTGGTGTGGGCCAGGGTCTGCAATGCACAATGGTGTGAGGGGAGCACTTGACAGTTTGCAAAGCCATGAGAGTCTGTCAGTGCCGTATGGAATGGAGAGGGTCGGTGGGAGTGAGTTCGAATTCTGACCCTACCTCTCAGTAAGTGTGGGACCTGTAGTGAGGTAGTTGCCTGTTCTCTTTATAACTTAGCAGGAAATGGTCCTGGACTCGGCCTCCATGTGCCTACTGCACAGACTGTAGTGGCATAGTTTGGGGCCACATATTCATCATCAGTATACTGGGGCTGTGGTCAATGGTCACTTGACAGGTACATAGTAGGTGCTTCTCCTCCTCCCCACCCCACCCCACCCCCAACTGGGGCTCTTCCCAGTTCAATTAGACAAACAAAAAACAGAGATGTCTGGACTCTCCAAACAACATTTTCCATCTCTACAGGCCCTCCACATTAACCCATTGTGGTCTGTGTGTCTGACAAGCCATGTGGCTAAGCCACAGGTCCCATGCCCTCTTGCATATGCCCTTGCAGACTAGACCCTGCCATGCCCACTGCTCTGGTACCCCCAGAGCCCTGACAGTGGTGGCTGGTCCCCAGCTGCTGCAGAAAACCAACCTGCAGAGAGGCCGGGCAGCCACACGCCTTTGGACCTGGGACACGGAAAAGCGGGAGACATGCTCTTGGAGACATTTCTTTGCCCAGTGCCCAGATGCGGGTTTTTTCCTTGACCCAGACATCTTCTGAGTATTCTCCCATGACCAATTGGCTAATGGCTTGTGTTCTTGCTTAGAATGAACAGCTACCTTGTATTTCTGGTATGTATTTTCCAGTGGGGCCAGGTTGGCCGTATCCCAAGATGACCCCCGTCCCCCCGGGGGTAGCCTTGGGGTTCTGGGCAGATATGCCCAAAGGGACACCACCTTCCCACTTTGGGGAAGTGAGGGGATCAGGTGCTCACCTTGAGTGTCTTGTCCTGGCTCTTGGCGGACTCCATGAGCAAGTAGGCCCCTTTGCTGTCGCACAGGCGGTCAGCAGAGCCCTGGAGCAGCAGGAAGGGCAAGGTCAGCTTGGGGAGGGCCCGCTCCACCCTGGAGACAGCATTGAGCAGCTGCATGCCGAAGCACACTTTCATCCCTGCCCGGCAGATGAGGGGGTCCGTGTTATAAAGGTCGACCTGCAGAAAAAAAGAGAGAGGTTTCTATCATTAGTTCAGGGGTGGGGACTTCCCTATTGTCTGTTAGATCTTCCTTCTGCTTTGGCCTGAAGAGCTGATTCCATCAGTCAGCTCCGTCTGGGATGCAGGTGCATGGCCAGCCCTTCCATGACCCAGACCTGCACTGTTTTGATGCCTCTCTTCACAGGCTTTGTTCCATGCATCCCACATTCATACATGTGCCTCCACACAGTTTCAAGTGTTAAGGCATATATTTTTATATAGGCAACATTATATTGCTTACAGATTTTGTTCAGGAACAGCTCTGAAGGTATTCTGGTGTTAGTCATGTGGGTTTTGCTTTCTCTAAGCCCGTCTTCCCTTACTTAGTGTCCACCTGGTAGAAGTGGGTGAGGGCACACACAACACACAGGGGCAATGGGGGCCCTGGCGGAAGGCGTGGGGCTGGTTTGAGGAGCCCCTGAGGCACTCTGGCAGGGCACCACCCCATGGGCTTCCAGAGGAACGAATTCCAGGGAAGGTCTGGGCTGTGGTGGGCTCCAGTCTCCATGTCCTCTGGGCTGCAGAAGGCTGCCTGCCACCCAGACAGGGATGCCTACTGCCTCTCTAGGGGGCATGCCCAGAGGCTGGGTCCTCCCTCCTCAATCATCAGATTTCCCAGGACCTAACTCTAACTCCCCCTGCTTATGGCTCAGAATCTGACCCAGCCTTTCACGAGGCTACCCTGACACCCTATCCTTGTTTTCCCTGGCTTCACGCCTCCTGCCTCTAAGGGAACAGTGAGTTGCCTGCTCACTGTGGCCCCAGGTGGGGCACTGCCCCCACAAAATCTGGGTGAGAAGTCTCTAGAAGTCTCTCAGGCCATATGGGTAGGTGTGAGACCACAACATCCCCTATCTCATTTCCCTCATCCTTGCCAGTGGGTTCTTGGCTGGTTGGAGATGTGCCACATGGGTAAGGGAGCAGAGGGGCCATGGGAGGAAATGCGCCCCCCACTGCCCTGTGAGCTGCCAGAGTGCCCACTGTGTTCCAATCTGATCGGCAAAGGCAGGGCTACACCTCTCTTCTGTTCCCACCCCTGCAGGCCTCAGCTGGCATTCAGATCCATGCCGAGGCGGGGAGGCTATTCTGGGTCATCCCTGCCATCCCTGAAACCTCCCGTGCTGGGGACAGAGCAGGCAAAGCAGACCTTTGTGGAGAGCCACATGAGACGGATTAGCACTTCCTGCAGCGGAGCTGGCGTGAATCCTGCAGGGCTAAGGCCATTTGTTTGGGGGCTGAGAGGACAAGAGACTGGCAGGAGCAGTGCGTGGCCATAGCGGTTGCTGGTCCAGGGTCTGCAAGGAGCCCTGTTTGGAAGGAGAGCCCTGGGCTTGCAGTCTGTCGAGAACTGAGGCTAACAACGAGAGCAATGGCAACTGCAGCACCACCGAGCAGACACGTACCCAGCACAGTGTCAGGGCAGCATGTGCAAGACCTCATTTAGTGAAAAGAAGAACAGCTAACACTTCACTTCTGAGCTCTTCCTTTCCATGTGAGTGCACTACATGTTTAACCCGATTAACCTTAATAAGCACTCCGTCTGAAGAATGGCTCTCATTATCCTTATTTTGGGAGGAGGAACCTGCCTATTATCCATTACTCAGTTCCTGTTCCCCCCTATAGAACCCCGAATGTTTCATTTGGAATACAAGGAAGGACCCAGAATAAAGACTACATTCCCCAGCCCTCTTTGCAGTTAGGTCTGGTCATGTGACCACATTCGGGCCAATGGGAAGTGTGAAGTATGCAGTGTGATCCTCCTGTCAAGGCTTGTCCTATTTCCCTCCTCCCACCTACCAGAACACAAGCTGAGTAAGGCGGGAGCTGGGGCCCAGGGATGACAGCCACACCCCAGAAACAAAAAGCAACAAGATGCACTGGAGCACATGGGGCCGGTGACCCTGAGCAGTCAATAAGCTTCTCTCCTGTCTAATCCCCCATTGTTGCAGTCTGGGTCTCCTCGCGCTGGCAGCCCTGCTAAGAGCACTCCATTCCATGTCGCTGGACCCTGGTTGCACGGGATGTGTCCTTAGGAGCGCACAGGGCCAAAGCCTGCTAGACCACCACCACCTTCCCGAAACGGCCTGCCCCCTTGCTCTGTTGATCCAAGACATCCTGGCCACATGAGGCCCCTTGGGGAGTCTGTTCTCGGGACTAATTGCTCTGACGGCCCAAGCGGCTTCCTGCTCTTGGCTTCATTTTCCATGTCTTGGTCACGTAAGCCTTGTTTACACAATGGCTGTATATGGGCCTGGGGAAGGAGCTGCCAGATGTGTCGGGGAAAGGGCAGGCCCTTGGTGGGAGCCACAGCTGGGGCAGAAGGCAAGTGGGACAGAGGGAAAGTAGAGTTTGGAGCAAAAAGGGGGGCCAAACTTCATGGGGAAACTGAGGCTCAGAGGGCCCAAATCCTCCCCTCAAGTAACCATTCTGGCCCAGTCACGATGGCCTTAGTTTTATTTATTTTTATTTTAAATATATTTTTATTGATTTCAGAGAGGAAGGGAGAGGGAGAGAGAGAGATAGAAACATCAATGATGAGAGAGAATCACTAATTGGCTGCTTCCTACACACCCCCTACTGGGGATTGAGCAACCTGGGCACATTCGACGCTTAACCACTGAGCCACGCCAGCCGGGCTGGCCTTTGTGTGTGTGTGTTTTTTTAAGAGCTTAAGATCTAAAGTCACCAGAAGTCCTACTTGTGAGGTGAGAACATGTCCTGTCACCCCCAGAAAAGAGGCAGATAGGGCTATCTCTCCTGGACTAGACCCAACCCCAGAGCACTGGTCAACAGAAGAAGCATATTCAAAGCCAAAGATGAAAAAGTCAGTCCCCAAAGATGACTTCTTATAGGATTCCATCTCTATGACAATCTTAAAATGACAAAAGTGAGAAATGTGGTTGCCAGGGGTGGGGTAGGGGAAATGGGTGTGCTACACCAGGGTAACATGCGGGATCTTTGTAGTTATAGGATGTTCTGTGGTCTGATGTACTAATGTCAACTTCCTGGTAGTGATGTTGTCTTATAGTTTTGTAAGATGTCAGCATCAAAGAGAACTGGGTAAGGGTCCATAGGATTCCTTTCCATTATTTCCCACAACTACATGTGAATCACTACTACATCAAAACAAAAAGTTTAATTAAAAAAACATGTAACAAAGACCCAGTCTTTGGCACTATCTCTCGCATCCCCTCCCCCCATTTTTCTTTATCATAATTTTTTTTTTTTTTTTATGCCAGCTGAGAACGTGTCCATTGGGAACATGTCAGCTGGAGGCTCCGGGTCCAGGTCCAAGTGAGCACATCTTTGTTTCAGGTGATTGACCTCTGGGGGTGCTGCCACTGGCTGGACTTGAAGTCTTTTTTTCTTGGGGGGCATGTCAACTGACAATACAAGGCAGACCAGAGGAGTGAGGAGCACCCAGCCCTGATGGTTCCCAGCTGTGGTCTGGGCAAGGCTCTTCTCTCCTAGGCTCAGTTTGCTGAATAGTGAAATAGGGGTGATAGTGGAAATGCCTCAGAGGACTCTAGGGGGATTCAATGAGCTGATGAAGACACAGTGCCACGCCCAGGGTCTGGCCCCAGAGTGAGGCTAGTGATGTGTGGGGTGCATCTGGCTCTGACCCTGGGAACAAGGAAAGGAAGGTCTCTCTGCCTCAGAGACCTCGAGCCACATAACCTTAGGTGAAGTCTTACTCCTTCCAGGTCTTTGCTTTCCCACTGAGGGAACCTCGAAGGTTCCTCTTTGGATTTAAGTTTCACAGGTTGTGAATATTTTCCTGGCCTCCTTCGCGTATTTTAGTGATCCCCAGTACTTTCACTGTTTTCTGGGGCTCTGAGAGCTCTCAGCAAGGTTGAACTTGCCAGCCAGGAACGTGCCAACTGGGGCTGCTGACTTTTGAACACAGTCTCTCTGTGGGGAAGAGACTTTGCCCTAAAGCACAGTAAATATAGTTACAATCTACAGCTGGGAGTTGTCTTCAAGTTGGTTGAGCAACATCTAGGCACGACTACTACAGCCAAATCCCTTGACCTATTTTTAAAAAATCTGTTCCGTGATGGAATACAAAATTACATTTTTAATTAAAATGATATTTAAAATAACGAACACACTTAGCCCTTAATTATGTACCAGGTGCTGTGTTGAGCATTTTACTTGTACTTGCTCGTTGACTCTTCACAGGAAACCCGTGTAGGGACTGTTGCTATTTTCACCATTTCATACACGAGGAGAGGCTCACCGGGGATAGATGACCCACTCAAGATTACACAGCAGGTAAGGGGCAGAGCCGGGATAAGAGCCTAGGCAGCTGGGTTTCACCATCGTCATTCACAGCCGCTCACCATGCTATGCTACCTACTAAGGAAGAGAAAGTGAAGGTGAGTCCTGTGGACTCGCAGGTCAGCCAGGAGCCGTGGAGGTGGCATTCCTCAGAAAAAAAGCGGTGGGTCCCTGGTGAGAACCATACATATCTAGGCCTGACGGTGAAATGACTTGGTGGGTACCACAGTTGCCACCCTTCACAGAAGGGGAGGGGGTGCCCTACTAGGCACAGACAGGCATGCACCCTCCTCACATGACACTGTTTACCACTTCACAGAGAAATATAGCCCAGCAGGTCTGATCTCCTACAGTTTCCCTTCAAGGACCTACATGTGTCTACAACTGGGTTTTTCTGACCTTCCTTCCCTCCAACACCCTCTCTTTTCCTATGGAAGCCTCGTCCTTCCACCTGTGCTTTGGAGCCCATCCCAGGACTCCCATCTCCTTCCTCCATGGTTTAGATCTTTCATAATCCACCTATTTTTATCACAGAGAAATCAGAGAGCCTGCTCTGGCATCCTGGAGAGAGTGCACAACAATTCTACCCAAGTGAGCTCTAAAATCTAGAAACCCGGAGGAACCCTACAATGAATGGACATGTCTTTGCAGAGGCAATCTCTTCATTTCCTACCTTGGTTTTGAATGGCAATTTGTTGTGGAAAGACTTGGATGAATAGAAAATCCTCTCCTATGTACTGTGGTTTCCATTGCCCATCACAAGTGGCTGTTCCAGCCCTTTGCTCTTAAATCAATCAACATCTATTCCTCTTTCAGTCCTTAGCTCAGACTTTACACCTTCAGGGATGCCTTTTTGATTTTCCAAGTTCTCCTGGCTAACAGCCCTTCTCAAGCCTTCCACTTACCCTTCACCCAGGGGTTTGTGCACCTGCCTGTCTCTCCCCTGGGGCAGGGCTCTGTCCTACCTTTGCTGTGTCCTCGTGTAGGAGGCCCTCAGTAAATGCTGGCTGAATGAATGAGCCAACCTTCCTCTATCCCAGCCCAACAAGAAATGCCTCTGGGCCCTGGGAGCCTGGCAGAGATCAGATGCATCTGGAAACCTCTGAACCACGCTCACTGGCCAACAGCTGGCAAAGGGGCTATTCACATTGGAATGATATCCATGGGCCTTAGAAGAAAAGGCCCCTCATTAGTTCATTCAACAAGAATAATCAGGCATGAAAGAGGAAACACCCCCAAAGGTAAGTTCTTTGGAGCTGTTCGGTATTGTTCCCTGTGGCTTACTGGGCTGTGTTCTCATGAATGTCAAGCCTGTGGAATATTCTAAATGCAAATAATAATTTAGCATAGAAATTGGCTTGAATACGAAACATGCTGAACACTGGAAACAGCCTTGCCTGCTGTGTGGCCAGTGCCTGCTCCTCTCCCCATGTGTCCCCTCCTCTTGGGTCTGACAAATTCTACCCCCAGCTGGCCACGCCCTGAACACTGCGCCCAGATTCCCCCTGGACCTGGGAACCCTGCAGTGCTGCCCACCCACTGCAGGGTCAGGTCCATACTCTTCCTGCGGCTTTCAAGGCCACATGTGATGGGCTCCAGCCGCCGCTCTGCCTCCTTCCTCAACACTCCTGCCACCCTTGTACCAGCGCCCTCGCATCGCTGTCCCCTCTGCCTTGGCTCCCCTTGGAGTTTCTCCTCTCTTATGACACTTAGCTCAGCTGCCCCTTCCTCCAGGAAGCCCTTGCCTTCCCCGGCTCCACTCCTTTCACATGTTCAGCTTCTGTACCTGAAGACTGGGGGCTGTCCCTGCTGTTTCCAGAATGCCTTTCCCATGCCCTGACTACTGTCAGCCATCGAAGCCCCGTCTCCCTTCAAGGTACAGTTCAGGTGTTTCCTCCTATGACAGGTGCCCAACACCAGCAGTGAAACTGGCTCCTGTCTCCCCAGGACTCCTGTGGCTCTGCAGACACCTCTTTAGAAACGGCTGTTAACAACAGCCCCCATCTGCCTAGGGCTGATGCTGTGCCAGGCTGCACCCTAGGTCCCCAAGGGAACTGAGCATCAGTGACACCGGGTGTCGTTTCCAAGGTCACACTGTGGCACAAAGAGACAGAGCTGGAGAGATGGGTCCAGACAGGCCTTTTTGCTCTTCCCACAAAGCCCTCTGCCTCTTTGTCCTCTGTGAGGTATTGATGTGCCTTTTCCCCTCTGACTGTGATCTCAGAAGACAGGGTGGCTTATCCGGTGTCTCTGCCTCCATCTTGAGGCCTGGCCAAAGTTTGTTGACTTGGCACGCTGCCTGCAGGTTGGCAAAGGAGAGACAGGGCCCTGTCTGACTTGACAGAAAGTCTCCTGGTTTGCTGGAGCAAAGCAAGTTCCATTTACCAAGAGGCCGAGTTCCCCCTCTGACTGCCAGAGCATGTACCCAACTTGGGTGGCAAAAATTCCCGAGCCAGACAAGGATCATTGGAAATAAGGATGATGCAGTTCCATTTTGGATATAAAGAAGATTCATCAGGATTACCTTATATACTACATGAATTGTCACTTAATCAAGGGTATGTGAATCACTGAACATTTTCCCTAAGATTACTTTTTGCTATTAAAGCTTGAACTCCTGGACATCCTGGTAGGTCACAGCCCTGGACACATGGGCACAGGCAGTTTGCACACACCCGCCACAGGGCTCTGGGCCTCCTTCTGAGGGGCTGAGGGTCTTCACAACAAGAAGAGAGGCCGAAAGTCAACCTCACTTGCTTCTTTGGGATGGAGGCTCCTGAAGTGAAACCTTGGGCCCAGACGTAGCTCCTGAGTGGTCACTGAGGGAAGAAGAAAGCAGCCATCATGTTCTCTACCCAACCTCACCAGCTATGGCTATCTTTTCCCAGGCCCAGGGATTGAATAAATAATACGAGAAGCAAGAAAGAATGACTGGGATCTTGCAGGACCACTTTCATAACTGCTGGTCACAAACAGCAAGATCATATGGTCTCAAGTCTTCAAGGTTGATGACAACTAAGGAAATGAGAACGTGGACTAAATAAAGAATAATGATGGGGAATTAAAATTAATTTTTATTGATTTCAGAGAGAGAGGAAAGAGAAGGAGAGAAACATCGATGTGAGAGCATATCATTGATCAGCTGCCTCCTGCACGCCCCCTGCCGGGGATCGAGCCCACAGTCAGGGCATGTGCCCTGTCAGGGAATGGAACCTAGTTCATAGGTTGGTGTTCAAACACTGAGCCACACCGGCTGGGCTTAAAAAATATTTTTACAAAAAGAACTCCCACAACTCGACAACAACAACAAAATCAAACAACCTGATTAAAAAGTGGACCAAGTACTTGATAGACATTTCTCCAAAGAAGATTTATAAATGGCCAACAAGCATGTGAAAACATGCTCAACAGTAATCATTAGGAAAATACAAATCAAAACGATCAGGCAATCCCACTTCTGCATATAAACCTAAAGGAATTGAAAGCAGGGTGTCATAGAGATATTTGCACACCCAAGTTCATGGAAGCATTGTTCATAATTGCCAAGAGTTGGAAGCAGGTGTTCATCAACAGGATTAATGGATAAACAAAACGTGGTATAGTCATGCAATAGAATATTATTTAGTCTTAAAAAGGAAGGAAATTCTGACACATGCTACAACATGGATACATCTAGAGGACATTACGCTTAAAAGATAAAAAAGGACAAATACTGTATGATTCCACTTATATGAGGCATCTAGAATAGTTGAGTTCATAGAAATGGAAAGCAAAATGGTATTTGCCAGGAGCTGGGGGAGGGGAGGTAGGGAGTCCGTGTTTAATGGGCATAGAGTTGCAGTTGTGAAGATAAAAAGTTCTGGAGATGGACGGTGGTGAGGGTTGCGCAATAATGTGAATGTACTTAATAAGGCCACTGAACTGTAAACCTAAAAATGGGTATGATAGCAAATTTTGTGTTCCGTATATCTTACCACAATACATTTTAAAAGATTTAAAATCTATATCTGTATTTATATTTTCATTTTTAATCATAGATAAAGGAAGTATGGCAGAGTATTTTCAATGGGTGCATCCTGGGGAGGAGCATATGGGCGTTGTACTACCATATCAACTTTTCTATAGATTTGAAAATCTCCATAATTAAATTGGAAGAAAAGGCTGGCTTTGACCTCTCCTTTCTCCACAATCTGTTTTCTCATTCTTTATTATGATTCCTTTTGCCAGGAGAAGCTATACATCCCTTGGGCAGGCTTGTAGCAAACAGACCCTGTGGTCAGAGGCCCATTTGGGGCTTGGGTCTGGCTCAGCCACTTATTCCAGCCGTGGCCAGTCAGTTGCATTGGATCCTCATGTAAATGGGGGTTTAATCCAATGGCACCTTTGAGAGAGCTTTGCTCAGGCTGTGTTCCCATGTGAACCCTGCCAGTCTCTCTAGAGAGTCACTGGCTTCTCTGCTGCTATTAAAGTCACTGACTTCAGGAATCTCTCTCTCATGTGCTCCAAGCTGCTTCTTCCAGAGTCAGCAGGAGGAGAGCTGGGAGCAGGAAACATCTGGAGTAAGGGGACAAAAAGATCAACAGATCCCACTTCTCAGGGCACAAGACCAAGGCAGAGCCATTTGTCAGTTGTCCCCATACTGAGCTATGCACTCGAAGAAACATCCTAATGTCTCGTTATTTTTTATTTAAGGCATTAGTAAAGGATAGCTGCCTCAAATCGACAAGTCTCCAGGGGAAATATGAAATATTGAGACCAACATCCAACAGTAAATATGCTTAGGTACTAGATCATATACTCTAGATAGATGGGTACAGGCGTTAACTAATGTTTCAATGGCTTTGGCTGTCACATAACTTATAGTCAAAGATTAAGGAAGTGTTAGCCATGCTCTGAAGGGCTGCCTGCAAAGCAAGTTCCAGGAAAGGTGCTTAAAAGTAGACTTTGCTTGAGATAATAGAAAAATATAGTTAGTTAAGCACAAAACAATGATAGCTTCAACAATGGCAACAGTCACACGCTGTCTAGTTTTTGCTCTACAGATAACGTGACTGATGCACAATTATGCGATCTTTTGCAGAATCTTGGTTCTTCAACCCAGCACCCCTTGTTCTCACAATGTAATTTTGTGTTGCTGATGTACAGCTTCTTTGTCAAGTAGGAGGAAATAATTCCAGGGCCACAAGGAGAATTTATGAGTTTGTTTTGCAGAAGGAAAGAATGTCTCCAAGGTAGCTGCGACCAGCTGCTGCCGCCCAGAAGTCTGGCTGCACAAAATGTTATCTGTGACTAAAGAAACACAGACTTCTCTCTCCGTTCCCGGGAACTCCCCCTTCCCTGCTCCCTAGCTGCATAAAACTCCCTACTTTTGCTTTTTGAGAGGGAGACAGATTGAAAGATCTTGCTCTCCTGTCCTCTGGCTTTGGCCAAGTTGAACAAACCTTTCTCAATCTCCAACTGCCAGTGTCTCAGTGTTTTCATTTACAAGTACACCAGGTACACAAACCCAAATATTGGGAGGTAATTTGGTAACCATACGATTGATGGAGAGTAGTAAGATAAAATTGGCTAACCAAGATGGGAATATTGGCAAGTTAATAACCAGTTCTTGGAGGAGACTGCTGTGGGAGGCCACGTCCCGGGGGTGGAGGGGAAGCTGGGGCCTATCTTTAGCTGTGGTTATAATTAGTTAAAAGCTTCAGTGTGACCCAGCTTTCCAAGACTTGGCAGGAGCCTTCAAGAGCCGTGGGCAGAGGCGGCCTACTGCCATGTGGGTGGGAGACCTGCAGGATGCAGGGCAGTGGGGGGATGAATCCTTGACCCTGGCACATCTCAAAGACTGGGTGGGGTCTGGAGTGGCACCCACTTATAGAAATGAAATGAAGTAGAGTTAGCCACTCCTCACAGCTCTCACCATATGGCCTCCCAACATGATATAAACAAGCTAGGATACTCCTGGTGGGCATCCCAGAGTATTTATAGAGAACAGAGACTTGGCTCTAGAAGACAAAGTACCTCAATATGGAAACAGTGCATCGTCCCCAGTGGAATGGGTACTCAGAATCACAGCATCTCTTCCTCCCGGCTTCCACCCAGCTCCCAGGCCAAAGGATGAAGCTCGGGAAGAAAGCAATGCATTCTGTTCATAACTGCATGGTCAGCAGTGGTGTGGTGTGAGGGCAGGTGGAGACTCTGAGTAACTCCTCTTTTTACCGTGCCCCCGCCCGCCCGACACACACACACATTGCTACCCACATCCTTGGCCTGGCAACTATTAGGAGCATTCAAGGCTTTTCAGAGTGGGAGGGATTCATCACATTCCGAGGACGGAATGATTAATATGTCAGTACTCCAGTGTTCTGATCAGGGACTCTAAATGTGTAGACAAACAAAAAAAATGTCTGTGTAGCAACTTCTTTGTTCCCAGGATTTTAGTGCCAAGAACATTTGGCTCAGAACAGAGAGGTTTGGGCTCAAATCCTTACTTAGTAGCTGTGTGACCTCGGGTAAGTGACTTGCCCTGTCTGGGCCCAAGCTTTCACAAATGCAAATGCTGGTAATGAGACTGCCTTCTTGGAGCTGCGGGAGACCAAAGGATTAGTCTGACACAGAAGAAGGGTGCAGCCATTGAGCACTGGGTTGTGAGGACAATCCAAGGCACTTCCTGCATTGCTCCCGGAGGCCATGCAGGCCAGGAGAATGTGCATCTGTGGGCTGGCAGCCGTGAAGTGATGCTGGTGAAGGGCATCATGCTAACAGTCCTGGGTGGGTTGTGAGAACACTTGCCACAGCAAACCCCAAACAAACATCCTGCTTTTGACATTCGAATGGCAGAACCAGCCTGTTTCCCCAGAGACAGCCTTCCAAAGAGTCTGCCATCCGCCACCCCCTCGCCTGCACCCTTCCTCCGAGGGCCTGCTTTAGTAAGCTCGTTAGGCAAACGTTTCTTCTCTTTTGAGCTTTTATCGCTGCAGGGCTCCCTGGGAAATATCTTAGCTAAAGCTGTGCCTTAAGACACCCGATGTTCGATCCCAGGCGGTGCCTTTTCTGAGCACATTCCCCTCTGGGCGTTGCTATTTTTAAAGCTCAGCACAGGGTTGAAAGGGAGACTCAGAGTTGGACATGTGAGAGGCAAATTCTCTCTGCCGAGAATGGAAATTCTTGCTCCTATTCATTCCAACAGGAGTTCAGCTTTTTGCTGACCAGCCACCAACCACCTCCTTCCTCTAAGTCTTCCTAGCAGGACATTTATTAGTGCTTCTTTCCTTTTTTTAAAAAAAACAAAAATGTATTTTTTTTTAATTGATTTCAGAGAGGAAGGGAGAGGGAGAGAGAGAGATAGAAACATCAATGATGAGGGAGAATATTGATCAGCTGCCTCCTGCATGCCCCCACCCCCCCTACTGGGGATTGAGCCCAAAACCCGGGCATGTGTCCCTTGACCGGAATCAAACCTGAGACCCTTCAGTCTGCAGGCCAAAAGGTAGGGCTATTAGTGTATCCACTGAGCTAGACTGGGTAGGGCTATTAGTGTTTCTAAAGAATCACTCCATTTACCTGACCAGTCAGAAACCTGATATATAAGGGCATGCAACCCGGGATCCCAGGGGAGTCCGTGTGCTGTATATTCACACCCGACTCCTCTGTGTGTTTAAGGCCTTCAGTGAAACTTTCCCCTATTTCAAAAATGAGATAAAAACCCTGAGAGTTGCTACTTTTAAACAAAGAGGGTTTGGAATAATTTCATTATCTCTTCCCTTCCTTTATGCTCAAGTTCTTTCAGGTGGTGAGATAAATGACTACATTTGCACCTGGATGTTTCCTCTCAAAGCTCTCAAAGGGAGGTCCCTCTCTCTTAACCCACTGTTGTCCTAGCACAGCTGCTGCAAAAATAATTGGTTTTACTAGAGATTGCACATTCAAGCCGGGGCTATTATGGGGGATGCCGGCAGGTGGGGGGCCCCCATCACAAAGCGAATCTGCACACAGAGCAATGGCCCCCAGCCACAGGCTGTGTGGACCAGTAATTATAAAGCAGGAAAAACAGCCCTGGCCGGTGTGGCTCCGTTGGTTGGAGCGTCCGTTGTCCTGTACACCAAAAGGTGGCGAGTTTGAGTCTCTGGTTAGGGCACATACCCAGGTTTTGGGTTCCATCCCCAGTCGAGGCACATGCAGGAGGCAACCTCTCTCTAAAATCAATAAATTAAAAACAAAACAAAACAGGAAAAAGAGCTTAATTATTGTAAATACTAGTTGGAAAGAGGCACCCAAACATGGACTTTTGAATCAAATGGGTTCAAATCCCAGCTCTGCCCCTGACTGACTGCGCAATCAGAGACAAGTTATTTAAACTCTGAGCCTCTATTTCCACTCCTGTGAAATGAGATTAATGTTGGTTGAATTCATGTTGGGATTAGATCAAACAGCATATGCTTGCCTTTGGTTTTCCTGGGTCCTAAAGTTGTGCCTTTTCAACATACAGAACTGCCTTTTGGAGTTACATGTTCCTTCCCTTTACTCACATATTCTTTGACCCTGGTCCATTTTGGCCCCCAGACATGGGTTTGGGAGGCACTGTGGCTTTTAAAACTTAGATTAAATTAAAATTGAATGTGGATGACTTAGGTGGATCTGACAGCCTCTGGCTCCCCACAGGCCCCACCACTCCCTAGGGCCTCACACCAGCCTAATTCATAAGGACCTCCTGGCCCTGGAAGCCTGGGAGTTTTAACCTGATCAAGAATGTCTCCTTTAGCTCGAGCGGCGTGGCTCAGTGGCTGGGCATCGACCTATGAACCAGGAGGGTCAATTCCTGATCAGGGCACATTCCCCGGGTTGTAGGCTCAATCCCCATTGTGGGGCATGCAGGAGACAGACAATCAATGATTCTCTCTTGTCATTGATGTTTCTATCTCTCTCTCCCTCTCTTTTCCTCTCTGAAATCAATAAAGAAAAATATATTTTTTAAAGTTAAAAAAAAAAAAAGAATGTCTCCTTTATACACATTGGGGATGATTCAAATTGATGTGTCCACTCTCTAAGTGACTCTCAGAGGCGCAGGAGGTTCAATTTATAATAAAGTTGAACTCCAACTGCTCAAGTCCCAGGGAAACCTGGGGAAGCTAGAACACCCATTCTGTTTTATAGGGTCCTTAGGAAGCCACCACTTTCATGATTTAAAATCCCTAAGGCAAGATGGGAAGCTGAGGCAGAGGAGTGGCAAAATGAACTGCTTAATCCTGAAGATAATTCCAGTGTCTTTCAGAGGCCCAGGGTTGCTGCCTGTCCACTGGCCGTAAGTCTGCAGGGGGCTGTTATCCCACAGACAGAGCAGACTAAGCTCTCAGGCTAGTCGCACCAGTGGATGACCCAGGCAAGTCCTCCATTCTTGCAGAGCCTCAGTCTGCCCATCTGGGACTGCCTTGGCGGGTAAGCACATGCGCCCACCTGTGTATGGTGCACTGAGGCCCAATCAAAGGCAGGACAGGTGCTGGCCTTGCGTTAAACTTTGGGGGGTGGGTTGGTTCACTGAGCAGTGTCTTAATAGATGAACCCCAATTTCTGGGGTTTTGAACTCTGCTCAGACCCAGTGTCTCAGGCACACTGTTGATCTTTTTTTGTTTGTTTTGTTAAACCTCACCCAAGGATATTTTTTCTATTGCTTTTTAGAGAGTAGAAGGAGGGAGGGAGGAGGGGGGAGGAAGCGAGAGGAGGGGGAAGAAGGGGGGTGGAAGGGGAAGAAGGGGGGAGAAGGGAGGGGGGGAGAGAGAGAGAGAGAGAGAGGAGAGAGACAAATGGATTGGTTGCCTCCTCCATGGGCCTGGCCGGGCCTGGGAATGAACCTGTAACCCAGGTATATGCCCCTGATCAGAATCGAACCTGTGACCATTCAGTGTGCAGGCCGATTCTCTACCACTGGCCAGAGCCCACATTGTTGATCTTGATCTTTTGTCCATGCTGACCTTCCTGCCTGGTCCCAGAGGCAATGACATTGACTGATGGCACAGTCTCTCAGCTTCTCTCTCCAAAGCCACTTTGCCTCTTCTTTCTAAGCTTCTCTCAGTTGGCTTTTCTTTTCTTTCCTTTTTCTTTCTTTGTCCCTCCCCTCACCTTCCTTTCCTTTCCTTTTTCTGGTTTTGCTTGTATAGAAGGCCACACTGCTCAGAGGGCTACAACATACTCCTGGCAGGGCAGTGGCTCCTGGAAGATGGGGTTCGTGGGTAACCTCATAATCTGACTTCATTTTAGTCCTCGACACTCACCTGCTGCCCTGCATGTGGTTGAACCAAACTACTGGCTGTTCTGCAAATGGGCTGTCCTCTCTCCACACCAGGGCTCTTTACTTGTGCCGTTTCCTCCACCCGAATCTTTCCCTCTGTTTCCCTGTTAGCCCTGCACCACTCCCACAACCCACAGGACACTTGGCCTGGCCTGAATCCATTCTTCTGTCCTCTGAAACTCTATCCCAATTTTGCCCCCCTCCCATTCACTCGGTCCTTGAAGTTGGGTGGGGTTGACACTGACCCCTTTCCTGGACAAATAACTCAGGCTTGGACAATCAGCCAATAAGAATCAGCTCTGGGACTGTTCTTGGAGAGAGCTGCTACCTTTCCACTGGGGTGGCTCATGTAAAGCTGCCAGCAGCCATCTCTGCCTCCACTTGGGCAAAGCTTGGTCGGGAATGAAGCCAAACTAGGGGATATGAGACCTGGGAGAATGGATGGTGAACAAGACTTTTGAGCCCCCAGAATCACCCATTCCTGAGGCCTTTAGTATATTCATCAATTTGTTTCACTTTTGCTTAATTTCACTTTTAAATTTGCTTAAAGCATTTTGAGTTAAGTTTCTGTCACTTACAACCCAAAGAGACCTGGCTGATATGCACACAACTTCATCTGGTTAGCTTCTTTGCACGTTTAGGACACAGCTCAGGCATCACGACCACTTATCCCTTCCCTCCCAATCCTGAAGCCAGAAGGCATCTCCCACACCTTCATGTCCCCATCACCTCCTTCAGGGCCTCGGCCAAAGGGCAGCACCATGCCACCGACAGAGCTAACACTCAGATTTCCCCCTGGGCTGCTGCCTTCACACCCTCGCCAGCCCCAGCTACCCCCTGGTTTTCAGAAAGATTCTCACCTCCGTCTTATTCCGAGAGAGCACGCTGGAGTCGATCGGGCCCAGGGACATGTTTGGTAGGACAAAGTTGAGAACCTTCGCAGCAAGGACCTAACCAGGGAGGAAAACAAGGGTGTGAGTGCAGTGGGATCCATGCCCAGCTCTGCCCACAGGACAGTTTACAGCAAATTAAGGAAAGTGACACCCAAACTGAACACCAGCCAGGGTTGCTTCCCAAGGCTGAGTGCACTAGGATTCTCCCTGCTCTGACTCAGACAGCCTTGAGTGAGGCTGATTCAGATCCTTGTGGGAGTGGGCGAGAGTGGTCACTGGGGCTGTCGGAGGGAATGCCACGTCTATTTTTGCTGCTCCGGATTCTGTGTGGTAGCCCTCCCCACAATCACTCATCAGTGGTGATTCTGAGTTATTTGCAGGAGCTGCCCGGCTGAGCTCTTCTGCACAAGATCCTAAGAATATTCTAAAAAACTTCTCAGAAGATTCTAAAAAACACACAGCAGGAGCAGAATCACCTAAGTCACCCCAGAGGGTAGCCAGAGTGCTTAGAAGGCTCCAAAGGAGCCTGCTCTGAACAGAAAGAATCTGCTGACTGTCATGGTCTCTCTTGGAGGGAAACAGAAATGGTCACCAAGCCTGATCAGACGTGTGGCAGAGGGAGCGAGACCTGACTTGATTCCTGGCTGTGCTGACCATCACTGAGCCTCTGTTTCCTTAGCTGCCAAGGAGAACCACTGGGTGCAAAAGCATCAGACACACAGTAGGTGCTTAATACATGCTCCTTGAACTTGACCCTGATTCAGGTACAGACCTTCCTGTCCCACCCCATTTCTCCTGCTGGGTCGTGTGTTTACCCAGGAAAAGCATGAACCTGGATTTCGCGCTTCTGCCTGCGGAGGGGACTGTTCTCATTTTTGCACTGTGCACAGACACTCAGGAATGAAAGATGCTATTTCAAAAGTGAGCTGTGAAATGCTGAAATTAGAATCACATGGAAGGTGGCAAACGGTGATTTCTCAGCGCATGTTGAGAGTGAATGTCCTGGAGCTAAGTGATGTCTCCTCAGTACCCTTGGTAGGGAGCAGGGGCACGGGCATCTACTGAGTGACAATTTTTTGGTGCATTGGGCACAGTTATAGATGCCCAGTCTTTTCATCTCAACACAGAGGCTGTGAGGTGAGGGTTTATCCTGATTTCACAGACATGAAAACAGAGGCTCAGTACCACACCAGGAGCTCAGCTAGAAAGGGGGCAAGGGTCTGAGTGAGGCCGCTCTTGCCTTTTATGCCACCAACCTTCATTGTGTTCTCTCTCTCACCCGCTATGAATGCAACCAGAAACCAACCTTTCCTATGGATTATCTAGAACAGCAGGCACTGACACTCTCCACAGTGACACAACTGCTGCTGCCCAATCTCCCTTCACACTTAAGCTATAACACGTCCCATTCCTCAGGCCACACAAGCATGATACAGCCTCGCACTGCCAGGGACCAGGCAGGGCTTTGCTCCTAAGAGAACACACATGCACACCTCTGTTCTAAAATTCACATGGCAACTCTCCATTTTTCAGGGTGAGGATGGCAGTCTCCTGCCTCTAAGACTATTGTAGGTCATTGTATCCCAAGCCTGGTGTAAACCCCATGCCTGTCGACTTGCTGCCATCAATGTGCCGGGTGCTACTGCCAGGCTCTGAGCTGAGTTGTGACAGTCCAGCATAGAAATATAAGGAGATCCAACGTGGAACACTAGGTTAGCACTCAGGTCAGTTCATACCATCTGAAGCTCGTGGAGTGGACATGGTCTACTGGGCAGGTTCAAGAGCCAAGCTGGGGTTGTGAACAAGTATGGAACCAGAAGGACTCAGGATTCTGGGAGCTTTACAAAAGGAAAGGACCCGAGTGTTTCTAAACACAGATAAAATATCTGTGACCTCCAGGAACTAGGGGCTCCTCTGGGAATCTAAATTCAGAAGTTGGTATCTGTGCTTTCAAAAGTTAAACGTTTTAATAAAGAGAAAGCACAACAGATAACAAGTGCACTGCGGGTGCACAGAGGCAGCGGCGCCAGCGGTGCAGCCTTCCCTGGGCCCTGATGGTGTAAGGAGGGTGGACATTTAGGGATTATCTCCTCCACCAAGGGCAACACTATTAGGACAAAACTTCATGTACCCCAAAGTTCGTAGGCCTGACTTCTACACATTCTGCTGTTCTCAATGACTCCTGCCCACAGCTTCCGGAGAGGACACAAGGGCTGACGGTTGACTCCACATATGACCCTGCCACGCCCAGGAATTGAGGGGTGGCTGTGTTTGATAGGACCTTGTGCAAACGTCAGTCTCCAGACCCTGCTGCCCCGCTCGGCCTGCCTGCTTGCTTGTTGTGGCATGGCCTTCTCAAGGACACGGCTGTTTTTCTGCAAGTCAGCCTCCTACTCATTTCCAGATCGGCTTGGCCGGAAAAAGACCGACCCAGGGACATAGCACCTCGGTACTCAGCCTGCAACAGGACCGGGAGAGACACCACACAGTGCTTCATCCCGTTCCCCTGACACCCACCAGCAGATTTCTCATTTGCCAACAATTTATGTTTTGTTGCTCGTCACCTGCTTCTGCGTGGACCTGGGCACACAAGTGCTGGCCATGTGTGAAGAGGCAGACTGACCTTCACCTTTGAATCTGTGTTCCTGAACTTCTTAAACCAACACATGTGTATCCCAAAGTGCCAAGGCCTCTGTTTCCGGGGGAAGATGCTGACAGTTTAGTCTCGAAAGAATCAGAAAAGGCCATGCTATGGCTGGAACCATCCCTGCTCTGGTTTCTCGGGGGTGGCAAGGGGACTTGAAGCTAGGAAGGACTCCCTCCAGGAGACAATTACAGGGAAACACCTATTCTGCCCTTTCCTTGAGCCAATCGTCTTTTCTTTCTCTTAACAGGGGACTTTTCGCAGCTAAATAATGCTTTTACAAAGAACTTTATATGAAAAAAGGAGGAGCATTTCTGGAGAAGTATTTGCTTTGCACAAAATGATCAGTGCAAGGGTTTGGTCCCTAGAGGCAACTCAACAATTAATGGCAGATGAGTTGGCCACCCTACCTCCTCCTTCCAAGTACAAGAATCCGAGTCCTGGTGAGGACTCCTGTAGCTGCCAATGACCTACTTACTGCCCAAAGCACAAACAGGAGGAGACATGGCAAGGACATCATGCTTAGGGCTGGAGGTGGTAGGTGGCTGGCCAGTGGATGTGTGCAGTTGTATGCCTCCCACAGCCTCCCACACAAGGACTCTCAGGGGGCATCATAAATGCCTCTTCTCGGGTCCCACTGAGAGATTCGGAGTGGGTTGGGGCCCTGGAATCAGTCTCCCTAGGTGATTCCAAAGTGCAGCCAGAGTAGAGTGTTCCTGACCCCCACTGGTCGGAGGGGAGGGGCACAGATGTCTCTGGAGGGACAACTGCCCTATTAAAGGTACCACCATGAGAGATGTTTGGATGACCCTGACTCTCAGCTCTTTTTCTAAATCTGCATAGAAAGCTCCAAACCACATTTCTAACAGGACTTAATTGGGTAGAGGCAAATCTTTTGATGACAATAATGTCACAGCTTAAAAAAAAAATTAGGTGCTTAAACTCTTCCCTACAAAAGATCCAAGAAGGATGCAGGAGCAAGGATGCTTTGAATAGTTGCCAAAGAGAATCCCTCTCCCTGCTGCCCTTTTCAGCTTTGTTTATACCATTTTGACCAAAATCTTCAGGAAATCCCACGGGAGTGTGAAGAGAGCCTCAGATCCAGCTCAACAGAGGGATGACACTGAATGGGCCCCCCTTGAAGTGAGAGACCCCCGCCATCATCATGTCCCCTATAGGCTAAGTCAGAGTTGTTCAACCACAGAGATCTCAGTGACACCAACTCAACAGGACCCAGGTCTCATTGCTTCAGGGTAATTTGGAAGCTGAGACCCACAACGAATGGACACACAGTCACTGGATACCAGCCCAGAAGTAGAGGAATCAGACTCAGACTGGGAGCCAGGCAGATCTGCACCAGACCTCTGGTTCTGCATTCCTAAGAAAGTCTATGATCCTCAGTTTCTTCATCTCTAAAATGGGGATAATAAAATGAACCTGAAGGGTTGCTGGGAAGTTACCTGAGACCCGATTCCCACAGAGCTAGTCCCTAACTGACCTTTGGGCTTCTGGCCCCAAGAGAAGCTCAAGAAATTGGCAGTGGCTGATGAAGGAATGAGCACATGCTGACATTATTCAGAGTGGAGACTTTAGGAAAAGCATGTGACCTGCAGCTTTGCAACAAATGTCACATCAGAGTTAAAACCCCAAATCATTTCACTCACAAGAGGACAACTCCCCAGAAATGAGGTTCACCTCCTGAGGAGTAAGAGACTGGAATGTGTCTTATGTCCTTGACATGCCTTTGTGGCATTCTGGGATTAACTGCAGGCTCACCACTTTATCACTTTAGACACCAGTGACTTGCACAAATACCTTTATTGCTATGAAGGTTTTAATGGCCCCCTAAGATCATTTTTAAAGCTTCTGCTCATGAGAGACTTGACATGAGGGAGGTAATTACAATCGTTACCTTTTAAAGTGGCTCCAGCAGGTTGCCCTATGCTGGAAGCTAGAACTCCACACCCTCTGTGGGGGTGGCATCGCACAAGGGTCAGAGGCTAGCCCAGCTCTCTCAACAGGGAAAGTGCACCCTCAAGCAGACGGAGAATAGAAAGCCCTGCATGCCATTTTGGTAAACCCCGGGGAAGGACTAAACACTTGCTGACTGCTGGGGCTCCCCAAAGGCATGTTGGAGCCATATAACTCCTTCCCCAAGTCCTAAGTGTCTAGAAGATTGAACCCCCAGCTATTAGAGAGCAGGTATGTCGGAGGTAACAATGCCTCATGGAGCATTGCTGCTGCCAAATTCATGAGCACAGCTAAGTCCCTAACTCCTGGATCTAACTGTACTTGAAGTCTAAAATCAGAGCAAGTCCAGCACACCCAGCCCCCCCTCCGCCCCCCCCCTCCCACCCCCCCGCTCCAATGGCCTCTGATGATGGAGATTAAAAACAGATAAGTGACATTCACATGGGAAGTGGGCTAAAGTTAAGGAGACCTGATTTGGGCGGGTTTTGGGATGAAAGGGAGCATCCTGCCACAATCACTAGCTGAGCTGGTACTCAAGTTGACCCTGTGCAAGACAATGGGCCTCATTTCCTTGTCTAAGTTGAAAATAATTTTCTCTCTTTATAGGATTGTAATGGAGAGGACGTCAACCAAGGCGTGCTAGGTTTATAGTGGCCACTCACTTCTCCCTAGTTGGCCAGGTGCCCTGGTTGGTAGGGAGTGGAAGCATCTGGAAGCAGTGGGCTGGAATAGTCAGGAAGGTCATTTGGAAGACTAGCCTCCGAGCAGGCTGAGCCCCATCCTGACCCCAGGTTCTGCCCAGGGCCATTTTGGTCCTGACCCCAGGGACTCTCAGAGAAAGGAGGTGCGTTACAGCCTGCTGCACATTCCTGGATGTCCTCCTGGGCTAGATCAGGTGAGGAGACCCCAGTTTAGCTCAGAGTTTGACATCCTCCTATCCAGGCAGCCAAAGGTTTCCCCTCTATTTCCGGTTTTACTCCAGCCCTGCCTTCCCCAGGGCATAATCCCCATGAAATGGCTGCATAAACAGCTGAGACTTGGTCTAATGCACTACATTTTTGTTTCTAAATTTCTTCTGCTCTCATTTCTCTTGTGCAACCACATTCTTAACACAGTGTTTGGAGACCAGAAGCCTCTTCCCAACCCAGCTTGTTGAAAACAGAGCATCAAGGTAAAAACCAGCTGTGTGTAGGATTGGAGGGGTGTGTGTGGGGGAGAGATATCTGGGATTCTCACATTTCAGGGTAGGGGATGTGTACAAAAAAGGAGTTCTATGGAGAGTAACCTCACATGGTGATCTTATTATAAATTCCTAACTGGACAGATCATGGTGGGTAGTCATGCCCCAGGCATATATCTTCTTTACTAAAAGGCTTTGCTTTAAGCAAGTCCTGTCTATTGTTTCTGTGCATCTAGGTTAACACACCTTTGAAATGCCCCCTTTCACATCCCTCCTTCTCAGATAAACCACCAAGACAGCAAATCTGATCCTGTAATCTGATCCCCCCCCTTGCTTTCTCCTACCTCCATATAATATTTCTTAAGTTCCTGCTTTAATTTCAAATGCATAAAAGAAACTGCAAAACTGTTATTCTCCAGAGCATTTGACATTTTGTGCCCCAGCATATGCCATCAGTTTGGCTCCAATAAATTCAAAGAAATTCTCTTCAGGTTTAGACATTTCTTATGTCAACAGTCTTATGTCACCTTTCACATGACCCTCTGAACTGAGAAGTTTGAGATCTCGTGCTGCCTGCTTTAATGATTTCAAGAATCTCTACAGCAGGAACTCTGGGCCATGAAACAAACCTTTGAAAAGTCCTCAGCTGAGCTCTGAGTGAGGAGTCATGAGGCCATGAGGAGTCATGAGGCTCTGCATTCTGTGGCCCCTGACAGTGCCACTGACCCTCAGAAAGGTCCCCCTCTGAGCCTTAGTTTTCTCAGCAAGAGATGGTCTACAGCAATCTGTTCACCTCTGGGCCCATAAGAGCAAACCACTGCAAATAAATGGCCCAAAGTTTGGTCACCTAATCCACAGCCTATCCCACAGTGGGGCTTCAACTAATCCAAGGCTCACTCCTCAGCAGGGCCTCACCTAATCCAGGGCTCACCCCACAGTGGGCCTCTTGCTATTCTGATGGGGAGGAGCACTAAGAGGGACCGCTTTGCAAAGTGGCCTAATTCAACCCAAAACTCACAAAAACAAATCAGTCAACCAAGAGAGAACAATGAAACAAAGAAGTGCAGGGAGCATGTTCCATTTGTGTAAAACAGGAGCAAATGGAGTGTGTATGTGTGTCCACAGAAGATGCATCCACTCCCTCTGTAATTCTGGCTGCCCACCTTCAAACTAGGAAGGGAGCGTTCCCTCGTGTAAATGTATTATACAAAACTTTTTAAAAAATTAAATTAAAAAAAGATTCAATGAGGCTCTTTCTGGAAGGTTGCCAGACAGGACCAGATGTGTGCAGGGTGATCAAGTCATCTGGGGTGGGTAGACAGATGAATCAAAGACTCTATCAGTCAAAACTGCCCAACAGCCAGAGGCAGCAACAGAATCCATGGTGGGGAGGACGTGCCCTCAGACCTGAAATAGAAATCTATTTGTGTTGGTCAATAGGAAGAGACCTGCATCCCTCCAGGGACAGCTGGCCCTTGATCTGAGAAGGTGATCTATTAGCACAGGGCTCTGAAAGGTCACGTTCTTGTAGCCTTGCCCAGAAATTCCGCCTCCACCAGTGACTCTGGGAGGAAACCTTGCCGGCTCCATCTCAGGGCTCAGCTGCCATGACCTGTGTGTGCATCATCTGAAAAGCCCCACAGTCCCTGGCTTTTCTCTAAGGAAAAACATCCAGTGTAGAAGACACCCACTTTCTCGTATGGGGAAGCACCCTAGACGAGGACTGTACAGCCCTGGATTCAAATCCATCACACAAGTTGTGTAATCTTGGAGAGTCACTCATCCAGCCTAAGCCTCAGTGTTCCATCCATCAAATGAAGGCCATGGCCTCTCCGTGGACTGATGACGGGAGTTAAGTGAGATAAAGCATGTAAAAGTACAGCACATGCCTGGCACTCACTGAGCTGAGTAAATCTCAGGCACGTGCCTCCAAGCACATGGACGGCAGAAGGAACATCCCTCTCCTCGGCGACCCTGGTCTTGCTTATTCTACTTGGACAAGAGCCCGTGACTGATTTGGCTCACATTATGCAATCATAGTCATGAAGGGAGGTGCCCAGGAGATGGTGTCCCCTTTTGCACACTTAAAGGCCACCTGTGATTCTGTGGATGACCTTGTTTCTTTCCATGGCAGACACACGTGGATCCCGCCTCCACTGCTGTCCCACACAGCACTAAAATGTACTATTGCTAGTCGATTTCAATAAGGCAGTGGTGATTTCTTTAAAACTGAGTCAAATTCAAAAGAGCTAGCCCTCTCTCCTCTTCCTCAAATTAAGTAAATTATTGTTCTCTGGTTAAAGTATCAGATGGTTCCAGGTTTATCTATTGCTCAACCTGTTCTCATTGAAATTGGTGACATTTCCGGTACCTAACCTGCCAGCCCATCTCTAGGGATTAGGTCTGTGGCTGTGGGCTACAGGAAACATTTGAGGACATTCTGACAAGGTTTCACTCCCTGTCCTGCGTTCCTCTATTTGGGTCCTCAGGAGAATATCAAAGGCACCTGAGCTAAGGCAATGATTTAAATGATCCTGCTGTCATTGGATGATGGGGCTGGGGAAGGTAGGGAAAGCACATGGGCTAATGGCTGCCCAGTTCCCCCTGGCCCTGTGACCCACCGCCTCACCCTTCGTGCTCCTTTGAGAGTCCCAGGAACTGGCTCAGGAGGCAGCAGTCCCACCTAGCTCTCAGGTGAGATGGAGCATGCCTTGGAGATACACAGTTTGGGGATTCTCTACTCTCATTAGGTTATTATTTCTCTCAAACTTCATGCCCCTCAAGGGCAGCAGGTCCATCACATGTCAACAACCCACATTCACAATTAGGCAGCCCTGCTCCTCTCCTTTCTCAGGAGGAAGGCACCGCTCTACTTCTGGTAGTAGCATTATTGGCTTGTTTGCCTCGTAGCTCAAAGCCCCAGAACCAAGAGGAGTACACCTGTGCCATTGTGTAACATCACAACCAGAAAAACGAAATGACGGCTGGGTTAGAACCAGAGGGGAAAGTGCTCTGGGATGGGGGAGAGCGAAGGTGAACACCACTCTATGTTGCAATTACAAATAGCCTGCAAGTCCACTTACTGTGCACTTTTGGCTGAAGTTAGCACATGTCTTGCGTGTGACTTGTTAACACAGGTTATTTCGCTGGATTCCTAACACAGGCAATCTTTTCTCCTTTCAACATTCACTAATAAAACATACATAAACAGGAAGTCATTTTTCCTTTGTCTTTGGGGGTCGGGGATGGGAAGCACCTGATTATAAAAATTATAGAACCCTGGTGGCAATCATGTTTGATAGTTGTCCAAATGGACTTCCGCCCTTTACCCCTGACTCTAGCTACTGGAGTTGCCAAGGAAGTGCAAGAGTTTCACAGAAACAGAAATCCATTTACCTTGAAAGTTGTTGCAGACTCAGGACTGGCCAGAACCAAAGGTGAAATGAGAACCATGCCAGAGAAGTGGCTTGGCCTCTCGGCGGCTGTGAGGATGGCGATGGCACCTCCCTGCAAGGCGAAACGGGCAGAGTTGCTGTGTGCCGGCGCCCGCCAGCACATGATTCCTAACGAGCTCCATGGAAGAGGCCCCCTAAGCCTGGTCCAAGAGTCCCGAGGGGGTCCACCTTGGAACAGACGCCATCAAATGTTGGATAAACTGGGTCTGCAATTATTTTATTACATATTTCTTCCCAGGAGCAAACATTTCAGAGAGATACAAATAAGGTTCCTGCTTGTGGGCTGCAAGTTAAACAATATATTCCTACTCTGCCTCAAACCAAAAGCTGGCAGAGATCCAATTGATCCATTCTGTCAGGCTTATAAAAGGTTGTTTTTGTTTAATCTGATGATAATAAGAGGTTGCTACACTCCCCCCTCCCTCCCATACCCCCCTGGTTCAGTAAAGGTTCCAGAAATTCGGGTACTTAGTGAATGTGGACAGTGCTGAAGGTCTGAGGCCTTGACTATTTGCTGAAGCTGCAGGTAATTAGAACCAAGGGTTGAAACTGCAAGTGCTTACAGGGGCCAGGCAGGTCAGAAGAACGCAGGAACAGAGCCGGGTGGTGAGAAGGGGCAGGGGCTCTGCCCTAGAGAGAACAGTTTCCCCAAATTCAAAATCAAGCAGCTCAAATTCTCTGCCAGCCAACACGCCAGCTTGTGGGAGGGAGATTTGCCAGTTTGAGGACCCTCAATTTAAAGATTATACTTGGTTAGTTTTAAGAGGCTTTTATAACTTTAAAGTGTGAAAAGGATGGTGAATGACCGTTAAGGAATCGGGTCCACGGGGAGCCTTTGTCCCTGGTTCCATTTGCACAGCTCTGAAGCCAGCAGCCGGTGAGGGCACATTCCGAGTGCTCCTCGCTGATTGGAGCACCACCCCCCTCTGAGAAGTGGCTCTGCAGGGAGAATTGCCCTGAGAGCCTCACTGTGAAACAGCACTGAGGTAGAGGCAGGGTTAACCAAAGGTCAGCCCTCACCCAGCTCCTCCGTAAGGACTGGCGGGCCACCCCCTGGTGCCTGGGTCCTGGTGGGAAGTAATGGCAGCTCTGAGCTCTCTGGGCTGTCTCCAGGGCTCTGAACCTGACCTGTTTCCTAAGCACTCAATTGCCTGGGAACTCCAAGTGCAGAGTGGGGTGTGCCAGCCAGGCGGGGAGCTGGGATGAGGCGGGGAGTCAGGGCTGCCCCTTCTCCATCCCGGTGTTCTCACACTGCCCACGGCCACAGCCCCGATCGGGACTGCATCTTCTGTGGTCTACTTACCATGGAGTGGCCCAGAAGGAAGACGGGCAGCCCCGGGTGGTCTTTCTGCACCACATCCACGTGCTGTAACACATCCCTGACGAAAACGTGGAAGTCGGACACTACCATCCTCTCCCCTTCGCTCTGTCCATGGCCAACTGGAAGGGAAAGGGAGACGAGAGAACAGCAGTGACTGGAGGGCTGACGTCCGCCCAAGCGCAGCGGTGTCCTCACCAGGGTTACCAGCCACTCTTCACGGAGAACCTGAATGGATCATCTCACTAAACCCATTCCAACCGCTCTCACACATGGGGATTAGTCTCCCCCACATGTACAGATTAGGAAGCTGAGGCACAGGGTGGCTCAGGAAATTGCCAAGACCACACAGTGAACCAGACTGCAACCCCTGTCCACAGCCAGCTGTCTTCCCCGTGGCCATTCCCAAGGAAGGAAGGAAGGCAGGTGCAAGGAGAAACTCACCAAGCCCGGTTTTCTGGAAAGTGACCAGGAGTAAGACCCAGGAGGCTCAACATTTTCCTGGGTTTTCCCCGTTCCTTGACCCTCACAGTTGTGTTCCCATGTTAGCCTTTCACCAGGTAACGTGTCGTCTCGCTTTGTAGGAGGTCATATGACAAACATAACATAAAATAGTCAAGTGTGCTTGCTAGAAATTTTCTCAACAAAGCAGCAGTGAAACCAGGTCAGGTTCTATCCCTCTGGGATTTTATCTGTCACCTGTCTGGGCTGTTCATTCCCCCTCTTCTTTTCTTAGGGTGTATCTGCTTTCCCCTCCTCAGGAGGACGTGAGTCTCTATAGAAACAGCACATTGTCTGCGGCTTCCACATTCAGGCTGAAAGCAGCTGATGCGATGGCTTGAAAATCACAAAAAAGGAAGAGCTCGGAGAGGACAGGGCCACACAGTGAGAGAACCAGCCCAGACCCTCCCTGCTGCTTCTGAGAGGCAGCGATTACAGTAGCGATTGTAACACTCATGAGAAGGGTGAGGACTCAGCATCACCTGAAACCGACTGGCTGCCCAGACCTCAGTGTGGTCAGACCACAGCCTCCTGTTTCCTATTGTGCTGTCCTCCTCCCCCATGGCCTCCCACCCTCCCACTGCCCAGCCCCACCTGCTCTCTGCCCCCTGCATGAAGACCAGGGCCCAGGTCTATCACCCTTTCAGCAGCACCATCAGCTCCCTTGCCTCTCTGAGGATTCTTTTCCCTTTTAAAATTTAATTACATTTAATTAAGTTTAATTTTGTATTGTGGTAAAATATACATAATCTAAAATTTATACCTTCTTAAGCATTTATTAGTGTACAGTCAGTGGTATTAGGTACATTCACACTTAACCATACCACCATCCTTCACCAGAACTTTTTATTTTCCCAAACTGAAACTCCATACTCAATGTTAAGGGCTGAATTATGTGCAACCATTCCCCCGCCCCCCCAGCTCCAACAATTCATATGTTGAAGTCCTAACCCCCCAGTGACTACTTGGGAATCAGGACCTTTAAAGAGGCAATTAAGCTAAAATGAGGTCACTAGGGTGGGCCCTAATCAAATAGGACTGGTGTCTTATAAGAAGAGGCAATCAGGACACAGACACACATGGAGTAAAGACCCTGAGGACAAAGGGAGAGATGACTGTCTGCAAGCCAAGGAGAGAGGCCTCAATGAAACTAACCCTGCTGACACCTTGATCTCTGACTTCCAGCCTCAGAAACTGTGAGGAAATAATGTCTATTGTTTAAGCCACCAGGTCTGTGGTACTTTGTTATGGCAGCTCAAGCTGACTAATACCTGCATTAAACACATAGTCCCCGCTCCCCTTCCTCCATCCCCTGGCACTCACCCTTCTACTTTCTGTTTCTTTGAATTGGACTACTCTAAGAATCTCCTATAAGCGAATCCTACAGTTTTGTCTTTTTGTGTCCAGTTTATTCCACTTAGCACAATGTCTTCAAGGTCCATCCTTGTTATATAGCATGTGTCAGAATTGTCTTCTTTTTAAATTTTTTATTATTTTTAAAACATTTTTTATTGATTTCAGAGAGGAAGGAAGAGGGGAAGAGAGAGATATATAAACATCAATGATGAGAGAAAATCATTGATTGGCTGCCTCCTGCACGACCCCACTGGGTATTGAACCATGATCGCCTGGTTCATAGATCAATGATCAACCACTGAGCCACTCCAACTGGGCCAGAATTTCCTTTTTTTAAAAGGCTGAATAATATTCCATTATATGCATATACCTACCACATTTTGTTTATCTAGTCAACTGACAATGGACACTTAGGTTGCTTCCACCTGTTGGCTATTGTGGATACTGCTGCTATGAACATGAGTGTGCAAATTCTGTTTGAACTATTGCTTTGAATTCTTTGGGGCATATACCCAGAAGTGGGGTTGCTGGGTCATATGGTAATTCCGTTTAGTGTTTTGAGGAATGGCCCCTCTGAGCCTGAGCTGGAACATCTTTTGCTCTAGACTCAGCTTACAGCAGCCCTTCTCCAGCCTGTTCCGTGAGGGCTGGGTGAGCGTGAGGCGGGGAGTCAGGGCTGCCCCTTCTCCATCCCGGTGTTCTCACACTGCCCACGGCCACAGCCCCGATCGGGACCGCATCTTTTGTGGTCTACTTACCATGGAGTGGCCCAGAAGGAAGTGGCCTGAGCCAGGCAACAGGACGTACTGCCTCTTCACACATACTCAGTCACCAAACAAATTTGCCTCAGCATCTCCTCCAAATGTCACCCTTATCCGAAAGCCTGCAAACCTACCTCCTGACTCTGAGCAGATACTATCACTCTTTTTTTAAAAAAAAAAAAATATGAACCAATCAACATGGACTTCCTGACCCTTCCCCCCTGTGACAGCTTCCCTTCTTTACCAAAGTGGATTCTTCCTGATCCTAGTGTCTCCTGGCTCAGCTCTCCCTCCTCTTCCCCACTTCCTCTCTGAAGATACAGAGGTTCTTTGCATGATTCTTGCAAACTTTCCATAAACTGAAATTATTTCTAAAAACAATTTTATAAAAGTGATAGCTATCATGCATTCTATCCCTAGTTACTTGAGTGTGCATCTCCTAAAACACACATTCCTGTGGCAACTACAATGCTACTTTCCCACCTGTAGGAATTCACAGTAGCTCCCTAATATCATCTTATATTCAGTCCAAATTCAAATTTTCCAATTGCTGTTTCACTCTCTCTGCAAGGCACGAGAGAGAGGGCCTGTTGCTCTCAGCCTTACAAACAAAGCATCTTGGTTGCTGTTTGGATTTTTGCTCATATAATAGGAGAGAAAGAGTGTGTTGAGCATCTTCTCATTTTTTTAAGAGCCATTTATATTTAGTTTAGGTAAACTGAGAATCCATATCTTTGCTTGTTCTATTAGGGTTTTGCATTATTTTTGATATTTAAAAGCTCTTTGTATGTTACTTGGTAATTTGACTTTTGACTTTTTATGTTGTGTTTAGCTATGTACAAGATTGGTGTTTTTGTTTGTTTGTTTTTGGTTAACCCTCACCACAGGATATTTTTCCTATTGATATTTAGAGAGAGTAGAAGGGAGAGGGAGAGACAGAGAGAAACATCGATGTGAGAGAGACACATCGATTGGTTGCCTCCTGCACACACCCCAACCTGGGCCGGGGAACCTGCAACCGAGGTACATGCCCTTGACCAGAATCAAACCCAGGACTCTTCAGTCTGCAGGCCAATGCCCTATCCACTGAGCCAAACCGGCTAGGGCAACATTGTTATTTTTGAAAAGTCAAATTATCTTTTTCTTTTTATGGCTTCTGAATTTTGATTCTTATTAATAAAGGCCTTGTCCACTCCAGGGTTATAAAGAAATTCAGCCATATTTTCTGTGAATTATTTTATGGTTTCATTTCTTTTTTTGTGTGATAATATACACTCAACATACAACTTACACTAACCATTTTTAAGTGTCCAGTTCAGAGGCATTAAGTACATTCACATTGTTGTACAACCATCACCACCAACTATCACAAAATACAGTTTCATTTTTTACACATTAATCTTTGATCCATTTGGAGTTTATCTGGGCATATGGTGTGAGAGAAGAATCTCTTTTCCTATGGTTCTTTTTTAAAAACTTGAGGTGAAATTCATATACCATAAAATTAACCATTATAAAGCATACCAAGTAAGTGGCATTTAGTATATCCACAATGTTGTTCAACCACACCTCTATCAAGTTCCAAAATGCAGAAGGATCTTAATTGTCTTAACAGAACTTGCTAAGAGGTCCTTTAATATTTCACTGAATTGCAATGTCATCCTTATCATATGTGAGTTTCCTTTTCACTCTAGTCTATTTCTGGAATTCTGCTCAGTTCTGCTGGTCTACTTATTCACGAAGCAGCCCTTATTACTAGGCATGATTGTGTCTGCCTAGCCCAATGGTCGGCAAACTCTTAGTCAACAGAGCCAAATATCAACAGTACAATGACTGAAATTTCTTTTGAGAGTCGAAAACCGACTTCTGCGCATGGGCCACGAAGTTTCAATCGCACTGTACGTACGCGCCCGCATATGGTATTTTGTGGAAGAGCCACACTCAAGGGGCCAAAGAGCTGCATGTGGCTCACGAGCTGTAGTTTGCCGACCACTGGCCTAGCCTGTCTACTTACTACGCCAGGAGACGCCTGGGCATCTCCAAGCTCTCCCTTGTTCACGTCCACCACTCCCATGCTGTGACTCCCATCCGAAGGCAGATGTCTCCCAGTCTCTGGCTCTGGGTTCTTTCCAGAGCTAAAAATCCACCTGGTCAAGCCCAGGGAGAAAGATTCCCCTGGCTGTCCCATGGTTCTTCAAGCAGCTTCTAAATGGCTCTCTCTTTGGTTCCATGTCATGGTTAATAACCTCCATCCCCCTTCAGAATCATTCAGGCTCCAAATAGAGCTGTCATCTTTGAATTCAGTTCTAACCTTCTGTCCAGCTGGTCACAAAATTCTTCTGGATTTCTAGATCACAGCCTCCTGAATCGGTCTCCTTCCTTTCACTCCTATGTTACTCAAAGGGACCGAGACACCTGTGGCCTCTGAATTGGTGATAGCTTCCTATCCAGCCCCCGTCCGCCCCACGCTCTCCCTGCTCTAACCCACTCTGCACTGTCCGGCATCCTCTGCTTGAAGCCGCTCTGATCTGGTAGTGTCAGATGGTCCCACTGTTTCAGAACTCAGTCCACACATTCCAGCCCAGCATTTGGGTCCTCCACTCAAGGCTCCCACTGCTCCCTCTGCCTTGCTAGAAAGCATGATCTGAGTGACACTCACACACACCTGCCCATTGTTTCTCAAAGCACATCCACACTTTCCTGCCCTGTGGCTCTCAATGAACACCCCTCTGCAGGGGTGCCCTCACCCCTGCATCAGGCCAGGAGCAGTCTTTTAAGGCCTGTCTCAAATCGTATCACTTCTATGGAGGCAATTCCCTCGACACAGGTCAAAGTTTTTCCCTTCCATTCCCCAAAGCACGTCTTGTCTCTATTACATATGAATTGATTGGAATTCCCCCCCTTTCTCTCTTCGAGTACCACCCCTACCAATCCTGTGGACTGAGGGTCTAATTGCAGAGTGAAGGCCCCCAACTGTGCTGTGCTGTGCAGGATTCGAAGGCAGGTCCCCCTGGACTGAGCAGAAAAGAGTACTGTGAGCGATTAGTGATGTCTGCCATGTGAGTAGTGATGCATTGATGGACTGGGATAGGAGGTTCAGCACGTGTGTGCCCCATATTTGCCAGGGCGATCCTCGATAGCAAGGATCGTGTTTTCTTCATCTGCACATTCCTCAGGGCTCCTTGCACAGGCCTAGCAGAGGCTTGATAAATGCCTGTTGAAATGAACTGCAGGCAGTACTTTCTTTCATAGTGGCCACTCACCAAAGACATTCAGCTTCGTTCCTCCAGCTATAGAGGAGGCGATACATTTCCTTTCCTACCACGGAAGCTGACCTACTGAGCAGCGGTTCTGTATATGAGTTAAAGTCTTCTCTTCCCAGTGTTTTTAATAACAAGAACCTTGAGCCACAGACCTTAACCCAATGTATTTTTTGTTTTATTTACCCTGACTAGTGGCCCGGTGCACGAAATTCGTGCACGTTAAAAGGGGATTAATTAGAGGAAATAATTTAATATTGCTATTTGCCCTTTCTCTATAATAGAAGTGTCCGAGATGAAAGAAAATTAGTAAAATGTATATGAAAACCTTCCTCCTGTCAGAGTCTGGGGCGCACCATGGGACCCAGAGTCCAGTCCCCACCCACCCACATGCGCCTCAAAATCACATGAGACCCAGACCCGGCCGGCCCCTGCCCCCATTGGGCTAGATCCATACCTGGCCAGTCCCACCCTTGTCAAGCCCCGCTGGGGAGGGGACGTAGCCTCAGGTCCCCTGGCCTGGTGCCAGGACGGGGGGCGTGGCCTGAGGTCCCCCAGCCCAGACTGGGGTGGGGGGTGTGCCTTGAAGTCCCCCATCAAGCCCCGCCAGGTGGGGGGCATGGCCTGAGGTCCCCTGCCTAGTGCCAAGGCGGGAGGCATGGCCTGAGGTCCCCTGTCGTCAAGCCCTGCTGGGTGGGGGGCACAGCCTGAGGTCCCCTGTCAAGCCCAGCCAGGTAGGGGGGTGCAGCCTCAGGTCCCCTGGCCTGATGCTGGGGCAGGGGGTGCAGTCTGAGGTCCCCTATCAAGCCCCGCTGGGCAGGGGTGTGGTCTGAAGTCCCCCGGCCTGGTGCCGGAGTGGGGGGGTGCAGCCTGAAGTCCCCTGTCAAGCCCCACCTGGTGGGGGGTGCGGCCTGAGGTCCCCCAGCCTGGCGCTGGGGCGGGGGGAGCAGCCTGAGGTCCCCTAGCCCAGCACCAGGACGGGAAGCACACCTTGAGGTCCCCTGTCAAGCCCCACCAGGCAGGGGGCATGGCCTCAGGTCCCCTGGCCTGGTGCCAGGGTGGGGGGCGTGGCCTGAGGTCCCCTGTCAAGCCCTGCTGGGTGGGGGATGTGGCCTGAGGTCCCCTGTCAAGCCCTACAAGGGCGGTGGGGAGGGCGTAGCCTCAGCTCCCTACTGATTGCTCGTTAAGGCTCCTTATGGGAACTTGGCTTCAGCTGTGGGTGCAGCCATCTTTGTGATGGAGTGATGGTCAGTTAGCACATTTCCTCTTTATTAGATAGGATTCTGCTATGTACTAACTATGTTTTTTATTCTCTGTACTTGGATGCTTTAGGCCTTCATACCCAGTTAAAGCTGACCCTAGAGCAGTGGTCAGCAAACTCACTAGTCAACAGAGCGGCAAACTGCAGCTCGCGAGCCGCATGTGGCTCGAGAGCCGCAGTTTGCCGACCACTGCCCTAGAGGAACTGCCCTCCCAGGATTAACTAATTTCTAGAGAAAGGAAATAACTTGTCTTTCAAATATAAAGTGACCAATCCAGAGCCCACACCCCAACCACCTCCTCTATGGGCTCTCGCACTCAGGGCCAGGATTTCCCTGCTCTGATCAACCAGAACCAGGAAGTAGGGACGGCCCCACACTCCAGAGCCTGCAGAAGGGACTCCAACCAGCCAACCCTGAGCCTGCTTACCCTGTCTCAACTGTTCCTTCACGCAGAGGTTAGAGGCGGCCATCTGGCCCTCTCTGCCCACCATCTGGGCAGGCTGCTTATCTCCCAGCCCCAAGGGATGGAGCCTGGCCTGCAGGTGCCAGCTCAACCCCTGCAGGTGTAGGCACAAGAGAGTGGCCCAAACAGATAGGGTGGTAGCGTGACTTCTGCCAGCAGGGCGCCAACTCCCTCTAGGCCAGTGGTTCTCAACCCTTCTAATGCCACAACCCTTTAATACAGTTCCTCGTGTTGTGGTGACCCCAACCATAAAATTATTTTCATTGCCACTTCATAACTGTAATTTTGCTACTGTTATGAATCGTAATGTAAATATCTGTGTTTTCCGATGGTCTTAGGCTCTTCAGAGCGACCCACAAGTTGAGAACCACTAGTAGGGTCGCCTAAGACCATTGGAAAACACAGATATTTACATTACAATTCATAACAGCAGCAAAATTACAGTTATGAAGTGGCAACGAAAATAATTTTATGGTTGGGGTCACCACAACACGAGGAACTGTATTAAAGGGTCGCGGCATTAGGAAGGTTGAGAACCACTGCTCTAGGCCATCGGGCCGTGCGACTGAGAAAGGGCTGCCCCTATTGCACTGTTCAGTATGGTAGCTAGCCACCGGGCCATGGGTCAGTTACACTTAAGTTTAAATAAATTAAAATGAAAACTCAGTTGCTCAGTCTCACCAACCACATTTTAAGGGCTCAGCAACCACAGGCAACTTGTCTGGCGGCTGCCATACTGGGCAGGGCCAATGCAGAATACACCCATTGCCACAGAAACCCTGTGAGGCAGGGCTGCGCATGCTTTCTGTCCAGGAGGCACTGTGCAGCATGGAGAAAACACGGGCATCCATTCGTCTGCCTTTGAAATAATACACCCCGATCCTTTCTGATGAAGAAGTAACACATGCTCACTATATGGGAAAAACCAGGAAAGCATCGAGGCAGCCACTGAGTGTTGGGTTAGGTGGGATGGCTCTGGGCTTCAGGCGGCCTCGGGCTCTCCTGTGGGAAGGCCTCACGCAGGGTTTTCAACTTCTTTGTGCCTCAGTCTCCTCATCTGCAAAGTGGGGGTGACAGTCCCTCCTTGAATTGTTTGTACCAGGCGTCCTCAAACTACGGCCCGCGGGCCACATGCGGCCCGCCGAGGACATTTATCCGGCCCGCCGGGTGCCGCTGCCTGTCCTGCTTAGCAGCTGACTCGTCCCGGGCCCGCAGTGCGCATAGGAATTTGTTCATAGTTTTTTTTTTAAACTATAGTCCGGCCCTCCAACAGTCTGAGGGACAGTGAACTGGCCCCCTGTTTAAAAAGTTTGAGGACCCATGGTTTGTACTATGAACTGAGAGAATCTGTGTTAAGTGCTGGACACAGAGGAAGTGGCAAGTAAATAAAAATTGTGGAAATGAAAATTTTAAAAAAAGAAGGTAACAAACCATTCCTCCCTCATCAACCAGAAATAAGAACTGGTATCCTTGCTTTTCAAAGTTCGTGATTCCCCCACTTCGCTCTTACAAAAAGACCTACATCAGTTCCCGTTTTCACTAACTGAGAGAAACCCAAAGAGGATTTTCACTTTAATGAAAAAAGGTGAAAAGCAAAAACGGCGTTCAGGGTTGTTTGGTAGCAGCTGTTACAGAGGCAGCAGCGGCACCCTGAGCGGTGAGAGTGGCCCCACCTGGGAACCATTCTTAGCATCTCGGCATCAAGCTTTTGACCTGTGTGAGCATCTGCGCTTTAACTCCACTTATCTGTGCATCGTTAGCAAGATGTGTCTTAATGTCCCATAAAGGCCTAAGAAAGCTCGTGAGTGTGTTCCACTTAGCACAGTGGTCGGCAAACTCCTTAGTCAACAGAGCCAAATATCAACAGTACAACGACTGAAATTTCTTTTGAGAGCCAAATTTTTTAAACTTAAACTTCTTCTAACGCCACTTCTTCAAAATAGACTCGCCCAGGCCGTGGTATTTTGTGGAAGAGCCACACTCAAGGGGTCAAAGAGCTGCATGTGGCTCACGAGCCACAGTTTGCTGACCACTGAGTCTTAGCATAAACCTGGACGTGATTAATTGCTTCAATCGTGGTGAATGGAATTAAAGACAGTGCATATGCTGAAATTTGGGTCTGGGAAAGCTCAAAAAGTTTTCCATATAAATGAATGGTAATCGTATCTTCACTTTACACCATTTTGGCTTACAACAGATTTCATAGGAATGCTCTATTTTCTGATAGCAGGGGAAACATGTGTTAGTAAAGCTTGGTTTATTTCAACGGCCTGGCAAAATGCGCTATATGAACTGACTCAGGAAAAACTTTAAGACATAACATTGAAAAAACAACAACCCCAAACTCAAATTGTGGAATGACGCCTGCATGGCTCACCACTTACATTTTTAACAAACCCACAAACCCATATTATTATCTGTGGCCCCAGGAGGCCATCTGTCCTGCATATGGCTCTGAACGCTATCTCAGCATGGCCAAGGCAGGCGGGTGCGGCCTCCTCAGGCTCTTCCCAGCCATCTCACCTTCTCCCAGACCAGACAAAGCCGCCTGGCATGCATCACTCTGCCCTTCGCTCATACTAGGGCACCCATGACACATGGACTACAAAGGGGCAGAAGGTGTAAGTGAAGGTGGTCATGTATGCCTTCCAGCAAGGCCAGCCAGGGAGTATCATTTGACTTCTTCTCAGTCAACACCCCATTATCTCATGGCTCCTAGGGGCATATGTTTGGGCGTGGGGTGAGGGAGTGGGGTAAGGGAGAAGTCAGTCCTCCAATTAGATAAGACCTTTATCTGGGTTGCTGCAAGAAGACGGTGAAAGCTCTGCCATGAACAGACATGTCCTCAATACCTGTTATGTGTCAGGTCTTGGCAAGGTACTAGGGGCCTAGAATTGATTTTTAACTTAACATATAATGCATGAATATTTCCCCCACATTGTTACATAATTTGTATTTGTGATTTATAATGACTGCATGTAAGCCGGTCAGGGGATCAAATAAAAACTCACTCCACTACTTTTTATGATGGGGCACTGAGATTGCCTTCAGTCTTTTGCTATTATAAATAATACTAAGATGAACATTTTTTTATAGACATATATAAAATTGTTAGGATAAACTTGCCAAAATGAGATTTCATTCACAGAACCAAAATGCTTTTCAACCTGATAACTTTCCCTGTCCCTAGCCAAGTATGGAAATGCGAGTTTCAGCACATCCTTGTCAGCTTAGGGAGCTAGTTATGTCTTTGTTTATGATACAGGAGTGACACACCTACCTTCTTCCCTTGTGGTACTTGCTTCCAGGTAAAAACCCGACAGAAAGCCATTGTTTTGGTCTGAAGAACATGTAGCTCAAGTAATATGTTTTCCTTTCTTTTTTGTTTTTTTCTTTGTTAGGTCAACATATTTCTCTACCATTGACAGGGAGAGAGCCATAGTATAAGTCTCTCCATTAGGGCTGACTCACTTGGAAATCAAGATTGCAGGCAGAATCCATCTGACTGCTGGAGCCATAGCAAATGCTCCCACAACGATATGACAGAAGGCCCACTCAGTGGCCTTTGCACACCAAGCCCTGCCTTCCCGTTCCAGCAGGCCTCCTCATGATGGTTTGTATTTTCTGCGTCCAGTCTTTAATCTCAACAACGCCTTATTAGAACAAGGATGCCAGCCTCCCCATGTTTCCTTCCTACTTTAGGCTGCAATGTAATTATGCTGCTTAAAATGTAGGTATCAAACCCGTTTTCCAATGTAGGTCTGGTTTGTTTTCTGTGCTCCTGTGACATCCAGTAGCAGAAATCCCATTAGCAATGGCATACTATACCAAAGTGTAAGGAAATAAGACCAATGACAGGTTAAAAGTAATGGAAATGCATTCTTAAGCTAAAAGGCTATACTAGTATGTCCATTTGCTGCCAACACGAAAGTATGCTGGGTCATCAGCTGATACATCCCACTCATGCTAAAAATGTCTTTGTTAGGTTCCAGGAGCAGAGAGTGTGGGAACAAAGGGAGATTCAAAGCCACGGGGTAAAGGGACTACAGAGGTTGATTTGATCCAGGTTAGACAAGAACTGCATGCTGCCAGGCTCAGGGCAACAAGCAGCCTATGACCAGGAGGTCTGCTTCAATCTCTCTTTCTCTTTTTAAAAAACATGCATATGGCAAAAAGTCCAAGATCACAGTGTGTTGGCCTGGAAAACGGTTTGTTTCCCACAGCAAAAGCCATTCCTTCTCTGTGTTTGTTGATGGCCCCGCGTGTCCATCGCGGACACTGGGGACAACACATCTTTGTCTTCCCAACAACCGCTGCTCTCAGTCACCTTTGACCCAAGAAAAATATCTCCCTTTGTAGCTCTCTGCAGCATCTAAGCACGTACCCGAGCTTACAAAGGACATAAAGGCAGAACTTAATCTCTTTCCTAATTGACAACAGCTTGAAAAAGATGCCAGAATTCAACATATGGGCCATGGAAACACATTTCAGCTCAGATTTTTCCTTTAAGCTGTTACAATATGCTTTATAATGTAACCAGCTAAAAGGCTGTTAACGGTGTGGCATTTTAGAAATAATGCATTCTCAGGATTTCAAATTTAGAGGATTTATTTGAAAACATCCTACTCTCCACTGTATAAATAAGAGGAAACAGCATGACAAAACGTGTCATAACGACGGTTCTTGGCGTCTAGCAAGATGGATCTTCCTTTTGCATCACGCTCTAGACTGACGATTTGGTTTCGGAGAACTGAGGGCGGTTGGTTCACGCTGTCTGATAAGCTGCCACCTTCCCAGGTGTCATGCCCCTGGGACATTTCTCCTGTTCGTTCGTTTTATCTCAAGACCTGGTTGGGCTCTGGGCAATTCTGGGCTAGCCAGAACCATCCAGAAATGCTAGACCTTTGCCTCAGATCTCCCTGATGAATACAGAAAGTACCCCGGGTTTATAAACAGGCAGCAGCTGTGAGGTGGGAAGAGGCATTCAAGATCAGAGACTTCCAGGATGCGATGAGATCAAGGAATAAAAAAACGGTAACAAAATAACAGGAAGCTCTGCAAATTCCGTAAATAACGCTTGAGGCAAATTACAGAAAACCACAAGATCAGCAATCGTAAGGGTTTAAAACTTCAGGAAAATGCTTCATATAAAAAACACTTCCTATACTTAGAACAAGACAAAGGGGAAAATGTCAAAGGTATGGGCAACGATTTGCCAAATTAGACAAATTCCTGACCTGGCTCGGATTTTACAGAATACTTCATTTGTGCATGACTTTCTCTGTGTCCTTGTGATCATTTTTGTTAGAAAACAGGCTATAGAGACTATGTTTTGACTAATACATTTGCCTCCACATCAAAAACCCATGGGTTGGCAGTTTCTGGAAGACCCTATACAGGGCTCGGCATTGGATCTGGATTCAAATTCTGCTGCTACTTTTCAGCTATGTGAGCTTGGGCAAACTCCTTCACCACTATGATCCTGGTCTTCCCAACAGCTAAAATCGACATCAGAGACAACTGTATTTAGTTGGCAGGTTGCTGAAAGGTTTACATGAGGAAGCAGGTGACGGTCGATGCCCAGAAAATGTTAGTCTTCCTTCGTCCACCGTTTGTGACCCCAGGAGTGAGAACGCCTGCTTTGAAACCAGGACCAAGAGTTCCTAGCACGGTGTCTGTCTGTCCTCCACTGCACAGTCCTTCCCCCTGAGGTCAAACAAGGCTTTCAAGTGAGTAACTGCACCCTGAGCACACCCCGCCTTGGGCAACTGTGGTCAGGAGCTCTCCCTGGGAGCCAAGCTGAGAGGACGGAAGGAGCAGGCTGAATGGGGCCCCAGCTTCTTATGAGACTGGCTGTGCAATGTCCAATTTTTGCCCACCATAACAACCAAAGTGATTATGACTTTTCTAAAGCAAAGGCAATGGATCTGAAGAGCCCTTTAATAGAGCAATGAGGCTTCTGTCCTGCATCAGAGCCACAAGATAATTCCTAGGATGGTAAAAATTAATTCTCAGAAAGAACTCCAAAAAATGCTTTTCATCCTGTTCTGCTACCTATGCCTTTTGGAAATACACCTGGACACCTATCTTGGTCACTTGGTAGGCTGACTGCAATGTCAACACAGCTTCTGGAAACTGTGTTGACATAACGGATGACAGAGACCAGCCTAGGCACAACAGCCAGATGATCCCCAGACCAGAAGGGTCTTACTGATCTATAGCTGAGTCCAGACTAAACTCACTGACTCAAGGGATCATGAGCTAGATAAATCGTTGTCTTAAGCCACTCAGCTTTGGGTGGTTTGTTACACCGCAATAGCTAACTGATTGGTTACTGTGACAGTGCCCCTGGGTGAGAAAAGCTTGGCTCACTTGAAACTGGCCCCCAGAGAATTCTGTTTTAGATTTTGAAGCTTTGGCAGAGAAAGCTGTTCTCCTGTGAGACATCTGGGGTTGCCTAGTCCACCGTGTTTGACCTGTGCCAGGGGAAGAGCCACAAATAAGAACTTGGTCAACAAGCATTTTATGTTGATTTCCTTATTTTACATTACAAAATACATGAATACAGCCTCACTATTCCCTCAGCTTGCCAACCCTCTCACTTTGACGAGCATCGCTCTATCTTTTCTACCCACTCACACTCAGATGTCTCCACCTCTGTATAATTTTGTGCAATGGTTTTCTTTTTCTTTCCATAAACAGTCCTCTAGCTTTCCCCTTGACAATTGTCCTGGAAACCCTCCCATAGCTCAACTCATGGCGGTTTTTCCTCCTTTTTAACCAGTAAGGGCTGAGTGTGCTTAGCTCTCCGCTGTGGGCGTGTGGGCTATTTCATGAGAACAAGGTGCAGGTCCTTCTGGGGTGGAAACAGCAGCAGGCATCACTGGTCAAGTGAGCATTTCACGGGAAGCCCAGGGCAGAGGGAGACTTTCCAAAGCCCACAGGCCAGTGAACTGACCCGTCCTGCAAAACCGGCTGAGCCCTGTCACCTCCCTCCTCTCTTGGGCCCCAGAGCCTTAGGTGTGCAAGCACAGGGCTCCGCAGGTAGAGTTTCTCTTTCCTGCCTTAATCTAAAACGCATGTGCATTAAAGTCGCTATATTTTCTTTTTTTAAAAAAATATATTTTATTGATTTTTTACAGAGAGGAAGGGAGAGGGATAGAGAGTTAGAAACATCGATGGGAGAGAAACATCGATCAGCTGCCTCCTGCACACCCCCTCCTGGGGATGTGCCCGCAACCAAGGTACATGCCCTTGACTGGATTCAAACCCGGGACCCCTCAGTCTGCAGGCCGACGCTCTATCCACTGAGCCAAACCGGTTAGGGCAAAGTCGCTATATTTTCTAAGAGAGAGAAAACTGCCCTCTATTTAACTACTGTTGTGCCATTGGTTGATTTTCTTTTCTTTTCTTTTCTTTTTTTTGAGTTAATGGTCTTCCATAGGAACAAAATAAAAGGAAGATTTTTCTACTGTTGCATTGTAAAATAAACACCAGATTCTTATGGGAAGAAGACTATACAAGGAATATGGGAGATGCAATATTCACAGGAGTAAGAAGAACAGAAACCCAAGTAGGAAAAAAAAAAAAGAGAGAACCGTGAAGAAGCCTGGGGCAAAGTCGCCTTGTGTGCTCAGAAGCCTGCCCCACACCCCAAGCCCACAATGTTGAAGGTCCTGTACCCCTTCCCTGGCGATTCTGAGAAGCCAGGGACACGCTCTGCAGTTAGGTGTGAGGCCGTTTGCCCCACAGAAAAAGGCCCAGAGCCATGCTGGCAGGGCTCTTTGTTCCCACAGCCACATTGCATTAATTCTCCTGGTATTTGCTGAGAACTGGCCACTGGGCGGCTGCTAGCCGGGGCACCCCCAGCACTGATTCACTGAGTCAGCATCAGTTGTTCCTGGGCCTGAGTTTGGCTCTGCCATTGGGGAGCCGTGTGTAATGCTGTAACCCCTCTGACCTTCACTTTCCTTGTTGAAGGTGGTGGCAATAACAAGGGCAGCATGGGACCCAAGGGGAGGAAAGCCCCTCCTGCAAATAAGATGAGGCTCAGGAACCATCCGATGGCCTAATCAAGGTCACTTGGCTACAAGATGGCAAAGGCTCCTGGTCCACGGGGACGTGCAGGTCTCACCGCCCCCAGCGGAGCCCCCTGACACCTTTTCCTTGGTGACCGTCTCCTATTCCCCTGCTGCATCTCCACCTCTGACTTGGCACACAGAGTGGACCAGCCTGGACCAGCCAGTACTGCATGAACCCTCTCTTCCCTTGGATGGCACTTCCTGCCACCGGCCACATCACAGCCTTTGGGCGTGTGGGCCTTGGTACATCTCAGCTATTTTCCTTGTTTCTGAGGGCCCCACCTCCCCAGGCCCTGGTTTCACACTGCTTCTCTGAGCTTCCGTCTCCTGCTGGTACTTCCTTCTATGAGCTCAGCCCACAGCCTGTGGCCGAGAGGCCCCCACGGTGACCTCTAATCCCCGTGACCTGCCAGGCTAGGCCGCCCACACTTTCACCCAGTTCACTCTGAGTTCCTTATATCCCCTTGGACTCAGAGAGAATCTCTCTCTCTTTTAGGGAAGCAGTCCTGCTGTCATCCTCACAACCATAAAAGGCAAAATGAGAAAGAAAATTATGTATATATAGCTCCATACCAATATGTTCCAAGATCACAAGAAATACTTCACTTCTGCTCCAGTCTCCTCAACCATAGGATGAGAATTTCAAAACCTCCTGCTAATGGTAGTGGGAGACTTAGAAATGTTGTATAACCATCCAGTGTCTCAAATTCTTTACATAACTAACTGGATTAATCCTCACAACAGCCCTGCTGGTAGATAGCATTACTGATCTCCATTTTACCGAGGTGGAAACTGAGGCACAGAGGGGTAACTGACCAGCAGCGCTGGGATCCACTGTAGGCCATTAATCCCTGCAGGTGCTCAGCAGGTTCCCCTACAGGCCTGGGGAGCCAGCGTCCTGGAACGCTGGCCTGGGGAGGGGGAGGTTGGCCGGTGTCCTGCGAAGGCTGGAGTGGGGCCAGCCTTGGCCTAGGATGCAGGGAAGGCACATTATTCGTCCCCAGCCTGCCCCCTGAAGCTCCCCGAAGCTCCCAGCCGGCCTCCCCACACTCCCTCCCACTCAGCAGCTGAGGAAACCAAGCCTGGGGAGGTAAAGGGGAAATGTCACAATGAGAGGGTTTGGGGCGGCGGGGGCGGGGGGGGGAGCAGGCATCTTGTAAAATGCATTTTGAAATGTGTGCATTCATGTTCACACATCCCACACACTTTAGATGGAAACATTTCCTCAAGTGTTTGTGCATTGTTTTTAAAACTTCACCTTGAGCCCAAGTGAGGGGATTGGGGTAGGGGAAATGCAACATTTTTATTTGTTTTTATATGTGTTTTTTGGCCTCCTCAGACCTTTGGGCAGTGGCACCCAGTTTGAGTTGTCACCCATCTATGTCATCTGGGAGGGACTATGCTAAAGAGAGGGCTGTCAGCCACTCTGGCGCTCTCTGAGCCTGCACAGTGCATCTGCCTGGGGAGGCAGGCCCCTTACATGCTGCTCAGCCTCAGGGAGAGAAGCAAAAGGTAAACCTTAACGCAAATAATTCCACTTCTCATGAGCCGCTATGACCTGGAACAGGAAACAACCAAAGCTAAAACTCTGTTGTTTGTGGAAGGAGGGAGGAGTGCTTTGCCTCCCTAAGAGCATCCAGCCTCAAGTGTGCCTCTTGGTCCAAGAGGGCTGCTAGTGTCAGTCATTACATCCCACTTACATTTCAGACATCAGAAATGGCGCCTGCCTTCTGATTAAGACTTCCTGGAAGTTCCTTCTATCAACTTCTTACATTTTAACGGCTAGAACTTAGTCACAGGGCCACACCTAATTATTAGGGAAGGTGGGAGATAGAGTGCTCTGGGTACATTGCCCATCTGAAAAAAATCAGGTCTAAGTTACTCAAAAGAAGGGAGAGAACGGACATTGGGTAGGCAAACAGCAGTCTCTGCCAGTTACTCTCTATGGGAAGTGACTCTGGTTTTCCATTAACAGTAGTGATAGAAAGTGTCTTTAATAATTACACCAACATAAAAAAAGTGAGTCCAGGTAATAAAGCACATATTAGGTACAGATGGTCTGTGCCAGGACCAAGCTGTAAAGGTGGTGCCCTGTGACTCGTGTAAAAGTGTCAGTCTCTTTTCTTAACAATTCTGCTGTGTGTAGCAAGGAGAATAGGGGAAGTCCCTTACAATTTCCTTTTCTTTCTTGCTCTTTAAGAAAGCCTTTAAAAATCAGATATATCTTGTGGAAAAAAAAAACCCACAAAACAACAGAACAGAACACTTACGCTGCCAATGAACAAGCTCTTGCTAAAGTGGAAATCTCACTCTTGAAAATGTGCAGAAATGTACTAGCTGTAAGTTGCGAATGTTATCATTGCAGGTGAGGACGATTCCAGGGGGCTCTCAAGGGCTATTTCAAACAGTTCCCCATTTGTGTCTGCAGCGGCTGAAACACGCGGGTGAGGCAGCTCCCACACCTGTCGCTCTGCCACCGGGAGATTGGCCGACGTCTCAGCCCCTCCGGACCTTCGTCACCCGTTTCTTGGCCCCTGTCACACACATGGATGTGTGACAAAAACTGCCACATTGTGACCAGCACACAGCAGGTGTCCAGTGAAGGTCAGGTTCACCTTTCTGTCTCAAGTGTCGTCTGTGTCTACCTGTGGTCATTTAGAAATCTTAGCCATGGGCGTGTTCTCACATATCCTGGCACTTTCCTGCTCAGAGAGGCTTTTGTTTATAGAAATGGTGCCATTGTAGCCCAGAGAGCCTGCGGTCCTCAGGAGCTTTTGGTCTGTGGGTCAGCTGGGAGGAAGCGGGGGCGGGGAGGGGGGGGTTGACCTGCCTCAGATCAGCCCAGCACCTCCTCCCTCATTCCCCCCAGCAGCCTTGGAATCTGTCCCTTGGCCTTCGGATGAAGTACTGAGCATGATTCCTCTGCTTTTTCGGTAAAAGAAGTTTCCACTGAATAAGCCCTCAGAGATTTTATAATCGGGTGACATCTGCACAATAAGCAGGGAAAGAAATGACTGCTATTGTGGTGCTAAATGATCCAGCACTTCTCCACTCTGCGGGAAGACAGCTGGCCCCTGCCTCACAGTCTTTGCCTGCAGGCCCTGCCTAGCAGACTTGGTTTTCTGCATTGAAGAAAGGAAGCTAGTGGTGTGGTACAGAGAGAGGGCTCTTTGAAGTGAGCACAGCCTTTCAAACAAAAGCAGAGCAGAGGGAGCCTAAGTTTACTGCACAGAGTTTACTGGGTTCTTTGAAAGAAGGTTTCTAGGGGAAGCCTCGGGCCCATCAGACAGATGGGCAAACTGAGGCTAACAAGGGTAAACTGACTAGTCCTGGCCACACAGCCAGAAAAAGTGGACCAGGCCAGGAGCCCGAGCCCCTCTGCCTCGGGCTGGGAGTGACCTGACAACAGGGATCAAATCCCGTGAGGCTCCTGGGTGAGGTTAGCATGGGGCACACAGCACGTCTCTGCCGGTGGGGAAGCCGAGGAATTGGGTAAAGGACGGTGTTCCACTCCTGGAATCGGCCCTGGCACTGTGTCTGTCCCTTGGCTGGGCTTGGGTGCCACCTCTGGGAGGCAGAGTATCTCTGAGCAGAGGCTTGGCAGAAGGTGTGGTTGGGAGCTGGCATGCACCCCCAACAGACTATATGTCCCAAGCAAATCCTGGAGCTGCTCTGGCACTTCTGTCGATTCGATGATGCAGAAACCCCAGGGCCACTTGCCTGGGGACTGTGCTCCAAGCCACCTGTTCGGAGGCACACAGCAGAGGGGCATTGCTGGTCAGATGCAGCCTGCCGCACCCCACCCCAAAGCAGTTTTCCAGAAATGAAGATGCTAGTGAGATGGAAGAGTGTGGGGATTTGAATAGAGCCTTGCCATCCTGATGGCTGTGCAGCTTCGGGGACGTCACTCTGCATCTCTGAGCTTGCGCCCTCAATAAGTGCCTCCCCTTCCCCACCCCACCTTGTCACATTGCTGAAAGGATTAAATGGAGGTGATCAATGGAAATAATTCCTAGCACAGAAATGATGGATTTTCCCAAGTGGGAAAGCATTATTTTATTTTCTTTAACAGGGTCCGTCCTCCAGGCCAAATTCATACACACATAGACATGATTCATGAGTCTGAACTAGGGAAAACCCAGAGAAACCACCATTCTTTATCAAATGCCTCATCATTCACCAGACATCCACTGAGCAGCTACACTGTCTAGGTACCGGGCAGATGCAGAGATCAGCCAGCCTCGGGCACTGCTCTGAGGGTGCTTACAGTCAGGGGGTGTCTTGTGGCCGACTGTGCTGTGAGAGACCTGGGTGTGGGAGGGAGTTCCCAGGGAGCTGATGCCCAGACTGCCTGCTTTCTGGAGCTCCCCAGGCACACCGCTTCTTCCACGGGCTGTCTTGTTAGAGCTACAGCGCTAGGTTGCTGGCTTGGCTCAGGACAGGGGTGAGATGCTGCGAGGAAATGGGTGCCTCTCCAGGGCTCCTCCATCTCCAGCAGGCCGTGCCACCCGCTGCCTGACCTCTGCTTGCAGAGGCAGGACCTTACCGTGTGCCACAGGGAGCTACTTCTGCAACCACACCACGTGGAAGGGCCTGAAGCAGATTGCACACGGCCTTCATTCCCATGCCAAGTGCTGTCTGCACTGTTACAATAAGTCACTCTAACAGTCCACGATGGAGGTATCGGTCTCTTCGTTTGCAGATGAGGAACAGGCCCAGAGGGTCCAGCACACAGCACTCAGGCTGCCTTGGTCCCTGCCTGTCCGGCCCACTCACTTCACCGACTTGTCATGTAGCAGCCCGGCTCAGACTTGCCCAGCCTTCAAACACAGCGTTCTTCACTCTTGAATGGCCAGGTAAACACTAAACACACATGTGCGGCATCTCATGGCCTTGCCAGTGAGATCTCACTGTGCTGGGAACCGGCTCCGCGGGTGGCCTTTTAATTTTTCCTTTTACCACTAACAGAAGAGAAATCAAGGCTTTGGGAAAGCGGCTCACAGGGCGGTGAGCTGGAATTCTGACCCCGGCCCTTCACTCCTGGCCTGCTCTCTCTCCTCTGGAATGAAGGCGACGATCATGCTGTCTGCCTTGGAAGCGACTTTCGGAAAAGAAATTAATGAAGGCTGTGGAAACACTCGGGAAGGGTGCGGGTCATGCATGGGTAGCTGGTGATTTATGATTTCCAAGTTGGTATCATGTACATTTTAAAATAGCCAGTAGAGCCAACAGACATGAAAAGATACTCAATGTCACTCATCATCAGAGAAATTCGAATTAAAACGACAATGAGGTACCATCTCACACCTGTCAGAATGGCTATCATCAAGAAATCAACAAACAACAAGTGCCAGTGAGGACGTGGAGAAAAGGGAACCCTAGTGCACTGCTGGTGGGAATGCAGACTGGTGCAGCCACTATGGAAAGCAGTATGGAATTTCCCCAAGAAATTATAAATGGAACTGCCTAATGACCCAGGAATTTATCCGAAGAAACCTGAAACACTAATCTGAAAGATTATATGCACCCCTATGTTCACTCCAGCGTTATTTACAACAGCCAATATTTGGAAATAGCCCAAGTGCCCATCAGTAGACGAGTGGATAAAAAAGCCGTGGTACATTTACACAATGGAATATTACTCAGCTGTAAAAAAAAAAAAAAAAAAAAAAAGGAAATCTTACCCTTTGGACAGCATGGATGGACCTGGAGAGTATTATGCTAAGTGAAATAAGCCAGTCAGAGAAAGACAAGTACCACATGATTTCACTCACATGTGGAATCTAATGAACAAAATAAACTGACAAGCAAAATAGTGACAGACTCAGAGAGCAGGCTGACAGCTGTGGGGAGGTGCTGGGGAGCTGGGTGGGGGTGGGGTGGGGGTGGAGTGATTGAGCAAAAATGACACACAAAAAAGAGAAAAACTCACGGACACAGATAACAGTGTGGTGATTGCCGGGGGGCGGGGGGCGCAGGGGGGAGGAGGAGGAGGGTAAAGGGGGATAAATGGTGATGGAAGGACAGTGTACAGATGATGTGTGTGGAATTGTGCACCTGAAACCTGTATAATTTTGTTAACCTGTGTCACCCCAATAAATTCAATAAAAAAGATAAAACAAAATTGCCACCCGAGGCTTAAGAAGCAGCTTGTCTGCCATAATGAGGTTCCTTTTTCCAGTGCGAGGAGGCCCCACTCCCCTCTCCCGCGCTCTCCTGCTGCCCTGGCAGTTTGCAGCATCACAGTCACTTATTTTTAGTTCTCTGTGGGTCAGACATTTCCTGGTCACATGCTATTTCAGCTCGGACTTCAAAAAGGCTCCAGTTCACAAACAGAGGATGCTCCTCCCCCAGCAGCCTCCCCCCATTCCAGGCCTGAGAGTTCCATGTGGGCCCCACAGTCATGCAGACGCTCTGGGGGACATGCTAAGCCGCAGCCAGCCTCGGCTCTACCTGTTTAAAAGTGTGAGTAGCTCCGTTCCTGTCCATCTGCAGCCAGAGTTATTTTAAATGTTAGTTTACCAAGAGCAGCAGCCATTTCCAAGCCTGGGAGCCCCACATGCAGGCGGCCCCGGGAACCTGGAGTCCCGCCCAAACCTGCCATGGTTGGTGGGACCTGGTAACCAGCACCTGCCCCCACACCCTAAAGTGCGAAGACAGGCCTTCCTTGAAGGCTTATGGCGGCTTCCTGCTCGTGGGCGACTAATATGTGACCATAATTATGCTCATATCTTAGCTTCAGTTAGGAGTGTGTGTATAAGAATAGACACCATGTGCTGAAATGCTCCTGTGGACCAGGTCCTGTCCAAAGGGCTTTACGATGGTAGCCACAGGCGCTCCACATCCAGGTACATGACCCCATCCCCACCTCACAGGGAAGAAACAGAAGTCCTGGGGTCAGGTCCTCGCCCTGCCTTTGTAGCAGTGAGTGGGGGAGCTGGGACTTGCACCCAGGCAGTTGCTCCTGATTCTGCCCCTCACCCTGGGCAGCTGTGCTAGGTCATTCTCCTCCCCTTGGCCTCCGTGTGTGCTGGGAGACTCTGTGTGTCCCTGATAGTGACTGAGGACAGAAGCCCGATCCACCCGACTTGAATGTCTTTAGGAAAATATTCAATATTTGCAGATGGAAAATAATAATCCAAGGTAATTGTTACCTAAGCCAGGTGCATACTGTTTATTTTTTTTTTTAATTTTTAAATTTTTTTAGAGAGAGGAAGGGAGAGGGAGAGAGGGAGGGACAGGATAGAGGAGGGACTGGGGAGAGCACACTTCCCTTTAAGAACATCTGGCCGTGCAGCAGACTCCCTGGACCTCAGGAAGCGGGAGGAAGAGCGGCTCCATTGCTCTCACAGAGAGGCAGAGCGCGGGGCTCCGGGCTGCAGAGCTGGGTCAGGAAGAACCCAAGATGGCCCACCTCATCCGCGTGCCTTTCCTCTGCTTCCCAGGCTGGAGAATGGGCATGCAAACTAGACCAGAGAAAAGACGGCTCTGGGATTCCAGGAGCATCCAGTTGGCTTTCAAAGCCCCCAACACTAACGCGTGAGACAGGACTCGGACTACCAACGTGCCTGAGTCACACGTGAATCACTCGGCACGCTCAATGTCTCTTCACAGCAGTCATTTTCTAAATATTTGTAAAAATGAAATCAACAGTGGGTAGAGAGCCAGGGGTGACTGCTCCAGACGTCATCAGAGGGAAGCCCCAAGATGCTGGCAAAGAGGCTGCTTCTGTGACAGCGATATAGGCAAGAGTGGTCCCACTACGGGCTGAAGTGCTATCGAATTAAATAGAATGGGAAGCGTAAGCAACCTGCTGCTGAAAAGATGGAAACGGAGGAAAATGAGGGCAGCACAGGTATTTACTGAACACCTACTATGTGCCCAGCAGGTGCCACATTCATATAATCCTCAGCAAGTAGATACTATGACTCAGGTAGGGAAACTGAGGCTCAGTGTGGAGCAGTGATTTGTCCAAGGTCACAAGTATCATGTCCTCTGAAGATTTTCTGGATGATCACTCCCCAAGGGAGACTCTCTCCCCAAGGTGACCCCCTGCACATTCCCACCGGGGCCCTGTAATGAGCTCCTCTGCTCTCTGTACTTTTAAAGCATGTCCGTCCCCTTGGTTGTATTGGGTTCTTAGAGGCAGGGCCTAGGTCTGCATCATTTCCTTATTTCCACGCCCAGTACAAACCCTATACATAGTAGGTTCTCCTGTAGTATCTGCTATATGAAATGCTGAATCTGCTTATTGCAAATCGTACATTTCCAGTTTGGACTACATCTACACTACACCTTATGTAGATTCTACGCAAGAAATGCCTATGGTGACCCTGGCCTCCTTCTTCGAATTTGCCCAAGAGTATCCGACAGGCTGGGGTGACGCCCAGCCATGTGGGTTTCCACACGCCTTCCAGGAACAATGAGAACCCTTCTTTTTCCCACTTCATACCACAACCACAATGTAATCTTATTATTGTTGTTGTTGTTATTTTTTTTATCCTTATTTTACAGATGATCAAACTAAGGCTCATGGAAGTATCTGCTTTATTAAAAAAAGAAGCAAGTGACCAAATAAACTCATGTTAGAGGGTCATATCCAAGAGGGAAGGTTTGGGTGTGCCTAACTATGAATAAAGCAGGCATGGGGAGGCGAGGGAGGGAACCACAGAGACCGCAAAGGGATCCAGGCACACCCCAGGCCTGACGCCTGAGGTACCTGCAGAGAGCTCACCCCCCGCCCCCCCCCCCGCCACCCCATCCTGGGCTTGTGAAGCATCAAAAGGGCTACTCACTCTAAGATTTTCATTCTCATATTTACTAAGACAAGAAAAATTGTTAACATAATTTTTAAACATTTCAAACGAAAGAATATATTACTGTAACTGGTGGCAATCTATTTTGGAATAGACCCAGCAAGTACCTTGACTCAAACCTGTCTCCCTGCATGGGAAACACACACATCACCTTTCTCCCCAGAATGCCCTGAATACCCTTTTTTGGCCAGGGTAGGCCTCCTCCCAGGTTACTCAGGCATACCTGCCACCCACAAACATTCGCTCAGAAATTCCTCTTCTCACATACCCCAGCATAGTTTTAAAAGATCTCTAAAAGAAAACCAATAAAATGCGCCTAAGCCAGCCGTGGGCAAACTACGGCCCGCGGGCCGGATCCGGCCCGTTTGGCTGTTCTATCCGGCCCGCGGAGCCGAAAGAGCGGAGGGTTCTCTTGCTCTCCCCTCCGCTCCTTTACTTTGAATTTATATTAGTTCACACAAACACTCCATCCATGCTTTTGTTCTGGCCCTCCGGTCCAGTTTAAGAACCCATTGTGGTCCTCGAGTCAAAAAGTTTGCCCACCCCTGGCCTAAGCCATCAAAAAACAACAAAAACCAAAATAAACTTCCTTTAACACTTGCCCTCAAATATTTGCAAATAATTAATTCATTGTTAATCAGTTGACAGTTACTCTTTTACACTTTGTAAATATAGACAGACCAAGTCCAGTCCCAGCAAACATCATTTTAAGTCAGGAGGCTGCCCACCGGGAGGGGTGACCTGGTCAGCAGCCTTGTCACCTGGGGCCTGCCGCCCCCCGCCCCTCCACCCACATGGCCTCCTTCGCCCCTCTCTCGGGGTCGCACTGCCGAATCTGCTTGCCAGGAAGGCTGAGGGGTTTCCAGTGAGTCACCAAGAGCAGGTGGTGACTGAGGGACTGGGTGCTGAGAGAGCCACCACCCAGTGTTATATTTAGAACAGCACAGAAAATCCCAGCCTCTGTGGTTTCCACCTGTTCAGATGTCACCGCAGCAACCCCACTTCTGTTTCATGCCTCTTCCTCACTGGGCCCTGCCCTGGATTCCGTCTCCCGATGGTTCCAAAAGACCCCTGGTGGCCCTCGCTGCTTCCGGCAGCCACCCTCTCTCCTGGCATAAATTCCTCCACAAGCTCCAAGTGTCCAAAGGGACTTACTACAGGGCCCCGAGCTTTGCCAGCAGGGGCTCCCCTCGGTTTCTGTTCCTAAACCTCAGGGTCTGCCTAACCCTCATGTGGGGATTTCTACCTGAATAGGGCATAAGCATGTGATCTGGTATATCCAACTTTTCAATCTATGCCTCTTCTGCCTAGAATCGTGGTTCTCAGCCTTGGGTGATTCCAAAAGCCTCGATGTCTGGCCACACCCAAAACCCAAGAAATCCATCTCTGTGGAGAGAGGGCCCCCAGGCATCAGTGTTCTTCAAGACTCCTCTGTGTTTTTCAATGGGCAGCCAATGTGAGACCCAGGGCTCTCCGTGATCGGTGCCTCTCTCCACACACACCCTTTCTTCTTCTAGCAAGCTCCTTCTCACCCAACAAGACCCAGCCACCGTGCCAGCCCTCCAGGCACTGGGAAAGCCCTGTGTCTCTGAGGTGCTGTACCCCACTCTGCTCCAGCCTCTCTCCACATCACTGTCTAGCTCCACCTGACTGCTACTCCTGCCCCAACCTTGGCCACCAGACTCGGAGTTCCGGTGGCCACTCTGTGGGATCCTCTCCACGAGATGAGACCTAATCGTGCCCTGTGAATGTGGACACTTACTTTACTGCTGATATTTGAGACATTTCTGGTCTGATCTATGTTGGATCACAAACTCCTTCATTCATTCAACAACCAATGGTGATGCCTCGACTCTCGGCTCAGTCCTGGGCCCCACACAGCAGATGAGAAGATGGTGGGGGCAGAGAGAGAAGCTAACACTGACACAATAAGACAGTCTGTCTGCCAGGAGCTTGCTGCTTCCACCATAAAGGAATAGTTACCACTCAGGGTAACAAATACTCTAACAAAGCTCAGCACTTAACAGAGGCTGCTTGATTTTTCTGGTGAAGACTGGTCACTGGGCCATGGGGAGAGCAGTTACTAAGTCCCTGCATTTCTCTTTGCATTACACCTAACCCAGGGCTAATTAGGAACTTGAACCACTCCTTGCTGAGGATGCTAATAATAACCTTCACATCAAAACACTGTGAAAGAACATGGGGATGGATGAGATAGAAACATGATTCTGTGAGTTAGCTGTTATACCTAGAAAACATATAAAGTAGAAATGGTTGAGAAATGCCCTCTTAAATGATAAACTTGGAGTGTGATGTGGCAGAGGACAAGATGGCTACTAGCAACGTGCATTTTCTACTTCTTTCTTACAGAATCTTTGTTTTGTTTGGATCTGCAAATACAGTTAACAAATTAGATTTCTCTGCCTCCCTTGCAGCTTGGGGGCAGCCATGCTGTGCAGTGCTGGCCAATGAAATGCAGCTGGAATATGCCAGGGAGCTGCAAGAAATATTGCAAGAAATATTTGCTTTCCTTATATGAGCCCAGCCCTTTCCTCTGTGTTGCTTCTGTGTCTCCTTCCTGCTTAGAACACGAGGAGGAGATGGCATTCCTAGGCATGAAAGCCACAAGCTGAGAACAGCCGAGCAAAACTGCAGATGGAACCTTGGGCTCTGACGGCATGGTGGCAGTCTCGCGTCTCCCGCAGACTTCGAGTAGCATGAAATTTATTTGTTAAGTTACTACCGGCAGGTTTCTGTTGCATACAATCAAACTGCCAGCACTGGTGTGTGTGCTTCAGTGCAATGACAGTGGGCTCCCCTGGCCACACAGCCTCAGAATCCTCACCTCTAAAATGAGGCTGTAATATTCATTGTTATGAGAGATCAGAGATAATGTACGAAAATGCTTAGAACAGAGCCTGGTGTGCAGTTGGCACTCAATAAATGTCAGGAATCGTAATTCTCATTTCTGGCAAGCTGTTCGTGCTCATGAGATTAACCTGTAAAATTCTAAGGTGAAAATGGAAAGCACAGTTAAATGAGATACTGAATACCAATCTGTGTCAACCTGCCAGGCACGCTGAGAAACACAGCCAGACTGACATAATAAGAGAGTCTCGAGATTGCTGTCTAAACAATAAAATTAAATTGTAAGTTAATTAAACAAGATTTAACTTAAAATCCAGTTAGCATCAGATTTATAGAAACCTGTTTTTCTACAAATTGTGTTATACAAACCAGCAACAAAACCCTTGTTAGCAGCCATCTCTATCATTTCATTCTAGTTTCACAGCAGCCTCTGCAGGCCTGACAGATGACCCAGCTCTGGGCAGCACCCCTGACTCCCAGCCTCAGTCCTGCTAAGAGCCTTGGAGTCCCCCATTTGGATACACAGAACACCAGCTGGTCTGCATTATGGCTAGAGGGGGTCTCAGAGAGAACAGAGTAAAGGGGAAGAAGACACCCCACTCTGCTGGGCCCTCTACATGCATTATCTCACCACAACCCTTTCTGTGTGATAGGCCTACCTTGCTCATTTTGGTGGATGAGAAACTGAAGGCTTGCAATGGCTAAACAAGGTCTCCAAGATAGCACAGCATGGAATCGCAGTCCAGTGGGGACTTGGACCCAGGTATGCTTGTGTCTGAGCCCTTTTGCTGTCTGGGGGGAAGGGTCCAGCAGCATGCTGCTGACAATGCACAGGAGTGCAGGATGACAATGTTCATTTTAAAGGCTGTTTGGGCAAAGAAAGATCTATATTGGGAGCCTTCCCAGCCATGGAGAATGTCACAGAGATAATTAAGGGACTACATACTGACTTAGTCAATGAACAATACATTTTGATGGTTATTGTGGATTCTGTTACATGACAAAAAAGCAAAGACTCAGCCTGGAGACGTGTATGTGTGTGTGTGTGTGTGTGTGTGTGTGTGTGTGTGTGTGTGTGTGTTGGGGTTTTCTTGTGACCAATATGGTCTTTTGAGACTTACTATTCTCCTGGTTTGAAATACTTTCTAAAGCTCTTGTGGTTAAAACAGAGTTTAAACTGTACTAGCACTGATGCACCACATCCATTTGAAGTCCCCTGGGAGACAACCAGGGCTCATTTTGTACAGAAAGCGCTCTATCAATGTAGGAGGATTACTTGGCCTGGGGCAAGTTCTTATATAAACATATTTCCACTTTGGTTTTTCAGTGGAGTTTCCTAAGTAGCCTACATTCAATTCCAAACTCAACAGAAACTGCTGGTCAGACATGCTTTTTGTTTAGATACTACGCATTTTTTTTTTTTTTTAACTTAGAAACATCCCATGGAGGATGTATTTTCCAAGTTTCACTGTAAGAATCAGAAGATAATAGTTGAGGAGGAAGAAGAACGGAGATAAGATGGACTAGACCTTTCTACACCCCCAAACTGTCAGGCACTAGCCAGAATCGTGGGCCCTGTGCCCTGTGGCCCTGGGGGTACTCACCATGGTCATGGGCAAACACCAGCAGTTGCAGTCCCACCAGCATCTGAGCCAGCTCATCATAGCGGCCACAGTGCTCCCCGGCTCCATGGGACACAAAGACGAGGCCCCTGCAGGGAAGAGAGGGGAGCTGGGTCAGGAAGGCGGTAGATCGTGAGGCTGCAGCTCAAGCAGTCCAGAGTTTTCATGACATCACAAGTCAAAGACCAGATGGCAGACTACATGCATAAGTGAGAGGGGATTGCTCTTAGAACGCTGATCAGGGTCCCACAGAATGGAGTCCAGATCCTGTGAGCTCTCAGGCAAAGTACCCATCCTTAAAGTTTCATTTCTTCACCATAAAAGAGTAATAACAGTCTCTTCCTCTGGAGAGGGGTGGTGAGGGCTGCAGGTGCTAAATTATGTCAACATGCCAGACAGAGCCTGGCACATGATAGGCCCTCCATTGGTGCTGGTTTCCTCCCTAGCCACGCTGCGCAGGTGCACCAGCCCTAAGCCAATCAGGGTGCTCCGTGACCAGTCCACAGTGACTGGCTCAGCTACAGGCATGTGGCTCAAGCCAAGCTGACTGGGTCCAATCAGAGCTGATCCCAGAGCTCTGACTGAGATGGTCAGGAGAAGCATTTGCATTTCCCCACTAGACTGCAGCCTTGGCCTGTGGGCTAGAATGGCCCCAGCAGTCTGGTCCAAACGGAACTATGAGTTGACCCAACAGAGGAGAACCATGTAAAGGAGGGCCACCAAGTCCTACGGTATTTGAGCCCTGAATCCAGCTGGACGTGAAGCCAGCATTCTCCCCCATCCTGCTTTTGTTATTGTTGAGGGCACTGGATTGCCTGTCACTGGCAATGGGAAGAATCCACACAACTTTTTTTCATTTTTGTGTGGAATGATTGTACTTCCACATTCATTCTTCCCCAGGCTGCTCGCATTTATATTATGTGTACACCTTTTATTCTCCTCCCTCTTTCTCCATCTGGCAAACTCCTCCCCTTCCTTCAAGACTGAGCCTTAAGGTTCCCCTCTGAGAGAGATTTTACAGCCTCCAAAAGGCTGTCTGAAGTCTCTGCTCTGGGCCTCTGTAATCCCAAAGTTCTCCTCCACCACGTTGGACCCTGATGGTAACGAGAGGCTAACTTTTGCATGACTGGCTTAATCACTTGTCCGTTTGCATTAACTGTGGGCTCAGCTAATACAGCAGCTGTTGCAATTCCCAATGGTTTTAACGTGCCGAGCCTACACTTCAGGAGGTGCAGCCCCTTTTGCGGGTTGGAGATGATGACTAGGTTCCAGCCCGTGCTCAGGTGCCTTAGACAACCTCTGAGAGGTGAGGCTGCCAGAGCCTGCGGGGCCCTGGAGGCAGCAAGAAGCTGGGAGGAGGTGTTCTCCGCACAGAGGGTAGTGTGGCAGGGGAGTGACCTGGTCTGATTTTTTTTTTAAATAAATCTTTATTGTTCATATTATTACAATTGTTCCTCTTTTTTCCCCCCATAGTTCCCCTCCACCCGGTTCCCACCCAACCCTCTGATCTTACCCGCCCCCCCCACTGTCCTCATCCATAGGTGTACGATTTTTGTCCAGTCTCTTCCTGCACCCCCCACACCCCTTTCCCCCCGAGAATTGTCAGTCCACTCCCTTTCTATGCCCCGGATTCTATTATATTCACCAGTTTATTCTGTTCATCAGATTTTTTATTCACTTGATTTTTAGATTCACTTGTTGATAGATACGTATTTGTTGTTCATAATTTTTATCTTTACCTTTTTCTTCTTCTTCCTCTTCTTAAAGAATACCCTTCAGCATTTCATATAATACTGGTTTGGTGATGATGAACTCCTTTAGCTTTTTCTTATCTGTGAAGCTCTTTATCTGACCTTCCATTCTGAATGATAGCTTTGCTGGGTAGAGTAGTCTTGGTTGTAGGTTCTTGCTATTCATCACTTTGAATGTTTCTTGCCACTCCCATCTGGCCTGCATAGTTTCTGTTGAGAAATCAGCTGACAATCGTATGGGTGCTCTCTTGTAGGTAACTAACTGTTTTTCTCTTGCTGCTTTTAATATTCTCTTTGTCTTTTGCTCTTGGCATTTTAATTATGATGTGTCTTGGTGTGGTCCTCTTTGAATTCCTTTTGTTTGGGGTTCTGTGTGCTTCCTGGACTTGTAAGTCTATTTCTTTCACCAGGTGGGGGAAGTTTTCAGTCATTATTTCTTCAAATAGGTTTTCAGTATCTTGCTCTCTCTCTTCTTCTGGCACCCCCATAATTTGGATGTTGGTACACTTGAAGTTGTCCCAGAGGCTCCTTACACTATCTTCATATTTTTGGATTCTTTTTCTCTTTGCTTTTCTGGTTGGCTGTTTTTTACTTCTTTGTATTTCAAATCTTTGACTTGATTCTTGCGGTCCTCTAGTCTGCTGTTGGATCTCTGTATATTATTCTTTATTTCAGTCAGTGTATGCTTAATTTCTTTCTTTTTTTTTTTTTTTTGCCAAGTAGAATTTTATTAGAGGGTGGATTAAAAGTAACTTCCTCCCTATGCGAAAAAGCTTTTATCTCCTTAAACATCTCTGAGTAATTTTTATTTATTTATTATTATTTTTTAAATAAATCTTTATTCAGATTATTACAATTGTTTCTCCTTTTTCCCTCCATAGCTCCCCTCCACCCGGTTCCCACCCCACCTTCTGCCCTTACCTCCCCACCCCCCACTGTCCTCATCCATAGGTGTATGATTTTTGTACAGTCTCTTCCTGAACCCCCCATACCCCTTTCCCCCTGAGAATTATCAGTCCACTCCCTTTCTATGCCCCTGATTCTATTATATTCACCAGATTATTCTGCTCCTCAGGTTTTTAATTCACTTGATTTTTAGGTTCACTTGTTGATAGATATGTATTTGTTGTTCATAATTTTTATCTTTACTTTTTTCTTCTTCCTCTTCTTTAAGAATACCTTTCAGCGTTTCATATAATACTGGTTTGGTGGTGATGAACTCCTTTAGCTTTTTCTTATCTGTGAAGCTCTTTATCTGACCTTCAATTCTGAATGATAGCTTTGCTGGGTAGAGTAATCTTGGTTGTAGGCTCTTGCTATTCATCACATTGAAAATTTCTTGCCACTCCCGTCTGGTCTGCATAGTTTCTGTTGAGAAATCAGCTGACAGTCGTATGGGTGCTCCCTTGTAGGTAAGTAACTGTTTTTCTCTTGCTGCTTTTAATATTCTCTCTTTGTCTTTTGCTCTTGGCATTTTAATTATGATGTGTCTTGGTGTGGTCCTCTTTGGGTTCCTTTTGTTTGGGGTTCTGTGCGCTTCCTGGACTTGTAAGTCTATTTTTTTCACCAGGTGGGGGAAGTTTTCAGTCATTAGTTCTTCAAATAGGTTTTCAGTATCTTGCTCTCTCTCTTCTTCTGGCACCCCCATAATTTGGATGTTGGTACACTTGAAGTTGTCCCAGAGGCTCCTTACACTATCTTCATATTTTTGAATTCTTTTTCTTTTTGCTTTTCTGGTTGGCTGTTTTTTACTTCTTTGTATTTCAAATCTTTGACTTGATTCTTGCGGTCCTCTAGTCTGCTGTTGGATCTCTGTATATTATTCTTTATTTCAGTCAGTGTATGCTTAATTTCTAATTGGTCCTTTTTCATATTCTTGAGGGCCTCACTAAATTTATTGGCCTTTCTAGAAAATTCTTGAAAAACCTTATAACCGTGGTTTTGAACTCCATATCCAGTCATTTGCTTTCCTCCATTTCTTCTATTTGTGACCTGTTTCTTTGTCTCCACATTTTGGCTGCTTCCCTGAGTTGATAGAGTGGCTTTGTGTGTTAAGTGTCCTATAGGGCACAGTGGCTCAGCTTCCCCAGTTACCTGAGGTGGACACTCTTGGTGCACCCCTTTGTGGACTGTGTGCACAGTCTTGTTGTAGTTAAGCCTTGATTGTTGTTGGTATCACTGGGAGGAATTGACCTCCAGGCCAATTGGCTGTGAGGATCAGCTATGTCAACGCTGGGAGAACTGTGCTGGAGACACCCTTATGAGACAAGACTTGCAAAAGCCTCTGTGCTCAGCTTGGATGGGGCGGAGTCTTAGGGCAGAGCAGACAGCAATGGCTTCCCATCAGCCCTGCCCTAAGAGGCCCCTGGGTCTCTGTGTCCCGCAGTAATCGCTGCAAGCACCTCTGAGAGAAAGCCGCCCTTGAGTTTTGCCCACTGCCAGACAGTCCAGTTTCCCCCCGAATGAGTCTGGGTCCCTAGAGTCTCGCCCGGAACTGGAATTCAGAGCTGTCGGGAGCTTTTGTCTCCCTCCCAGTTGAGAAAGCCAGCTGTGTATTCAGTTGCCAGCCCTCTCCACGCGTGCGCCTCGATACCTCTGCCTTCTGCAGTTCCTCTGAGTCTCAGTGTGCTTTTCTCTTTCCTTCTAGTTGTAGAATTTCCACTCAGCCAGCCTTCCTGTGGTTCTGGATGATGTCCGTTTTGTCTTTTAGTTGTAGTTCTGAAATTGTTGTGCGAGGCAGCAGTTTAGGTGTTTACCTATGCCGCCACCTTGGTTTTTCCTCTCTGGCCTCTTCCTGGTCTGATTTTTTGAAGGCCCTCTGGCTGCTGTGGACAGAGGACTGGGAAATCTGCACGGCCAGGGCATCCTACTGTTCCTCCCCTGGTGTTCTGCAACCTCGATCAACAACAGCAGCAGAAAATGAACAGGGCATTTATGCAGACACGGCAATACCCACAGTGTTAGAAATTAGGTTGCAGTAAAGGCTAGTGAAGATCTTATTCCAGGGCCATGTTTAATGGCTGCAGCCTATTAGGAGCCAGTTGCTCTGGGAGAAGGCAGTGACTATCAGAGGGGGAGGCCTGGCCCCAGGAGCAGATGGCCTGCCTAGCATCCGGCCCTGGGAGGCAGGGCAGCTCCCATTGAGCATATGCAACCCTTTAAAGTTTAAATGAAAACGCTGCAGAATTCCTCAGAGTTTGTACGCCGGGGCCTGCTTATTCATGCCCAGGTGTGACAAAGTGGAATTTCCCTTCAACCAAAAAAATCAATTCTCCCTTTTTTTACACTACTTATTTATTGTTGAAGTGACGATCCTTTCTGGGTCTCAGTTTGCTCACCTGCAAGATGGAGATAATCTGAACAACACCTACCGCGGAGGGCAATATGGAGTAAATGAGAAGATGTATACGGAACATTCGGGGTCTTGCCTGGCATAGAGAAAGCACTCTGCAACTGTCCACTATGAAGCCCCTTTCTCTGGTGACACAGGTGGCCCACGTGCTGTCTGGAGGCCTGGGTTTAGGATCTAGCCCTCCCATGAACTGGTTCCTGGGTTTCCATGGGCCTTGATTTCTGTACCTGGCACCAACTCACTGGAGTTTTGGGATGAAATGAAGAAATGTATGTAAAAATACCCTAAAGGGCTTTGTAGGTCAAGGTTGCGGCCCCTGCCTTCCCAGTCATCTGCTCTGCCTTGCTGACCCCTCGAATGGTGAGGCCCATTCATAGACCCACAGGGTGCAGGGACCCCTGGAAGGGGTGGGCAAGAAGCCAGCCAGCAGCCCCACCAGTGCCTTGAAAGACAGAGACCAGTGCTAGGAGAAGAAGAATTCACCTCCATTAAAGGGGCCCCCACCTGTTTCCCACAGGACTTTGGACTTGGTGGGACCCACTCTCTACTCTATCTGCACGTCTGTAGAGTGGGGATCACAATGCCTCCCTCACAAGGCCGTCAGGAGAATTAAATGAGCACTTAGCATGGCCAGGCAATGAGTAGAGAATGTTAGCCTCCTTCTTGCCTGCCTTTTTCTGAGCAATGCCAGGCTTCATTAAAGGGAGAACTGGATGCCCAACTGAAAAAATGTTCTGTTCATTTTACTAGGAAAAGTTTGGAAAACAGGGTTTGTTGGAGGAAACAAATGATCAGAGGGACACAGTGGATGTTCCTATCCCTAGGCAGCAGCTCAGGTGACAAGGTGGGGGCGTCTGACCCAGGCAGTCCCCGAACTCAGTCCCCAAATGAAGGTGGGGGGAGGGAGTCTGCCTGCCTCCTCTGGGGACTGTATATGCTGTTATCTCTTGGTTATTTCCAAGGCACTCCACTCAGGCAGTGCATGGCCCACCTCATTATTCACATCCACTGAACTCCTACTGCCAGATTTTATGACTTTAAAATCATCAGGGCTTCCAGTCAAGATGGCAGAGTAGGCAAATGTGGTACTCGCCTCCTCCCATAATCAGATCAAAATTACAATTAAACTACAGAGCAACCATCATTGAATCTAGCTGAACAGAAGTCCTATATCTAAGGATATACAAAAGAAGTCACATTGAGACTGGTAGGAGGGATGCAGATGGGGAAGGGGTTGGTCCCTTACCAACGTGTGGTGGTTAAAATCAGGAGAATTATTTTAGTTGGGGTGGTCCCCATTGAGGAGCAAAGGGTCAAAGCCCCACACCAGGGTTCCAGTGCTAGGAAGAGAAGGCCCATAACTTCAGGCTGTGAAAACCAGCAGGGATTGTGGCTGAGTGAGGTGGCGAGCTGCTAGAGTCCCAGGAAGTTCCTCTTAAAGGGCCTGTGCATAGACTTACTTCCTCTGAGCACCAATGCTTGGGCAGCAGCTTGAAAGACCAGGGGGGTCTGTAGGGGTGGCTTTCTCCGAGACAGAAGTGCAGGCAGGCACTATATTTGAGTCTCCATCAGCTCCACATGGTGATTCCCTGAAACCTGGCCCCACCCAACTTGCAGGCCCATCCAAGCGCCAAACTGCTTCCAGTGGCTTTTCCATACAAATGGCCTGTCTTGGTTCATGCTTTGGACTTTTCTAAAATCTCTCAAAGATTCACAACCTCCAGACAAGCAGGATGTGGCCTCAGCATGCCCTGTATGTACTACTAAGTGGCCCCAAGTCTAGCACTAGCAGCAACCAGCTTTAGTTTGCAGTTTAGGTCTCCCAGGCACCTTGAAGCCCAGCACAAGTAGCAGCCATCTACAGATTGCTTTCTAGTTCACACCAGGTAGCCTCAGGCAGTGATGAGTTGATGGCTAATCTTGGTCCACGCCTCAGAACCAGTACACCTAGTGGACAGCTTCAGACCATGCCAGAGTACCTACCACCCAGCCACCTCTACCAGTGACACACTCAAGTGGCAGGCACTAGCAATCCCCTAAAGCAATTCTTGCTCCATGATGTCTGCCCCTGCCCAGCAGCTCCTCCTGTCTATTCACAGCAGGTCCTCACAGCCAGTTGGCTTGGGGTCAATCTCTCCCACTGGCATGCCAACAGCAGTCAAGGCTCAACTACAACAGGAGGGTGCACACAGCCTGCACGGGGATGCCCCTGAAGCACTCAGCTTGGCTGACTGGGGAGGCTGAACCCTACAGGACACCTACTGTAGAAGGCCACTCTACCAAGATGGGGTGATATAGCAGATGTACCTAATATATGGAAATACAGGGAAGTAGTCAAAATGGAGAGACAACATGTCCCAAATGGAAGAACAGAAAAAAAAAATCCAGAAAAAGGACTAAACAAATGGAGACAAGCAATCTACCAGACAAAGACTTCAAAAAACTGGTTATAAGTTTGCTCAATGAACTAAGAGTAGATTAACTCAGTAAGAACTTTAACAAAGAGTGGGAAGCATAAAAATGAAGATGGAAAACATTTAAAAAAAACAAACAGTCAGAAATGAAGAATACATTACAGGAAGTCAACAGTAGATTAGATGAAGCATAGGATCAAATCAGCTATTTGAAAGATAAGGTAGAAGAAAATGCCCAGTCGGAACAGCAAAAAGAAAAAAAGAAGAATTTAAAAAGAGGATAATTTACAGGGCTTCTGGAACAACATCAAGTGTAACAACATCTTCATCATAGAGGTGTCAGAAGGAA